>NC_045788.1:4524212-5979630 GCF_009873245.2 Balaenoptera musculus | reverse complement strand
CATTATGGAATTAGATATACACACTTATACATTGTCGACCCTTAAGTTGTGCAGTTGTTGTGTAGATGAATTTTCTACCTGACTCAAAACACACGTATGTCAGAAATATATATGTGAACCTGATATATAATTATGTCTACAAAGTTCATACTCCGTAATATAAATAAAATGACATCTACCTAGAATGTTGTCAATAAACATTACTATCTTTCTTTTAATAATACATTCCAGCTCTGCCTCTGGAACTCCACTGAAATGACTACACACTTTGAAGGTCAATGAGTAATGCACATGGAAAGTACTGTATTCCTGGCAGATCAAATACATATAACAATAAAACTAATGAGAAGGTCCTTGAAAGATAACTGGGTTTTGAGCCCACTGCAATTCCTCTTCAACAGAAGAGTTAGAGTCTTGTAAGATGCTGTGATTTGAAGGATAGTTTTTTTCTTTCTTTTCTGGACAGATCCTGATTGACAATTTTTTCTAAAAATTGTTTTTTTTTTAAAAATTGATTTTTTCTAATCTTTTTCCAGGCTCATTGAAAATTTGTTCTGACAAAAACTGCCCCTTCTACAATAATAGGAGCCAACATTTTTATAGAGCCTTCCTCTGACTCTGCATCAGTAAAAGTTTTCATTAAAATATTGTGATAAAAACAAAAGACACAAAGATAAGAAATATACCTTTTGACAACATAGAAAGAGTAAAAGAAAGCCTTGGACTCCTTTTCTCTGTACACTGTTCCAAGTAAAGTGGGTTCTGCTTTCATACAGACAGCTAAATAATGACATATTCCTTCATTACAGACACTCATTATTTATCAGTGGGTTACTTGCAGAAGTAAGACCACAAGTAGCTAATGCACAACCTTACTCAGGAAACACTGAAATCCATATGCATGTGTGAGTGAATATGTTAATCTGTCCAACTCTATCCTAAGGCTAAGAAGGAACACTGTCTTTTGTCCACACCAGAAAAGAAATATTAGGAAATTCATGAATTATAGTTCTAACTTCATCCCTTACCCATTCCAATAAAAACAAAAACAAAACCAAAAAATACTTGATTGAACATTTATGTGCCACGCAGTGTGCTAAGTGCTGGCGATTACCGTGGCCAGCAGAAGAAATCTCGTGTCTGTGTTCAGGAAGCTTATAAACAATGGTAATACATTCTTACTTTAAAGGATTATAACCTTATTAGAGTACTAATGGATCAAGAGAAAATGGAAATATTTCATAGTTAAAATATGCATTTGTACGAGAGGAATAATAATGTACCCTCTACCCTTCTGAGATCTTGGCTAAGACCCTGTCATAAGAGTTGACAAGAGACAAACAAAGAGATGATTAACAGGTATGCCTCATGGGATACATGGGAGACACCCAGGAAAAATGAGCAAACTCCCTGAGGTGACCCAAGCCACCACCTTAAATAATGTCATCTTCAACTGAAGACAAAACATGTTGGTTGGGTGGGGGAAGCCAATAATGGAGAGGTTACCAGGAAAATCACAAGGGAAGGGTAAGTTCTGTTATGCAACTGAAGTGGGTGCCTTCTCCATTGATAAGTTTCTTGTGACTTAGAGTCAGCCTCTCTTCTGGAAACAGCAAGGGAGACACCCTTACAAATGGAGGTTTCCTTTATAAATGTCAATTTCCCTTACAAACGAGTAACCGCCACTCTGTTTTCAGAGCCTCTCTTGCATCTGCAGTTCCTCAAAAAATAGAAGCTCAAAATAATCCTAATGTCAAAGAGCATATTTCGGGGTGGCATATTCTGCTCCCCTTCACACTCATCTCATCTTATAGCTTCACATGTGAGGTAGGCCACTTCTCCCATGTTTCAGCTGAAGCAAACTTGGGCAGGTCAGTTGAAACCCCTCCGAGCCTCAGTTTACTTATCTGTATGGAACGGCTAATAGTATTCTCCCAGGAATGTTATTCTGAGAAAAAGCATGTGATAATGCATTTGAAAATTTAGGATCATTCCTTGAAGTATAAATATGCGTACGTTCAGTGTATTTCCTTCCTTTCTGCTGTTAAAAATGATTAAGGGGCTTCCCTGGTGGCACAGTGGTTGAGAATCTGCCTGCCAATGCAGGTGACATGGGTTCGAGCCCTGGTCTGGGAAGATCTCACATGCCGCGGAGCAACTAGGCCCGTGAGCCACAACTACTGAGCCTGCACGTCTTGAGCTTGTGCTCCACAACAAGAGAGGCCACGACAGTGAGAGGCCCGCGCACCACGATGAAAAGTGACCCCCACTTGCCGCAACTAGAGAAAGCCCTTGCACAGAAACGAAGACCCAACACAGCCATAAATAAATAAATAAAATAAAATTTTAAAAAAGATTCCAGCGTAGGTAACAAACCAGCAGTCTTTCCACAATGAACATTTGAAAAATGCTTTCAAATATGGTTATAAAAAATATTTTAAAAAAAAGATTAAAGAAGACAGTTTAGTTGATACAAACAAAGTTTAACATTTCATGAAGCAGGCAGTCTTTGTTCCCAAGGGTCCAGAGAACAGCAAAATGTGGGGAAGGCAGGACGCTTTTATAGATAAGGAACAAGAACGAGAAAAATAGAAAATACATAAGGAACAAAGAAGTGAGTACAGAGCCTGCAGTTGATGTGGCATTTGGGGATTGGATGACTAGGTTTACAGGGACACAAAAGTTATCAAAGTTTTGGTTTGCAGATATGACACCTGGGCAGGAACAGCTCCATCTTGGGCCTAGAAATTTATTTCAACACTATTCTTTTTTTTTTTTTTTTTTTTTTTTTAATTTATTTTTGGCTGCTTTGGGTCTTCATTGCTGCGTGTGGGCTTTCTCTAGTTATGGCGAGTGGGGGCTACTCTTCACTGCAGTGCGCGGGCTTCTCATTGCGGTGGCTTCTCTTTGCTACAGAGCATGGGATCTAGGCATGCGGGCTTCAGTAATTGCGGTGTGCAGGCTCAGTAGTTATGGCTCATGGGATCTAGAGCGCAGGCTCAGTAGTTGTGGTGCACAGGCTTAGTTGCTCCATGGCGTGTGGGATCTTCCCGGACCAGGGCTCGAACCTGTGTCCCCTGCATTGGCAGGCAGATTCTTAACCACTGTGCCACCAGGGAAGTCCTCAACACTATTCTGCCAGTGGTTGCTTGTGAGCCATTTTTCTTTTTAAGCCCACCTAGAGGCTGGAAGAAATGCTTAAAGAAATATTTGCCCTAAGGACTAAAAAGAAAGGCTTGAAATGAACATAAGGTTACAAAGTAAGTTTTTCTCTCTCAAAGGCTAGATAATACTGAAACTGAGAAAAGAGTTAGGAGCTGCAGATGAGGTCCAAAATTGGAGCTGAGGGATCTGAGTCCTTGATGAAGGAAAGGCGGGAAGGACCTTTGTCAGGAGGTCAAGTGAAATAGTGGAAGGAAATCAGAGCCCTAAGCTATCCCCAGTGTGGGATCCCCTCCCCCGACTTTCTGTGGACATCTTTGTGTCCACCTGTCCTGGACACCTGTAAACCCTCTTGGCAGACTGGAAGTTTTCTTGAGAAACAGGGACGTGAAAGGAAAACACTGATCTCCTGATCAAGGTGGAATTTGGACTTTCTCTCTGAACTGAGGCAGTGAGGGACACATTACAAACATTATAACTAAGTTAATCAATATATATGTCAACTAAAAATATATGTATACACAACCTAAAATTTGAGAGTTATGTTTTATTTGGTGGGAATTTTTAGGACTTCAAGCCAGGGATGCAGCATCTCAGCTGACCCTGAGAGAACTGCTCCGAGGAAGTGATGGGGGGAGCTAGGATATAAAGGAGTTTTGCAACAAAGAGCAGAAAGTAGGAACAAAAGATTACTGTTATTAAAAGAAAACCAAATATCCCAAGTTAAGGAGTTTAGCGCTTTTCTCTATATGGGAAGATGCAAGCTTCTGGGCTCACTGAAATTATTCCTTTGATATGCACCTCAGCTCTCTGGGGCCAGTATCCTGTGTTTTCACACCCTGGGCTTCTTCAGGGCTCACCGTGGGGAGTGGCTGCAGTCTGATGACTACTAGATGGCAGGTATTCTTTCCTTCCTGAGTTCCCTCCGGGCTCACCAGCTCACCATAGGCTGTGGCTGCAATCGCTGATGACCGTGACATCCTTTGTTTACTGAAATGGCAGGCAATATTTTATTTCTCACATATTACAATATAATGACTAGATTAATACTGTTCCAGAGTAACATGCTTCTCTGCCTGCTCCTTCCCAGCTCAACACTCTATTTGTTTACCCCAACCCCTCACTCGTCAACTATGACCAGAAGCATCCTTAGCAAATACGCTGCTTGTTCTTTCCTGTTGAGGACATCTGCTGTGCATGCTCTTCTCCATGGCGTCAATGTTCTCACATGGATGGGCCACAGCATGGGTGAGCCATTTGGTGCTTCTTTTCTGGATGATCATGGGAGCTGTGCAGAACATTCAATTTAGCAATACCTGCTCCTGCCTCTACAGAGACTGCCAACATGAACAGATGGGCCATTCTACAACCCAGGTGGCCTGCCCTGCACAGATATAACTTAAAAGGTTTCCTCCCGGAAATGCTCGAACGCTGCTTTCTACAAAACTAAATTTTGGGGCCGGGAGGATACTGCTATTATCCAGAAGACAGAACTTCCAACAGAGCTGGTAACTGGTCACATTAATTCATCTTAGAGGAAGGACCCACTATCTGTTTCATGTAACAAATATAAGACAAAAGAGATAATACACAAAAGGGAACAAATGTGTAGGTACACACACACACACACACACATACACACACATACACACACACACACACACACACACACACACACATAGGTGCATAGCTTTAAGTACCCAGAGGTTTCAATTTCCCCCGAAGTGCTGCTATTCTTCAATGCCTTTGATTTAGCCTCTGTTTTGTAAGGTACTCATTTAAAACATTTTATTCTTATAAAGTCTAAGTTTAAATATCTTGTGCATCTTCCTTAAAAAGAAAGATGAGGAAAGAGACAGAGACAGAGAAAGGAAAGAGAGAGAGAGAGTGCAAAGAGAGAGCAAAGGTACAGAGCTCAGTGGGGAAATATTTTTTAGATGAAAATATTTCAGGGCTGAGATTTAGATTTTGGACTCCTCAGCATGGACTGGTCTGGATAAAGCACAAAGCTTTTGTTGACATCTATTTGCCAACTCACGTAAGGACTTTGTAATGACATTCTTTCAAACCCATCTGGTGATTTAGCCAAGGTTGCTGAAATTCTGAAGAAGAGCTATAAAGCTGAACTGTGTCAGAGGACCCTGGCAGTGACTTCATTTTTTGCTGGACTCTTTTGGGCAGAAATTTTATGATGCGACTTGCTAGAAATTGGATTGATTTTAAAAGTGGCTTTATAATTGCTTAAACTAGATGATCTTATTTCCTGCTTTTTGTTTCCAGTTCCTATCATAGCCCTAAAAAGACTTGTAGATATTTGATTAGTCCTTTCAGGGGTGAAATTTAAAGGAATGGGCTGGATTTACACAAACGAATAATGTTACAGAATTCTGTAATACAGCGTCCTCTGAGTTTCATCTCAAAATAGAAGAGAGGACATAGTACTCCATTAAAGCAAACTATAAAGAATGAGCTACAATGGTATTCTCTCCAAATTTCCAGATTAAAGGACTGACAGTGCTAGTTATGAAACTGCCTCTGCCTCACAGCAGCTCTGTCATTTGGGGAAAGTCAACATTTCTTCATACTCCTTATTGTCAAATTATGCAATGTATGAAATTCATAAAATGAGGAAAGAATCTAACTCATAGAATAATTAGAAGAAAAATTCAGTTTTGCTTTGCATGAAATCTGAAGATGTAAAGAATAGCCATTGAAGATCATGAACATTGGTATAAGTTTAGGATTATTTGATACCAATATGGAGAAGGATGTCTCACATTAACAAATTCAAATGGGCATTAAAATTTCCATTTTTACTTTAAAAATTTATCTTTTCTCTATAATCATAACTTTTAGTCCTTCTTCAACACTTCATGTTTTTATATGACATGTGCTTCTATTTGAGGAATAAATGTTGAGTATCTATAATATATTTCTCTTTAAGTGAGTTGCTAACACTCCTAGGTCAGAAACCAAGACACATTTATCTTTATATCCTCAGTGACTAGCACAGTATCTGATTGGTAGATAAGGGAATAACAGGCATTGAAAGATAGGGACCATCCCCTAAAGTAACTTACAGAATAAAACAAAACAAGATTTTTTAAAAACTACTTTGGAACCATAATTTGAACTTTTTTATGGTTTTAGCATTTTTATTATTCTCCTGTCTCTGTCATTATATAGATCACCTCTTAATATTTGGCAATGACATAAGTGCTGTTCCTGAGGTAGCATTCTGCTTTTCTCTTTTTCCTAGCATTTGCTTTATTTCTACTTTTTCCTTAATTCATTTTCCTATATGACTTCCTTTTTTCCCTCTTGAGTTCTTGCTGACTTGTCCAAACCTTATTAACTCCCTTCTTTATTCTTTTTCACTGATCTACTCTTCTCTCCTTATCTTTCTTCATTTCCACTCCCTTCCTCCCACCAAATACTAAAATTTTAAATTTATCTTAAAATCATTGCTGAAATTCTCTTCATGAAAGTCTGCAGTTAAAACAACCACTAGGTATTAAGGAAAATACATTCATCACAGTAACTCTACTGTTAGAGTGAAGGTTTTAGGAATAAAGTCTACCTGAGTGACTTAGTAAGGTAATTAGAAGTCTCTGGGTTACAAATTTTAGTATTACCACTGCATTTTCCATCTCTTGTTACCCTTTGCTTATCTCTGCTAGTTTGCTGCTTCTGGTTACCCACTCCAGTTTCATAAAGTCTGTGTCTTTCTATTCTCTTATGGAACATACGTATCTTACTTCTAAAATATTATTCTTTTTCTTATTTTCACAATCAAAATTTTTCAGAGCTATGTCCTTGCTGTGGACCGAATTGTGTTTGCCTCAAAATTCATATGTCGAAGCCCGACTCCCATGACTTAGTATCTGCGCATACGGCTTTTAGGAGATAATTAACATTAAAAATGGTGATAAGGGTGAGATCCTAATTTCATAGGACTGGTGCCCTTATAAGTAGAGAGAGAGAGAGACACCAAAGTTCTCTCTCTATAATGTGAAGATACAACAAGAAGGTGATCATCTGCAAGCCAAGAAGAGAGACCTTACTAGTAGTCAGCTCTCACCTTATATTGGACTTCTAGATATTGGCTTCTAGAACTGACTATTACAGCCTTTTTACTGTATTTTCTGAATAAATTGCCTTTTACTTTAACCTTACAATATTTATCTCACACGAATCATGTTGTTGTGGGATATATTATATTAAATATATAAAAAAACTAATCCTCATGTGGAGATTAATTGGCCTTAAGTTCATTGCTCCTTCTCTGATGCGGAAGTTGGAGAGGCTATATTAATATGCAGAATCCTTAGCCCATTACAGAGTGTCACCACTTGTGCTACTCAATCTAATTTCATCTGAAATGAAATTGGTGAATATCTTTCTGTACTCTCGGGATCCAATTTCAGGGGGGATGAGTTAAGTTGAGAAACACACACATATCAGACTTACTGAGGTAAGACATAGAAAGGACAAGAGTCTGGCCTCCCCACAGAGATGCTAATCAATTTCAAAGTAGATTCGTATATTTCTCTTTTCCTGAGCTCTTTCAAGTATTTTAATGGATAATTGGATGAAAACTAATTATAATGATGTTAATGTACATTGATGATTATCATTTGACAAGCACTGTGCTAAATACTTTATAAACCATACATCATTTAATCCTTAAAATAATACTATGTGTGGGACATATTCATACTATTATGACTAGTCCCATTTTAAAGATGAGGAGACTGAGGCAAAAAATGGTTAAGTAATTTGCCCTAAGGTACAATTAGTATATGACAGAACTAGAATTCGACCCTCCTGAATCTGACTCCAGAGCTTGACATTTTAATCACTATATGAAAGAACAACAGACAGCATTTGCTTAATGCCAGTGCCAAGAAAATATTTAGACTATATACAACACTACAGACCCTTTCTCTCTGGAATTCCAATACCATTCAGAGAAAAAAAGTTTAAAGATGAAATATAACCAGGGGCTATTTTAGATAGAAACAACAATTGCATCTTCCCATGACATCATTAAGGTTAAGAAATACATGTAAAAAAACCAAAGCTGTAAAGTTACAACTGGCTAAGTTGACACAGGTTTCATTCAAAGGAACAAGCCAGTTTGTCCATGGTGCTAGTTTTGCTGGAATAATTGTTGACTCCTTGACACCAGCATTTAAAAGAAATTGAGGAAAATCACTTGGGCTTTTACTGATGTCATTCTTCTCTAATCAGTGGAAGGCAACTTATTTTCCTTTGAAAGATGATGGAAAGCTTCCATTTACTTCCATGTCTTACCTCTTAATTTTTATGTCTCTGTTGGTTGAAGAACTAAACCTATATAATCTTTGAGGTTTAACATGACTTTTTTCATTGCTAAGTATTTTCTAATGAAAGCAGCAAGAATACAATTTTTACACATTGAAAAGATGAACCTTTTTTCCTACTTTTCTACGAAGATACATACCTCTTTCTAGATTTTTTACTTTCATTATTTCTTTATAGATAAGAAAAAAATTTGAAAGAAATTTCAATTTGATTACTATGTGATCACCAAATGTGTGTCAAATGCTATGCTAAGTGGATAAGGCAGCAGTTTTGAGTAAAACACACCCAGTTCACCTCTAGATCTGACACTTACTAGTTGAGGGCTCTTGGCCTCACTGCTTAATCTCTCTAACTCTCCAATTGTTTATTTCTAAAATGCAGACTAAAAGATCTACTTTTAAGTTTGCCTCCAAATAAAACGAGATATGGGTAAAGATCTGAGCACATCATGGGAGCTCGGTAAATGCCATTTGTTTTTCTCCTCACTTCCATGACTTGTGCTATTAGGGTATTTATAGTCAAAACACAAAATGTTCTAATACTAACATGTGAAAAATAAATGATGATTTTCATTCAGACACGAAAGCTGTATTTTCAGAACAAATGGGTTTTTCTATGGAATTACAAATGGAAAATATTCATTGTGCAATTTTGATAAAAAATACATTAAATATGTGAAATGTGAAAATATGCATGTTAGCGTAAGAAAAGCAAAACTCACCTTAAAAATGCTGAGCTAGAGCAATTTTTAAGAGGACTATGTGGAGGTATCTTTCAATCGGAAGAGTTACGTAAGGCAAATGCCAATTTGGGGTTGTATCTTCATAGCAATTTCTTTTCTTTTTGTTCCTCACCTTTAAAATTTTATTCTTGTTTTCCCTGCTGTGTGGCTGAGCTGCAATATTTTTATAGCCCATTCAGTTCTTATAGGATTTCATCACATTCCAGTTGATGAATGTCAACTCTTCTGAGGAGTCCCAGGGCTTTACTTTGTGTCCCAATACATAACCTGAGTTTGACAAGTCTCGTTTCACATTGTCCAGCTCAATCTAAGAATTAAAAGGAGGCTGAAGGTGTTAAATCAGCAGTAGTTTTCACTTTGGCAAGGAGATGAAGATGGAATGAAAGGTAAAGCGCCCTGTGCTTTTCAAGGAGATGCAGTCAACCCCACAACAGAGCATTTGTGTCACATAGAATCCTAAGTGACCAAGTTATTCACCCTAGGGGAAGAGCATTGCAAGTTTCCATTAGGAGGATACATTTGCCATTGGCTAAGTTGCTGGAATTCTTACCTCCTCAGTGTAAGTTTTAGCTGGTGAAATACATGGCATAGTGGGAAGAGCTGGAAGAAAGTAATGACTCAAAATTTCTAGTTACATGTTTTTTCACTCACCATCTCATTCATAAACTTATTTTGACTCACTTTCCTTACCTGCAAATTGAACAAACTAAAACCAGTCCTTTCTACTCTAGCCCTATGAAGTTAAAAAACAATAATGAATTAGATAATTCATTGAATGTGTTTTAAGAATTTGGAGGTATTCTATAAATATGGCTTGTAATTTTTTTCTAACAAGAAAGTAAGTTTTGTATTCAGATAAATGTGGACAGTAGAAGAAAAACTTCCATTCTCCTGGAGCAAATGCACAGCCAAAACAATATCATAAGACATGTTGAAAGTATGATGAATGGAAGAGTGTACATCAATGTACCCATGGAAGAGATGAACCAGTGTTCTCTGGGCTGGACTAAGAGGTGTCTGAATGTTAGAAAAAGAGACTGGATTCTATGCTGTAGATGATGGGGTGTCATATGATGCTTTCAAACAAAGATTAATAAGAAGATAAAAACTTCATAAAGAAACAGTGCAGACAGTTGAATGGATAAAAATAATGGAATATTACTCAGCCATAAAAAAGAGTGAAATAATGCCATTTGCAGCAACATGGATGGGCCTAGAGATTATCATATTAAATGAAGTAAGTCAGACAGAGGAAGACATTTGATATGATATCACTTACATGTGGAATCTAAAAAGATGATACAAACAAACTTACTTATAGGACAGAAACAGGCATACAGACATAGAAAACAAACTTATGGCTACCAAAGGAGAAAGGTGGGGTTGGGGAGGGATAAATTAGGAGTTTGGGGTTAGCAGATACAAACTATTACATATAAAATAGATAAACAACAAGATCCTGCTGTATAGCACAGGGAACTATATTCAACGTGTCTTAATAAACTATAATGGGAAGGAATCTGAAAAAGCATATATATATATATATATATATATATATATATATACACATATCACTTTGCTGTACACTAGAAACTAACACAACATTGTAAATCAACTATACTCCAATAAAAAAAATTTTTTTTAGTAAAGAAATAGTGTGGAAGTATAGAAGGTGGATGAGAGTCCAGATGACAGCTAATAGCAATTGCCCAGATACAGATAAATGATGATTCAAATTATGATTGTGTAGTAAGGATGGGAAAAAATATATGGAAGCAATTCCAAAGGAAAGTCATTTTGTGTTTCTGGTCAACTTTGATGTAGGACTCTGTGTGTCTCCTTCACCACTGTATCCCCAGTGCCTAGATCAATACTCAACACGTCTCCACTCAGTGATTATGTGTTTAATAGTAAATATGGATGGAAAAGAGCATATGAGGAGGACAAAAGGCAGTCCTGAGATGTTCTTCTTGAGAAATTCAGAAAATACTCATACAATTGATAATCTGTACACATAGCCAGTAATTCTGAAAGAGAGACTAACTCTGGGGAAAGAAAGGTTTAATTTGAATCATGTTGTATTTTACCTATGAATAAGATGTCAGTGTAAACCTGTCAAGGAAGTAGCTGCAGGTGCAAAACAGAAGCTTGGGAATGAATTCTGTGAAGGACATTTGGTGAGATGCTAGATGTCATCCACAAAGTCTTTTTCAAATGCTTGGCATACACACGCACACACACACTTATGCACACGCACAAACACACTCACATCGAAAAGGCTGGTAGAAGCCTTAAAGCGATGAATAAAACTAGATCTTCTTGCTCCTGCCTTAGACCTACCTCAACCTTGTGAAAATCCTCCCAAAAGAAAAGCAATATTGACTTGAAATTTTCTTGAGCGGATGGTCAAAGGGGATTACATTTTCTATACACAACAAAATTTCCTCAAAACTTCTTTTCATCCATCTTTTCCCAGAGTCCCAAACAGCCCAGCAGTAGTTCCAGTTTCTTCTCTTTTACTCTTAAAAATGCTCTTCTCATGCCAACTCCTCCAGTTCCAGGGTCTTTCCTTTTCTTCTCTCTCCCCAACCCTATGCCCCTTATAAACATTTCTTCAGATCTTCAGAATTACTGAGTTGCAAAAAAACACTCAGTGCCACAAACTAAGGACCGTTTCTCTTTAAGGAAATGGAAAAGTGAAAGGGTTTTAAATATTTACAGTTTAATGCATTTTTTTCCCATCATGTTTAAAAATCCTACCATGCACTTTTACCCTGCTCAATGCCATGGCAAGACAAGAGAACAATGAGACTAGTCAAATTTCAAAGTTTTGTCAAGAAATTGAGGCCAAAGAGTCATGCATAATATGCTTTAGCAAAAGATAGTGATATGACTGCTTTATGTCCTAGAACTACTTCATAATCTCACCTCTAATTTCTGGAATTCTGGAAGTGCCATTAATGATGTAATGGCTGAAGGAACACTAGACTTTATTTGCTGCCTTGAGTCCAGCCTATTGCTGGCAACTCCAACCTATCCTGATTACTAAGGATTACAGAAAAAATTCTACCATGTTTGGAAAATAAATATATATCAATAAATCAACACAGTATAATCAATCAATAAATAATCAGTGCTTTTTTTAATCACTAACTTTCCATTGTTTGGAGTTACCAGGGTCAGATGCTAAGGATTATTGTTACCTCATTGTCAGTGCTCTGACCTTCGATTTAGGGATTCTTGGTTTTGTTTTGTTTTGTTTTGTTTTGTTTTTCCATTGTTCTTATTATGTTTGGCAGCCTGAAGTTTCTTTTTAAGAATAATACTTTTAACCCTCCTACACTGTTGGTGGGAATGTAAATTGATACAGCCACTGTGGAGAACAGTATGGAGGTTCCTTTAAAAACTAAAAATATAACTACAATATGATCCAGCAATCCCACTCCTAGGCATATTCCCAGAGAAAACCACAATTTGAAAAGATACATACACCGTTATGTTCACTGCAGCACTATTTACAATAGCCAAGACAAGGAAGCAACCTAAGTGTCTATCAACAGAGGAATGGATAAAGAAGATATGGTACATATATACAATGGAATATTACTCAGCTCTAAAAAAGAATGAAATAATGCCATCTGCAGCAATATGGATGGACCTAGGGATTATAATACTAAGGAAGTAATTCAGACAGAGAAAGACAAATATATGATATCATTTATATGTGGAATCTAAAAAAATGGTACAAATGGACTAATTTATAAAACAGAAGTAGAGTCACAGATGTAGAAAACAAACTTATGGCTACCAGGGGATAAGGGGTCAGTGGGAGGGATAAACTGGGAGATTAGGATTGACATATACACACTACTAGATATAAAATAAATAACTAATAAGAACCTACTGTATAGCACAGGGAACTCTACTCAGTTCTCTGTAATGGCCTATATGGGAAAAGAATCTAAAAAAAAGAGTGGATATATGTATATGTATAACTGATTCACTTTGCTGTACACCTGAAACTAACATAATATTTTAAATCAACTATACTCCAATAAAATTTTTTTTAAAATAATACTTTTAAATGTATACAAGAAATGCATAGCATTATAAAGGAAACCAATCATATTCAAATATAATTACATAAATATTTCAAAATTTTGTCCTAGTCTAATATATATTCTTTTTTATTAGAGCATTAAATGAAAAGATTTACCAGTGGATCTAATAACTAATATAATTTTGAAGTAGTCAAAGTATAACATTTTGAGATGTATCTACGATTGTAAAGTGATATGAAGTATTTGAGACTTTGGTGACAAAGACACAGATACTATTTGACACCAATGTTGTTATTGTTATTATTATTTTTCCAACATATTTATAATTGAAGGACTTGTTATATATCAAATAGATCTAAAATTATCAAATGCTATATATCAAATATATAGCAGATTTAGCAAAAAGTAAGATGTGTTTTTTTCCATTCAATGAATTCTATGCAAGGATTATATGAACCCCAGGATAAGAGCCAACCTAAGTTTTGTTGTTGGCTACTTTCTAGAAGCTGGGGGCTAGAGTACTGATGACTGCAGAATTGGCAAGAATGGTGGGTACCTCTTGAGACCTTGATAGAAGAGATCACAATTTGGAACCCATGTTTGCTTGCCATATAGATTATTTCTATAGCAACAAGTGACAGGTAGTAAGATCAACACTTTTGCGTTGACCAGATTCAAAAAACGAAAAAATTGACCTATGTAGTCTGGAGGGGAGGTGATATGGTATTTGTCAAGACTAGGATCTTTTTTTTCAATCACCTTTTAGATTGGCCTATGTTTACTCCATCTTACCCAGAACCAGAATCATGCAGTTTTGAAATAAATTCTGAGACACAAGAACTATATAATGTGACTTTGCGAGCAACATGGCAAAATGATACAAGCATGTATTTGTGAATTGCACATATGTGGGTTTGAATCGTGGCTTTCTGTAACCTTTGGAAAATTGCTTTACATCTCTTTGGGTGCCACAGTTTTTATTTCTTTACTGGAGACAATATCTAGTTTACAGGGTTGAGGGACGCCTAAAATGAGATACTCAAACATAGTGTTTGATGGTTGAAAGACACAAGGTATTCTCATTGTCAAAGTTTACACAAGTAATTAACCAACTATCATGTATTGAGTCCTTACTCTCTGTCAATTACCATGCCAAGCATCAAACTACTTCATTGTTTCAATAATCTTACCAAGTTGCCAACTAAAAATTGGCACTTGCCATCTACCTCTACAAGGATTACATCATGAGCAGCTGCAGCTGCTGACCTTCAACACCCGCTGAAAGGAGTTCAGGGTGGAGATCAGGAAAGAGGCACTCTGTGCTCTGCGAAAAACTGGCAGAACAGGTCTTCAGATAATTAGATATTTTCAGGAGAAGATTTTATGAACCCAGTTCTTGTATCTCCTCATATCTAGTAAAGCACTAAAATCCTTCATGGTGATGCCCGCTCCTCGTGAGTAGCAGTAATCTTCTACAAAAAATATGTGCTTGATTGGATGTACTTCCCTTCACCAGTCACATATATACTGACCTCCCCACTGCTTCTACAGAGCAGTTTCTCAGAGCTATCTAAAATGCTGTCTCCTGGGCTATAGTCCTCATTTTTCCCCAAATAAAATGTAACTCACAACTCTCACGTTGTGCATTTTTTTTCAGTCAACAAAGTAGAATCTATAATTATCACTAAATTAGATATGAGGAATTTGAGATTTCTAGATGTAAAGTAATTTGCTTACGTTTAAGTTGCATAACTGGAAGTCCTAGAGTTGGGATTTGAGCCCATGTTTTTGGATGCCACCCCCCAGCACGGAAATTGTATCCTACCAGCAAAATTGGTGGCCGTTCCCAGGAGAAAACTGGAGAGACTTCTAACTCTGAGACCAGTGCTGTTTTCCACTGTCTCACGGATAGTTTAATTCTTCATCAGTTCTAACACTCTCCTCCAACAGTCCTTATTTCATTCTAAAGAACACTCTAGATCTGAACTATTTCTTGCTTATGTTATTGGAAGCTTTTTTTATTTTTTAATTTAGTTTTGAAGCTCATCCCACAAATGAATTCCATTTCTTAAAATGTAGAACAGGCTGTTCTTTTGGCTATTGGCATCCTATTTTGGATTCCACAAAGGACTTTTAACACAATCACTTTTACAAGTCTTTGATGCAAAGCAAGTGACTGCCTAATGGTATTAAGCAGCTGAAGGGCAGGTAAATTGTCTGTGTTTTCTAAAAATGACTTTAATTTCCATCTAGGACATGATTGCATATTGTAATATAGCACGATGAAGAGTTGAACGGTGAAAAGATAAGCTTTAAAACAGAATATAAATTCCTAACCCACAAAAGACATGGTTTTTAAAAAATGGAAACAAAAAATACATGTCAGAAGGACCTTTCTGTCACAGCACTGAAAAGACCTTTGCATGTCTTTCAGGTGCTTTCAACTTTTAAAGCTAGTTTAATCGCAGCATTATTTCTATTTAACAGTTTTCATTGAGTAGAGTTTTGAGCTTTAAAAAAATGTGCCCTACTCTGGGAAATGAAAAACTATGACAAAGAAAGCTTGGCTGGAGCTAGAGGTCATAAATGTTGTTCAGCTGTACGTTTCATATTTTCCACAACCTATAATTGATGAATGATAAAAATCATAAAAGGTTCTTACAAGGGTAGAAAGGTCACTATTTTAAAAAATAGCTAAAACTTAATACTAATTTCTAAAAAAGTCCTGGTTCTTTATACTCTATGAGAAACTACTGCAATTCCACAGCTTCAAACAAAAAGCCTATCTGTTAATCAAAAAGTCAAACGTTTTAAAGGAAGGTAGGAAAAATACAGGTTTTTTTAAACAAAGATATTCTTCTTATTATGATTATTCCCCCTTGCTGTTCTCATTCATTGAACCAAATTGGCAATACAATTTAACGGTTTCCAAATTACTTTAAAGCTAAATTGGAAATATCAGTGACTCAAATAATTTTATTAGTTGTGGTTGACCAACAATCAAATTTTATTTTACTGATCATTTTATCAGTAAAATGAGTATAACCAGTACATTTATTAAGGACCATTCTGAGCAGGGGCCACTGGGCTTGGTAAAAGCTGTTGTTCATTTCTGTTTTGTTTTGCTTTTTTAGTAGAAGTACATGTTTTGCTTCTTAAGAGAGTCCTAGGAAAACCTAGTGTTGGGGAGAAAGAATTTTTTCCTACCTTTCAAAGTTTCTTTTGGCTGGTCTAACAATCAAATCAACGTGAGACAGGTTAATGGGAGAAAAACCAAACTTAATTTCATATGCATAGGAACTCTACATGAGAGGTTCAAAGACAGAGGGTAAAATGAGTTATATATACCATTCCTAAGCTGAGGAATGGGAAAGGGGGCCTGGAGCTCTAAAAGGGGGGAGGGCAATTCACAGGGTGAAAAGAAGAGCAGAAGTTGGGTAATTAGCCTTGCCATACAGGTGGGTCCCTCAGATAAAATTTGCCTCTGGATAATTCGAGCTCTGGGAAAGACCCTCAATTTAAATTCTTCTAGGTAGTTAAGAGAGGGGCAGGTGTTTCTCTCTTGAGCCCAAAGGGTCTCAGTTGCCTTTAGCTCAGATAATGCCTCATGCCAAAGTGGAACATTTCGGGGAGGCTCCTTCTGAACTTTTTCACTGGATTACCTCCTGTCTCCTCAAAGTTGAGGAAGATCTGTGTGATGCTCCTTGCCTACCCCAACTTGGTCTGCCAGTGGCTTTAATGGTTGTCAAAGACTGCTTGAGAAAGCTGCATCTCAGGCCTGGCAGGGCTGGGATGTTTCTTCCCCCATTGTAGAGAAAATCATTCATTCATTATTTACTCATTCATTCAAAAAATTTTACAGAATGACTTCTGTGTGGGAAGCACTGAGAATTTGCCTTCGTGGAAGCTAGAGGGGTGGGGAAGGTCTCAATTTTCTACCTCTTCCTGTAGCCACACACTTCACAACCTGTCTTGAGAGGTGAAATCTATTCACCTACTCTCTGAACCTGTGCTGGTCTTGTGACTTTGGGCAATAGAAGGTAGAGGTTCCCACGCCTGGACATATACTGATAGAAAACCATAATTCGAAAAGACACATGCACCCCAATGTTCATTGCAGCACTATTTACAATAGCCAGGACATGGAAGCAACCTAAATGTCCATCAACAGATGAATGGATAGAGAAGATGTGGTACATATATACAATGGAATATTACTCAGCCATAAACAGGAATGAAATTATGTCATTTGTAGATACGTGGATGGACCTAGAGACTGTCATACAGAGTAAAGTTAAGTCAGAAAGAGAGAAACAAATATTGTATATTAACGCATATATGTGGAATCTAGAAAAATGGTATAGATGATCTTATTTGCAAAGCAGAAATAGAGACACTGATGTAGAGAACAAATGTATGGATACCAAGGGGGAAAGGGGGAGGTAGGATGAATTGGGAGATTGGGATTGACATATATACACTATTGATACTATGTATAAAATTGATAACTAATGAGAACCTACTGTATAACACAGGGAACACTACTCAATGCTCTCTGGTGACGTAAATGGGAAGGAAATCCAAAAAAGAGAGGATATATGTATATGTATAGCTGATTCACTTTGCTGTATCATAGAAACTAACACAACATTGTAAAGCAACTATACTCCATTAAAAAAAAAAACAAAGAAAGTAGAAGTGACATTGTGGCAATTCTGAACCTAGGCCTTGAGAGGCTATGTGAGATTCCCTTCTTTCTTGTCCCTCTGCCTTTATCATGAGAATATGCTTGAGCCAGTCTACTGGGCAAGCTATATGGAGCAAAGTGGAGTCAGCCCAGTCGTCCCAACTGAGACTCTGGACACAAGGCTGCCTAGTTAACTCACAGATGACCACAGACACATGAATGTGCCCAGCCAAGCTTATCTCTGATCAGCAGAATTGTCCTGCTCACCCAGAGGCTCATGAGCAAGAAATTAAATGTTCATGCTTGATGCCACTGTAGTTTCATGGTTGTTTGTCATGCAGCATTACCATGCAAATAGATCACTAGGGCTTTGCTATATTTGGTGAATTCAGGCTAGGCTTTCCTGGGGGAATTATTCTTTATTCTTCTGTGAAGAATATAAGTAAGGAATAAAGATTAATAGGGAAGATGAAAGAAGCAAAAACATTATAGGTAGACAAAACAGATGCACAATCCTACTGGTGACAGTTGTAAGGGGCTCGGGTAGCTAGACCACTAGTGTCAATGGGAGTGTGGTAGAAAAGCTGGAGATGAAGGTCACATCTGTAGGGTCTGATAGGTCTTCTATGTTGTTTTATATTTAATCTGAGAATAATGAAGAGCTTTAAGCAGAGAGAGAACATGACAAGATGTGTTCAGCTCCAGTGTACAGAACAGGGGTAAAAGTAAGACCTCCTCGGAGGGACTGTGAGAAAAGTGGTGATTTTTAGTTTAGGACAAGGCATCAAGTCATCAGCCCAAACCTGATGACTCATCATGATAACGTTCTGATGAATCTTCACATCTTTCTAAATTACTTTCCCTCCACCTTGAAAGGCAGCATGGGTGTGTTAATCCCATACTTTTAATTTATCCCTCCCCCTGTCTTTCCCCTTTGGTAACCATAAGTTTGTTTTCTATGTCTGTGACTCTATTTCTGTTTGTAAATAGGTTATTTTGTCCCATTTTTAAGATTCCACATATAAGTGATATCCTGTGGTATTTGTCTGTCTCTGTCTGACTTACTTCACGTAGTATGATCATCTGTAGGTCCACCTGTGTTGCTGGAAATGGCAACATTTTATTCTTTTCTATGGCTCAGTAATGGAAAATAATCTGAAAATATATATATATATAAATGAATTGCTTTGCTGTACACCTGAAACTAACACAATATTGTAAATCAACTATACTTAAATTAAAAAAAAAAAAAAAGCATGGATGTGGAATCAGATGTGCCTGGGTCTCCTTCTGTCTGCTCCACAGATGAACTTCACTTCTTTAATGTAGCGTACTCAAAACCCCTCTACATGCTAGTATTCTGTTGAGGATTTTTGCATCTATGTTCATCAGTGATATTGGCCTGTCATTTTCATTTTTTTGTGACATCTTTGTCTGGTTTTGGTATTAGGGTGTTGGTGACCTTGTAGAATGAGTTTGGGAGTGTTCCTCCCTCTGGTATATTTTGGAAGAGTTTGAGAAGGATAGGTGTTAACTCTTCTCTAAATTTTTGACAGAATTCGCCTGTGAAGCCATCTGTGGCTGGGCTTTTGTTTGTTGGAAGATTTTTAATCACAGTTTCAATTTCAGTGCTTGGATAGGTCTGTTTATATTTTCTATTTCTTCAGTCTTGGAAGGTTGTGCTTTTCTAAGAATTCGTCCATTTCTTCCAGGTTGTCCATTTTATTGGCATAGAGTTACTTGTAGTAATCTCTCATGATCCTTTGTATTTTTGCAGTGTCACTTGTTACTTCTCCTTTTTCATTTCTAATTCTGTTGGTTTGAGTCATCTCCCTTTTTTTCTTGATGAGTCTGGCTAATGGTTTATCAATTTCGTTTATCTTCTCAAAGAACCAGCTTTTAGTTTTATTGATCTTTGCTATTGTTTCCTTCATTTCTTTTTCATTTATTTCTGATCTGATCTTTATGATTTCTTTCCTTCTGCTAACTTTGGTTTTGTTTTTGTTGTTCTTTCTCTTATTGCCTTAGGTGTAAGGTTAGGTTGTTTATTTGAGATTTTTCTTGTTTCTTGAGGTAGGATTGGATTGCTATAAACTTCCCTCTTAGAAGTGCTTTTGCTGCATCCCTGCAGCAGAATGACTCTGCAGGTAAAAATGATGGGATGCTCAACATCACTAATCATTAGAGAAATGCAAATCAAAACTACAACTTGGTATCACCTCACACCGGTCAGAATGGCCATCATCAAAATATCTACAAACAATAAATGCTGGAGAGGTTGTGGGGAAAAGGGAACCCTCTGGCACTGTTGGTGGGAATGTAAATTGATACAGCCACTAAGGAGAACAGTATGGAGGTTCCTTAAAAAACTAAAAATAGAACTACCATATGACCCAGCAATCCCACTACTGGGCATATACCCTGAGAAAACCATAATTGAAAAAGAGACATGTACCACAATGTTCATTGCAGCACTATTTACAATAGCCAGGACATGGAAGCAACCTAAATGTCCATCAACAGATGAATGGATAAAGAAGATGTGGCACATATATAAAATGGAATATTACTCAGCCATTAAAAGAAACAAAATTGAGTTATTTGTAGTGAGGTGGATTGACCTAGAGTCTGTCATACAGAGTGAAGTAAGTCAGAAAGAGAAAAACAAATACCATATGTTAACACATACATATGGAATCTACAAAAAAAAAAAGGTTCTGATGGACCTAGGGGCAGGACAGGAATAAAGATGCAAATATAACGAATGGACTTGAGGACAAGGGGAGGGGGAAGGGTAAGCTGGGACGAAGTGAGAGTGGCATGGACATATATACACTACCCAATGTAAAATAGATAGCTAGTGGGAAGCAGACACATAGCACAGGGAGATCAGCTCAGTGCTTTGTGACCACCCAGAGGGGTGAGATAGGGAGGGTGGGAGGGAGATGCAAGAGGGAGGGGATATGGGGATATACGTATACATATAGCTGATTCACTTTGTTATACAGAAGAAACTAACACAACATTGTAAAGCAATTATACTCCAATAATGATGTAAAAAAAAAAAAAAAAACCCTCTATAAATCCACTTTCCCAGCATACCTCTACATGGCTCCTCCAATCTGCTCGTTTCTTTATTTGAAATGACTCTTCTTTCTCCCATTTATGGTCATTTTGCTTTCCAGATAATGTAATACTTTGCTCACTTGTAAACTATAAGGTAAAACAAGTCATTAGTTGTGAATACCCTGGTTGAAGCCACACCTTCTGTGCAAAGCCATTCCTGATTATTCCAAATCACTCTCCTCTAGCGTTCTGTAGTTTGTCCCCACTAGACAATTAACACCGTAATGTGTTATGAGGATGCTTGTGGCTGCAAATAACAGATAACCTTTTAAAAGTAACTTAACAATACAGTGTTTTGTTATATCACTTAAGCAGAATATGGAAGTAGCCAGATTCATATTGGATCAACACAATCAAGTCTGTAGGTCAAGGTCTTTGTCATCGTTTTGGCCTCTCCTCTTAGTTGCAACATGTCTGCAACACTCTCTTATGATCTATTGGCCAAAACTGTGTCATATGCAAAACCACAGGTCAATATCTGGCAAGGGGAATGGAATTTCCCAGACTAGCTTAGTCCCACCATTACTCAATCCCCCAGCTGGATACACTGGGAATCTGTCAGAGGTAAATGGCTGATGAGTAGGCAGCCAGTAGTGACTACCGCTCATTGCTTAATGATCTTCTGTGTTCTGATTCTCATCTACCTGTGTGCTTCTCTGGAGTTTTAACCTCCAACCATGGCAATTTCCTATAGCTCTCTGATTATACACTGGTTTATTTCTTCGTATCTTAGTGCACACTCTTTTCTCTATTTGAAATATCAATCCTTGGTCCATTTCTAGACAAAGGTTTGACTTATAAAGCTTTCTAGAATCATAACTTTGTTGGTAAAGCTTTCACTGAACTCCACATCCATGTGCACAGTTAATCACTCTCTTCTTGGTCTTACTTCTTTTTCTTGTATATACTTGCATTTTTATATGTATTGTGCTGCATTATGATTTACTTATATGTCGATCCCCACTCCCCTCCACCAGGACTCATTGCCCTTGCTTAGCACATAGTATAGTTTAAATTAAAAGACACTACATGGTACTGAATCTAAAGTACCACAAAGTTTAGTCTTATAATGTGCCGGGGGACTTCATGCAGGTGTCCTTTCTACTTGCTGTCAAAGAACAAATGTTATAGTTATCCACAATTCAAAGCACTTGGTATGGTGTTAGAATATGCAGAACTTACCAGAATATACTTTTCCATTGATGGATGTTTAAATACCAAACAGGGAAAGAAAGATAACTACATAGAAAGCAAAATGGACAGTGTGCTTCCACACCAGCTGATCATGTTATTATCATTATTATTTTTTTCTCATCTTTATTGGAGTATAATTGTTTCACAACCTTGTGTTACTTTCTGCTGTATAACAAAGTGAATCAGTTATATGTATACATATACCCCATATCTCTTCCCTCTTGCGTCTCCCTCCCTACCACCCTCCCCGTCCCACCCCTCTAGGTGGTCACAAAACACAGAGCTGATCTCCCTGTGCTATGCGGCTACTTCCTACTAGCTAGCTATCTTACATTTGGTAGTGTGTATATGTGCATGCCATTCTCTCACTTTGTCCCAGGTAACGCTTCTCCCTCCCCGTGTTCTCAAGTCCATTCTCAAGTAGGTCTACGTCTTTATTCCCATCCTGCCCCTAGGTTCTTAAAGACTATTTTTTTTTATTTTTTGATTCCATATATATGTGTTAGCATATGGTATTTGTTTTTCTCTTTCTGACTTACTGCACTCTGTATGACATACTCTAGGTCCCTCCACCTCACTACAAATAACTCCATTTCGTTTCTTTTTATGGCTGAGTAATATTCCATTTTATATATGTGCCACATCTTCTTTATCCATTCATCTGTTGATGGACACTTAGGTTGTTTCCATGTCCTGGCTATTGTAAATAGAGCTGCAATGAACATTGTGGTACATGACACTTTTTGAATTATGGTTTTCCAAGGGTATATGCCCAGCAGTGGTGTTGCAGGGTCGTATGGTAGTTCTATTTTTAGTTTTTTAAGGAACCTCCATACTGTTCTCCATAGTGGCTGTATCAATTTACATTCCCACCAACAGTGCAAGAGGGTTCCCTTTTCCCCACAACCTCTCCAGCATTTATGTTTGTAGATTTTTTGATTATAGCCATTCTGACCGGTGTGAGGTGATAACTCATTGTAGTTTTGATTTGCATTTCTCTAATGATTAATGATGTTAAGCATCCTTTCATGTGTTTGTTGGAAATCTTTATATCTTCTTTGGTGGAATGTCTATTTAGATCTGCCCATTTTTGTATTGGGTTGTTTGTTTATTTGATATTGAACTGCATGAGCTGCTTGTATATTTTGGAGATTAATCCTTTGTCAGTTGCTTCATTTGCAAATATTTTCTCCCATTCTGAGGGTTGTCTTTTCATCTTATTTATGGTTTCCTTTTTTGTGCAAAAGATTTTAAGTTTCATTAGGTTCTATTTCTTTATTTTTGTTTTCATTTTCATTTCTCTAGGAGGTGGGTCAAAAAAGATCTTGCTGTGATTTATGTCATGGAGTGTTCTGCCTATGTTTTCCTCTAAGAGTTTTAAAGTGTCTGGCCTTACATTTAGGTCTTTAATCCACTTTGAGTTTATTTTTGTGTATGGTGTTAGGGAGTGTTCTAATTTCATTCATTTCCATGTAGCTGTCAAGTTTTCCCAGCACCACTTTTTGAAGAGGCTGTCTGTTCTCCGCTGTATATTCTTGCCTCCTTTATCAAAGATAAGGTGACCATATGTGCGTGGGTTTATCTCTGGGCTTTCTATCCTGTTCCATTGATCTATATTCCTGTTTTTGTGCCAGTACCAAACTGTCTTGATTACTGTAGTTTGTAGTACAGTCTGATGTCCAGGAGCCTGATTCCTCCAGCTCCGTTTTCCTTTCTCAACATTGTTTTGGCTATTTGGGGTCTTTTGTATTTCCATACATATTGTGAAATTTTTTGTTCTACTTTTGTGAAAAATGCCATTGGTAGTTTGATAGGGATTGCATTGAATCTGTAGATTGTTTTGGGTAGTGGAATCATTTTCACATTGTTGCTTCTTCCAGTCCAAGAACATGGTATATCTCTCCATCTGTTTGTATCATCTTTAATTTCTGTCATCAGTGTCTTATAGTTTTCTGCATACAGCTCTTTTGTCTCCTTACGTAGGTTTATTCCTAGGTATTTTATTCTTTTTGTTTCAGTTGTAAATGGGAGTGTTTCTTTCATTTCTCTTTCAGATTTTTCATCATTAGTGTATAGGAATGCAAGAGATTTCTGTGCATTAATTTTGTATCCTGCTACTTTACCAAATTCATTGAATAGCTGTAGTAGTTTTCTGGTAGCATCTTTAGATTCTCTATGTATAGTATCATGTCATCTGCAAACAGTGACAATTTATTTCTTCTTTTCCATTTTGGATTCCTTTTATTTCTATTTCTTCTCTGATTGCTGTGGATAAAACTTCCAAAACTATGTTGGATAATAGTGGTGAGAGTGGGCAACCTTGTCTTGTTCCTGATCTTAGTGGAAATGGTTTCAGTTTTTCACCCTTGAGAATGATGCGGCTGTGGGTTTGTCATATATGGCCTTTATTATGTTGAGGTAAGTTCCCTCTATGGCTACTTTCTGAAGGGTTTTTATCATGAATGGGTGCTGAATTTTGTCGAAAGCTTTTTCTGCATCTGTTGAAATGATCATATGGTTTTTATCCTTCAATTTATTAATATGCTCTATCACATTGATTGATTTGCCTATACTGAAGAATCCTTGCATTCCTGGGATAAATCGCACTTTATCATGGTGTATGATCCTTTTAATGTGCTGTTGGATTCTGTCGGCTAGAATTTTCTTGAGGATTTTTGCATATATGTTCATCAGTGATATTGGCCTGTAGTTTTCTTTGTTTGTGACATCTTTGTTTGGTTTTGTATCAGGGTGATTGGGGCCTCAGAGAATGAGTTTGGGAGTGTTCCCCCCTCTGCTATATTTTGGAAGAGTTTGAGAAGGACAGGTTTTAGCCCTTCTCTAAATGTCTGGAGAATTCACCTGTGAAGCCATCTGGTCCTGGGCTTTTGTTTGCTGGAAGTTTTTTAATCATGGTTTCAATTTCAGTGCTTGTGATTGGTCTGATATGTTTTCTATTTCTTCCTGCTTCAGTCTCAGAACGTTGTGCTTTTCTAAGAATTTGTCCATTTCTTCCAGGTTGTCCATTTTATGGGCATATAGTTGCTTGTAGTAATCTCTCATGATCCTTTTTATTTCTGCAGTGTCAGTTGTTACTTCTCCTTTTTCATTTCTAGTTCTTTTGATCTGAATTGTCTCCCTTTTTTTCTTAATGAGTCCAGCTAATGGTTTATCAGTTTTGTTTATCTTCTCAAAGAACCAGCTTTAATTTTATTGATCTTTGCTATTGTTCCCTTCATTTCTTTTTCATTTATTTCTGATCTGATCTTTATGATTTCTTTCCTTCTGCTAACTTTGGTGTTTTTTTTCTTCTTTCTCTCATTGCTTTAGGGGTAAGGTTAGGTTGTTTATTTGAGATGTTTCTTGTTTCTTGCGGTTGGATTGTATTTGGTATAAACTTCCCTCGTAAAATTGCTTTTGCCTCATTTCATAAGTTTTGGGTCATTGTGTTTTCATTGTCGTTTTTCTCTAGGTATTTTTTGTTTTCCTCAGTGATCTCTTGGTTATTTAGTAGTGTATTATTTATCTTCCATGTGTTTGTAGTTTTTACAGCTTTTTTTTTCCTGTAATTGATATCTCTTCTCATAGCATTGTGGTCAGAAAAGATACTTGATAAAATTTCAATTTTTTAAAATTTACCAAGTCTTGATTTGTGACCCAAGATATGATCTATCCTGGAGATAATTCCATGAGCACTTGAGAAGAAAGTGAATTCTTTTGTTTTTGTTTGGAATGTCCTATAAATATCAATAAAGTCCATTTTGTTTAATGTGTCATTTAATGCTTATGTTTCCTTGTTTATTTTCATTTTGGATGATCTGTCCATTGGTGAAAGTGGGGTGTTAAAGTCCCCTACTATGATTGTGTTACTGTCGATTTTCCCTTTTATGGCTGTTAATAATTGCCTTATGTATTGAAGTGCTCCTGTGTTGGGTGCATAAATATGTACAATTGCTAAATCTTCTTCTTAGATTGACCTCTTGATCATTATGTAGTGTCCTTCTTTGTCTCTTGTAATAGTCTTTATTTTAAAGTCTATTTTTTCTGGTATGAGAATTGGTACTCCAGCTTTCTTCTGATTTCCATTTGCAGGGAATAACATATTCTATACCTTCACTTTCTGTCTGTATGTGTCCCTAGGTGTCAAGTGTGTTTCCTGTAGACAGCATATATACGGGTCTTATTTTTGTATCCATTCAGCCAGTCTATGTCTTTTAGATGGAGTATTTAATCCATTTACATTTAAGGTAATTATCAATATGTATGTTCCTATTACCATTCTCTGAGTTGTTTTGGGTTTGTTATTGTAGATCTTTTCCTTCTCTTGTGTTTCCTGCCTAGAGAAGTTCCTTTAGCATTTGTTGTAAAGCTGGTTTGTTGGTGCTGAATTCTCTTAGCTTTTGCTAGTCTGTAAAGGTTTTAATTTCTCTGTCGAATCTGAATGAGATCCTTGCTGGGTAGAATAATCTTGGTTGTAGGTTTTTCTCTTTCATCACTTTAAATATATCCTGCCACTCCCTTCTGGCTTGCAGAGTTTCTGTTGAAAATCCAGCTGTTAACCTTATGAGGATTCCCTTGTATGTTATTTGTTGTTTTTCCCTTGCTTCTTTTAATATTTTTTCTTTTTACTTAATTGTTGATAGCTTGATTAATATGTGTCTTGGCATGCTTCTCCTAGTATTTATCCTGTATGGGACTCTCTGTGCTTCCTGGACTTCATTGACAATTTCCTTTCCCATATTAGGGAAGTTTTCAAGTATAATCTTTTCAAATATTTTCTCAGTCCCTTTCTTTTTCTCTTCTTCTGGGAACCGTATAATTCAAATGTTGATTCATTTAATGTTGTCCCAGAGGTCTCTGAGACTGTCCTCAAATCTTTTCAGTCTTTTTTTCTTTATTCTGCTCTGCAGTCGTTGTTTCCACTATTTTATCTTCCAGGTCACTTATCCATTCTTCTGCCTCAGTTATTCTGCTATCGATTCTTTCTAGAGAATTTTTATTCCATTTATTGTGCTGTTCATCATTGTTTGTTTGCTCTTTAGTTCTTCTAGGTCCTTGTTAAATGTTTCTTTTATTTTCTCCATTCTATTTCCAAGATTTTGCATCATGTTTACTATCATTGCTATGAATTCTTTTTCAAGTAGACTGCCTATTTCCTCTTCATTTGTTTGGTCTGGTGGGGTTTTACCTTGCTCCTTCATCTGCTGTGTGTTTCTCTGTGTTCTCATTTTGCTTAACTTACTGTGTTTTGGGTCTCCTTTTCACAGGCTGCAGGTTCATAGTTTTCATTGTTTTTGGGGTCTGCCCCCAGTAGCCAAGGTTGGTTCAACGTGTTGTGTAGGCTTCCTGGTGGAGGGACTAGTACCTGTGTTCTGGTGGATGAGGCTGGATCTTGTCTTTCTGTTGGGCAAGACTGCTTCTGGGGGTGTGTTTTGTGGTACCTGTGACCTTATTATGATTTTAGGCAGCCTCTCTGCTAATGGGTGGGGTTGTGTTCCTGTCTTGCTAGTTATTTCTCATAGATTGTCCAGCACTGTAGCTTGGTGGTCGTTGAGTGGAGGTGGGTCTTAGCGTTGAGATGGAGATCTCTTGGAGACCTTTCTCCATTTGATAATACATGGAGCCAGGAAGTCTCTGGTGGACCAATGTCCTGAAGTTGGCTGTCCCACCTCAGAGGCTCAGGCCTGACCCCCGATCAGAGCACCAATACCCTGTCAGCCACATGGCTCAGAAGAAAAGGGAGAAAAAAAGAAAGAAAGGAAGAAAAATAAAAAAATAAAATAAAATAAAGTTATTAAAATAAAAAATATTATTAAAAATAAAAAATATTTAAAAGAAAAAAAAGAATAAAAAAAGAAGAGAGCAACCAAACCAAAAAACAAATCCATCAATGATAACAAGTACTAAAAACTATACTTAAAAAAAAAAAAAATGGACAGATGGAACCCTAGGACAAATGGTAAAAAGCAAAGCTATACAGACAACATCACACAGAGAAGCATATACATACACACTCACAAAAAGAGAAAAAGGAAAAAAATATATATATATATCTTTTGGGAAGTCTGTGGTCTTCTGCCAACGTTCAGTTAGTGTTCTGTAGGAGTTATTCCACATCTATTTCTGATGTATTTGTGGGGAGGAAGGTGATCTTCAAGTCTTACTCCTCCACCATCTTGAAGGTCTCCTCGATGTGCCTGCTTTTTCAAGGACTGAAGGGAGACAAATTAAGCTGAAGTTCCAGAGAGCAAAAAAGAGCAGCAAAAGGGGGTACTGGAGAATATTCAAAGTCCAAGTGCTCACACAGCCTTCTGGGGGAAGGGGATTTTATTCTGAGCACCATGAATCTGTCTCTTCTGCAAATGAAGGAGAGTCACAATCTAGATTCAGTAATTTGTTAACATTTTGTGACATTTGCTCTGTATCTCTCTTTTGATGTAACCTTTTTTTTTTTTTGAATCATTTGAAAGCAAGATGTAGCCATTATGACATTTTCCCATTAAATCATTTGGTGTGTATGTCACAGAGCAAAGGATATTATTCTTCTACATAAGCACAGTATTGCCATCATATGCAGTTGTTCCCCCAAATGTTCTTTATAAGTGTTCCCCTGCTCTCTATGATCATGCATTTCATTGGGTTTTCTAGTTTCAATCTTCTTTTAAAAAATCTTTTACAACACTGACATTTTCAAAGCCTCCATTATGATTGTAATAGAATGTCCTATAGTCTAGATATTTCTAATGTTTCCTTATAATTAGCTTCAGATAAAACATTTTGGCAAGAATACTGCATAAATAATGTTATGGAAATTGGGATAGTTTGGAGAGTGGAATGTGCTCTATTGGTCATTATGCTGAGATAGCAGGTATAAACTGGGCTACTTGGCCACACTAATCATAGAACCCCACCTGCAGTCAAAGTGGCTAGTCCAGATACTGACACATCATCTAAACTGGGCCAATCAGAATCCTCCTCTGAAATAGTTTATATTGATCGGAACAGAACAGGATAGAAAGCCCAGAGAGAAACCCACACACATATGGTCAGCTTGTTTTTGAGAAAGGAGGCAAGAATATACAATGGAGAAAAGACAGCCTCTTCAATAAGTGGTGCTGGGAAAACTGGACAGCTACATGTAAAAGAATGAAATTAGAACAGTCCTTAACACCATACACAAAAATAAACTCAAAATGGATTAAAGACCTAAATATAAGGCCAGACACTATAAAACTCCTAGAGGAAAACATAGGCAGAACACTCTTTGACATAAGTCACAGCAAGATCCTTTTTGACCCAACTACTAGAAAATGGAAATGAAAATAAAAATAAACAAATGGGACCTAATGAAACTTAAAAGCTTTTGCACAGCAAAGGAAACCATAAACAAGATGAAAAGACAACCCTCAGAGTGGGAGAAAATATTTGCAAATGAAGCAACTGACAAAGGATTAATCTCCAGAATTTACAAACAGCTCATGCAGGTCAATATCAAAAAAAAAAAAAAAAAAAACCCAATCCAAAAATGGGCAGAAGAACTAAATAGACATTTCTCCAAAGAAGATATACAGATTGCCAACAAACACATGAAAGGATGCTCAACATCACTAATCATTAGAGAAATGCAAGTCAAAACTATGCTGAGGTATCACCTCACACTGGTCAGAATGGTCATCATCAAAAAATCTACAAACAATAAATGCTCGAGAGGGTGTGGAGAAAAGGGAACCCTCTTGCACTGTTGGTGGGAATGTAAATTGATACAGCCTCTATGGAGAACAGTATGGAGGTTCCTTAAAAAACTAAAAATAGAGCTACCATATGACCCAGCAATTCCACTACTGGGCATATCCCCTGAGAAAACCATAATTCAAAAAGAGTCATGTACCACAATGTTCATTGCAGCACTATTTACAATAGCCAGGACATGGAAGCAACTTAAGTGTCCATCAACAGATGAATGGATAAAGAAGATGTGGCACATTTATACAATGGAATATTACTCAGCCATAAAAAGAAACAAAATTAAGGTTAATGGACCTAGAGTCTGTCATACAGAGTGCAGTAAGTCAGAAAGAGAAAAACAAATACTGTATGCTAACACATATATATGCAATCTTAAAAAAAAAAAGTTCTGAAGAACCTAGGGGCAGGACAGGAATAAAGATGCAGACGTAGAGAATGGACTTGAGGACATGGGGAAGGGGAAGGGGAAGTTGGGATGAAGTTAGAGAGTGGCATGGACTAATATATACTACCAAATGTAAAATAGATAGCTAGTGGGAAGCAGCCGAGTAGCACAGGGAGATCAGCTCAGTGCTTTGTGACCACCTAGAGGGGTGAGATAAGGAGGGTGGGAGGGAGACGCAAGAGGGAGGAGATATGGGGATGTATGTATATGTATAGCTGATTCACTTTGCTATGAAGCAGAAACTAACACACCATTGTAAAGCAATTATAGTCCAATAAAGTTGTTTAAAAAAATTTAGAGTGAATATTGAGTAAATATTTTTCAGTTCTTCTTCATGCATAAATGTAAGATTAATTATATAATTAAAGTAAGGAGGTAGTTATAGAAAAATGAAATAATAGTTTATATATGCTTTAATATTTTTAAACAAGAAAAAATACATACTTTGTCTCTTTTTGTCCTTCTAGTGAGATTTTTTTTTCAATAATATCATAGTCATTGCAATAAGAAACAGAAATTTATCTCTCTTGTCAAAGATCTTACAATTCTTGGTACTAATGTTCCTTGTTGGGAGAATCTAAACGATATTCTGTTTATTTTTACAAGTAAAATAGATAACTAATAAGGACCTACTGTATAGGTACTCTACTCAATACTTTGTAATGACCTATATGGGAAAAGAATCTAAAAAAGAGGGGATATATGTATACCTATAACTGATACACTTTGCTGTACAGCAGAAACTGACACAACATTTTAAATCAACTATACTCTAAAAAAATTTCTTTTAACATTTTAATAGTTCATTTGAAAACTTTAATAATAATTTTATTGATATGGGAACTACTAATTTTCATATTTTTCCACATTGAACATTGTGTAAGCAAGGAAGATACAAGAGAGTCTTTGGGATTTGTTGTTCTTTATTCTTTGTCAGTGTAGGTTCAGATCAATAGAATTACAATATTTTTTTCCTTAAGAAATGACTGATTTTTAATTTTTTCCAGCCTGAACTCTCACACTGACTCTTTAGTGGGCCATTTTCTTTCCTGTCCCTGGGCCATTGAATCCTCTTAATTTGTAATGCCCTTTCCCTACATCTTCCCATGACAAACACCTCATTGTTTAGCTCTCAGTTCAAATCTGACCCCCTCAAGGATTTACTTAACAAGCATATCTAAAATACTCACCTCCATAATTCTCTATCCCAACACCTTTTGATTTTCATTAGCTCAAATAATTTTTCACTCTCTGAAATCACTTACTTATTGCCTGTTTACTATCTCTTTTCTTCCACTAGAATGTAATCTCCAAGAGGCAGGAATCACAATACCCTCAGCATGCTGAGCACATCATAGTAAGGCCATAAATATCTGCTGAATGAATTAATGGATTTTGAAATTTATTATATTATTTTAACTTACCACCAACATTGTATGAATCCATCATTCTACCTTTTCAAAGATCAACATTGAAAAAAGGCTAATATTTATAGATGGTTATTTTTATTTGCTTTTGGGGATTATTGACCATGCAGAACATTTTTACACATTGTATTAGTGCTTATATTTACTCTTGCATGGTAAAGTGAAATGGAACCTGACCTTCTAGTCAAAACAGTGAGTTCAGGTTTTGGTTTTATCATTTACTAATTGTTCAAGCTTGCACAACCACTTAATCTTTCTGAACCTCAGTTTCCTCCTATGTAGGTTTTAGATAACAATGCTTGCTCTGCTCATTCCATAAGTTTTTCTGTGAAGGTGAAATTCTATAATGCATTTATGAAAACACTTTTAAATGGAATATGTAAGACCTTATTACAAATTTAATGTACTAATTTATTGCCTAATGGACAGAAAGAGTTAATTGTTCTTCCAAAATTATCTAATTTATTTTCAGTGTTGGGGAGAAATTTATGCAAGGTGCTGCTAATAGATAATAATAACTCATTTGTTCCTCTATCACACCTTTCCTTAGAGGACTCAGAGAGCTTTATTCTCTCTCATTAATCCTTAACAATGCCTCTGAATCATTGGACAACCTGATGATAAGCATTGTTCTCTTGATTTTTATAGCTGGAGTGAATGAGACACTGAGAGGTTGTGACTTTTTCAAAGTCACACAGACATCCATGAGGCTGCTGTGGGAAGGGGCTGAGAGCCCTGGCAGCATCCTGCCTATAATCGACCTCAGTAGACAATGCCTAGCATGTATCATTACTAAGGACCAGTGGGAGTTACAAAGAACATGACAGGTATACTGTCCTCAGTAAGCTTCAGTCTTGGAGGGAGAATAGGTACATAAAATGGCTAAGATGGAACAGAATCGAAATGTCATGAATTATTTTTTAAATTTGTTCTGAAGTTTTGGTGTGGGTAGATCTCATTAATTACATCAGAATAGACTTCATAGAAAAGATGACATTCCCCATAGGTCATAGAAAATTGATAAGTTTTGAAAGTAATAAAAATGGAAAGATATTAAGCAAATGAAACAGAATGAACAAAACATACGAGAAATTATGGGACACACCTGAGGAAAAGTAACTTTCCATTCTGAATAACTGGATATATGCAAATAGCATAGTGCCAGCTAGATACATACCAAAAGCACCTCAAATATTATACACTTTATTATTATTATAAGTAGTTACAATAATTATTGATTCACAGTTATCTTCATACTCAAAATCATTTTTATTATTAATAGTCATCAAAAATTAAAGGGGGTAGTAAGTAAATAAGGTGCTGTGATCCATTGAAGTGTTTGAATACCTCCCCTTCTCTCTTGTATCAGAGTATACTTCTCTACCCAGACCTCCAACTTAGGATTCAGCCATGGGGTTTTCTTTGGCAAATAGAACATGATCAGATGTGACTGAAACTGCAGGTTTGAATATACTTACATGGTTTGGCTAGCCTCTTGCCATAAAACTGGCAAAAGAGAGAAAGCCCTGAGGGGAGCTTCTGTTCTAAGGATGAGGGACATTTTGAACAAATCTGGACTTAATGCAAAGCCTGAATTCAAAGCCAGCCAAACTCCCATCTGAAGAATAAAACTATCCCAACTGACTCATAGACCTGTAAGTGAGGAAAATAAATGCTTATTTTTCTAAGTCATTGCACTTTGGAGAGATATGTAATGCAATCACAGTTGACTAATCTAGAGGATAATGTCTAGTGGGGGTACACTGTATAAAATCCTGAATTCTAAGATGTGCTGCTTCCCAGTTTAGTGATCATAAAAGGGCCTTCATAACCAGAGTCTTTACAAGCAGTTCACTGACAGTTAAGCCAATGGATGGGCTCCAGGCCCCATAAATGGAACAAAATGTTAATTTGAATGTAGACATATACATTTACCTGAGCCATCCCCAAGTGATAAGGACCATTATCCGGAGGTGTTTTGAACAAGAGAGTAACATAGCTAAAGCTTGACTTTAGTTAAGAATCATTTGGTTGAGTGTGTAGGGCAGACGCAGTGTTAGGAGTTCAGGCAGGAGTGTATTGCCAATGTCTAAGTGATAGAAAATGGTTAACTTCAGTGGAAGTAAAAAAAAAAAAATGACAGAAAGAAAATGCATGCAAGAAACTTTGCTGAGTTTCTATTGGATGTGACAGCTGAAGGGATGATGAAGATAGGAAATGTCAAAAATACTTGAGCCCCTGAGGCAATTGGCTGTAAGACTAGTGGTGTCATTCTCAGAAATGAAGAAATCAGAAGAGGATAAGTAGATGATTTGAATGGTGGAGAAATAATGAATTTTATTTTTGACATGTTGAGTTTGAAGTATAGACAGAGATTTAAGGAACTGGCATAAAATATAAGACCCCCGACTCCACTTACCTGGTTGTCAAATGTCTTTAAGTGGAGAAAGTCTTTCATGCCAATGTGGATAGAATTACACATATATTATATTTCAAGCTCCAGAGAGAAGTTTTAAGAAGCAAAACCAATGGGCTCTTCCCTGAAGCCAAGACTACTGGTTGAAGATTTTGTTTTTATTGAAATTCTATAGCCAGGAACATCAGCAATCTCTTCAAGACTGAGAGAAGAAAACTTATTTGGCTGTGCGGGTTGCCTTTGGGAGACGTTGTAAGTGTGGGACTGGTAGAAAAGACATAGAACTCATATGCTTCATCACAAAAAAGACAAACTTCAGTTTTATATTTAAATATGAAAATTCAATGTTCTACACCTGTTACAAGTAACTCCATGATAAAGAATTTTGTAGAGGGTTACTTTACTGGCCAGTCACTTGACACATTTTAACAAGTGATAATTTATGACCTACAGACTTGGTATAAGAACATCACAGTTGAGAACACTGGCTTTGGAAGCAGCCCACTCTGGTTTGAATCTAGGCTCTGCCAGTTACAGCCTACAGATTCATTCATTTAACAAATAATTGTTGAATTTCTGTCATGTTCTCTATATGAGAACAAAAACATATGAAGAACACTGCTTTCTGAGTTTATATTTTAGTGGAGGGAGATATTCAACAAATAGTAAACATAATAATGAATACATTGCAAAGAATATTAAAATGTTATGAATGGTATGGAGAAAAAAAGGAGAAGCATGTAAGGAGGACTGGGAGTTTGGGGGACTGGGGGACAGATTGCATTATTAAATATGGTAGTCAAGATAGATCTCATTGAGATGATGATATTTGAATGAAAAGTAAAAGGAGTTGAGAGAGTTAGACAGAAATAAAAAAGCATATAGGGCTTCCCTGGTGGCGCAGTGGTTGAGAGTCTGCCTGCCAATGCAGGGGACACGGGTTCGAACCCTGGTCTGGGAGGATCCCACATGCCGCAGAGCAACTGGGCCCGTGAGCCACAACTACTGAGCCTGTGCGTCTGGAGCCTGTGCTCCACAACAAGAAAGGTCGCGATAGTAAGAGGCCCGCGCACCGCGATGAAGAGTGGCCCCCGTTTGCCGCAACTAGAGAAAGCCCTCGCACAGAAACGGGGACCCAACACAGCCAAAAATAATTAATTAATTAATTAATTACTTTTAAAAAAAGGCATATAAAAGACCTAGAGCACAAAGCCTAAGGTGGAAATGTGCCTAATACGTTTGTTTGAACAGCGGAGAGGCTGGAGTGGAATGAGCAATTTGTAGAGTAGTAGGAAATGAAGTCAAAGAGAAAACTGGAGGGCCAACCAGGAGTTTAGCTTTTATCCTGAGTTAAAAGGAAAGTCATTAGAGGATTATTTTTCTTTTCTCTTTACTACAGAAAATTTCAAAGACATATAAAAGTAGAGAGACTAGTACAATTGAGCCCCATCATCTAGCAAAAATGACTACTGATATAAGGCCAGTCTTATTCCATCTATATCCTTGCTCAGTCCCTCAATCCCTGATTATTTTAAAGCATATTCAAGACATATTATTTGACCTGTAAACCTTTTAGTAATATCTTCAAGCAATAGGAGTTTCATTGTCTTAAACACAACCACAAAACCATTATTACACCTAAAAATAAAGACCTTGATGTTACCAAATGTCCAATCAGTGTTCACATTTTCCCCAATTATTTTAGAGACTTTTTTATTGTTATTATTTGTGTGAATTAGACATTTTAGATTGTTTTGAGCAAAGGGGTAATGGAAATGGTGTGGCTGATGTAGTAAGAACAGCCTGTAGGGTGGCAAGGAAAGAAGCAGGAAGAACGATTGGAAGCTTTAGTAGTCCTTTAGAGGACAAGTAATGGTGGCTTGAACCAAGATGGTAGCTTTGAAGATGGTGATACGTTTTTGATTTCTGAATATATTTTAAAATGAGAGCCCATAGGTTTTCCAAAGGTATTGGACATGGAATGTGTGAGAGAAAGAAATCAAGAGTGACTATTGGGGTTTTGGATTAAGGAGATAAACAAGATTAAAGGGTTTGTGGGAGATAAAGAGTTACGCCTGAACATGAGGGGTTAAGATAATAGTAACTGGAAGTTCAAGACTGTGCATAAAAATTTGAGTCACCAGCATATTGTTGATGAATAGAGATATGAGACTGGATGAAATCACCAGTGTAGACCGAAGGGAGAAGATGACCAAGGAGACAGCCCTCAGACATTCCAAAGTTTTGAATAAGAGGGAAAACCAGCAAGGGATACCAAGGAGCAACCAATGAAGTATGTATTCTGGGAATCAAGTGGAGCAGGTGCCTTGTGGAGGAGACAGCCACCACCAGTGTCCAAAGACATTGTTATATCAGTTGAAATGAGAACTGCAGTATAGAATAAGATTGCTTATTAATTCATGGCATTTTGTTTATTTAAAAAATACTGGGTTTCCCTGGGGGTGCAGTGGTTAAGAACCTGCCTGCCAATGCAGGGGACACAGGTTCAAGCCCTGGTCCAGGAAGATCCCACATGCCACGGAGCAACTAAGCCCATGTGCCACAACTCCTGAGCCTGCGCTCTAGAGCCCGTGAGCCGCAACTACTGGGCCTGTGTTCCACAACTACTGAGCCCGTGAGCCACAACTACTGAAGCCTGCGTGCCTAGAGCCCGTGCTCTGCAACAAGAGAAGCCACTGCAATGAGAAGCCCATGCACCACAACAAAGAGTAGCCCCTACTCGCTGCAACTAGAGAAAGCCCGCACACAGCAATGAAGACCCAACACAGCCAAAAATAAATTAATTAATAAAAAATAATAAATAAATAATTTTTAAAATACTTATGGTCCACCTACTGTACGATAGCCACTGATTAGATTCTGCAGATAAAAATGAGAGCCAGGCATAATTTCTACCTTTAAGAATCTGGTGGTGGTGGGATGAACTGGGAGATTGGGATTGACATATATACACTAATATGTATAAAATAGATAAGTAATAAGAACCTGCTGTATAAAAGAAAAGAAAAGGAAAGAATCTTTTATAAACTTACATATCAGTGGGGATGCAGGCAATTAGAAGATATTATTATAAAACACAATTATAACTTGCTTACCCTCTTTATGCTCCATTTGTTTGCTTATAAAATAAGGCTAATTGTACTTCATCATCCGTTGTTGTGAGAATTAAACAATATTATTCTTCTATTAGGATGTGAAAAAATGATTCTCCCCTAGAATTATTTAGTTAATTTTCTACTTATTTCGAAGAAATATCAATACATCAATATTTGTGGTAGATGGTAAAACCCAGAAGTCGGGTTTACTTGACAAAAGATCATCTTTGAGTTGTGGACTTAAGAAGAGGAGGAAAATGTGAGTATCTCTAAAAAGGACTTTGGAAGGAGAGTGAGGAGGCCCAAAATAAAAATAAGTGGATAGAAGATGAGGTCATGGATTGGAGAAGGGCCAGAAGGAAGAAGGCTCAGTAGTCTACAGTTGAGCAGGACTTGAGACAAACATGTAAGAGGGAATTGCAAATGGATCATTTTTAATATGTAGAATTGGACTGATATAAGTTGAATACTAGAACAGCTTGGAAAGGCACAGGACCAATTTCTCTCAAATTCATAAAAATCAAGAAGAGGGTGTAGGATTGTCCCAGGCTCTAGAGTGGGAATTCAGTTCAATCCAACAAAGCCTGTAAGAGCCAGAAAGAGCTTAGCTGACTCCGGTCTAAATATGTACAGCTTAGCATGGAGTAAGTGTTTAGTAAATGGCAGCATTTACTGTGGCAGAATATACCCATCCCGCATAAAAGGTCTATATTACCAAGGTGTTGGTAACAGCTATCTCTTGATCAGTGGGATATGCTTGCTTGATTTTTATATTTTTGTGATTGTATTTTTTTTTAATTTATTTATTTATTATTTATTTATTATGTTTATTTTTGGCTGTGCTGGGTCCTCGTTTCTGTGTGAGGGCTTTCTCCAGTTGCGGCAAGTGGGGGTCACTCTTCATCGCGGTGCGCGGGCCTCTCACTATCGCGGCTTCTCTTGTTGCGGAGCAGAGGCTCCAGACGCTCAGGCTCAGTAGTTGTGGCTCACGGGCCCAGCCGCTCCGCGGCATGTGGGATCCTCCCAGACCAGGGCTCGAACCCGTGTCCCCTGCATTGGCAGGCAGACTCTCAACCACTGCGCCACCAGGGAAGCCCCTGTATTTTTATTTTTCTGAAATAAGTCCAAATTACTTTTGTAATAAGAAAAACAATATTGGAAACTTTATTGGAAGAGAAATAAAAGTTAACCACATAGAGCTTACTAGTCTTTATGAAGCCAATCTGAAAGTGAGAATAAATCCACACCTGAAATGTGGATGGTGAAACCACCTTGAATAAAATGTTCTAATGTGAATGAGACCCTAAGGCCTTCCAGGTACGGTGGTACCACCAGCACTAATGGTGTTACTGAGTCAGGTGTCCTGATGCTTTCTGTTTGCACCTAATTCTAAGAAAATAGGTGCATTTGTGAATATAGCAAAAACTTTCTCCTTTTGTCTATTTTAACAACTTTAATTTTGATTTATTAATTTTTTTTTAATTCACCATCTACATACAAAGCAGGATGCACAGGGGAACGGTAAATAGAAATATACAATTTGAAAAATCCTTTCAAGAGGATTCTGAAATATATTATTTATAAAGACAATACTTGAAGAGATTATTCAATTAAATTTTAAAAAATTTGCTTTGAACTGTGTTGAGTTCTGGGGATCCAGAAATGAATAAGACACAGGGGGGCTGTCTCCTACCAGGGGGAAAAAGACATGTAAACAAATAATTGACAGTGTGGCAAATGAGGCAATAGAAGATCAGAGAAGTTACCTGGAAGGGCAAGGATAATAGCGATTCATTTTACCTGTAAGTTCAGGAAAAAATTTCTGAAGTGTGCAATCTATGGGCAGAGGACCGGAAGAATATCCGCAGGCATCCAAAGTGGAAAAACTCTCTCTGAATAAGAAATCACACTTAATACTTGATGTGAAGTGTTAGAGCGAGCAGGGTATCAGCAGGTGAGATGAGTAAGTTTAACAGAGGGCAAACTCAAAGACCCTTGTGTGTTACACTAAGGATGCTGATGAGGTGCACTTGACAGCGTGGAGAGAAATGGGGAGAAAGATCCTCTGGGGGTGGCATGCTGTATGAACTGAGGAAGATAAGTTATGTAACGAGATGACCATCACCCATTAAAAACCTCTACACAAAGCAATAAGATGTGCACGTACGCTATGCTATGGAGACGGAGAAAGAGTGTAGAATTTGAGCAACTTTCAAGAGATGACAGATTTGCACGTAAAAAAGAGAAGATACAGGGAAATATGTGTATTGTGATATGTGACTGGAATAAGCTGTGAAACCCCGGGGGATTTTGGATGAGAGAAGATGTTCCAGAGGGCAAATAATGTAAGATTAAGAAAACTTTCAAAACTTGAACGTAGGGATTACATAAAGAAGTGACAACAAATCTGCAATGACAGATTCAGTGGGATTTAAGAATTTAAAAAGACTTCTCAAACAACAATTCATAACATCCTTAGGTTTTTTTTATAAATCAGAGGGGCCAAAAAGAGTCTCAAAAGAAAAAAAAACCAACAAGGATTCATTGGTTCTAAACAGATAATGCCATAAAACCTTCTTCAAAGGTTCAGCTCAACAGACATTTTTCTGAGTGCCTAATACATGTTAGAAACTGCCAACTGTGGTGCCAGAGATATAAATTTGAGTAAGGTATTGTACTTCTTCCTAAGAAACTTACATTCTACTCTGGTTATCCAATCGATAAACAGTTCCACTAAAATATTCTCAGTGATAAGATACATAGAGAAAAAAATATATCCAAACTCCATGGAATTGACTAATTGACTTAGTGCAGTATACTAGTTAGCTGTAGCCATGGATTTCATTGTTATGTAAATCAGTTTAACTGTGTCTCATGACCAGAAGGCACTCCTATCATCCAAACTAATATCCTTACAAAGATGGAATGTGTGATATGAGAGTAGCTAAAATCACATGGACCTGTCTCAATTACTAGAAAAGCAATTTAAAGCAAATATCACATAGCTGGAATATAACGGATGATGATGTTAGTTGGTGAGCTAATAGCCATTGTTTATGAAGTGCTGTTGTATGGATTTTACACGTATTTTCTCATTTAATTTGTATATAGCCCTCATATAACTCTATGAAGTTAGTTAGTCAATGTTGCAAGTAATACATAATGGAGGTTGGATTTGAACCCAGGCAGTCTGGCTCTGGACTGTATATGCTTCACCGATATACTATGTTGCCTCTCAAAAATCATAAAAGACAATATATTATAGAAGATTATTTAGGATGAAGGAACATAGGAGAAGAATAAAAACTAATACAAGGATGTTCCTGTGTGGCTTTTTGGATGGGGCAATTACTATCTTACATGGTAGTATGTCTCATTGGTTGTTTCAAATTGCTAATGTGCTCCTTCTGGCTTGGATGGAGAAGGCTATGTGAGGCGTAAAAATGCATGAACCACTTTGTTGTGGGATTCTAGCGCTTGGCAGATTATTGTTCTAATTTTAAGACCATCCTGGGGACATCCCTGTGAGGAACAGAAGTGGGGGGCACCCACCGGTTGTCTATGCCATTGGTTCTCAAACTTTATGTCCTCAGAAGCACCTGGAGAACCTTAAAAACACATTTTTCTGGTCCCCACCCTAGAGTTTCTGATTGAGCAGGTCTGAACCAGAGTTTTCTTTTGCATTTCCTACTAGTTTCTGGTTGATGCTGATGCCACTGGTTCAGGGACCACACTTTTAGGACCAGTGGTCTCTGCTGTCCTCGAGCCTTTTTTATGTTTAGAAAAGGTTGTGGTAGCCATCCCAGTCTCACCTGGTCCTCGCAGCAGTTTGACCCACTGAACTTAGCATCACTTTGGACAATATCAGTCTTCACTTCACAACTGAGGCACCAGCAGCCAGACTGATCTTCCTGCAGGGACAGCACCCCAGAGACCTGCATTTACCTGCCCTCCACCCAATGGAATAAAAAGACACGCCCAGCAGATTCTGCCCCCGACCCGTCCCACACAGAAGTAGCCCGGCAACACCAGGCAGACAAGATAAGCACTCTCGGTCCTGATAAATGACACCAGCTGGGATTGATCAAGAGCCCCAGCAGCACCAGATGAATGAGCCAGACCAAAACAGTATTGCAGGGCTCTAAAAACTAAACTGTCAGTGAAACTAAATCTCGCAAAGTAAGCCAGAATCCACCCACTAAACCTTAAAGGGCAAATGTCAGCTAAAATAGAAGATTCAAGTAAGACTAAGAGTCTCTTAATATAAAATCAAAATGTCCAGGATAAAATAGAAAATCATATGTCATACCAAAGACCAGGAAAGCCATAATCTGAATGAGGAAAACAATCAATACGGAATTGAATCAGATGTTAGAATTATCTAACAAGACCTAAAGCAGCTGTCATAAAAACACAGGTTATAAGAGCAACACATAAAAATAAATTGCATCTATATATACTGATAATGAACAAGTGGAAATCAAATTTTAAAATGCAATAATACCACTTACGATTTCTCCAAAGAATAAAATACTTGTTATAAATCTAACAACTCATGTCAGGATTTCTATGCTGAAAACTGTAAATTGATGATAAAAGAAATCAAAAAGGACCTTAAATCTTTGAGCAACACACCATATTTTGGATTTAGAAGACTCAATATAGCAACAATATGTTAATTCTCCCTAAATGTATCTATAGGCTTGATATAATTCCTATCACAACCTCAGAAGGTTTCTTTGTAGACACAGATAGACAAATTTATTCTAAAATTTATATGGAAAGATAAAGTCCCTAGAATAGCCAAAATAACTTTGAAAAGGAAGAAAAACAGTAGAAAAGTAGAAGGAATTGATACTGACCAGGGATCTTGGCCTTCCCCAATCAATAGAAATTGATTAGAGGCCAGGCAAGAAATTCAGGCAAGGCTTTACTGGGGCCCCTGCTGCAGCAGGGAGGAGCGAGAACAAGTAACAGGTTCCCTTGCTCACTTGCCCCGCAAGGCAGGGGTGAGCTGGTTCCTTATATGGGGTCAGGGTAGGGGTGTGTCGAGGGGTCAGGCTGGAGGGGTGGCTTAGGTGTTTTGCTCACCCATTTGGTGGTGTTGTGTGTAGGGTGCTCCAACACCCTATTTTTCCTCACCACTCTTCAGAAGTGGCAGTTCGGTTTTTTTGGTCTTTTTGTATCTTGTTGTCCATAATTTGTCCCAACTGCACATGCATGCAGGTTTTTTTAGTCCCTTATAATTTCTTTGTATTTTGTTGCTTGAGGAGACGTTTGTCCAGGTGCAAGAACTGCAGCAAGGGGTCCCAGGTCCCAGGTCCCAGCTTGTCTCAGAATGATTACTTTCCCAATGTTAAAGCTTATAATATAGCTGCAGTAATCACAACGGTGTTTCATTGGAGGAGGGGAGACATACAGATAAATGGAACAGAATAGAGTGTGGACAAAGACGCAAACAAATGTGGCCACTGAACTTTTGACACAGGAGCACAATTAATAAACACTATGTTGGAGCAAGTGGATACTCATTGGCAAAAAATGACTCTCCACCTATACCTTATCCCTTATATAGAAATTAACTCAAAATGAATCATGCATGGACTTGGTTGTAAATCTTAGCATCTCAGGCTGAGGATATGACCAGAGACTTACACTAAAGAAATTCTTTGCAGAATACCAACATTATTGCTAACTCTTACTCATTTTCATTTCCATTATTTAACTATCAAAACATTTTAGCGTATTATCAATTACACTGAAATAAAATCATGACATTTTGTAAATATGCTCCCACAGCAATATGTATAATACTAAGCAACTGTTTTCAAAAGCTTTTGTATTCAACAAGTTGGGCCATATTGTAGTGTAAAATCAGGCTTGTATTTCATATCTGGTCTTTCCATTAACTATGTGATTTTAGTTAAACTACATTTTTTAAACATTTTTATTGGAGCATAATTGTTTTACAATTGCATATTAGTTTCTGCTTTATAACAAAGTGAATCAGTTATACATATACATATGTCCCCATATCTCTTCCCTCTTGCGTCTCCCTCCCTCCCACCCTCCCTATCCCACCCCTCTGGGTGGTCACAAAGCACTGAGCTGATCTCCCTGTGCTATGTGTCTGCTTCCCACTAGCTATCTATTTTACAACTGGTAGTGTATATATGTCTATGCCACTCTCTTACTTCGTCCCAGCTTACCCTTCCCCCTCCCGATGTCCTCAAGTCCATTCTCAACGTCTGGATCATTACTCCTGTCCTGCCCCTAGGTTCTTCATAACCATTTTTTTAAAAATTCCATATATATGTGTTAGCATACGGTATTCGTTTTTCTCTTTCTGACTTACTTCACTCTGTTTAACACACTCTAGGTCCATCCACCTCACTATAAATAACTCAATTTTGTTTCATTTTATGGCTGAATAATATTCCATTGTATATATGTGCCACATCTTCTTTATCCATTCATCTGTTGATGGACACTTAGGTTGCTTCCATGTCCTGGCTATTGTAAATAGTGCTGCAGTGAACACTGTGGTACACGACTCTTTTTGAATTTTGGTTTTCTCACCTTATGTGACCAGTAGTGGGATTGCTGGGTCAAATGGTATTGCTATTTTTAGTTTTTAAGGAACCTTCATAATGTTCTCCATAGTGGCTGTATCAACTTACATTCCCACCACAGTGCAAGAGGGTTGCCTTTTCTCCACACCCTCTCCAGTATTTATGGTTTGTAAATTTTTTGATGATGGCCATTCTGACTGGTGTGAGGTGATACCACATTGTAATTTTGATTTGCATTTCTCTAATGATTAGTGATGTTGAGCATCCTTTCATGTGTTTGTTGGCAATCTGTATATCTTCTTTAGAGAAATGTCTATTTAGATCTTCTGCCCATTTTTGGATTGGGTTGTTTCTTTTCTGATATTGAGCTGCATGAGCTGCTTGTATATTTTGGAGATAAATCCTTTGTCAGTTTCTTCATTTGCAAATATTTTCTCCCATTCTGAGGGTTTTCTTTTCATCTTGTTATGGTTTCCTTTGCTGTGCAAAAGCTTTTAAGTTTCATTAGGTCCCATTTGTTTATTTTTGTTTTTATTTCCATTTCTCTAGGAAGTGGGTCAAAAAAGATCTCACTGTGATTTATGTCATAAAGTGTTCTGCCTACATTTTCCTCTAAGGGTTTTATTGTGTCTGGCCTTACATTTAGGTCTTTAATCCATTTTGAGCTTATTTTTATGTATGGTGTTAGGGAGTGTTCTAATTTCATTCTTTTCCATGTAGCTGTCCAGGTTTCCCAGCACCACTTATCAAAGAGGCTGTCTTTTCTCCATTGTGTATTCTTGCCTCCTTTATCAAAGATAAGGTGACCATATGTGCATGGGTTTATCTCTGGGCTTTCTGTCCTGTCCATTGATCTATATTTCTGTTTTTGTGCCAGTACCATACTGTCTTGATTACTGTAGTTTGTAGTTTAGTCTGAAGTCAGGGAGCCTGATTCCTCCAGCTCCATTTTCCTTTCTCAACTTTGCTTTGGCTACTTGGGGTCTTTTGTGTTTCCATGCAAATGGTGAAATTGTTCGTTCTAGTACTGTGAAAAATGCCATTGGTGGTTTGATAGGGATTGCGTTGAATCTGTAGATTGCTTTGGGTAGTAGAGTCATTTTCACAATGTTACTTCTTCCAATCCAAGAACATGGTATATCTCTCCATCTGTTTGTATCATCTTTAAATTTTTTCATCAGTGTTTTATAATTTTCTGCATACAGGTTTTGTCTCCTTAGGTAGGTTTATTCCTAGGTATTTTACTCTTTTTGTTGCAATGGTAAAGGGGAGTGTTTCCTTTATTTCTCTTTCAGGTTTTTCACCATTAGTGTATAAGAATTCGTGAGATTTCTGTGCAATAATTTCTTATCCTGCTGCTCTACCAAATCCATTGATTAGCTCTGGTAGTTTTCTGGTAGAGTCTTTAGGATTTTCTATGTATAGTATCATGTCATCTGCAAATAGTGACAGCTTTACTTCTTCTTTTCCAATTTGGATTCCTTTTATTTCTTTTTCTTCACTGATTGCTGTGGCTAAAACTTCCAAAACTATGTTGAATAATAGTGGTGAGAGTGGGCAACCTTGTCTTGTTCCTGATCTTAGTGGAAATGGTTTCATTTTTTCACCATTGAGAACAATGTTGGCTGTGGGTTTGTCATATATGGTCTTTATTATGTTGAGGTAGGTTCCATTTATGCCTACTTTCTGGAGAGTTTTTATCATAAATGGTTGTTGAATTTTGTTGAAAGCTTTTTCTGCATCTATTGAGATGATCATATGGTTTTTATCCTTCAATTTGTTAATATGGTGTATCATATTGATTGATTTGCATATGTTGAAGAATCCTTGCATTCCTGGGATAAACCCCATTTGATCATGGTGTATGATCCTTTTAATGTGCTGTTGGATTCTGTTTGCTAGAATTTTGTTGAGGATTTTTGCATCAATGTTCATCATTGATATTGGCCTGTAGTTTTCTTTCTTTGTGACATCTTTGGTTTTGGTATCAGGGTGATGGTGGTCTTGTAGAATGAGTTTGGGTGTGATCCTCCCTCTGCTATATATTGGAAGAGTTTGAGAAGGATAGGTGTTAGCTCTTCTCTAAATGTTGATAGAATTCTCCTGTGAAGCCATCTGGTCTTGGGCTTTTGTTTGCTGGAAGAGTTTTAATCACAGTTTCAATTTCAGTGCTTGTGATTGGTCTGATATATTTTCTATTTCTTCCTGCTTCAGTCCCGGAAGGTTGTGCTTTTCTAAGAATTTTTCCATTTCCTCCAGGTTGTACATTTTATTGGCATATAGTTGCTAGTAGTAATCTCTCATGATCCTTCGTATTTCTGCAGTGTCAGTTGTTACTTCTCCTTTTTCATTTCTCATTCTTTTGATCTGAGTCATCTCCCTTTTTTTCTTAATGAGTCTGGCTAATGGTTTATCAATTTTGTTTATCTTCTCAAAGAACCAGCTTTTAGTTTTATTGATCTTTGCTACTGTTTCCTTCATTTCTTTTTCATTTATTTCTGATCTGATCTTTATGATTTCTTTCCTTCTGCTAACTTTGGGGGTTTTTTTTCTTCTTTCTCTCATTGCTTTAGGTGTAAGGTTAGGTTTTTTATTTGAGATGTTCCTTGTTTCTTGAGGTAGGATTGTATTGCTATAAACTTCCCTCCTAGAACTGCTTTTGCTGCATCCCATAGGTTTTGGGTCATTGTGTTTTCATTGTCATTTGTTTCTTGGTATTTTTGATTTCCTCTTTGATTTCTTCAGTGATCTCTTGGTTATTTAGGAGCGTATTGTTTAGCCTCCATGTGTTTGTAATTTTTACACCTTTTTCTTGTAATTGATATCTAGTCTCATAGTGTTGTGTTCAGAAAAGATACTTGATACTATTTCAATTTTCTTAAATTTACCAAGGCTTGATTTGTGACTCAAGATATGGTCTCTTCTGGAGAATGTTCCATGAGAACTTGAGAGGAAATTGTATTCCGTTGTTTTTGGATGGAATGTCCTATAAATATCAATTAAGTCCATCTTGTTTAATGTGTCATTTAAAGCTTGTGTTTCCTTATTTATTTTCATTTTGTATGATCTGTGCATTTGTGAAAGTGAGGTGTTTCAGTCCCCTACTATGATTGTGTTACAGTCAATTTCCCCTTTTATGGCTGTTAGCATTTGCCTTATGTATTGTGGTGCTCCTATATTGGGTGGATATATATTTACAATCGTTATATATTCCTCTTGGATTGAGCCCTTGATCATTATGTAGTGTCCTTCTTTGTCTCTTGCAATAGTCTTTGTTTTAAAGTCTATTTTGTCTGATATGAGAATTGCTACTCCAGCCTTCTTTGATTTCCATTTGCATGAAATATCTTTTTCCATCCCCTCACTTTCAGTCTGTATGTATCCCTAGGTCTGAAGTGGGTGTCTTCTTAATCGCATATATATGGGTATTGTTTTATTATCCATTCAACCAGTCTATATCTTTTGGTTGGAGCATTTAATACATTTACATTTAAGGTAATTATTGATGTGTATGTTCCTATTACCATTTTGTTGATTGTTTGGGTTTCTTTTCGTAGGTCTTTTCCTTCCGTTGTGTTTCCTGCCTAGAGATGTTCCTTCAAATTTGTTGTAAAGCTGGTTTGGTGTGCTGAATTCTCTTAGCTTTTGCTTGTCTGTAAAGGTTTTAATTTCTCTGTCGAATCTGAATGAGATCCTTGCTGAGTAGAGTAATACTGGTTGTAGCTTTTTCCCTTTCATCGCTCTAAATATGTCCTGCCACTCCCTTCTGGCTTGCAGAGTTTCTGATGAAAGATCAGCTGTTAACCTTATGGGGATTCCCTTGTATGTTATTTGTTGCTTTTCCCTTGCTGCTTTTAATATTTTTTCTTTGTATTTAATTGTTGATAGTTTGATTAATATGTGTCTTTGCATGCTTCTCCTTGGATTTATCCTGTATGGGACTCTCTTTGCTTCCTGGACTTGATTGACTATATCCTTTCCCATTTTAGGGATGTTTTCAACTATAATCTCTTCAAATACTTTCTCATACCCTTTCTTTTTCTCTTCTTCTTCTGTGACCCCTATAATTCGAATGTTCTTGTGTTTAATGTTGTCCCAGAGGTCTCTGAGACTGTCCTCAATTCTTTTCATTCTTTTTTCTCTATTCTGCTCTCCAGTAATTATTTCCACTATTTTATCTTCCAGTTCACTTATCTGTTCTTCTGCCTCAGTTATTCTGCTCCTGATTCCTTCTAGAGAATTTTTAATTTCATTTATTGTGTTGTTCATCATTGTTTGTTTGCTCTTTAGTTCTTCTAGGTCCTTGTTAAATGTTTCTTGTATTTTCTTCATTCTATTTCCAAGATTTTGCATCATCTTTACTATCATTACTCTGAATTCCTTTTCAGGTAGAGTGCCTATTTACTCTTAATTTGTTTGGTCTGTTGGGATTTTACCCTGCTCCTTCAATTGCTGCATAATTCTCTGTTTCCCATTTTGCTTAACTTCCTGTGTTTGGGGTCTCCTTTTTGCAGGCTGCATATTCGTAGTTCCTGTTGTTTTTGGTGTTGGCCCCCGGTGGGTGAGGTTGGTTCAGTGGCTCGTGTAGGCTTCCTGGTGGAGGGGACTGGTGCCTGTGTTCTGGTTGGAGGGGCTGGATCTTGTTTTTCTGGTGGGCAGAGCCACATCTGGTGGTGTGTTTTCATGTGTCTGTGAACTTAGTGTGATTTTAGGCAGCCTCTCTGCTAATGGGTCAGGTTGTGTTCCTGTTTTGCTAGTTGTTTGGCATGGGGCTTCCAGCACTGGAGTTTGCTGGCCATTGGGTGAAACTGGGTCTTTGTGTTGAGATGGAGACCTCTGGGAGAGCTCTTGCTGACTCATATTACATGGGCCCAGGAGGTCTCTGGTGGTCCAGTTGTCCTGAACTTGGCTGTCCCATGTCAGAGGCTCAGGCATGACACCAGGCCAGAGTACCAAGACCCTGTCTGCCACACTGCTCAGAAGAAAAGGGAGAAAGAAAGAAAGAAAAAAAAGATAATAATAAATTTTTAAAAAGAAAAAAATATTAAAATAGAACAAAAAATAATAAAAAGAAGAGAGGAACTAAACCAATAAACAAATCTACCAGTGATAACAAGCGCTAAACACTAAACGAAGATAAATATAAAAATCAGAGATAAATCAGTCGCAGACAGCAAACCCCAAGTCTACAGTTGCTCCTAAAGTCCTGCGCCACAATTTTGAGATGATTCATTGTCTATTCAGGTATTCCACAGATGCAGGGTACATCAAGTTGATTGTGGGGATTTAATCTGTTGCTCCTGAAGCTGCACAGAGAAATTTCCCTTTCTCTTCTTTGTTTGCACAGCTCCTGGAGTTCAGCTTTGGTTTTGGCCCCATCTCTGTGTGTAGGTCACCCTCAGGCATCTGTTTCCTGCTCAGAGAGGAAGGGGTTAAAGCAGTCGCTGATCAGGGCTCTCTTTCTCACTCAGGCCATGGGGAGGGAGGTACGGTAGTCATCATTGGAATGCAGAGCAAGCCTGTGGCAGTAGAGGCCAGCGTGACATTGCAACAGCCTGGGGCACACCATGATTTCTCCCAGGGAGGTTGTCCTTGGATCATGGGACCCTGGCAGTGGTGGGCTGCACAGGCTCCCAGGGGGTGGTGTGGATAGTGACCTGTGCTTCCATGCAGGATTCTTGGTGACTGCAGCAACAGCGTTAAGGTTTCATGCCCATCTCTGGGGTCCGAACTGATAGCCACGGCTTGCACCCATCTCTGAAGCTAGTTTAGGTGGTGCTCTGAATCCCCTCTCCTCATGCACCTTGAAACAATGGTCTCTTGCCTCTTAGGCAGGTCCAGACTTTTTCCCGGACTCCCTCCCAGCTAGCTGTGGTGCACTAGCCCCCTTCAGGCTGTCTTCATGCAGCCAACCCCAGTCCTCTCCCTGGGATCTGACCTCTGAAGCCCGAGCCTCAGCTCCCAGCCCCCACCCACCCTGGTGGGTGAGCAGACAAGCCTCTTAGGCTGGTGAGTTCTGGTCAGCACCGATCATCTGTGCGGGAATCTCACCGCTTTGCCCTCTGCACCCCTGTTGCTGTGCTGTCCTCCGTGGCTCCAAAGCTTCCCCCCCCACACCCCCCCATCTCCATAGTGAAGGGTCTTCCTAGTGGGTGGAAACTTTTTCTCCTTCACAGCTCCCTCCCAGAGGTGCAGGTCCCATCCCTATTCTTTTGTCTCTGTTTTTTCTTTTTTCTTTTGCTCTACCCAGATACGTGGGGTTTTTCTTGCCTTTTGGGAAGTCTGAGGTCTTCTGCCAGCATTCAGTAGGTGTTCTGTAGGAGTTGTTCCACATGTAGATGTATTTTTTATGTATTTGCAGGAGGAAGGTGATTTCCACATCTTACTCCTCTGCTATATTGAAGATACCGAAAGTTTATCTTTAAAAAAAAAAAAATGTGCTACAGAAGCCATGTGGTTATTTTTGATTAAATATTAAAGTATTTTAGACTAAATTGTTAGTTTTATATTAAACAGCAATATTCTCCATGATATCAAGCACATGCTTGCCTCGGTTTTTTGACCATGTTTTTATATTTTTGTTCCAAAGATAAATTTTGATTTGTTTTTGACTACATCTAGAAAAAGGTGAACTGTTCCAGGCAATTCCACAAGTCTAGATTTAAAATTTCACAACAGAATGAGAAATTCTGCCAAAAGCCATTTGAAACATGATATTTGAGAATCTTTATCTTCATGACTAATTCACTGGAAAGGGAAGGGAATGGGGATTGGTGGAGAAAGGAAGAAAAAGAAAATTCAGGGGACCAGCAAAAATTAGTACTAGGATGACTCTTTGAAAAAATATTCAAAATCTTTCAATATTACCTTTTATTCTCTGTGAAGCCAAAATTTACACATCCATGTGGCCATTTTATTTTTAAATATATTTTAATTATTTCATTTTTTGTTGCTTGTACCAAAATATTTGGATTCTGTATCAATATATAATAAAAGTCAAGTGCCCTAATGCAATACATGAAAAACCTAAGAAAAACTTAAGAATCAAAGTGAAATAGATTTTAAAGACATAGCTGGTAGTAAAAGTCCTATTTTAAACTCCTATAAGCTTTACTCTATTTCTTATTTCAACATCTGCCTCTTGAATCCATTATTATTAAGACCTAGACTAGAGGTCAAATGATGGAGCACAGATCTTCAACTCTGTCATATCTTAGCTGCATGATTATTAGCCTGTTTCTTCATCAGTTTTGTTTTAGAGGAAGGAAAAATGAACATGAAAGCATTTTGTAATGCTGCAAAAAAGTAGGGCACTATTAGTCATAGCCTCTCAGCTTCTAGTAAATTGACCAGATTGACAGTACAGAGAAGAGAAAACAACTAAAATCTTCAGATTAAGCCACAGAATACTGTTAAGGACTTCAATAAGAGATCACCACGGTCCCAAAGATAAATCTGCTTGTGGAGTGAAATTCTACTTGTTTCTCATGTAAGGAAGATATGACAAAAGGATCTCATAGCCTGTAATATCATCTTTTCATGAAAGTTTTATGAGTATTGATAAGATAAAATATATGTAAAGAACTTATCACTGAAAAGAAAATTGAAATACAATAAAATTTAAAACATTGCCTTAATACATGGTTAAAAAAAACAAAAAGATGACCAAGAATAGAATATGAAATCAATGCATTATATGTTCTATATGTAAATTGGTCCTTATGTATAGATTTGCTGTAAATTGGACATCAACAATTCATTTTTCTTGCAGCTCTTTGTTTTTCTTGATTTCGAACTCTTTGTGCTGATAATTCTCCTGTGAGGAGGTTTTAGTTGCTGTGGGTAAGAAGCTACCATGTTTATAAGCACGTTGATCTTATTGTATTAGCAAAAGATAACAATCAAGTGAATTGTTCTTTCAAACCCAGAAGTGGCAAAATACTAAACCACACCTTAAAGAAAGATAAATGGTGAGCTCTAAATATTTGGAGCAATGAGCAATTTCAGAGCAAGGAAAGGAGATGGTTTTGTGAGCCAAAGACTCACAAAGTTGTTCCAGTGTGCTTCAGCTCTGGTGAGAGACAAAAGAATTACCAGTTTCACAGATAGTCCAGCACTAGGCTATCAGTAGCTTATGGCCTCGCAAGGTCAAGACCCAGAACTGGGCCAGTGGTGCAGGATGGCTGTCAGAGTCATCATCTCAGAGAACCCAGATAGTAATTTACTAAAATAGGCCATTTAGAGAAATGGAGCCAGGATAGGCCATTTCCCAGAAATGGATAGCATGGCCGTTCTCTGTGTGGTTTTGCACATGAATAGCCTGAAAATTTAGAGGAAGATGGAGGGAAAGCCTGACAAAGCCATAAGGTCATAGAAATTGAAAGACATGATGGGGAAAAATTTTGAGAATCTCAGATTTAACAGAGGCATCAGGGGGCATTAGATGGAGCAATTCTAAGGCTTGTAGTCTATAGCACGTGATATCTCCTGTCTTACTGGCAAAGGATTCTGAAGAAAAAAATAAATAAAACGGAATTCGTTATCTGATATCATTTTACCTTATAGAAAGTTATTTAGATTTGAGATGGTCAAATTATTCTAGTACCAGGATCCCAGGTATAAGGTCACCCCATTCTTGTATCCCGAGGTCTGATGTTTCTTTGCTTCCTTACTTCCTTCCCCACAACCCTGTGATGAGCCTGAGGAAAAGAGAAGATACAAGATGTTTTATCTACATCCATTTGTTTTCTGGCTGATATTGGAAAGCCCTGTCCAGAGATCTAAGATTCAATGCAGATTTTTCTGGAGAATGAGAAAACGTTGCTGCCTTATCATACCTCCACACAGCCATTCCTAATCTTGTTCAATCCATTCTCTCTCCCTGGAATGACATTGCCTCCCTCCCCTTGTTCAAATTCTCCTTATCCTTCAAAGCCTAACTCAATCATCTCTTTTCTCCTATGAAGCCAACTCCAATCCTTTCTCTCCTCAAGCAATTAATTGTGCTTTTTGGAATTCCTTTAATAATCTGTTAATGCTTGGATAATACTGTCTTTATTACTGTGTTTTACTTATGCATGGCTCTCTTCCCCATGCGTCTAAAAAATAATCTCTGGCATTGAGATTGGAATTAAAATCCTGATTTGGCTACTTCTTAGCTGGATAATCTAAGACAAATCACTTGCAAAGCTTTCTGTGCCTCAGTATCTTCAAGTATAATGAGGATATAATAATAATAATAATAATAAAAACACCACACATGATATATTGACCAGATACTGTAAACTAATACAATTAAAATACTTCCAAAATACCTGGTAGGTAGTCAGTATTCAACAAATGTCAGCTATTGCTATTTTTATTATTTTCTTTGAGGACTTCCAGATTTCACCCTTACTGGCACATGATAAGTTCCCAATAATGTTTGCTTGTGACTGAGCAACCCTGATTTTCTCCTAATACATATCAGCACTTTCGATGCATCTTTGGTGAGACAAAAAATAATAATAATAATAAAGCAATGGGCTTCTCTGATTGGTCAGCACCATATGATGGCTCATGGTTTGAAAATTTTGAAATACTAATTTAAAATGAGCAGTGCAGTTTTAAGGGTAGTGAGAGATTATGCCAGGAATTCCTTTTCCATGAAAAAGAACATGTGGTTGTCATGAATCTGAAGATAGTGCAAGAATCAGAGTTAAGGCATGATGTCAAATACTAGGGTATCATCAAAGTTTAGAATGAGCAAATGCACTGGCATGTGAATCCTAAAAGTCAAGATGGATGTGGACCAAGTATGGGGAATCCAAAAGGTGAAACAGAAAGGTGTGAGTTGAAGCATGGTTAGAATATCTAATAAGAGATAACAAGGAGAGCTCAGGTTTAGGAATGAGATACAGAACAACTGGATGACATTTGGGCTGAGCATCTAGGAATAGGCCCACAACAGACTGGAACACAGACTGTGGTTTGACTCTTCAAGCTTAGCAATGCTCACTGGCCTTCTCCCCTGGCTTAAAGCAGCCTCCTGGTACATGCAGATAAGAAATGGCAGGTGCAAGTTGCTTCCCTGGGTGAGGGAGTGTTTTTCAGATGCCAGTACCTACAGGGAAGCTTCTTCTCACCAGGCAAATAACAACTATATTAAGTCCCCAAAGCTAATGAAGGATCCCTAAAGGAAAAGATACACTGTGCTAAAACATTTAGTCAAGGATTAAGTTCAATCATTCTAGCTAAATCCATCCTTAAAGACAGGGTGCTTACATGAACTTGTTTAATCATGCTTCTATTTTCATGATTCTTTTCTTAAAGCATCTTCTTCCAAAAGTCAATCTATCTTCCATAGATAAAAACTCAAGTTTTTATTCTTCATTGCCTTAATATTTCCTACACTGTTTCTTTATACAATTGAGGGCACTTGCTATAAAATCATACTAGTCATTGCCTCATGTAAAGAGGTGATAATTATTTTTCTTTTCTCCTCAACCCATATTGTGGAAACTTCCCACATGCTCTTCTCAATATCTTCTTCCACAGCTGTGCTGCTTGAATACTGGGCCATATGAACCACCTACCTGCCCACATTCACTTGATCCTAGAAGTCAGATTCTCTCTTCTAGGGTTTTGTAATTGAGATTCAGAGACTCTTATTACTTCCTGTGGAACCCTTGGATTGGCATGCTATTTAGGCTGTTATAGATCTTTCCTGCCATGTGCAAAGGGCAGTAAATAAAGCTGTTATATTAGGACTTTCCGTTGCAAGATAGAAATACAACTCATATTCGTTTGAGCAAAAGAGGACAGATATAACTTCACTGAACAATTCTGAGGTATGTAGTTTCATGGATGTCTGGAACAGGGTGTTTATACATATTTATAAAGAACTTTTCATCTTCCAACTCTGTTTTTTTCTGTGTTTGTTTTATTCTTTGTTGGGAAAGATGGCTCCAACAGCTACTGTGTATGTGATTCTTAAACCTTTTGATCTTAGAACCAATGAGAGCCCCCATATCTAAAATATATAAGAACACTTACAACTTAACAATAAACCAGTTTTAAAAAGACAAAGGATTTGAAAATTTTACTAAAGAAGATATATGTATTGCAAATAAACATATAAAAAAGTGTTAAATATAATTAGTAATCATTAACTAGTAAGGCTAAAATTTAAAAGACTGACCATAGCAAGTGTTGGAAAGAATGTGGAATAACAGAAAAATGTGATACTTTGAGCAGTTTTACAAAACTAAATAATGTGTTAATAAGACTCAGCAAAAAAGAAATAAAGAGAAAGAAAAAAATATATTTATTGGAAATATAGGAGGGAATAGGTATTACCATAGACCTTATGGACACTAAGAGGATAAAATTACCAAAATTGAAGAAATAGAAAATATGAATAGCTATATATTTTTCAAAGCGAATTAACTCATAATTGAAATTCTTACAAAGAAAATATCAGACTGGATTATTATAAACTTATCAAAGTTTTAAGGAAAAAATAGCACAAATTTTATAAAAGCTCTTTTAGAAAATAGAAGGAAAAGAATCTCACCTCTTTTATAAATCCAGAATAATCCTGATAAGAAATCATGACAAAAGTATTTTAAGAAAAAATTTATACAATAGTATCACCTATGGATATAGGTACAAAAGACCTTTGTAAAAATGTTGGCATATGAAATGTAGAAATATATAGAAATGAGCAAATAAGATTTATTGGAGGAAGTCAAGTTTGTTTAACAGTAAGAAAGAACAAAGCAACTTATGTACTTTACATAATAGAGGAAAATCATATACATAAGAATTTTAAAATGATGAAAACACAGTTGACTTTATTCAGCACTCATTTATGAGAAATAAAAATTTTCAGGAAACTACAAATGTAAGGGAACTTTTTCAATTTGGGAAAGGGTATCTACTAAAAACTACAGCTAAAATTTTCCATAATGGTGAAATAGTAAACGTTTTCTCCTGGTGGCAAACAAGGCAAGAATGTTGAATCTCACCACTTTTATTCAACCTTGTACTTGAAGTCCCATCTAGTGCAATAAGAAAAGAAAAAGAAATAAAAGCCATAAGAATTGAGGAAAAAAAGTAAAACTTTAAAAAAATTTTGCAGGTGATATAATTTTTTATTTTGAACATTCTAAGGCATCTTCCACACAAATACTAGAACTAGTACATGAATTTATCATGGTTGCATGATACAAGATCAATATAATTATAATATATATGAGCAGCAAACAATTGGAAAATAACATGCAAACAATTCCATTTATAATTACATCAAAAGCATAAGATAATTAAGAACCAATTTAATGAAATATATACAAATGTAAACTGATAACTAAACACATTGCTGATAGAAATTAAAGTCCTACGTAAATGGAAATGAATTGCACATGGATTAAAAAACTCAATATTGTTAAAATGTCAACTCTTTCCAGATTGGTGAATATATCCCATGTGAACCCATTAAAAATTTCAAGACTTTTGCATAGAAATTGACAAACTGATTCTAAAATGTATTTGGAAGAGCAAAAGATCTAGAAAAGTGATAACACTGTTCAACATTGTAAAAAAAACAAAGATGGAAGGATTGATATTACCTGATTCCAAAACTTTGTACAAACCTACAGTAATCAACACAGAAAGATATTGGCATAAAGACTGACAAATATGTCAATGCGATAGAAGAGAGGGTCCCCAAATAGACCTGCATGTATATGGTAAATAGTTATTTGACAAAAGTGCCAGCTAATTTAATGGGGTAAGAAAAGTGTTGTCAAAAAAAAAAAAAAAAAAATCACGCTAGACCAAATATATACATATGGGGAGAAAATGAACTTTCATTTCTTCCTCGTACCAGCTACAAAACTTAATTATATACATTGGTTATATACATTGCTGGTGGGAGAGTAACACAGCACAGCCACTTTGGAAAATATTTGGCATTTCCTCATAAAGTCGAAACATAAAAACCAAAGCTATAAAACCTCTAAAAGAAAATATTGAAAAATACCTTTACAGTCTTGGGGTAGGCAAAGATTTCTCAGAGAAGACACAAAAAGCACTGACTAAAGAGACATAATAAATTTGACTTCATTGAATTAAAAACACCTGTTCACCTTAAGCCACTATTACAAAAAGACAAGCCACAACCTGGGAGAGATTTTTCACAATAAATATTTTTGACAAAGCACTTATCTCCAGAATATATAAAGCACTTCTACCTATAAATTAAAAAGAAAAAACAGCTCCATATGAAAATGAGCAAAAGATTGCTAGAGACATTTAACAAAAGACATATAAGTGGTCAACGATCACATGATATCACTAGTCACTAGTGAAATGCAAAAATACACCTACAATGATGTACTGCTACACATATACTGGAATGGCTAATTAAGAAGACTGAAAACATCAATATTGGCAAGCGTGGTGAGACTAAAACTCTCATACATTGCTGGTGTGAGTGTAAAATTGTAAGGCCATTTAGGGAAACTGTTTTGGCAATTTCTCATGTAGTTAAAGACTCATCTGCTCTATAATCAGAAATTCCTCTCCTAGGTATTTACTCAAGGATATTAAAAGAAAGATATCCACAAAAAGAATGTTTGTAGCAACTTTAGTCACCAAAATAAAAAGCTGGAATAACCCAAATGTCTATTAATAGCTGAACACATTAACAAATTGTGGAGTAGTCATACAAATGGATATTACTTACCAATAAAAAAATTAACTACTTATACATGCAACGACATGGATGAATTTTAAAAAATATTAAGCAAAAGAAGCCAGACACACACAAAAAAACACATATCATTATTCTATTTATAAAAGCTCAACAGCAGGCAAAATTAATTTATAATCATAGAAATCAGAACATAGTTGCCTAGAGGATGGGACTGACTAGAAAGAAGCACAAGGTAATTTCCTGGGGTGATAAAAATGTTCTATGTCTTAAGTGTGGTTATATAGGTATGTGCAATTGTCCAAACACATCATGTATGTTTTATTGTTTGTAAAGTATCCTTAAATTAATACCAAGGGGGGAAGGGGGCTGGAATGAATTGGGAGGTTGGGATTGACAGACATACATTACTATGTATAAAATAGATAACTAATGAGAACCGACTGTATAGTACAGGGAACTCTACTCAGTGCTCTGTGGTGACCTAAATGGGAAGGAAATCCAAAAAAGAGGGGATATATGCATACATATACCTGATTCACTCTGCTGTACAGCAGAAACTAACACAACATTGTAAAGCAACTATACACCACCAAAAATTAAAAAATAAAAAAGATTAAAAAAAAGAATCTTAATTAAAAGCAAACCAAAAAGAAACAAGAGAATGTTTTAAAAGTAGAATTAGGAGGAGAAAACAATCAACAGAGCCTCAGCTAAAGACAGTGATCTTTCAATTGGTTTGCAGTTCAAACTTTCAGGCAGCTGGGAAGAATTGGACTGAACTGCAGGCAGGTTGAATTTCAAATTCTCTTCTGCTTTTTGGCTGTGTGACCTTGGGCCAATATCTTAACCTTTCTTGACCTTAACCTGTAAAATGAAGAAATTGGATTAAATGCTGTTTCTTCCAAATGTAGTGAAATGCGTATTAGGCATATGTTGCAAGTTCAATCTCCTTCAGTCATATGGCACTCAGGCAAGTTTCCAAGTATCTTACTACTGCATAGCACTTGTCATCCAGACATTTGTTGTTTTAGCCCAGTGCTGGATCTGTGAAGAAACAGAACTAACATTGTGTCCCCAAGTGCAGAGTTGAGTACTTCCTACCTTGTGCCTTGAGATTCTTTCCTGAGGGGGGGATCTGGTCATAGGAAAAAACTGTGACTATGAAGCTTGTTTTGATTTTTAAACAGAAATCAGAGATAGCTGTTTGGAATTCCAGTTCTAGATCTGTGACTTTGATTATTTTAAAATACATTTAAATTATCATTTAAAAATAATCCACTGGGCCTTATTTTTATTATCTTCAAAATAAAAAGGTTTTCCTGGAGAATATCCAAAATTCATTACAGAAATAATGTCTCCTCTCACCTAGCGTCTCTGCACTTTAGTCTCTTTAACACATTAGAATTATTTTTTCTAAAATGTCAAACTAATTTTACTCCTCCTGGGGTTAAATCTTTGACTTCCCGTCATCCCAATGCACCATGCAGAGGCTTGCACCTGCAGGTGTCAGGTGGGTTATCTCCAATTACACATCCGCCTGCAGTTGTTTGAACCATTGAGCATTAGGTGTGTTACAGATGCACCAAAAAGTCAACTGTTTCCATAACATGGCTCATCTGCTCCTTCTGCCTGAGAAACTCATTCACAATTTACTGAGTTAGATTCAAGCTTCATCTCGAAGTTTTCCTGTCTTTGAAGAATGATTTGACCATTTGCTTCCCTTCTGCTTAACTACCCTCCTCCCCACCCCTATGTGGAGTTAGAAGTCCCTTTTTAGTGGTCCATGTTCCATAGTATTCACATAACTTTGCATATCTTTATTAAGAAACAAAACCACACAAACCCTGCTCCCCCTCCAAACACTTACACTTACGTGAAACAAAGAAGCTGAATTTACTACCTGATAAGCAAGGGGTAACTGCTCCCCTAGAACACAGACTCTCTGAACAAAGCAAGAGCCAACCTTAGGTCAGGTTTGAAGTGTGCTGCTTACTGGCTGGCTGACTTTTAGAATGAAATAATGCCATTTGCAGCAAGGTGGATGGACCTAGAGATTATCATCTAAGTGAAATAAATCAGACAGAGAAAAACAAATATCATATGATATCGCTCATAGGTGGAATCTAAAAAGATGATACAAATGAACTTATTTACAAAACAGAAACAGACTCACAGACTTAGAAAACACACTTATGGTTACCAAAGGGGAAATGTGGGGGGAGGGATAAAATAGGAGTTTGGGATTAACATATACCCACTACTGTACAGATAATAGATAACCAACAAGGATGTACTATTTAGCACAGGGAACTCTACTCAATATTCTATAATAACCTATATGGGAAAAGAATCTGAAAAATAATGGATATATGTATATGAATAACTGAATCACTTTGTTGTACACCTGAAACTAACACAACATTGTAAATCAACTATACCCCAATATAAAATAAAAATTAAATTAAAAAAAGAAGGAATGGGGTTTAGGGAATGGCTGAATTTCTGAGGCATGGGTTTTGAAAGGAGGCTCCTACTGATGGGCTGAGATTAATACTGATTCTGTGATTACTTATTACAGTTTGAGACTAGAGCCAAAGAATAGATTTTTAAATTCCTACCTTAATCATAATACTTGACGTTTCATATATAAGCCATTGATTTTTTTTGTCTCTCTTCTCACTAGACTTAAAGTCCTTGATGGCTGGAATGCTGTCAAGTTCATCTTTATATCTGATAGATGTTCAAATATGAATGAGTAAATATTTGAAAATATTTCATAATAAATAATTTTGAAATATATTATTTCATGTGTATTTACCAATGGAAGCACAAGTCTAACCCTGATATCATAATCCTAACTCAATGTTTGAAAGTACTTATGGTAGAGCCAAAAAAATAAATAAATGATAGTATGAAAAGTATCTCTAAAAAGTTAGCACCAGTTACAAAATCCTGATATTGGCAATTTGACAGATTTTTTTCCTGATTCCACCAGCAATTTTTTTGTAAAACTTATTTCTGATTTACACCAATTCATATCGGTTGTTTATCTGTTATTATCTGTTAATGTCTGTCTATTATTCCCATTAAGAACATGGTGTGTAGAGAAACAGGGGGGAGACCCATAGATTTCTTTCCTTTATGCTTATGATTTTAAAATCCAAGAACAAATAAACCACAAGGAAGGGAGTGTAAGTTAGTTTGTCCTAGGATATTTTTCACATATGAAGATGTGGGAAAATGAAGGCATTCTATTCTTATCAGTGCCAGGGGCTGCTATTGGAGTATCTTACATGCACAAACTCATATTTGCTAAAAAACACCTTAATAGGTATTTTCAAGACTGCCTACAGAAGGTGATTTACCTGCTGTCTCCCAGCTGAAGAGCTCTAGGAGCTGAAATTTATCTGGAAAAAATGTTGCTTAGAAACATATCACCCATCAGCACAGAATCACTTAGACACAGTATAAGCTCTACTGCAGTTATGAAATGAGAGACCATCCTTTATATAAAATAACGAGACTGAAGGAGTGGAAAGCTGGACTACTCATGTCAGCACTCAGCTTTACACCGGACTTTTTTATTCTGATAATTTTCCTAAAAGGGGTCTTACTTCTGCCACTTTTCATTCTGCTTACCTACAGAGTAGATTTAGACACGAAGTTTGTACTTCTATAAAAATGCGAATAGGACATGAATTACTGTGACCAAATGGTTTTCTCAGTCATGTTGGAAAACATGTTATACACAAATAAAATATTCCCTCAAGCACCATTGCCTTTATTTGAAATAACTTTAAGACATACCTTGAGAAGATGTAATTGTCCCACTGTCAGGATTTATGATTCCACAAAATGATGTCAAAAGGCATTTATGCCGCGGAGCAACTAAGCCCGTGTGCCACAACTACTGAGCCTGCGCTCTAGAGCCCACAAGCCACAACTACTAAGCCCACCTGCCAGAGCTACTGAAGCCCATGTGCCTAGAGTCCATGCCACACAACAAGAGAAGCCACTGCAATGAGAAGCCTGCGCACCGCAACGAAGAGTAGCCCCCGCTCACCGCAACTAGAGGAAGCCTATGAGCGGCACCGAAGACCCAACACAGCCAGAATGAATGAATGAATGAATTAATCAATCAATCAATCAATAAAAGAAAATTTTGTTAAAAAAAGGCATTTTGATGGTGTTCAGAGAACCCTTGATTTGGGGCATCATTTTTCGTGTTAACACCTTAGGGTCCAGCAGACATAATCCTTTAGAATTCAATATAGAATTGAACCTGAGTCTTGCTCTACTATGGGAAACATTTGTATGGATGGTGTTCAAGCTCCAAAAATGGGTCCAGATTTCCATATGTCCTTGGGGATTCAGTAATGGCGGGCTACTAAGGGTCCTATTTGCAATAAGAACTCTACTGGGCTTACCCATTTGAAGTTTTAAGGAAGTTCTAAGTAAGAATCATCATTGGGGTCAGAAATATCCACAGGAAGGTAACTAATACCTGAAACACTATTCTTGAGAAGGACAGCTTGTCAAAGTGCTATTGTCCTCAATAGGGTTCATGGGCATATAGTCTGGGCAGTCACAAAGCCCCCAGACTTAATGTAATGTTCTGCTGTCCATTGTCTTGAATTTCTTAATTTCTTTTAACAAAAGACTTCACCTTTTTATCTTGCATTGGTTCCACAAATTATAGAGCTGGTCTTGCTTCTTGAGCCAAGAAAAATCCAATGGCAGTCTGTCTTGCTCCAGGACAACAAAGGGATGTGAGGGAGAAGCATTTTTGTGTCATGCTTAGTAGATTTAGTAATCTGACACCATGAGGAGTTGTTTAACTTGCACAACATGGGGAAATATACAAAACCTAGCAAGGGAAGGGTAATCCCCTGTCAGCATTGCAGTAATGCTGACAGTGAAAAACAAGGTTACTGAAACCTTTTCTTTGGTTAGGTATCATGGTATCTGATGAAGAATTTCTTACCGGAGAAATTCTGCTCTGTCATGAGAATTCAGAAGAGAAATAGATGACAGTAATTAGCATATGTTCTCTATGTAACTGCTTTAAAAAATATATCATGTGGTACAAATGCTCATTTGTAAGAGATGGCTCCAGAATTCTGGGTGGTATCACTATTTGTCTACTAGCTCCAAATTTATCCATTGACTTCAGACATTCAGAAGGCTGAGAACTTCCTCAGCTTGCAAGGCATCATGGTAAAGCAAAAACAACATGGAGCTTTGACAAAATAAACTTGGATTTGAATTATAGCCTCATCAATTACTAGCCTTGTTATATAAGCAATAATTTTTTTTCCCCATGTTAGTGGACATTATATTATTCTTGATAGACCAGATTATATTGTTACAACAAACAATCCCCAGACCTCAATGGCTTTACACAAAAATGTTTATTTCTTGTTTATAATACCTGTTCAACCTGGGTTGATGGGGCTCTGCATGCTGAAGTGACTTGAGGACCCAGGCTTATGGAGAGATGCTTCCATGAAATCAATGGAAAAAGGAAAATTCCATGTGTATTCTGCACTAGACCTCACAGCTTTCACTTGGAAATGACACATGTCACTGTCAGTCACATTACATTGGTCAAACAAGTCACGTTGCCATGACAAACTTCAAAGCGGGTAGCTGGGTGCGTTCCCATCCTGTGCCCAGAAAGAGCAGAGAATTTAAATATTTTTGAGCAACACCAATGACTACTACAGAAAAAATAGTGCCTTCTCCATAGGGTTATTGTTTAATAATGTATGAAGCATCTTGACAGTAGTAGAGGGTCAAAAAATGGAAGTTATTATCAGAAGTAGGTTTAATTAAATATTTATAATCATGATTTTCAGGTAAGTGTGGCAGATTAAATAATCATGGTTAACTGAAAACATTCCCCAAGTTTATCTGCAATTATAATTATAGTTTAACTATAATTAAAATTAAATAAAATATTTTAAAAGCTATAAACCAACAATAAGAAAAATGGGAGAGTAAATGATAGAAGAAGAAAAAGTGCCAAAGATTTTTAAAAGATGCCTCAAGGCGTATATCAAAGAGAACAATGAGGCCAAGTCAGGAAGTGAGTATGAATACTCTGGGATTTTAGGAATGTAAAGTTTTGGAATTATTAATCATGAGGGATTTGGAAGAGTAGGTCTTGGGAACATGCAGAGCTGGGGACTGGAATCTGAGATCCACATGTTTAGCTGGAAGTTTTGAGGAGCCAAGAGCTTCTGTGAAATATAGGTTGGAAAAAAAAAAAATTGTCTGACAGCAAAGTCCATAACGAAATCTATCAGGCCCTGCCACAGTTCTGAATGGAAAAACAACTAATAACAAAATATCCTTCTATAGAATGTTTAGAGATGATTTGTTCCTGAGCTGGTCTTGACTCTTAATTTATACTATTTTCTAAAGAGTCTGGGAAATCAGAGCAGACATTAAATTAAAGAGCTTCCAAAATAGATAAGTAGAAATTAACAGAAAATTTACAAAAAAATGAAGTTCTTCCAGGTTGCTGGCTCCCCCTCACGCCCAGTGGGAACAAATAACTGTCTGGAGGAAAACTTCTGGTTGCTAACATAAGTTAAATGGGTTAAATTCAGCCAAACAATGAATTCACTATAAAAAATTAACATACACACAGAGAAAAGTTGCCATGAATTATATTAAAACAGACAAACAGAAAACAAAAACTTCACATGATCTAGACTAGTGGTTGGCAAATTCATTCTGCTGCATGTTCTTACAAATAAAGCTTTATTAGAACTCAGCCATGCTCATTTCTTTATGCATTGTCTATGGCTACTTGTACTATATAATGGCAGAGCTGAGTAATTGTGAAAGAGATCCTATAGCCCACAGCCTAAAATATTTATTATATTTCCCTTAACAGAAAATTGACCTACCTCTGATTTAGATAGTCAAGGACTTCATATATTGGAATTATCACATAGAGAAAATAAAATATCTCTTTGAAGTGAATAAAGAAATAAAAAATTGATTTTTTTTTTTTTAAAAAGTGAGTAAAGAATAAGAGGCTACTAAAAAAATGATAAGAGAACCCTTTTATACCACTGCTGGGAATGTAAATTACTGCAATTCCTTGGTAAAGCAATTTGGTACTATTTGTTCAATATGAAGACAGTATCTTTTGATCAAACACTTCATTTCTAGTAAAACCTTTGCATGTGTGACACATACAACAGTATGCAGAGCAATATTTTCAACTGTGAAAACATAGGAATAATCCAATATTCACTGCCAGGATGATTAAATGATTTAGTATATAATTATATAGTAGAATATCATAGAGTGTGAAAATGAGTGAACTTTAGCTATAAATATATATATTAATAAATCTTAAAAAATGTTGGATGGGAAAAATATAATGTCACATACAAATTTCAAAAACTTGGAAAATTATTATTATTCTATTTAGAAATCCACACATATGTATGTATGTATATATGTGCATGTACACATTTAATATAGATTTATCATACCAAAAAACAAATAATGAAAACACAACTTGGAATAGTGGTTACTGTTCATAGAAAGGCGATATCAAGTGTGAAAAGAATTAAATTGGGACAAAGGCTTGAAAGTTACAAGTAATATTTTTATGTCTAAACTGGATGGTATAGTGCATATATATATATATATATATATATGTATATATATATGTATATATATGATTATACCAGCCAGCTTAGAAATAGAAACAATTGTGCATATATATATATGCACACATACATAATACTATTATTATATAATAACATATATTGTATGTATACACACATACACACATACCCACACTTTTATTACTGCTGTGCAACAAACCACTTCAAATTTAGCAGAATAAAATGACAAATATTTCATTATGCTTCTAATGAAAGTATAAGCATAATTAAAATTTTCAAAATTCTTTGAGTCAAGAATTTTGATAGGGCATAGGGGCATAGCTTGTCTCTACTCTATGATGTCTGGAGCCTCATCAGGGAAGACTTGAATGCTGGGGATGACTAAAAGGACCAGGGGAGTGAGTCATCTAGTGGCTTCATAATTCATATATTTAATGCCTTGGCTGGAAAGATTTGAGAACAGAGCTCAGCTGGGGCCATCAGCTGGAATACCCACTTAAGATTTCTACATATGCCATAAGGTAGATGGGTTTCAAGGCAGAGCATTCCAAGGGAACCAGCTGGAAGCTGCATGGCCCTCTCTTACCTAGACTTGTAAGTAACACAACATCAATTCCATTAAGTTCACTGGTTACAAGCATGTCATAAGGTCAGCCCAGGTTCAAGGGGAATTAGACTCTACTCCTTGATGGGAGAATGGCAAAGTCTCATTGTAGAAAAGCATGTGGAGTGGGGCATATTTTTGTGACTGTTACAGACAATGCAATATGCTACCAATTAGCTTTAGTTTTATAAAATATTTATTAAATATACAATTTTATCATATAAAGTTATATATGTATATATATGTATATATATACACAGCATTATATACATTATAGCATTATATACATATATAAACATGTACACATGTACAATTTCACAAGTGCATGTATAAATATAGCTTATATAAATATAATTATATTCATATATAAATATTTAAATGCATGTGTGTATATATATATAATTTTATTTGTTAAGATTTTTATGTAGTTTAATTCTTTTTTTTTAAAGGATAAGTTTTTTTAAAAATTTTATTTATTTTTGGCTGCATTGGGTCTTCATTGCTGAGCATGGTTTTTCTCTAGTTGCAGTGAGCAGGGGCTACTCTTCATTGCAGTGCACGGGTTTCTCATTGTGGTGGCTTCTCTTGTTGTGGAGCATGGGCTCTAGGTACCGGGCTTCGATAGTTGTGGCAAACGGGCTCAGTAGTTATGTCTTGCAAGCTCTAGAGCGCAGGCTCAGTAGTTGTGGCACACGGGCTTAGCTGCTCTATGGCATGAGGGATCTTCCAGGAGCAGGGCTTGAACCTGTGTCCCCTGCATTGACAGGCAGATTCTTAACCACTGCACCACCAGAAAAGTCCCTTATGTAGTCTAATTCTTATTAAAAAGTAAAAATTAAAACGAAAAACTAAAATTTAAATTGAAAAATGTCAATAGCAGCATACTTGTGTCACTTCTGTAATGTTTGCATTCAAAAGAATTCTCCATGCATCAAACATCTTTTTCTTTTTTTGGATTTTAAATTTTTATTGGTGTACAGTTGATTTGCAATGTTGTGTTAGTTTCAGGTGTACAGCAAAGGAATCACTTATACATATACATATATCCACTCTTTTTTAGATTCTTTTCCCATATAGGCGATTACAGAGTATTGAGTAGAGTTCCCTGTGCTACACAGTAGGTCCTTATTAGTTATCTATTTTATATATAGTAGTGTGCAAACAACTTTTAAAAATAATTCATGTATTTTATTTGCTCTTCTTGAATCCCATGGAAAGAAAATATTAATCTCTAGGAATATTTTGAAAGTGTCTTCCTCTCCCTCACTGTCCTTTATTTTTTCCCTCCCTGCTCAGTCTCCCACTGTGGTTTCCCCCCCACTTCAGTGTGTAGCTCCTCCTCTGTTATCACGTCCTTATCCTTGTTATATTTTTGTTGTTGTTTAGACAATAAGACATGGCAATGTATTCCTTACCATCCATCTCTATCATTTGATCTGAACTTTGTGGAATGGTAGTGGGTGGGGAGAATTATGGATTTTTATCTATTAAGAAGATTTGCCTCAGCACTCACTTTCCCACAAGTATGCTGTCATCAAGTAAAATCCTCAGATGTGCTATTATTCAGATATATGCCCAGAAGTGGGATTGCAGGATCACATGATAAATCTATTTTTACTTTTTAAGGACCTCCATGCTGTTCTCCACAGTGGCTGTACCAATTTACATTCCCACCAACAGTGCAGGAGGGTTCCCTTTTCTCCACACCCTCTCCAACATTCATTATTTGTAGACTTTTTAATGATGGCCATTCTGATTGGGGTGAGGTGATACCTCGTTTTAGTTTTGATTTTCATTTCTCTAATAATGAGCAATGCTTCATGTGCCAGTTGGACATCTGTATGTCTTCTCTGGAGAAATGTCTATTTAGGTCTTCTGCCCAGTTTTTGATTAGGTTGTTTGTTTTTTTGACATTAAGCTGTTTGAGATATTTGTATATTTTGGAAATTAATCCCTTGTCAGTAGCATCATTTGCAATTATTTTCTCCCATTCTGTGGGTTGTCATTTTGTTTTATTTACCATTTCCTTTCCTGTGCAAAAGCTTTTAAATTTAAATAGGTCCCATTTGTTTATTGTTGTTTTTATCCCATTAGTCTAGGAGATAGAGCCAAAAAAATATTGCTGCAATTTATATCAAAGAGTGTTCTGCCTATGTTTTCCTCTAGGAGTTTTATAGTATACAGTCTTACATTTAGGTCTTTAATCTATTTTGATTTTATTTTTGTGCACTGTGTTAGAGAATGATCTAATTTCATTCTTTTATATGTAGCTTTCCAGTTTTCCCAGCACCACTTATTGAAGAGACTGTCTTTTCTCCATTGTATATTCTTGCCTCCTTTATTGTAGGTTAATTGATCATAGTTGTGTGGGATTATTTCTGGGCTTTCTATCCTATTCCACTGATCTATATGTCCGTTTTTGTGCCAGTACCACACTGCTTTTATTACTGTCACTTTGTAGTATAGTCTGAAGTCAGGGAATGTGATTCCTCCAGCTCCATTCTCCTTTCTCAAGATTGTTTTGGCATATAGCCAAATAAAACTCTAATTTAAAAAGATACATGCACCCCAATGTTCATAGCAACACTATTTATAATAGCCAAGACATAGAAGCAACCTACATGCCCATTGACAGATGAATGGATAAAGAAGATGTGGTATATATACACAATGGAATATTAGTCATTAAAGAGAGTGAAATAATGCCTTTGCAGTAACATAGACCTAGAGATTATGATACTAAGTGAAGTATGTCAGACAAAGACAAATTATATCACTTATATGTGGAATCTAAAAAATGATATAAATGAATTTATTTACAAAGCAGAAATCAACTCACAGACATAGAAAACAAACTTATAGTTACCAAAGTGGATGGGGTGGGGAGAGATAAATTAGGACTTTTGTATTAACATATACACACTACTATACATAAAATAGATAAGCAGCAAGAACTTACTATATAGCACAGGAAACTATATCTAATGTCTTGTAATAACCTATAATGGAAAAGAATATGAAAAAGAATGCATATGTATACATAACTGAACCACTTTGCTGTACACCTGAAACTAACACAACATTGTAAGTTAAATATATTTTAATTTTTAAAAAGTTTTAAGAATGTGCTATTATCTTTCAATTCCATTTACAAGTTCTAGATATGTATTCCTTTCCTGAGCATGAACAACATTCCATAAACTATTCAAATACCTTCCACTGTTATGGTCAATTCTCTATTGATATATTTCATTCCTTGCCACTTTGGGTTATTTCACATTGTTCTACAAAAACAAAGATTGCTTGCTTTTAAGTTTGGGTCTCCTTAAGTTCTATAAGCCCTTAATATTTCTCCTTGATAGATAACTAGTGATATAAATAGATAGATAGACACAGGTTGACCACCTTATGTTTTTTTTTTTTCTTTTAACATTTGCAAAGTCAGACATATCACTAGAAAGAGATAAAATCTGAAAAAAAAATTTCTTGCTGTTGTTTTACTTCAAATTCATGTTTCTATTATTATAGCAAAGCTAGTCATTTTAGATATTAGCAAAAGGAGAGTTAGTAATTACCCTTCCACACAGGTTAATATTTTGCCCTAGGAGTGCAAATAAGATGATTTCTAGAAGATAATGTCTCCATTAGAGATTTTCTTTCTTCTGATGCTTTGATTCATAGCTTGTCAATGTCAAAACCTGACATGGATTTGAGGAGTCTAAGCCCTTCCACAGGGACTCATCTCCTTGTCTTCTCTTTGAACTGCAACTCTTTACCTAAGACTTCATTGCTCTAATTGTATTGTTTCTACTTAAAGATGTGGTGTCTTCATTTATTCTTTTACTCAACCATCGTTTTGAACATTTTTTTATTAAGGTATAATTTACATGCAGTAAAATTCACTCTTCATTGTCTATAAGTTATGAGGGTTTTAACAAACATATGCAATCGTGTAACTACCACCACAATCAAAATATAGAACAGTTTCATTACCCACACAGAATTTCCCTCATGCTCCTCATTTGTCAAACACTCCTGCCCGCACCCTCAGTCTTTGGCAACCACAGATGACTTTTCTGTCCCTATTGTTTTGTCTTTTCCAGAATGAGGTATAAATGGACTCATAAATTGTGCAGGCTTTTGAGTTTGGCTTCTTTCATTTAGCATAAGGTATTCATTCCTGTAATTGTATCTGTACTTTGTTCCCCTTTGTTATTGAGTAGTATTCCATTGTATGGATGTATCACCATTGGTTTATCCATTCTCCAGTTGAAGAATATTTGGGAGTGTATACTCTGTGCTGGCACTGTTCTTGCCCTTATAAGACTCATGGTTGGAAACACGGGTCCTTTCATTCTATTACTGATTAGTTAATAACAATAAATTAATGAGATCTAGTACCATCTAGTTCTATGGAGTTGATGAAAGATAGATAAGAATAACAAAGTTTCAGCCTCATATAGCTTATAATCAAAATGGGCAAACAGAACTAGAAAAGAACTATAGCATGTAATATAATAGGAAGTTTATAATGGAGTTATTCAGGAGATATTATGAAGGCACAATCGAAATGCCTAATTTGCTTAAAAGGATCCAAAATTTTATTATACGTTGTATATAATAAAACATAGTAAGTTATAGCATATTAAAATTGCTTCATGGGGTACTTATTTGTGAAGTGTCTCAGAGCTGGATTTTGTAATATGACTTGACAATCAAGGGTGAAGGTAGTGGGTGCAGTGCAGTGAGGGATATTACAGATGGGGGTGTCTTTGCTCAGTCAGAGGAGAGGAGGAGCATAACATTGGAACTGTGAAGTGAGAAAGGTAAATAGCTTACATATATACATTTTCTATTTTTACACACACTTGATTCAGAAAGTAAAGATAAAAGAGCGAACAATGAGTTGAGGACTCTCTGTGAGCAGTAAGGTGTAGATGTCTTCTTCCCCTCACCCCGCACTCTGCAAGCTTCCACAGTCACAGTGAAATTGGTCTCTGAAGCCAACAAGGGACCTGTAGTAGGTGCTGCCAAATTAGGGCAATGATCAGATAAGTATCCACAAAGGCTCACAGCATTAAGATGTACAAAGGAGCAATGCACTGGGGAGAAGTGTAGGGTTGTATTAGAAGAGAGAGAGGCTTTATGAGGCTGAATCTTGGCTAGGGGAATGAACATCTTTCCAAGGGTCACTTTTAAAACAGCTCTTCCTTATTGTAAAAGTAAATAAAAAGAACAGGAAATATAAAATATCAAAATCAGCAGCCCAAGAAAGTCAATTTTATGTCCACAGATGAGAAAATATGCCCAGGATAAACATAAACGTCAGGAAAGCAGTAAGCCTGGGAGCAGTGAAGAGAAATGAGAACATATAGTATATTGAGTCATATAAGATAATGACTAAAATGAGATTTAAGGGGGCTGAAGAAAAATTCTAAAAGCTGTGAGTCCACTATATGGCTGCCATTAAAAATGGCAGAGGGAACAAAAGCAAACACTGGAACAGGATATGTCAACTCAAAGAAAGAAAACACAAAAACAAATCAAACCAGGCATTATCCTTTAGGGTATTTTATTTTAATTTTGCTGTCCTGGCCTTGTCTAAAGTACTTGCAATGTTTAAAGATGGGAAGTACTGAAAAAGCCTTGATGGACTCTAAAAAAAGTGGCTCTAGGGCTGTGTTAGTAATACACATATTTGAGAAAACAATTCTGAAGTCTCCGACAGCATTCAGTTTTTTATATATATTATATAGACATATGAGCCAACTCTAAGCTCTAATCTAAGCTAAAATCTAAACTTAGTGGGACTTAAAGAGAGCAATCATCTGTGGTGTCAGGCATACTTATTGGCTGTGAAGCTTTCTTTTCTAGGAAATAAGTCAAATCATAAAGAATCCCTCCTTGAAATCATTCAGTGAGTCAATGAGTTGCCATTTTCCACAGGAATAAATCCAGAACCTGGTCCTTGAACTCAAGGCTGGCTCTGACCTAGATTCTCAATTACAGTCTATGCAGAAGAGTTCATGTGCTTTTTATATACATCTTGAACTTAAGTATACAGAAAAAGATAAAAACCACTTTTAGAGCAATCACATTTTAAAAATTATAATGAGTAAGAACTAAAAGAATCTACCTCAAGGCCACCAAGACCTTTCCTATATAACTCCTTTCTTATGAAGATACAGGTCTATATAAATAAACTCACACAATTTTGCTATGGTTTACAAAGATGGAATTACTGTGTATGTTATAACATTACATATTATTGTATTACGGTTGTTCCTCAGTATCTGCAGGAGATTAGTTTCAAGACCCACCATGGATACCAAAATCCTCAGATGCTTAAGTCCCACATTTTATCCATGGATTCCACATTGGCAGATTCAACCAACCGTGGATCGTAAACATAGTACCAATAATATGACAGAACCCATGGATATTGAGGGCTTACAGTATATTTACTGAAAAAAAATTCATCAGAAACTGAACCTATGCACTTCAGACCTCTGTTGTTGAAGGATCAATTATACATATAATATATATCATAGTATTATTATAATGTTATATGTTATATATTATTTTATAATATATTTATATGATATATAACTATATAATATATTGAAAAGTATAAAATATAATTTTTTAGTTTTTTTTTTAAGGAGAGAAGACAAAGGGAGAGAAGAGGAGAAATAATAGAAAAGAAAAAAGAGAAACCCTTGTTAAGTATAATGTATTTTTATTTTTTGCTTCTCCATGACAAATAACTTTTTCAGTTGACTTTTATTTCTTTTCTTTTCTTTAATTGAAGTGACTTTTATTTCTTAACTGTCTATTTAAGCCATTCCTGAATTTTAAAGTTAGGCTGGTTTGTGTAAAGAAAAGGTTCTAATCATGTCTCAGGAGTGAGTTAGCTGTTAACATTAAAAAGTGACTTTGACTTTCTGGGCCTTAGTCTCCTCATCTCTAAACTGACAATTTCTAAACTATGTTACTGGTAATCTCGGCTGCTCCATGGAGGTGCTTGGGGGTCCATGCACAGTGATATCCACCAGAGTGGTTGTGTGTTTAGCTGTTATTATCTATTTTGCTTCTACATGAGAATTATTTTGGAGGAAAGTTTCCACCAGTAAAAACATGGGAAGACAAATCTCTAAGTGATCTCCAAGTTTTTTTTTTTTTTTTCCTTTAACATCCTATGAGTCTATGAAAGCTACCAGCTCATTGGTTCTCATCAGAGGATCAAGTCACTGTTTTTCGAATCTATCTAGGGATCAAAATCATCTCTAGAGGTTGTTTATTTTTAATAGAGATCCCTGCCTTTCCTTTTGAATTACTAAATCAGAATTGTAAGGGAGGAAAAATAATTTTCCTTCTGTTAAATTAAATTCTAAGCCCAAGAATGAGTCACTCCTGCCTTGGATGCCAGGTCAGCAAACCAAAACTTAAATGAATTTTGTGTCCCTGTGAAATGCTCTGCTTGACCAGAAGTGCAGAATATCCAGTCAGCCAATCCCCAAACACCAAGCCAAATCTGGGCTCTATGCTTACTTCCTTGTTCCTTCTCACTCCAAACAAGGTCGACTGTGTGGTACACGCAATCAGATATTTTCTATATATCTTGTTCTTTATTCTTTATCCTGTAAAATCTTCTTAATTTCACCCAGTTTTGCAGTTCTCTGAAAACAGACTGTCCACATCATGAATGCTAAATAAAGTTTGTTAATAGCCCTAAATTGTCTTTAATCATTTTTTAACAATTTTTGGCAACGAAGAATGGGACCTGATTACTAATGGCCTATGGGACAAATAGATGCACAGGCGAGGCACCCTTTTATTTTTTTAATTTTTAAAAAAATTTATTTATTTATTTATTTATTTATTATTTTTGGCTGTGCATGGGCTTTCTCTAGTTGCGGCTAGCAGGGGCTACTCTTCGTTGTGGTGCGCGGGCTTCTCATTGCGGTGGCTTCTCTTGTTGTGGAGCACGGGCTCTAGGCACGCAGGCTTCAGTAGCTGTGGCACACGGGCTCTAGAGCACAGGCTCAGTAGTTGTGGCACACGGGCTTAGTTGCTCCGTGGTATGTGGGTTCTTCCCAGACCAGGGCTCGAACCCATGTCCCCTGCATTGGCAGGCAGATTCTTAACCACTGCACCACCAGGGAAGTCCCCTAACCCTTTTTGAGTTCATCGTTCCTCTCGTTCTTACTGAGGATCCCTGGGTAATTCACTCTCGGATTTGCGTTCCACTCCCTTGTGTGCAGCTCCCTTATCCAAACAAACGTTATTTTAAAAATAATTACATATACGTATATTTAAAAATAATTATATATGTGTATATACAAAATAATTATGTATGTGTAATATATAAAAATAATTATATGTATGTATGTATTAAAATATATTTTCAGAAAAGTTCTGAGGTCCTGGAAAGGTTCCAGCATTTGTTAAAGTTCTCAGAAATGTTCTGGGATCCTGGATAGATTCCAGGATAGTGACTTTGGAAGTCACAACAGGTGGTAACCACTAGGGAATTCACAAAGCCTCAAGGTAAGTCCCTAGGATAAACTGCTGGAAAATCAGGGAAAATAAATTAAGACAAGAAAAGAAATTCAGACTGTTTACACCATCAAAATAAAAATCTAAGTTGGACCATTAAAAACCATTAGGACGTCCACCACCATAAAGACATCTCTTATGAAAGGACTAATAGCTCTATTGCTAATGGGACTCTCAGAAGCCAAAGCCATAAAGTGGGCGGATTGAACTTTTAAAAGTTGTTAGAGTGCTTGCCTCCTAACGCCAGTACTAGACTAAGTTGATCACAGAATGAATTAGATTGAATTTGGCTCTGAGAGACCAAAGTCTTAGCTAAAGAAATGTCACCCTCCAGCTTCAAATAATTGAGAATGCCACCGTCCTGCACAATTGCTTATTTTATGTTTAAAGACTGTGTTCCCGGAAGTTGTAGATATCTAATCTACAAAAATGATAAAGATCTTACTAAGACAACCTAGAATTACAATGGCCGTTATGGGGAACATTCCAATTGGACAAGAACTTCATTTAAGTACACTTGGAAGTAAGGGTTCCCAAATAAAACAAACAGAATGGGCTACCTATTTTAATTGGCATGCCAAAGCCTCTAAAAGGCTTCAAGATTCCAAAATAGCTTAATTAAAAGATTCATTGCAAAAGGCCAGTGAAGAACTAAGGATACAAGAGGTACCTAAAACAAAAGACTTTAAGACTGACATATGTTGGGGGTTGGTAGCTGGTGTATTGAATTAAAACTTTGCAGATGATGACCAGTTGAATGAGGAGGTACAGCTACTGCACAGGGTCGGCAGGGAGTTCCCTCAGCACCCAAGCTCCTATTTTGGGGAAATGAAAACCCTGGGGTCATTTCAATTGAACATGCAGTTTCAGTACACTCATACAAAGGAAGTAAAGTCACAAGATTTATTATGCGCAGATCTCAGAAGCCGGGGGAAGGGAAGTCCTCTGTACCAAGTCACGATTGAGCAGGAGACAGAGAGCAGGGTAGCAAGCACCGTGGCTTAGAAGATGGTCGGCATGGAAATCTCTAACTTTTCTCAGGCTCAACTCTAAGTGGTTATTTTAAAAGGAGTCCTTCTTTATCCATTCCTCAAGAAGATGTGGTACATATATACAATGGGATACAACTCAGCCATAAAAAAGAATGAAATAATGCCATCTGCAGCAACATTGATGGACCTAGAGATGATCATACTGATTGAAGTAAGTCATACAGAGAAAGACAAATATCATAGGGTATCACTTATATGTGGAATCTAAAAAAAGGGTAAAAATGAACCTATTTACAAGACAGAAATAGAGTCACAGATGTAGAAAACAAACTTATGGATACCAAGGGGGAAAGGGGAGGAGGGATAAATTGGGAGATTGGTATTGACACATACACATTACTACATATAAAATAGATAACTAATAAGGACCTACTGTATAGCACAGGGAACTCTACTCAATACTCTGTAATGGGCTATATTGGAAAAGAATCTAAAAAAGAGTGGATATATGTATATGTGTAACTGATTCACATTGCTGTGCAGCAGAAACTAACACACCATTGTAAATCAACTGTACTCCAATAAAAATTAATTAAATTTTTTTTAAAAACCATTTTTTTAAATTAAAAGAAAAAAAAAAAGGAGTCCTGGGAAAAACAAAGTTGGAACCTGTGGTGGGAATTCTATGCTCCGGTTCTTATCTAAATGTCTTATGTAAATGTCCAGACTCTAGCTGGGAGCAGGGTTGTCATACTGTAAAATGCTAGGTGGGAACTCAAAGTGGCTATTTTCTCATCACATGATATGATTTCTACTACTCCCCTCTATCCTCTTTTACCTGTGTGTTCAGTCTACTCATCCTCTATCTAAATTGCCTTTCCACTCTGAAGAGACTATAAGACCATAAACAAAAGTCGGCCAAAGTAGTCGCCTTACTACTTTGGAGCTAGCTTTAGCTCCAAAGCCCTAAACCTAAAATATCTGGGCCTCCACCTTTGAACACTCTTAGGGGTCCATCATCACAAGACTGGCCCAGAAATTGGTGTCTGTTTTGTAATCAACTAGAACCCTAGAAAAAAAAATTGTCTTTGAAGGTTTTGTCAAATTCTTCCATACCAACACTTCTACCCTCAAAGAAGGACCCCCATAAGGGCCCCTCTCAGGGTTGACAGGACTCTGAGGGATTCTCTGGTAAACTGTTACCAGTTATTCCTTTAAACAACCAAGGGGAAACTAAAATTAAAATTAATGGAAAACCTTGCTAAATTCTGGTAGCTACTGGGGCTACACCCTTTATTTTAAAACCCACCAGCTCCAGACCCTGAAGATGGGATATGGGGAAAACTGGCAGAAGCTGGCAAAGGGTAAGAATTCTTATCAAAGTTAGCTTTCTTAGATTTCTGAAGTGCCCAGTCGAGAGAGGAAAATAAAATTTCACGTTGTCCTCTCCTTATGCAAATTCAGACTCTTGTGAATTTGGTTTGGAGTACCCACTGGTTATTGATCTTCTTTCTCCCAGGGACAACTACTGACTTGTTTGTCTTGTTTTGTGTCCTGAGGACTTGGCTTGGCAACTATCAGCTTAAGGCTCGCCAAGTTAGAGCCAGACAGAAATGTGGGTTGCACTCTGTTTGCGGCAGGGATCCTCCAAACTGTTGCCAGCTCTCAAGAGAATCGTCTAAGCCTGTCTTTCTTGTGGCTGTCTCTGGGAGTGGCTCTAGATTTGGGGAGACTAGTATCTTTTGTACCCTCTTCCGTGGCACCTCTTGTGTCCAAGAGGTCATTCAATACTTCCAGGAATATTTACTGTTTGTCCTGGCTGAAACCTGACAAGATATTTGAAAGGATTTCAATGATCTTTTATGAATACTACACTGAGACCCAAAGAGGCAACTGTGACTGAGAGTCACCCTAAGGCTGATATTTTTGATCAAAACTCTTGAATGGTCAAGAGGATGATCAAATGAGGGGAACTATGAGAATAAAATTCTAGGCCTAGGATGGGGCTGCTCCTGCTTGGGGTGCCATGTTAGCAAAACACAACGGAGATAACTTTCCTGTCCTGTAAATGTTCTACTTGACCAGAAATGCTGTATATCCAGTCATATTCTTCCCCAGGTCATTCACATATGCTCCGGTGGTTCACACTGGAACCACTATCAAAGGTACGAAGTGTGGGGCTGCCCTCCGGAAGTCAGATAAGCCATACCTATAACTTGATGTAACAACTAACAAGTTCTAAATGCTTTCCAAATATTAACTCTTAGACCTGAAGATTCTGATTTAGTAGGTATGGCATAGGCCCCAGAGAAGTTTGAAAAAGAGTCATTAGCATATAATTGTTTTTTTTAAACTCTTCTTTCTATAATGGGCTGTACATGTAAATAATGTTTTTATTTGTTTTTGCTTTTTATACATATTGAGCGTTCTTGGTAAGCTAACTAGTAAAGGTGATTCTTGGGTGATTCATAATTTAAATTGACTTAAGACTGATTACCAGGAGAAAAGCATACACATTTTTGATAAGTTTTAGGTGAGATGGGAACCTTCATTAGGAATGAAAACCCAAAGAAATAGGAGAACCTACATGCTTTTAGGGTAGGTTGAACAAACAGAGGCAGTTGTGGAAAAATAACTAAGCTATGTGTGGAGGCTAAAAAGAGATAATAATTATTTTAATAAGTTCTGTTTGTGTAGAATTCTCTTCATCTTCTTACCCTTGATGATAAAAATGTCACTTTCCTTCAGGTATAGGGAGGACATCTTTCACAGGGGAATTTCATCTCCTGCTTTTAAGAAAAAGAAAGAAATTCAGATTGGTGATTTTTTTGTTTTGTTTTTTTGGGTGGGTGGGGGGGTGGTTTGCTGTTTTTCAAGTGCCTCTAAATCAAAGCAGTCCTTATGCCAAAGTGGTATATTTTGAGATAGCATATTCTATCACCCTTCACTACATACCAGTGTTATAATTTTCTAATGTATTATTTTACAAGCATGCCAATCTTGAGAGTTAGATAATTATCATACCCATTTTACAGATGATGGAATGAAAGCACAAAGTGTACAGAGAATTAATGGAAAGTCGCAAAGCTGGTAAATGTCAGAGCTGGAATTCAAACCCAGACTCTGACATAACAGTATACCAACTCGAATGTATATTGCCTCACTTCAAAGCTACTTGGAAAGCACCCAACCCTGGCAGTGCTGCCACCATCTGGCAAAAGACTCCCTCCAGAAGGGAATAGAAGAAAAGAAGTAAAATTAGTAGCAATTGATTCAAGGGGCTATATGTTACGTAAGACTTCTACAGAGACCCCTGAATTGAAGAGATCTTGGGCTCAGAGGCAGAGTTGGGGGTGGGAGTAGTAAGGGAAAATCATCGGCTGCAACACCCTGCCCTACTTACCATTTCCACTGAAGCTTGGAAATATGCTATGGTTGAAGAATATTTTTGCAGTAAGAAAGCTGACTTTGGTCTAAGGTTTCGCTTAGGGAGCAAATTTAGAGAAGTTTCTTCCATTCATATTATCATAATAAATGGGAAATTTAAAAACTTTATCTAGTTTTATAATTTTCCAGAACCATCTGGAGTTGAAATTAGATGATGGTGTGAAGATTTGCAAAACCACACTATGCAAACCTTTTCCCTACAAAATCTAAGCAGAAAATAGTATTTATTTTTAAAATGGAAATAAAATTATGAGAACCAATTACCTGGGCTTCAATCTTGCTTTTGGCTCCTGAGTTGGAAATTATACAATTAAATATTCTTTGAGTGCAGATTCATAGCTTGAAAATGTGCTTGCCTTGGACTTCCTGTAACTTCTTCCTTGTATATTAGAAGTCTTTAAAAACATTTTAAGAAAAAAAAAATATCAAGGTCATATCTAACGCTTGATTCTAATTGTCACAATTGTGTCTGTCCAACCTTGAGATCAGGGAAGAAGTTGACCTTCAATCAGATGCCTAGAAAAGCCCACCCATCCAACTTTGGCGACTTTATTAATTTCTAGCTCTAGATTTGAGAAGAACACTTTTAAAGTATATCTCCCTTTCCTTTGGAGAGAGTCGGTTTTAAACATTTTCTCGCTGCAGTAGACATGATCAGATAGGTGTCTATAACCTCTGTCCTCTGAAAGATCGTCTGATTGGCTTTTTCTATAAATTGGTTGTTGCGAATGTCCCTACAGTGGCTATGTCATACCTTCTACTCTCCACTTCCTCCCACCCCTTCAGTCATGCTCTTTCCTTGGCTTATCTCTTGCAATGGTATCTGACTTGCTGTGAATGTACAATTGCCATCAAATGAATATGAAATGTCCAGCAATCCCTCTAATGCTTGAGTACAGAATACATTATGGCACTGAAACCCCTGTGCTATTGAAGGGAGTGGGCTTTGGGCTCTTTTCAAAGTCAGTCTGGGCAGGATTTATGATTCAGCTATTTTGACTCAAATCAGGATGAAAATTCCTGACACTCACACAATCTTAACTCAATTAAAATTTGGCTTAAATATGTCAGGCTGTTCTTTTGGAACAATAAATTACCAAAACAGGAAAGGAAATAAAAATTCCTGGGATTTTCTTGAGCTTGCTGAGTGGTGGGGTGTATAGTGTATATCTGTGTTTTCATGTGTATATGTTTCTTTCCCAATTAGTCTGTATAAATCTGATTGAAGTGCTATTAAAATGCCATAAGCATGTTCCTTATGATAACTGTTTATTTTGAATTATTTAATTCAATGAATGTAAACTGATGCATAAAATGAGTTACTTGTATGAAAGATAATTATGCCACTAAAAATACCAATTAATTGCATTATTGAATTCACATCAATACCAAATCTAAAATGTGGAACCATTTTATTCCATTTAAGTTGGGGGAAAAACTAGCACTTTTTTTAAAAATGAGAGTTGAAGACAGGGCCTTTGTTGCTATGATTATGTTTGTGATTTTAATTGCTGAGATATTCATGTTTGAAAAGTATCTGCTGTCAAAGCAGAGAAGCAGTAAATGCTCATAACGCTTTTCGTACAATGGCAATTACATCGACAATCATTTTGAGAATAACCATAATGTTTCCATTTAGTGCGTGTTCTGTGAAGGACCATCAGGGTCAGTATAATGTCTATGAGAACGTCTGATATAACAGATACTTCTATTATGTCATTCCTATTGATGTTATGGAAGGGAAAGTGGAGACCTGAAGCCTGAAATAATGGAGAAAAAAAGGGAGCCTTTATTATGCTACTATTATCACATCTGAGAGACAGTCTCTTGGGAAGCCATGCAACAGATTTTTAATGTTGTTTTTCTTTAGAAAATTGAAAAAAAAAAAAAAGAAACTGATTTTTTAAAAAGACATGCAAAAATTCTGGGAAATGTTGAGTTGTAAAAACATATTAGTGACCCGCCTCTCTAATGTTTCTTAAATGAAGTCCTGCTTGGAAACTAGAGAAAGGCTAAAATGAACTTTCTGGCCCATTTTGATTCTCAAATGATGTGATACAGAGAAGCTTTTTGAAAACCTAGAGCAGTAAACATCATCCTTGAAATAAAAACTGAAACAAAACATTTGTAAAAACCCAGTCAATCCTAATTAGTTTACTGAATTCCAAAATATCTCAAATATTTTACTTAATTTTGTCCTGCTCCTATTGAGAATGCTGAAAGAGAAAACTTTTAGAATGGAGGTCAAGAGAGGCAAGAAACATTTCTGGGCTTCTGCTGCTCCTTTCAGGGTAGACGGAGCAGGCCCCAAGGATAGGCTGGCTTGTACGTACCTACTGTGGCAGTGCTGGCAGCACAAGTACAGGAGGGGCAACTATTAATTTTCACAAATTTTGCAAATCAGTTGTTCAACGAAAGTATGATTTGGAAATAAACTGTATAAGCATAGAATTAAACTATATTAATGAGAAAAGTAATAAATATTCAAACTCATCAATTCCTAACAAGTTGACTACATTTTATTGTTATATGTGCTCTCAAGATCAATTTTTGTCTATCTTATCTGTATAATGAAAACACCATATAATGGTGTGCTACTGCACATTTCTTCCCAAAACTGTGTTGGTGACTTCTTGGTAGCTTGAAATCAGCTGTGGAGGGAGTATTTGAAAACAGTTGTGGTGGTAGTATTTATACTACAGATATCAGATATTGGCAAATGCTACAAACCAAGACTTGATTTATTGTCTTGTTGATGGTCTACACACAAGAAAGTGATGGAGAATATTAATAATTCAGATTAAACTTAAAAGTATGTAGTGTTGGTTAAAACATGGGCCTAAGACCTTAACAGACATGTCATCAAAGAAGATATACAGACTGGCAAATAAGGATATGAAAAATGCTCCACATCATATGTCATCAAAGAAATGTAAATTTAAACAACAATTAAATATGACTAAACACCTATTAGCATGGCCAAAATCCAAAACACTGACAACAGCAAATGTTGGTGAGGATGTGGAGCAATAGGAACTCTCGTTCATTGCTGGTAGGAATGCAAAATGATTCAGACAGTTTAGAAGAGAGTTTGGTGGTTTCTTTCAAAACTAAACATAGTCTTACCATATGATCCAGCAATCATACCCTTTGGTATTTACTCAAAGGATTTGAAAACTTACATTCACGCAAAATCCTACACGCAGATGTCTATAATAGCTCTTTTCATAATTGCCAAAACTTGGAAACAACCCAGGTGTCCTTCAGTAAGTGAATGGATAAATAAACTGTGGCACATTCAGGCAATGAAATATTATTCAGTGCTAAAAAATGAGGTATCAGACCATGAAGACATGGAGGAATATTAAATGCATATTACTAAGTGAAAGAAGCCAATCTGGAAAGGTTACATACTGTATGATTCCAGCTATATGACATTCTGGAAAAGGTGAAACTATGGACACAGTAAAAAATTAGTGGTTACCAGGAGTCGGAGGAGAAAAGGATAAATAGGCAGAGCACAAAGGATTTTTAGGGCATTGAAAATTCTCTGCAGCATGATATTATAATGATGGATATATGTCACTATACATTTGTCCAAACCCATAGAATGTACAACACTGAGGATGAACTCTAATGTCAACTCTGGACTTAGGGTGATTGTGATGTGTCACTGTAGTTTCCTCAGATGTAATAAATGTACCACTCAGGTGGGGGATGTTGATAATGGGGAGGCTGTGCCTGTGTGGACCAAGGAGTAACTGAGACATCTCTGTATCTTCCTCTCAATATTTTTGTTCTAACGTAAAGTAACAAAAAAGTGTGGGTCTATAGGTATAAGTTGCTACAAATTGTAACAATTTACAAGTTATTATAAATTAGAGGAATAGTCTTCCAGGATCTGAAACTATTATATGGTTCAGCAAAGAAATCACTAGTCATTGAAATACTAGTGAACATAGTAGTTTCCAACACACATCTTTATTGTTTCACTTTTATCTAACTAATTAACATAAACAAAAATACCAGTCAGCATTCATGTAGGGATTATACTTTTTCATCACTGTCTGTTTATGGATACAAACATTTCACCAAAATCAATGAAAGCCTTTTGTGAGAATCAATTGGCTATATAAATTTATAATAAAGAAGATTTTATATTGTATTATTTGTAAATAGCATGCTGCATATCTTTTTATCAGTGAATTTATAATACATATATGAGTGTGTGTGTTTACATGCATGCACATATTTTTTCAGAGAACATGTTGTTAAGCTAAACACACCACTGTGTACCTAAATATTATAATTTCAAATAATCTAGCCTAGATTACCTCCCACTTACCTATTCTAGGCCTCAAATTACTCCATTAAAGATTATCCCATTAGCTTAAAATGTTGAGCCCTTTCAAAAGGCAACTATTTCTCAACAGGGTATTGAAGGAAGCTCAATTATATATACTTTAAATTGGAATTCATATATCAGATATGGGTTCATTTTAGTGCCTTATAAGATTTTTTATATTGAGATTTTATGATTTTCGAATCATAGAAAGATAAAACTAAACCAGACTTGGAGGAAGAATCTAAGGCTCAGAGAGACAAATAATCAAGAAATCACAGAACTATCTAAATAATAAATATTAAGAGTGAATTTATTGAATCCACATTGTATGCTATGGTCTAAATGTTTGTGTACCCCTCAAATTAATATGTTGAAATCCTAACCCCAAAGGCAATGTCATAAGTAGGTAAGGCCTTTGGAAGGGAGCTAGGCCATGAGAGTGGAGCCCTCATGAATAGTATCAGTGCCTTTATAGAAGAGAGTCCACAGGGCTCCCTCGTCTCACCCACATGTGAGGACACAATGAGGAGAGCGTGACCTGGAAGAGGGCCCTCCACCAACCATGCTTGCACTTTGATCTCAGACTTACAGTTTCTAGAACTAGGAGCAATATGTTTCTGCTGTTTATAAGCCACCTCGTCTATGCTATTTTGTTACAGCAGCCTGAATGGACTAAGACACTATATGTCATTCAGTATACTAGGAACTTTATATGAATTATTTTATTTAATTCTCCCATTGGTCCTCTGTTGGTACTTCATTTTGTCCATTTTACAGATAAGGAAACTGAGACTAAAAGATTTTTTATGAAGTTTGTCCCCAAGTTCCCAGAGCTGGGTTATAGAACTAGGATAAGGTCCCAACTGTGTAATTAAAGACCCTATTTTCCCCCAGCTTCATTGAGATATCATTGACATATAGCATTGTATAAGTTTAAGGTGTACAACCTGTTGATCTGATACACCTATATATTGCAAAATGATTATCACTGTAGCATTAGCTAGCACCTCTCTCATGTTACATCATTACCATCTCTGTTTTATGATGCAAATATTTAAGATTTACTCTCTCGGCAACTTTCAGGTAATAATACAGTATTATTAACTATAATAACAATACTTTACATTTGATCCCTAGAACTTTTTTTATAACTGAAAGTTTGCGCACCTTGACCAACATCTCCCCATTTGCCCCAGCTCCCAGATCCTGAGAACCATCATTCTTCTCTCTCTCTTTCTATAAGTTTGGCTTCCACATATAAGTAATATCCTATAGTACTTGTCTTTTTCCATCTGACTTATTTCACCTAGAATAACACCCTTGAGATCCATCTGTGTTGTCGCAAATGATAGGGTTTCCTTCTTTCTCATAACTGAATAATATTCCTCTGTGTGTGTGTGTGTGTGTGTGTGTGTGTGTGTGTGTGTGTGTGTGTGTGACATATTGTTTATTCATTCATCCATTGACAGACACTAAGGTTGTTTCCGTATCTGGGCTATTGTGAATAATGCTGCCATGAGCATGGAAGTGTAGATATCTCTTTGAAATCCTGTTTTCATTTCCTTTGGATATATACCCAGAAGCTAGAATTCTAAATCAGATGATGATAGTTCTATTTTTAATTTTTTAAGGAATCTCCATAGTGTTTTCCATAGTGGCTGAACCAATTTGCAGTCCCACCAACAGTGAACAAAGGGTTCTCTTTTCTCCACATCCTGCCAACAATTTTGTCTTCTTGATGACAGCCATTCTAAAATGTGTGAGGTGGTATTTCATTGTGGTTTTGATTTGCATTTCCCTGGTGATTGGTGATGCTGAGCATTTTCATTATCTGTTGGCCCCTTGTATGTCTTCTTCAGAGAAATGTTTATTCAGTTCCACTGTCCATTTTTAAATTGGATTCACTGGGTTGTTTATTTTGTTGGTATTGACTTGTATGAGTTATTTGTATATTTTGGATATTAACAGATGTATTATTTGTAAACATTTTCTCACATTTCTTATGGTGATTTTTCACTTCATTGATTGTTTCTTTTGCTGTGCAGAAGCTTTTTTGTTTAATGTAGTCTGACTTATAATTTTTTTTTCTTTTGTTGCTTGCACTTTTGGCGTCATATACAAAAAAGCATTGCCAAGATCAATGTCAAGGAATTTTTTTCCCTATGCTTCCTTCTAGGAGTTTTATAGTATCAGGTCTTACATTTAAATCTTTAATCTATCTTGAGTTAATTTTGTGCATGGTATAAGATAGGGGTCAAGCTTCATTCTTCTGCATGTGGTTATCCAGTTTTTGCAACACCATTTGTTGAGGAGATTTTCCTTTCTGCATTGAGTATTCTTGGCTCACAGAGCCTATTCTTTACTCTTTACTTTATACCACTCTTAGAATCCAGAACTTTGATTACTGAATCAAGACTTATCATGCCATTGCATGCTATTTCCTATACTATAAGTATTACTTAACATAAATAAAGGGAGAAAAAATGATGTTCTGGATTGTTAATGGATAGGAAGAGGTTCAAAGATTGAGATCCAGGTGACTCCAATGTTAAAGAGTTATGCAGAACAGGAGAAGCAAAGAAAGGAGACTACCTCTGTAACCAGGGCCGCAGTAGTGCTGCGTAAGAAAGAATCACAAAAATCTCAGTGGTATATAACAATAAGATTTTGTTTAGCTTACAAGTCTTAGAATTAGCTGCCCTAGGCTGGGCTCAGCCAATCTTGACTGGGCTCACCCATGTATATGCAGGTTGGTTAGAAGCTGTGTTATGGGCAGGGCTGGACAAAGGCAGTGTATCTGCAGCAGCTCTGTCCACATGTCAGACCTTCTGTGACCACTGGACAAGTCTCAGCATGTCTTTCTTACGGGGATGGCCTTTTCAGGCCTCTGCTTGTAAAACATTTGTTAATAAACCATTGGCCAAAACAAATCACATGCTTTAACCCAAACTCAGACAAAGGAGAAATAAGCTACACCCACAAGGGGAAGGCATTGTAAAGTTTTCCTGCAAAGATGTATGCATTGGGGAAGTGAATGATTGTGTCTATTAATACAATCTACCTCAGAAACTAAGGCTGAATGACCAATGACATTGGAAGGAAACAGAGTGTTTCACTGAAAGCCAAATGAAGAACATGTGTCAGGGAGAACAAAATCATCTATTCTGTGTCAAGTGTTGCTGATAGGTCAAGTAAGATGAGGACTGAGAATTAAACATTGGAGGTCATTAGTGGCTCTGAAAAGAGCAGTTTCAATACAGGGCTGGAGATAGATTTCTGATTGGCAAAGATTTAGGAGAGAATTGGAAGAGAGAAATTGAAGAGACGGATTATAAATAATCCTTTCATAATTTTTTGCTGCAAAAGAACATTTAGTAATGGACTAGTATCTGACTGAGAAATGGGGTCAAAGAAGATTTTTAAATTATTTATTTTAATATGAGATAAGTAATAGCAGGTTTATATGCTGATGGGGGTCACTCAGTAGATGAGGAAAAATGTAGTACAAAGAACAGAGATTTGTTTGCATAATGTCTTTGAATAGGCAGGATGAGATAGAATCTAGCTCATAATTGGAAGGAGTGTCTTTACCTAGGAGCCTGGAGAATTTATAGAAGAGATGGTAGAATATATGCTGGTACTGACTGGGTAGCTGTGGTCATGCGGGTCTGTAGAAGTTCCCTAGTACACCACAGACTTCCATCTCTGGAATTCTGTAGTACGAAAGTGAGAGAGCCGTCAGCATAATCACCTACAGCTGAACATTTTCACTTTCTGTGACAGCTCTCAATTTTACTTCATATGACTTTCAACTAGCATATGTATGTATTGAAATAGTTAATAAAACATTCTTCCCTCCACTCCAATTACAAGAAGTCACATTAAAGCACATTCATTTCTCAACGTTGCTTTAGACCTGAGAGTTTAAAAGTCTTTTTATCCCAACTGAACCAGCTGCATGGTTAAAATTACTCTTGAAGTAGCTCTTACAGGATTAAACATCAGTAACATTTAGTGACAAGAATCAACCACTCCCTTTGTAGAGACTGGATATTAAGAGTTTTCTTTTTCCTGAAGCTACATCTTGATTGACGCAATGGATAAGAATCCCCAAGTACACTTATAGGAGTCAAAGAAGAAAAGCAAACTAAATTAGGAGAAAAATAAAAGATAACGATGAACAAAATATCCTGTAATATCCTAGGACCCAAGTGGAAATTGCCAAACAAGGCTATTTGCTCTCTTTATTATGGATTTTGATTTTAGAAAGCAGCAAAAGATGTGTCCTTCCTGAAGTACTTGTAGTCTTTAACTGGAGTCTCCCATATTCAGTCATAGAACCTCTGCTTTTTTTTTTTTAATCTTCTGCTGTCAATGAAAGCACACTCTTGCAATAGTCTGGGGTGACCTTGTTTTCACACCAGATTGCTTAGCCCGATGTTAGAATGAAAAAAGATAATGCTACAGTATAAATCTGTCCTTACAATAAAAAACTGGAGGTGGTGAATGGTGGCAGATGGATTCCAAACTGAAGGAATGCATCCTCCATATGTTTTGGCATTTAAAAACCAAATTCTATGCCAGGGACAAGATGGACATTTGGGACACATTTGGCCAAGGATCTTGTCCTCGTTGTTGTCATTGAGACCATCCTTGTAACCACAGGCTTCCACACATATGCTGCATGGTCTGACCTCAGCCTGCTTCCTTTGCCAGACCTGCTGTGAGGCTCTCGGTAATCAACATCACCATCATCATCATCATCATCTTCACCATCATCTTCATCACCATCATCATCCTCGTCACCAGCATCTTCCTCACCATCATCATCATCATCTTCATGATCATCTGGGTATTTGTTTGGGTGGAAATGCTGCACTGTTTTCTAACTCTGTACTATAGCCTGGTGTGAGAAAAATATTTTAAATGATTGCTTTAAAGCTGAGCTATCTTGGATGAAATTTTGAAATTTATTTCCTTACTAAATCTACATACCCATTAAAACTTATCTTAACTTATCTCATAGATAAGTTAAAATGATTTTCTTTCCATTTTGACTAAAATAGATAACCAACAAGGACCTACTGTATAGCACAGAGAACTATACTTAATACTTTACAATAACCTATAAGGGAAAAGTATCTGAAAAGAATCTATCTATCTATCTATCTATCTAATCTCAGCTCAAGAGCAGTTATCGCAGGCAAAATCATGTTTCTAGAATCCAGGACTGAGTGTTGACAAGAACCATAGGGAAAAGTGCTTGGTATCTCAGTGAACAGGTTAGACGGAGAAAATCTTGGTTTCAGATTTGAGATACTAGCTTATGCTGATTGTCTGGAATAGTTGTATGAGTGACTTTAAACTCAACTGGGAGAAATCTCTCCCAGTGAGAGGTGACTATTGACACCCTGTATTGGGGGAGGAGGTATGCATACTACCTTCCCTCTCTCTGGGAGTGGTATTTAAGATCCCACCACTTTCTTGCAAAGCTTAGAAATTTGCTCCAGTCTCTAGGTTATAAGTTTCTTTCTTTCCCATCTTTTATAGACAACCCCCCTTAATCACCATTCACCTTGGCACATTCTTTCTGACATCCCAGTGCTGCACTGAAAGTGACCATAATCTTGTCAGTAATAATGACACTCGCACTGTGGTTCGCAACTTTGGCAACACATTTTATTGTCTGAGGAGCTTTAAACTACTGAGGAGCACATCTCCCCATAGGGGGTTTGCAGCCCAATTTGGGCAATGGGAGTTTTAATAGCTTCCCAGGTAACTAACTATAGCCAGGATAGAGAACACCTGCTTTACTTTGGTGAGCGAGTATAGTTACTTCAGGACCCACTGGCAACTTCCATCACTTCTTGCTTTGGAATAGCTATGGTGGGTGAAACCTATTTCCTATGAATGTTTTCTCCCTGAACTCCATATTTGTTCTAACTAGAGAATCATTTTTTGTAGATGCCTAAATTGTAGCTGCTATTGGTGTTAATAAAACTTGTGGTTCTAGAAATACAGAATGTCAAATCTTTGAACAGCATTTTTACCTTTTTGCCATCAACAGTAGGATATGCCTCTAATATTTTATTTCTCTTTGCTGTTCTTCTGTTCTTTCAGCACATGTAAACCTAGCACTGTTTGATGGATTTTGGTGCAATATTTTTTTCTTTTCCTTTGATTTTTGGTCCAGATATTCATCTTTCTAACATAACTCTTCTAGATTTTGCTACCAAAGCATACTCTAAGTCCTCTTGCAGTGAGATACAAAGTTCTGAGTCTACCAAAGGCATCTATTGTTTACCTAAATCTTGTCCAACTTCACCCCCCTGAGTTAGATAATTCTATCCAGAAGGAGATGCTCTCCCATTAAATCAACATCCAACTCAGGCTTGGACCAGCTCTATCATTGCCCTCCCTGACTGCCAGGAAAATATGCATCATCTTTGTTGGTATTTCTCTTAGAATCATAATTCTATAAATTTCTTGGGTGCTGTTCTCTTAAGACACAGGAAATGTAGCTTCATCTTGGTAATGGAAAAAATCTACCTATAGTGTTTTAAATATTCTATAATACTCTTTTATACTGCCCATTCAAATTCATCCGGAATTTCTGTAACCACTGCTTTTACTATCCAAACCTGTAAGAGATATTTCTCTAATTACTCTTACTATAAACTGCATATGGTATTAAGATATTGCTTCTCAGTGGATTTCTGGACTTGGCTGTTTTTGGTAAAGTCACGTCAGGCTGCTCTATGAAAATATTCCTATCTTTCTATTTTTCATTACTTTGGACCCTGGTCTAGTAATATTAAAATTTTCCCTTCATTGCTTTTCTTATGCACTCAGTTTTCCATTTCATTTATATCTGGTCAGCTGTTAATATTGTAGTCATCCTTCTAAGGAAATTTCTCTTTTCCTCTGGCTGAGAGTGATGGCAATAGAGGCCTTTGGAAAGGAAAAATGTATCAGTCTTGAAAAAAAACACCCTGGGAACGGGTCCAAAAATTTTAAGGAAATTCCTGCTACCTACTCTGAGATTTCAATATTTGGAGTCCCATGGGAAAGAACATGACCCAACCTTAACGGCCTTTCTTACCACCTTTTTCCTGTTTGGCTTGCTGAATTCTGGAAGAAATCTGTGTCTCAGAGGGGTATTTGGTTTACACCTTAAACACACAGCAATGCACAGGGCAGCCTCTGGCAACAAAGCCTTCCAGAACAAACCCTGACAATAAATGAGGGAAGAAGGCAAAAAGAAATTAAGTAACTTTCCCAGACCTACAGATCAAGTTAGTGATGGATTATGCTAGAGTCTGTGCTCTTCCACCATGTTGTACTTCACCTTGAAGGGCAACTTAAGAAAGGGATTCAGCAGGAACAAAATACTAAGGTAATAGAGAGAACAGTGTGTGTGTGTTGTGTGTGCGTGTGTGAGCATGAGCATGTGTGCACGTGATGGTCTTACTAGATAGAAAGCATTAAGTATTCAGCTAACAGATATATTTATCTAAAGACCAACAGAAAAAGTCTATACTTATTAACTAGATAGATATTTGGGAAAATAATTTTTTAAGTAGGTCAGAATGAGGTTAGGATGGTGTTCAGGTAGTGCTTGGATGCTAGGAGTAAAGGGAGCATGTTAATCCAAGAGAGATTGTAAAGGAAAACAATGAAAAGGGCTGGACTGATGAATGGCTATTCCAAGCAAAGGAAAGAGAAGAAGTGAAAAAAAATGATTTTGTTATTGTAAACTATAAGGGCTAGGAGAATTATGGTACAATATACATAGATGGAAAATTGAGGAAATAATTTGGTTTGGGGAAAGAAACATTGTTTGATATGTAAATGGTACCCTGTAGCCATCTAGGGATATAGGTTGTAGGCTTCACATAGTTTGTTTCTAGACAATATATCCTGGTTTGCCTCAGAGAGTTACACTTTAAGCCTGTTGTTTCAGCATTATTTTTAATATTGCCCCTTTCACTTGCAAAAGTGTGCTATTTGGACAATAAATTATGCAGTTATCCTAATAGGAATCCAGTAAGGTGTGGAATCCTGTAACTCTCCAGTATTTCCAGATGAAGTCAAGTTTAAGAAATAATGCCAGAGAATTTTGATAAATACCAGCAGGACACAGTGATATAAGTTGTTTAACAGCTAAACTGTACCTCAAAATGTGGAACATCTCTTCCAAGGTCACAGTGAAACAAAATCTGGAAGCTAAAATCTTAGGTGTTTTTTTGTTTTTGTTTTTTGCCCCAGAGACATGAAAACACCACACGTTACATGTAATTAGAGAGGGAGAAAGAAGAAAATAATACTAGGAATATATCTTCTATGATACATTTTTGTTGGGGGAGTTCAATTAACCAGACAGAGATAGGAACTGAAAACGAGGGGGCTGAGAATAGTTTTAATTTATATTATCTTTAACACTGAAACATAACATCTGTATGACACCTGGATGGAAAACTAATGTCTACCTGAGTTTGGGAAATGTTGACTCTCCTGACACAACTTTAAACTTTATTTGAACCCAAGTTGTTTAAAGTGTATCTAAAACACAGAAACGGATATATCCCACCTGGGTGCTGCCTGACTTAACCCATGGGCTTGGAACATTTTTGGTCAGGATGAATATTGGAAACAGGAGGAAACTAATTTTAGCTTGATTGATTATAATACTATCTCTTCAAATCTTGCTTATTCTCATGCATTTTAAATATTCATCTGTTTAGGAACCTTTCCTAATAGAGCAGTATATAAAACATATGCAGACTTTGGAGGATGGTAGAAGCACAGAAAAAGTCATATGGACTCCATTCAGTTGAGTACAAAATTCAGCATATGGCGGAGTTGAATTTTAATCCCAGTTCTGCTATCATCTTGCAATATCACTCACAGAAAAATTTCTTATTCCCTTTGGACTCCAATACCTTCTTATTAAGAATGAGAGGCATCCTGACATCAATTGTATGGATTAAATATGGAACTAACTAGTGCATTTCAATATGAGTTTGGAAACTTACAAAACAATGTAAACTACAATTAAATTTAGGTCAAGATACACATAATTCACCTTTAGAAATGCTGTTGACATCATGCTCTGCTTGATACTGGCAATCTGCAGATTCTGCTCTAGTTTTTCTTGGTTTTCATTTTATAAAATCTTTAGAGGATAAGCTGGGAAGATGCTCTTTCATGTAATTTCTTCACCTGAGTATTCGTGCTTCTGGGCTTAGCCAAATTATTGTCTCTAAATCATAAATTTGTACTGTCCCATGACTCTGTAAAACCCTGCCTCAATCCTTAAAAATCTGTTAGTAAAAGTCATACATTTTCATTTTAGCCAATAGAAAATAATCCTTGAAAGGATACCAGAAAATGATGTTAATATTAAAGTAAACATAGGAACAAAAATGCAAAACTCCCTAAAACAAACCATATACTAAAATATAATGTGTTACTCTCATCTAAAGAGGGATATTCCTAAAAAACAATGGAAGGATAAATCGTAAAATAATAAATGAATGAATGAACTTGTAAGAGAGGGAGGGAATGGAGTAGAGAGAACAGGGATAGAGTTTACTCTTCTTTAAGTGTGACCTATTTCCAAGACTTAACTTGGAACTATGTAAAAATTTTATGTAAGAATGAAATTATTAAAAATTTTTAAAATTTCTAAAATGACTCATTATGTGAACTAAACCAAGGCAAGTACTTGGATGCATAGAAAGGGATTAGCCTAAGTCATTTGGAACACATTAATTTGATAATACTTACTAATGTATTATGTTGAATATAAGAAAGACTGCAAAATAAAAATTTATAGAGTTTTTGGTAATCATATTACTAGTGGTAGTTGTCACTATTACAATTTTGATTCACTGTGTGTAATGTGAGATAAAATTAATGGGTAATAATGTAATATTTTAATTCTAGCATCTCCAGTGTCCTTGACAACTGGAATTTTTCAGCATTGAAGGGAGTAGATGAAAATGTAAGATAGAATTTATGTAAAGATCTTATAAAGTAGCCACACGATTTCATTACTTATTGCGTCACAAATATAGCTCTTGATCTATCCAATGAAGAGGATGAAAAACAACAAATAATTCAGAAGCAGTGTGTACGCTGAATTTCCAAATTGTGGTCACATCACAAGGAGCCAGGACAGTTGTAGAAATTGCTGATTTCAAATCTGATGAAATAAGTGTTTAAGTCTGGGCAAGCTTTACAAATCTGATAGCAAGGAAGTTATCAATGACCACTAGATTTGGGTCAAAGAGTTCAAAAGACAAATTTAAAGAGGCTCTTGTGGCCAAAATTAAGATAATTTGTAAACCAGAAATAGTAATAAGGCAAGAGATTCAGAGCATAAAGTATATTACATCCATGATTTGAAAATCATTCAAAAGAGATTGATCACCAGTGAAGAATGATAATTAATCAACTCATTAGTTTTAAGACTGTAAAAAAGGAAAAGAATAATGCATTTATCCTTCCCTTTCAATATGAACTGTGTCATGGTGTAAACAAATAAGAGGTTAAGAGTCTCTTTAAAGAATTATTTCAGCTAATAAATGAAAAAGTAATAATAGAAATAGCATATTTCAGTCTTGCAATGTATATGACATTGCATATGTATATGCCAATGTATGTGTATTTTATATGACATTTGACAATCTTTAATGACTTAACGGATATATAGCTGCTAATATCACAAAATGAGAGGTAACTAGACATTTATAGCCCTGATGAAAGAACTCAACATTATCTCTAAGGTAACAATGCCAAAAACCAAACCAAATCCAAAACAATTTTAAATTTGATCAACATTCTAAACTTAGCTGTCAAGTTATAGGATACACAGAGGACAGAGGACCATATTAAACACAATGAGAATGCAGTCAGCAAATCTAAACCATGGTGAATCCATAGGACTACATTTCTTAAACAAGTAAATTCCAAGAAAAGAAAGAGGGAGAAAGAGACAGACACAGAAAGACAGAGGAAACACCTAGAAAGAAAAAAAAAAGAGACTTGAAAGTATCAAACAATTGTACTGTATGGACATTATTTAGAGCCTGGTTCAAGCAAACAAAATGTAAACATAAAAGATCATTGACGTTTAATGATACAACTGAAAATTTCAAGTGTCTGCATATTTGATGATACTAAGAAACGGCTGTTAAATTTTAGATGTTATCACGATAATGCGATGCTACTTTAATGAGGTCTCATATAAAATGTTTTACAAATGAAACTATATACTGTTTGATATTTTACTTTAAAAAAGGAGGATGTGGAAAGTGGGTGGGAATGAGAATGGAACAAGTTTGGCCATGCACTGATAACAGCTGGTTGGTGGTACAGGTTCATTTTACCATTCTGTCTAGTTTTGTACATGCTTGAAGTGTTCCATAATTAAAAGTTAAAATAATAATAAGTAAATATGCTGCTCTTGGAGCCAGCAGAGTGCATAAATGACATCCATGGGAAACTTCCTATCTCCTCTTTTTCCTGGGCTTTCCCTGGGGATATTTTTATCTCTCTTTCTTCAGGAATATCTTTCCATTTTACATGCCATGTTTGCTCAGAGCTACTCAGTCTCTTCTCGTGAGGCATCAGTCTTAGATCTCATTTATTGCCTGTTATTTTCATCTGTCATTCATAGAGATTGTCAGCCTTTCCTTGTGTTTATTATAATAGAAGAAACCCTTTCCCTGGGACCATCTGGAGCTCTTCTCCTTAATAACATTGCTTTCAACACCTGCCAGCCCTGAAGTGGTCGTGAGCGTGCTCCTAGGCTAAAATAGACATCTATTTCATGGCCAAAATGTAAAGTCTATTTATTTGAGCATTGTGAGATCAATTTGTTATGGGCTTTTGTTTACATCAGTGTATTTTAATATGCACTGGTTTTTAAATATGCCCTTGTCATCCCTAATTGCAATACCACTTACTGCCCTGTTCTGGTAAACACCTGTTTTAGAAGCAGTCATCGCATCCAAACGTCAGCTACCTCTGCCACGTGTTTCTAATAGACAACACCAGTCACTTGGCTATAAATGACAGGCATTTTAAGTCCTCTGTAATCACTGAGCCCCCAAGATTTTAAAAGCAAAAGTTAACTTATTCGGCAATACCTAAAATCATGAAGTTGTCTATTCTGAATGTGAGCTCAGTCCTACTAAGCCAAATGGACTGGTGAGCAAGAAAATAATTAACTTCTAGAAAACGGAGAGAATAGTGCCATAATTTACTAAGTTTTTGAACAAAGCTAGTGGTAAGTTTTTGTTAGGTTTCAGAAGCAATTTGATTCTTTAACCGTGAGGATTTTATTCAATTTTGCTCTATTACACGTTTTTTGCCAAGATTACTCAACTTCAGGATCCAAAAAATTAGAAAATTAGATTTCCAGTTACATTAAACCATGAACTTAATCACTGTCCTCTAACTTGAGATGCACATTTCCTTTCAATTGATCCCTTCAGTAATTTTATTACATGTTCTTCCTCTCTTATGACCTTGGCAATTTTGAACATAGTCAAGGTCATGAAAATATTTACATGGAGTTGCTAAGTCCAAGGGGGCAACATTATATTGGATCCCTTAGACTACATAGAACACAGTGAAAATAGTGCTCCTTGGAGTTGAACAAAGTGGTGGCACTGTTATTAATATAGAAGCAAATAGTTCCCAAAATAGACTTAATTTTTGTGTCTCTCCAGAATTCATATGTTGAAGCTCCAACCCTCAGTGTGATGGTGTTAGGAGGTGGGACCTTTGGGAGGTGATTAGGCCATGAGGGTGAAGCCTTCATGAATGGGATTAATGCCTTTTTGAGAAGCTGAAGAGACCAAAATTCTCCCCTTCACCACATGAGGACACAGTAAGAAGATGGCAGTCTATGTACCAGTAAGCAGGTCCTCATTAGAAACCAAATCTACCAACAACTTGATCTTGGACTTCTGGAGCTGTGAAACATACATTTCCATTGTTCATAAGCCATGTAGTCTATGATTTTTGTTAGAGCAGCCCAAATGGACTAAAACAGCTCCCCTAAAATGGGACAAGTCATTGTTCCAAGTTCTACAAAATCGCTAGAAAACATTATAAAGTGCACCACCTCCTCCAACAGTGAATTATGTTTGAACTTCACAGCACATTTTCTCTTTGATTGGAAACATGGATTTTGAAACAAACTTAATTAAAGGTAAAATGTTTCTATAACCAAATAAGAGATGTGATATTTAAACTATAATGATTCCTGTTTAAAAGTAATTGTTGGTTTGTTTCCAAGGCTGTGAGGGAAATAAGGTAGAAATTTAAATGGCAGGCTTGAGGAAAGAGGTCAAATGTTGCCACAGGCAAATGGAACGTGGAGTTTTTAAAAGCTTCCTTGCTACACTGAACTCTGAAGCTCTTATTTTTAAGAGGATTCTAAAGTTGGCAGTCAAAATTCTCCCATCCTTAAATGAAAAGCAGTGAACTTAATAATGCTCTTAACAATAAATATACTGGAGTAGCTATTTTGTCTACTTTAGAGCTGGATAATCTGATCACAAACCCCCAGGAGAAAGAAGGAAAATGCATCTGGAAAAATGCTTTTGAAAGTGAGAACTTGGCTCTCCTCACACATATTTCCTTTAGATTCATCACAGAAAGCTGCAGTTACTTCAGATACTTAAAAAATATTCCTTTTGGCCAATGACTTTTCCCATTTCCCACATATGTTCACAAGTTTGTATATCTTCTGTTGCTCAAATCTCAGCTTCGTGGTTTTCTGTAGTTGGCTAAACCTGTCTAATACAAAAATATCTTCAAAACATGATGTCTAGTATGATGAATCTGACAGATCTGTCACATACACCTCTGGAAAGGGGGAGAAATACACATTTCTTTTCTGTTTTCATTATCTTAATGATAAACAGAGCTTCTGCTTGCTGGTCAAGTGCAGGAGAGAATTCCTGCCTACTTACTATTCTAATAAGAGTTGCCTGTGTATGAGTGAAGACAAAATCTCACCAACCCTTAACACATCAATCATGTGACTACAGAGCTGTTCATCCACATTTTCTGTAAACTTTGGCTCTAAGAGTAAAACCAAATATAAGATTCTAAACTGCTATGTAAGAGTAAAAAATCCTAATGATTATCTTCAGGATCAGTGAAACTCTCAGTCTCCTCCTGCATAATTTACAATCAACGTCTCTGATCTTAAGATCCCAAAATTTAAAAAGCAACTTTCTTGCCCCTCCTCTTGCCTTCAGATTCAAAGATAACACAAACTTCTTGACATGGAATAAAAAAGCCTTTTACAATCTGGTTCTAATTTGTTTTGGTCCATGTTTCTGAGACTAAAGAGGAATAGATTTCGGCATAATGAACAAAAAGACTTTCAACACATAATACACAAAATGGAACTGGTTCCTATACTAGATGGTGGGTTCGCTCTCAGTGAATAACTACTTGATTGCACAGTTTCAGATACGACGGACTTGCAAATGGAAAAATAACATAATAGTTAATAGTCAGATTTCCAAGGTTCACATCACAACTTCTCGACTTACTAGGTCCATGCACTGAAGCACATTACTTCCCTGTATTTGTCTTCATCATGCTCACTTCATAAAATTGCATGAAGATAAAATCAGATACCATACATAAGTGGGGTAATCATATAATTTACCATCCAAATTGAGTTACTTTTGAGACTGAAGAGGGGGTTACTAATAATTAGGTCAAGACAACAGGTGCTCTATCCTGGGCATTCTACATATAAAACATTTCAAAAATTCCCTGGGGAAGAGACCTTCAAGATGGCAGAGGAGTAAGACATGGAGATCACCTTCCTCCTCACAAATACATCAGAAATACATCTACATGTGGAACAACTCTTACAGAACACCTACTGAACGCTGGCAGAAGACCTCAGACTTCCCAAAAGGCAAGAAACTCCCCACGTACCTGGGTAGGACAAAAGAAAAAAGAAAAAAGAGAGACAAAAGAATAGGGATGGGACCTGCACCTCGGGGAGGGAGCTGTGAAGGAGGAAAAGTTTCCACACACTAGGAAGCCACTTCACTGGCAGAGACAGGGGTGGATGGGGTGGAAGCTTCAGAGCCATGGAGGAGAGCACAGCAACAGGGGTGCAGAGGGCAAAGCAGAGAGATTCCCGCACAGAGAATCAGTGCCAACCAGCACTCACCAGCCTGAGAGGCTTGTCTGCTCACCTGCTGGGGCGGGTGGGGGCTGGGAGCTGAGGCTCGGGCTTTGGAGATCAGATCCCAGGGAGAGGACTGGGATTGGGTGCGTCAACACAGCCTGAAGGGGGCTAGTCCACCACAGCTAGCTGGGAGGGAGTCCTGGGAAAAGTCTGGACCTGCCTAAGAGGCAAGAGACCATTGTTTCATGGTGCATGAGGAGAGGAGATTCAGAGCACTGCCTAAACAAACTCCAGAGACAGTTGCAAGCCACAGCTATCAGTGCAGACCCCAGAGATGGGCATGAAATGCTAAGGCTGCTGCTGCCGCCACCAAGAAGCCTGTGTGCGAGCACAGGTCACTCTCCACACCTCCTCTCCTGGGAGCCTGTGCAGCCCACCACTGCCAGGGTCCTGTGATCCAGGACAACTTCCCCAGGAGAACACACGGTGTGCCTCAGGCTGGTGCAATGTCACTCCAGCCTCTGCCGCTGCAGGCTTACCCCGCATTCCGTACCCCTCCCTCCTGCCCAGCCTGAGTGAGCCAGAGCCCCCGAATCAGCTGCTCCTTTAACTCCGTCCTGTCTGGGGCAGGAACAGATGCCTTCAAGTGACCTACACACAGAGGCGGGGCCAATCAAAAGCTGAACACCAGGAGCTGTGTGAACAAAAAGGAGAAAGGGAAATCTCTCCCAGCAGCCTCAGGAGCAGTGGATTAAATCTCCACAATCAACCTGATGTACCCTGCGTCTGTGGAATACCTGAATAGACAACGAATCATCCCAAAATTGAGGTGGTGGACTTTGGGAGCAACTGTAGACTTTGGGTTTGCTTTCTGCAACTAACTTGTTTCTGGTTTTAAGTTTATCTTAATTTAGTATTTGGTGTTTATTATCATTGGTAGATTTGTTTATTGATTTGGTTGCTCTCTTCCTCTTTTATATATATATATATATATATATATATATATATATATATATCTTTTTTTTTTAGTGAGTGTGTATGTGTATGTTTCTTTTTGTGATTTTGTCAGTATAGTTTTGCTTTTACTATTTGTCCTAAGGTTCTGTCTGTACGTCTTTTTTTTTTTTTTTAGTATACTTTTTAGTGCTTGATATCATTGGTGGATTTGTTGTTTGGTTTGGTTGCTCTCTTCTTTCTTTTTTGTTTCTATTTTTTATTACTTTTTAATTTTTTTATTTGTAACAATTTTTTTATTTTTTATTTTAATAACTTTATTTTATTTATTTCTATCTTTCTTCCCTTTTTTTCTCCCTTTTCTTCTGAGCCATGTGGCTCACAAGGTCTTGGTGCTCTGGCCAGGTGTCAGGCCTGTGCCTCTTAGGTGGGAGAGCAGAGTTCAGGACATTGGTCCACCAGAGACCTCCTGGCTCCACATAATATCAAACAGCAAAAGCTTTCCCAGAGATCTCCATCTCAACACTAAGACCCAGCTGAACTCAACAACTACCAAGCTACAGCGCTGGACACCCTATGCCAAACAACTAGCAAGACAGGAACACAACCCCACCCATTGGCAGAGAGGCTGCCTAAAATCATAATAAGGTCACAGACACCTCAAAACACATCACCTGACGTGGTCCTGCCCACCAGAAACACAAGATCCAGCCTCATCCAGCAGAACACAGGCACTAGTCCTATCCACCAGGAGGCCTACACAACCCACTGAACCAAACTTAGCCACTGGGGGCAGACACCAAAAACAATGGGAACTATGAACCTGCAGCCTGCGAAAAGGAGACCACAAACACAGTAAGTTAAGCAAAATGAGAAGACAGAGAAACACACAGCAGATGAAGGAACAAGGTAAAAACCCACCAAACCAAACAAATAAAGAGGAAATAGGCAGTATACCAGAAAAAGAATTCAGAGTAATGATAGTAAAGATGATCCAAAATCTTGGAAACAGAATGGACAAAATACAAGAAACGTTTAACAAGGACTTAGAAGAACTAATGAGCAAACAAACAATGATGATTAACACAATAAATGAAATTAAAAATATTCTAGAAGGAATCAATTGCAGAATAACTGAGGCGGGAGAACGAATAAGTTACCTGGAAGATAAAATAGTAGAAATAATTACTGCAAAGCAGAATAAAGAAAAAAGAATGAAAAGAATTGAGGACAGTCACAGAGACGTCTGGGACAATACTGAATGCACCAACATTAAAAATATAGGGGTCCCAGAAGAAGAAGAGGAAAAGAAAGGGACTGAGAAAATATCTCAAGAGATTATAGTTGAAAACTTCCCTAATATGGGAAAGGAAAGAGTCAATCAAGTCCATGAAGCACAGAGAGTCCATGCAGGATAAATCCTAGGAGAAACATGTCAAGAAACATAAAAATCAAACTATCAAAAATTAAATACAAAGAAAAAATATTAAAAGCAGCAAGGGAAAAACAACAAATAACATACAAGGGAATCCCCATAAAGTTAACAGCTGAACATTCAGCAGAAACTCTGCAAGCCAGAAAGGAGTGGCAGGACATATTTAAAATGATGAAAGGGAAAAACCTACAACCAAGATTACTCTACCAGCTAGGATCTCATTCAGATTTCACAGAGAAATTAAAACCTTTACAGACAAGAAAAAGCTAAGAGAATTCAGCACCACCAAACCAGCTTTACAACAAATGCTAAAGGAACTTCTCTAGGCAGGAAACACAAAAGAAGGAAAAGACCTACAAAAATAAATCCAAAACAATTAAGAAAATGGTAATAGGAGCATACATATCAATAACTACCTTAAATGTAAGTACATTAAATGCTCCAACCAAAGCACATGGACTGGCTAAATGGATACAAAAACAAGACCCGTATATATGCTGTCTACAAGATACCCACATCAGACCTAGGGACACACACAGACTGAAAGTGAGGAGATAGAAAAAGATATTCCATGCAAATAGAAATCAAAAGAAAGCTGGAGCAGCAATTCTCATATCAGACAAAATAGATTTTAAAATAAAGACTATTACAAGAGACAAAGAAGGACACTACATAATGATCAAGGGATCAATCCAAGATGAAGTTATAACAATTGTAAATATATATGTACCCAACATAGGAGCACCTCAATACATAAGGCAAATGTTAACAGCCATAAAAGGGGAAATCAACAGTAACACAATCATAGTAGAGGACTATAACACCCCACTTTCACCAATGGACAGATCGTCAAAAATGAAAATAAATAATGAAACACAAGCTTTAAATGATACATTATACAAGATGGACTTCATTGATATTTATAGGACATTCCATCCATAAAAAACAGAATACACTTTCTTTTCAAGTACTCATGGAACATTCTCCAGGGAAGATCATATCTTGGGTCACAAATCAAGCCTTGGTAAATTTAACAAAATCGAAATCATATCAAATATCTTTTCCAACCACAACTCTATGAGACTAGATATCAATTGCAAAAAAAAAAAAAAAACTGTTAAAAATGCAAATACTTGGAGGCTAAACAATACAGCACTAAATAACCAAGAGATCACTGAAGAAATCAAAGAGGAAATCCAGAAATACCTAGAAACAAATTACAATGAAAACACGATGACCCAAAACCTATGGGATGCAGCAAAAGCAGTTCTAAGAGGGAAGTTTATAGCAATACACTCCTACCTCAAGAAACAAGAAACATCCCAAATAAACAACCTAAACTTACACCTAAAGCAATTAGAGAAAGAAGAACAAAAAGAACCCCAAAGTTAGCAGAAGGAAAGAAATCATAATATCATATCAGAAGTAAATGAAAAAGAAATGAAGGAAACAAAAGGAAAGATCAATCAATCTAAAAGCTGGTTCTTTGAGAAGATAAACAAGATTGGTAAACCATTAGCCAGACTCATCAAGAAAAAAAAAGTAGAAGACTCAAATCAATAGAATTAGAAATGAAAAAGGAGAAGTAACAACTGACATTGTAGAAATACAAAGGATCATGAGAGATTACTACAAGCAACTCTATGCCAATAAAAATGGACAACCTGGAAGAAATGGACAAATTCTTAGAAAAGCACAACATTCCAAGACTAAACCAGGAAGAAATAGAAGATATAAACAGACCAATCACAAGTACTGAAATTGAAACTGTGATTTAAAACCTTCCAACAAAAAAAATCCCAACAAAATCTTCACAGGTGAATTCTATCAAACATTTAGAGAAGAGTTAACACCTATCCTTCTCAAATTCTTCCAAAATATAGCAGAGGGAGGAACACTCCCAAACTCATTCTATGAGGCCACCATCACCCTGATATGAAAACCAGACAAAGATGTCACAAAGAAAGAAAACTCTAGGCCAATATCACTGACGAACATAGATGCAAAAATCCTCAATAAAATACTAGCAAACAGAATCCAACAGCCCATTAAAAGGATCATACACCATGATCAAGTGGGGTTTATCCCAGGAATGCAAGGATACCTCAATATACGCAAATCAATCACATTAACAAATTGAAGGAGGAAAACCGTATAATCATCTCAATAGATGCAGAAAAAGCTTTTGACAAAATTCAACACCCATTTATGATAAAAACTCTCCAGAAAGTAGGCATAGACAGAACCTACCTCAACATAATAAAGGCCATATATGACAAACCAACAGCCAACATCGTTCTCAATGGTGAAAAACTGAAACCATTTCCACGAAGATCAGGAACAAGACAAGGTGTCCACTCTCACCACTATTATTCAACATAGTTTTGGAAGTTTTAACCATTGCAATTAGAGAAGAAAAAGAAATAAAAAGAATCCAAATTGGAAAAGAAGAAGTAAAGCTGTCACTGTTTGCAGATGGCATGATACTACACATAAAGAATCCTTAAGATGCTGCCAGAAAACTACTAGAGCTAATCCATGACTTAGGTAAAATAGCAGTATACAAAATTAATGCACAGAAATCTCTTGCATTCCCATACACTAATGATGAAAACTCTGAAAGAGAAATTAAGGAAACAATCCCATTTACCATTGCAACATAAAGAATAAAATACCTAGGAATAAACCTACCTAAGGAGACAAAAGACCTGTATGCAGAAAACTATAAGACATTGATGAAAGAAATTAAAGAGGATACAAACAGGTGCAGAGATATACCATGTTTATGGATTGGAAGAATCAACATTGCGAAATGACTATACTACCCAAAGCAATCTACAGATTCAATGCAATCCGTATCAAACTGCCAATGGCATTTTTCAGAGAACTAGAACAAAAAATTTCACAATCTGTACGGAAACACAAAAGACTCCGAATAGCCAAAGCAATCTTGAGAATGAAAAACGGAGCTGGAGGAATCAGGCTGCCTGACTTCAGACTATACTACAAAGCTACAGTAATCAAGACAGTATGGTATTGGCACAAAAACAGGAATATAGGTCAATGGAACAGGATAGAAAGTCCAGAGATAAACCCACACACATATGGCCAACTTATTTTTGAGAAAGGAGGCAAGAATATACATTGGAGAAAAGACAGCCTCTTCAATAAGTGGTGCTGGGAAAACTGGACAGCTACATGTAAAAGAATAAAATTAGAAAACTCCCTGACACCATACACAAAAATAAACTCAAAATGGATTAAAGACAGAAATGTAAGGCCAGACAGTATCAAACTCTTAGAGGAAAACATAGGCAGCACACTCTATGACATAAATCACAGCGAGATCCTTTTTGACCCACCTCCTAAAGAAATGGAAATAAAAACAAAAATAAACAAATGGGACCTAGTGAAACTTAAAAGGTTTTGCACAGCAAAGGAAAACATAAACAAGACAAAAAGACAACCCTCAGAATGGGAGAAAATATTTGCAAATGAAGCAACTGACAAAGGATTAATCTCCAAATTTTACAAGCAGCTCAAACAGCTCAATATGAAAAAAACAAGAAGCCCAATCCAAAACTGAGCAGAAGACCTAAATAGACATTTCTCCAAAGAAGATATACAGATTGCCAACAAACACATGAAAGGATGCTCAACATCACTAATCATTACAGAAATGCAAATCAAAACTACAATGTGGTATCTCCTCACACCAGTCAGAATGGCCGTCATAAAAAATCTACAAACAATAAATGCTGCAGAGAAGGGAACTCTCTTGCACTGTTGGTGGGAATGTAAATTGATACAGCCACTATGGAGAACAGTATGGAGGTTCTTTAAAAAACTAAAAATAGAACTACGAAATGACCCTGCAATCCCTCCACTGGGCATATACTCTGAGAAAACCATAATTCAAAAAAAGTCATGTTCCACAATATTCATTGGAGCACTATTTACAATAGCCAGGACATGGAAGCAACCTAAGTGTCCATCTACAGATGAATGGATAAAGATGTGGCACATATATACAATGGAATATTACTCAACCATAAAAAGAAATGAAATTGAGTTGTTCGTAGTGAGGTCAATGGACCTAGAGTCTTTCATAGAGAGTGGAGTAAGTCAGAAAGAGAAAAACAAATACTGTATGTTAACACATATATATGGAATCAAAAAAAATAATAATGGTTCTGAAGAATCTAGGGGCAGGACAGGAATAAAGACGCAGATGTAGCGAATGGACTTCAGGACACGGGGAGGGGGAAGGGTAAACTGGGACGAAGTGAGAGAGTGGCATGGACTTATATATACTATCAAATGTAAAATAGATAGCTAGTGGGAAGCAGCCGCATAGCACAGGGAGATCAGCTCGGTGCTTTGTGTCCACCTAGAGGGGTGGGATAGGGAGGGTGAGAGGGAGACGCAAGAGGGAAGAGATATGGTGATATATGTATATGTATAACTGATTCACTTTGTTATAAAGCAGAAACTAACACACCATTGTAAAGCAATTATACTCCAATAAAGATGTTTAAAAGAAAAGAAAAAGATTGCCCGGCCCAAAAAAGTGATGAAAAAATCTTAGCTGTTATTATTGTTGTGATATTACTATTGTCTTTTTCATTGTTGTCATGAAAGAGATGACCCTTAATGTTTCTTCCCAACCTTGAGAAGCTAAGATTTGCTAATGAATAGTTGTCATTTGCAAGCCCTGTTGAATCCAGTACTAAATGATCCAGGTCAGGAGGGAGCTGAGAGAGGGAGAGGAGGATGGTAAGTGTGAAAAAATATGTTTATTTCCAGAATCAGTTTGCTTTGTCTTTAGCACATCAGGTAAGCATAAAATGGAGAACACCTCTGTCAAATCTGTGAAAGAGACCACTTTATCACGTTGGCAACTTTCTTTCTTCCCATTGTAAAAGACAAGTAAATTGTGTTGATGTTCTCTTATGACATGCACTGACATGATGGAAAGGAAGAAAACTTCATGTTGCATAAGAGAAAAGAAAATAATGGCACCTCCCAGCCAGTAGAGAGTATCGGTTGATGGGATCTCTCTGAGTCTCTGCTGGGGCCCAGAAACAGATATGTTCTCATTTCTTCCGAAGCTAGGAGGAAAAATGATGAGGTCCCATTTTTACAAGGTAGGATTTAGAGAGGGAGTATGCTCATGCTTTTTGCTATGCTGTTGTTAAAGGATAATTTTCATAAAAGGTAATATAAGGACTCTCAGATATAAATTGAACATGTGTTAAAGATTTTATTTAATTCATTAATGAAATAGGGGATTAGCAGACATCAAACCTGTTCAAAGGAGAATCCCAAGGAACAGGCATATGTGCAGGTCAGGATTGTTGAAATGAATGTGCAGATGGAAGGCAAAACTGGCTCCTTCCACAGTGAGAGAGGAAAGTCAGTTGAATCTCTGACAAACAGAATTTACATGTCTATAAACACGAATTATTTTACATTGTTCTTGGTTATCTACAACTAACAGTGTTAGTTGTAAGACAGTGCCCAAAGGGTCAGGGTCAGTTAACTCAAAGTTAAGCTTTTGACTACTGGTTGGAAAACTCTAGCTGCAGCCAAGCCACCTGTTATTGTAAATAAAGTTTTATTGAAACACAACCATTTGTTAATATATTGCTTATCATGCCAAATGGCAAAGTTGGATAGATGTAACCTTATGGCCTATAAACCTAAAATATTTGCTATTGGACCCTTTAAGGGAAAGTTTGCTGGCCCTTGCTATAAAAGATACATAAGCTTTCATTGAAGCACAAATCTTGTCCTATATTCTGTAGTGATGAAAAAAGAATTTGGGAACAAGATAAATCTGGATCCAAATCTTAACTCTATTACTTAATAAATGTATCATTTAAAGCAAGTTATATAAATTTCCAGATATTCAGTTATTAAACAGTATAAAAACATGATTCTTTATTAAATAAGTATGATAATGCCTCTCTTGTGTGGTTATCATGAGGGTGAACCAAAATAGAAGATATAAAGTGGTTAGTAGAATTTTTAGATAGAAAGTGGTAGAGGGTTCAAAAACTATTCATTTCTATTCATCATCTTCTGTCCAAATTCATCCTTAGGGCTCAAACTACCTGCAAATTAATAGCCTTAAATGACTGGGCTTCTCATTGAAAGAGAGTTGGCCATTCACGCTGCCAGAAATAGAATCTAGCCACCATGCTATTCTTTGGGACAGTAAGGAGCAGACTAGTATATCAGCCAGCACAATGAAATGGGGTTAGAAGATTAGACGCTCAGCCTGGTGAACCTGGAAAATGCTCACCTCTCTCTTGTTGTCAATTATTTTATCTCTAAAGTGAAAGGGTTGGGCTAGAGGCAGAGGACTGCTGGGATCCTTCAAGGCTCTGAAATTCTGTGACGTAATGCCACCATAGCTTCTTTCTTCTTTCATTTCACAGCTGAGAGAGTAAAGGTTTGGATAAAGAGAAAAAATGACAAGGAAACTGTGTCTATACAGAGGGTAATTCTTTGGCATAATGCTATTGTTTTTTTCTTATGTTTTGTAGCAGGTATTCTTTCAGGCTGCAGATGATGTCTGATATATTCTTTGTTATCCATCCACTCTGCATCTTAGAGAGCTAACAGAGTTTCGCATACCATGGTGCTTGATTAATATCCAGTGGAGATAGGAATATCTCTTTAATGATTATTATCATTGACTGTTCCTCATGGCATCCCTGGGAAGCCAGGTCAGTATAACTGCCTTGGTTTTACAGGTGAGAAATCTGAAGCCCAGGGAAGGTGAAGTCACATGCTAAAGCCACACAGTTAAGAATTAGCAGAGCTGGGAATAGAATTCAACATCTTAAATCTTGAGATTTTCTTCACATAAAATTATAACCAGATCCTGCCAAGGGACTAGGAACTTTGGGGAAAGACATTCCCTTGAAAAGACCAGAGGCTTTATATTCAGCCAAAAACACTGAGCAGAGTGGGCTTCTGGGAAGGCACTTATTTCTGACACATTAATATATTTTCTCAATCCTTATGTTGTTCTCTTATATAAAAAATGTTTTTGTGATTCTAGATACCTTGTGAACATGACTTTCTAATTCTTGGGTGAAATGTCTAAGCTTAAAGGCATGCTCTAGCGATGAAGTTAGTGAGTTTAAAGTAATGGCAATTAAGAAAGCAGGTAGCACAGGAAGCATAATTTATTTCATTCACTTATCCAACAAACATTTATTGAATGCCTACTACCTGCCAGGCATTGATCTAGACATTGGGAATACAGTCATGGACCAAAATTTCTCTTCTGATAGAAATTAGAGTCTGTTGAGATACAGAAAATAAGTAAAGATATAAGATTAGTATTAACAAATGCAGTAGAGAATCATCCGATAAGCTTAGGAAAAGAAAAGAGACAGGGTTTAGGGAGTCTACTGTTTTTATATACGATTAACAGGAAAGCTCTTTCTAAGAAGGCAGCATTTAAGAAGAAACCTAAATAAAGTTAGGAGGTGATGCTGTAACTGAGCAGGACCCTATGGGGCCTTCCTGGGACAGGCCTTCCCCCATATCCTCTGCTGTAGCTCCGCTCTGAAGTACCCAGATGACGGTATCAGAGGCACCTTTCCTGAGTTGTTTTACAGATGTGAAAACCCCCACTAAATGGAAGATGTTAACTACCTGATGACCATGAACACATAGCCCCCAGACCTCCTGGAGCCTAAGCACTGATAATGTGAACCCCTGTGACACCACCCTGTTACCTCTCCATCAGCCAATCAGAATTGTGCACGAGCTGATCACATCCCCTGTGACCCCCTTCCCTCACCTGGCTTTTAAAATTGCTTTGCTAGAACATGAGTCACCAGTCTCCTAGCATGGCCCTGCACTAAACCTTTCTCTGCTCTAAGCTCTGAAGATTCAGTTTGTTTGGCCTCAGTGTGCATAGGGCACACAAACGTGTGCTAACAATGCTGGAAAGAGAGTAGCTGGAGGATTTAGTGTGCCCCAAGGCCTCAAGATATCACATGCTCATGGGATGACAAGGAGACCAGTGAGGATGGAGCATGGTAAGGGGGAGAGTGTCAAAAAATCATGTTGGAGAGAGAGCTAAGCAGGTCCATAGGCCATGGTATGGAGTTTGAATTTTATTCTAGGTGAGAAGAGACAGCACTGGAGGTTTTAAGGCAGAGAGGGAACATGTTCTAGTTTATATTTTACATTGCCATTCCAATGGTGCTGGGCAGAAAGGGCCATGGTGAGTACAGAGTGAGGGAGGTCAGCATTCAGAGGGCCTGGTAGTAATTGAGGTGAGGAATCGCTGGGTGGTTGTGGTGAATAAAGTTTGGAGATGGGATATATTTTGAAGATACAGCCAACTTATTTTCTAATGGATCGGATGTAGTGTGTGAAAGAAAGAGAAGGGTCAAAGATGATTGCAAGCTTTTTGCCTAAACACCTAAGTGACTGGTGATGGAATTTACTGAGCAAGAGAACACAGATGAGGAAAACTTGGGAGAGGGTACAATATTTCAGTTTTGGATAAGTTAAATTTGAGAAGTTTATTTGAAATTTGGCTGAAACTGTTCAGTAGGCAGTAGGATTTGGAGTTTGTAGTTCAGAGAAGTTAAGAATAAATACATTTTTGGAGTAATTAGTATGTAGATGGTGTTTAAAGCCATAGACTTGGTCAAGATCACACTTAGAGAGTAATTAAACATTGAGCCCTGGTCTTTGCAATATTTGGATACCAGGAAGTAGAGAAAGATCTGTACAGTAAATTGAGAAGGAGGAAAAGCCAGACGAGTATGGGATCCCAAGGAACAGGTAAAGAATATTTTTAAAAAGGCATGATTGCCTGTATCAAATGCTACTGAGAAACTGAATTAGAAGAGGACTTATCATTGACTGTTGAATTTGGTAATGTGGACTTTGGTAACAGGTCCTTTTTGACTGGACAAAATGGTGTTAGTGGTAAGAATGAAAGGTGGGAAGGAAAAATTTATCAGAAGGCATTCAAAAGAGAATAATAGGAGAGATATTAGAAAATGACAAAAAAAAATCAGATTTACTCAAAGAAGATCAGAGAAAGAAATAACTTATGTTTTAATGAGAAGATAGTGCATCCTGTTTGAATGCTAATGGGAATAATGCAATAAAGAGAGGCTTGCCAGGCAAAGGGACAAGGTTTTATTGGGATGATAGGTAGTGAAAATTTATAGGGTCAATGGATTAGAAATTCCTGTGGGTTTAAAAATTCATTGGATTTGTGTTACCAGAAGGAGTGAGTTGGAAATACAAGAGATAAGAAAGGGGGATGCTTGAAGTTGAGGTTTTGTTAATAGACAAGGTCCAAGGGAGGAGATGAGGTTATTGCCTTCTTGTATGTTATGCCTATTCCTTAAATGATCCCTAGAGGACAGTGTTAGTTCTTCTTTATTTTCACCACAAACACTCAGAAAGTATATATCTAGAATAAAATTTAAATATAACTACAATTTTCTCTATTTAGAGGTTGTTCTTATTTTATATATTCATAGCATTCTGCAATAGAAATGGATGAAGGGGAAGGTATAATTGCCTGAGTAAATGCTGTGTGTAGGGTCCAGGGCACACGTGGATGGACTGGCTTTAGAATTATAGACAATTCACCCATTCTAACAGAAAGGAAGGTGGAGTCTATGGAGAAAAAAAGAGGGAGGTTGGTCAACTTAAAAGAAGCACGAGGATATGGGAGCTGTGTTCTACTTACAATTTTATTAGTAAAATGAGAAGCAAGAGCTCCAAAGAAGAGAGAGTGAATTGAGTGTGGAAATAGAGGAGGATTGCTAGGCAGCCCTGAGGGCCCACTTGAAGTGTGTGGTCATAAATTTAAAGTAAGACCAGCCAGCACATTTATGTGTACCACAATATTGGGGGTTTTCTGTTGAAATAAATTTTTTTATTGAATTCTCACTTCATCTTTTCTTGTTTACTGCCATCCAACATGATATCTTCAGGCAATGAGGAAAGGATTTTACTTACATGAAGATTGGATGATAAAATTAGGCAGTCCCCATCTACTCTTCTTTGTGGAAGCAAATTGGCTCTGTACTTAAACTAATTTCTTTGCTTCAGTTGAAGAATGTTTCAGATATGTTGCTTCTTCTAGAGATATGCGTGTTAACAGGCTTTCATTTTTTGTTTTGAGAAGAAATAACTTTTATGTTGTGTAATTCATATACTCATTATGTAAAATGGAGAATAGTCAGTTAAAAATATAAGGACATAAAAATCACCAGTGTTGCTATCAACCAGTGATTATCACTAGTAATGTTTTAGTATATTTCTTTCTAAAAGTGCCTAGATAAATAGATTTATTTCTCTCCCCTTGGGCACTATGATTTTAAAAGTTTTATCTATAATTTTTGTATGTAATAATATATATCCCAAATGTCTTTCAATGTCATTCTTTTAGCATTTGATTTTGAATGCATTCTTTTCTGTGATATTCCCAATCATATTGTGCACAGTTTTTTCATGGAACTGACAGATTAATTCTAAAGATCAAATGGAAGAGACAAAGTATAGGAATATCTAACAACATTTTGAAAAAAAGAAAAACAACAAAGAAGTGCATATTATTTAACCTAGCAATGCCATTTCTAAGGTATGTGTTTTGTAGAAATATTAGTACTTCTACAAAATGATATTTGTATAGGAAAACTTACTGAAGCATTCCTTCTAATATTTCAAATTTAGAAATCACTTAAACGTTTTTCAATAGGTGACCAGGTAAATAAATGAGGATATATATAATTTAAAAGACAGGGTTTCCAAGACATATTGTCCAGTGAAAAAAATATAATCATATTATAGGAATATTCTTTTAATTAAGTAAGAGCAACAAAACTTTGTATATTTAAATGCATATAAAAGAAAATCTACAAGGCTATATGCCAAACCAATAACAATGATTATCTCTAGGGTAAAAAATGGGATTTGGGAGAGAACAAATAAAAAATTAAGTGGGAAATCTTTGCATTTTTACTCTGTATAATTGTCACTTTTTTTTTTTTATATTGAGACTGTGGTTATGTATCATTTATCAATTATTATTTTTGTAGATATTTATATAAATAGTATATAATATATATTATAAAGCATCAAAATAAAAGTATTAACAAAAGCAGGATTTATTGGCATATTTTTGGAGCTTGTTGCAGCTAACTTCATCTGAGATAGGTGCATTTATGGATGGGGTCGTTGAGGTCTCATTAAATAACTCAAGCTCAAGTTAAGGTGCAAAGGATTAACAGATGTTAGGCAAAAATATCAGAGACATAGGAAATGACATGTGTAAAAGCTCAGAGGCAGGAGAAAGCATGGCATATTGGAGGAAGAGAATGAAGAGTGGCTGAAGCATCAAGATCAATGGGGATAATAACACAGGGTAAGGATGGTGGGATTACCGCAGTTCAGATCGTGAAGGGCCTTGCAATCTGTGCTAAGATTTGGAGATCATATTAGAGAGCAGTAGTTAAAGAGTTCTTAAGTTCAGGGGTGACATGATCAGACTTTTACAATTTTAAATTTAAAATTTTTTTTAGATTTTAAAAATCTCATGTGTACCTGGGAATGGAGACTGGATTGGAAGAGAGTATATTTGGATAAGGAAGACCTGTCTGTGCATAGTGGTCCAGGTGAAACAAGACAATAAATGGACAAAGGTGGTAGCAATGGTTATGGAAACAGCTGGATTGATTCAAGGAATGTTCATGAAGGGGGGATTGACATAAATTGCTGGTAGGTTGACAATGGAGGAAAAGTCAAAAGAGTGCAGTTTTATTCTTTAAAGAAGAGGCACATGTAAAACACACAGAAATGTTGAAAGTAAAACTATGAAAATATATTGATCAGGCAAGTACTAAGATAGCCTCCAAATATTTAATAACTTCTACAAATGGATAGGAAAAAAATGTCCAATTTATTTATTTATCTATCTCTTTATTTCCAACTTTATTGAAAAATTGTTGACATATATGTAAGTTTAAGGTCTACAGTGTGATGATTTGATAATGCAAAATGATTACTATGATAAAGTTAACACGTCCATCCCCTCACATAATTACAATTTTTTGTGGTAATAACATGTAAGATTTATTCTCAACAATTTTTAAGTATACAATCTGTATTATATTTATATAATATAGTTAATGTATATTGTAGTATATATAATATAGTGCATATAATATAATGTATATATAATATAGTATTATTACTTATTGTCACCATAATGTGTATTAGATCCCTAGAACTTATTCATCTTATAAGTGGAAGTTTGTACCTTTTGACCAATATCTTCCCATTCCCTCTACCCTTTATCCCCTGGCAACCACCATTTTACTTTCTATTTCTATGAGTTCAGCTTTTTTAGATTCCACAAATGAGTGAGAATATACACAGTATTTGTCTTTCTCTATCTGATATTTTTCATTTAGCATAAAGCCCTCAAGGTCCATCCATGTTGTCACAAAAGGCAAGATTTCCTTCTTTTTATGGCTGTATAATATTCTTGTGTGTGTGTGTGTGTGTGTGTGTGTGTGTGTGTGTGTATCACATTTTCTTTATACATTCATCCTTTGATGGACACTTAGGTGGTTTCCATGTCTTGGCTATTGTGAGTAATGCTGCAATGAACATAGAAATGCAGATTTCTCTTCAAGATAATGATTTCATTTACTTCCAATATATACACAAAAGTGGGATTGCTGGATCATATGGTAGCGCTATTTTTAATTTTTTGAAGAAAGTTCTTACTGTTTTCATAGTGGCTGTACCAATTTACATTCCCACCAACATTGCACAAGGGTTCCCTTTTCTCACCAGCATGTTATCTCTTGTCTTTTTCATGATAGTCATCCTAACAGGTGTGAGGTGTTATCTCACTGTGATTTTGATTTGATTTCCCTAGTGATTAGTGATGTTGACAATTTTTTCATAGACCCTTGAAATGTCTTCTTTGGAAAAATGTTTATTCAAGTCTTCTGACGATTGTATGATAGATTTTTTTTTTTTGCTATTGAATTTTATGAGTTTCTTATATACTTTGAATATTAACCTCTTATCAGGTATGTGTTTGCAAATATTTTCTCATTACATAAGTTGCCTTCTCATTTTGCTGTGCAGAAGTTTTTTAGTTTGCTGTAGTGTCACTTGTTTATTTTTGCCTTTGTTGCTTACGCTTTTGGTATCATATCCAAAAAATCATTGCCAAGACCAATGTCAGGGAGTATTTTCCCTGTATTTTCATCTGGAGGTTTTATAGTTTTGGGTCTTGCATATAAGTCTTTAATTCATTTTGAGTTAATTTTTGTGAGTGGTATAAGATAGGGGTCTAATTTCATTCTTCTGCGTGTGAATATTCTGTTTCCTAACATTGTTATTGAAAACACAATCCTCTTCCCATTGGGTATTCTTGGCACTGTTGTCAAATATTTGTTGACTGTATATGTGCAGTTTTATTTCTGGGCTTTTAATTCCATTACATTGATCTGTGTGTCAGTTTTATGCCACTAACATACTCTTTTGATGGTTATAGTCTTGTAATAAAGTTTGAAATCAGGAATTGCAATGCCCCCAGGTTTGTTCTTCTTCTGTATGATTACTTTGTCTATTCAGGTTCTTTTGTGATTCCATACACATTGTAGAATTTTTTTCTATTTCTGTGAAAAGTGTTGTTGAAATTTTGGTAGGAATTGAATCTGTAGATTATTTTGGGTAGTATTGACATCTTAGCAATATTATTTCTTCTGATTCTCTGAACACAGGATATCTTTCCATTTATTTGTGTCTTCTTCAATTCATTCATCAATGTCTTGCTATTTTCAGTGTATAGATCTTTCACCTCCATGGTTAAATTTGTTCTTAAGAATTATATTTTTATTTTGATGCTATTATAAATGGAATTGTTTTATTTCTTTTTCCAATAGTTCCTTGTTAGTGTATAGAAACACAACTGATTTTTGTATGTTGATTTTGTACTCTGCAACTTTACTGAATTCACTAATTAGTTTTAATAGTTTTTTAGTGGAGTCTTCAGGATTTTCATATATAAAATTGTATCATCTACAAGCAAATAATTTTACTTCTTCCTGTCCAGTTTGGATGCCTTTTATTTCTTTTTCTTACCTGAGTGCCCTAGCTAAGACTTCTGGTACTATGCTGAATAAGAGTGAACATCCATGCCTTGTTCCTGATATTATAGGAAAACTTTCAAACTTTTACCATTGAGTATGACGTTAACTGTAGATTTGTTATATACATTGGCTTTTATATGTAGAGGTATGTTCCCTAAAAGCCCAATTCCTATTGTGAGTTTTATCACGAAAGAATGTTGAATTTTGCCAAATATTTTTTCTGCACCTATTGAGATGATCATGGTATTTACTTTTATTTTACTAATGTGATGTATCACATTTAATGATTTGCATTTGTGAACCCTCCTTGTATCCCAGGGATAAATCCCATTGGATCATGAGCTTTTTAATGTGCTGCTGAATTTGGTTTGCTAGTATTTTGTTGATAATTTTGCATCTGTAATCATCAGGGATATTGGTCTTTAATTTTCTTTTCTTGAAGTGTCCTTATCTGGCTTTAGCATCAGGTTAATGCTGGTTTCATAAAATGTTTTGGAGTGCTCCCTCCTCTTTGATTTTTTCAATTTCTCTTTTTCAAACTTCAGTTTCAGAGAGTCTGATGTTAAATCTTCTTCAATTATTTGTTAGAATATACCAGTGAAACCATCTGATTCTAGGCTTTTCTTTGATGGGAGGTTTTTGATTTCTGATTCAACCTCCTTACTTGTTATTGATCTGTTCAAATTTTCTATTTCTTCATGATTCAGTCAAGATAAGTTGTATGTGTGTTTCTAGGAATTTATCAATTTCTTCCAGGTTATCAAATTTTTTTAAATATAATTTTTTAACAGTAGTCTCTTTGATCCTTTGTATTTCTTTGCGTCAGTTGTGATGTCTCTTCTTTCATTTCTGATTTTACTTATTTGAGTCTTCTCTCTTTATTTCTTAGTCTAGCTAAAAGTTAGTCTGTTCTTTTCTATCTTTAAAAAAACTTGGATCTTAGTTTCATTGGTCTTTTCTATTGTTTTTCTGGTCTCTTCTTCAATTTTTCTGCTCTTTGTGATTTACTTCCTTCTGCTAACTTTGGGCTTCGTTCTTCTCTTCCTATTCCCTTGAAGTGTGAAGTTACATTGTTTATTTTAGCTCTTTCTTTCTTCTTAATGTAGGGGTCCATCTCTATAAACTTCCCTTTTAAAACTGCTTTTACTGACTCCCATAAATTTTGGTATGTTTTGTTTCCATTTCATTTGTCTCAAAATATTTCTTTTATTTTCCTTTTGATTTATTCTTTAACCCATTGGTTGTTCAGTAGCATATTGTTTAACCTACACATATTTGTGAATTTTCTTATTCTCCTCTTATTATTGATTCCTAGTTTCATACCATTTTTGTCAGAAAAAACTTAGTATGATTTCAGTCTTCTTAAATTTGTTAAGATTTGTTTTGTGACCTAACATATGATTTATTCTGAAAGATGTTTCATGTGCACTTCAGAAAAATGTGTATTATGATGCTTTGTGGTGGAATAGTCTATATATGTCTGTTAGGCTATTTGGTCCAAGGTATAGTTCATATCCAATGTTTCTGTATTGATTTTTTGCCTGGATATATTGTTGAAAATGGGATATTGAAGTCCCCTACTATTGTTGTATTGCTGTCTATATTTCCTTCAGATCTGTATTTGTTTAGTATATTTAGGGGCTTCAATATTGAGCGCATATGTATTTATATTTGTTATATCTTCTGGATGAATTGACCCAATTATCATTATATAATGACATCTTGGTCTCTTGCTATGGTTTTTGACTTCTATTTTGTCTGATTTAAGTATAGCTACCCCAGATCTCTTTTAGTTTCCATTTGCATGGAATACCTTTTCCCATCCCTTTACTTTTAGTCTGTGTGTGTCCTTGAAGCTGAAGTGAGTCTTGTAGACAGTGTATAATGTGGTGTTGTCTTTTAATCCATTCAGCCACTCTACACCTTCTGATTGGACAATTTATTTCATCTACATTTAAAGTAATTATTGATAGACAAGGGCTTACTCATGACATCTTATTGTTTTGTGGCTCTTTCGTAGTTCCCCTGTTCCCTTCTCCCTCTTTTGCTTCTTTCTTTCGTGAATTGATGATTTTCTGTACTGCTTTGCTTTGATCCCCTTCTCTTTATCTCTTATGTATCTATTGGAGGTTTTTACTTTGTGGTTACCATGACTCTTACATAAAACATCTTATAGATAAAACAGTCTATTTTAAGCTAATAGAAACCAGCTGAAGTTGGTACAAAACCTGGGCCCATGTTAGTTGGCCTATCACTGGGCCCACCTGGGAACCTGGGTTCACATGTGCCCACCTGGAGCCTGAGTTTGCAGGGGCTGATGGAAAGCCTGGTGCCGTGGGAACCAGTCAGGCCTGAGGAAGCTGGTCAGTGTCAGGGTGAGTTGGCAGCTTGGATTTCCTGGAATCCACTGGGAGCCTGGGATCACAAGAGCTACCTGTGGCTGGAGAAGCTGGCAGATGCCAGAGTGAGCCAGAGGCCTGGGTTTGTGGTGGCCTAGTGGGAGCTTGGTTTGCAGAAGTCACCTGGGGCCATGGGAGCCACCTGGGGTCATTGGAGCCAGCAAGCACCTGAATGAGTCAGGTGCCTGGGTTTACAGGAGTCCACTGGAAGCTACCTAGGGCCCCAGGAGTCAGCCTGGTGTCTGAGCATTAATGAGGGGGTTAATGGTAAAGTTGGGCCTTCACCTCATTCTTTTCCTTTCATGGAGGAAGTATCTCCACATTGGATTGCTTGGACTTGGTGAAGGGGTGATGGGGGTAATGTGAATCTGTATTTCCTCCCTTCCTCAATGATTCTTTTCTTATTTCTGTGCTTCACTGAGGTGCTGTAATCTCTTACCTGGAATCTTTAACTCTCATGATGGCATTTTCATACCCAGAAAGTTGTTCAAAATGATATACTTGAGATGTGTTGGGTATTAGAAATTCTTACACCTCCATTTCTCAGACACCATTCTCCCCAAAAATCCCAATTTAAAAATGAACAGAAGGCATGAATACACATTGCAGAGTGTGGGCAATGAACAGCATGTTTTGAGTAGAATCCAGGAGCTCATCTGGTGTTGTGGGAGCCATCTACCTTCCAACTAGAAAGACTGGACCCAAAAAGCTTCCTATAGGTTCAATAGCTTCCTACATCTGCAAATGTTTTCTCCTCTTTCTGAAATCAGCAGTCCCTGGAAAGAGGAGCAACTACCTAATGTTCTTACTGGTGCAGACTTGGGTTCAGTATGGACAGTAGTGAAAGCAAAAACTATCTCATTATCATCCCTCCTTTATAAAACAATAATTGTATCAAGAGATGGAATCTTGATTTGACAAGAAGCAGACCTCCCAGCACCCCAGTGATTAATTACTGTTAAATTAATGACAATGGAGCCCAGATTCTGACATCAGGTTACGTGGCAGTTCTATTTGTCAGTGTACTGAGAGGTTTTACTTTTACTTATGTTTTCGTTAGAATGAAATTGGAGGTTGAAGGCTACGTGGCCTATTAGCAAGATTCTATTTTTCACTTTTATTCTAAGTATAGAAAATAAAATCTCTAAGTGCAGGCAAGATGCATTTTCCTATTTCTGGGGATGACACAAAGAGAGCAACTTGGCTTAACCACAGTAAGTTTGATTTTGACTGGGCATTATTAAGACTGTTTTAGTGTCTTAGACATAAAACATTGAAATAGGCTACTGAGGGAGACTGACATAGCTCCACCTTCATAAGTCTTTGAGAAGAGAAAAGGAGATAACAAGATATAATACAACTTCAATGGCAAGGAAGATAATTCCAACAAATGGCAAGCCAAGAAAAGGAGAGAGAATGCTTCTCCTTAGTCCTTTGAAAGAGTTACATTGACCTGTTTTAGGTTTTTCTAGAAGAGGGTTACTTCCAAGGTGAAACAATTCCAAGCCTGACTGGAGAGAAGAGTGTGTAAAGGGGTGATGGGTAAAAGATGGGTAAAGGGGAGCCACTTCATGTGGGCTCTGAACTATAATCCTTTCCATCATCAAAAGGAAAGCTCCAAACCGTAGTAACATGGTCTATTGTCAACTGCTTCTTTGACTTGGCTAATCCGTTAATAATATTCTCTGGGGCTGGAGTGAATGAGGAAGAGAAATCATCCTACTCTACCTCATACTTTTTTTTTTAACATCCTTATTGGAGTATAATTACTTTACAATGTTGTGTTAGTTTCTGCTGTACAACAAAGTGAATCAGCTATATGTATACATATATCGCCATATCCCCTCCCTCTTGCATCTCCCTCCCACCCTCCCTATCCCACCCCTCTAGGTGGTCACAAAGCACTGAGCTGATCTCCCTGTGCTATGTAGCTCATACATTTTTAGCAGTGGCTTCTATTTTGTCATTCATAAAATGGCTTAAAATACTGTTGTGAGTAATTTTTTTTTTTTTTGAAACTTAAAGCTCTGAAAAACTGACTCAGGAGTCTCACTGAGAGTGGAAGTGATAAGAATGGGGCTCCATGCTTCGTACCCCCTACCTTCCTTTTTAAACAGCTTCAGAGATATAGTTCACATATTATACAAGTTACCCGGTTAAAACATAAATTCCATGATTTTTCGTATATTCACAGATATGTGCAATCATTACCACAGTCAATCTTAGAATATTTTTATCACCTCTGAAAGAAACCCTGTGTCTTTTAGCTATCACACCTTATGTCCCACCCGCCACCCCAGCTCTAGGAAACTGCTAATCTACTTTGTGTCTCTATAGATTTTCCTCCTTGGAAATTTCATATGAACGGAATCACATTACATGTTGTCTTTTGTGACTGGCTTCCTGCACTTAGCATAATGTTTTTACATGTTGTCAACTTATATCTGAATTTCATTCCTTTTTATAGCTGAAAATTATTCTAAGTGTCTTTTTAAACATGTGCTTCCAAGTGCATTTTTACTTGAAATGAACACATATATCTATACTACACTAAATGTAAATAAATATATTTATTTTACATTAAAAATAGTTATTCGAATAGGAGTGATATAAGGATCTCTAAGTCCACCACAAATCTGATAGTCTTTGAGCTTAAAATTCATCTTTTATGTAACCAGAGATCCAATTGAATATTCCTGTTGAGCAAGTGATTCCAACTCCCCTTACTTATAATAGAACTAAAGAGAAGTTGGATTAGTGTGTGACCACCTTCGGTGGTATTTTCATGTTAAAGATAACTGCCCAATCAAGTCTCCCTGCTGAATAAAATACGGTATTCAGAACCTTCCCTGAAAACCTGCAGGTGAGAGAGTAAAGCGATCAAGTCTGTGTTTTCTAGAGCCCTTCAGCTTGAATTTAAATTGTGGTTCCATTATTTGCTACCTATGGCAAGATGCTTTCCTATTCTAAGCTTCTGTTTCCTCATTTGTGAAATAAGACAATAATTATATCTGTAGCACAGGGCTTTTGAGGAGACAATTTAATGAGAAAATGTATGTGAATTCCAGGCACAGTTTCTGGCACACTGAGTGCTAATAAATATGTGTTGCTATTATTCATATTATTATCTTTTCTGTTATTATTATTCACACATGAATCCTAATATGTAGTACAGAGCTTATTACATAATAATTGTCCCTCAAATATTTGTTTAAATGAAGGAACAGTTGAATTAAAGAGCTTCACAAGACAGGGGGACTCTATATTTTTCACCTTATTAACTCTGGGTTTCACAACAGAGTTATACACTTTGCATGAGTCATTTGGTGAAGCCTCTCGGGGAAGGTCTTCTCAATGACACAATTTACTATTACTGGGGAGATGCGTCAGCTTCTGTCTTGAACCTCTCACTGTCATCTCAGGAAGGAGAGAAGATATCATGATGTTTCATTTCTATATTAATAAATAGTAATGACATCACATCCCCTCCCTCCCTCCCTCCCTCCCTCCCATGATGAGATGACATCAGAATCCTTGGAAGCATTTCCTCTAGAACCAACTGGCATTGATTTTTTCTTTCTTTCTTTCTTTTTTTTTAAGCTGCCCATCCTGAGGACTCAGCAAATTCACAAAGCAAAGGAAGCAATAATTCTCTGGCTAAAAAAACTGCTGAAATGTTTTTTCTATACCCACTGGTAGAACACAGAGGCAGCCAGACAAAAATGCTGACCCCCTGCTGCCTGAAACTGTTGGTTTCTGGGGAGGGGGGAGTCTGGGCTTCATTCTCTGTTTTTTTTGTTTGCTCTTAAGTTCTTGTGGGTGGGTGTGAGTTCCCTTTGATTTTCAAAATTGTAGGCTACCTTAATTTAAGACAGCTAAGTCCAGAGTTGACTTTTAGGAATAAGTTACAATTTATTGAAGACTTATTTTTCCTTGCACCTCTTTTGGATACACACCAAAACATAAAATGGGAACTTTTCCAAAAATTGTAGGGGAAAGATGACACAGTTCTGCCCTGGTCTCTGAATTCCTGAATCTAACCAATTTAGGAAGCTAAGTAGATAGCTTTTGAGCAAGCATAGGAGTGAAACTTTGGCATTTTACAAGGAAAATGAATGAAGGAGACAGAGTGAAACTATAGGAAGGAAGGTCTCAGCTGATCGCAGTGGTCTCTGATTCTCTCTCTCCAGTGCCTGTCTTCCTGTGGGCCAGCAGATCTTCCAGGACTGGTGCTGTCTTCACCCTGCCTGTTCTTTGCTCTCACTACACCCCCCTAGGTAGAATGGGGACAAATCTCTATTGTGGTCAGCCAAGATAAAAGGAAAGTTTTAGGGAAAAGAAAAGAAGGGAACTAAAACAAAATGAAACTAAAGAAAACTAATACTTCCCCTGAAAGAATAGAGAAAATACAAAAAAATGAGGAGATGGAGGCCATGGAGATAGAGTCATCATTCTCACTGCAGCCATACACTGGTAGGTGGCCATGCCTCAGCAGAAACATACCCCGTGGTTTCTTCTCTCTGTTTACCTGAAACATCTTCACTTATCTCAACCCTGCGTTTGCCCTGAACTTTTTTTTAACTTTTTACCTTATATTGGAGTATAGTTGATTTGCAATGTTGTGTTAGTTTCAGGTGTACAACAAAGTGAATCAGTTATACATATACATCTATCCACCCTTTTTTAGATTCTTTTCCCATAAAGGCCATTACAGAGTATTAAGTAGAGTTCCCTGTGCTCTACAGTAGGTCCTTGTTGGTTATCCATTTTAAATATAGCAGTGTGTACATGTCAATCCCAAGCTCCCTAACTATCCCTCCCCCACCTCGTCCCTCCAGTAACCATAAGTTTGTTCTCTAAATCTGTGAGTCTGTTTCTGTTTTGTAAATAAGTTCATTTGTATCATTTTTTTTTTTTAGATTCCTCATATAAGCAATATCACGATATTTCTCTTTCTCTGTCTGACTTACTTCACTCAATATGAGTGGATATCTAGGTCCATCCATGTTGTTGCAAATGGCATTATTTCATTCTTTTAAATGGCTGAGTAATATTCCATTGTATATATATACCACATCTTCTTTATCCATTCTTCTGTTGATGGACATTTAGGTTGCCCTGGACTTTTATAAGAGATCCCTATGAGTGATTTGCCTAATTTTGAAGCTGAATAGTAGGTGTCATCATCTTAGAGCCTCTATACTATATGGGAGTCCCTGATACACTATGCTCTAGTTGTGTGATCTTTCTAGGTCACAATTCCATCAATAATAATAGACCAAAATTCTAAACCCTACCATGGAGGACCATGGTGAGTATTGTTGATATTGTCTTCGTAGTTATAAGTAGAGGGTCCAGCACAATGTAGGAACTCAAAAAAGTAGTACGTATTTTTATTATTACCAAGGTTAATTGGAAATATATATCTCTTCCCATGGCTGGGCTTTGCCACTTATTAGAGTGTTCTAAGTTTCCAGCTTCTAGTTTTCAAGGCATAGGTAACTGGCAAATTACTATGAATCCCTTCTATTTCCTTTCTATTTATTGCATATCATTTCCAAGTATAGTCCTTCCTGTTTCTTTAAGTAGTACTCCATGGAACAACATCTATAACGTTGCTTTCAGAGTGAGGTGTGCAGTAGACATTTAATTCTTTCCTTCTTGGACACTAATGTCTATTGTTTCCCACCTCAGAGATACTAGAGCAGCTTTTACTTTTATGAGGACTTGGCTACTTATCAGAAATGGAAAGGTAAACAAACAAGTATGTAAAGAATCAAATTATATGTAGATTCTGCTCCCCTCTTCCAGGATTAATTGTCCAGTAGTGAGTTGTCTGATCCACATTCAACTGTCACTTTTCTGTATTCTGTCGGCATTGATTTCAATACTGAGTGATGTGATATAAGGCATTAGAAGAAACAGAGTGCATTTAACATAGAACAAAGGTTGCTGAAGAGATCATGAGTCTAGGGCTCAGATCAGCATTTAATCTTTTCTACTCCCTGGTTGTAGAATTATAAACAAGTCACTTTACACCTGTAAATTGTATTTTCCTCACCTATGAAATGGGAATGGTATTTATCTTACCTATGTTCTAAGACTCTAGTTATATATACAATAGCAAAGTACTTGATAAACAATTGAGTAGTATATACATTTTAGTGTGAAGGTAGCCTGTGGGTTGGATGCCACATGCATATGTTTTTTTTTTTTTTTTGGTTAACATGTGACATCCAACCCATGGGCTACAGACAATATGTATTTCCCTGAAACACTGCAATATCTGGAACCTCTGGGCCAGTGTCACTATGTAGCGACAATAGGCTGGCCTTTGAGTTTGTAACCTGTAGTAAGAGATTCATGTTCCCCTCTGCTCAAGATCCAGACCTGACAGCCAGGATACAATTAATCAGTGCTCAGAGCTCAGAAAGCAGCTCTGCACACCTGGCAGAGCCTGACAAAATCTTTGTAATCGGATTAACAAAGCAGTGATATGGTGTCTTGTTGGGTGAGGGGCATGGAAGTGCTACATCATTATGCAGAACAGTTCATTATCAGAGCTGACCTTGTACTGGGCTTTGCCTGTATCTTGATGTGAGATAGCTCACTGAAGATGCATGGATAAGTGCTCTGGCAAAGGCATTATGAGAGCAACTGGTAGCAGCTAGAAAGCTAGCTCTTTCCTCTCCAAGTTCAGCTTGAAAAGACACACAGTTCTGGGAACACCATTCATTTTGCTATTTCTGAGCCCTTTCACCTCTGCTTCCACAAGTACAAGAGCCTTTCTGTGTTCCCGAATGAGTTTTTTTTTTTTTTTCCTGCTTTTTCCTTCAATTTTTCTTTCACTCTAGTGCTTAGAAAGTCACTGGGATGAATTGTGGTGGCGTTGACAGTTTTTAATGTTTATTTTGTTAAGATACCAATTCAATTCTCCTCTTCTTTTTCAATGGTCCAGGATATAGCTGCCTCCTCCAGAACTTCCTTTCTCTCAAAGTCAGGTCTCACTCAACAGGTCTCTGATGTCATTCAGAGGTTGTACCGTGAGGGATCACTTCCTTGCACCTACATTCGGCCACTGGCTCCCCCACTTCCCAAGCTCCAGTATCTTTCGACGGCGGCTGTTTACTGCAAACCCACCAAGAATTTTAGAATCAGAGCATCCGTCATGGTCCACCTCTGCTATTTAATAAAAGGTGAAGCCTTTGCATAATTTGATTAACTCTGATTTCTTCTTTCTTAAAATGTCAATTACAGGGAGAGGGGACAGTAAACCCTGTTTTATCTGGTTACCTTCAAGCATTAAAATGCAATGAATTTCTGGCTGTGCTCTGAGCCTGTGACCAGCTAGGTAATCCAGGCTACAGTGTGTTTCACACACCTGAAGACCTTAGACTTGGGAGGGAAGACATAAGAAGTCCCACTGAGACCCTCTGGAAGCAACCACATTCTCCAAACCACGTTTATGAGAGGGTACTTGCCCACTTAACTCATTTGATCACCATCCTTGAGTGCATCGCTCCCTTGCAGAGAGCAGTTGCAATGGAGGGGGGAGAGATAACAACTGGCTTCATTCACACACCAAAACTATGCCTCAACAAAGGCAATGCTTGTAAAACACACTACTGTCTTTGAATAAAACGTGTTAGTGTCACAGGTCACATTCCCCAAGAAGTGCCCTCCAGATAGAGGTTTAAGTCTGGTAAGTTTATTGGGAAATAAACTTGAGAGCAGTACTCCTGGAACAGAAAGAAAAGAAGCACGATTGAGCAGAAGGAAAGTTTGGGCTGTGATGCAATCCCAACACAATTTGTAGCCAAGCCCATGGCTAAAAAATGAATGGGGGGCTTCCCTGGTGGTGCAGTGGTTGAGAATCTGCCTGCTAATGCAGGGGACACGGGTTCGAGCCCTGGTCTGGGAAGATCCCACATGCCGCGGAGCAACTAGGCCCGTGAGCCACAACTACTGAGCCTGCGCGTCTGGAGCCTGTGCTCCGCAACAAGAGAGGCTGCGATAGTGAGGGGCCCGCACACTGCAATGAAGAGTGGCCCCCGCTTGCCACAACTAGAGAAAGCCCTTGCACAGAAACGAAGACCCAACACAGCCAAAAATAAATAAATAATAAAAATAAGTACATTTAAAAAAAAAAAAATCAATGGGATACCAGTTCATAAATTTCCTACACACTGGGGCTGAGGGTAGAGACTTTATAGCCCACATTGACCAATCATTGACTGTGAGATCCCTCTAAGAAGCGGGGATAACTTTCAAAGAGGCAACTCCAGCTAGGCCAGACCAATTTGAAGCGAGGGTGGCATGAGGCACGGTAGCTGGATGAATGACAGCTTGTGTGCTTTTTCCTAATAAAGACATTTCCCCTTTCAAAACCACCAGCTCTCTGTATGTAACAACCCCTTATTTTTCATAAGGCTTTCTATTTCACAGACATTATCACATACATCCCCCCCCATGACATTTTTTGAAGCCAGTGAAGTAGATCTTATTCCAATTTTAAAGAAAAAGAAACAGAAATTTCCAGTCTTTCCAATCACTCTTTCCTTGTGTAGCCTTCCACAAATGATAATCTCTGCAAAACTTAATTTCCTTTTCAGCAAAATAGGGGTGAAAGTAACTTACCTGCCTAATGTATCCTCCCAGGTTTGGGATCTATGACAGTGAACCTTGCACGGGTTTATGTGTTTGCGAAGTGCAGGAGCCAGCCATGGCATCCGTGTCCCGTGGATTACTGCTGCAGGGTTCTTTCTACTGGCCCACACTGCCCCAAGGGGACTGAGGTCAGTGATGTTCTGAGGTTTTAGAGACAACAGGATGTGAAAGAACTAGCCTGCAGTCAGGGAAAAGGCTCCCAAGTATACAGGCATCCTTGGAATGTTTGGAATGGCATGAATAACAGTGTGTAACACTTCCATGTTCCATGTATCCTAAGATTTTTTTTCCTTTCCAGATAGAATGATTTGTACTCCTAAAACGGACTCACATGGAGCAAGCTTGGCAGGATGCTATGAGACACTCATGCCTGGGCTTTTTAAGACAGTTGATGGCACAAGACTTTTTCTGGGATATACATGTTATTCTCTAAATTTAGCTTACTGTATTAGTGAAAGACAAAAGCCATGATGTCTAACTCAAGTGTCTGTCATTCTCAGATTACATTCCTATCCTCTGGATATTTCAGTTACTCTTTTTCTAACTGAGAGGGTTTGCAGAACCACTCTTTACCCACGTATAGCATCTTCTTTTCCGTATCAGTGGGGGCGACGTTTAGCCTACCAATTTTCTTGCAATTTCAGCCAGCATTTAGAGCCCAAGCAGGTTACTGGAAAATCAGGCACTGGCACTGACCCAAGTCAGACCTCATCAGTATTCAGCAATACAGGTACAAGGTGAGTGAGAAAAGAGGCAAGACACGTGGAAAAGCGTTCTGATCAGAGAAGAGCAGTGAAGCAGAAAATAAGGACATTGCCAGGTTGTTTGGCCCAAATTTCATGTACTTACAGGCTTTTATTATGACAATGAAAGGTCTCCTGATTTACCTAAGTGTTCCTTTTCTAACTCTATCGTTCTGATATTTTGGGAAACCTGGCTGTGCTGTATATAAACTTTGGTTTTAGAGAAAGGAAATGAAAATATGCATTAGGACCATCAATTTGAAGGAGAGAATGCGCCTAACTCCCTGAGGTGAAAAAAAATGGCATAAGGCAGGAAGAAAGAGGGAGTGGTTTTGCTTACCACTGCCTTTGCCCTTGACAGCTGTTCTTGAAAGCTTGGGCTCTGAACTGTCCTCCTCAATTTGTTTGAAATTTTTCTGATATACCCTCTTGCATTTTCATTCCTTGCCTCAGGTACTTCTCTCTGAAAACCTTCATTTTTGACTCGAATCTCTTTGAGGAAATTTCTTAAAGCATTATATTGGTTTAAATTGATTTTTTAATACATCAATTCATTTCATTTCTTTGTAATCACAAATATTATTGAATGATGCATTTTTTATTACTGAGAAGAGCCAAAGCTTTCTGGTCACAGTTGAGATTGACAAGAAATGTGGAGTTTCACTTTTGTCTTCTCCTAATGTGCTATTTTAACATGAGCTGAGGACTTCCCTGCTGGCGCAGCGATTAAGAATCAGCCTGCCAATGCAGGGGACACGGGTTTGAGCCCTTGTCCGGGAAGATCCCACATGCCACAGAGTAACTAAGCCCGTGTGCCACAACGACTGAGCCTGTGCTCTAGAGCCCATGAGCCACAACTACTGAGCCCGCTTGCTGCAACTACGGAAGCCTGCATGCCTAAAGCCTGTGCTCCCCAACAAGAGAAGCCACCACAAAGAGAAGCCTGCACACCACAACAAAGAGTAGCCTCCGCTGGACGCAACCAGAGAAAACCCGCATGCAGCAATGAGGATCCAACGCAGCCATAAATAAATAAATTTATTTATTTATTTAAAAATTAAAATATAAATAAATAAATAAAATGAGCTGAGATGAAGTCATCAGAGAGAAATGTGGAAAGTCCCTCATCTTAAAATTCTGTCACCTCTTTATAGGAAGTCACAAGAGCCTATTAGTCAAATTCTAGCATTTAGAGATGGGATAAAAGATTTGAAGTGAAATTATATGGATAGCTTGGTACATAGAGGTGCTATTATTACCAAACTCAGGTTTAGCTGCTCATCACTCAAGAATCCAATACTGAAAGACACATGTTGGGTAAAAGGAACGATAGCTTTATTGAGGAAGTCAGCTATCCTGGTGGAAGATGGACTCATATCACAAAGAACCAACTCTCCTTTGCTGATCAGGGGGCAAGAGTTTCTAAGGGGGGTGCACAGGCTGGGGAGGGGTGAGCCACTTGCAGAACAGCACAGTCAGCTCCAACAATCATCCTGAAATTAGCTGTGCTTGGTCTGATCAGCGTCATCTTGATTCTTTTAAGTACAGTTAATCTTCAGTTTCAGGGTTGGTTTGTTCCCATTTCTTTGAGGTCAGTTCTTATAACTGTGTAAGATGGAGCAGCTTAAGTCATGGCTACAGTCTGGTCATCATGTAGTTAACTTCTTCCACTTGATGGGGGTCTTAGTGTCTGCAAAACAGCTCAAAGGATATGGCTCAGAATATTATCTACACCCCTTGAGGAGAAACTAAAAGTCCTTGACTTTGCTTAGTGACTAAACTATTGTTATTTTGTCTTTGTTTGACTGTTTTCCCTTGTTTCTGCATTTTCTCACTTCTCTGATTAAACTTATTCTTTTGCTAAAGTTTTTCTACTAACAAAAGGCAGATGGAGGACATGATGGGGTCTGTCCTAGGAAGGCCCCACAGGGTCCTGCTCATTTTCACTATCATAACCATAGTGGCCATGAGCTGGTAATAATAACTTCAGCTATAAGGCTAATGTCCATTTTTTACAAAGGGAAAGGCATGTTAGAACTTTCCTAAAATCTTCTTGACACTGTGATGTACATTAAACTAGATGAAACTCAACATAACAGTTTTGCCTGAAAACATAAGGACTGTCAGTTATAAACTCTCTAAGAAGTCACCTCTCAAAGCTATCTTCATCCTTTCTCTGTCTTCAGGATTATTCTAATCATTATTTAGACATCGGTCTGTCCTATCTTAAACAAACTCAGGGACAAACAAAAGCAGTGAAAGGAATCAATTCAAAGAGCAAAAACCCTTTAACCTCATTTTCTCCTCTAGCTACTGAGTCACAACTATCTATTGTCTCTTCTGTTGAGAGTGAAGTATCTGAAAACAGTGCTCTCTAAAGTAAGATGTTGACAGTGGGAGAAACTGGGTGTGGAGTACATGGGAACTCTCTGTACTATCTTTCCAATTTGCTGTAAATCTAAAACCATTTTAAAACTAAACGTTTATTTAAAAAATATTCTCTTAAAATTTTTTAAGAGAATGTGTCTTAAAATCTGTCTCCATTTTCTTGCTTTTTTTTTTTTTTTCCTACTTCTGTACTGCTTTTATTTGCAATAGCCAAAACTGGAAACAATTACAATATCCGTAAATAGATGAATAAATAAACAAACAATGGTATAGCACTAGAACACACTTGTCAATAATATAAACAGGGTGCACTACTCATGTAAGCACCATTGATGAATTTCAAAATAAATATGTCACACGAGGGCACCCAAGGGGGAAAAAAAAATTAAACACTTTATGATTTCAATTATATAAAATTCTAGAAAATGCAAAAGAATCTTTTGTAATGAAAACCAAATCAATGGCTGCCTGGAGGACAAAGAGATTATTAAAGGACACAAGGTAAATCTCCATTTTCATCAGCTCCCACTCACTACCCAAACTACTGCAGTCTGAGTCCTTCAGCACTGAACTGACTCTACAGAGTTATCAGTAATCTCCATGTTGATCAATCCAGTGATCACTCCTAGTCCTTATTTCCTTTAACTTCTCAATCATATTGAACAGTGCTGATCCCTCTCCCCATTCTGAAACATTGTTGAAGGAAGAGACTGCTGGTTCGGAGTGCAGAGACTGACAGATTTTCAGAAGTGAGAGTAGTGAAGGAGAGGGTAACTTTCAGCTATGCAAGATTGGTTGTTGGAATGAGGTTGATGATGATGGGTTGACTTTTTTTTTTTAATTACTTATTTATTTATTTTTGTCTGTGTTGGGTCTTCGTTTCTGTGCGAGGGCTTTCTCTAGTTGTGGCAAGCGGGGTCCACTCTTCATCGCGGTGCACGGGCCTCTCACTGTCGCGGCCTCTCTTGTTGCGGAGCACAGGCTCCAGACGCGCAGGCTCAGTAGTTGTGGCTCACGGTCCTAGTTGCTCCGCGGCATGTGGGATCTTCCCAGACCAGGGCTCGAACCCGTGTCCCCTGCATTGGCAGGCAGACTCTCAACCGCTGCGCCACCAGGGAAGCCCGATTCGTTGACTTTTAAATGTGTGGTTACTGAAGCCAGCTGTAGCCATGCAAACCAAGACTGACCAACAGAGATGGATTTAAACCCAGTTCTGGAGATAATCCTTTATATCTTGGACTGTGGTCAAAGAATAATCAGTCTTTTCCTTGAATTGTTGGAGTGAGTCAACTTTTTAATTTCTCCTTTCGCCTCTGTTCATCTCCTAATTTCCTCCTATGTCATTAACTCCCATCTTCCAAGTTTTATTATACTTGCCATGCTGTCTTCCCTTTTTAAATGTTAGACATTTAATGGGAATTCCCTGGCGGTCCAGTGGTTAGGACTCCGTGCTTCCACTGCAGGGAGCCTGGGTCCGATCCTTGGTCTGGGAACTAATATCCCACAAGCCATGTTGGGTGTGGCCTAAAAAAAATGTTAGATAGTTAAATATTAGGATCCCTACATTCCATATTCTTCATGCGTGTACAATTTTATCCAAACTTTGGGCTGCTTCTCATCAATTCCTTGATGCTTTCATCTAATCTTATGGCTTTAAACACAATTTCCTTGCTTTTATCTCCCCAAAGTAGATTTCTAGCTGAGACCTTACCCTTCTACCTTATGTTTATATATCTCACTGCCTAATGAATATCTGCACTTTGTTGTCTAATGCACATCACAAGCTCAACATGGCCCAAATTAATACTTCTCCCTAAAATTGACCTCCATGCATAGCCTTGCTCATCTCAGCTAATGGCAATTCAATCATTTTTTAAATTTACTTTTTTGAGATATAATTGACATTCTGTAAGTCTAAGGTGTGCAACGTGTTGAATTGATGCATTTATAGGTTTTAGTGTGATTATTACCATGTGTTAGCTAACACCTCTTTCATGTCACATACTTATTTTGTGTGTGTGTGTGTGTCTGTGTGTGGTGGAAACACTTGAGATATAGTCTCTTAGCCTCTTATTGGAAGTTTAAAATGCAGTATTATTGCCTGTGCATTAGATCTCCAGGACTTAACTTATCTACCAGTTCCACATTTGTACCCTTAAACAACATCTCTCTAATTTTCCTACCCCCTAACCTCTGGTAACCTTCATTCTACTCTCTGCTTTTAATGTGTTCAGCTTTTTTAGATTCTCATGTAACTGATATTATATTTGTACTACTCTGCTTGACTTATCTCACTTAGCATAATGCCCTCAAGGTCCATCCATGTCGTCTCAACTAACAGGATTTCCTTCTTTCTCATGTCTGAATAATATTATTTTATATAAGATATACATTTATATCTTCCTCTTTATTTATCCTCTGATGGGCCCTTAGGTTGTTTCCGTACCTTGACTATTGTGAATAGTGCTGCAGTAAACATGGGAATATCTGTTCAATATACTCTTTTCATTTTCTTTGGATAAATATCTAGAAGTGCGATTACTGGAAATATGGTAGCTCTATTTTTAATTTTTTGAGGAACCTCCATATTCTTTTCCATAGTGGCTGAACCAATTTACAATCCTGCCAACAGTGTACAAGTATTCCCTTTTCTCAACATGCCTGGCAACACTCATCTCATTTTCTTGATGATAGCCATCTAACAGGTGTGAGAATATTTCCTTGTAGATTTGATTTGCATTTCTCTGATGATTAATGTTGTTGAACATCTTTTCATGTACCTCTTAACCACTTGGATGTCTTCTTTAGAAAAGTATCCATTTAGGCCCTCTGTCCATTTTTTAATCAGATTGCTTGTTTGTTTGTTTTTGTCATTGAGTTGTTTGAGTTTTTTCTATATTTTGAACACTCAAAGGGGAAAAGATATTCTCTTCAACAAATAGTACTGGGAAAACTGAATAACCTCATGCAGAAAAATGAAGTTGAACTCCTATCTTACACCACTCACACAATTAACATGACACAGATTAAAGACTTAAACATAAGACCTGATACCATAAAACTCTTAAAAGAAAACATAGGGAAGCAGCTCTTTGACATTGGTCTGGGCAATGATTTTTTGGGATATGACATCAACAGCACAAGCAACACCTCAACAGGTGGAACTACATCAAAAACTTCTGCACAGAAAATGAAACAGTCAAGAAACAAAAAGGCAACCTATGGAATGGGAGAAAATATTTGCAAATCATAGGTCAGATAAGGGATTAGTATCCAAAATATATAGAGAACGCATACAACTCAATAACAAAAACAATCTGATTAAAAGGTGAGCAAAGAAACTGAATAGACATTTTTACCAAAGAAGACATCCAAATGGCTAACAGGTACATGAAAAGCTGTTCATCCATGGTACAGTTCGGCCCCATTCAAAGTTAATTTGCAGGGAGTGGGATGTGTGACACTGGGGAATTTCCTCTATAACCCCCTCCACTGTGACCAAACTTGTTTTGTGTGTGTGTGTGGTGTTTCGTTTGTTTGTTCTTTGTTCTGTTTTGTTTTTTTCCTCCAATGATGTGCTGGAATCTCCCTTTGGGAAAGCAGGGCTCCTGAATATTCTCTCTTTTCCAGTACTTCTGGTCCAGCCAGCACTTTCCAGAGTTTTTCCTGGCTGCACCGAGAGAGGTTGGAGCAGCTTGTCTGGCTCTTCTTGTTCCACAGTCCTTAGGGAAGTCTACCTGCCCATTACCTAATGCACGGGTGGTCAAGACCACTTCCAGATCCCTTGGCATCTGGTGCTGGGTCCCACAACTCCCATGATGTTTCTTTTGTTCATGATTGTTTATCTAATTCATTGTTAAAAAGTGGGGAATAAAAAGAGGAATGCCTTACACTGGTACGGTGCTGATGTCACTCCCCACTTCCGGCCTTAGTCTTTCAGGTGGAGTAATCCTTGACTCCTCTCCTCCTGCACCACACAATCCAATTGGTCAACAAATCTAGTTTTCTCTAACTTCAGAATAAACCTATAGCCTGATCACTTCTTCCCATCTCCATGGCTACCATCTTGTTCTGAAACATCATAATTGCTCGAGGAGATTATTCCAACAGCCTTTGACTTCATTTTCCTACAGCTACTCTTGAACTTCTCACGATTATGTTGAGCAAACTTCTGGTTTTAGCACTGAAATTAATGTGTCTCAAGGCACTCAGTCTCAGGAAAACTGGGACAGATGGTCACCTATTATGTACTCTCAAGACAATATCTAGAGTTGTCCCTTAAAAATATATAAATCAGATCACATCAATCTTCTATTCAAATCCTTCAATGACTCCCTACTTAACACAGAGTAAATGCTAATATCCTTACGGTGGTCTACAAGACCCTATGCTCTGTATCCCACTACTTTCTTTGCTCTTCTGGCTTTTACCACTACACCCCTTATCATTAGTTTGGCAGTAGCCACAGAGACGTATTTTATGTTTTTGGAGCACACTAGGCGTCCTCCTCCTCCCTTAAGGTCTTTAAACTTGTTTCTCCCTCTGGAATATGCATCCTCTAGATACATACATGGCTCTCACCCTCATTTATTTCAGGTCTTTGCTCAAGTGTCACCTTGTCAATTATCCTCACCCTGACCATTTTATTTAACTTTGCAGTGCCCACTCTCACAGCTCTGAATCTCATGTTCCATGCCACTTTTTCTCCGTTGTATATACCACCTTCTAACATATAATTTACCTATCAGTTATGTTTCTTACTTGTTTCTGTTAACAATAGAATGTAAGCTAATGAGGGTAAGAAATTTTGTCTGTTTTTTTTACTGAAGTATCCCCAGTGCCTAGAACAGTGCTTGGCATATCATAGGTTCTCAATACATATTTGTGAAATGAATGAATGAATGAATGAATGAATTTATCATCTTCACATGGCGTGTCCTTTCCCCCTCTCTCACTTTCTCTCCCTCTCCCTACCTTTATCTCTTTCTCTCCTCCTACCTAGGTGTCTCTTAACAGTTCAGACCTGCCTTCTTAACTATATACATCTGCTTTCTTAACTATACACCAGTGTCCTACTGGAATTTCAGACCCAATTTATTCAAAGTTTAATTCATTATCTTCCTACTAAAGTCACACCTCCTCCAATGTGCTCTTTCTTAATGAATGACCATATTTTATATCTGATTATGCAAGCTAGCAACTTGAGAGTTACCTATGACTCCCCTTTCTCTATAATCTACCACATCTAACATTCTGTCACTCTTGAGTAAGTGGAGACTATTTATTTTACTCCACCTGCATTATTAACATCCATGCTCACACTTGTATCATTTCTCAGCTAGCAGATGTCCTCAACTGACCTTTTTATCTTCTATTCTCTCCTCTCTTCTATTTATTCTCCATCCTGCAGCCAAGGTGAAACACAAAAATATAATTATGTCACTTCATGAATACACACACACCACTATCACTATGATAAAACATTTAAATACATTTTATTTTCTTTAGAATAAATTTAAAATCATCCATATGGCCTCCAAGGCCAGGCTTGGTCTGGTCCTTGCCTACCTCACCAACCTCACCTGGCACTAACCTTCCCCTAGCTCTCCTAATTCTAACCTTGCACATCAACTTGAGTTCCTTAAAAGCCTTATACCCTTTCTGGCTCAGGACTTCACATAGGCTTTCATCCTGTCTGAAATGTTCTCCCTTCCCATCTTTTCCTAAATACTGCCTGCTTCAGAGCATAGCTCAAACATTGATGTCTCTAGAAAACCTTTTGTGACTCTCCAAACCTGGTCAGTATCACTGGATAGGCTCTCCTAAAAGTATGTATTTCTCTTCTTAGTCCTTTTAAAAAGTAATTTAAATAATTAGGTGATTAATTTTTAAATGTCTGTCTCTTTCTCTAAAATATCAGCTATATGAAGCAAAAGAGTGTTATTTTTTTCACTGCTGTTTGTCAAGCATTTAACCGGTTTGTCTTTGTCTGTTTGGGCTCCTATAACAAAATACCATCTCTGAACACCATCACATTGGACATTAGGATTTCAACATATGAGCTGGAGAAGAACACAAACATTGAGATTATAACACAGTTCTTTGCAAATTTTAGACATTCACTGATATTTATGAATGACGTATGGATGAATGAGTGAATGAGAAGAACACAAACATTGAGATTATAGCACAGTTCTTTGCACATTTTAGACATTCACTGATATTTATGAATGATGGATGGATGAATGAGTGAATGAGTAAAGATTAAATTCTGGGTGACACTTCCCTGATCTTGGCCTTCCCCCCTCTTCTTTCTCCTAATTGTCTGTTGATTAAAGTCCTCCAAACTGCCTGATAGTTACAGTTTGAGCATCACATTTATGGCAGCCTTTTTCTAATAGTGATAGTTACTTTCTTTTCTTTAGCAAGCATAGCTGCAAGATAATCAGCAATTAATTTTGAAATGTTCATATGTGTGTAAAGTAATGAACCTCTGATTGCCTTTCATCTTTTAATATAGTGTGGTGATATAAAGCCATATATCAGGAAACTAAAAGGTTGGGGAGAGCCTCTTACCTGAGGGGCTTTAGGTGATGGTAAATGTCATAAAGTAAAATTAGGGTGATTATAGAGTGTTTGAAAGGAAGACATCAAGTGCTGATTGGATAGTTATCAGAATTACAAGTAGAGATAAAAGCAAATATTAGTAAGGTGAATTCACAAGAAGAAATTTCCACTCAGGGAGCAAACACTAGGCAAATTGATTAAATTCTCTTGGACCAAGTCTTGCAAACTATCTTAAAAAAGCTTCAGTCATTTGTATACTTATCTTGCCAGCCATATTAGGATAAATGCCTTATTTCTGGTTATTTCCATCCCTCAATTTGTATTCTTCATAGAAATGTATAAACTTGATTATACGAAATTTCTAAAAATAATGTGGAAATACATAAACAAAATGTTACACTCTTTCCTGAAATGCAGGAGCATTAGTAGCAGGCCAGGATAAAGGTTAGCTCTTTTAACAGAGAAGCGAAATAATAATGCCTTAAACAATGAAACAATTTTTTCAAAATAACAATATGTACATAAATGGTTTAGAGCTAATTAGATCTTTCACAGTATTGAGACCCAGATATAACTCCTGCTCTTCCATCTCCAGGGTGCTGCTGTAAATCAATACTACCTACAATCCATATTATAGAGAATGAGAAGGGCACAAGGGGAAGAGAAGGATATGCCCTAGAAAGAGCATCATCACTTCTGCTCGCATCCCATTGGTCAGAACTTAGTAGTAGCCATAGATGCTGCACGGGAGTTTGAGAAATGCACTCATTATCATGAATGGTCATGTGCCTGCTTACAAGTGGGGCTGCTATTACAGTGGGAGACAAGGAAGAACATACTGGATGGGAAAACTAACAATCGCTATTGTGGTAAGTAAATATAATCCTATCCATTGTTACAAGCTTCTTATTCAACTTTTCTCTGGAGTTGGTTTGCAGGGAAAATAATTTTGGAATAGTTTCTGCTTTTGGTTAAAGAAGCCAGTTGAAAGTAAAAGTATTGATAACTAAGGTCAATACAAGAGTCAATTCAAACTCTTAAATGGAAAAAAAGAATTCTCTAGAAATATATGACAGAAATTAATGGAGTTATTCTGTTTTTCTTAATGCAAACAAAATTTTGTGAACACAGGCTACATGTGTGTGTGGCTCCCTCTCATTTTGTTTCCTCTGTACATTCTAGGGTAGAAAAAAGACTGAGTGGCTTGTGTTTTTCCTACTTAATTCTGGCGCTGCTCTGTGGCATCCTCTGAATTTGTGAGAAAACTATCTCCTATCCCACTTATGGCACCTCATTTATACATTGCTGAAGTCTAGATGCAGAGCAGAGTCAATCTTTTATTTCTCTCAAAGACATCACTCACACAAAGCATTAATGTATATAGTAGAATGTATTGGGAAAAAAATTTTTTTTGGTCATACTGGATGTGTGTGTTCATGTTGTACATCTATATTAAAGACAAAAAAATCATTATTAGTTTGGTTGCATCTTAAAGTGTTCCTTTGAAATGTCTGTGAACTTCTTACCTTTTCTCTTTCTTCTCTTCACCATTCTGTATTCTTATTCCAAATTACTACTTATTTCCTATCTAGAACAACTTATCATTCTCTTATTTCTTATTTTTCTCTCAGCTCTGCTCATATGAAAGTATTATTTTTAGCATAGTTGGTTTTTAACTAATTTCTGGTACCAAAGAGTAAGTATTGGCATGTTCTTTTGTCTTGCTATATGTGTTCTAATGCACTTCCTGGGTCTGAACCATCCAGTAGAAATATAATGTGAGCCATGTATTTACTTTAACATTTTCTAATATCCACATTAAGAAAGTAAAAATAAACATGTATAATTGATATTAACAGTATATTTTATTTAACAAAATAATCTAAAATATTGTAATTTCAAGATGTAATCAATATAAAAATTATTGAGATATTTAATCTTTTTTTTGTACAAAGTCTTTAAAATCTGGTATGTATTTTAAAGCTCTTGCACATCTCAATTCAGATGCTAAATTTTCATTGGATATGCTTGATCTCTATTTAGATTTCATAACATTTGTAGCTGAAAGATTAGATTTATATACTCAAGACATTCCCAGCATAAATAAAAGTTTTCCAATAATTGAAGTGAATACCAAAAAGTAATAATCCTTTAATATTCACATCTATGTTGATAAAACATGTTTATCTTTTATAGGAGAGTTGGTTTGACTCTGAAGCAAAAGCATATCTCTCCAAGTTAAATAAATTCACAATTCTTGTGTCAGTTTGAGATTATTAACATTGAATTCAAAGGGGCAGTCCAAAGATTGAACGGTAATTCTAAATTTGACAATATGAATAAAGCCTTTTAAAATTATTCTTATAGTTTTGTGGCTAATTTACATAGCACAATTCATTGTGCATATTGATTTATATTAGTAAAAAATTGTAAAATTAATATTATTGATTCATATTTTCAAAAGTCTTAATTTCAAAATAAATTCTAGTACCTCTCTAGTCAGCTCACAAATAATCTCTTCCTTTCTTTGAAGCTTTAAATTTAGTTTGTTAATATGCAGTGTGAAAAATCCTAATTCATATTACCATTTTTTGTCTTTGATCATTTAACATTTGGCAAACATATTTTTTGTTTCAAGAAAGTTTTGAATTTAACAGTACAGTAAATCTTTTTAAAACTCTTCCATGGCTCAACCAATGAGCATTGGCAAAAAACTGAAGATCCTTAAATATATTGTCTTTTATTTTTTCCAGAAGTTCCAAAAACTGGTTATGATTCATATATTTATGACACTTTTCATAATCTACCTCAAAAACCTAAGCATAAATATTTTCAGCATGTATCATACAGTGCAATGAAGCAATAAGGGAGCTATCAATCTCTTGTTTTTAAAATCTCAATAAATGCAGGTTTTTTGACCTAATATAGAGAACCCTTCATAGTAATAAAAAAAAAAAAAAGTTTTTTTTCACATCTAGCTAAAATCCTTCTTTGAAAGATGTAAAATATTTAAAAGTATGTATGCCCTGAGGTTGATATTTTAGAGTGCAAATTGACAACATTGTCTCATAAGTTTGAAAGTCCACTGAGACAAAACACGCCCAAATATTTAATTGGGTAGTATGTTTTATATTCCATGACTCTTCTAAGGCAAAAAGAAAAGTACTTGTGATTTTTTGAATTTTGAATCAACTGAGCTTTGATGTTGTTGGAAAGGGGTACTATGGGCAATTGGTAGGTGGCTTAACTGAAGATCTTTCAATTTTTTAAAATTAAAATCTTTTCCTCATGACTCACCAACTAAATTTTCATAACTGAAATAAATGATTAATTTTACTATCTCTTCATCTAAAAATGGATTTATGTGTGTGTGCAAAACTCCAAGCTGTTTTATAGCTAGGCAATGTTATAATCTTAGATTCTGTTAACAATAGTTTATAAAATTGGGGGGCATTTATTTCTTATTTTAAATAACTAATTTCTTCAATTATTTTTTGGCTACTGAGATGAATTTCTTATTAAATTTATTATGTACACTTAACATTGTTCTCTTGTTTTTGCAAATCAAGCACTTTTCATTTGCTTTGCTGTAGCTAATTTTAACTGACATATTAATTTTTAATTAAAAATAACAAGTATGTTATAATTACAACAAATATTTCAATTTAATTGCCAATTACACTTTACACAGGTACCACTGCAACTCTTGATGCCTGCAAAAAATATTCAAATAAGTACATTACAATGTTACATTGGTGCATAGAAAAAGAAATCATTCAAATTGAATCAATCCATAGACAACAACTGGATTGATGACAGGTTCATTTGTAATCCTAGAAATGGTGAATGTTCTCAACATGCGCAGTATAAAATAACCATAATATGTTACATGATCTAACAGTTAAAGTTAAATGTTGTTCTACCAAAATAGTAAAGTTGCAAAATCCCAAAATATTCTATACTGCTTAAATTTTTAAATGTAAATAAATTTAAATTAAATTAAAGTTAGCTTCCTCAGTCTTGCTAGTAGCATCCATATGTTCAATAGTGGTTGAACTAGTGGTTACCATATTGGATAGGACAGTTCTAGGTGCTACACTGACAGCTCTTTAACACTCAGTGATTTCTGGTGTTTCTTAATTGCAGTAACTTGTAAAAGAACATATTTCTCTGGATTGTACACTTTGACATAAATTGTCTTTTGTGTATACTCTCTCTGTCTAGCACATTGCCTAGGCCTCAGTAAATATTATATAAATAAATACATAAATAACCAAGCCTACTTTTTGCCACTGTTTTATATTCCTTCCAATGATAAACTTTTCCAATATATTTACAGCAATCTTTTTGAAGAGAAATAACTCATTTAATTCTTTGTTATTTCTCGTTTATTATTTGTATAATTTTACTTGATTCTTTCTTAAAACCTATTATGAAAATTTCAAACAATCATAGGAGTGAAAAGTTTCAAAATCTCTCCCCTAAATCACCAGTTTAACAATTATCAACACAGGGAATTCCCTGGCGTTTCAGTGGTTAGGACCCAGTGCTCTAACTGCCGGAGCCCCAGGTTCCATCCCTGGTTGGGGAACTAAGATCCTAACATCCCAAAAGTCACGCTGCACAGCCAAAAAAAAAAAAAAAGTTGTCAACACAGAATCAGTCTATAATCAGTCTATATCCCTCAAACTCCTGCCCCTCCCCAACCCCACAACTACCATTGTTGGATTACTTTAAACTCATGTTTCCTTCAGAAATACCTCAGTATGTTACATTGAAAGATCAGTTCTGTTGAAAACATAAGCACAGTACCAATTTCACATACACAAAATTAAAAGTAACGTCTTAAAATACCTAGTCAATGTTCAAATGTGCTAAATTGTCTTCTAAGGAAATTTACAGCTATTTTGTTTAAATCTGGATCTAGACAAATCCCACACATGTCAGTTAATTCTCCTTTAATCTGTAACAGTTTCTTTTACATCCCCTTTACTTCTTGATATTTGTTCGTTGAAAAAACAGAATAAATTTTCTTGCAGAATTATCCACACTCTTTATTTTGCTGAGAGTATCCCCATGGGGTCACTTAATAAATCCATCTATCACCTGCATTTTCTGTAAACTGGTGGTCACATCTAGAGAAAGATCAGCTTTTTGGTCTTCTCTGCAACAGTTAACATTGGTTTCAATTCTCTTCAGTCATCTCATTTATTATTAATCATTTATATGCTTTTCAGCCACAGAAATGTTGGGTCTACCATTCTTCCATATTCCCGCAGTCCTGGGGGTTTATGTTTTTTTAATATCAATTCAGGAAGGTGTAGAAATAAAGGCTTGTATCCAATTAACATGTTTCCCTTTCCTTCTTCCACTCAATATATTCTGCATTTTGGTCTCCTCTTTATTATAAATACTCTCTCTAAAGTTAACAATAACCTCCACTTTAACAAATCCCCCTGACTATTTTCATTACTGCAGTATATCATAAAAGACTTTTATCCCTTCATATTTTGGAGACAAATTTCTTCTGGTTCTTCTTCTATTTCTGTATTCTTACTTTTTATTTAATTCTCCATTCTTTCCTCCTCTTCTGTTTGTCTATTAAAAGCCTCTATTTTCTTGTCTAGTCTGTTTATAGTTGTATATACTCCTTTTTATTTTTCACTCAACTTGAGACTCTCCAAACTTGAACTCATTTTCTTGCAGATGCACATTCCTTCTTTTATGCAAACGCTTTACAAGCAGGAAATATGTTTTCCTTGTGAATAATTTTATTCCCAATTCCAGCAAGTGCCTGGCATGTGGTAAGCATACAGTAAATGTTGTAGAATGACTTAATCAATGAACGAAAGCTCATTTTAAAGGGAAATTGTGTTTTCTTACATCTCTAACTAGACATTTTCAATTCCTTCTTTAGATGTTCTTTCCCTGCCACCAGTTAAATGTTGTTCTCTAGGTTTCATCCTGGACCTTCTATTCACCTCATTCCAAACTCTTTTTTCTACTTTTTCTCTTAGACAGCTATGACGGTGGCTACTGTATTGATAATGGTGACTACTTCTATTTGGCTCTCTAGTTACAAATTTTATATAAAGCTCCAAAATCATATTTTCAACTTCCTACTGTGCACCATCAGCATCTGCCTCTGGCCCCCAAAACTTAACGTGTCCAACTGTCTGTTCTCAATCGTCTACCACAATCTACTCTTCATCTTTTCCTCACTATCCTGAATTATGGAATCACTGTCTACCGACTTGTCCAAGATGGACACTCCCTTTATTTCCCTATAAAATTGAATCACTCACTAAATCCTACGTTTTTCAATTCACAGAATTTGAATACCATTTGCTTTTTCATATTAAATGCCACTAGATGATCAATATCTATACTCTCCCTTTCCTCATTGCAACACACTCCTAACTCATCTTCCCGTCAACATTCTTTCCTACTTTAGGCCATCTTTTATATTTCCCTATTGTCTAGATAATTATCTTCCTAAAAATCAAACTTGACTCTATGTCTCCCTTGAATAAAACCTTTTCTTTGCTCCCATCATGCACAGAAGGACCTCAAATCTATCTTTCTAGACTTAGCTTACAACCCTTGTCCTCCACCTTTAACTCTTTCTTTTCCTCCTAGACTGAGCCATGGTAAGTTCTATTTCAACAAGCCCAGAGAAATTATTTTATTTATTCCTGAACCTGCTACCTCCTTTAATGTCCTTCTGTATATTTTTTAAAGAAATATATGTATTTCCCTCTGCCTGAAATCTCTTTCTGCCTCATCTTCGCCTTAGGAATCATTCAATACATGTTTTCAAATGAATATTCAGAGCACATCTGTAGGTTCTAATATAGAAACACGAATATAATTCTATCGTTACTTGAAAAACAACCATCCTTTATTTGAGAAAGTTATTTTCTTCTGCAAAACCTCTAACGTGCAGAGGTTGGACATGTGAGAGGGAGGGGACCATGCTCAACCACACATGATCAAAAAATCAATCCTACTAATTAGGAGCATGGCAGGTGTGGCGTCTGATCAAGCTCACACCTAGTTTAGAAGCAGCTCAAATCCCAGTTTTGCTCTGATGCTCTGTCGCAGGCAGTCAGATGCTTTCTGTGTTTCTTTAGCTCTCTGTTCACAGTTCCACTAAAGCACATATTATAGAGTTGTCTAGTCGTTTGTTGACATGTCTACTGAAATATGAATTTCCTATGGACAAATCCAATTCATCTTTATATTCCTGGATATGTAGTTTACTCTAAACTCATTTATTATGAATAAATAAATTTGGAAGAAAAAAGTGAGAGTCTGGTTGAAGACCTATGAATGAGAAACCTATTCTTTTTTTTTAAATTTTATATCGGAGTATAGTTGATTAACAATATTGTGTTAGTTTCAGCTGTACAGCAAAGTGATTCTGTTATATATATACATGTATCTATTCTTTTTCAAATTCTTTTCCCATTTAGGTTGTTACAGAATATCGAGCAGAGTTCCCTGTGGTATACAGTGGGTCCTTGTTGATTATCATTTTAAATATAGTAGTGTGTACATGTCAATCCCAAATTCCCACTTTAACGTCTCCCCCTCCTTTCCCTTTTGGTAACCATACATTTGTTTTCTATGTCTGTGAGTTTGTTTCCGTTTCATAAAATAAGTTAATTTGTGTCTTTTTTTAGATTCCACATATAAGCAATATCATGATATTGTCTTTCTCTGTCTGACTTATTTCACTTAGTATGATAATCAAAACTACAATGAGATACCACCTCACACCAGTTAGAATGTCCATCATCAGAAAGTCTACAAATAATAAATACTTGAGAGGCTGTGGAGAAAAGAGAACCCTCCTACACTGTTGGTGGGAATGTAAATGGGTGCAGCCACTATGGAGAACAATATGGAGGTTCCTTAAAAAACTAAAAACAAAGCTACCATATGATTTAGCAATCCCACTCCTGGGCATACATCTGGAGAAAAACCATGGTTTGAAAGGATACACGCATCCCAATTATCATTGAAGCACTATTTACAATGACCAAGGCATGGAAGCAACATAAATGTCCATCAACAGATGAATGGATAAAGAAGAAGTGGTACATATATAAAATGGAATATTACTAAGCCATTAAAAATAATGAAATAATGTCATTTGCAGCAACAAGGAGAAACTTATTCTTGATAGCTCTCAAGTTTCTTGGATTATGTATTTTTACAGGATAGACTATACCTGCCAAAGCAAGAATTTTTAACAAAGGGTTCCTTTCAAAGGAAGTCTTTTAAATATCAGAGTTCCTTATGTCTGCATATTGAGATTTTAGTTGATCTGGAACAGAACTTCTTGTTTAGGAACCTTTTAGTATGGTCATTTAGCTCTTGACAGACTCTTTAGTGGCATGAGCAAGGACACAATGCCTGTGATCCCTGGTATGTAAGATGTTAAATGGGAAGGGAAAGGAGGACTTTACCCAAGAATCCCAATCTTACTTGGAAGCACATGAACAATACTTTCTCTTTCTCTCATTTAATACATGATCATCTTTTTATTTAAAATTCTTTTTTTTTAATTTATTAATTTATTTATTTCTCAGCTGCACTGGGTATTCATTGTTGCACACGGGCTTTCTCTAGTTGCGGCGAGCGGGGGTTACTCTTCATTGTGGTGCACGGGCTTCTCATTGCGGTGGCTTCTCTTGTTGCAGAGCACGGGCTCTAGGCAAGCAGGCTTCAGTAGTTGTGGCACATGGGCTCAGTAATTGTGGCTCGTGGGCTCTAGAGTGCAGGCTCAGCAGTTGTGGTGCATGGGCTTAGTGGCTCTGTGGCATGTGAGATCTTCCCCAACCAGGGCTCTAACTCATGTCCCCTGCATTAGCAGGTGGATTCTTAACCACTGCACCACCAGGGAAGTCCCTTGATCTACTTTCCATGTCAACTTAGCTTTTGGAGTAGCCTTAATCATCCATATGCAATCAACTGCTTGGCCGGGTTTTGTTTTTTCCTCTTCTCCTACCTGAATAGAACGCACTATCCTGTCAGCTCCTGACAACTCAAATTGGCAATTTGGGTTGGGATTTAAGATATCTCCTAGGTAAGTAAAGTCTGGATCTGGAATAAACGAATATTTTGCTCAAAATCCCAGTCATTCAAGTTCTTCATCAGACCTAAACTTAATCCACATGAGTCTCCCTGTTGGTCTAATTAATGGAGGGCTTTTCACACCATAGTAACAATCTATAAGTGGAGAGAAACCAAAGTTAGCCCATTTCTAACTTCCAAGTGATCAAACTGACATTCAAATGATGGTTCTATATAATAATATTCATCAAAGGTCAACTCTATTCTTTGATGTGGAGCAGCTTCCAAAATGTAGATACATTCCTTGTTTGGTGAATATGAGCCAGGATAATTTGGTGAAGCAAAATGGCAGGCACTGTATAAAAGTTTTAATCATCAGACCATTTATTAAAAAGGTATGATATTGGCCCAAGTGCAAGTCTTTACCCTTTAGAAATATGTAATCTAAGAACTTGAGAGTTACCAAGAATAGGGTTTTTATTCCAGTGTTAGGGAGATTGCTTTAGTGAATTGCAGAGTTCCAACCAAGATCGGTAGCAGGCAGGTTTAGTAAGTTTCCTAGAATAACATCACTTTAGGGAGGCTTGAGTTCCTAGGGCCAAATATAGGTTTAACTGCAGCTACTTCTGGTAGTTGTTATAAATCCAAACACTTGGCAAGAAATTTTCTTTGGGGATACTGGCTGTATATGTGAGTGTTAACTAAAAGAGCTATAATTTGAAGCCCACTGGTGGCACAATATCAGGAGCTATGTAAACATATGGACACGGTATTAACTTGTGTACAAGTCTCCAAAGGATTATGTAGGATCCTGGTCCTACAATGACATCAATAATACTTTCATTAGTCTCCAGATCCTTCTATTCTTGATGTCAGGAGAGAGCTGACTTACCTTTAGACTGGGTAAGCCTCAGGATCCCTGAACAATTAAAGGTCAGGAGAAAATAAGTCTCAATGGAAACTGGTGAGATTCCTGCTAATAAGTCAAGGGGACTTTGAATGATTAGTTAAAGAATAAAGAGATGAAATATTTTTTCTCCACAGTTGTGGTGAGTCTCATAGTAGATAAACAGAGTACTTTGTAGCAGTACTTTTGTTTACTTTGTAGATGTTCAATGGAGTGACAACTCTCAGTGAGATTGTGTAGTTATAAGAACTTAATAAGTGAAAAATACTATATACATGAAGGAAATTTAACAATACATTATTAGCATGAATTTAGAATTTACACAGTAATAATATCTATGAAAATATAGGAGCAGTTACTCTGAGAGAAATTATTTTAAATCATTTGAACGAAGTAACCATACCAACATTATTTCTCTGATCTTGTACGAGGCATTATCCCAGATGTACATCTGTCATAAACCATTTATCCAACTCTGTAATGCAGACTTACCTAAGTCTAAAATGCAAATGATGCATATTTAGAGGCAAAACATATTCCAACTAGGAGAAAAAAGGCAAGATTTTATTGTCTTTCATGACTCATTTAATCCTATTGCTTTACTTTCATTATGAATGTCTCTGAATAGTGCCAAAACAGACAGGTGAAAAGTGGAAGATTAAATCATGTTCAATCAACCACCTGTTTGCCGACACCATGCCAAAAATAAATATGCCATTAAAAATCTTTTCTTCATCAGGTTGGTTAATTTTTTTTGCACTCTCATCTTTGTTATTTTCTTCCTTCTTGATTTGAGTTTAGTTTGCTTTTCTTTTTCTAGTTTCTTAACATAGAAGGTTATTTTATTTTAAATCTTTTGTCTTTTCTACTGTAGGTGTTTAAAGTTATAGATTTCCCCCTAAGTGCATTCCATAATGTCAATAGCATACAAAAATACTTCTAGATAGTTTTTTCCTCTCTCCTTTTACTCTTATTGTCACAAATTATATCTTTGTATAAATTATGTGCCCATCAACTTAGATTGATAAATATTGCATCATGCAGTTGTCTTTTAAATCAGATAGTGAAAAACAATAGAAGTTACAAACCAAAAATACATTTATACTGTGTTTTATATTTACCTATGTAGTTATCTTTACTGATGTTCTTTATTTCTTCATATAGATTCAAGTTACTGTCTACTCTCATTTATTTCAACATGAAGTCTCCCTTTAGAATTTCTTATGAGACAAGTCTGCTAGTGGCAAATATTAGTTTTTGTTTATCTGAGAATTTCTTAATTTCTTCTTTATTTTTTAAGGATAGTTTTGCCAGATATAAAATTCTCATTGACAGTCTTAGCACTGTCAATGGAATATGCCATCCCACTCTTTCTGGCTTTCATAGTTTTTCAATGTGAAATCAGCTGTTATTGAGAATCCCTTGTATGTAATGAGTCACTTCTTTCTTATTTCTTCCAAGTTTCTCTCTTTGTCTTTGACTTTAACAACTTGCTTATAGTGTGGATAAGTGTGGATCTTTGAGTTTATTGTCCTTAAAGTTGCTACACTCCTTGGTTGTGTAAATTCATATCTTTCATCAAATTTGGGAAATTTTTGACCATTATTTCTTCAAATATTCTCTTTCCTTTTTTTTCTCTTCTCTCCTTCTAAGACTTCCAAATGCATGCTTCATGATGTTTCACAAGTCTCTGAGGCTTGTTTGATGTTTACTTTTCTTTTCTTGTTGCTGTTCCTCAATTGACCTGTATTAAATTCACTGATTCTTTGTCTGCTTGATCAAATCTTCTGTTGAAATAATCTAGTGAATGTTTTATTTCAGCACCATATTTTTTAATAATACTTTTCAGCTCCATAATTTCTATTTCGTTCCTTTTTTATAATTTCTATCTCTTTATTTATATTCTGATATGGTCTTTAGTCCTTTAGACATGATTTCCTTTAGCTCCTTGAACATATTTTAAATAGCTGATTTGAAGACTCCCTAAATCTAATATTAGCACTTTCTCAGAGCCAATTTCTATGGATTTTTCTTTTCTGGGAATAAACCATATTTTCTTATTTCTTTGTATATCTCATAACTTTTTGTTGAAAACTGGGCATTTCAAGTACAATGTGGCAACTCCGGAAAACACATTCTCCTCCTTCCTCAGGGTTGCTGTGGTTGTTGTTTTTTGTAATTGTTCTTGTTTGTTTAGTGACTTTTCTAAACAAATTCTGTAAAGTCTATCATTGCCATATGTGGCTACAAAAGTCTTCACTCAGTCTTCTCAGTGGTCAGCCAATGAGTTAACAGAGATTCTTTAAATGCTTGGAACCAATGATTCTTACAGTCTTTGCTTCAGAGTTCTGTGTGGGTGACATGCCTTTAATACCCAGGCAGGCAGTTTAAAACTCTTCCTTAACCTTTGCTCCTGTTATCAGCACCTCAAGGAGGTGAGAGTTGAGCACTTAACGCCTTCTCAGGTCTTTCTGGAGCAAATTCTCAGTTGTCCAGAGCCCTCGGCATGCATGTGGCTTTCTAGATTCCCAGGAATATGAAGGAGCTTTTGCAAACCCCTATGGACATCTCATTTATCAGCCTTTTCTTTTAAGGCTTTGATCAGTATATTTTTTGCCTCAACTTTTATCCATCACTTCAGGTAGCTATTATGTTAAAATGGTTGACCAAGCTCTCCTCACCCTTCACTCCACCCACCAGGGAAAGATGTTTAGCACTAGGTGAGTTTGAGCGAGGTCAAATAAAAGTAACTTTTGAATGAGATCTTCCAAGTTCCCACCAGACAGATCAAATAGTGGCACTTCTTTGGGAATGAGATCCATTCTTCTGTCTACAGTACTGGCAACACAAGCTGCTATTTTCCAATCTACCACTGATTTGGGGAATAGGCGATGGACTAGAGCAAATTAAAACACCACAAAGCTTGCTGTTCTTTTCTTGATTAAATGCTCCCCATGTTGCTTCAAGCCTTTGGTTAATTTCCAGAGTTCTGAAAAACTTGATTCTGACAATTTTTTCCAGTTTTATTTTTGTTGATTTTATGGAAGGACAGACTTTCAGAGGTCCTTAAGTTACTTGAATAATATTAAATATATATATATATATATATATATATATATATATATATATATATATATATATATATATATAGTGATGTAGAGCTCAAGTAGACATATAAAATGAGATTTCAATAACTTGATCTCTAACTTAAAATAATTACCTATTAATTGAACATTTATGTGATTAGCAATGTGCTAGGGGATTCAACTGGATTTAATCTTTTTAGTACCTGAAAGGGGTTGGCACTCTCTTTTTTACAGATAAAGAAACCAAGAGACAGAGAAAGAGAAAATGGATTAATTCACCTAGGAGCCAAATCTAGCATGTTAACTCAAGATTCTTTGCCTTTGTTAAGTTTGCAGTTAGGTTATCTTTCAAAAATTCAAGTTTAGGGTGACAAATGTTCTCAATTGGATAAATAAAACTCCCTGCTATGGTTGTTGTTGAGAGCAGTTTTGCATTATATCAACAGTAGGTTCAGATGATCTTGATCATTTACTATGTAAAACACTTTACCCACAATGTCATACTAGACCTTAAAACAATTTTGAGATGTTCCCAGTATTCTTATTTTTTTTTTAATGTGAAAATTGATACTTAGAAATTTTGCTGGCCCCAAATCAGTGTTATATATGAAAAATAATCCTGATTAATAAACTAAAAAATCTCATCTTCTTCATCTCAAATTAATGTCTTTGGTGATGGATTTGGAAGCCACAAAAATATCAGATTATTTTCTAACATAGTAACCTATTAGTTTTCTGGAAACATTTGAGGAAAGTGAATGTATGGATATAGTAATCTTATATTAATATTAACTATTATACACTTGGCATCTACTACATGATACCTTCTTGCTATGTATTATCTCTAATCCTCATATCAACCCAGTAAGGTAGGTATCTTGATTCCTTTTTAATATAAAAACTAAAGATCAGAAAATGTAAGTATTGCCTAAAGTCACACAGTTAATAAATGGTTGAGCTGAAAAACCAATTACAGACTTATCTGACCCCAGATTTCAAGCTTTTTCCATTGTGCACAGCTGCTTAGCACTTTGTAGACAAAGTACTGGCAAGATACTGTGAGTGATAAATGGGCATCAGTGGCATGCAATAGCAAGACACCATACTCAATGCAAAGGTGTAACTGAATGATCATCTGATTTTTTTTTTAGAATAATTCCTCTCTATTTTGGAAGTTCAATATGGAGAATTTCAAACTTAACACAAATTGAAACTTATATCCCACAAAGAATACTTCTTCTCAGGTGCCAAAAGTCCACAGATATGATCCAATATGTACTACTCAGTTCTTTTCTTTTTAGAACCTAAAGAAAAGCAGAATTAAAAAACAGACAAAAATCACATTTCCTTCACAAACTCACTGATGCTATGCCAATTCTCAAAAATACAGCTGGCTGTCAAAAATGTGCTCTATTATAATGTCTTTCCCCCAGTAGTCTGCTAGGTTCTTGAGATGCAGAATGGAAAACCCAATCCCCTACCTCAAGGAGTTCCCATTCTTTATCTACTTGCGTAGAATATTGCATCTTTTCTGTAAAATAGAGTCACATATTCTGGATTTGGAAGAAGCAACAGGCAAGTAGTCTTCCTTTGTTTTGTGCTAATGATTCACACCCATGACTCTAAATCTGAGCTCTGTCCATGCAACAGAATAAAGAGATGAAAAATGATCCATGGGTTCTTGAGAATTTAGTGTATTATAATGATAGCTATCATCTGATGAGTGATTATGGTGTGTAAAGTGTTACCTTAGTTTTACATGTTTTACTTCTTATTATGGAGGCGTCAGCATTATATTTGTTTTTAAGATTCGAAAATTAAAGCCAGAATGATTTAAGCAAAGTACATAAGATCATATAGCAAATAGACTTTAAGGATGGGATTTGAACTCAAGAATATTAACACCAGAGCCCTCTTTGTACAACTGCATCATATAGTTTGACAAACAAAGCCAATGGGGGGGAGGTGTTACTTACTATTTAATTAAATGATGGTGCATTAAGCATCAGCAAAGCATAACTCCAATATGATTAGGGACATAATTAAAATAATTTACAAAATTGGATATATTTGGAAAACTATGAGAAACCTATGTGATGAAAAAACTTGATATCTTTATCATAAAACTTATTTAAAACCAATAATAAAATGAGAGACACCTTACATATTAATATAAACTAAGAGAAGAAACAAAAGAAGAGTTATAAGTGACCCTTTAGTTTATGACAATAGGTTTAGACCCTCAGGCAACTAAAATAATGTAACTCAAAGTCTCAATAAAATGCCAGTTTAACCTATACAATTGGCAAAGGTTAAATTTTTTTTAATGATTTGCAGCTTTGGAGAGTATATGGAAAAAATGACACATTCATATTTATATAATAGTTTTATTAAACTTTTGCAAAAATATAAGATACACAGAAATGAAGTTGTCTGTGTTTAATAAAAATATATAATGCCAATGTGACAAGTGATATAATCAAAACAGATTACAAACGTAGACATATGGTTGAAACCAAGAATCTGAAGTAAGCCTTGAAGATACATAAAGATACACAGATTTTAAAAAGAAACACTGTTCTTCCCACAAAGGCCTGTAGAATATATTCTCCAGGACCTTAGGTATGCTTTTAATGACTGCATGTTTTCAAAATATATGTATATAAAATATTTCATGGAATATGGCGCTATGTTTTATAAATTTTAAAATATCAGGCTTTCATCAAATGTAAGTGACCTGGATCCTGAGATAGGATCTATTTTACATTGGTTTGTTATATAGAGTGACTGTGAAGGGACATAGAACAAATGTGAGTCTGAGTAGTGTATGTTGTCACATTTTTTCAAAATGTTGTTTTATAATAGAAGCAGTAATTACATTACTGCAGTAAGATGAAAGTCTAATTGATCCTCAGTATGATTTAGAATGAAAAAAAATTTTAATGCCCATTAATTCATTCAAATGTACTTACCTGTAGGTGCAAACGTTATTTAGAAGGAGCTATAATATTTTCTCTGTTCAGATGTTAAATCCCCTAATTTATAGGTGTTTCCTTTCTTACAGTAGCGGGGCACTTACATACTTTCCTAAAGTGCTTTAATGCATGTTTTCACATTTGATTGTCATAACTATGTAAAGAAAGAAAATATAATCACCCCTATTTTAAAATAATAGGAAACTGCGGCATAGTAACTTTGTAGGTCGTATGTAAGTCTCACAGAATGTTGTAAGCTACTGTGTAGGTATTTTTGTTTTTGTCTGATTTCTTTTTTCTTTTCTACAAGGGTCATTGAAGTGTAGATTGGGGAAGGTACTCTATTCATTTGTACATTCATTTAATAAACAACATGCTTAAAATTCTATTAAACCAAGTCAACTTCTCATTTTCTTTCAAAGTTTCTTGACAAAGTTGCTTCTCTGGATGAGTGTTTGTTATCACATATCTTACCTTCAACTCTGAATTTGGAAGAACAAATAAAACATGCTGTAAATCTCTTAGCTCAGCATCAGTTAATAAGAATGTAATGTTAGCCCCTATATACTTTAAATTGTAAAAATCTTTAAATAGGTAAAATTAATTTTATTATATTTATTTAACCTAATATATCCAAAACATAATTTGAACTTATAATCAATATAGGAATTGTTAATGAGATATTTTACATTTTTTGTACTCTTTGATATTACATGTGTATTTTAGACTTATAACACATCTCAAATTTAGTTTGTCACATTTCAAGTGCTCAATGGCTAAATGATTATACAGTACAGTGAGAGCAGTTGGGACCACTGATTGTCTACTTTGGCTCTTACTTAAATAAAATTTGAAATATTTCCAGACTTTAAATGGACTCTGGGGAATATGTCTGCTTGCAGAGTTACCATTAAGCTCTGCTATTTAACCTGTATTCTCATAATATGTGCATAATTTATTAATTGAAACATGAACTTCTTTTAACTGACTCTGCGATTTCTTAGCTGCTCACTATATTCTGAACTTCTTCCTTTTTTCAGTAATATCTTTCCCATCTCCACAAGGACCAGCTTTAGGACAAGAGAGTAAATCACATATCTTTAGTGCAAAGAAAGTTTCATCTTCCAAAAGAATCCTATTTCCGTTAATTGATGCCTGATTTCCATATAAGTCACTTAGTTCCTTTTCTTTATTGTTTTATTCAACTCCTAGCATCTATAATAGACAAACTCCAAAATTTCAACTGTCAAACCGCAAATTCACTTTCTGTCAGATAATAGGCCAAATACCAGCTACTTTTCAGCAAGGTCCCTGGGGAAGGGGTGGTGGTACTTCCATTCCACGAAGTCATTCAGATGCCAAGCAGACTAAGGTCCTGCCTTCTTGAACATATAGGTTCCAAGATGTAGGCATAATTCATTTTATTGTGTTTTGATTTATTGTGCTTCACAGACATTGTGGTTTTTTGCAAATTGAAGGTTTGTGGCAACCCCAGTCTATTGGTGACATTTTTCCAACAGCATGTGCTCACTTCATGTGTCTGTGTCACATTTTGACAATTCTCACAATATTTCAAACATTATCATTATTATTATATTTGTTATGGTGATCTGTGATTTTGTTATGGTGACTTTTGATGTCACTATTGTAATTTGGGGAGACACCATGACTGTGCCCATATAAGTTGGGAACTTAATCAATAAATGTGTGTGTTCTGAGTGCTCCACTGACAAGCCATTTCCCCTTCTCTCTCCCTGTCCTTGGGCCTCCTTATTCCCTGAGACACAGCAGTATTGAAATTAGGCAAATTAATAACCCTGAAATGGCCTCTAATTGATCGAGTGAAAGGAAGATTTGCATATCTCTCTCTTTAAATCAAAAGCTAAAAATAATTAAACTTAGTGTTGAAGGCATGTTGAAAGCCAAGATAGGCCAAAAGCTAGGCCTCTTGTATACCAAACAGTTAGCCAAGTTGTGAACGAATGCAAAGGAAAATTTCTTAAAGGAAATTAAAAGTGCTACTCCAGTGAACACATAAGAGAGTGAAACAGCCTTATTGCTGAGATAGAGAAAGTCTGAGTGGTCTGAATAGAAAATCAAACCAGCCACAACGTTCCCTTAAGCCAAAGTCTAATACAGAACAAGGCCATAACATTCTTCAACTCTTTGAAAGCTGAGAGAGGCAAGAAAGCTGCAGAAGAAAAGCCTGAAGCTTAGCAGAGGTTGGTTGGTTCATGAGGTTTAAGGAGAGAAGCCATCTCCCTAACATAAAAGTGCAACGTGAAGCAGCAAGTACTGATTGATGTAGAAGCTGTGGCAAATTATCCAGATCTAGCTAAGAAAATTAATGAAGGTGGCTACACTAAACAACATATTTTCAATGGAGACAAAACAGACTTATATTAGAAGAAGATGCCATCTAGGACTTTCATAGTTAGAGAGAAGGCAATGCCTGGCTTCAAAGCTTCCAAGGACAGGCTGACTCTATTGTTAGGGGCTAATGCAGTTAATGACTTTAAGTTGAAGCCAATGCTCATTTACCATTCCTAAAATCCCAGGGCCCTTAAGAATTATGTTAAATCTACCCAGGCTGTGCTCTATAAATGGAACAACAAAGGCTGGATGACAGCACATCTGTTTACAACATGGTTTACTGAAAATTTTAAGGCCACTGTTGAGACTTACTGCTCAGGAAAAAAAAGAAAATAAAAAGATTCCTTTCAAAATATTACCTCTCATTTTTTAAAAAAAATATTTTATTTTTGACTGCGTTGGATCTTCGTTGCTGCGCACGGGCTTTCTCTAGTTGCGTCAATTGGGGGCTACTCTTTGTTGCAGTGCATGGGCTTCTCATTGCGGTGGCTTCTTTTGTTGCAGAGCATGGGTTCTAGGCACAAAGGAATCAGTAGTTGTGGTGTGTGGGCTCAGTAGTTGTGGCACACGGGCTTAGTTGCCCCTCAGCATGTGGGATCTTCCTGGACCAGGGCTCGAACACGTGTCCCCTGCCTTGGCAGGCAGATTCTTAACCACTGTGCCACCAGGGAAGCCCTCAAAATAGTACTTCTCATTGACAATGCATCTGATCACCCAAGAGCTCTGATGGAGTGATGAACAGGTACAATGAGATTAATGTTATTTTCATGCCTGCTAACACAATATCCATTCTGAAGCCCATGGATCAAGGAGTAATTTTGAATTTTGAGTCTTATTATTTACAAAATACATTTCCTAAGGCTATAGCTGCCACAGATAGTGATTTCTCTGGTGGATCTGAGCAAAGTAAATTGAAAACCTTCTGGAAAGGATTCACCATTCTAGATGTCATGAAGAACATTCATCATTCATGGGAAGAGGTCAAAATATCAACATTAACAGGAGTTTGGAAGAAGTTGATTCTAACCTTCATTGATGACTTTAAGGGGTTCAAGACTTCAGTGGAGGAAGTCAATGTAGATGCAGAAGAAAATAGCAAGAGAACTAGAATTACAAGTGGAGCCTGAAGATGTGACTGAATTGCTGAAAGCTCAGGATAAACCTCTAAGGGATGAGGCATTGCTTCTTACGGACGAGCAAAGAAAGAAATTTCTTGAAACGGAATCTACTCCTGGTGAAGATGCTGTGAAGATTGTTAAAATGACAACAAAGGATTTAGAACATGACATAAACTTAGTTGATAAAACAGCAGCAGGGTTTGAGAGGATTGAAGGCAATTTTGAAAGAAGTTCTACTGTGGTTAAAATGCTATCAAACAGCACTGCACGCTACAGGGAAATAGTTCCTAAAAGAAAGAGTCAATTGATGTGGAAAACTTCATTGTTGTCTTATTTTAAGAACTTGTCATGCCTACCCCCGACCTTCAGAACAACCACCACCTTGATCAGTCAGCAGCCATCAACATCAGGGTAAAACCCTCCAGCAGCAAAAGATGATGATTCATTGAAGACTCAGATAATGGTTTGCAATTTTTAGCAGTGAAATATTTTTAATTAAGGTATTTACTTTTTTTAAACATAATGATATTGCACACTTAATAAACTACAGTATAGTACAAACATAACCTCTATATGCACTTGGAAACCAAAAAAAATGTGTGACTCACCTTACTGTGATATTTACCTTATTGCGGTGGTCTGGAACTGAACCCACCATATCTCCAAGGTGCCTTGCAGTTGCTTCAAGCATTGACATTTAATAGACAAAGAGCAAGGACAGAGAAAGACAAACATTCCTTAACTACCTAAGTCTGCAAGCAACACACATCATTTTTACTTAAGTTTCACTGGGACGAGCTAGTCACAGACTGACACTAAATGCAAAGGAAGATGGGGAAAGTGTTGCCTGGTTGCTCTGTGCTTCTTAGCACCAGCTTATCTAAATGGAAACAGGTCATGCATCTTTGGTGGATACCAAGCCTTCTCTGCCACAAATGTTGATCTCCTTTAACCATAATATTCTGTGGAAGATCCACCTAAACTGAGAAAGCAGTCATGATATTCCTGAGATGTAGACACTTGGATTCAAATTCTGATTCCAGCACTTGAACAAATTAATCAGCTTCCTTGAATTTTTTTTTCCCATTTCTGTCAATGTGGTTGGGAATTTAAACAGAAATGGGAATTGTTTTCCCAATATCATTATCCCCTTCTTATTTATAAAATGAACCCCAGTTATGTTGGGGTGGGAAATTCATCCAGCTAGAAACTACAATTCCCATTTAGGGTTGACCACATGATTCGTTTTTGGCCAATGACAAAATTGGCCATTCATTATTTTGGTTTAGTTATTGTTTACTGATGTTCCCACATGAAAGTATAGAAAAAGTTTCAGAGTTTCAGATCCTTTCTTAGGAACAATATCGTATTGAGAGTGAGTAAATGCATACAGAATTTCTGACGGATAATAAAATTGTGTACAAGGTAAGATAAGCTATGTTGTGCTGCTGTAACAAACAATTCCAAATTTCAATGGCTCATCTCAACATAAAATTCTTTATGACTCTCACAAATTCTGCTGCAAATCTATGTGATTCTCTATGACAACTGTTCTTCATCAAACAGATCAGTACAAGGCTGAAGATATACTTTCTTTCCTTCAAATTCAGAGGTTCCCAGGAGAGCAGCACAGAGACCAGCAAAAAGGTGGTCTGTGTCTAAAGTTTACAGACATTAAAATCTTACTGACAGGACAATGAAAGCATGCTTACATGTGTGAATATATCACTAGTACTCTCCAGTTTTGTGTACTGTTTTCCAATTTCTTAATATGTGTGAAGTCTAAAAAAATCTTTGAGAAGCTTTAAATAATTATTGATACATAGTTTTTATTTCAAAATACATTGAGTGCAATTATTCATCCACTTTACCACCAAATCTATTTTAGTTAACTAAATACAGTCCTCTCGTAAAGGCTTCTTTTCAAAACCCGTCTCCAAAACACTGTTTTGTGAAAGGCACCACTTAAGGGTGACATCTTGCCAAGGCAAACTAATGTAAGTCGAATCTCATTGTAAAAGCAGAACTGAAATTATGCTTTATGCACATCTGGCAACATGTCTATTTGTACATAAGAAAGGCGTGAATAAGATTATGTCTCAAATAAATTATCCACTGATTATGACAATTAAATAGCTGTCATAGGTATTCAATTATCTAATTATCTGCAAAATTTGTGGGCCAGGTGTTCCTTATGTCCAAATTTCCATTTTGTTACATTTTACTAACAAATTGCTTCATTTTGAAGAACATTCTAACTTAAAATAACTGGACTCAATCAAACTATTTTCTTTTTCTGTTTTTTTTTCATATTTAAGGACCCCATTTACAAATGAAGCCATCTGCATAATGCATAAAGAATGTGCATGGATTCAAACTCATTTGTCCACATGACGGTCACTGTTTGTACTGGCCCAACTGCTTACTATGCATGCAGATGTTAAATTGTGCATCCCTGATCATCTGTTTATAATGCAAAATGACAGGTTGACTTGATTTTATCTAGCAGAAATAACTCAGGCCTCCACATTGGCAAATTTGACCCAGACGGTTTTGAGAAAGGTTTTGCAGTGAAACCCGTGGATAAATTAAAATGCATTCCTTCATTTCTGTGTATGAGTGTACGCATGTATGCATTGCACAGTGCTTTTCAAAAACTGGAGATTTTCCTTCTTAAGCTCCAAAGAGAAGCAATTTTCCCCATGAATCAAAAGAAGTGTAAATAACCCTGTTTTTTGCTTTTGGAGTTACCGGCTACTATAAAATAGCCATGAGAAGTGTGCTCAGCACTTCAGGTACCTGATTTAACAAATGTAAAGAAGTAAGTTTTTTGAAACTGCATTTTTTATATATAGAAATTCAAGTACGGTTTAACAAGGACTTGTTGGTCTCTATCTTTTTTATGGTAGTGAATGTAACTCCCACTGAAATCAGAAATAAACCTTGTTATACAAAACAAGTGATTTTTAAAGACCTTTGGTTTTATTATCCAATGTTGTATCAGAAGGACGGGTACACTTACAACAATTGATGGACATAAAAACAAAAATGTCTAAATATAAGTACAAAAATCACAGGGAAAGAAAGTGTATAAAAAGACTTTTATAAATATATGGTTCTGATTTTTGATAGAGCCACAATTTACTGCAATTCTTTTCCCACTGTCTCTTCCTACTTCAAATTCTAACTAAATTTCCTATACATTTTCAAAACCTAGCTGGGCTTTCTACTACCTGTGCTATGTTCCCATCCCTCAACTATCTACTATTCCTTAAAATCTAAATACAGCTTCAAGAGAACATATTTAATATCCTGATTTTATCATCTATTATGGTATTTCCCAGTGGAGTTTCTTTGGGTTTGGGGTTAGGAGTAATCTTTCTTAGCCTCAGATGGAGAACAAAGTTTAAATATTCATTTATCTTTTGGGGATTCTCTGCTATGGAGCTAACTGGTTTTCTGTCTCTACTCTTTGCCATATTCCATTCTTTTCCTTTTTCCTATCCATTTACAATACTTCAGTACTAAGAATTTGAACATTATTCTCCTAAATAACATATATTTCTCAACAGCAGGGTCCTTGTTCAAGTATATATATACATATATATATATGTATATATATACACACACATACACACATACATGTATATGAATGTATATATTTATATACATATATATATATATTTCTAGAATGTCTTTTCCTGCAATATCCACTTATCAAACACTGAGCTATTTTTTTAGGTCTGCCAATCTTACCACACAACCAATCTTGCCCATCCAAGCTGGAATATTTTTTTCCACAGCCACATCCAGAGCACTTTATTAATTTTTATTGCCATATATATATATATATATACATATATATATATCAAAGTATTTATATCTAGGTTCACTATTAAATTATTTATAAGCCACTACATTACATAGTGGAAACTGTATATTTTCCTTTGTACTGCTTTCACAACTTTCAAGATACTGAACACAGAGAGGTAGATGTTTGTAAAAATAGATCATTTATTCTACAAACTATTAACCACCAATTATATGCTTAGAGTGGGGCTAAGAATTTAGAATGCAAATATGAATGAGGCACAGAATATAAAGTATGTAATTATTTATGGAGTAACATCTACAAGATGGTGGAATAGGAAAACCCAGCCTTTATCATCCCACAGAAACAGCAATTTAGTAACCATATACAGACAATAATACCTTTATGAGAACTCCAAAATCTAGTCAAGAAGTTGTAGCACTTCAGAGGTGCACAGGGCCAAGGAGAATCACATTGAAACAGGTAAAAAGAGCAGTTTCACTTTATCTACACCTCCCCTCTTCAAATCAGTGCAGCTCAGCACAGAAGAAGATCCTTTTGGTGATTTCTTCCATGATGGAAAGAGAGAATGAAGTGTGCATCCACTTCTGTCTCATGTCCCCCAGAGAGCTGAGGGAGTTGGAATGCCTTGGAGCAGCTAAAACAACAGGAGGGAGAGCTGACTCTCAGTAGACAGTGAGAATCTCAGCAGCCAGCTTGGGTCTACAGGATTGAGAGATGGCACACAATCCTGAGAGGAATCAGGAAGGAGGGAGAGACGTAGAACTTACACCCAACATCCCAGCCCTTAGTGTACTTCACTAGGGAAAACTGAAGAGCAGGTGTCAGTACCTGGCACATCTCAGTGGGATTGGGAGAAGATGCACAATACTAATTTTTCTTCTTCAAGTGGAAGACAAAGTGGAGCTTGTACCCAGTGTCTCAGCATTTTGGTGCACTCTCTAAGGAAAGGAGCAGGTGACTCTCAGCACCAGTAATGGTTCTGTGGGATTGTAAAAAGGCACACAATTCTGAGACTTCCACCCCAGGAGGAGTAAAACATGCATATCCATAAAAAAGGTTTGAGATACTCTCAGAATTTCTAGCTGGGCTGATTGGTGAAGGCTTTTCCTTGCCAAGGCCAGTCTTTAAAACTGGAAAAAGTAGCTGCTTCTTTAAATGTACAGATATGAATGCTAAGCTCTAAGGGACACAACAAATTAGAAAAATATGACAGCATCAGAGGAACAAAAAGTAACCAACCCTAAAGAAATCTGTGAATTGCCTGACAAAGAATTCAAAATAATTGTACAACAGAACATAGATAGACAACTAAACAAAATCAGGAAAATGACATATGTACAAAATGAGAATATCAACAAAGATATAGAAACCATAAAAAAAGAACCAAATGGAAATTCTGGGCTGAAGAATAAAGTAACTGAACTGAAAAGTTCAATAGGGAGCTTCAATATCATAATCAATCAAAATGAAGAAAGAACAAGAAAACTCAAAGACAGAGGAGTGAAAAGGGAAAAGAGTAAAATTATCCAGTCTGAGGAATGAAAAGAGAAAAGAGTGAAAAAGTGTGAAGAAAGTGTAAGTGATCTATGAGATAACCAATATATGCATTATGGGAGTTCCAGAAGGAGAAGAAAGAGAAAGAGCCAGAAAGTTTATTTAGAGAAATAATGGCCAAAACCTTCCCAAATCAGTGGAGGGAAAAGGAGAGCTAGATTCATGAAGCCCAAGAGATTCCAAAGAAGATGGATCAAAAGAGCTAATAATGAGACACATTATCAAAATTTAGAGTTAAATACAATTTTGAAAACAGCAAGAGTAAGTGACCAATCTTGTACAAGGGAGCCCCCATAAGTTCATCAACATATTTCTTAGCAGAAACCTTGCAGGTCAGAAGGGAATGGGATGATATATATTCAAAGAGCTGGAAGAAAAAATAATGCTATCTAAACATTCTATATCTGCAAAACTATCTTTCAAAAATGAAGGGGAGGGGGGCTTCCCTGGTGGCGCAGTGGTTGAGAATCTGACTGCCAATGCAGGGGACATGGGTTCGAGCCCTGGTCTGGGAAGATCCCACATGCCGCAGAGCAACTAAGCCCGTGAGCCACAACTACTGAGCCTGCGCGTCTGGAGCCTGTGCTCTGCAACAAGAGAGGCCGTGATAGTGAGAGGCCCGCGCACCGCGATGAAGAGTGGCCCACTCTTGCCACAACTAGAGGAAGCCCTTGCAGAGAAACGAAGACCCAACACAGCCAATAAATAAATAAATAAATAAATAAAAATTAAAAAAAAAAAAAAAAAATGAAGGGGAGATAAAGATGTTCCTAGACAAACAAAAGCAAAAGGAGTTCATCACCACCAGAACTGCTTTATAAGAAATGTTAAAGGGAACTCTTCCAATTGAAGCAAAAAGACTCTAAACAACAAAATAAAGCATGTGAAAGTAGAAAACACTTTTGATAAAGGTAAATATAAAACAAGTACAGAATACTGTATTACTGTACTGGTGGTGTGTAAATCACTCTTCCTTTAGTATAAAAATCAAAACAAGAGTATTAAGTATAACTATAACTACAAAAATTTGTTAATGGACACACACTATAAAAAAGATGTAAATTGTGACATCAAAAACATAAAATATGTGGAGGGAGAAGTAAAAGTGTAGATGTGATTGAAGTTAAGATATTTTAACCTTAAAATAGGCTGTTATATATATATGATGTTTTATGTAAGCCTCATAGTAATAACACATATGCACAAAATACCTCTAGAAGACACACAAAAGAAAGAGAAATTTTAAAAGATATCACTACGAACAGTGAAACACAAAGGAAGAAAAGCAAGATTGTAAAAGAGGAACAAAAGAGTTACAAGACAGACAGAAAACAATAAAAAGTGGAAATGGTAAGGCAGTCCTTTCCTATTAATAATTACTTTAAACTGAATGGTTTAAACTCCCCAATCAAAATCATAGAGTGGATGAATGCATAAAAGGCAAGACTCAATTATATATGATCTACAAGCAACTCATTTTAGATTTGAGAACACACATAGGCTGAAAATAAAGGGATGAAAAAAGATATTCCATGCAAATGGCAAACCAAAGATAGCATGAGTGATTGTACTTGCATCAGACAAAACAGACTCTAAGTCAAAAATAGTCACAAGAGACAAAGAAGGACAATATATAATCATAAAGGATAAATTAATCAGGAAGACATAACTATTATAAATACCCAACAGAACAATCCTAAAATTCATATGGGATAACAAAAGACCCAGAATAGTCAAAGCAATCTTAAGAAAGGGAAACAAAGATAGAATCATCACACTTTCTGATTTTTAAATATATCACAAAACTACAGTAATTAAAACAGAATGGTGCTTGCATAAAGACAGACATTTAGACCAATGGAACAGAATAAAACTCAGAAATAAACCCACACACATACAACCAACTGAGGTTCAACAAGGGCACCGAGCATACACAATAAGGAAAGGGTAGTCTCTTCAACAAATTGTTTTAGGAAATCTGGATAACAACTGAATATGCAAAAAAAAAAAAAAAAGAAAGAAAGAAAGAAAGAAAGATAAAGAAAAGAAATTAGACTTCTCTCATACACCATACAAAAGATCAACTTAAAATGGAATGAAGACTTAAATGTAAGACTTAAAGCTGTAAATCTCCTAGAAGTAAACATAGGGGGGAAACTTCATGACATTTGTCCTGGTAATGATTTTATTGATATGCCACAAAAAGTACAGGCCACCAAAGCAAAAATAGACAAGTTGAACTGCATCAAACTAAAAGGCTTCTGCACAGTAAAGGAAGCAATCAACAAAGAGAAAAGGAGACCTGTGGAACTGAAAATATTTGCAAACCATATATTTGAAAAGGGATTCATTCCAAAATATATAAAGAGCTCCTACAACTCAGCAGCAATCAATCAATCAATCAATAACACAAATATAAAATGTATAAAAGACCTAAATAGACATTTTCCAAAGAGGACATACAAATGGCCAACAGGTATATGAAAATATGCTCAACATCACTAATTAATAGGAGAATTCAAATCAAAACCACAGTGAGATATCACCTTACACTTGTTAGAATGGCTATTACAATGAAACAAACAAACAAACAAAAAGATAACAGGGGTTTGTGAAGTTTTGGAGAAATTGGAACCCTTTTACACTGTTGATTGAAATACAAAATGGTGCAGCCACTATGGAAAACAGTATGTAGGTTCCTTAAAAATCTAAAAATAGAACCACCATATGATTCAGCAATTCCTCTTCTGGGTATACATGCAAAGGAAATGAAAACAGGATCTTGAAGTGTTATCTGCACTCCCATGTTCATTGCAGCATTATTTAAAGTAGCCAAGTGTGAAAACAGCCCAAACATCCACTGACAAGCAAGTCAATAAAGAAAATGTGGTATATACATACAATGGAATATTATTCAGCCTTTAAAAAGAAGGAAATCTCATCATTTTCAACAACATGGATGGACCTGAAAACATTATGCTAAGTGGAATAAGTCAGTCACAGTAGGACAAATACTGCATAATTCCACTTACATGAGGTATCTAAAACAGTCAAACGTGTAGATGCAGAAAATAAAATGGTAGTTGCCAGTGGGTGGGGGTAGGGAAAATGGGAGCTATTGTTCAATGGGTATAAAGTTACAGCTCTACAAGATGAATTATTTCTAGAGATCTGCTGTAAAATATAGTGCTTATAGTTAACAGTATGGTATTGTGTACCTAAAATTTGTTAAGAAGGTAGATATCAAGTTAAATGTTCTCATCACAGAAGAAGAAAGCAAAGAGACACAGGGAAACTTTTGGAGGTGATGGATATGTTTGTTATCTTGACTGTGGTGATGGTATCACAGGTGTGCATATATTTCTGAACACATTAAATTATATACATTAAATATGTGCAATTTTTATACACCAATTACACTTTAATAAAGCCATAAAAAATAAATACCACACACTAGAGTCAAACCTCCACCCCCACCAAAATGTAATTTCTGAGGAAGTAATTCACTGTGTTGGTGATTGAGGTGTCCATGGTTACTCTGTTTAATATGAATCTTAAGACCTGAACATGTAGAAGCTGTGAAGAGGGAGTTTTATTAAAAGGAATATTATGAAAAAGGAAGTAGATATAAGGACATGTGGTGTAATATTAGAAATGACCAGTAATAATACTAGAAAGATAGACTAAGGCCAGCTTTTGAGTGGTGTCAGATGCCAAGGATAATGCTGAGTGTTGCCTACCCAACAGCAATGTCTCATGATCTTTCCCCATTTTTGCAAGCCTACCTTCAACTACTAAAACTGGAAGTATCAGAATTCTCCTTTCCCAGTCTTCCTTGATACCACAACAGGGAATGTGGTTCTATGCTGGACAATAGTTTCTGAGAAGAAATTCTCTATAGGGCTTATGGGAAAGTTGTTTTATTTCCCCCTAAAACAAAAGGAAAAATCAGGGAATAATCTTCTTTCTGAGTTTGATTATATTTGTGTTGTGTTAAGATTGTGATGTCTGGAGCAATGGACCCTGCACCAATGATTTTTCTTTCCTGTATCTTTGCAAAGCAAAGCAAAACAGAAAGTTGGAAATATATGGATCTTTGATAGTATTCTTATTTTGCTGATTTAACCAGCCTTGAAACTCTCTACCCCGAACTTGTTATGTAATAAAATACTTGTCTATGTTGCTTGAGCTACTGCTAATTGAAATTCTGTTACTTGCAGCACAATTTTCTTAATCAATACAATCCTGTAAATATTATGAGGCCACAGAATGGGGCAAAGCAAAAAAGTATCAGAATCAGATTTGTATTTTATAAATATTACTCTCAGCACAGTGAAAAAGACACATAGCAGACTATAAGAATGGACAAGAGATTAGGTTGAAGGTTTTCATATTCAAATGGGTAAATGGTGAGGGGAATATGAAGTAAGCAGCAAGAGATAAGTTAGAGCACAATTTCCTTAAATGTGCTCCATAGAATGTTAGCTTTGAAGAATTTTAGTAGGTACTATTGATAAACAGATAAGTTTGGAGAGCAAATATTAACTTGGAAAAACACTAGGTTAAGTCAATTTAAATAAAGTCTGATTTGCTAAAATGCAGTGTAAACTTTTGACTGGGAGGATTGAGTAACAGTATTTCCTTTATGTAAAAGAATTTTCACCGAGGCATTCTGTGCAACTAGTGTTTCACAGAACACACTGTAGGAAATTCTAGACTTGGGTTATATTTATTTGATAAAATACCCCAAATCTGGGAACTAAATATTAGGTAAAATGCCTCAGTTTCTGTCTTGAGTGGTGGGGTGAATAGTAATATTATTTATTGTGATAGAAATTTTGTGGGAAGATAATTCATTTTTGGACATGCTGAATTTTGAGTTGCCTGTGGGATAATGAAGTGGGAAAATCTCTGATAATTATTTGAGTATGCGCCTAACGTTCCACAAAAATTTTCCTAGATATGTAGGTAATGATTAAAGTCTTATGAGTAGAATAAATTGTTTTATATTAAATTCTTTAGTATGGGCTTTGGTGGTGCTTGCTGTCTAATTGAGGGCATTTGAGGCTTGGAGCACACCCTTTGGACAGTAGTTGCCAGTGAAATGTCTAAGATAGAGAAATGTAGCATTAGTGCAGGCTGCACATTTTTAACATAGGTGTTCATCTTACATCCTCTTTCTCTATTGAAAAAGGCATCTTTGAAAAGCATAGACTCACTCCTTAGAGTTTAGAGGTGGATAATTATCGTTAGCCACCAGCAATACCTGGGATGTGTGAACTTTGGGCAATGCCGTAGAATCTCTAAGGTCTCTCTCAGTCTTGAGTGCAAGCGTTTCTCTTATTAACTCCACCTGAACTTAAAGCAGGAATCTGGAGATGAAAAAAACTCAAGTGGCCATTATGAGCTTTCTGAGCTACACAACCATATAAACCCAATTAAGGTTATATTTTTAAAGTGGCCCAAAACTTAACCTGTTGGTATTTTTGGATGGAACAGCGTGAGCACCATTTTGTGGGCTCTGGAGCAAAGTGATTCGCAAAGACCACTCATTAAACAATCCCTTTCCTTCCTGAAGACAGTATGAATGTTTATACCTCTAGCATTCCAGGTCAAAATGCATATCTGAACTCTCTTCTTTCTTAACAAGTTACTAGGCTCTAGATGGGACATACCATGGAGAAACTGCTGAACAAAACTGCCAAGCTGGTCATCATCGAAGTCCGATTTACTGAGCACAGCTATCGGCAGTGAGATCACTAACGCTCCCACCTTTTTAGCTATGCATTCAGGGAATGACCATTGGAGATGCTTAAACCCTTGACAAAACAAAAACAAGTAGATAGTGATGAAACAGGGAACAGAAAGCAGTGAACTATATATAGAACATATATAGGAGATTATATACAGCATACTTGCCAAGAGGAAACCCATTATATAATTTTCCATCCCCAAATCTACTTAAGTTTAATTTTATTTTGGACAGTTACACTGAATGCCTGACATTGCTAAACATGGCAAGAAAGAAACTCAGTGAGAAGAAATTCTTACTGTACATCTCAGAATTTTTAAGTCAAATAAAATTAAGAGAATTTAACATTTTCTCATGACACCAAGAATAACTGGTGACTGGGCATGTGGTACATTAAAGATGACTCTCAGTTATTTGTCAGAGCCCCATGAAGAAAAGGTGTTAATTTGTCCTTGCCCTTCCCTTAGGTTTTTTTTTTTTTTTTTTTTTTTTTTTTTTGCCTTGTGACTACTTAAACAATAGCATGTGGTAGAAATCACACTGTGCCAGTGCAAGTTTAGCCTTTAAAATATCTAGCAGCTTCTGCTTGCTCACTTTTGGAACAATCACTGTTGGGATGTTACCTCTCAAAATCTATCTGTTGGGAATTCCCTGGTGGTCCAGTGGTTAGGGCTCTGTGCTCCCAATGCAGGGGGCGTGGGTTCAATCCCTGGTCAGGGAACAAGCTGTATGGCACAGCCAAGAAAAAAAAAAAAAAAAAAACCAAAAATCCATCTGCTGCTCAGAAGCCAAAGTCATATGGAGAGTCTGTGAGTGTGAGTTCTGGTCAACAGTCTCAGTGGAGCTCCCAGACAAAAGACAGTATCATCTACCAGCATGCAAGGAAGCCATTTTGGATGTTTCAGCCCAAACAAGTCGCTAGATGAAATAGCCCTAGCTCACAACACACGGAGAACACCTACCCGGCTTGTTACAGAACTGAGGTTTGGCTGCTCACTGCTCAAAAGCCAATAATTCAAGAGGCAAGTGTCAGGAGGAAGGAAAGCTGCTTTAATCAGAAAAGCCAGCAATCTGGCGAGAAGGTGGACTTGGGTCCAGAGACCAACTCTGAAGATTATGCTCAACTATGACAGTTTTTAAAGGGAAAAATAGGGGGAAGAATCTCAGTGAATCCTCAAGGCAGGATGTTGGGTTCTGCATCCTTCTCCATTGTGTGCAGACTGGCTGGATCTCTCTTCAGAGGTTATCTTGCCTACATGATCTGACTTCAGGATTGCTAAGGAGACTATTGGTGCTAGAGAGCTAGTTATTTTTTAACTGCTTAATTCTTCATCCTTACTTTTTTTATCTAGGAAAAGAATCAACAATTTAGGCAAGGCATGGTGTGCATTCAAGAGAGCATAAGTCAGGAGTTAGGTTAAATTGCCTAGTGATCTCTTTCCTATAATTAGGTTCTTTTAAGGTTAGGGGGGAACAGAAATGGGCAAACAGGAAAGGGGCAAAAGATCTGCTTTTAATTCTCCACTGTCAGACATCATTCCATTTCTATGGGATTAGGGGAGAAGGTCTGTCTTCTTTAACTTCTTCATGCTGACATAGGGTGCCATATTCTTAGAGTAGAAGATGTCAACATGGGTCTGTAGCATCCCTTTGCTGATAGTTTTAGTTGCCTGCTTACATATAAGCAGAGCTAGCTACAACTACTTTGATGCCTACAAAAATATAGATCATTATGAGCAATAATCCCATTCTCTTGAGGCCAGTACTTGGAACTGTGTTAGCCAAAGATTCAGTACTGCTCAAGAGGGAGCAGCTTACGTCATGTCCTCTGGTGGCAGTTAGAGTATCTGTAAAACAACTCAGGAATGTGCATCAGACACTGAGTCTGTGACTCTACTGTCCTAAACATTAACTGCTCAGTTTTGTACTTGGAGGTGGGTGGTACTGCAGAATTCTGCTCGGCTCCAGTTTGAATGTACGCACTGTATGTAAAGAAAGGAACAATGGGATAAAACAGTTCTAGAAACTCACCAAATATTTGTATGTTCTCTCCTCATTTCCCAGACATGTTTACAATTAGGTTGTGGCCCTGTGTAGATGTGGTAATAGCCTGTGAGCAAAACTCATGTGTGTCACTTTGAGGATAACACAGTCAAGATCTAGGATGACACTTCCAGTCTCTCTTCCATTGCCGTGGCATGTTGAAGGACATCTGGTTTATAGAGTATATAGCCAAAAGATGGAGGAAGATATCTTAACCCGAAATGGACTATGTTAAAAAGCTGAGATCTGGAAGTTTGTTTATTGTAAGCACTAATGTTAATCACCTTAATGAATTGACTCCTGGGAGGAAGTGCTTAGCAACTGCTTTCACAAAGAGAGGCTAAATAACTAGCATCCCTTATTTCTTCTCCAATATCACATGCACACTTGTGAGAGGTACTTACAACTCTTATGTCTTTCAATCCTCCATTTCCACAATTTAACAAAAAGTTTGCTAATTTGGCCTTACCCTCTGTGTGCTTTCTGAAGGGAAGTAACATCTCTCTGGCTATGGCCTTTTTTCCAAACATTAGTGAGTTTATTATCCTACAATCCAGACAGAAATTACTTTTCCTTCTCTGTTTTGCAATCCCAGTCTATTGCGTTGTCAGATCCAGTCTCATAACTTGAAATGTTTTCTCGAACTTGTTGGAACAACATTTCTAACTTAAATTTCCAGGGCTGGTGTTTCCCAGCTTTGCTTCTCCTAATTTAATATCAGAACATTTCCTTTCTTACTGTACATTTCTTCAAAGAAGGCAATATTCCATTTTTAATAGAGAACTTACGAAGAGTTTAAGGGCTCATTCACATATGGCAATGTATTTGATTCTCAAAATAACTCTGTGGAATCAGGCGTGAATGGTGTTATTTATACCTTATCCCTGTCTTCCTGATGAGGAAAATGAAGTTCGGGGGACTTCCCCAAACCTCCTGGCTATGACTGTGCACCCATAAATCTTATTCCAAGTCTCAGTTATCCACCATACCTTTATTACTTTTTACCAGTTCTCTCATTTGTTCCTGATCCTATATCTTGTATGTCCACCAACCATTCATATGAAATCTGACATGTTTGAAATCTGTATTACTGTGCCTAAAATCATGTTACTACAACATGATATAATGCCATGAGTTTTAAGAAAGAAAAAGTTGGAAATCTAAACAGGAAATAGCAAAGGTAAAAATAAAAGAGGGAGAAAAAGAGACATTTGAGTTGCTTCTAGTGGCTGTTTATGTATTTGTTTGTTTGTTTGTTTTGAGTTTGTGTGCACTCACAGATGTTTTGGGTTTTGCTATTAAAACAATTCTACCATGAATGTTCTTGTTCAACTCTTGGTAATCATGGACAAGATTTTCTCCCAGTCTAAGTAATTGAGCTAGGATTGCCAGCTGAAAATGCTGGGAAAGTTAGAATGACAAAAGTCAATTCAAATAAATATATACATACACACGTATATACTATATGTTACATATATAGTATGATACAATTTTGGTAAAGTTCAAAAACAAGTAAACAGAAACAATACACACGTGGTAAAACAATTTAAATAAATAATGGAAGGGCAAATATAAAACTGAAGACATAGATTACCTCCGGGGGAATGTAGGAAGGTAGGTAGCATTAGATGATTGCAGCACACTGAACTTTCGCTGGTATTTGGTAATATTTTAGTTGTCAGCTTGGGTGGTGGGTTCATGAGTGTTCAATTAATCACTATAATTCATAATTTATATATAATTATATCAAGTTTTGAAAATATTAAATCTATTTTTAAAAATCAGAGGTGACCAATTATCTCTAAAGTTTAAATAGCTAATGAACCATAATGGGCTGCAACTCTATCCACCTACTAAAGAAATGTTTGTATTGTCTACGTATATTAATTTCATTTAAATTCCAATGTCTTTCCAATCAAAAAGGAAATTTTCTGTGGCATGTAGACCTTGAGATGACCCCCAGTGATCCCCATCTCTTGGTGCTTATGCTTCGTGTATTTCCCTCCACTGGAATGTGGGTGACTTGACACTTGTTTCTAACCAATTGAATATGGATGTCACTCCCATGATTAACTTAGGTTATGTGGCAAAGGTGATAGGGTGTCACTCCTGTAATGGCATCAGGTATATAAGACTCTGCCTTGCTAGCAAATTGGAGCTAGAGATTCTCCGTGTAGGCTTGATGAAATAAGCACCCATGTTACAGAGACCATGTGACAAAGAAGTGTGGGCCACCATTAGGAATTTCAGATGTACTGGGACCTAAGGCAACTTCCAGCTTATAGGCAGCAAAAAGCTGGAGCCCTAAGTCATACAACTAAGGTGGAAATGAATTCTGCCAATAATCTCCATGGGCTTGGACGTAGATCCTTTCCTAGTCAAGTCTCTAGATGAGAATTCAGCCTGTCCAATACCTTGATTGCAGACTTGTGAGACTCTGAGCAGAGGATTCAGCTAAACCGTGCCAAGACTCTTGACTCATGGAAACTGTGAACTAGTAAATAATACATGTGTATTGATTTGAGTTGCTAAGTTTGCATTAATTTGTCATGCAACAGTAGATAACTAATACACTTCTTTAAAATATAACTATGTGATTCATTTCTATATATAGTCACAAACTTAGCTTTCAGAGATCGTTGTAACATTATTTCTAATATGATCATTTTTATAAAACTATCAAACCTGCAGAAGACATTTTCTTTTTAGCTACAGATATTGACAGCTCACTTCTTGAGATAAAAGAAGTGATATTCCTTATCATTTCTACCTTAAATGTCATAACACAAGTTGCCTTTTCAAATAGATATTTAATTATTATTTTAGTTTCATGTGGCAGTGAATACTAAATTTAAATATAGTATAGCGTTTTTTAGTTTAGTTTGCAATTTCAAGCTTAAATTTGGGCTTTGGGTTTTGTATTAGGAGAATATTTTAAAAATTGAATTTTTTCTTAGTCTCACTATTGATTGATTTCTAAACTGAAGGTAATCATCAGAAAAAATTGGAGGAGATGTAACTAGTCATTTTTATAGTATGGTGGTATCAAATAGATAAAGAAAATAATAAAAAGAATAGTTCTTTTAGTCAAAGGATAAAACTTCCTGACTACTATCTAAAAAAATTGTGCTGTGACCCAGTATAAAGGAAATTTTATATTTTGGGGCTGTCTGTTCCATATCCAACCCTCTCTCCCACCTCAGTTTGAATGGTGGCCCACCTATTGAAATGGATGGCAAATCCTCAAACCAACATGGAGGATTAAAGAGCCAAGAGAAAGATGGGGAAAAAGTAAATGATGTCACCATGTCCTGGTGATATTGTTCAAGACTCTGGTTTCACTTCTGACCTGAGTCACATGATCAGAATTCAGCTCTCTATTTCGTGTGTAGGATTTTTGATTCCCAAGAGTATTCCTGAAATAAAATGGCTGCCTCATCTTGTTAATGACAGATAGATCTCTCTATGACGCAAATTGTGATAGGAGGTGGTCCTAACAAGCAATGGTACCACCATTGGTTCATTAAGATAGCATTTGGAGAATTGCATTAAATGGAATACATTGCAGTAAGTGAAACTATGGGACATAGAGCTCTATTAGAAAACTGCAAGTACCTGAAGGAATAAGGTTAAAAATTATTACCAGTTCACTATTACAGCTATGAAGGTGAGCTGTTCATATCTCCTTTCAAAAGAGGATCTGCTGCAAGAAAATCAGCTGAAGCCCCAACCTTTCCAAGGTCTGTCTCCGCTTTCAAGTCAAGGCCACATACTTTCTGGGCAGACTCCACCCATGACTGAGCATGGTGCAGATTCAAGGGCTCACCATTTCCGGTCATCTCGGCTCTCCTCCATGGGTGATCTTTGCACTGGTGGGCTGGCTGAGACTTTCGCAGAGATGCACTTAGTCACTTAGTCCTACCCAATCTTTCTCCTGTCCCCTCTTTCTGTAAGTGTGAGACCAGTACCATGGTCAGAAGTCTTTCTCTGCCTACTTGTGCTTTGCCTTTCTTTTTTTTTCCTCTTAGAAATTACCTCCAATAACTCTCTTGCACTTATGTTTTCCTTTTGACACCTGTTTCCCAGAGACCCAGAGCTGTCACTTGGGAGTCGTTATTGATCTTTATGAAATAAAGAACTTGTAGCTTCTTCATTTTTTGACAGATAGGGCAGAGAGAGAGATTGAGGACATGCATATGTGTGAGCTTCTTTATAACTAGCTCAAGGAAGATACTAAAATGGTTGAATAACTGAAATCAGTACAAAACACAATTACTGCAACAGAAGTAGTTTCCTTGCTTATGAAAAGCTACTTAACAGAAAGTTAGCTGTCAATCGAAACCCATTTCATTTGATTGGGCAGAGGGATAATAAGACCCTGTAGCTATTTAGCCAAAGAAAATGGTATTCTAAATATCTGTAAAATTCCAATACACTGTGTGATATAACAAAACTAAGCTGCCTCCTCATTATTATTATTATTAAAATTTAGATTATATTCCATTCGCTCAGGTCAGAAAATTCTCCACTTTTTGCTTTGGAAGTTAACCAAATTCCTATGGGTTATTTACTTGTTTAATAGTACCTCAGAAATTACTAACTGTTTAGAGACTAATTACCAATGAGAATGTGTATTACCATAGGTTTCTTCAAAATCTAAGGTCTGTAATATTATGAATCCATGATTAAACAACATACATACCATGGGAGAAAAAAGATTGCACCTCCCCTCTAGACTGTGAGATATTTGAGGGCAGGGACTGTATCATATTTATCTGTATGTCCAACTTCTGAGAGTACTTAGGACTTAGTAGGCAATTGTGAAATGTTTCCTAAATCAAACTGAAATCCAATTTTTGGTTATTTTGTGCCAGTGAATCCAGACACAAAATAACTTTATTGCACTAAGTTTCGCTGACATTGATGGCCAGTATTTGCCATGAGAATTGGATGGGAGTATTACAGTTGAATGTCGATGTGTATCATTTGAAGGATCTTCTATTCCTTTCACTTTGTCAGGAACTTACAGGAGAATTTTGACTTGTGTGTAACTAAAATAGGAGAAAGCATTTATAGGTCTGGCTTGGACTGCAGCTGTTTGGGATTACATCTAATTGCTTTGCTGCTGCTATTTTTATCAGCCTGCTGAAAGGATTTTTCTAAAAGCTGGAAGAGAGAGAGCCTAAATTAAAGGGGTTAAGCTTCTAAACTGCTGTGATGCTACAGTCAGTTAGAAGTGACAAATTGTAAACAAAAGATAATCTCTTCCACTTACAGAAATGCCAGCCCAAATATCATCCGTAGAAGGACTTCAGCAACTTTAATATATTCATGTTTGAGAAGCAGAATTTAAAAATAGGCATTTGTGGATCTTTTAAGTCCCTGTTGCTTTATAGATTTTAACCATGCTCCTTAGCAAGTCTTTTCAGCTGTGGTCTGAAGGTTTATGTGGAAACTTTGCTTTCATGGAGATTTATGGAAACTCTGCACCACAGAGTTAGCTAATACCTGGCTTCCCAACTTTATGCATCTTCCACACAATGGAAATCACAGCTTGTGAGGCAGAGGATCTTGAATCCATTAGAAAAGTTTTAAGCTGCAGATAACAGTACACTCTACCAAAGGTGGCTTTAAAAGAGAAAAAATTTTAACTACAAACAAAGTATGGAGTATATATATATTTTAAACAGCATCTAAATTATATCAGGAATGTGGGTATTTTTGCTCATCTCTCACCCTTCCCTCTTGGGCTCACAATGGCAGCTGCAGCTCCAAGCAACAGGATATCACCACATCCCATCCTAAACAGGAAGGGAGGGAGGCAGGTAGAAAAGAGATTTTTCTCTTGTTAAGAAGTGAAATCCTTCTTAGATTTCCCAAATATTCTATCTTTATGTCCAATTAGCTAAAATCAGATAATATGGCCATCTCTGTGTACAAGGGCAGCTGAGAAAGAAGGAGATGAAAAAGAAGAATGAGATACATAGTTATAATTGGCTTGGATAAATCATGTTTAATTCCATGAGATTGGCTGCAGTTTTCATTTTAAAGAAATTTGAGTATTGTTAGCAAGGAAAATAGCTATAGGACAGCCTTGCAAGAATGTTTGCAAACTCCTGGTCAATCCTACGGTTGTCCTAATTTGGAGAGTCAAGTGAATTTCTCCACCTGTCTCCACATATCCACATATTGATACTTGTTCAGTATAAAAGGACCAACAGAAATAAAATTAAAACTAGTGAAAGTTAGCAACAAGCACACAAAATTTTTCTGTAATCTTATCACAAAAAAAGAATCTGTGTTCTAACTTGCATATTACTATTAACTTGTTCACATTATTTTTACTCAATTATAATCTTAAAGTCTGTATTTTTTGCCTTCTGCTGTTTTCATTTGATATAAATGTTTTCCCTTTTCCTAATAATTTTATTAATTTTCACTTACTAGCTTCATGGTTTTCATGTATTTTTGGCCCCAAGTATATGTGACAATTTTCTATGATTGCAAGTCAGTGTATCATAGAAGAAAGCCACCTGGCTAGTTGATCATACTCCTACCTAGTCTAAAATTTCAGTTATACCACTTACAAAGTGGGTGACCTTTGCCAGTTATTTAACTTTCCTGAACTACAGTTTTCGCATCTGTAGAATAAAGTTAATAGACCATAAAGTTGATAATAATTAACTGTTATTAATATTTAAGTATTAAGTAAATGTGTATTAATTTAATAAGTAAAGTTAATAATAACTAAACAAAATACTTCCTGTAAATTACTTAATATGCCTCTTGTGCAGTCCAATATGGTAGTCATACATGGTTACTTAAATTTAAGGTTAAATTAATTAAAATGAAATAAAATTAAATATTCAGTTCCTCAGTTGCACACTACATTTCAAGTGCTCAGTATTCACGAATGGTTACCATATTCAACAGTGCAGGTAAAAAACATTTACATCATCACAGAATATTTTATTGGGCAACACTGACTAGAATATACTAAGGGCTCAGTAAGTAATTATGCATTTACTTTTTCCTTCTTCTGAATGTCCTTGGGAAAATATCTCTAGGAGTGTCATTTCCGCATCAAAGAATATGGACTTACTTATGGCCAAGCTCATAACATTTAAAATCATGATATTTATATTTAAGTAGAAATGAACACCTGTCAAAATGCCTTCACAAGTATTTACACTCTTTGCAAGCAGAGTATTTTTATATTTTAATTACTGAACCACTAGTTTAAAATAATATCACATAATAGCCACTCAACGGTGTGAATAAATGTTTGAATGAATAATACTACAACACAGTGAAGTGTCTGAGAAAGATCCCTTCCATTTTACAGATGGAAATGTTGAATTATTCAGTGAGTTATCAACAAATTTCGAACCAGAGCCCAGGTGTCCAGGCCTAGTTTTACTACATAGTGTCATTAACAGATTTTCCAAAACATGATTATAGAGAAAGCAGTATTGTTTCTAAAAATCAATATAGACATTTCCCTCTCTATTCTGTGACAAATGTGTCTGAAATTAGTGCTTAGAGCAGTATATGTATATCTATCTGTCTATCTATATATAGACATGCATATATTACATTTATAATATATATGAACACCACATTTATATTTAGTCTTATATCTAAAGTAATACTCAACAATATGAATATTCTATTATGATCAGGAGACCCAGGATTCTAAATACTGCTCAAGTCATATCCATGCCTTTGAAGATCATAAGGGAAATATGTAAACAAAAAACAATCACAATGGAGATTAAAGGCTGATTTTATTGTTGACTGGCTATAATTACAATACACAGCATTTTGGAAAGGTGAGCTGGAATTTGTGATCTCACTCAAAGCCTGCAAGGGTATCTTCTTCCTCATGTGTCTAAATGTTACCATAAGTCAGTTTTCAGAGGCTGATTGATTACCAAGCGATGGTACGCTGTGAGAAACAGAAATATTTCAAGATGGCAGCCTCAACTGTTTTACTGATCTTGCGGCATAAACAGAAGATCCTAAAAGTGAGCTCCAGAGCGATCTCTAACTTCCCTCAGAGAAGGCCCTAGAATGGCTTCCTGCTTTGTCATCCAGGGGACAAGAGGAAGGAGAGAGAACACAGAAAGATTACATCCATGTCTACGTGCATCACCTTTTAATGCACAGTCATCTTTCCCACTAGTCAAATGGTCTTATTAGATTTCCAAAGTATGACTCAATGCAATGACTGCTTCTTTATTGGGGAGGAACTGACAGTGGGGTGACATGGAATGATGGATCTTCCCTCTTCCATACCGCCATCAAGGAACCAGCAGAGTCTTCTTGATCTCTGAGCGAGATTTTATATTTAACTCTACTACAAGGTGTGCCTAACTTTGCTTAAACAACAGTATTTATCTAAAAGTATCTTTTTGAAGTATTTTTCACTGACCAGGGGACAAGGGACAAATATTTTTTAAATGTCAATATTATATGGACTCTGCTGTAGAGCAGACGTTTGTGTCTTCCTAAAAGTCATATGTTGAAGCCTAATCTCCAATGTGATGGTATTTGGAGGTGAGGCCTTTAGGAAGTGATTAGGTCATGAGGGCACAGGGCCCCCATGAATGGAATTAGTGCTCTTATAAGAGAAACTGGGAGAGTTCCCTTGCCCCTTCTGCCACATGAGGACACAGTAAGCAGTGGGCTGTGTGCAGTCTGCAAGACGGCTCTCACCAGAACCCGACCGTACTGGTACCCTGATCTCAAAATTCAAGCCCCAAGAACTGTGAGAAATAAATTTCTGTTGTTCATAAGCGTACCCAGTCTATGGTACTTGGTTATAGCAGCCCAAACGGACAAAGACAGACTGGAACTAAATTTAAGTAGAAATTGACAGAAACTATTTACGCAGATGTTTACGTCCCATATGTACTGAATGGCTGAAGCCTTGCGACATACAGGAGGCTCAAAGAAAGAATTATGACCCACCATTCAATAAAACTATATGGGTGTTGAGTGATCTCTGTGTCAGATGTCATGCCAAGAGAAATCATTCATTTTTTGGTTCCTAAGCCATTTCCGGATGCAGCAACACAAAGCCACCTTTGGACTTCCTTGTCACTCCAGCGGTTAAGACTCTGAGCTTCCACTGCAGAGGGCACAGGTTCGATCCCTGGTTGGGGAACTAGGATCCTGCATGTTGTGCAGCATGGCCAAAAAATTAGAAAAAAAAAAAACAACCAAAAGCCGAAAACAAACAAACAAAAAACAAAGCCACCTTCTTCCTGAAGGAGTGTTCACAGACTAAATATAATCGTTTTATTCTACAGTTGGAACCTTGTTTTTAATCTTATTTTCATCCATTGCTGATTGCTGTATGGACCAATTTAAACACACACCATGAGGTACATTTTCTGTATTGACATATGTTAACGTTTGTCTCATACATATAATGCTTTCAAATCAGGCAAAACAGTGAGGATCGACCTGGTCTTGGTCACTTTCCTCTCAAAATTGTAGAAATAGTGAGACTAGATATTGATAAAAAATTACGAAAATTTACCAAAATTTTCTGAAGAACAAAGAGTCTGTTGGAGACCATGATCACAAATAACTAGTGCAGTAAATCCTGATTCTTCTGTTGACATAATTTTGTACACTAGCTTGGGTTAGGAAATGTATCCAGGCTTTTAATAAAAAAATATAGAGTTGGACTTCTATTATTTATGATAAATTATTATTGTCTAACTCCACACTTTTTATAATAATGATGCTGATATATCATTATTTCAGCTTGGTAACCACTGGCTGATATCTATCAAATGATAAGACATATCACTTCTGTTTATAAATTACTGTATCAAACACAAAATAAAACAGTTCTGTGGAGTTAATAGTCCAGGATTATGAAGCTTCTAAAGGCAAGGACATGTATGTATATGTATATTTGTGCAGCAGTTGATAAGCAGTAGGGGTGGAGGAAGAAATCTACTGCTGATTGAATATCTACTGTGTTTTAGGCACTGTCCTGGGTATGTTACACTTATTCTTTTATTCTCAGAATACTTTTCACTAATTATATTTGAGGGGTTAATCCATCCAAATACAGCAATATTTTGTCATGAAAAACATTCTGATTCAGTTTACTTGGTGGCATTAAAAGTGATTCACATTTCATCTTTTGGCAATGACTTTAGTTTTTGAAGTTAGTATAAATGAGTATAAATGCTGCTTAACTACAAACAAATCTTTTAGTCTCAGAGGGAGACTGAAATTAGCATATTTAGTAAACATCCTTAGTTTGAAAAAAAACAATTTTTGTTTGTGGTTTCTAGATAAAAACGTGTCTGTGTATACTCATACAAATGTGTTGTCACAGTATATTAAAACTAACACCTTATATGATTTCAAATGTAGTGTGTACAGAGGTATATTAATTTGCTAGGGACTGCCATAGCAAAATACTACAGACCGTGTGTCTTAACAGAAATTTATTTTCTCACAGTTCTGGAGGCTGGAAATTCCAGATCAAGACAGCAGTTGGCTCATTTTCTGGTGAGAGGTCTCCTCTGTCTTGCAAATGGTTGCTTTCTTGCTGTGTTCCCATGTCTTCATCTCTCTTCTGCATGTAACGAGAAAGATCTCTGGGGCCTCTTCTCTTCTCTTCTTACAAGGGGACCAACTCTATTGAATTTGGGCCCCACCCTCATAACCTCATTTTATGTTAATTACCTCTTAAAGGCCCTGTCTCCAAATACAGTCCCAACTTAGGGCTTGATAACTGCAGGACTCCCAGCACATAACTCTGTCCAAACCCCACACTAAGGGATTGGCCAAACTCTGGCATGGTTTCCAGCCACATAAGCCATGCTTCTAGGATGACCCCAGAGCCCCTATTAAATTCCTGCCTGAAAAAGCTCAGTGCAGCTGGAGAATTTACTATTTGTTCTAGTCAACACCGGAGGCTAGGCCCCTGACTTCCCTTTCTTAGAGCATTTACTAAAAAGGGCTCACAATTGTGAATTTGTATCTCTTACAAGGTGTCTTTTTTAAGGACCTGAGAGCCATTCCACTGAAATGAGATCTTCAAGAAGAATAGAGTAGAATCCTAACTTCGATAACTGTCAGCTCACAAACACAGATGACCAATCACATTACACTGACCAACCATTTATAACTTTTCCCTTCTCTGACTCCACTGGGACCCCACTCTCCCCGCTTCCTTCATCTTCTTCCTTTAAAGCACCGAATCTCACCTCTGCACAAAGCAGAATGGAGCTGAGCTGCCATCAGCAGTTACTGAGTAAAATCTGTTTTCCCACTTTCGCTAACGTCTGTCACGTTTATCGTGGACAGCTTCAACATATGTCATTCAGTCCATAACAGGGGAGTAGCATTAAAGCTACACACAGGCAAGTTCAGGTCTACCAGAAGTGAATACAAGCAAGTACATTTTCTCCCCTTCCCAGGAAGGAAGTTATCGATTATTTCCTGCTCTATCCTTGCCTAGAATTTCTGTCCATATTCGTGATCCGTCAACTCAGCACTCTAATTATCCTTTTGAGGGATGACCTTTCTTCATTCAACGTAGACCAATTAATCTAGGTAACTCGGGGCTATGAAAGCATCTAATTGCTCGAAAGCAAAAGAGCAAAACATTTTTCTTACTACGCCAGGTTACCTGATCACGGTTATGGCAGCTTGGATGCTAAAGAAAGCTAACTCAGTGAGATGGGCAGGCAGGAGGTTGAGCAGGGAATACTCTTGGAAGGAAAGGGAAGGAAGCAGGATTGGGTGGAGGAGAAGCTGGGCTGCAGCACAGTCTCACTGGGGGCTTCAGTTGATGCCACTGGGAGTTCTGGAGCTACCGTAACACTTTAACGTTGTGCTGAGTTAGGATGAGGGGAAAGCCCCATGCCAGTCATTTTACACAGACCCCTCCAATTAGGGGGAGTGCAATCCACATAGGGGCTGTCAGCCAGGGCTTTCTACTGACAGCATTCTCAGAACATGGGCGAGGAAGCCCTTCATTCCTGAGGGGGAATGTCCATGGTGCATACACATCAACCACAATGCCCAACAGCAGATCACTTTCTGAGAAACTGCATCTTGAGCTAATAACACAAGAGAAGACAGAGTGGTCAGAATTCGTTCATCCTAGTGACAGAATGGCTAGATCTCATGAACATAATGTTCAGCAAAAGAAGCCAGACACAAATGAGTACATATCATATAATTCCATTTTCCTAAGATTTAAAAAGTGGCAAAATTAATCTATGGGTGTTAAAAGTCAGGATGATGTTTACATTTGGATTTTTTTAACTTCGTAGAGTTTTTATCATAAATTTTTGTTGATATGTATAATCATAAAGAGCTTTAAGCACAAATCATCTATACCTGATTTTGTGTGTGTATATGTATTTAGGAAACATAATAATAAATATTAAGTTATATTTATTAAATAAATATTTATATCTTTAATATATATATTTATATAGTTAGTCAAAATTAGAATGCCAAGAGAATTTTTATTTAAGAAGACTCCATCAGTTTTTCAATCTTTTAAAACGCTGTTTGTAGAAATTCAGTTAGGCAGAAGCCAAAGTTTGGGCAGAGAGGTATAAGCAGGTAGGAAAATGAAATCTAGATTACCTTGGCTCAAAGGCAAAATGTGGAATCAAGACTGAGGAACCTAAGAATAGGGCTGGCAAAGACAACACTAAATGCTAGAAACAAAAGCACAGAGCTGTCGTATGAGGTCTGGGGATGATTTTTCACAGAATAATAATAATAGTGTCATATATTGAGGACTTTCATGGGTCAGACATCCTGGCCCATGCATTTTAAAATGCTTTTTAAAAATATTATCTACAATTTGCAGAACAAAGAAGCTGATGTTTTCACCTGAAGTTTTACTGAAGCAGCCACTGAGACACAAAGTGGTTAATACATCCAAAGTCACAAAGCCAAGTGTTTCAGCCAGAATTCAATCCAAGTCTGTTCCAAAGAAAGTTTCTATTCTTTATATTATCTAATAAACTAAAAGTGATTATATATACACATATATAAATTATGTATACATTACATGTATATATACATATATATATAATATGTATATGTGTATGTGACAATAATAAATGTACTTAGCCACAATAGCTGTGACACAAACCATAAGAAAACAGACAACTCAAATCAGAAATGATCTGACTGAGAAGTCATTCAATTCCGAGGCCATTCTGCTCAGACATTGCATATATTTTGGTTTCCTTTTCCTCATTTTAATCAGCAGAGGAGTTTACTAGGAAGAAAAAACCTCAGTTTCCTAACTATTATAACCCACCTGAAGTCATCATTTCTGTTTATTACACCATAATCATGTCTACTTGCCACCAGTTGTACATTCCCAAAGAGAAAATTATGATTTCAAGCAAAGTAAAGACAATGAAGCAGGAACAGATGTGCTACTACAAGAGAGACATCCTATCATCCTGAAAATGTTCTCCATAATGAAGAACAAGGGAAAAGAGATCAGAAGGTATTGTCATATTTCAAAATAGTGTCTGTTCTAGCAGCCGGATTATATTTAAATAGAAAGATCTGCCAAACTTTCCATGTACCCTTCATAGTACTTTATGCTTGACACTTTGTATTCTAAAGAAACTGCAAAAAATTAGAAAAAAAAAATCCCTCTGCAGCATTTTTGGTAAATCGTTTACTGTAGCCTTTGCAACATTTTTTTCTCTTCTGATTTTCCTTAGTCACAGCACAGCAAGTTGACCTTACTTCCAATTAAGATATTTCTGTTTGGTTCTGACTCCTTTATTTCCAAGACCTCTGTTGGATTGCACCACCTGCTGCTTTAAAGGCATTCCTAAAATATTTGTGTCTTCTCACCCTAAGAAAGGAGACATTGACAGAATGGGAAACTGTAGAATGATTCACATTGTTCTTAAAAACAGATGTTTGCTTATACAAATTCATTCATGAAAGCAGATCTTGTTCACTTAATATGTGTCAGACATTTGACAGGCTAACAGTACAGAGAAAGAGATCTGTTGCATAAACTCACAGCGGCCATAGTAGAGTGAGGGAGACAAGGTAATAGACAATCACAAAACGGTGTGATCAATGCTAGAAGAGACGTATGCACCTTGTTCCTTGGAAGCTTCCTGTAAATACAGACAAAGAGGCGGATAGGAGCAATTGGAGGAGACTAAGAATGAACTAAAACAATGTTGCAAAGGTACAGAGGTAAACTGATCTCAGAGAGACAGCAGTGAGCAGTCTTGAAGCAGGATCTTAGTTCCCTGCCCAGGAATTGAACCTGGGTAGCCTGGGTGAAAACTGGGAATCCTAACCATTAGTCTACCAGGGGCTAGAGGCTAGAAGCAAATTTACCCTGGCTCTTGCCACCATTTGAAAGCAAGAATGTTTCAAGGAAGCAAAACCTGTAAAAACAGGTACAAAGTTTATTATTAGAGACACAGCACAACAAATGGGGCAGCACACAGAGAAATGGTTTATTTATTTAAGATGGAAGCAAGGCAGACATGCACACCCAGAGAGAAAGGGTGTGGGCATCCTTCCTAATGAGGAGGAGTGCAGTAAAGAGGCAGTTAAATCATTCATATAGGGGCAGTTCTTCTGGGTCTTTGTTCTCCTCTGGCCAACTATCTCGCTTCTTTTCCCACGTCTGACCTAAGGGCCCTTCCCAATATGTGTGTGCATCTTTTTGCCAAGATGACTTCTAGCATGAGGGCCTTTGGGAAGTTAGCCGAACTTATTATGGCCTGGTGTCCCTTCCCTTTTTGACCCCCAAGGAGTCTTTCTGTGCTAGTGCACTTGGGGAGGTTTTCTTGACCTCAGGAGTGATAGGTGTGGTCATCTTTTCTCTTTACTCCAGCAGAGCTCAGCTCCTGCCATTAATTTTGTCCTTGGAGTGTCTGGGAAAACGAAGTTCCAACTTACTCTGCTTGACAAGCTCTAGCTGCTCAGCCCAGGGGCCCATCTACCTCCTACCTCAAAACCAAGCCTGGTATGTTAGGGGCATGGCCAAGTACTAGTATAAACACATTGAGGCTGTTAGTTATGGAGGAGTCGGGTGAGTATGGCAAGGTGGGTGAGGCAGGACCCAATGTACTTCTTAATCAATGGTGAAGTACACAGATGTTTGTCTTATCTCTAGAATCACTCTCAGAAAATTCCAAAACTAATCCTGCTAATGGTTCCAAGTCCCTTGGAAGCCCAGAGAAAACCAACTTGTTTTCCTCTCCAGCAGCTGCCTTCTTATCTGCCTTTGAATTTCCTAGGTTTGGAATACCTGGTGCTATTTCTATGACAGTAGAAACATTCCTTCTGTCTTTTACTTTCCATTTCCCTCCATGCATCTATTCCTTTCCTATTGGCCTAGTGAGCTAACTTTGTTTAACTCAAAGTCAACCCATTAGTAACATCAGTACACATGCAAAATCCCTGGGCTGATGCATCATCATATCTACATATTCTGCCCACGCTCAGGAAAAAGGATTATTTGGGCCATGAACAACCAGGAGGCAGGAATCTGGAGTGCTATCTTAGAATTCTGCCCACCACATGGACTAACCCATCATGCCTGTCACACAGTCTTTTACATGGTAGATACTCTATACATATTTGTCCATTGAAGATATGTATTACCTGTATAACAAAACTGTATAAATAATACTTAAATGTTTAGTGGTATTTCTCTTCTCCCTGAGCAAAAGCTCATTTGGTCCTTTAGCTCTCTGTGGGTCTCTCTTCCTTTACTCTTTATAAATTATGATGGTTAAATTAACACAATGAAAATCAACTATACTTCAATAAAAAATAAATTTAAAAAATAAAAGAAAAAAGAATAACCTATATGGTAACAGAATCTAACAAAGAATAGATACATGTATATGTATAACTGAATCACTTTGCTGTACCCCTGAAACTAACACAACATTGTAAATCAACTATACTTCAATATAAAATAAAATTTAAAAAATAAAACAAACAATAGAAGCGGAAAATAATAAATAATGATGGTTAGTACTGTCTCCAGGTTCTATCAAATATGGAATTTTTTAGTGATCTGAACAGTCTTGGGCCCTGGAGGTGATACAGGACAACCTTGCATAGGTGTGTGATTTCTTTCATAGACAGTTTTTTCAGAACCTAGAGCTGATCTGTTATAGGAACGATCTCATGACTGTTCTAAGAAGAAGAACATATTCTAAAATACTTACTCTCTTTAAATATTTCTCTTGGGGAAGATATTAAGTACTCAAAATTATCTCTAGTTGCAAATATTTCTTAGTTTAGCCTGGGCACTGATGGACAAGTGTTTTCCATTTTTTTATAGAAACACACATATGAGAAAAGCAAGCATGAGTGAATTCTCAAGTGTGTGCTGACTCTTCAGGTCCAGCTCCTTACTGAAAACATGCAAATACAAACCTGCAAAGCTTGTCTTGTCCTACAAACACTATATAAAAGTCATGAACTGTATATTATCCAGTGTTTCATATATGAAAAATATATTGATACTTAAGTAGCATTTTGCCAAAAACTCGGGCTCTGTGCACTGGTGCCTAATTGAATCTCAGAGACAGAGTTCTGGGTGAAGTAGAAAAGAATAGCTTCATTGCTTTGCCAGGCAAAGGGGGACAAAGTGGGCTCATGCCTCAAAAACTGTTTCCCAACCCAAAGGGATTTGGTGAGGAGCCATGGTTCAAGGGCAGGATTGCTGATAAGGATCAGGGTGTGTGTAAGGTCTGAACTCCTTTAATCTGGCCTCAGGTGGTCTCCTGATGAGCTTCTTGAGTTATCAAACTCTGATCTCCTCTGGAAGGAAGAATGTTAATGTCTTCCATTTGTTGAGGGTTTTAGTTCTGTAAAAGAGTTAAGTTATCCCGTGAGGCAGAACCAGGACCCTACACCAAGGCTGCACTATTGTTTTTTGACTGCTCTTCTCTTTTCTCTGCATCCCCTCCCTTCCCTAATTAGCAACTGCTAGAATCTGCCCTTTGGAACTCAGGGAAGGTCATAGAGGCTGTAGTCTATTTTCTACAAACAAGAAACGGGGGACACAGAAAGGCTTCCATGCCCAGGAGCCCCATGAGGTCCTGCTCAGTTTTAGTATCAGACCGTTTCAGATACTATGTAGGAATTATTTTTCCTAATGGTCTCTCATAATAAACATATGAAATAAAAACATAAGATTTACAAAGATTATATTTTATTAAAATCTCTACAAAGGGAGACAGGAAAAGATAACAAAGTTTACTGGGTGTCTGTCATATCTGTCTTTAGAAATGTGAATGTAAGTGCAAAATCATAGTTACTCTAATACCACTTTCCCCAAATTTGGAATACAGAGCAGAGTTTCATATGCCCATCTAGTTCAGAGAATGATGCTTCCATAAAGGGACAGAGAAAAGTTGTGAAATTATAGCATGATTCTAGTCAACTATTTGAATAACTCAAAGTGAAATAAATGATGTTGGTTGTTACATCTCCATCAACATATATTTCTTATAATTGATAATTAATGTTAACCTAAATTGCTTAGAATAGAAACTTTAATGTGTGCTAACTTATTTTTAATTATGAATTAAATATTTAAAAATCCTAATACTGAGACTATTGAAGAAATCTTCAAAATATCCACATCATAAAAAAGAGTAGTGAATGAAGAGGTGCTTGGATTTATAAAGAACAAGTAAAACAACCCAGTTTAATTGCTTCTGTTGATAGAATTATCATATAATGGAAAGAATGAGTTTGTGATATATTTTGAATTTGGATTCTGTGAAATTTCTTAATACACGGTTCAAGACATTTTGACTTAAAAGAATTGATGCAATTTGGGCTAAAGTTTGTGTTTCATGGTCTCACTTGGGCAAACTACTCAACACCGAGATTCTTTGGTGAGATGAATGGGGTTGTATTTAATATGGGTAGCATTCTATTAGAATGACCTGGAAGGGAAAATAAAGGAGATGCCCAAGGAATGATAGTACATTGAAAGATGCTCTACATTAGAGATAAAAAACATACCAGAGGCATGAGCAAAGACAGGAAGGTCGGGATTCACCTCAGAGAGATTGTTTTGTTATGAAGGTGAGAATTAGTTGGAATCAAATATTTAAGTCTCAGAGAAGCTGCACTCTAAAGATTATCACAAATACAACTCTTCCTTTTTCCAGTTACCTAGTTTTACCACATTCTCCACAATTCCCTTTCTTTCTACAAGACTTCCCACATTGGTTTAAACTGATTTCTGCATAGGACTGTTAAACCCTAAGTACACCCTAATTTAGGTAGTCCTCTGTAAGTAAAAGTATCAGCTACTTTAACACAGTAAGTATAATAACTGCTTCTTGCTAATATGGTTTTCTTCCAGTTAATTAGAGTCCTGGGATAAAACAATGGTTCATCCACACTCACACACACACATAAACACACAAACACACACACAATCCCAAACATGATTTTAGATGGAAAAAGTCATAATTTTTTGGTTGGTGGTATTTTTTCTTATTTTAAATTTCTGTTAAGATTATGGTTATTTTTCTGTCATATAGACAAAAGCCAAACACCATTTCTTGTACCTAACTTAAAAAACTGAGTAAAAACACACAAGGCAATATTTTGTGATGTCCTTGGGCTTTTCCTGTACAACGTGATGCATTCTGGGAGGGAGTCACAGAGGACCGATTTTTAAGGAAATACTTATATTGCTGGATCTGCATAGTATCATATGATTTAATGCTGAGCCATGGAGCTACACCTGGAAAGAATGCAAAAGTTGAAATAAATGAGCCTTAAGGAGAGGAAGGAATCACGTTCTTTCTTGGGAGAAAAGCAAGAAATAATAAGCTAAGTGAAAGAATTTACTCTGAAAATAACAGAAATTTATCTGACCACAGCGATGACTTGACAAGGGAAGAGACTGCAAATTACTTCAATAGTTTTATCCCTAGTGGATTTTTAAACTGCAGTAGATAACATACAGCAAAGTATATTAATATGAACAACAATAAGCTGGCGGAAAGATAGGGAGAGAAAACTCTTAGGTCATTTTCATTATTGTTCATTAGTTTTAAAAAATGCATTTGATATCCTAACAGGTCTTGGAGTTTATGAACACATTTTTCTGCTGTGTACTAAGCCAAAAAATAATAAAATTTAAAAAGCCTTAAAAATACCACACCCTGAAAGCAATTTCAACCATTTTCTCAGCAAGTTGAACATTTAGAAATGTCTTAGGGTGTAAATTAATAGAGTATCTTAAGACTTAAGTAATAGCGAGAAATTCCTGGCTCCAGAGCAAAAGGTCTTAGAATTAGAGCTTAAGGCCCTTAAAGACCTGATTTCCAAATTACATTCTGAGAGCATTCTAACGCTCATCCCTTCGTGTAACCTATGCTGTCACCAAACAACAACAAAAACCCCAATTCTCTCCTTCCTTGCTCAGACACCACATGTTTCCTGGACTCTAAGCCTTTGCTCATGCAAGTTTCAGTCTGCTTCTACACATCTGGCCACACCCCCATTCACACTCCAAGCATTCTCCAACACCCTATTGATTTCTCCCATGGGTAAACTCCCAGAGACTTTTGTTCCAAACCCTTTTCTAGAATGATCAATTTTGTGTTTTAATTATTTGTACACTTCATTTACTTCCACCATACCAGTGGTCCCCCAAACCTAAACCTTCAGCCCCTGGGGAGGAATGGAATGATTGAGGGGGGGCCCATAAATTTGTATGTGCATGTGTATTTTTTCAATCAATAGGGTAGTAAAAATATAGCCCTTATTGTGTGAAGAAATGTAAAATATTTAGTCTAACAGGAGACAGAAAATGACAGCTTGTGGGCCAAATCCAGCCTGCTGCCTCTATTTGTAAATAAAATTGTATTAAAGCACAGTTGCACCTATTCATTTACGTATTGTTTATGGTTGCTTTCATATGGTAACAGCAGAATTGAGTGGTTGTAAAAGAGACCATATGGCCTACAGAGGCTAAAATATTTATTATCTGAGTGTTTATAGAATAATTTTGCTTACTCCTGGTCTAGAATGTAATCACCTTGAGGACAATGGTAATATCTTAGATATATTTATATCACCTCTTGTGCACACCTTAGAGAAAGTACACAGACTCTGGAGATAGAAATCAGGAAATATTATTTTTCCCCCAAAATATGCTCTTCTTCCTTCTTTATTACAGTTTTCAACAATACTCGCTTGTTTAAAAATATCAGTCTTACTGACTCCTCTCTCCTCATTCTTTATATCTATTAATCACATCTTATTAATTTTTTTGTTTATTCCATCGAATTGCCTGGGTATCCTCCCTCAGCTCAGTCCCCTTCTTTCCTCCAGATATGACACTTAACTGAATATGTATTCTTTCCATACATGATCTCACGTTTTAGACACACATTTTTGTATATATAACTACTCTTAATACAGAGCACCATCTGGAATACTTTAAGAGTTTACATGTGTGGTATCATACTGCACCTACATTTCATAATGCAAATCTTTTTTTTTTTTCTTTTCACTCAACATTTTATTTTTGTGATTTATCCATGTTGATGTATTTTCTGATTCATTCATTTGATATTCCATCAGATGACTATACTATTTATCTATTTTCCTATTGATGGGCATCTGATTGTTGCCAGTATTCCTGTTACAAATGGTACCTGAATATCTTGGCCACATGAATGAGGGTGTCTTTAAAGCCTAGAAATTAAAAATTAGAAATGTTGGTCATAGGGTATTACATTAGTTTCCTATTTCTGCCATAACTGATTACCACATACTTAGGAGGTTTAAACACCACAAATTTATCATCTTAGAGTTCTGGAGATCAGGGTCTGAAATGGGTTTCCCTGGACCATATTCAAGGTGTCAGCAGGGCCATGCTTCCTCCAGAGGCATTAGGGGAGAATCTATTTGCTTGCCTTTTCCAGTTTCTGGAGGTTGCCAGCATTCCTTGACTTATGGTCCCTTCCTTGATCTTCAGAGCCAGTAATGTAGGATCTTCACATCTCTCTCTGACTCTGACCCTCCTGCCTCCCTCTTCAAAGGCCCCTTGACATTACACTGGACCCTACCTGGATAATCCAGGATTATCTCCCCATCTCAAGATCTTTAACTTAATCACATTGCAAATTTCCTTTTACCATGTAAAGTAACATGTTCCAGAGGTTAGGGTATGGACATCTTTGTGGGGACTTTCAGCCTACCCCAAATATAAGCATCATCACGACTGTTAGACACTATCAATTTCCTCTGTAGTGCAGGTATAGCAACTTAAAACACTGCCTCCATGTCTTCATCAACACTTGGCATGGCCAGCCTCTCTGGAAAGTATAAAATCTAAATTTATTGCTATTGCTTATACCTTCAAATTTTGACATAATTTCAAACATACAGAAAAGTTGCAACAGTAGTAAAAAGAACTCATATATCACTTACCTACATTTACCAATTGTATATATTTTTGTCCCATTTGAGACTAAGTTGGAAATATATATCTCTTTATCGCTAAACATTTCAGCATCTATTTCCTAAGAACAAGGATATTCTATTATTTAGCCTCAATACAATTATGTAAGTCAGGAAATTTAGTGTGGATTGATTTTTATTATATATATATATATATTATATATATATATATATATATAATATATATATTTTATATATATATATTTTTATTATATAATTATATAATTATATATATAATTATATAATTATATATATATTATATATATATAAATAATATATATATAATATATATAATATATATATAATTATATATATTATATATATATATATATTATTATATAATTCCCAGTCACTATCACCATCAATTGCTCCAATGATATCCTTTATAACGATTTTCCCTTGGTTCATGATCCAATTCAGAATCACATATTGTATTCATTTATCATCTCTCAATTATACTTCATCTGGAAAATTTTCTCAGTCTGATATTTTGAAATAGAACATACCAGTTACTGTATAGAATGCTTTTCAATTTGGGTTTGTTTGATGTTTCTTTACTATTTTATTCAGGTTATACGCATTTTGGCAGGAATACCCCAGAAATGATGCTGTCTACTCAGCGCTTCTTATTAGAAGGCACATGATGTTGATTTATCCCAAAGCTAGGAATGATGTTTTTGGTTACTTGTTTGAATGGTTCCTGCCAGATTTCACCACTATAATATAATGTTTCCCTTTGTAGTTAGTTAATAGTAATCTGTTGGAAGATACTTTGAGACTCTTCATGTTCTGTTTCTCACTGACATTTCACTTATTAATTTAAGCATCCATGGGTGACTCTAGCTCTATCAACCATTCCATATTTGATAGTTGCTTTATTTTTTAAAAGAGCTCTTCCTCTTTTCCTCTTCCTTTTTTCTTCTCCTCTTCCTTTTTTCTTCCTTTTTTCCCTTTCTTTCTTTCTTTCTTTCTTTCTCTTTGACCTCATGCTTTTTTATTTTATTCAATGGATTATAATACATTAATATCATTTTTATTTTTCTGTTCTAATTGTCCCAGAGTTGACCACTTGGAGCCCCATCCAACTAGCTCATTAAGTGTATTTTTAACACATTCACATCATTCATTGAGTAATCTCAAATTTTATGAAATAAAAAGATGTTCCAGGCTCATTTTGTGCCTACTTTTGCTTATTTTTTGCCTACCTAATCTTGCAGTCTTTGACCTTACAATTGTGGTAAGATAAGTTGCTGAGTGCCTTGATAGACAGTCTAGGGAAAAGGATCTTAATACTGAAAAATGATGATGTAAGAAGTTTAAGGTAAAGAGAGAAAAGAATGACGGTGATGGCAAGAGAAAGTATCAATATCAAGATAACATTGTGCCTAGTCTGCATTACCATATTTCTTGAAAAGTACTGTACTTGTACTTCTTTTCTGAGTGCTGTTGCCTAGGCTTTCATGTAATAATAAAATTCAGAAGTTTAGCAAAGCAATAATGAATAAAAACAAGTGATAGTAGTTTCGGACCCTTTTTCTCAAAAACTTGCTGCATAAAGTTTTGTGTTCCTAAACCAAAACACTAAGATGTTTTCTGTAAAGTAATGTGTATCTTTCTATATGTAGCATATAAAATACTGGATATAATTTTAATTATATAATTTTACATTAAATCTCTTTAATACACATTTGGCCTTCTTATGTGCATGTGTGCACATGTTGTACTCTTACTCATAGCTGTTTGTGCCCTCTTGAATTGTGGCATCATTTTTCTAGTTGATTGTGCATTTCTTCATTAATTTATAAAACACACACACACAAATTTAGTTGTTGCTATGGTACACTCACTGTTCTAGGCGCTAGTGACAGGGTAGTAGGAAACAAATGTCCTGAGTAGATTTGTTAGTTTCTCATTGCTGGTGTAACAAATTGTCATGAACAGTGACACAAATTTATTCTACACATCTTGAAGTCAAAATTCCAAAGTGGGTCTCACTGGGCTAAAGTCAACTGTCAACAGGTCTCTTTTCCTACTGGAGGTTCTAGGGGAGAATCCATTTCCTCAGCATTTCCAGCTTTTAGAAGTCACCTACATTTCTTGGTTTGTCAACCATTCCTTGATCTTCAAAGCCAGTAATGCTGGGCTGAGTCCTGACATAGCCATTGCTCTGGTCTTTCATTTAAGGACCTGTCTGGATAATCCCAGTAATTTCCCTATCTTAATGTCAGCTGATTAGCACACTTAATTCAATCTGCTATCAATTCTCCATTCACCATGTAATATAACATATTCGGTTTCTAGGGATTGAGACGTGGACATCTTTGGGGTAACATTATTCTGACTACCACAGTAGCCAAGACTGATAATACCTCTGCCCTGGTGGAAACTGTATTTTAATTGGTGAGAAAGTCAACAAACAGAGAAACATGTCATATATTTTCAAGAATAAATACTTGAACAAAGCAGGGTAGGTGGAAAGAGATTGATGGGGACTGGGAGTTATAAAACATTGACTATCTTACCTCATTTTTATAAATGAGGAATTAAGATGAGGAAAGGTTAGGTACTTTTCCCAGTGTTAATGTGGTATCCATCTCTGTCTCCAAATCTCATGCTCTTTTCATGATACAGCTCTGCTTTACCATCTACTCAGTTTTCTGGTTAAAATGGGAATGAATCTAACTAGTGCCTGACATCATGCCTGAAACATAACAAAACCTCACTAGTTATATGTTGTTGGTATTGTTAGTTTTCTAAGCTATTCTCATCTCCTATCATTCATTGCTGCACTGAACCAAGAGAATAAGAGAATTATTTTTCAGATACATACTCAGAAGTTTCCTTTGAAAAAATTTCTATAGGAGAAAAACCAATAGAAATATTCCCCACATTTATCCACAGATTTTTTTTTTGAATGGTTTCTGCAGGTGGGTTAGAGTCACAGATGAAATATTAGTAAGCAAAGGATGTGCCCCCTAAAAAAACAAACAAGGCAAAGTTACTTAAAAATGGTGACCAAATGGCCCATATAATCATAACATGTCATTTTTAATAACAGGGTATTTCTTTAAAGTATAAACTAGCACTCAAGAACCAGATTGGTTAATTGTTCAGAGGGAGGAATAATTTTCTTCACTTTCTGGTATTGCTATTTGAGTCATACCACTGCTTTAAAGTCAAATCCAGTGATTCCTTGTTACCTAAAATAATCCTGAATCCCTGTTATCACATTCAAGGCCCTTCACAATCCAGACCCAACCAGCTTCATTTCCTTCCACTCTGTATTCTGTTGTAGATGACATTTTAGCATCTTGCATCATAAACATTTCCAACTTTCAAAGAAGACCCTTGCTTTCCGCACTTTCTTAATAGCGTGAGTTCCATAAAAGCACAGACAATGACATTGATTTTTGTAGCACAGAGTCAGGCACATGATTGGGATTCAACAGATAAACTATAACTGACAAGCTGAGTGAATAAGTGAATGAATTAATGTCCTTATCAGGAGATTTTGACTGCTCAATAATTCTGTTCTTGTTTCTTAGATGTGTGATTGCTTTTAGCTTTACTGAAAATATGGAGCACTTCCTTCTTTTTCAGAGCTGAATTAGCTCAGGCTTTTCCTTCTTGAGGGATTCATGGCACTGGCTTGACTATGTCTCATGATGGATGACTCCAAGGAAACTTTGGGCTCTAGGTGTCCATCTCCTGATCATCCACTTACTTTTGCTTTGGTACATTAGGATTTTAATAGAAACTGCCTAATGTGCAGGTAAAGTCAGCAAGAAATGAAATATAGGTCATTACTCCATGGTATCAATTGAGCAGAGCAGCAAAATATAAATCGCTGAGAAATGGGGATGGTTCATGCCATTTTGCACTTTGTAGTAAGTCTGAGGACTTAGTGTGGCTGAGAGGTCCCAGGGTCCACTTTAGAAAGCTGAGGAGAAAACCTTTCCCCCATAGAGGTCGACCTGGTACCAGCAACTCTGAGTGCTAGAAAAGGGAAGTGAAGACTTTAAGTTTTCCCCTCTGCTTTGCAATTGTCTAGTCCTAACTTTCATGTACATACATTACAGTGTGTGACATTAAGTTTGAGACATGGGTTCTCCAAACCTCAGCTAGTTAATGTATAAAATGAAAATAACAACTATTCTACCTCTTTGGCCTGATTCTTTTTTAGCATTAAATAAAATACGATAAAGGGCTTGGGTAACAGAACTTGTCGGTGACCTGCCCTTAACTCTAGTATATTTCTGTGTTCTCTGACCAACACCCAATGTCCAGCATCTGGAGCTCTGTGGATACTGGCTTTTTTTTTTTTTTTTTTTCTGGAACTATGGAAGCCCCACTGCCTGTGTGTTCATGAGTCTGTGCACACATGAAACAGATGGGATGCTGAGGAATTAACACCTCCAAGAACAACTCTCAACCACTGGTTCTCCAGAATTAGTATATAAATATTCCAGTTGCCTAATTCTTCATGTTGGATAATGATGGTGTGTGTGTTTCGTATTAATTTCTAGAGTCCACGCAGAATTTAGCTTAAGTTGCACCGTGACAGCTGGTTAATAGCACACCTTCCATTGGTTGCTTTCCATTCCTTTTATCATGTCTCTGCCTGTGTTATCTGAACTTCCCAAATACACCGCTTACAAATGAATCCAGGTCTCAGGATCTGCACCAAAGAGAACCCAAGTAACAAGCTGTATGTTGTGAAGGGCCACCTGAGTGGGGAAGGATGTTAATATTTTGATAAACTAGAAACCCAAAGCTAAAAGAACGTTTTATGTTTGGGGCTTTTCAGGGCATATAAAAAAAGGGATCTGGGTGATAGCCTGAGGCAGGGTTAGAAGTAGAGGATGTATCTAGCTGAGTCCAAGGATTTGGCCTCAGGGCAGATCATCAGACTTCAGCTCAGAAAATAAATTCTTTTCAAGTCCAGTAATGGTCTCTGGGTTCATGAATATGACTCAGACACAGAAAGGAGTGGTAGCAAATTGCACCTCAGACACAGGTGTGGGAACATCCATGGGCATAGAACTTTAGCCCTAAAAGGGACCTTATTAGCTCACACCAATTTACCTTAATAGACTATTTTTCTGTCTCTTCTAACAGATTGATTTTCAAAATTGTCTCAGAAAAAAAAAAAAAAATTGAGAAAGAAAGTCAATAATGGTAATACTGGATTATTACCCGTAGATTAAAAGAAGAAGCCATGAGTTCATACTAATTAGAAAATCGAAAAAACAAATATATAGTGGGGAAGGGTTGATCTTCCTTAAAGCAGAATTCCAAGTAATAAATTTAGAAGGAAAGAAAGAAATATAATCATTGTTTCAGTCAGGAATCATCTATGGATGCTAGACAAAAGTATGATGAGGAAAAAGATATTTATATAGTTTCAAAGTATCTCCCTATATGATACTAATTACAAAGAGAAAAAAAGCAACTTTACAGTGGAGAAATCTGGGAGATACCATATTAACTTCACCAGCGGTAAGATATATGGGCATCTTGAGACTGAGATAACCATGACACATCGCAAAGATACAGCATCACTTCTGAGGTATTCTTACCAAAAATACATAATCATGAGAAAACATTAGACTAAGTTAAACTGAGAAATATTCTATAAATGAACTCTACAGTACACTTGAAAAGCACCAGGGTTGTAAAAGACAAAGGTCAATGAAAGAACCCTTGCAGATTAAAGGAAAATAAAAGTCTTGGCAACAAACTTCACCCTCATCTTACATTGGATCCTGAGTCAGTACAAGAACATTTGTGGGTCAGTTGGCAAAATTCATCTGTAGATTTAAGTATTATATTGTATCAAGGTTAATTTTCTGATTTTGATCATTGAACTGTAGTTATGTAAGATGTTAACATTTGGAGAATTTGGGTAAATGGTATTAAAATTCTTTGTACTAATTTTACAGTTCTTTTGAAGTCTAAGATATTTCAAAGTTACAACTAAAATAAGAAAGTTATAAGATATCACAGACATACTCACTCAAGGAGATGCATACAGTAATCAGAAACATGCCAACCCCAAATCTCAAAACTAAGGTCCAAAGTTTAGAAACCACATGCTGTTTAAATTAAACTTTGGTATGAAAGCATCAACTGTTTCATGAAAACATTGTTATGTTGTTATTTGTTTCTTTAAAAATCATGTTTTAGAGAAACATGTTTTTTTTCTTAATTTTATTAGAGTATAGTTGATCTAAATGTTGTGTTAGTTTCAGGTGTACAGCAAAGTGATTCAGTTATATATCTACATATATCCATTCTTTTTCAGATTCTTTTCTCATACAGGTTATCACAGAATACTGAGTAGAGTTCCCTCTGCTATACAGTAGGTCCTTGTTGGTTATCTATCTTATATATAATAGTGTGTGTATGTTAATCACAAGCCTCTGTTTTATCCCTCCCCCCCCATATTACCCTTTTAGTCACCATAAGTTTGTTTTCTATGCCTGTAAGTCTGTTTCTGTTTTGTAAATAAGTTCATTTGTATCATTTTTTAAAAATTAGATTCCACATATGTGTGATAAACTCATGTTTGACAAGGTGTTGTATACACCTTGTACAGGTCTCAGCCTATCAATAACCAATCTTGTGGCTGGACCAGCCCCCATGGTTCTTATGATTGCAAAATACCCTTCATAAATAACAGTCCGGAAACTTTAAAAAGAAACAAAGTTTATTACTTACAGGACCTGGAAATTACATGACACACCTGGAGCCACATAGTCAGGTTGAGGGTAGAGAAAGAAAGCTTTTATTGGGGCCCTTGGATTTTGTGGGCTCACTCTTTATTGGTGAGTTCAAAATAAGGGTAGGAATTTAAAGCATGGAAAGAGAAAAAACAAGCGGCCCCAACCTAAATTGTCAGTTATCAAAAACAACCAACGTCTCTAAAACAAAAGCGCCTCAGTGAGGGCAGGTGGCCTGGCTCTTTATGGAGTCCTGTGACTGGCTGGACTAATAAATGTGTTTATTCTAATAGCCATCTTTTTAAAATAAATTTATTTATTTTTTTATTTATTTATGGCCATGTTGGGTCTTTGTTGCTGCGTGCGGGCTTTCTCTAGTTGCGGTGAGCAGGGGCTACTCTTCGTTGTGGTGCGCAGGCTTCTCATTGCAGTGGCTTCTCTTGTTGGGGGACATCAGCTCTAGGCACGTGGGCTTCAGTAGTTCTGGCACACAGGCTCAGTAGTTGTGGCTCATGGGCTCTAGGGCACAGGTTCAGTAGTTGTGGCGCATGCGCTTAGTTGCTCCACGGCATGTGGGATCTTCCCAGACCAGGGCTTGAACCCGTGTCCCCTGCATTGGCAAGTGGATTCTTAGCCACAGTGCCACCAGGGAAGTCCTAATAGCCATCTTTGAAGTGGATTCCTCTTTGAAGCAGATGCCTCAGCAATCAAGTCAGGGACTTGTATTAAAGAAAAGAGAAAACCCAACTGTCAAGGCTTACACCACACAAGGACCCAACAAAACAGTATTTCTCCCATCACTTGGGTACACATCATTGGATGTTTCTGTGTCTGTTTCCTTCTCAGAAAAAAGAAAGGAGAACAATCATCTGGCCCCTGAGATCTTGCAAGTGATCTTAACAAAGACAATCAAAACAATTATAATGAAAATGCTCCTTGAAGCAGCCCTTGCTTTTCTCTGTTTATTCAGGTTCAATATTCCATTCTGAATTGAATGTGTAAATTGAGTGTGTAAAACAAACCAAAAAAAAAAAAAAGGACTAGAATTTTTCTCTTAAAAGTGGAGTGTTTTAAAATATGATTACTTTTTCAACAGGTTTCCTTTTAATTAAACTGTATATATATATTTTTTAACCCCAAACCTTCTCAGGTCTCAAAAGGGCCACCTTTTTATTGTATCATTCTTTGATCTGAAGGCTTTCATATTATTTGTTTAAATGTTATTGTCTGGACTTAAATTGATCTCTCCCGTTCAATTTCAGGGTTAGCATTTGCTGTGACACAGATGAATTTTTCCTCCTGTTGCCTTGAAGACATTCATCAGAAATATCATGTTGTGCTTGATGGAGATTCTCCTGGTGAAAAGGTTCACAACCTAGAACAAATTAATATTTGGTAACAATCAATGGCACTCTCCAATGCATTTTTCCATTTCCTTCACTTTTCTTTCTCATTGTCCCTAGCTTCCTGATTCTTTTCATGTAGAAAATGGACTGTAATTTATTTTTTAAAGAACTCCTATGGCTGTCTCCTGGTCTTAATGAAAACAAGGACCATAGTTTATCTGGAATCCTAATCTGACTATGAATGTTCAACAAAGAGCCTCAGAACTACAGCTCAAACCAGAAAAAAAGTAAAGAATCAAGGGGAATCTATCTGTCCTTTTGCTAAAGAGAAATGGGTCCTTGTACTATGAGGAAACAAATCGCTATTCCAGTCAATTTCCTTGTGTGTGTGTGTGTGTGTGTGTGTGTGTGTGTGTGTATGCTTATTAGAGATTTGTTTTGTTGTGTTATTTCCATACTAAAGGGTATATTATGAATCTACTTGGAATGGCTCAATTATTTGTGAGTTTATTGTACACAGACTTTTTCACTGCTCTTAATCTTGTTTAGCACTTAGGAGACTTCCTTTATAGTGCATGGGGGTTGTAGAAATAAAATGCAGTGTTATTATGACATTGTTCTGTCTTCCACGCAAAATCAAGGATGACCAAGCTGACCTGAAATGGCCAATTTACCCAGCTCAGTTTGTCAGAGTTGTTTTGTATGTTGAAAATCATCTATTCAACTCAGAAAGAGTATTTTCTCTCACAAATACATATTTGATATCCCTATGCATTATTAACTACATGTCAAGTGTTATTCTCCCTAAATTGCTACAAGAAAATCAAATGACCCATGTTTCTGAAAAGTTTTGGGTAGAAGAAAGCAACTATGAATTAAGAACATCAAGTCTAGCCTCTTATTGTAACAAAGGGAATGAGCGTCTATATCCAGAGCACTCAAGCTGTTCTCATAATTGTAACACTCAAAGAAATTACCATTCTTCTACATATACTAACCAACCCCTACATAACAGAATGTATGTGGTTGAATGGCACAAGAGAGGGAGCACTTGCAGCCTGGAAATACAGTTTATGATTAAAGAGTTTCCTGTTTTGTTTGTGTGTTTTTTATCCCAAAGATCTAACACCATCTTCAAAATACAGTAAAGACCACTGCAAAATTCATATTGTCAGAGAATGTGCATGTGTCTGGATGGACCCTGTCATGGAAATACCCTACCTGAATTAGGAGAAATGGGGGAGAGGAATCACAACAAAAAGAAAGCGGAGGGTGAACACAGTGATTCAAAAAATATGTCCAATTCAGTCATCAGCAGCTTCTCAAGTTTACCTTGGACCAAAGTTGTCTTACTCTCTTTCACTTCTTAAATGAGAAAATAGAATTTTTCTTTTACTTATAAATATTCTGAGAGTGTAGGTCATCTGTGTAATGGTTTCCATTAAGATTCTTTCAATATTTCTTTCTGTTGGATTTTCACATAAGTGTGCTAACATTACCGTAGAAAGCTCCACTAAATTAAAATACCGTTATAGCTAAATGTTACAGGTGTTACATTATAATTCATGATAAAAGGTTATTCGTTAGTTCAAGGTTCTGTTAGCACAATCTTTCTGCCTTCATGACTAAGAAGTAACAACATGTTTTGGTTCTATAATAGTGAGTTAATTGTTCATTTTCCTAATGTTAGCCCTTAAGGAAATGTAAAGTATATGGAGACAATATTGCTCCTTTTCTAGTTAAATAGAAGAAGGACAAAATAGTGTACTTGAAAGAGCTACAGTCTCAAACTTAGAAAAACTGGGTTTGAGCTCCATTTTCTGTATATGTGTTTAAGATAGTAATTTCTTCTTTTTGAACTTGTTTCTTAGCTGTAAGGTGGGGTTAACAGCAATTGAACCTATCCTAAACGGATGTTGGGAGACTCAAATGTGAGAATATATCGTGCATGTATTCATATTAAAATATATTATTACCATTGTCTTCTTTAATTTTTTTTTGTCTTCTTTAATTTTTAAGCACTTTCCTGTGAGTATATATGACCAGTCTCCACCCCCACCCAATGCACCAAAGGCTCTGAGGTTTTACATGGTTCTTTAGATATTTACATGCAATCATGATATAAGCATAAATCTTTAAATAATCACAAATTATACCAATATTGAGAACCATTTGAAAGAAGGAAAATACTATAACACACAAATATTTAATATTATTGGGTATTGAAACTTTAGGAAAGTCGCAGGTAATACTTTCATGTATTCTATGAATTCACCTCCTCCTCAGGCATCCTTTTGTGGTCATCTGGCACCTAAAAAATCCTAAGGCTCACAATTTTCTAAGGTGTCTGGAGGGAATGGAGTTCCTTTTCCCTGGGAAAGCAGTGTGCTTTGGAACTGGGGAGTTTAAAAGAGAGGGCTGGAGGGAGGAAATGGGACCTAGTGGGCATGAGATCTGGAGAGAGAAAGAAGCTACAAGAATGTTACCAAACTCACATTCCGGTGCTCACCACTCAAAAGGCAACAAATTGAGGGGCAAGTGTCAGTAAAAAGGAAAGATGTTTTATTCAGAAAAGCCAGCAATCTGGGGAGAAGGTGGACTTCTGTCCAGAGACCAACTCCAAAGATTCTGCTAAGCCACGACAATTTTTAAAGGGAAAAGGGGGAAACAATCTCAGTTAATCATTAAAGCAGGAGGTCAGATTCTTCACCATTATTCCATTACATGCAGACCTGCTGACTTCTCTTGATCTTCCTTTGGATGCTATCTTGCCCATGTGGTCCACCTGCAAATTTACTAATGGGAAGCTGGGAGTAGAGCGTCAATCATTCTTTAACTATTTAATTCTTCATTCTTACTCCTAATCCAGGAAAGGCATCAACAGGTTTGGTAAGGCATTGTGTACATTTATTAAAGCAGAAATCAGGAGCTAGGTTAAATATTGCCTAGTGATCTCATCTTTATGATTAAGATCTGAGGAAAATGGGGATGAACAAACAGAAAAGGGGCAAAGTAGCTGCTTATAAGAACACTCTTCAACAGCTGAGTCTGGAAGAGACTCTGCATAATCTAAGTGACCAAGTAATTTGGATAGAACTTCCACCTTCCTTTCTCCACACTGCATTTTTCTGAGATCTATCTGACCATCCAATGGAAGTTCTGCAATACTCAGTCTCAGACCTGATTGCTTGGACTGAGGAGGAGGACCAGGGTGGTGTGGAGAAGGGACAAACCTTATCTATTTCCAATCATCTCCAGAGGAGCAGTGACCAGAGATGTGTCCACCCACCTCCGTATGAGTTTCACCAGGCAGATGAACCACACACTGGCAACAAATACAGCATCCTGCGTGATCAGGGTCCATCCATGTTTTACATTTCATCTTGAATCTTGACTTAAGACACTCTAGACATTCCAACCTCCTATTCATTCTTTAAAAATGAGATATTTCCCACCTCAGGACTTCTACATTTTCTGCTTTCTTAACCAAGAACTCTCTCCTCTCTGTTCTTCTGATGGTTGGCTTCTCACCCATGAATTATAAACAGATTGGTGGACTAGGGTGAGATCAATAGTTGTCCCATGGATATATAAACACGGCATGGTGTAAAATAAAGTTGGCACTAATACCTTAAGAAGAAAGGATGAACTATTAGATAAATGGTATTAGGCTATTTAAATAGCTATAAAGTTTGGAGAAAAACATTAGTTTCTGAAAATAAGTTCAAATAACCAATGTAACAAAAAGAAAAGTATTGGAAAATATGGGTTTTTTTTAACTTAAAAGTAGGAAGGGCCTTCTTAAACCAACACAAATCACAAAAACTTTAATTCCTCTAAAAACTTAACATTCTTCTGTAGAAAAAGCACATAAATACAGTTAAAATGTAAGCAACAGACCTGAAAAAAATATTTGCAATATGTATTTTAAAGGACTGATATCCTGTGACCAAGAGGATAACATTCTCCTCAGTTTCTTCCTGATTCTTCAGCCCTGGTCCAACTTTTCTTAGAGTGTTTTCTTTAGAAAATTTGTAATCTAAATTCTTCTTTGTCCCTTTGAGATATATGCACATCTTTTCCCCCATTTTTTTTTAATCTGGTAAAATGCATAAAATGTACCATTTTAACTGTATACTTCTATGATATTAAATACATTCATAATGCTGTGCAACAATCATCATTTATCTCCATAACTCTTTTCATCTTGAAAAAATGAAACTCTATATCCATTAAACAGTGACTCCCCATTTCCTATTACCCCTAGCCCCTGACAACCACCATTCTTTCTGTCTCTATGATTTTGACTACTCTAAGTATCTCTTGTCAGTAGAACTATAGAGTACTTGTCTTTTTGGGACTGGCTTGTTTCATTCAGCATAATGTCCTTAAGGTTCTTCCACGTTATACCATATGTCAGAATGTTCTTCCTCTTGAAGGCTGAATGATCTATGTATACCACATTTTGCTTATCCATTCAACTGTTAATGGAAACTTGGGTTGTTTCCACATTTTTTTTTTTTTTTTTTCCGCTGGGTTTATCCCCCTCCTTTTCTCTGGCGAAGCAGTGGCTGTTCAGGATCTGCTGCAGGGAGGATTTCACCATCCGGCCGCTGGGGTCCGAAACCAGGAAAACCTCCGCTGCGCCTCTCCGCGACCCCGCCGCTGCTCGCCGTTCGCAAAATCTGTTTCCACATTTTAACTATTGTGAATAATGCTGCCATGAGCATGGGTTTACAAACATCTCTTTGATCTTTAAGGGAGATAACTCCCCTATCTCCTAGTTTCTGTGGAAAGATGAGAACTTTCCTCCAAGTTGTAAAACTACCCCCTGTCATGAATATATGAGAAAATTTACCTTTCCTTTGGGTAAAGCTAATTAGCAAACAGATGGCTTCTGTTCTCCCTCTCACCCCAGGACTTAAAACTTCCTTGCACTTTGATTCAGCAGAGTTGAGTTCCTACTGATCTGTGGCCTCTCTATCCTGTTGCAATAGCCTTGAATACAGTCTTTCTTGTGTGTTTGGTTTTCTCTGTTCAATTTTTGCTTTGACACCAGAAAGTATAAAGAGCTAGCTCAAGTCAAAAAAAAAAAAAAAAAAAAGGCAAATTTTAAATGGTGAAATAAAGGGTATATTCACATAATAAAAATCTAAAATGGCCAGTAAATATATGAAAGAATTCTTAAACTAACCCATTTTTATCAGGGAATTGCAAATCATAACAACAATACAATGTCAAACTTTAACCAGTATCCAGGCTTGGCAAGGGCATGAACAGATGGAAACTCTCATATATTACGTGTGGAAATAAATATTTTGTGTGTGTGTGTGTTTTAAGAATTAGTTGTTATCCAAAAAAGGAGAAGTAACAACTGACACCACAGAAATGCAAAGGATCATAAGAGACTACTATGAACAACTATATGCCAATAAAATGGACAACCTAGAAGAAATGGACAAATTTTTAGAAAGGTACAATCTCCCAAGACTGAACCAGGAATAAATGGAAAATATCACCAGTAATGAAATTGAATCAGTAATTTAAAAACTCCCAACAAATAAAAGTCCAGGACCAGATGACTTCAAAGGTGAATTCTACCAAACATTTAGAGAACAGTTAACACCTATTCTTCTGAAACTATTACCAAAAATTGCAGAAGAAACACTTCTGAACTCATCCTATGAGGGCACCACCACCCTGATAGCAAAACCAGAAAAAGATACCACAAGAAAAGAAAATTACAGGCCAGTATCACTGATAAACATAGATGAAAATATCCTCAACAAAATACTAGCAAACCGAATCCAACAATACATTAAAAGGATCATACACCATGATCAAAGGGATTCATCTCAGGAATGCAAGGATTTTTCAATACCTGCACATCTATGAATGTGATACACTATATTAAGAAATTGAAGAACAAAAATCATGTGATCATCTCAATAGATGCAGAAAAAGATTTGATAAAGTTCAACATCTGTTTAGGAAAAAAATTCTCCAGAAAGTGGGCACAGAGGGAACATACCTCAACATAATAAAGGCCATGTATGATAAACCCACACCTAACATCAAGCTCAACAGTGGAAAGCTGAAAGAACTTCCTCTAAGATCAGGAACAAGACAAGGATATCCACTCCCGCCACTTTTATTCAACATAGTATTTGAAGTCCTAGCCACAACAATCAGAGGAGCAAAAGAAATAAAAGGAATCCAAACTGGAAAAGAAAAAGTTAAACTGTCACTGTTTGCAGATCACATGATACTATACATAGAATATCCTTAAGACGCCACCAGAAAACTACTAGAGCTCATCAGTAAAGTTGCAGTATACAAAATTAATACACACACAAAAAAAAGTTGCAGGATACAAAATTAATACACAAAAATCTGTTGCATTTCTATACATTAACAATGAAAGATCAGAAAGAGAAATTAGGGAAACAATCCCATTTACCATTACATCAAAAAAGAATAAAATACCTAGGAATAAACCTACCTAAGGAGGCAAAAGACCTGTACTCCAAAAACTATAAGCCACTGATGAAAGAAATTGAAGATGGCACAAACAGACAGAGAGATATACCATGTTCCTGGATTGGAAGAATCAATATTGTTAAAATGACCATACTACCCAAGACAATCTACAGATTCAAAGCAATCCCTATCAAAATATCAATGGCATTGATCACAGAACTAGAACAAAATTTGTATGGAAACACAAAGGACCCCAAATAGCCAAAACAATCTTGAGAAAGAAGAACAGAGCTGGAGGCATCATGCTCCCTGACTTCAGACTATACTGCAAAGCTACAGTAATCAAAACAGTATGGTACTGCCACAAAAACAGACATGTAGATCAATGAAACAGGATAGAAAGCCCAGAAATAAACCTACCCACCTATGGTCAATTAATCTATGATAAAGGAGGCAAGACTATACAATGGAGATAAGATACTCTCTTCAATAAGTGGTACTGAGAAAACTGGAAAGCTACATATAAAATAATGAAATTAGAACATTTTCTAACACCATATACAAAAATAAACTCAAAATGGATTAAAGACCTAAATGTAAGATTGGATACTATAAAACTTCTAGAGGAAAACATTCTTTGACATAAATCACAGCAATATCTTTTTGGATCCATCTACTGAAGTAAATGAAATAAAAGCAAAAATAAATAAATGGCACCAAATTAAACTTAAAACATTTTGCACAGCAAAACAGAACAAAAAGACAACCTACTGAATGAGAGAAACTGTTTGCAAATGATATGAGTGATAAGGGATTAATATCCAATATCCAACAGCTCATACAATTCAACATCAAACAACCCAATTTAAAAAATGGGTAGTGGGACTGAATAGATATTTTTCCAAAAAGGAAATGCAGATGGCCCACAGGTACATGCAAAAATGCTCAACATTGTTAATCATCAGGGAAATACAAATCAAAACCACGATAAGATATCACCTCACATCTGTGAGAATGGCTATCATCAAAATGCCTACAAGTAACAAACGTTGGCAAGGATGTGGAGAAAAGGGAACACTTGTACACTGTTGGTGGAAATGTAAATTGGTACAGCCACTGTGGAAAACAGTATGGATGTTCCTCAGAAAGCTAAAACTAGAACTACCATATGACCTAGCAATTCCACTCCTTGGCATTATCTGAAAAAAAACCCTAATTCAAAAAGGCACATGCACTCCAATATTCATAGCAACATTAGTTATGATAGCCAAGACATGGAAGCAACCCAGCTGTCCATCAACCAATGAACGGATGAAGAAGTTGTGGTACACATATACAATGGAATACTACTCAGCCATAAGAAATGAAACAATGCCATTTGCAGCAATATGGGTGGACTGCAGGGCATTATGCTAAGTCAAACAAGTCAGACAGAGTAAGACAAATACTGTATAATATCACTTATATGTGGAATCTAAAAAATACAACAAACTAGTGAAAATAACAAAAAAGAAGCAGACACAGATATAGAGAACAAACTAGTGGTTACCAGTGGGGTTAGGGGGAGGGGCAATATAGGGGTGGGGAGTTGGAGGTATTGGGTGTAAGATAAGTTCAAGGATGTTGTACAACAGGGGAAATATAGCCAATATATATAATAACTGTAAAAAAAAAAATGAATTAGTTGGTATCCATCAAAATTTAAAATGGGCATGCCTTTTTGTGCCAGGAATGTATTTTCTAGTTACCTATCATAAAGAATTTTTATTAATTACCTATTTTAAAGAATAATAGAAATCATTTGTTAGAATATTTAATGAGAAAGTACTTACATTCTAATGACAGAAAGAAAATTAAAAGTTTCATAAGGAAAATCTTTCCTAAATGGAAAAATGACAGAATGGAAATGTAGCACCCAAAATGTTAAATGTGGTGAATTTAAGAAATTGACTTTTATTATATTCTTTATACATTTTATATTTTATATAATTTCTCCTATTAGTTTTATAATCAAAAACATTAATAACTTGTTAGAGTAGAAGTATAAAATCAAATTAGAATTGCTGATAGTATTGACTCACATCCAAATAGAAATCTTTGCTTCAGGGGCTTCCCTGGTGGCGCAGTGGTTGAGAGTCTGCCTGCTAGTGCAGGGGACACGGGTTCGAGCCCTGGTCTGGGAAGATCCCACATGCCACGGAGTGGCTGGGCCCGTGAGCCACGACTGCTGAGCCTGCGCGTCTGGAGCCTGTGCCCCGCAACGGGAGGGGCCGCGATAGTGAAAGGCCCGCGCACCGCGATGAAGAGCGGTCCCCGCACCACGATGAAGAGTGGCCCCCGCTTGCCGCAACTGGAGAAAGCCCTCGCACGAACCGAAGACCCAACACAGCCAAAAAATAAATAAATAAATATAAATAAATAAATAAATAAATAAATAAATAAATAAATAAATAAATAAAAAAGAAATCTTTGCTTCAGTACAGATTGTTTGCTAGTACTCTGCTGTCACCTCCCAGAAATGAATGAGCTCTAGGAGCAATTTAACATCTTAAATGTGGCACTTGAAATATAAGGCTTTGCATCTACCTTCTTCACTTCTCCCCTAGGGAAAAAGAGAAAGAGAGCATACCGTCAAAATAGCCTTCAACCTTACCTTGATAGCAGGATCATTGTTTAAAAAAATATTCTCAATCTTACCTTTGTTTCTTCTCCTTTTGAAGACCTGTGATTGTAGGATAGGAAGTTTCCCACCAGGGTGTACCATCTCAAGACTCAGAAGTAAGTAGCATCTTTCTAAATATCACATGAACGTTTGATGGAGCCGGGTGTTTGTTTCCTCTTTGGCATGTGCTGACTTTCACCTCCTTCTCTCTTCTGAGGTACAGTGATGCCTGCAGCATGTAAAGTACAACACACATTGCGGACACTCTGATAAATATTAAATGATGATGGTAATGACAGAGCAAAGCCCTGTCTTTGTGGTTGTATAATTTCTCCCGTACATGGTGTGCCTCCTCAGACAGCTGTCACATCCTTGCTTTCAGAGGCAGGGACTCCTTGCCAAATTAAAGCTTGAGAAGAGCACATTACATCCTCATGTCATTGTGGGAGTGTGAGATGTGAATGCCTACAGCATCATGACATACTTGTCACTCAGAGACACGTCTGTTTGATAAATACTGTCTCAAGAGCCAATTCAGATTGACTACCTGGCTAATTCAATCAATCATACAGATATCTGATCCAGAGAGTTTGTATGATGCCCAAACCACTGGCCAATTCCAGGGGGAACAAAAGCCCAGCCCATCTGAGACCTTTCAGTCAGCACATTTTAGCTGAATTATATTGACTTGATGATCATGTGTTTTTGGATAAATATTTTTAAACATGCAATTTAATGAATTTATTTATTGAAGAACTGAGTAGAGATTATCAATATCAACATCAACTTTTAAGGAATTGATAATACTATCCAGACTTTACTGTACTAAGTACTTTCCATGAAATTTCTTTTTTTTCTTTTTTTTTTTTTTTTGGCCACACCAAGTGGCCTTTGGATGCAGGATCTTAGTTCACCGACCAGGAATCGAACCTGTGCCCCTTGCAGTGGAAGCTCGGAGTCCTAACCACTGGACCGCAAGGGAATTCCCAGCAATTTATTGTTTAATATTCAAACAAAACTCTCAAAAGGTAGATCTAATACACTTAGATCAGTGTATCTGTACACTTGATAAAACCTAGGCCAAGAAAATGTAAGCAGTTTGCCATGGGTCATGAGTAAGTGGAAGGGTCCAATTCAGTTTCCTGTGACTCCAGAGTTTTCATAAGCTTTTGGGGGAAGACTTTTAGAAAGAACACCTTAACAATAATATTGTTCCATTTATGCATTTTTAAAATGTGTAAAGTAGATAGCTAGTGCGAACATGCTGTATAGCACAGGGAGCTCAGCTCAGTGCTCTGTGACAACCTAGATGGGTGGGATGGGGGGGGAAGGGAGGTCCAAGAGGGAGGGGATATATGTATACATATAGCTGATTCACTTCATTGTACAGCAGAAACTAACACAACATTGTAAAGCAATTTTTCTCCAATAAAAAATAAAATTTTTTTTAAAGTTTATTAAATATCTCTTATTCAAGGTCTAGCAAGAATTAGGCAAAACCGAAAAAGTAAGAAAAATTTCAAGTTCTTTTGCTTCAAACTAGTAATTCCACTTCTTGTAACCATTATTAAAGTGGTAATTCTATTCAAATTACAACAAAATATACAGATAAGAAAGTGCCCAGGTCCAATAATAAAGGAATGGTTTAAAACCACAAAATGGAATATTTTTCAACCATTAAAATTGAGTATTACAAAGACTAATAAGCTCAAAATGCTGACTTTATAACAGAAAATAAGAAAAGCATCTGTGTATAAACAGTATGTTCAAAAAAAAAGCTGAATAGTAAATAAGATTGAAAAAATAGAAAATGTATGTTAGGCTATTAAGGTTATGAGTGTTTTTCTTTTATGTTTCAGTAATTTCTCAAAATTTGTTATGGTAAATTTTATAATAGAAAACATTAAAAAAGGGATCCATTATCAATCAAATCGGATAACTGTTTTGTTCTAAATGGTGGTCATGTTAAACTATGATAACTAAAGTTTAAATTAATCATATATATTTTCTTTCTCAAATAGCTAACTGATTCAGCACAGAGAACAGTCATGATTTATCAAAGGTGTTTTTTAAAAAAAGATATTTTGCTAAATCATTGGCTGGATTCATTTGCATAATATATTCTCTTTGATCACACATTTCAAACTGTATGCTTAGTGAAAAATTATTTTTTTAAGAGGGAGAGAATTTTAGGAATTTTATTATGATTTATGCAATTCCTGATTTACATAGTTTACTGGTGCTTTTATGTTTTAAATAACTCGCCATCGCTAGCCTATTGAAATTGTATTTTAGGGCACTAATTGAAAAAAAAGCTGTCAGTTTCTTTACTTTGCCATGCAGCTACAAGTTTCATTGTTTCCTTCCTGAGATTAAGGAGCTTCCAATTAAGACAATGATTTTAATCCATGAATTCATGAGGCATTTCCTAAGCTTTCCTTGGTTTCTACTAAATTGCACAATAAACTAGATTGTCAAGGCAAGCCACATCATGAAGAAAATAATTATCACCTTGTCTTAGGAATGGAAACATATTCATATAGAAACCTCCTCATAGTGGCGGTGGGGGCATGCTTTGAATCCTTGGGGCTCAGAGACAGGCCTCCAGACAAGCCCCTGGAAGTTAAGAGGGCAGGCAACTGTGGACAAGAAGGTCTTTGTGAAAAAAGGGGGATGTTCAAATCCATCTTTGTAGTACACAGATCATTTTTTAAAGTATTTTATTCTAATGCCGACAACTTGTGATGTTAATTCATCTCTGAAACAGCATCTATAATAAAACTATTAAACTAGATGTGCTTGTTTAATTTAAGCACTTAGACTATTCAAGAACGAATTTTATTATTTGGACTGGAGAAATAAATATTGTTCTTGACTTCCTAGTATTAGGTGAGCTCCAACTATTTATCCACCTACGCACCCATCTGTCTATCCATCCATCCATCTATCCATCCATCCATCCATTACCTATCCTTTTATCTATATCAATCTATCTTCCTATGTATCATCTATCTACCTAATTGCTATTTTCTCCTATGTGTTCTGTCACTCTTCTATTTACATATTGAAAATAAACATATTCCTTCTTTAAGTACCAAAGAGTTGTAATAGTTTGTGATAGGAATTATTTATCTTTTCTTCAACCTTCAACTTAACAATTTCTTTAAAAAATCCATTTAGGGCTTCCCTGATGGCGCAGTGGTTGAGAATCTGCCTGCTAATGCAGGGGACACGGGTTCGAGCCCTGGTCTGGGAAGATCCCACATGCCACAGAGCAACTAGGCCCGTGAGCCACAATTACTGAGCCTACGCGTCTGGAGCCTGTTCTCCACAACAAGAGAGGCCGCGATAGTGTAAGGCCCACGCACCGCGATGAAGAGTGGCCCCCGCTTGCCGCAACTAGAGAAAGCCCTCGCACAGAAACGAAGACCCAACACAGACAAAAAAAAAAAAAAAAAAAAATCCGTTTAAAAAATGTCTACATTAATTCATTTGCTCAACTGTAAATACTGAAACAATGATTCAAATTTCTTTCAATTGTTTCCTTTCATAATGCTTAGAATACCCATAGAAAGAGATACTGCCCTTTTAAAAATAATTTTATGAGAAAAATAATCTTACTTTGTCATTCTAAGGTTTGACTATTAGCATAAACATTGCTATGAAGAAATTAATAGAGGCTGAATGCTTTATAAACATAGTGGGCAGATTTATCATTCTATTCAGACATGATAGTTTGTACTATCCCAGTGCTGATTTAAAATGCAATGGTTGAGAGTAGGCAAAGACAAAATTGAGTTATATCAAGGTGCTGTGTGTCACTGTGCGAGCCAGGGTATCTAATGTAATTTGTTTGTTGTAGTGTTCATGAAACATTCCATCTGGCACAATATGCCTCTAGGACAGAAGGTGCTGGCATATTAAAGATGCAAGCATCTAACATATGATATTTACCCATTTATTATTTCAGCAGAAAAGTAGACAACCTTTAGAAAACAGTGAAGAGATTAGCAAACTCAGACATTTGATTCAGATAAAAATTCGAGGACTACTACATTCATAACACATCAAGATATTTTAATAGGATGGAATTTTGTTTTTAAGCTAAAAGCAAATAAATCCAAGAGATTTTTTCTTTCTCTTCAAGGAAAGTGTACCTTTTACATGGCTTGGTTGATTTTCATTTAAAGAAAAAGGGATTTTTAAAGCAAAAATTGCAACTTCACAGCATAATATGTTAACAGAGCAAATTTTCAGGCAAAGTCTGAGAAAGGAAAATACTCCATTATAGACCCAGCTCTGTCATAAAAAAATGAAACAAAACAAGAATTACTAGATGGTCACTGATTGCATTTCATGGATCTCTTAACAAATTACAGTGAATCCTACCTTAACATGCACTCCCACTGTCCTTTAACTCAGCACTTTTTTTTTTTTTTTACAGTAAGTTGAGGGGTGATGAGATATACAATAGAATTGAAAAGAGGAAATTCCATCATTCCATTGAAGGAGAGAAGAATTAAATGTTCAATTTACATGCTAGGAATAATGGACATGGTGAAACTAAAAGGACATTCGCATTCTCAATGATATTGATTCTGAAATTATCATTATTTGACAGGATACTATGAATATGTAGAAGATGCCTATTCTGGCACTTCAAGTACATCATCTCGTTTAGTCCTCAAAACAAATCTCATGAGGATGTTATTATTACCCCATTTTGTCCCATGAGGAAATTGAGGTTCAAAGAGGTTAAGCAATTATTCAAGCTTGACTTCACCCCCAGGAATGTCTGACTCCAAATTCTATGTCCTTTCCATTGAGATTCCCTGAGATGGACTATTCCAGGAAGAAGTCATACTATGGAAGCATTTTGATAACATATGAATAAAAATATTCTAAATCCAAACTGTTATTCCACCTAAACATTTCCACTGTGGACAACATTTTCTCATGGTAACAAACTTGGCGTTCTCCCTCCTTTTGGGTTTTTCATGTCTTTTTTTTACTATCACCTGCTGCTGCTTCTCACATACTATTGATACATTTCATAGAAGGGTAGCTTCTTTTTCAGACCCACAGTAAAAGAGAAAAACTTTTAATTTCAAATAGTTTTCTACACACCTTCTTTCCTCATAGGTCTTTCTTTGATCAATCATCCTGCTATCTATAATGCACAAGGTCTTACCCAGTCAGGATAATATTAAAATTTTCTTACGCAATCAGAACCATACTTTATATGCACTATTGCCTTAATCTACATCTGTGAAATAATAGTTTCAACTGCTTCTCAGATCAAATGAAAATTCCCTGTCTTGACCTCTCAATTGCTCACAAATTAACAATTTAACCCCCACCCCTTGTATAATGGCTGCCTTACCATCTCCATACATCAGTCATTTGATCTTCTGCAAGGTAAACTCTACCTGCCTCTTCCCTTCTTTATGAACATTATATATAAATCCCTATTGCAATGGTAATAGTAGCTAATCATTATTAAGTACATATTGCATTAGGTGCTTTATAGACATTATATCATGTGATTATTTTTTTAATTAATTAATTTATTTTTATATTTATTTTTTTTGGCTGTGTTGGGTCCTCGTTTCTGTGCGAGGGCTTTCTCTAGTTGCGGCGAGCGGGGGCCACTCTTCATCGCGGTGCGCGGGCCTCTCATTATCGCAGCCTCTCTTGTCACGGAGCACAGGCTCCAGACGCGCAGGCTCAGTAATTGTGGCTCACGGGCCCAGTTGCTCCGCGGCATGTGGGATCCTCCCAGACCAGGGCTCGAACCCGTGTCCCCTGCATTGGCAGGCAGACTCTCAACCACTGCGCCACCAGGGAAGCCCCGTGTAATTATTTAAATAACTCTGTGAGGAAGAAATTACAATGAAAGAACTAAAGATGCGGCTTGTAACATAGTAAGGAGGGGAATAGGTCCCTGATCTGTTTTCTATTATTTAAAAAAAAAATAGGTTCAAGAAAATCTGCCGATAAATTCAAATTCAAAAGCAGACTTGCCAATCCCTAACAAACATAACCACACGTTTTTCATTTGGGAAGGATAAAATTTATATGTAGTGAAATGTACAAATCTTAAATGAATTTTAGTAAATGTATATACTCTGGTAACTACCACCTTTATCAAAATGAAGGCTTTTTCATCACTCCAGACAGTTCCTACATGCTCTTTCCAGCCAACCCCCATCAACATAAATGATCAGTGTTCTAATTTCTAACACCATAGATTAGTCTTACCTTCTATTGAACTTTATGTAGAGTGAGTCATACAATATGCAATGTATTATATCTGGCTTCATTCTCTAACATAATGTTTTTGAGATTCATCCATGTTTTACACATATCATTTGTTCATTCTTTTTATTGCTGAGGAGTGATCCACTGTGTCACAGTTTGCTTATTCATTTACCTGTTCGTGGGTATCTGAATTGTTTTCAGTCATTGTATATTATTCAAAACTTTTGTGGATATAGGTTTTCCTCATTGAATTTTTTTAAATGACCTGGAAAGGTGTGGAAAATACCTGGAAGAAAATGACTCATTCACTTTCTTCTCACCAGGAATACATATTTAATTTTCCTCTATTAGGTCACACCATCCTCTCCTGCTAAATTGAAATTGCCACAAGGAAAAGGGTTGTATCCTTTTATCTGTCTTCCTCTGCCATCTAGCACATGACACATGCAAGTTCTCAGTCAGTAAGTATTAGCTAAATTAAAATTTGTCAAATTACTGTTTAAGACAGCTTCTTCATGAACTCTACTTTGAAACACAAAACTAACCTCTTAATACTCATGAACATCCATCTGTATTCTGTCCTTTCTGTGACTTCTGTTTGAGGACCTCTGATTTTTATGTCTCTCCTCCCCTCTCTGGCTTGTGTTTTCTTCATGACACTGAACAGGGTGGCTACTTCTTCAGCCTAATCCCAAGATATGATACTCACAAGTACATACACCATAAACTCTAGGGAGAAGGCTCACCTCAGGAAAGAAAGCTGGAATAACTCCATTTAGATTCATCTCTTTATGGAATTATCATCATGAAGGAAGAGCATAAAATATGAAGGAGCAGGAGACTCACTCTTTTTTTAAATTGAAGTATAGTTGATTTACAATGTTCTGTTAATTTCTACTGTACAGCAGTGTGATTCATTTATACATATATATACATTCTTTTTTATATTCTTTTCCATTATGGTTTATCACAGGATATTGAGTATAATTCCCTGTGCTACAGTAGGACCTTGTTATTTATTCATTCTATATATAATAGTTTGCATCTGCTAATACCAGACTCCCATTCCATCCCTCTCCCAACCCTCCCTTGGCAACCACATGTCTGTTCTCTATGTCTGTGAGTCTGTTTCATAGATAAGTTCATTTGTGTCATATTTTAGATTCCGCATATAAGTGATATCATATGGTATTTTTCTTTCTCTTTCTGACTTACTTCACTTAATATGATAATCTTTAGGTTCATCCATGTTGCTGCAAATGGCATTATTTTGTTACTTTTATGGTTGAGTAGTATTCCTTTGTATGTATATACCCCATCTTCTTTATCCATTCATCTGTTGATGGACATTTAGGTTGTTTCCATGTCTTGGCTATTGTAAATAGTGCTGCAATGAACATAGGGGTGCATGTATCTTTTTGAATTATAGTTTTCTCCAGATATATGCCCAGGAGCAGGATTCCTGGATCATATGGTAGCTCTATTTTTAGTTTTCAGAGGAACCGCCACACTGTTTTCCATAGTCTTGCACCAATTTACATTCCCACCAACACTGCAGGAGGGTTCCCTTTTAGGAGCCTCACTCTCAACACTGAGCAGAAACAGAATGAATCAGAGGACACTAAAGTACCCCAAACTAGCCACTAATAAGTAGATTTTTGATTCCTGAAATCACATTATAAAATAATCACAAGATAAGTCTGGTCAATCTTCCAATAAATTAAAATATGAAACTTATCAGCATATGAGGACAAAAGTTAACATTTCTGTTCTCTCACAATAGTACAGTATAACAGAAACCATTGAGCCTTTGACTACACAAATAGTTCTTAAATTTTAGTGTGAAAAAGAACCTAAGATTGTGTAGACAATTCAAATTCTCGAGTTTCACACTCAAGAATTCTAATTCAGTAACTATGGCACAGTAATTGCATTTTAAATAATTGCACGAGGTGACTCTTACATAGGTGTTTAGGCTCTCGCTACTCCAAGTGTGATCCATGTGCATCAGCATCATCCCTGAGCTTTGTTAGAAATGCAGTATCTTGGGACCCTCCCTAGACCTACCAAATCAGAATCTTTATTTTTAGAAAACCCCCAGGTGATTCTTATGCCCTTTAAATTTTGAAATGTACCGCTCTAAGTACTTTATATGCTGTGAGAAACACTGGATATACACACCAACTAGTGAAGGTGATCCTGCTGACTCTTCGTTGTTCCTTCTCTTCCACTAGAAAACCCTAATTGTATGATAACACAATATAAAAACAACAACATATGACATTTAGCACTTGTTAAGCACTCATGATGTGTCAAGCTCACCTAAATTGTGCCCATAATAATTTTATTTCACAATCCTAACAACTTGGAAGCATTGCAGGCTACAGGAGAGAGCATGTCCTTGGGGAGTGGACAGACCCAAATGTGAATCTTAATTTTTTTTTTTTTTTACCTGCTAAGAACATAACCTTGGGTGAGCTTTGTAATCTCTTTGATTATTAGTATTGCTACTTTAGAAATAAAGAATCCACTGCAGAATTTGGTGAAGAGTAAAAAATGAGCACCCATGCTGTTACTTGGTGCATGGTGAGTTGTCAAGCCTCTTATTCCTGAATCCAAATAAAATACACATAAAAATCACATGATGATCTCAATAGATGCAGAAGAAGCATTTGGCAAAATTCAACATCTATTCATGACAAAAACTCTCAAGGAAGTTGGTATAGGGGGAACATACCTCAACATAATAAAGGCCATTTATGAAAAACCTACAGGTAATATCATACTCAATGGTGAAAAGCTGAAAATTTTCCTCTAAGATGGAGAATAAGACAAGGATATCCACTCACCACTTCTATTTAACATAGTATTGGAAGTCCTAGACACAGCAATCAGACAAGGAAAATAAATAAAAGTCATCCAAATTGGAAGGGAAGAAGTAAAACTGTCACTGTTTGCAGATGACATAACACTATATATAGAAAACCCTAAGACTCCACAAAAAATATTATAACTAATAAATGAATTCAGTAAAGTTGCAGGATATAAGATCAATATACAGAAATCTGTTGCATTTCTATACACAAATAATGAACTATCAGAAATAGAAATCAAGTAAATGATTCCATTTATAATTGAATCAAAGGAATAAAATACCTAGGAATAAATTTAACCAAGGAGGTGAAAGACATGCACTCTGGAAACTATGACATTAATGAAGAAAATAGAAGCTGATACAAATAAATGTAAAGATATCCATGTTCATGGATTGGAAGAATTAATATTGTTAAAATGTCCATGCTATCCAAAGCAATCTACAGATTTAATGCAATCCCTATCAAAATACCAATAACATTTTTCACAGAATTAGAACAAATAATCCTAAAATTTGTATGGAATCACAAAAGAACTGTAATAGCCACAGCTGTCTTGAGGAAGAAGAACAAAGCTGGAGGTTTCACGATCCCTGACTTGAGACTATACTACAAAGCTATAGTCATCAAAACAGACACATACTGGCACAAAAACAGACACATATATGAATGGAACAGAATAGAGAGCCCAGAAATAAACCCAGGCATATATGGTCAATTAATTTATGACAAAGGAGGCAAGAGTATACCATGGGGAAAAGACAGTCTCTGCAATGAGTGATGTTAGAAAAACTGGACAGCTACATGTAAAAGCATGAAACTAGAATATTTTCTCACACCATATACAAAAACAAACTCAAAATTGATTAACTACCTAAATGTTAGACCTGAAATCATAAAAATCCTAAAAGAAAACATAAGCTGTATGCTCTTGGATATTGGCCTTAGCAATATTGTTTTGGATTCATCTCCTCAGGCAAGGGAAACAAAAGAAAAAATAAACAAATGGAACCTAATCAAACTTAAAGGCTTTTGCACAGAGAAGGAAACCATCAACAAAATAAAAAGGCAACCTACTGAATAGAAGATACTTGCAAACAATGTTTTCCATAAGGGTTAATATGCAAAATATCTAAAGAACTCATACAACTTAAAATCAAAAAATTAAACCTAATTAAAATATGGGCAGAGGACCTGAATAGACGTTTTTTCCAAATAAGACATACAGATGATCAACAGGCACTTGAAAAGATGCTCAACATTGCTAATCATCAGGAAAATGCAAATCAAATCAACGAGACATCACCTAACACCTCTCAGAAGGGCTACTGTCAAAAAGACAAGAAATAACAAGTGTTGGTGAGGATGTGGAGAAAAGGGAACCTTAGTACACTTAGTGGGAATGTAAATTGGTTCAGCCACTGCTGTAATTCCTCAAAAAATTTAAAATAGTACTATCATATGATCCAGCAACTCCACTTCTGGTTAGTTATCCAAAGAAAAAGGAAACACTCATTCAAAAAGATATATGCGCCCCAATGTTCATAGTAGCATTATTTACAACAGCCCAGATATAGGAGCTACCTAAGTATTCATCACTGGATGATGAATAAACAATTATGTCACACATACACACACAATGGAATATTATTCAGCCATAAGAAAGAAATGAATGAATAAAGAAGATGTGGGATACATATACACACACACACATACATGCACACACAATGGAATATTACTTAGCCATAAAAAAGAATAAAATTTTGCCATTTCCAACAATAGGGATAGACCTGGAGGGCATTATGCTAAGTGAGATAAGTCAGACAGAGAAAGACAAATACTAATGATTTCACTTATATGTAGAATCTAAAAAGCAAAACAAATGAAAAAACGTAACAAAAGAGAAAGAGAGTCATAGATACAAAGAGCAAACTAGTGGTCACCAGAGGGGAGAGGGGTTAGGGGAGGTGTAAAATAGGTAATAAAGATTAAGAGACATAAACTACGTTGTAAAAAATAAATAAGTTAAAAGGAGGTAATGCACAACATAGGGAATATAGTCAACATTTTATAATAACTTTGTATGGAGTATAATCTATGCAAAATATCAAATTACTGTGTTGTACACTTAAAACATAATATTGTAAATCAACTACAATAAAGAGAATCAAAAATACACATATACACCTCATTTACCCTGCTCTCCATGCAATGCTGACTTGTAATTCTATTTGTTCTTTTAATACTTTAAATATAAATATATTTATTTTCATTACAGTGCAGCTTTTTTCACATGTTCTGAGTACTATAATTTTTTTCCTCATTCAAAGAACTTTCTACCATTTGGTCAAGAATCAAGTCTTTTCTACAACATGTCACTTAACCGCACTGCAACCCCTCTTTGTTTTGTGTTCTCTTATACTGCTTTGAACCTACAATGGCTGACCAAAGCTGTGTAAGTGATATTGGTATACCTGACCCAAATCAATAAGGGGACCATATAATGCTGGATATTAAAATGCTGCTTTTATGGTACATGGAACAGCCTATAAGGCAGTTGTCATGGAAACAGATGGTAAAGATCAGCCAGCGCATAGGGATAGGTGGATATTGTCTGACATTATGAAGACATCATAAGCTTTGCTACCCCCTGAGAAGCTGATCGCCAATTGTATGAATGGAGGTGGAAGAAACCAGTGATAGAGGCAGGGCATGACGTTACAGAATCTTAAGGAGAATGAAAGATAACTTGAAAAAATGGTTCTGAGAACACAGCTCCACTCCGACTGGAGTATAATAATATTACACAGCCCTAATTCAGGTGGTGTTCCCATTTTCAGAAATGCATCTTCCAGCCTAGAGAGTCAGATGTGGATTCCCTTTCCTTTAGTCAACTTGCTACTGCAAAGAAGTCATAAGTGGAAAAGGTATATAGTAACAAAACTGTATTCCTATTCTTAGGATCTGAATGGCAATAAGAATTTGAATCTGAGTCATGCATTCAGAGCCATGTAAAATAACTGAAGTATTTCCTAGTATGGCTATGAAATTTGTATGACCACGTGCCCTCAGCCTAGCAGGAAACCAAGTTATCTTTCTTGTAATCTCAAACTTTGTTCATATATATTTTGTTGAAATTATTTGTTTCAGTTAACACAGAGATTGTAACTTATTTATATGTTTTTCTGCAGCAAGTAGCACCCTGCCTGGTACAGAAAATGTCCTCAAGAAGTGTTTGTTAAAACAAACTAAATGCAGGAAGACTGGCTATAGGAATTGAGATTTTGTGACCCAAAGAATGCAATATCAAAATATATTTTTTCATTCTATCACAACTTTATATCATATAGAAATATGTTCACTATTAATATTGAGGGATTATTCTCCAATTCTAGTAGATGAGGATAACATTGTTTACCATTATACCAAGAAGGATTTTCATAAATTACATAAGCACTTCCTGACCAAAACATGTGAAATAATAAAACACATCCACAAAAGAGATTGAAGAAGCTTTTTTAGAGTTAAAAAATAATACATACATATATATATATACATATACATATATACATATGCATATATACATTCATACATATAAATACATGCATATATACATATATCAGTAAATATACATATACCTATATGTAAATATATATACACATATGAAGGTGGCACAGTGTACTGTTTTCTGGAGAAAAATAAAATGACCAAGTGATTTCATTTTAAATAGTACTAACATACATTCTTAAATGATTTGACAGATAAAATATGAAATAAAATTATATGTATCCTCCATAATCAAACCACCAAGGACAACCAGTGGGCCAAGTTCTATCTTCATTATGTTCTATTGAAAACTGTGAAATTCCAAATTCTATTCATGACCCAATTCCTTCTTTTCTTTATTACTATCTTGTCTTACTCATGATAGGATCTCTGTCACTGTATGTGATAAATGGTATCATTTTATCTTAACTTTGAAAATTAGTGATCCTTGGGCCATGCTCAAACTACATATGTATTCTGTTGGAATGCAAAATATTTTAAACATCAGTCATATTTTTTAAACATCTCAATATGCTTTTGTAAATTTTACCTAAAAATATTGTATTTCTTTGATCTTATTTTCAGTGATGAGCAATATTTGACCACATATTAAGGTGCACAGAAGATCTTCAGTGATGAAAATGTTTTAACTCAGCATTTCCCATACAATAATTTAATTCATTCATCCATCTAAAAACATTTATTCACTGCTTACTATCTGAAAAATATTGTGTGAGGTGATAGAAATACAGCACAAAAAAACGAACATAGACTCTATCCTTCAGGAACTTATATCCTAAAAAGGTACACAGTCATTAATTATTTAAGTACTCAGTTCCTTATAATATTTGTAATAACTGCTTTAAGGAAGATGCTCTGTGGGGTGGGGGGCAGGGGGCAGTTCATGTCTAGTTATCCATATAAAGTCCCTCCTGGTCCAGGGAAACAATTGGCTTGATAACTTACTTAAAATTTTAAGCATTCTGAACTTAAGAGAAAGAGACTTTCTCCAATGCTGGAAACAATATTTACAAATCCATAAGAGAAAATGAAACCAAGAACCCCATTTGGCCTTAAAGACATAGGCCAATCCCTAGGGGTCCTGAAATTGAGCTTCTAGGTCCATGCACAAGTCAATTTACCCAATCAGGTTAGGGAATCATTTGAACCCCCTTCATAAACAAGGACCCTTGAGGGGTGAACTAGAAAAAAATTGTTACCCAGGGGTACATCTGAGGTCTACTCACCTCTCTTGACTTTGGATCTGTACAGAAAGAAAATAAAATTCTCCCCAAGAATCCCTAAGAAGACAAGTATGTGACTAAAATTCATAGTACCTAAAACTCAAGTTGAAGTTTGGGTTGTAATTCTCCCATTGCCTACCAGAAGCATTCACACCTCCCATAGGGAAAATCATACTTAAAACTCAGGCTGAAAGACGTTACTGCAGGCAGTGTTCCATGGAACCTGAATTCATAATAAAAAAGAAAAATCTCTAAGCATGGGGAAATAACACCTGAGGGAGTCAGCAAAAATCATAAATTGAAGAATCAGAAAAATAATTACTGCAAATATTGGAATTATCAGATGCAGAATATAAAATATTTATGTTACATATGTTAAAAAAGTTAGAACACAGAACTAAAAATAATGAAGAAACAAGAGCTCTTATGTCAGAAAATAAATTGAAGGAAACTTGCTTAATCTGCTAAAAAAGTATCTACAAAAGGATTAGTAAAATTCATATATGAAATGTTGAAAACTTAAAATCCTTCCCTTAAAAAAAAACAACAAAGATGTCCATGTCCACTATAACTATTTACATTCACCATTTTACTGGAGGTATTAGCCAGTACAATAAAATAATAAGAAGAAATACTAAACTGTAATGTTTGGAAAGGTAGAAGCAAAACTATCATTATTTACAAATAACATGCTGTCAATACAGAAAGCCCAAATGTATCTACCACCAAAATATTTGAATGAATTTAAGAGTTTATCGAGTTTAATAAATACAAAATCAATATAAAATTAATTACATATCTATGTATTACCAAAGACCAGGAAATGAAACTCAAAAATGCCATTTACAATAGAATTTTAAAATATCAAAGATTGTAGAAATGAACACAACAAAAGATATGCAAAACTTTCAGGTAAAATTTATGTAACTTTACTGAGACATTTAAAAAATTCTGGACTCTCTGTTCTATTTCGTTGGTCTATATATGTCTTTACATCAGTGCCACACTGTTTTGATTATCGTAGCTTTGTAGTGTGTGTTGGAATCAGGATGTGTGAGACCTCCTCCAACTTTGTTATACCTTTTCAAGATTGTTTTGGCTTTTCCAGGTCCCCTAAAATTCTGCATGAATATAGGATGAATTTTTCTATTTCTGCAAAAGCACTGCTGGGATTTTTAATAGATTGCCCAGAATTTGTAGATGGCTCTGAGTAGTACTGACATCTTACCAATATTAAGTGTTCTAATCCATGAACAGATATGTCCTTCCATTTCTGTGTTTTCTTTACTTTCTTTTAGCAATGTTTTGTAGCTTTTAGTGTACAAGTCTTTTGCCTCCTTGGTTAAGTTTATTCCTGAGTATTTCATTCTTTATAATGTTACTGTAAATGAAATTATTTTTTAATTTCTTTTTTAGATTGTTCATTGTTAGTGTATGGTAATGCAACTGATTTTTGTGTTTCCTTCACAACCTTTAAAACATTGATCCACCAACATTTGACATCTAGGATTTCTTTTGAGAAGTTGGACCCATTCTCATTCCCATTTCTTTATAGGCACCTGCTCCCTCCATCCCTACCTTGATCCACGGACTGTTTATGGATTATCTCTTTATCTTTAATGTTTGAAATTTCACAGTGATATTCCTAGATGTGGATTTTTTTTCTTTCTCTATGCTAGTCACTTGGAGACTCATGTCCTTTAGTTCTATTAAACTTTAGTTAATTTTTCCATCATTAATTTCCTTCCCATAAAATTTTCTCTTCTATTCTTATGAAATTCTTATTATTTGGGTTCTTATTCTTTGGGTTTGTAACAAATCTTCATATCTTTTCTACTTCTATTTTCTACTTTATTGTCATTTAATTATAACCCTAGCATGTGGGCAAATGACTTTCAATGAAGATGCCAAGACCATTCAACAGTCTTCAGCAAATGTGGCTGTGAAAATAGCTACATGCAAAAGAATGAAGTTGGACTCTTACCTTACACCACATACTAAAATTAACTCAAATAGATGAAAGACCTAAATGAAAGAACTAAACCTATAAAATTCTTAGAAGAAAACATAGGGGGAAATATTCATGGCATTGGATTTGGTAATGATTTCTTGACTATGACATCAAAAACACAGGCAACAAAAGAAAAAATAGATAAGTTGGACTTCACCAAAAATTTAAATTTTTGTGCATCAAAGGACACTATCAACAGAGTGAAAAAACCTATGGAATAGGAGAAAATATTTGCAAACCATATATCTGATAAAGGATTGCTATTCATAATATACAAAGAACTCCTACAACTCAGCAACAAAAAAACACCCCAATTAAAAAATTGGCAAAGGACTTGAAGAGACATTTCTCCAAAGAAAATATACACATGGCCAATAAGCATTTGAAAATATGCTCAGTATCACTAATCATTAGAGAATGCAAATCAAAACCAGAATGAGATACCACTTCACACCCATTAGGATGGTTAGTATAAAATAAATTTTAAAAAGCAGAAAATACAAGTGTTGGCAAGGCCATAGAGAAATTGGAACCTCTGTGCATTGCTGATGGGAATGTAAAATGGTGCAGCTGCTATAAAAAACGGTATGGCAATTCCTCAAAAAATTAAATAGGGTTACCATGCAATCTACTAATTCCACTTCTAGATATATACTCAAAATAAGTGAAAGCAGGGACCTAAAGAGGTATTTGTACACTCATGTTCACAGCAGCATTATTCACTATAGCTAAAAGGTAGAAATGACCCAAGTGTCCATCAGCAGATGAATGGATAAACAAAATGTGGTATAGCCATATAGTAAAATCCTATTCAATGATAAAAAGGAACAAACTACTGTTACCTGCAACAATATGGATGAATCTCAAAAAAAAATATGTTAAATTAAGGAAGCCAACATAAAAGAGTGAATATTATATGATCCTATTTGTATGATATTTCTAAAGAGGGCAAATCTCTAGAAACAGAAAGTAGATCAGTGGTTGCCTGTGACTAAGGCTGAGAGTGGAAATTGGCTTTAAATGGGCACCAGGAGACTTTGGGGTGATGGAAATATTCTAAAACTGGATGGTAGTGATGGTTGCACAATAAATTTACTAAACTCATCAAACTGTACACTTAAAATTGGTGAATTTTATGGTAGGCAAATTATACCTCAATAAATCTGTTTTATAAATTAATTAATCAATCAATTAATTAACTAATTCTGATTTGGGGTTGTCAAACCCAATATAGTAAAACTGTTAAATTTTCCTCATATCTATAGATTTGACGATATTGCAAGGCAAACTCTCACTAGCATATTTCAAAGAACTTGACAAGCTGACGGTGGAAGACTTATGGAATAGCAAAGAGCTCAGAGAAACTAAGACACTGCTGAAGAAGGAGAACCAGGTAAAATTTTAATACAAATTACAATAGTGTGGTAATTGGCACAGAATAGATCGAAGGGGCAGAGAGAACCCAGAAACAGACCTAAGCATGGAAACCCATTTTATAATGTGGCTGGTAATGCACATCAGTAGGAAAACAGTAAAATATTCAAAAAATAGCATTGGAATAATTTGTTATTTCTATGGTATAAAAATTTAAAATATATTCCTAATATTATATGCAAAAAATTAATTTCAAATCAATTGGCTTAATCAAAGACACTTTTAAAAAGGTAAATTTTATAAATTTTTAGAAGAAAATATAATTTTTGTTCAAGTTTGAATATTATAAGATTTCCTAAGCACACAAAAAGGCATAAAGAACACAGAGAAAGGGGCTTCCCTAGTGGCGCAGTGGTTAAGAATCTGCCTGCCAATGCAGGGGACACAGGTTCAAGCCCTGGTCCGGAAAGATCCCACATGCCGCGGAGCAACTAAGCCTGTGTGCCACAACTACTGAGCCTGCGCTCTAGAGCCCATGAGCCACAACTACTGATCCCGCGTGCCACAACTACTGAGCCTGCGAGCCACAACTATTGAAGCCCGCGCGCCTTAGAGCCCATGCTCTGCAACAAGAGAAGCCACCGCAATGAGAAGCCCTCGCACCACAACGAAGAGTAGCCCCCGCTCACCACAACCAGAGAAAGCCCATGCACAGCAACGAAGACCCAACGCAGACAAAATAAATGAATTAATTAAAATTTAAGATAAAAAAAAAAGAACACAGAGGGAAAATTTGAGAAAGCTGACTACAATAAAATTATGAATGCTCATAAAGTGCAGTATTTAAAGAATATTTTTTAAATCCATGTAAAGGGAGAAAACATTTGCAACACATTTAAGTGGCAATAGATTTGTTTCCAGAATTTAGAAGTGACTACAAATGAGTAAGAAGATGTAGTAATTCAATTTTTTAAATGGGCATAATACTTGAACAAGTTCTTCACAAGAAAAGAAATATAAGGAAAGTTGTACAGAGAGGAAAAAAAAGGGGGGGGGCTTTTAGGTGCCCCTAAAAGCAGCTTTTTGGTGGCTCTCGCCAGCACCCTACCTGGCAGTTTCCTGCCTTTCAGCCCCATCCTGCAGCACCTCAGCAAATTTCTCTGCCATTTAGTGCACAAAAGCCACCTTTTTCCAACAAAGTCTGAGTCTCCACTTTGCTTGGGGGTGGGGAGCATCTTCCAAAAATGTTAGTTCTTTAAGTACTCTATTTTATCCCTGGAGGCAGTGGATGCTTCCTAAGTCCCCTATTCTATTCCTATTGAATTCTTTAGAGTGCTCTTTATTCCTTAGTAGTTAATCTCCTATTGTTATTTAATCATTCTTTTCATTTAAACGTTCCCTATTTGGTTTACTGTGTGATTTCTGTCTCCTGACACAAGGATCAAATCCCTTTTTGTAATGAGTGCCCTATAATTTTTCAAGAGCTACCTGCCCTATCTCCACTTCTGTATTCATCTTTACTGATATCTCCTCCAATCAAAGCCTAGCCTAGAACTTTGTTTGAATTGTATTTGTTTTCCTTTACCTTTAAGTGATCAGGTTTTGTACCTTTCATGCAATGACTCTTGATGTTTTTCTCTGACCTTTTGTGGCAAGTAAATTACCTCTGCAGGGTCCTTCCAGAGGCAGAATATCCACAGTTTCCACTGAATATGCTTGTAGGTCAGCTTCATGTTCACTTTGAACAGGGAAAATAAATAGTAAAAGATAATTTTTTAAAGCCAATATATTTCGACAAATGATATATTTATGTGCCACAGAGAATAAATGACTTCAATAATCATAAATGAATGCTGCTGGAATCACAGTATTTTTTTCCAAATCAGACTTTATTCTAGGAGATAAGTAAGCTACTAGTCATCCATTGATTTTGCCTTCCTTTGCCACTGTGTTTCTGCTTACTGAAAATTAAAGGCCCCCTTTTTTTTACCTAAATGATTAATGGCACATGCTAAGCAACTCTCTCTTTCTGCATAGTTCATTGCAAATGTGAGAAATATTGTCAGAAACAAAATGAACCTTTTGGAATTGACTGATTTCTCCCATTTTAAAAAATTTTATCTTGCAACTAGATGACAATATTTTTTTAAAAAATAAAGTAAAAGAAGAAAACTTGCACCAAGGTTTTGACTTCTGATCCGCATTCCTAAGGCAGAAAAAGCATAATCTAAATAAGATGTTTCCAGAATTTACCTTATAAAAGTCTCTTGCCTTTTCAAGGCCTTATCAAAATGAATTAAAAAAGCAAATTTACATTTTTCTTTTATTACTATTGCTCCACTTTCTGATTGGATCAAACATAAATAAGCTATATTTTATCCAGCCTACTTCACTTCTAAACTTGTATCATTCAAACAACAGAAGACATTTGCTGAGAAATGTAAAATTTTAAACATAATGCATGCTATCTGTAAACAGAGAGAGAACGAGATTGTTACGGGGTTGGCGTGGGTTGGGTCACAAGGGCTTTAACCAAGGAGGTCAAGAGAAGACCCGGACCCGCAATCTCGGTCCTCGCGATAGCAAGCAAAGACTTGCAGACTACCACTTCCGGCGGAAGATCGAAGCAAAGTTTATTTAAGCATAGGTACACTGTCAGAGAGAGGGAGCAGCTGTTTCTGCAAACTGAAATCAGCTTTCCTGTACAGGCTTAAGGGCGTTTTCGAGAATATTTCGGGCAGCCGGGGTGAGTGACAGGGGATCATTATTTGATTGACAGTCCCGAGCTATGTAACAAGTTTACTATTGCGCATGCTCTCACCCTTGATTCACTAAGAAATGCCCATGGAGGGGGCTGGGGAACAAAACCACATGTAGATTTTATTATAATGATGGTATAATGAGTTTGGGTTTACTGTAGGTTATACGCCTGTCTGGTCTGGGCATGCGCAGCCCAGGGAAGTTCCCTCGTGTTACTGTGTCCCTCTTTCAGGATAAGTTGCCCACTCCACGACCATAATTTCTCCTGTTCTGAGTGGAGTCAGGGAAGGGTCCCCAGATGGTTGGGGTGTAACTCAACTACTCCCCCTTGTCTTTTCGCCACTGTCACCACCTTGCTGCTAATGTCTAACTACCTAACAAGATGATAAGGGTGTTATTGAATTTTGTGAATATGTCTAATACGGAAGGTTAAAGACAGTTCTAAAAAATTCACATAACACTTGTTTATTGATTGATAATTATGAACATTTCATTTGTCTTATACTTACATATATAGTATTTGTGTTTGTATAAAAACATACAGAAGCACACACAAGGATATGCATATTTTTTATTATGGATCATTTAAAATGCAAATTAAAAAGTCAAATCCATGGAATCCACATATGTCAAACATTGATATCAAAAGTAAATTGAAATCTTAGGAACATAGTGTTTTTGGAGTCCAATTTGTGATGAATGTCACATTTTTTTCTTTGCTTGTTTATTTTGTTTTTTGTTTTTTTATTTTAATCCAAGACAGTGATTCCTCTCACTACAGGAAGAATTGATTCCATGGCAGCACAGTCTTTAGGAAAGCCTGGGTCTTTAAGACTAGAGAGTCCAAGTTAAAATCTCATGCTTGCCCTGCAACTTTGGACCAATAAATTTAGTCTTTTGGGCCTCAGTATTTTCACCTATAAAACAGAGATTAAAAACATTCAACTCAAAACTGTTGAATGGACTAAATGAAATGATGCAAATAAAACCAAAAATTTGAATCACAGTAGAGGAAACTTCCCTCCTCTGCTAAATAACCCAAGCATTTAGGGAAGCATAACTTGAAAAACTGTCCAAAACAGGATGGAAAGGTCCAGGCAAAGGCAATTATGGTATCTTTGCATTTCAAGTCCATCTAGGGATGGCTTACCAAAATGAGGTTTAACCACGCCCTACTCTCCATCAATAGTTGGTAATGAATTTTTGATCTCCATATATCTATGAGACCTGACATATTCAGAATGGATTAATGAAATGGATGAAACCATAGATCACTTTTGGATTGCCTATGTTTCCCTGAACACTATTAAAGTACAATAAGCATATGGAAAAATGCACAGGTTGATGAATTTTCACACACTGAGCACACTCAGGTAACCAACACAAAGATCAGGGAACAAATATTGTGTGAACCCCAGAAGGCTCCATTTGCTCCCTTCTGGTCACTACCCCTGACTCCCACCCTAAGGACAACCACTATCCTGGATTTTAATGACAGAGATTAATTTTGAGAATGTACTCAGTTTTTAAGCCATTTCTCAGTTGTTAAATCATTCAAGATCTTATTCAACAAGTATTTATTCAGTGGCTCTTAATGGCCCAAGAATTATACTGGCTATACAGTAGTGAATGAAATAAAACTTAGCCCCTGCCTTCATGAAGCATATGATCTAGCAAGAGTTAGAAAATGATGAAATTTAAAAATCTAATCCAATATTATGCACTTGGTGAGCCAAAATCCACATTTATTTCCTGGGAAAGCACGCCTGCAACAAGTTCCCTGGACAAGCCGTTGACCAAGTGTCCCACAAAAGATTTTACTTTAAGTTATCATCTCTTTAAATTCTATTCAGGATTCCATACTGAACTTAAAAGACTTCATGAACAAACAAGAAATAATTCTAGTAAAATCATAAACATATTAAGAGAAAGGAGGGAAATTCAGGACTAGGTCACTTTTCCCTAGCTCATGATATCCAGCTATGTTCTCTAGAGTACTAGCTCCATCAGAAGTTGATAACATTCTTCAATCAATATTTCTAGGTCATAAAATTTTAAAAACTGGTGGGTTATATAAAAGTGTTTTATTTTTGATAAATTTTGGGATTTCTCATAGCCTTAATATATTAACGTTATCTCTAATTATTCAAGGGCATGGGGATTATAATATGTATCACTTTCCAAACAAATTAAATCACAGAACAACTTTTCTTCATGAATCTTACTAAACGATCTGCTAGGAGGAAGATAATGTAGCAGTGATGGTTAAGACAGGGTTTGGTGTTTGACAGTTCTGTATTCGAGTATATCATACAGGGCAAGAAACTCGACATCTCTTTTATTTATTTATTTTTTATCTTTATTGGAGTATAATTGCTTTACAATGATGTGTTAGCTTCTGCTTTATAACAAACTGAATCAGCTATACATATATCTATATCCCCATATCTCTTCCCTCTTGTGTCTCCCTCCCATCCTCCCTATCCCACCCCTCTAGGTGGTCACAAAGCACTGAGCTGATCTCCCCATGCGATGTAGCTGCTTCCCACTAGCTATCTATTTTACATTTGGTTGTCACTGAGTTTTGAACCATAATATTTATACCTCATCAGCTTCCAAATGGTTCCATGATCTGTGAGCAAGCAGTGAGCAAGATAGTGCGATGAGACATGCCAGGGCATTTCCATGTCATTTTTTAGGGAGGCCCCAGAAGGAGAAAGTTGAAGCCTGGGGGCATTTGAATCAATCTACCTTGAGTTGCACTTGTGAGGTCTTTAAAATTCCTGATGTGTGTGTAGTGTGGACAAAAAAAAAAAAAAATAATGAATCTACCACTTTCTAACATCTGGTGGGAGAAGAGGAGTTACACGTAGATGGTTAACACCTTAGGAGGCAGAGGTGAGCTCTAAGCCTCTAAGGTTCTAGGTCTGCCCTCTAAGATGATTGAAAAAGACCTTCTCCTCTAAGCCTCCTAGGTAATTGGAAAAATTACCTGCTATCTCCAGACTTTATTTCACACACCTGTAAAGAGAAGGCAGTGATCTCCTACTATAGTGTCATTCTAGTGAGGATTAAGGAGTACTAAACATGATTTTATAAGCACAAAAAAATTATGTCAACCACACATTTTTTATAAAGCTATGAATAAATATTATTCTTTCTCCCCTGCAAAAAAAAATAATTGTACATCACTGGATGCTATATTCCATGCCATATTTCTATTACCATTTGTGGTGGCCATCAGAATGCACTCTGAAGGCTTTCAACTGCAAGGATGGTAATTAACTGGCAGCTGTGCCCTGGAACCATCACATTTGTGCAGAGGACACACCTCCCAGGATGGCTCCCAGCCAATGGCAGGATGGCAGAGATACTAAGGCAGGCCCATTCCTGGAAGACTTGGAACTCCTCTGACAGCAAATTTTAGCCCTAGGACTTCCCAGTGGCTTTTCTAAACCTTTCTTAGATGGCTTGGCAGTCTGCAACACTTGCACCTCACCCTTGTTTCCTCTCTTCCTCATTCAAGGTCAGACCTGCATTGAGGTCTCGTGACTCTCCTTTTCCCATTTTCTCACTCAGGTATTTTCCCTAACAAAATTTTTGTATGCTTCATCTTATCTTATTGTCTGGTTCTCAAAGGACCTGAACTAACATTCCATTTAAGGACTATCGTTACGTAGCAGAAACTGTTGTCAGCTCATCCACATCACTTGGCCCAATGGAAGGCTACCTGCAGCTGCCATGGAACCTTTTCACAAGCACCTGCAACTTCCTGACCAAGCCTCCACTGCTCTGTGCTCAGGCAGCCTGGAAGAAGCCTGAGCATGGAGGAGAGGAACAGGCTCCCAGGCATGGTTCTCAACCAATGAGCGAGGAGAAATGGTGGATAAACCTTCTTTTCTTGCCCCTCCATGAGACCCTAAATCATGTTTTATAAGGTCACATAGAAGATTCCCAATGGCTCCATGCACTAAGTTCTCAATTTATCCACCATTTTTGGGGAATCTTCCCTTCCCTGTCTTCACTCCCATATGATTTCTTCCTGGGATCATCTCCCAAATAAACTCCTTGTACCCAAATCCATGTTTTTGTTCTGCATTTGGGGAAACTCAAAATAAGGCACATTATCAAAATCGAGTGAGTTACATTTTAAATTGTTTTATTTATTTTAGAATTCATGAATTCTAAGTCTATTGAAGTCAAGAAAGTAGAACAAATGAGTGACTCCAGCCAGGTGGAAGAATACAGAGAGGGATGGAGATGTGCTGAACTGCAGAACACAGGCTTTGTGTAAAGAGGGCGATAGCTACTTACTCCCAGCCCATTTGCTATGCAGAAATGTGGATCTATTGATAGAAAGCCAGGTGCTCTGATATTTACAGAGAGTCAATGAAGTCATCTAATATATATGGGTAAAATTTCAAGACTTTTAAAAAGCTTTGTGGACCAAACAAATACATCTATCTCCTGCATACAGAAGTAGACCTGGAGTTTGTGATCAGTGATTAGAGATTCAGGACAAGGATCCTAGTGGGTTTAAAGATGTACAAATGCAAATAAATGCCACTCCTTTGATGCCATCCATTTGCAACCATAAACTCTTGATCTCCTCCTGTTCTACTTTTTTTATACTCTTGAGAGAATTCTAGGGCTTGTGCCCTGTCAAATCCAATAGGAAATCAGGTGAGTCAACGTGGCATCAAGTGCCTTCTGCAGTCTGTGTACATGAAGGAATCAAGAGACAAAAAGAGTTTTGTTCTTTTCTCTGAAGCATAAAGCTTCTGATGTTTTAAGAACAGAGGCAAGTTGAGGGAATTCTCATTCTTAAAGAAACTGTTGCTAACTTAAAGAGAAACTCTTGAAGACTAAATATTCTTATGATGACTTGAAATGCATCAAGTTTTACCTTGCTTTCAAGTTGTATTTGGTGTGTCTGTTTCATCTCTCTGTATTTTTTTCCAGTGGGTCCTTGCCAATGGTAAATTTTAGCACTTCTGTTGTTACTTCAAATCTTTGATGCTACAAACTGTCCTCCTCATCTTTCCTGCATCCAGTATTCCCTAGCCCTCTTTTCTTAACTCCTGATCATCCTTTATAAGACTTATCTTGAATATAACCATCTCAGTGAAATTTTCCTTCCCTGAACAGCTTGGCAGAGTTAAGAGTCCTAGGTGTTCAAAGACACTTCCATAAATCTCTTTGACAATACTCCTATTGTATAATTACTATCTGTTTCATTATCCCTCTACGCAAGAATCCTGTTACAGATCAGGCCACGTGTACATTTTTATTCCTCTTCACAAGAATCCTGTTACGGATCAGGCCACATATACATTTTTATTCCAATGTCCAGCATAGAGCCTGGCATAAGTAAGTGATTAACACATAGTTCATGAATGGGTGCCAGTTCCTGTCTTACCCTCCATTCCTGTTCCCACCTGTATCCTCCCCATTCTCTTCCGCTCTCATGCCAGCAGGGTTTATGATGAAAAACTAAAACTGGCATTCCGAGGCCTATTCCATCATACCCCATGGATCCTGGAATTTCTTTCTATCTCTATGTTCTTAATGCCCTGAATGGAAACTTGAGGAGGAGGAAGATGAGAAAGCAAAAAAGATACAGAGGAGGCATTGACTAAGGCAAATTTGACAGTTCTAAGGATTTTATTCACTTCTTATAATTGGAGAAGTGGACAGCATATCTCATTTCAGCCTCACAAAAACCCTTAGAGATAAGGAAGATAAACGTTATGATCCCAATTTAGAGAGTGCTAAAGAAAGAGGATGATGAGGTATGGAGTGCATGTATGACCTGGTATGATCTATTCATCCCTTACCCACTCTTACATATCCCTACTGGCAATTTCTTCTGATTTAAATGCCAGGGGACCATTTTTTTCCTCAAGTCCCCTCTGAATGACAGACTTCATGCCTCCTCCTGGTTTCTTTTCCTCCTCGCTGTTATCTCTGTTAGCCTGCTTCGCTAAAAATCAAATCCAATGACAATTCAGCCAGAATAAATGAGTAACCTGCTAAGTAATGTTACACAGCTTCTTTTGTAAAGGAATTTGAGACTGGCTTGACATCCATCTATCAAGCCTGGTTAGTGCTAATAAAATCAGGCCTCCCACAGTACAGGTGGATGGGCTGGCGGACCCTGCATCTCAAATGATTCATGGTAATTTGTGGTTCCTTGTGATAATTAGAAGTCCTGTAGGAGGAAAAAGCTAAATAACTCCCTTCAAGTGATGGAGGCTGTCAAAAAAACAGGCCTTATATACCTGTATTTCTTTGTGCTCCTCTAAGAAAGCATCTGGAGCAGCTCATTTTGGAAGATGGTGTGTAGTTCCAAAATGGCAAAGTGGGTCAGATAGAGGGAAGCTAGGGAGAAACTAGAGATGCCTTCAATCCCACATCCCCCCTTGACTCTGCAAGTGGAAGCATCTACCTTTGTCCAAAAGCAGAGTTTAGGGCAAGAAATATAACCTTCACGTTGACTCTGCTTGCCTGGCTGGTCTGGGTGGGGAAGAGTAAAAAGGTACATAGGTAAGGATCTCTTCTTCTGAGAAGATGGAATAGACATAATTTTCCCTATTTCTCCCACTAATTACAAGCAAAAATCTTCGGTATTATATATCTGATAAACGTAGACAACTCCAAAAGATGGAGAGAAGAAGACAGCTTGGCTAAGGATCTTGAGACCCAGAGAATGATACAGTACTGAGTTCTCTGGGTTTTCTTTTTGTCTAATATATTCCAGACTTGGAACTAAAAAAGCTGACAATCCAGAAATGCCAGTAGGTAAAAATAACCCCAACAAAAGTCAGCCCTCATTATTTACAGGACCAGAAAAGGGGCAACCTGGGAAGACAGAAAACGTTAGACCATACCTCTCTACTTCAGCCAAACAACACAGAGAACAGTTGTGACCCCCACTCCAACACAGCCCAGCAAAGATGGAGTGGGTAGCCTAGACGTCCTCCTTTGTCAGTATGGTTTCAGAGAGGTCAGAGAAGAGAGCTGGGAAGTGCATCGCCACCAGGTGATAAGTTCCCCATGAAGAATCAGTAGAGACCATGGATTTCCACGTACATCTTGCAGCGTTGAAGCACGACACCCCGTCTCGGATGGGGTGGCGTTACAGGAGGTCTAATGCAGAGTCAGGGCATTCACCACCATCCAGTCATAATTAGATCTGCCTCCCATGATGCCAGTGGAGGCCTCATAGGGAAGAGTGACAAGACATTTCTGCCTAATGCTAACACTGACCCTAAAGGCAACCCTGCCTTTTCCAACCAGAGAGGTATTAGTGGAGGCTTAGTGGGGAAGAAGAGCCCTCACTCAGGAATGAGTAAGCCCTTCACCTACTTTAGTGTCAGTGGGGGCAGAATTGGGCACCTGAACTTCAGCTCCCACTTGGCAGTGAGGGGGTGGCACGGCCACCCAACCCCATCCCACAGAGTGTCAGAGGAACCAGGCTAAAACAGAAGCTTAATATCCAAAGAGGCCAGCTTTTATTAAAGTAAAAATCAAGCATGATACCAAGAACTAAGAAGATCTCAAACTGATTGAAAAAATGACAAGAGACACCAACCTCAAGACAATAGATGATGAAAGATACCAAAGGAAATCAGAAATGGAGAGGCATACTGAATTCATGAATTAGAAAATGACAAAGATGTGAATTCCTATAAATAGTACAAGTTTACAATAATTCCTATCAAAATCTCAACAAACGTTTTTGTATAGTTAAGCTTATTCCCAAATGTGTATGTAAAAGCAAAGGAACAAGAATAGCTAAAATAATTTTGAAAATAAAGATAAAATGGGAGGAAACTGTTTCCCTGGTTTCACGATTTACTGTATACCTATGGTAATCGAGACTATGGAAGCAAATGGTCACAAAATGAACATCCATAGGCCACAAAAATAAAAAGTTAACCTTGATCTAAGTCTCATACCTTATACAAAAAATTAACCAAAATAAATCGTGTGCATAGGGGTAAAACAGAAAACTACTTATATAACAATGGAGGGAAAATAAATATTTTAATTGAATGTTTCGTCTTGCATTATAGGATTCCGTACACTTATCCAAATGTAATAACTGTATGAAGAATAATTAATTCAAGTAACAAATATTATGCAACATAAAAACAGAATAATTAAGTTGCACAATGTTATAAAGCCTTGAGTAAAGATTTTGTTTAGAATTTAGGAATAAGTGGTTTGGACAATGCAAAATTCTCTTTCGGATTCTCCATAACAATAAATAGTTTAATCAACAGTGGGGTCTCTGCTCAGGCACAGAAACTGAGAATGACCAGTATTTTTTATTATTTTTTTAAAATGTCAGTGGTCAGTAAATTAAAAGTAAAACAGAATGACATTTTTCTAAGTCTGAGGCAGGAGGTTTTAGGTAGACCTTAAGTGCTCATATGGATGTATTATCGCTGATGTGTGGAAATTTGTTTCATTATTGTTAAGGATTATCTGCTTGAAAAAAGAGAGTGAAGGAGATACATCCTTAAAAATACATCATGCATTTCCCCACTGTGTTCTATCCAATTTTCTCTCTCTTACCAGGAACAGATTCTTTTTCTTCACTTTAAATTCATGCAAACTTTTAAAAAGGAGACATAGGAAGAAAGAGAAAATATTTGAAATGTTATCCTTCTCATTTTATACCTTAGAGAAGAGATATTTGGTAGAAATATAACGCAAGCCACAAACATACACCACATATGTAATTTTAAATTTTCTAGCAGCTATGTTTTTAAAAAAAGGAAATAGATTATATTGATATTAACAGTTTATTGTATTTAATCTAATATATTTAAAGTATTATCATTTCAACAGGTATTCAACATAAAAATGTTAGTGAGATAATTTACATTCTTTTCTTGTACTGTCTTTGAAATCTGGTGTGTATTTTACACTTTCAGTGCATTCAATTCAGACTAGCCACATTTCAAGTGCTCAATAACCACTGCTTAGTGGCTCCCAGGTTGAACGGTGAAGCTCAGAGAATAATAAGTAAATGTTTTCTTTATTCTAAAAGATTTCATGTACTGATTACAGCCACAATGTTTCCTTGGTGTGCCCACAATCTTCATATATTTATGTTGTTCTATTAATCTATAGAGTAGACTTTTTAATAGTGATACACAATTGAATATTTAAGGTTAGCTTATTTCTTCTTCAGGTCCTTATTTCTTTTTGTGAACTAAAAATTGCCTGTAATTGTGTGCAAATTCAAGAACAAACTGCAACATTTGGCAATAGTTCTATAGGAGTAATATAATAGATCACATTCGACAAGAAGAAAAACTATGCTTTTGATTTTTTTTTTTTTTTCAGTTCTCCTGAAAGACATATGAAAGTAGGAGGCAAGGTCTGTAACTAAAATAAGAAGTCTTGAATTACCATTCTATTCTAAAACAGAAATAAACTGTTATAACCATTACTTTTCAGTAGGAATTCCAGGGCAATGGAATCGTGTGTTGGAGGTCCCCAAAGGTCCAGAAAATGTGGTTATTTTGTCTATGCAAATGACAAACAGATCTAATGGCTAGATAGAACACAATATTGAACTTGCTATTCTTTCTTTGGGCTTTTTTTTTTTTTTTTTTTTTTACTTTGCCTTCATTCTCGTTATTTTTTGACGTACTGCAGTGATAGACACAGAATCCAAGTACTTCCTCCTACCTGCATGGCCACTACCCTCTTCTGTACCTCCATCGTTTCCTGTCTGGATTACTAAAATAGCCCCTGGTACCCTCGCCTCCTTCCATCTGTGCCCTTATACAGTCTATTCCAAACACAGCAACCAGAAGAAATATGCCCAATTGCATAATTGCTCTAAGAAAACTTGGCACTGCTTTCAGTTTCTCTTAAACCCAAGAATGTCCCGCTGAGCCATGCAGACCCTGGCCCCCTTGGTCTCCAAGACTCCAGATCCTATGCTACTTCCCAATGCTAACTGCACCCCAGACACCCTGGCCTCACTGATGTTTTTGGAACAAACTGGCAAACTCCATTCATGGGTTCCTTACACTGGCTATTCGCTTTGCCCAGAAGGCTCTTTCCCACATGTCTACATGGTTTCTTTCTCACCTACCTCAACTCTCTGCTCACTTCCACTTTTTCAATGACGTCTACCCTGACCACCACATTTTTTTTTTAAACATCTTTATTGGAGTATAATTGCTCTACAATGTTGTGTTAGTTGCTGCTGTATAACAAAGTGCATCAGCTATATGTATACATATATCCCCATATCACCTCCCTCTTGCGTCTCCCTCCCACTCTCCCTATCCCACCCCTGTAATGACCACCACATTTTAATTTGCAACCCAACTATATCTCTCCCCTTGGCTTTCCAAATCCCCCTTTCTTCTCCCCTTCTCTCTCAACACTTATCATTTTCTAATACACTACATCATTTATAATTTTCTTATTGATAATGTCAATTTTATTTTCTGCTGTAGGACATTAGAATGGACACTCCACCAGGGTACGGATCTTTGTTTTTTCTTAGTATTGCCTCTGAGTTAACAAATGAGTTTTGATATTTATGCTTCTATATGGTAGAAATATTAAATTTTAGCCTTTACCCTTCACATTTTCTTTTTCTCTACCCTGCTTTATATTTATCCTTTGTCATGTATATATCACTTATAACCATCTCTAACAGGCTGTATATTTTAGTTAGCCATTTTGTTTAATGCCCCTCACTCCTCCTTGACTATGTATTACCTGTGAGCAGGGTATTTGTCTGTTTTGTTCACAGTTGTATCCCCGTACCTAACAGAATGCCTAAGTGTCATGGCAGATATTCAATATATACTCATTGAATACATGAATGAATTGGAGGCCAGCAATTTTACACTTGAGTGAGGTATCTAGTGCCTTTGGACTGTGGATTAACATCAAGAGAATTTGACTTCTCTGAGAAATCCAGAAGATTTGCATTTCTTCATGGTCTAGTCTATTTCATTCACTATGTTCTTGCAAATGAGTAGTATTTGACCTTTCATCATAACTCTGCATACACAAACTTAGCAATGAACAGTAAGAAAAAATAACCGAATTTGGCATCCTTGATGAACAAACTGAAGATGTTTTCATTCAGGTACACTTCACCAGGCAACGTGAAGCCAGAGTCACTTCATTATATTATTAAGAGAGTCTATAAAATAGAAAACATCAAAATAGGGTAAAGTAAGGATTAGCAAAGGAGAAAGTAATCACATATATACAGAAAGAATTCTTTTCTTAAAACATCCTTGGATTTTGGCTTATCAACACTAACTGTACTATCCAGTTAGTTAGGTAACTGACAGGCAGTAGTTCACGTGTATTTGAAACCAATGCTTTCAGCAAGGTGTGAGGTTTCAGCAACACAAGTTAGTGAGGAAAAACAGTCTACTCCAGCTTGTACATACTTAGAGGACACTGTTTTAGAGAAATAGCAGATCTGAATAAGGAAACTTAAAACCAGTGTGTGAAGTCTCCTTTGGGACTTCTGCTCCAAGAGAGATATTTTGGATTTTCCATTTTTACTTGAAACTGGAAAACTCCTTCCTATATATTACAAATTGGCTGGGAGCGTATGACTACATATGTTTGACTGCCTTAATTTAGATGTCGGCCACCACCCACTGTATGTTGAATAAATAATTAGCCAGAAGAGATTAAGAGGATGAGGGTTTGCTGTAAACCTCAGGATGCTTTCAAAATTAAATATGTATAAAGTTTAATTTGTAACTAAATATGTCACTTTTAAAACACTCTCAAAAATAAATTTCCTTAAATCAACTATAAAACTACCCAAGAAATTTCCATTTTCTCCACAATGAAGTCCTTGCATGCCAAAACTGTATTTAGACACAAGTTATAAGGTAAAACCAATTATCAGATTAATGTTAAGTAAACATTTTCAAAATCTGACTTCTAAAATGTAAAAACAATGATCGGTGAAAAAATAATAAGTGCTTTGGCTTGAATGTTTAGCTCATTACTTTTTTTCCAGTTCACATTCTGTGTGGACTCAGAGTTGAAGTAATAGAGTAATAGATGGGGAATTTGATGTTTTGTGAGTCAAGGAATTCAATAGGGTAAGCCAGGTGGCCAGAGTGCCTTTCTGGAAATGAAGATAAGGCAATGCCAATATAATGATCGATTTATTTTCTCATCAGATGGTATTATCCATTGTGTGCTTCAAATATATGCATTCCAAATTCGTTTAGTAAGTCTAAGTACAATATAAAGATGAAAGGCAGTATCAGCAGATTCTGTGTCTCATCCGTGACCTGGCCATGGCCCATGGTTTAGAGACAGTATAGCAATCTTGCAGAAGTAAGCCATGCAAAATAGAGATCTAAAAAGTATAAACTAAGCAACAACCCCTCAAACAATGTAGATACTACAGATAGGAAAAATGATTACTAGTGTATGAATTAATAGAACAGATGATCAGAACCCACTTTGGTTGTGATGTCTCATCATTTGTTTGCTTCTGCCTAAGTTAGTCATTAAATCATTAGAGCTTATCACTAAAAGAAAATGTGATCACATGAAAAAAAAAAGTTTAAATTTCACACGTCTTGGATTTCATAGCAGGAGCCTACACTCAGGACCTAAAACCCCAATATTAGAGTATACACTAACTTCCTAACCATTTGTTTAAACTTGTCTGTATATTAAACCTTGTTGTGGTGGTTGGATTTTTGTTTGTTTTCATAGAGAATTATACTCAGAAATCTATAAACTAAAGATAGTTCCCAAACATTTTTCTTTCTTTGTTTATTTAACAGCATCACAGGAAATTAATAAGTACCAGAATCACATATATTTAGCCCTAGTGTATTATTTCTCATTTTTTCTTTTAAAAAATAGTTGAAAAAGTCAGTTTTTCTATCTAAATTTACCATTGATTTTTTTCTCTTCAGTTTCCTAATAAAAAGCCATTTTATGATAAAAATGATCATCATAATTATGCTCATAATTAGTAGGAGAGCAGAAATTTATGTTCTACAAATTACACAGAAAATATAATGTACCTTGGTGTCTTTCACAAAGACTTCCAAGAAAAACTTGGAGGAAGAGCTTATTGCTTTCAGCTTTAAGTATCCTGGAATATATTACATCTTTGTTTTAGGTAAGAAGCTCTAACCACAGTTTGCCTACAATTAAATATTCAGTGGCTGCTTATCCATTTTATGGATTATTCAAGTTCTTTGCTTCTCTTGTCATTAGTTCAAAGCTTGTTAGTTCTTCTTTCTTGCAAGAGTTGGGGACAGAATGAGGGACCAGAGCTCAGAGTAGCCTTGGATGCATTTTGGTGTAGGAGTTAGTTACACCTGTTAGCCAAGTGGAAGTTTGAAGTGATTTGGAAACAAGGTCAGTCATACACGAAGGTATTTAGGCAGCTACTTATATAGAGTGAATTAAAGGAAACATGCCCCAAATCATTTCAGTGAGCCAATGTATTCCTTTTCCATTGCTGCCTTGACAAATCATCATAAACATGGTGACAACACAAATTTATTAGAGTTCTGAAAGTCAGAAGGGGCATGGTCTCACTGAGCTAAAATCAAGATGTAAGCAGGTCTGCATTTCTTTCTGGATCTTGTAGGAGTGAGTCCATTTCCTTGCCTTTTCCAGTTACTAGATACCACCCACATCCCTTGGCTTTTGGCCTCCTTCCTGCATCTTCACACAATGAAGCATCTCTCTAACTGTTCTTCATCTTTATATCTTGTTTTGACCACAACCTGGAGAGGTTCTTCATCTTGAAACACTCATGTGTTAAAATTGGCCCACCCAAATAATCTAGAACAATCTCTCCATCTCAAGATCTATACCCCAAATTACATTTTTTTTGCCATGTAAAAAAAGCATATTCATGGATTTCAGGTGATTAGGGCACTGATGTCTTTGAAGGGTCTTTATTCTGCCTACCACACTCATTGAATATCAAGCTTTCATATTGCTCCTCTTGTTCTAGGTAAAACAATAATTAATGCTACCAAAATACCTAAGTAACCCATGAGTAATAATGTAATAGGGAAGAATAAACCTGATTCCGTACTGGATGTTTCTTTTACTTTAATCTTTGTATTCTATTGCTTTTGCTACAAGTTAATCACTAAAGAGATGTTGCCTATAGCTTAAAGTATACAAAATGACCCATCTCCCAGAGCTAAAATACCTTTGTTTAGCTCACAGGAAACATCCTAACCAGACCCACCTGTGAATGACTGCAGGAAAGAAGAAATTAACACATCTCCTGCAGAGTCTGGCTGGAACCAGGAAATATTTGCAACACTTTACCACCTTTTTACTTTCCCTTCTCACCTCCCGCTCTTTGTTCTATAAAAGAAACTAGCACCCAAACCCCAGGCAAGATGGTTCTTTGGGACACTAGTCCACCATCTTCTCGGTCTGCTGGCTTCCAGAATAAAGTCACTATTCCTTGCCCCCAACACCTTGTCTCTTGCTTTACTGGCCTATCCTTCAGCTGCAGTAAGCAGTATGAGCTTGGACTAGGTAAGAGTAACTCCAGTGTACTGAGTGCTTATTATTTTTCAGGTACAAATATTATCACGTAATTCTTACAATGGACCCTTGAAGTAGGCGTTATTTTTATTACCATTTTACAGATGAGGAGAGGGAGCATCAAGGCTTGGGCCAAGTCGCACAGCTTTGACCAAGCTCAGTGGCAAAGCCAAGGTCCCATTCCAAGGTCTCCTGGCTCTAGATTCCATACCCCGATTTTCAAAATTTGTTTTACACCGCTTTGCTTTTACGAAAGACCTGTCTTCCCTAACCAAAAGAAATCTGAAGAGGATTTTCACTCTTACAGAAAAAGGCAAAAAGCAAAAACAGCATTCAGAGTTTGTTTTGCAGCAGCTGTTAGAGAGCCATTGCCCCCACCCCACCACCCCAGCAGTGAGAGCCACACCACCTCCTAGCTCTTTACCCAGGAACTACACTCAACATCTCAGCATGAAGTCACCATAGCTTTGAACTGTACCTGTGAGCATCTGTGCTTTATCTCGATTTATTTTGTGCATTCGTTAGCAAGATGTGTCCTAAGGTAATTGCTTCTTTGCTTTATGCCATTTCAACTTACGAAAGGCTTTGTAGGGATGCTCTACATTGAGATAGCTGGGAAATCCTGTAATTTATTCTCAGCATTTTATACCTTGACTGAAAGAATTTTACTAAATGAAGGCCATGACGGAACGATGTGGCCTAAAGTAGTGGTTCTCAAAACTCTCAGAACCACCTGGGAGGGCTTGATAAAATGCACTGCTGGGCTCCACCCCAAGAGTTTCTGATTCAGCAGGTGGGGTGGAGCCTCGGAATCTGCATTTCTCTGAGTGCCCAGGCGATGCTGATACTTCTGGACTATACTTCGAGAACAACTGGCCTTGAGAATGGAAAGCCTGAGTCAGGTTGAGAATCTGCTCCAGATGTTTTTGGCAGAAAGTGAACTTGAAGAAAAGAGCTAAAAAAAAAAAAAAAAGTTACTGAGTATTATAGAGGAGTAGGGGGGTTGGAAAGAGAAACTAATGAGCTAGTCTAACCAGCCTAACCCCTATTAAGTAGAACAACTTGGCCAGGGCCATTTGTTCAGGTAGTGACAGAGCTGGGACTAAAATCCAAGCCTGGATAGGTACAAAAAAAAAAACTGTTGAGAACAAACATCACTTATTTTTAGCCTTTCCTGCATTTGACGGCATAAGTGGATTTAATTACCTACACTGTCTGCATTCTCATGTCAGTAGGTAAATGGAAGGCTGGCACCCTAGGTCTGTTTGACCAATTGTTTTGAAAAACATTCTGGAACTCTTGGAGTATAAATGAGTAAAATCTGGTTTTATTCCCATCATTTTATTAATTTAGGCTGTGCATAAAGCACACGCTATTAGAACATTGAGAGGATTTTGCTAATTTTCTTTTTCCCCCAAAGAACGTCATTTTGGAATAAGGTCTTGATGTGCTGTTTCTCATGTTTCTCTCTAAAGTTCCCTGGCAAGGCCCATGCTAACAGCCTGGTTCCGCTGAGCATCTGGCTGGCACTAGAACAACCCTGAGAGAGACAGAAGGACCTGCTCTTCATCATCTTTTCAGAAAGAATTTCAACTCTCTGGAGCTTGGCGGGAAGTCACGTCTTTGCTTCATCTTTTTCTAACATTGGCGTTCCTTGTGAAAGCCTATTTATTGAGGTTTCTGAAATGCCTTCTCTGACACCAAGTATGGTCATCATCTGACCATAAGATAATCAAAAGAACCTGGGAAACATTTGGAGTGAAATGTATGGCATGCCTTAGAATTAAGGCGAAAGGGGACAGTGAGATGAGGCAGATGTAAGAGCTACAGCTTATGCACTGCATTTCTCGATGTCAGTGATGTTGAAATATGTAGCTGAAAGCAATGTAGATCAGCAAAGTCCTGGAATAGAAATCACACTCTATTTCCTGGATGATCCATTTAAAGAGACTATTTATTGCATACTTAGTTTCAAGGTCACGTGCCCATAATTGTTCTTACATAAATATATTTTACTGGACCTAAAATTAGCCTGACATCCCCTCCAAAAAGGCAGGGAAGGAGAGTTCATCTCCTTAGTATGCAATGTCAAGTTTCAAACATACAAGATTATTGGAGTAACAATTGATGTCTCTAACGTGAGGTCACCAAGGATGATATTTGGTCCTCGACGGTTGATCTGAGTCAGAGATTAAGTGGAACACAAATCTCCAGGGCAAAGCTTCACTGGGAAGGATAAATGTGTTAGGGATGTCTTTCAACCACATGGAGAGTTAAGCACAGCATCTTTGGCTCAAGCACTGGAAGTCTTCCGTTTTGGTTCTCCGACTGAAATATTCCTAGGAGTCCTCTGGGCTCTGTCTGTGGTGGTATGTGTGGGATATACCCAGGGTTCGACATTACTCTGTGGCCTTGAGTAAGAATTTGAGCTAGTTCATAGCTCCTTGATTTGAAGGCAAATCTACTGAGAGAGAGTAGTCAGGAATTATTCCATCACATGCAGGTGTTCCCTAGACTAGTGTTTAAAAGGTTGCACATTTCCAGCCTGTCTATCAAGCCCTCACTAAGGAATCAGATCACCTCTTCTTGGTAAGATTCAAACGTGCTCTTCACTGGCTTGGCTAGTTCTACCTTTTTTCCTTTGCTAGTCATGTCTCCTTCCATCCAAGAATAGTTCCAGCAATCTACTTAGGTTATTTTTATTGAAAGGCTGTGCAAGTGTTGTATCCCATCTTCTGGCCCTCCCCTGCTTTAAGGTAATTTCTCTCCCCCTTCATGTTTCTACAGCTTATCATTGCAAACAGTATTCAACATGTTCAATTCAAATATTCAAATGGTCGCTGCTGCTCTTTACTTTCGTAAACAAGCAATGGGTATAGCAAACATAGATTTTGCATTCCACCTGTGCGCTTCTCTCTGAGGATCTGTAGCACTTTCGTTTTAAAATTGTTTTCAATTACTTTTTTTTAAATTAATTTTTATTAGAGTATAGTTGATTTACAATTTTGTGTTAGTTTCTACTGTACAGCAAAATTAATCAGCCATACATATACATATGTCCCCTCCCTTTTGGATTTCCTTCCCACTCAGGTCACCATAGTGCATTAAGTTGAGTTCCCTGTGCTATACAGTATATTCTCTTTAGTTATCTATTTTATACATAGTATCAATAGTGTATATGTGTCAATCCCAGTCTCCCAATTCCACCCCGCCTTCCCCCTTGGTATCCATACATTTGTTCTCTACGTCTGTGTCTCTATTTCTGCCTTGCAAATAGGATCATGTATACCATTTTTCTAGATTCCACATATATGCGTTAATATACGATATTTGTTTTTCTCTTTCTGACGTACTTCACTCTGTATGACAGTCTCTAGGCCCATCCACGTCTCTACAAATGACCCAATTTCATTTCTTTTTATGGCTGAGTAATATTCCATTGTATATATATACCACATCTTCTCTATCCATTCATCTGTCGATGGGCACTTAGGTTGCTTCCATGTCCTGGCTATTGTAAATAGTGCTGCTATGAACATTGGGGTGCATGTACCTTTTTGAATTATGGTTTTCTCTGGCACTTTAAAACTCTATTCTGACCTGAGAAAACCCATATTATGGAGAAGACCTAAAAATAAGAATTACCTAGGTAAAAATAAATTTAAAATAAAATTCATTTTTATTAAATATGGTTTCCAGAGAGAAATTCATAGAGTACTAAAGAAAATAACTCCATCACTGTGCTGCTTCACTGAGGTCACAGAAATCATATTCTCTATAAGTTTTGCTAAGATATACTGAGGTTGGCAGAGGGGTACTATTATTATTGTTGTTGTTGTTTGCATTTTTCTATTTCAAAGCATTTCACAGAATCTGAGTAATCATTTAAGTTTTAGGTGTATAGTTAACATTTGTATAGAACTTTGGAATTTCCAAAGATTTTTTGGGTACACTATCAAATGTATTCTCCAAAATAACACTGTGACTTGGTATTATTCTTCCCCACTTTTAAAATGAGGAATCTTAACTACAAGGAGTGCTGTAGCTTGCTAAGGATCAGACAATTGGTAACATTGTTGCCCTAAATCCAGTGCTCTTTTCACTACACCATCAGTTCCAAATCCTGCCTCCAGAATGTCCTATTACAGGCACATGGGGAATTTTGAAAATAAATATCAATGCCCAGGCCCTAACTCAGAAAAATTAACTCAGAATATCTAAATGTAGGGTCCAGGAATCAGTATTTTTTAGAAATTCCCTGGGAGATTCTGATGTATAGCCAAGGGTGGGATCCACGGCACCAATCTAAAAGGCTGCCTTTATCATAGCTAATATTTGAGCATAGATTATTTAGTCAACTCAACATCTTGTAACATAGGCAGGCAGGCTAAGAGCAAAACAGTTGGCATGACATTTTTTATCTCTCATTCTCCTTCAGCACGTTTTTTTAGGGTTTGTCTTTAGCAGTGAAGATATGATGAAAACACATCGTACTTAATACTAATAACTAAGAGAACCCTTAGAACTAATAACTAATAGAACACTTGGAACAGCAGGAACAGCATACAAAGCAAGCAAAGAGAAAGTTCTAACCAGTGGACTCTGTTGAGTGTTCCAGTGTCACTATTCCCATGTGTAGCAACCCCTCTTCTCATTGAATCAATCAATTGCAGTAGCCTTTGGCATGTACTCAAGAAAGAGGTGAAGTGACCAGTGAAAATATAGTCCCTGACCAAATTTAACCAATTACTTTCTTTTCCTAGGTCAGTTACTACTGAAAATACAGTGACCTGTATTTTATTGTTCTTTCTAAATGAAATGCTCTTAGTGAAACAGAAAGAACCATTTGCAAATATCAAGTCTATGCATTTACTCTGTCCTCACACCTCTCACCAGAGAAAGAAGACTCAGCCTTCTTCTTTCTCTGAGACTGAGTCTAGCGGCTTACCTCCTAAAATAAAATAGAAGAGGGAATGATCTGATATTGACCTGTTTATCATGACACTAGATTAGAATACAAGATGTGGGAAAAGAGAGAATTCACTAAATTCCACAATCCCTTCTTTAGCTGATGGAGAGCTATATTTGGTAGGTGGAGTAACAAAAAGTTTTTCATAAAGGTGACCCAGGCAGGAAGAGAAAATTTTAGGAAGACCCCTCCTAGTTGCTAAGAATGGAGAGAGGGCAGACAAAAATGGTAACAGCAGGAAGGCCTCAGATGAGATCAGCTATATATCCCTGCTCCAGGGCTTTGATAGATTGTGACAGAGTGAAGAGCGCTTCAAGTACTCTTGCCCCCAGTGGAGCTTTTGATGGAGAACACTGTGTATTTATTCAACTGCTCATTCAGCAATATTTGTTGAGTGCCTACTCTGTGCTGATGACTGTTCTAAGTGACAGAGATAAAGCAGCAAACAAAACAAACAGGAACATCTTTTCATGTGCTTTTTGGCCATCTGTTTGTCTTCTTTGGAGAAACGTCTATTTTGATCTTCTGCCCATTTTTGAATGGATAAAGAAGATGTGGTACTTATGTACAATGGAATATTACTCAGCCATAAGAAAGAATGAGCTAATGCTAATGCATTTGCAGGAACATGGATGGACCTAGAGATTATCATACTAAGTGAAGTAGGTCAGACAGAGAAAGACAATTATCATACGATATCACTCATATGTGGAATCTAATTTTTTTTAATGACATACATGAACTTATTTACAAAACAGAAACAGACTCACAGATTTCAAAAACAGACTTATGATTATCAAAGGGGAAATGTGTTGGGGGAGGGATAAATTGGGAGCTTGGGTTTAGCATACACACATTACTGTGAATAGAGTGGATGACCAACAAGCACCTACTGTATAGCACAGGGAACACTACTCATTATTCTGTAGTAACCTAAGTGGGAAAAGAATCTGAAAAAGGATGAATATATGTATATGTATAACTGAATCACTTTGCTGTACACCTGAAACTAACACAACATTGTAAATCAAATATGCTCCAATAAAATTAAAAAATAAATAAATAACAGGGATCCCTTCAACGTGGAGGCCCTCAGATTTTGGTGAGACAGGACTACCTTGCACTCTTCATCCTCATTCAGTCTGCATGCAGCACTGGTGATGGAAGAGAGGAGCTTTTGCTAGAGGGTTGACTTAAATCTGAAAGAAAGATGTATCTGCTGAACCACCCAAACAGAGACTGAGTTATTCATAGTCTAAACATTAACTTGGTCTGAAATTACTGAACCAAACTAATAGAGAAGTTTTGGTCCTCTTCTCCTAGAGGCAGACAGTGTTCTAGCATATCACATCAATTAGTTCCAAGAAAACAAACAAACAAACAAAGCTATGTTTCTTAGCGCATGCATTAGCAATTTTGCAACTGTCCTCTATTCGGGAACAAGGGGATGTAGTAGGACAACAGGACACCTGGGAATAGGGAATACCTGGGATAGAGTGTTGTCATGGATCATTGTCAACACTGATACACCTTGGAGGCCTCAGAGAGACAGGATCATCAAGAAATAGATGGTTTGAAGAAATAATATATACTACTGTTGCTTATTGGTGCTGATAACATTTTCTAAAACCCTTTAAACCAAGAACTGGAACTGTGCCCTAGTTACAAACATCAACTTCCTAGGAGAAAGAGCAGGATAGGTAAGCTGCTTTGGTCCTTGAAATTAGATAATGCCATGCTTGAAGGAATTTGTGTAAATTTATGTGTATTCTAAGTCATTGAAACAGCTGCTATAGATTTCAAAAATACTCTCATGATTATGTGGAACCCTCCTATGTAATATGGAAACAGAATATTTATGTCCTCTGCCCAAGTATCACCAGGTACATCTCAGTTTTCACCCTTTGTTAGAACTCCAATCAGTGTTTGACATTGTCTTACTTATTTTTACTATCACTAGATCACCATCTTATTTGTCTATGGTGTCTCTAAACACACCGTTAACAGTCTATGAGCATAGGGGTTATATAGGGCCTCATCTAAAGATCTAAGAGCTTTGGCCAAATACAGTTTCTTCTCAAAAGCTCTTGGCATGGCAAGAAGACTGTCTTTAGACTTTCCTTTTCTGCATTTAGAATCAGTTACATATCTACAGTGCTTCGTGTGTTTCCTAGGTATAGATGTACGCAATGAGATCCTCAGTGGCATAAAACCATGGCTACTTCATTGTCTATTTATATATTCATGAAAGAGCCTGAAGTGTGAGGCAATGGGTAGAATGAATACAATTCAGTGGTAATGATGATGAAAGTAAGCAATTCTCCTCCAAGGAAAGATCATCTTTCCCTGGTTCATTAATTAGTTGAAGACCTTAGATCAGCATAAAATGCCTTTAGCTGGTAATTAGCATGCAAATAAGCACTGGCCCCCAGGCCCAGCATTTAAAAGAAATGAGGCTGGGCTTAAAAGGAATGCTGGAAGCAAGCCTATTTTAATAAAAATCAAAACTAATTCCCAAAGCACTGGTAGAATTTGCTTTATGGTGTTTTCTTTTTTTAATCCTGTGAACCCCACCTTGAGAGTTGACTCTATTATTAAGATTCACCATTGAGGCCACTGAAATAAATTCTTTAAGAAATAACTGTTAGAAGAGAACATCTTGCTTCTGGGGAAGACCCGTGGCTTTTCCATTGGGAAGCTTATGAAAAATTTATATCTGGTGCACAAAGCTAGGGCTTTTATACGACAATACATTTTGCAAAGTCTGGAAAGTCACTGAAGGGATTATTAAATTTGGAGCCCCCAAACCAGCTCCCCATCTCAAAACTAGCAATCACCTTTGTATTTTTCAGGGTAGACTAGACTATGAGACGTTAAGAAATTAATCCCAGAATTTCGGTACCTGAACATAAGCAGAGTTGATTTCTCACTCAGGCTCCATTTTCAATGCAGACGAGCAGGGGCCCCTTCTTCTCCTTGTCCCACAGGGACCTGGGCTGTTGGAAGCTCTGACAGTTTATAGCTGCACTGTCTGGAACCCATGCCACTGGCTCTTGAATGCTTCGCCCTGGAAGTGAGACTTGTTAATTCTGCTTTGAGCCCATTGGCCAGCACGAGCCCTCTGGCCCCATCTAACTGGAAAGGGGCTGAGAAATATGGCAGGGCACACAGTGGACATTCCTGTATGGTTGTACCAAACCTTCATATCCTGCTCTGTTGCAACAAATTCGGTTAAGCCTAGGGTCACCAAAATGATTTTTAGGGAAGGGAGGTAGTGAACTAACCACTTACTTTCATGTGGTATTTAGAATGGAGTCTTCTTTGAACTCTACCAAAGTGCTCCTAGTTTTAAATTTTTTTAATTGTGTATCTGGATTACTATTTCTCAATATTTTGTTGCATTATCTTTCCCCCCTCCAAGGAGGTTATTTTAGATATTGGTTTTTCTAAATGACCCCCTTATGAAATATTAATACTACAGATATACTAGATATGTTTATGTGCCATATGTATACCTGAGCTTTACACATAAAAATGGTAAGGTTTTTTGTCCCCCAAGAGCCAATTTTCACCCCCTTGGAGGTGATATCATACCCATCCCCCTTGAGAATGTATAATCTAAGCAGAATAAGGAAGAAATATGACCTGTATTCTAGAATTTATGTAGCTGATTTCATGCACTTTGAATAGTTCTATCATAGCTATAGCTATCTTTTTTCCCCATTAGCCATTAGGAATCATGGGTCTCCATCCATTTTCCATATTTCTCCATCTATACTACGAAGGCAGCATAGCTAGTGATTCAGAGCAAAGGCTTTAGAATCAAATAACACACTTTCAAATCCTACCCCCTTCGCTAGGGGAGATCTTTGACATTACACAAGTTATTTAGACCCTCTAGACCTCAGTGTTGTTTGTTTGAATCTATAAATGGACTCTAGCAGGAACCATGTTATAGCATTATTTGGATGATGGATGTCAGTGTTTTTGCATATTGCCTATGACAGTTCTTGGTAAATATTTTATCATTGTTTTTGTTGATGCTCTTATGCTTATCCAAATCCCAGAATTTCTGGGAAGGCAGAAAGCTGAAGCTAAAATTTCTCTGTCATGTGCTTTCATCTTTTGCCACCATAGGGCTTAATCCTTATTTTCTGGCTGGTATTGCCGCTTTCAGAGCTTCCGACCCAGGATCACCTAGGGCTGTCAGGATTAGGTTCTGAACAAGGAACCACAGAAATCCCTTTTTAGTTTGGGAAGAGCCCAAATTTGTGGTCAAATGTTCTTTATATTGTGGGCCCAAATGTTCTCAAGGTATTAAGACTGAAGGTTAGAACACTAACACAGATTTTAAAGTAACTGCCTCCCAGAAGTAATAGCTGAGGAAGAAAAGAGTTATGATGTCTGCTTCTGCTGTGTTTCTCTAAATCTGTGTGCAAGACCCATCTGTGAAGCCGAGTAGAGAGAACACTAACTGGGCTTGGAGTTCAAAGTTCTGAGTTCAAATCTTAGAAGCATAATTTACTACAGGGAAACTTGGGCAAATCACTTAATCCCATCAAGCTTTGGTTTGGTTTCCTCATCTATAAAATGGGACTTATAATGTCTATCTCATTAAAGGATTTTGCTGGGCTCAAATGAGTTAGTATTGATGTTTCGATGAGAAAATAAGAAGAGACTAAGGCTCTGTGTAAATATAAAAATTATTATTATTTCTACCTACTTTCACGCATACTTTGGTCCTTAAATTTTTCTAATTACTCTGGGAAAGGAGGGGTGATTTTCCGATTACAGATGTTTCTTCTATCTATCAATCCCATATCATGACCCCATTCAATTAGAAAAAGGTAGTGCAATTGAATTGTAATATGAATACTGTAGCTCAAAGGCATGATGTTAATTTTTTAAATATCTGAGAACCCCCCAAAGGCACTAAATCTGCCATTTTCTCCCTAATGTCTGCCAAATATATTCAAGACTAAACGGCTTTGAATGGCCAGAAATCCACATCTGCATTCTCTTTTCCTTTCCTTCTTAGTTCATGGAGTGAAAATCTGTTAAAAATATGCTCTTATAATTACCCAAATATAGTAACCTATCTCTGTACCTTGAACTATTTCTAACTGTCTCTGTAAATAAGGTGATAGAAAGGAATATAAACTGAGGACTTTTGAAGTTTGGCCTGAAGCATTAGCATGGCTCCTTTGGGCAGATGCTAAAGATTATAAAATGTCAGGAGTTCACATGCACAAGCTAGAATCAGAAAGCTCTCAGGATAAAGGGCAAAAGTGGCACGTGCAGATCAATTCACCGGGAAAGTTTCCTTCTGCCTTCCTGCCCTCACTTCCCTTTCCTCAACGTGCAAGTGGATGGGAAGAAATTGATCAGAGAGGCTTAAGAGTTGTTGTAATTTGTGATCCTGTGAAAATCGCTCAGAATTGAATATTCAAGGGATATTGGTCAGTTCCATGCTGTGTGATATCCCACAAGGAAAACAACAAACCCCTGAGCTTGTCAACCAGTTCCCTTAGGATCAGGTGATGAAAGAGTAGAAAGCTGGGATGGGCCTCTGTTTAAGCGACAGAGGTGCACTAGATTTCCAATTCTCCGTTACATGATATAGTTTTCCCCAAGTTAGCAAGAAAATTTGAGGTGTTTTGCATGAATATTAGAAACAATGAATGCAACTCAGCATATCATTAGTACTTTGTAAAATATGTGATGTCAAGTTTTACAAATAATATACTATTTTATCCATGACCTGTAAGTTGATCTTGGTCTGGCATCTCTCTCTCTCTTCTGCAGGTCTCCTTCCATCGTTTCCATGTCAGCCTGTTTATCAGGGAAGATGCCTGAGGTATGAGAACTGCAACTCCACATATTGTTTATTTCACTTAGTAAGAAATCTGTGAAAGAGCCAGAGCAACACTGGGGCAGAGTGGCAGAAATTGGGGGCATTGGACATGAAGCACAGATACATTTAGTAACTTACACAGAATTAATAAGGCACTGGGTTGTTTTCAAGATCTATGATCAAGTGACTACTACAGATACTGCTTACAAAACTGATACTTTGTTGGGAGACAAACCAAGTTTTGTAATATAATTAAATAGAAATTAAATTGGAGAAAATGCATAATCATATTCTTATTAATATGTTAACTTTGTAAAGATTAGTTGAGTATTGTAGGTATGGAGCAAGATAACTAAGGCAAGTTAATTAGATTTCAAGTGAATTGCCACCATGTTAATTCATATTTTATAAGAACAGTAATTAAAATCCAACATGTTAAAGCAGTATTTTATTATAGCCCATACTAACATTTCCTTATAAGTTATTTTAAAACACCAGCTTAATGGATTAGTAAAAATGCAGTAGTGTAACTGGGCACTTATTGTTAATAGAATCTAGATTATGAAGTGAATTTTTATTGTTTTTAAAGTCACTCACTGCACACTTTTAATGACATAATACTTACATTTGTTGGGGGTTCATTTGTAGCCACTTCGTGCTGCATATGAATTTCTAGATGCATATTAAAATAAATACTAGTTTGGCATCCATTTCTCTAATCTTATTTTATTTATTTAAGAAAACATAATTATCATGGTCTTTAGATTTGAATATGAAGCTCAGTGGGAAGTGAAACAAGTCACGAGTTTTCTAGACTGGGATTTTACTTGGTCAAGCCACCATACCGGTTTGCCAAACATCTCTCACGTTTGAACAAGGGTAAGGGTATAAGGGGTGATTCTGCTTCCTTCATGAAAAAATAATTAGAAGAAGGATGATGAGATAAATAACAAAGCATGTGAAGTCAGGTCAGATCTTGCCTCTGGCATATAAACTCCCCTCTTGATCATTTGCCATTTAGAGGAGAGAAATTTCATTGCCCTGTTGATTCAGGTTCTCAGCAGGGCTCCAGTTGTTGATGAGACCAGTGTGTACCCACTGAACAATGTTGCATAGAAACTGGCAAGAAATCATGTCAGTGGGTTTTTCAATCAAATCAGCTTGAGATGGTAACTACCCTGCTGAGAGTCCTCTGCAAAGAGTCCCTGTGTTGTTGGTTGGGAGGAGTCCCTCTTCTTTTTCCTCAGTGCTTGAGATCAATGAGGAGATATGTCTCATTTGGCCAAGGGAAGGGTCTTAAGCATGTTTACGATAACACTGTGAGGAATGTATTTCATGCTTCAACTTTCCAAATGAGGAAACAGAAGTGCAGCTATATAACATGCAGTGCATTTCCAAAATTGTCTAGTGAATGGTTGCATTCCCCTGGTGATTGTTTGATGTCCAAATCCTCCTTCAGGAATGATTTAATCTTCCAGTTGCTGGAGACCCAGTGTTCCGCACCCTTCAGGTACTGCTTTGGGTGGACATCTGTCTCACTTGGTCACATCTCCTTCCTGGGACAGTCTGCAGCCAAGAACTAATCAAAGGTCAAAAGGCCCCACCCTCCAACCCCAAAGTTTGAAAGCGTATCCCATCCTCACAACTCACTGCCATTGAGACCACATTGCAGTCCCACTTCTCATTTTGTCAAATCCTGCTTTTCCATTTTTCCTTCCATGGGTGAAATCCACAGCAAGCTCCATGATAAATTTTCCACCTCAGGATTTGCTTCCCAGGGAAATCAGTTTGCATCCATCCTTTGCTGCTTCAAAATCTTCAATTCAGTATTATTTTGTGAAGCTCGTAGAGGTAATTCTCCATTGATGGTATTTTGTATTTCCATTTTGAATACACACTTCAAGAATGCCTTAAATAGAATTCACCTGTGAAGCCATCTGGTCCTGGGCTTTTGTTTGTTGGAAGATTTTTAATCACAGTTTCAATTTCAGTGCTTGTGATTGGTCTGTTCGTATTTTCTATTTCTTCCTGGTTCAGTCCCAGAAGGTTGTGCATTTCTAAGAATTTGTCCATTACTTACAGGTTGTCCATTTTATTGGCATAGAGTTGGTTGTAGTAATCTCTCATGATCCTTTCTATTTCTGCAGTGTCAGTTGTTACTTCTCCTTTTTCATTTCTCATTCTATTGATTTGAGTCATCTCCCTTTTTTTCTTGATGAGTCTGGCTAATGGTTTATCAATTTTGTTTATCTTCTCAAAGAACCAGCTTTTGGTTTTACTGATCTTTGCTATCATTTCCTTCATTTTGTTTTCATTTATTTCTGATCTGATCTTTATGATTTCTTTCCTTCTGCTAACTTTGGGGTTTTTTTGTTCTTCTTTCTCTAATTGTTTTAGGTGTAAGGTTAGGTTGTTTATTTGAGATGTTTCTTGTTTCTTAAGGTAGGATTGTATTGCTATAAACGTCCCTCTTAGAATTACTTTTGCTGTATCACATATGTTTTGGGCCGTCGTGTTTTCATTGTCATTTGTTTCTAGGTATTTTTGATTTCTTCAGTGATTTCTTGGTTATTAAGTAGTGTATTGTTTAACCTCCATGTGTTTGTATTTTTTACAGATTTTTTTCCTGTAATTGATATCTAGTCTCATAGCGTTGTGGTCGGAAAAGATACTTGATACGATTTCAATTTTCTTAAATTTACCAAGGCTTGATTTGTTACCCAAGATACGATCTATCAACAAAAGTCCAGGACCAGATGGCTTCACCGGCGAATTCTACCAAACATTTAGAGAAGAGCTAACACCTATCTTTCTCAAACTCTTCCAAAATATAGCAGAGGGAGGAACACTCCCAAACTCATTCTACAAGACCACCATTACCCTGATACCAAAACCAGACAAAGATGTCACAAAGAAAGAAAACTCCAGGCCAATATCACTTATGAACATAGATGCAAAATTCTAGTGAACAAAATCCAAAAGCACATTAAAAGGATCATACACCATGATCAGGTGGGGTTTATCCCAGGAATGCAAGGATTCTTCAATATATGCAAATCAATCAATGTGATACACCATATTAACAAATTGAAGGAGAAAAACCATATGATCATCTCAATAGATGCAGAGAAAGCTTTTAACAAAATTCAACACCCATTTATGATAAAAACCCTCCAGAAAGTAGGCCTAGAGGGAACTTTCCTCAACATAATAAAGGCCATATATGACAAACCCACAGCCAACATTGTCCTCAATGGTGTAAAACTGAAACCATTTCCACTAAGATCAGGAACAAGACAAGGTTGCCCACTCTCACCACTATTATTCAACATAGTTTTGGAAGTTTTAGCCACAGCAATCAGAGAAGAAAAAGAAAGAAAAGGAATCCAAATTGGAAAAGAAGAAGAAAAGCTGTCACTGTTCGCAGATGACATGATACTATATATAGAGAATCCTAAAGATGCTACCAGAAAACTGCTAGAGGTAATCAATGAATTTTGTAAAGTAGCAGGATACAAAATTAATGCACAGAAATCTCTTGCATTCCTATACACTAATGATGAAAAATCTGAAAATGAAATTAAGAAAACACTCCCATTTACCATTGCAACATAAAGAATAAAATATCTAGGAATAAACCTACCTAAGGAGAAAAAAGACCTGTATGCAGAAAATTATAAGACACTGATGAAAGAAATTAAAGATGATACAAATAGATGGAGAGATATACCATGTTCTCGGATTGGAAGAATCAACATTGTGAAAATGACTCTACTACCCAAAGCAATCTACAGCTTCAGTGCAATCCCTACCAAACTACCACTGGCATTTTTCACAGAACTAGAACAAAAAATTTCTCAATTTGTATGGAAACACAAAAGACCCCAAATAGCCAAAGCAATCTTGAGAAAGAAAAACGGAGCTTGAGGAATCAGGCTCCCTGACTTCAGACTATACTACAAAGTGACAGTAATCAAGACAGTACGGTACTGGCACAAAAACAGAAATATAGATCAATGGAACAGGATAGAAAGCCCGTAGATAAACCCACACACATATGGCCACCTTATCGTTCATAAAGGAGGCAAGCATATACAGTGGAGAAAAGACAGCCTCTTCAATAAGTGGTGCTGGGAAAACTGGACAGCTACATGTTAAAGAATGAAATTAGAACAATCCCTAACACCATACACAAAAATAAGCTCAAAATGGATTAAAGACCTAAATGTAAGGCCAGACACTATCAAACTCTTAGAGGAAAACATAGGCAGAACACTCTATGACATAAATCACAGCAAGATCCTTTTTGACCCACCTCCTAGAGAAATGGAAATAAAAACAAAAATAAACAAATGGGACCTAATGAAACTTAAAACCTTTTGCACAGCAAAGGAAACTATAAACAAGACCAAAAGACAACCCTCAGAATGGGAGAAAATATTTGCAAATGAAGCAACTGACAAAGGATTAATCTCCAAAATTTACAAGCAGCTCATGCAGCTCAGTATCAAAAAAACAAACAACCCAATCCAAAAATGGGCAGAAGACCTAAACAGACATTTCTCCAAAGAAGATATATAGATTGCCAACAAACACATGAAAGAATGCTCAACATCTTTAATCATTAGAGAAATGCAAATCAAAACTACAATGAGATACCATCTCACACCAGTCAGAATGGCCATCATCAAAAAATCTGGAAACAATAAATGCTGGAGAGGGTGTGGAGAAAAGGGAACCCTCCTGCACTGTTGGTGGGAATGTAAATGGATACAGCCACTATGGAGAACAGTATGGAAATTCCTTAAAAAACTAAAAATAGTACTACCATACGACCCAGAAATCCCACTACTGGGCATATACCCTGAGAAAACCATAGGTCAAAAAGTGTCATGTACCACAATGTTCATTGCAGCTCTATTTACAATAGCCAGGACATGGAAGCAACCTAAGTGTCCACCAACAGATGAATGGATAAAGAAGATGTGGCACATATATACAATGGAATATTACTCAGCCATAAAAAGAAACAAAATTGAGTTATTTGTAGTGAGGTGGATGGACCTAGAGTTTGTCATACAGAGTGAAGTAAGTCAGAAAGAGAAAAACAAATACCGTATGCTAACACATATATATGGAATCTAAAAAAAAAAAAAAATGTTCATGAAGAACCTAGGGGCAAGACGGGAATAAAGACACAGACCTACTAGAGAATGGACTTGAGAATACAGGGAGGGGGAAGGGTAAGCTGGGACAAAGTGAGAGTGTATCATGCACATATATACACTACCAAAGATAAAATAAATAGCTAGTGGGAAGCAGCCGTATAGCACAGGGAGATCAGCTCCGTGATTTGTGACCACCTAGAGGGGTGGGATAGGGAGGGTTGTAGGGAGGGAGACGCAAGAGGGAAGAGATATGGGGGCATATGTATACGTATATCTGATTCACTTTGTTAAAAAGCAGAAACTAACACACCATTGTGAAGCAATTATACTGCAATAAAATATTTTTTTAAAAAAAGAATGCCTTAAATAAATGAAAAGTTGAATTTAGATGATAGGGCTAACAAAAGGGATTGAGTTTATAGGATTTAAAAGGGCCCTAATCTTGGAGGACATTAGATAAAATGAGGAAATCTTACAATGAAAGATAATTAGATTGAGATCTTAAATACATCATTAGAAATCAGAGATATAAATTTAATTGATCGTCTCAAAAAAAAAGAAGGAACATTTGCCTTTGCAGTCATCTGTGTTTAAAAATTAGATAAAGGTCCCAGAGGAAAATATGTTTTGCTTTTGCAGCTTCAATCATTGGATGACTATTAGAGAAAAGACACCACGTTTTCTACAGGGAAAGGGGTTTGAGCAAATGAGGGAATTTCTCCTGTAGATGTTACTAGTGTAGAACACTTCAGCTCATTACCCCTTACACATAATGAAGTCACTCACTGGACTTAAGTACCCTTCGCTGAACACATCCCAGGACAACCAGCATGGAGCCAAGAAGAAAACAATTTTTTTTTCATATTAATAACAATTTTGGAGATATTTCATGGAACCCTTCCAAATATTTGGGGAAAAAAACCTCTTAATAGATTTTTTATAAGCAGTTTTATTTTAGCATTCAGATGCTTCCTGGAAAATTCTGTAATCACGAGCTCTCTTTGAGTTCTTCACTCTCCCCAGTGAATTTCCATACCCTCAGTCAAGATGATACCAATGTTTTTTAAACTTTAGCTATAAAAGTTTCCTGTTTCCTCTGAGTATTTTTAGTCTGAGATTCAGAACGTTTCTCTGTTTCAACTTTTCTTGGTCATATCTTCCTGGTGCCATTAAATCGTAGAATTTCCTGATCCCCCTCCTGCCAGATAGTATTTACTGAGATTTAGAAATTGGAGATTCACTAGGGTTGTAGGTAAATTAGAAGTCTCTTTAATAACCTGCATTAAAGAGAGCTATTGCCCTCTCTGTTCATGGAGAAGTCTCCCACCAAGATGTGAACTTATTTGCTTATTCACTTACCTTACTTCAGTGATAGTATTAATTATGACTTCAAACCTAAAATTATTGAAGATGAGCTTTGAAATAAGGGTTGCTAGGCTGCAGAATCCAGCAAGTTTCCCTCCCCTCCTCCTTCTCCTTTCTTTCCTACTTTCTACTTTCTTCTTTGCATGTCTTCATCAACACTGATAGATACTCATAATACAAAGGTGTGTGCATTCACTTATTCAACACATATTTTTGAACATCTATTATGTGCCTTGATATGTGTTAGAAATTTGGGATACATTTTTAGCCAAGCAGGCATTTCCTTTCCCTAAAGGAACCTAAAAGAGAGAAAAATCTTCCTTCTACCTTCCTAGGCTCTATGGCTGAGCCTAAGAATTGAACTGACATAAGACATTAACAAAAGAAAAGCACACACATTTTATTTAATATTTTTTACATGTACACGAGAGTCTTCCAAAGGAAAACAAAGACCCCAAGAAGCTGTACGTCTCCAAATCTTATATACTTTTAAAAACAAAGAATGATAAGTTGTAGGGCTGTGACAAGATAATTTGGCTTGGGCCAGGGCTAGTGAACTGTGGGGCCGTGACTAGGAAATACATGCAGGGAACTAATGGAAGATAGGGTTATTTTAGGAGGTTTGTTTGTCCAGGTCTATTTCAGCATTGACTCCCCATCAGGTGATAAAATGTTTTTCTCAGTACAAGGAGGTCATTTTTCTCCTGGGAAATTTTATGACCTGCTTTTAGGTAGAAAAGGGAAGCTCAGAGAGACCTTCCCACATCTTCTGTTTCTCAAGACCCTTCAGCTCAAAATAATCAATATGCCAAAATAGCATATTTGGGGGTGACAAGTTCTGAACCCCTTCAGTAACATGAAGTGGTGCCTGCTGTCAAAGAGTTCACTCTGGAGGAGACATGCCTCGAATGTGTTATACGTATTAGTTGCTACACAAAAATGAGTTTGAGAACTCCCCTGTTATACTTCTGGAATTCAGGAAACGATCAACAAGAGAAAGAGAAATCCAGGCAAGGAAACAGCTTGTGCAGAGACCTGGAGGCTTAATGGTGAGATTCTGGAACAGCACGATTAGGAGGCAATGACATGTATGTCTCCAAAGGGGAAACATGGACAAAGAGGCTGGCACATTAGCAAAGGGCTAGATCGGCTCATCACCTTGCATTTCTTACTCAGAAGCCTGAGATGGTAATTATGTCAGAGAAAGCAAACTGACCACCAAAGATTTGGGAGCCCCTCCTGCGAGGCAGAATTACTGCTAAAAAAAATGGCTTCCCAAAGAGGAGCTACATGTTCCAGTCTCTGGTGAATCTAGATGGTGACTAGTGTACACTAATTGAATGTGTCACTCCCGGGTCGAGGTGATAGAAAATGATTATTAGTCTTCTTCACTGCCTCTCATCTCTTGGTTGAATAATGATATGCAGGGCACCCTCGGAAGCTACATGTAGAAAATGGTACAGTCGCCAGCAACCTAGGTTCTTGAATGACTGGACAAATCACAGCCCCACCTTCTAATCAAGAACACCAACACTGGACTGATACAGAAGTGAAAAATCAGCTTTTACTCTATGCCACTGACATTTTCGATTTTGTCACTGCAGCTAGTTTTACCCTAATTAATGCAAGGGGCCATTAGAGGATTTTTTTTCACATAGGTATGACATGATCAGATGTATACTTTTGAAAAGGAAGATATATTGTGTGGGCAGGAAGGTCATGTACTGGGAAGTTGCAATAGGCTACTGGAAGTTTAGGACCTGTATCAGGACTTTTATAGCAAAAAGAGAGTATAGGTTTGGGCATCATTTGGGTAGTTCATCCTGCAAGAATTGCTCCTAGCTTTAGCAAGGGACAAGTCTAGATGGCTCTCAGGTTTGAAAACAAGTGTGGAGTTTTAAAAAATGCAAAAATATCCAGTTAGTAATGAAATTTATGGTACAGTAAACATGCATATTAGACTTGAAGCACCCGAAATATGATGGTTAGGAGTGACTGTGAATAATATTTACTACTTCAAATATTAAAGTATTTGAAATAAAGGATTCTATTTGTAATGGGAAATCTACATCTCATCAGAAAAAGGAATATCTTTGGTTTAACTCTTCTTCATAGAAAATGGTTCTTTTTTCATATGGATGCCTCATAAAGGCAAGGCTACTCTGATATATTTCTGATATATTTCAGGGAGGAGCGCCCAGAGACTTCCAAATGCAAGCAGAGTGGAACTTGAAGAGAGAAATTCCCTCTGTCAGGGTGTAGAATGCCAGATAATGCATCCTTACAGAGGAGACGTTACAAATTGGAGTCTGGAAGGAGAGAAGAAGTCAAGGAAATAAGAGCCATTATAGAATGAATGATAGTGGTAATTAAGGTTATGGGTAAAGAAGGGTTTAGTTACTACAATGCAAATAAATCAGAAACCTGTTTGAAGCAAGGAAACCTTGCGCCTGTTGGAATTTGCCAAGTTCTTGCCTTTTTGGTTTCCTTATAACCTAATGCTCTAGTCAGAAAGTATCTTTCTCTTGTAAGATACATAGAAAAAAAAGGTAATTGCTAAAATATGAAAAGAGGCTTATACATACACCTAGAGCTGCCTTGAACTGGTTTTGAATTAAAACAACAAAAAAGACATCAGTCATGTTTCTCAATCAGTATTTAGCATATCATTACCAACCTTGGCAGGGATAAATGACATATTTTTTGGTGACGCTAACGAACATGACATTTTAAATTCAGATTGACAAAACTGGAAGCTTCTATTTGTAAAATAATCCCCAAATGTGACACTGTATCTCTGAGGGGGATGTTTGAATCACAGAATATTGTTTCTTTAAAGGATTCATATATAAATCGATTAATCTATTTTTTCAAACCACACTTTAATATAATAAAGTTTTTTGTTTATTTTCTGATTTCGTGTTGGTTATTAGTTGTTTGTTGTTGCTTTTTGCGGGGAGGGTAATTTTTGTCTTCTGTTATTCCACTGTTGATGGTGAAGCTGGTAATAAAAAACATAATGTAGCATTCAGAGAATCGTTTCAAAATTTGAGTTTTCAAATTCCTTTATATGACTACAGACAAAATTACATTTATTCTAAAAATAATATTTGTGCTTGATTATGAAACTATTATGTGATCTGTCTATAAAATTTAAATATTAGGAAATTATAAAAATATTAAAATATTTTAAAATCTGGTTATTTGTCTTTTTTTTTCTTCTTTTTTTTCCTTCTAGGCAGAGATAACTTTGGTGTGCTTTTCCCTATAATGTTTTATTATATGGTCCTATGTCAAAAACATTCTTTGACGACATGATTTTAATAGCTGCACAGTGATCCATCACGTAGATATATCATATATTTTTTAATAATTCTTTTTTTCTGAACATATAAAATGTTTCCAAAATTTTGCTATTCTAAAACACACACACACACACACACACACACACGATGAAAACCTTCACTCGGATAAGTCTTCTTATAATATATATTTTTTATTTCTAGGACATATGTGTATATATATGTTATTTTCTTACCAAAGATTCCTAGAAATGAAATGTCTACACCAAAGTACACAAATCTTTTAGAAGGCTCTTGATACATGTACCTAAATTGCCCTCCCCGTCACCTGTAGCAATTCATACTCCTCTCAGTGGCCATTGTTATCTTGGCCTGGCCAGCTTTGATTATCGTTACTGTTTCTAACCTGTGTCAATTTGAGAGGCGAAAAATGGGATCTTATTGTGTGTATCAAGTTATTTTCATTTCTCTATATACAAAGGGGAATGAATTTTTGTTCATTTGCGAATTTGCCATGTATATTCTTCCTTTTGGGGACTGACTTTCTAAACCTTTGCATCTCGTTTTTAATACACTCATTTATAGTAGTATATTTTCAGAGATAAATATTCCAACATCTTTTCTTGTCAGTCTCCTTTTTTACTTTTGTCTATATATCTTTTCATTATTCTGTAGACAAATACAAATTCTTGAACTTACTACATCCTTAAAAATCTTTACCCATGATGTAATCATTTAAAAGTTTACCTCCATTTTCTTCTAGTTTCTTAAAAATTTTTATAGTTAATTCTGTAATTTCTGAATTTATTTTGATGTATTTTATTTGACCTACATTCAAGTTGTGTGTGTGTGTATGTTGTACTTTCCAAAGTTGTTGGGCAGAGAGAGTTTATAAAAGAATTTTTAGTCTGTAAACTGATTATACATGCTTTACTAAATTAAATAATAAATTAACACTTTCTTTTACAGCCTTCTCAATAAGATATTTACAATATCTTATGGTTTGGGCCCTGTTTTCTTTATTGAAGTATGGTTGATTTAATAGTATATTAGTTTCAGGTATACAACATACTGATTCAATGTTTTTATAGACGATACTGAATTTAAAGTTATTCCAAAATGTTGGCTCTATTCCCTGTGCTGTCCAATATATCCATGTAGCTTATTTATTTTATACACAGCAGTTTGTATCTCTTACTCCTCCATCCCTATCTTACCCCTCCCCACTTTCTTCTCCCCACTGATAACCACTACTTTGTTCTCAGTATCTGTGAGTCTATTTCTGTTTTGTTATATACACTTATTTGTTTTATTTTTTAGATTCCACATATAAGTGGTAACATGGAGTGTTTGTCTTTCTCTGTCTGACTTATTTTACTAAGCATAGTACCACCCTGAATGCACCCAATCTCATCTGATCTGGGAAGCTGAGCAGATTTAGGACTGCTTAGTACTTGGATGGGAGGACCCTCTTTTATATGTAGAAGTTAAAACATACATAAGTATATAAATATAGCTACACAAGTATATAAACATCTATCTGCTGGTCAGAATTTACAGGGAAAGGAAAATTCTAATCTTTATTGGACTATCTCTATCCCTTCACTGGGTTATGCTGCTGTATCATGTCAAATATCATATATCCTACCATATATTTCAGTCTTACATATTCTTTGGTCTATTTCAGAATTACTTATGTTAGCTCACAGATCTGTGTATCCATGTTATACCAATAAATCACTCATTTAATAGTTGGACTTTTATAGTAGATATATTTTATGTATATCTGATGATGGAAGTGTCTTATTTCTCTTTTTCAAAATAGCTTTTCCAAATGTTTCCAAATAACTTAAAGTTATTTTGTCAAATTCCAAATAATTTTCCATTGAGATTTTTAATGAGATTTCAACCAGCGTAAGAAGTATTTTAAACATAAATAATATCTTTTCAATACTCAATCTTTCCATCCAGGGAAATGCTATGTTTCTTTCTTTATTTAAAATTTCATAGTTCTTAGAAAGTGTTATACCTTTGTTTATATGAATTTTAGCCATTTCTCATTAGAATTATTTGTACATATTTTATCTATTTCCATTGTTTTATTAAAGAAAACTTCTGTACATTATATGTTCTAACTGGCTTTACAAATATAGAGGTATTCTATTGTTTTTTTACTTAGTTGCTTTATTGGATTTTGTTATTAAATTATTCCAGTTAATCTATTCCAGTTAATCCTCTAGATACTTTTTTAAAAAATGGTTATGATGACATCATTGCAATCCTCTTGTTTCATTCCTTCCAATAGGTTTAATTCTTGTTATTTGTTCTTTTTCTTCTCTCTCTCTTTCTTCTGGCTTTGACCAGAACTGCCAGAAAAGTGTTAAATAGTAATGACACTGTTACTATTATTTAAAAACTGGATGGAATTCCACTGCAGCTATGTGTTCCAAAGTATTATCCTTTGACTCTTAGTATCTCTAGATGCTCTGGGAGGAAAGAATTCCACGTTAAAAAAAAAAAAAAGAAAAAGTCTGTGAAACCTCTTGTAAAAATGTGTTAAGAAAATAACCCAAAATTGGAGTCGGGAAGCCATGAAGTGGGCGGTCTCATGCACGCTCGCATATGCTCAGGGCAGCTTGCTTAGACCAGTAGGAAGAAGGACGATTCCCTCTCTGCCGACAACTAACCACGTGTGCAGCCAATGGAAGCCACGACCACTTCAAACTCTCACTTTCCTCCAATGAACTTTTGTTCAAAACATTTCCTCCCAACTTCCTCCTTTCCTCTGTAAAAGAATGATGTTATCATTTTTTTCTCATGATTTGCCTGTGGTTCACCATACTTGCTTGTCCCAAACTGAAATTCCTCTGCTTTTCTCAAACTCATTTTTTTTCTTAAATAAAATTGCTCTTTGCTCTGGTTAAGGTTGACATTATCATTAAAGACATAATGCATTTTTGCGTGTTAAAGGTCTGAGAAATCCTGCAGTTAAAAAAAAATTGTTTTTTTTTTTTTGTTTTACTCCATTTTCTCAGAGATCAGAGAATTTTCCATAGCGTTTTAATTAAAAACCATTAGAATTTATGTTTCGTTGAACGGAATCAGTCATCGATTCATGCAAAACTCTTGGGTGGAAGAATTGTTCTGCCCTGGGTGCAGGCAATAAGGGGATGCATCGTCTGAAAATAATTTTAAAAGCAATACGAAATTCAACTAAAGATCTGTGTCATTATCTGTCTACACTTGCAGTTCTCACCCCAAAAGCCTTTGGTTAGTCTGAGTTCTAAATTTAGATAATTGTTTCAGTATCTGTTGAGTCTTTGTAATATATATTTATGCTTCAAATTTACACTTTTTTATTAATTATCTTTTAGTAATTCTGGCCTGATTCTGGCCTCCAAAACCATGAGAGAATAAATTTCTATTGTTGAAAGCCACCCAATTTGCGGTAACTTGTTACAGCAGCCAGAGAAAACTAATGCAGCACTGCAGCCAGATTTCCAGGGAAACAGCTCTGAATTAGGCTGACTTTTTCATTTAAATAAGTACACCCACATTTGTGCCAGGTCTGTGCATACCAACCCTTTTTCTGATATTAATGGATTTTTTATTTTTCCCTTAGCAGTTTTCTTGTGTATGTTGTTGGTGTCACACAAATGAACCAACCTTACTGTGTATTACTTTTTCATTGATTGTCTTATGTGTATTTATTCTCCTTTAGTCATTAGCCTACCGGGTCCCTTTGAGCAGAGCCTACTTTGATAAAAGTGGAAAGAAAAGAAGTCTTGAAGTCAACTAGCCCTGGTTCTGAATTCCAGACCTTAAGCAAGGTACTTAATATATTGAAGCCTCAGGTTCCTTCTCTATAACAGAGGGATGAAAAAAACCTATGGTGCAAGAGATAATTTCATGGATTAAATGAGATAACAAATGCAGAGAAACTGGCTCAGAGCAGGAATCAGATAAAGTTAAGTTCCCTGCGTCTTTCTTACCCTGAGTAACTGATACATTCTTTGGCATCATAGCAACCACTGAGTAAATAAGTGGACTTGCTTGCTGAACTGGACACACTTATAATTCAAACTGCAAATTGACATTTTTTTTAAACAATTGATATTTACAAAAATGTACATACATTATACACATTAGTGTAAATGGTGATCTTGAAACATGTTTATAACTATGAGAGCTGAATACTCTTTTTTTCAGCCATATCATAAATCATTTCTGCATGATGAAGTTGTCAAAATCAGCTGCTAATATCATTTTTGAGTCTAGTACTTTCTTTGCAATCTGAACACACACACACACAAAATAAACATCAGTGGTAACTTGGCTTTGGATATACCTAGATGTGTGACATCTATTTTTGGTGCAGTTCAGATGTTGCCATCTGTTTTCTATATGTTAACTGGCCTAATTGTTTAAGAATTAATAGGCACTAGAAATACAAGTGACAGTACCAGGAAAAGAAGACTGTTTCTGGGACTTAGATTGAGCCACTTTGGTAGGAAAAAGACCAAGAAAAAAAAAAAAAAAGTTAATCAGCTCAAAAGAAACATGGACTCAAAAATAAATTGAAATGATTAGGGGAGATAGAGTAATATCTAATAGATATTTTGGTGACCTAATGAATCCATAACATGCCAGATAAGTAGAAAAGCCAAAGAATCTCTAAAGATAGCACTAGTACATTTTTTTTCTCCTTATAAGCTGAATAGCAAGTGTCTAAGGGTGTATCTGTGCTACTAGATCAAACTGACTCTTGGGGTTTATTAATTTAATTTGCTGCTAGACCCACTGTGAGTGTATATCCTAGTCCTAAAACTGAGGCTCCTGTGTTGTCTTTGTTTGCCTGTGTGAAATGAAAATATATTTATCATTTTTCTCTCTCTCTTTGTAATATGTGTGTGTGTGTGTGTGTGTGTGTGTATGTGTGTGTAGTGTGTAAATTTGGCCCTAGTTCCTGAAACAAAGCTCCTAAAGCCCTTAGAATTTCCTAAGTGTTAAAAGCACAGGAAGTATCTTTTGTTCTAATATTTGTTCTTTGACCTTGATTTCTGACAGAGTTCCTAAATCCCTTGGAATTTCCTGGGCGATAGCAGTGTCTTTTGTTCTAATGAGGTGACTCTTGGTGGGTTCCTGGATGGGATGTGGTCACCAGAAAAACCAAGCCATGATTAGAAGCTTTGATGTTCAGCCCCAGGCCCCATTCTCCAGAGAGAGGAAAGGGTCTAGTATTGTCATGAGTCATTAACTGACTTAATGATCAATCATGCCTACACATTAAAGCCTCCACAAAAATCCCCAAAGTATAGGATTTCTGGGTTGGTGTACACATCTACATGCACCAGGATTGTGACGTATCCCACATCCCCGGTACAGAAACTCCTGCACTGGGGGGGGAACTTTCTGAACCTTATCCTATATCTGACTATTCATCTGTATCCGTTATTACGTCTTTTTATGTAATAAACTGGTAAACATGTTTTCCTGAGTTCTGTAAGCTATTCTAATAAATGATCAAACCCAAGGAGGAAGTCATGGGAACCCCAATTTAGAGCTGGTCAATCAAAAGTATGAGTAACAACCTTGGACTTGTGATCAACACCTGAAGTGGTACAGGGGTGGTCTCGTGGGACTGAGCCCTTAATTTGCGGGGTCTGATGCTGTCTCTGGGTAAATAGTGTCAGAATTGAGTTAAATCGTAGGATACTCAGCTGGTACAGAGAACTGCTTGATGTGTGAGAAACCCACACATCTAGTTTCAGAACTAGTGTGAGTGTGTAAGTAGAGATAAAACCCAGGGCAAGTGTGCTCTTCCCTACAGCCTGCAAATTCTGACCAGCAGCAAACGTGTGTCTGTGTGTGTATAATAGGGTATATTTATATATGTATGCATTTGCAGCTTCTATAAATAAACACCGACCTATATTAGGAATGTCAAGAATTTATTGAGACATTGGTAAGGGAAAGTGTTCAGTTTTTAAAGATTATATGTCAGTGTACAGATTAAAACTTCTTATACCCCATCATTGTGTTCTTTCCAACAAACCAGGAAAACAAATTTATTCCTGAATTGTTCTAAATCTCAAATGTGATGACTTCTCCTAATGTCATGAAACTAGTAAAAGCAAGTGTCGTGGTTCAGATCCAGAAAGACCCAGGGCTCTTATTAATCCCTCACGCTTTTCTCAGGAAGAAACCCCAGGAACTTAAATGATGGGAAAGTCAGGAAGCCTTCAGGAGCAGCTTTCCAGCACACGGGAGGGTAGCAATGATGAGAGCAGCGTTGGGACAAAACTTGCTGGGGTTTCTTACTTTCTTGAAACCCATTTAGTGTTCCCAGCAGGTTCCTGAAAGACCCACAGACACAAAACAGGGGAAATCTATGCAGAGGAGAGCACATTGCTGAAAGGACAGCCAAAAGTCCCAGAAGTTCAAAAGGCCTACCTGAGCCAACACTCCTTCTGTCCTCATCCCAAACCCCATACAATACTCTGAGTTATAAAACCTCTGCTTCTTTATTCATCTTATCATTTCACTGTTCCCCTCATACACAATTGAAGCCGAATCCGGCCTCTGTACCCTGACACAGAATTAAATCTCAGAGACAGAGTTTTGGGTGAAGTAGAAAAGTATAGCTCTATTGCTTTGCCAGGCGAAGGGGGACACAGTGGGCTCATGCCCTCAAGACTGTGTATCCCGACCTGGAGGAAGTAGTGAGGAGTTTTATAAGAATGGTTCAGAGGGTGTGGTCAGCTAGTGGACATTCTTCTGATTGGTTGGTGGTGAGGTAATTGGGAGTCAGCATCATCAACCTTCTGGTTCTAACCGTTCTGGGGTCTATGCTTTTGTGGGCAGCATACTGTTAACTTCTTCCACCTAATGGGGGTTTCAGTATCTGCAAAACAGCTCAAAGATATTGTTACATGTATCCCTTGAGGGGGAACCAGGACCCTGCCCCAAGGCTGCACTGTTGTTTCTTGACTGCTCCACCCTTGTCTCTGCATCCCCTCCCTTCCCTGACTAGCAACTGTTTGAACTTGCCCTTTGGAACTCAGGGAAGGTCATGGAGGCTGAATGAAGCCTATTTCCTACAATCAAAGAAATGGGGGACGCAGAAAGGCTTTTGTGCCCAGGAGCCCACAGGGTCCTGCTCAGTACCACAACTACCCTTCAACTCCACTTGGGATTATACAATTTTGAACTAGAAGAAGAGACCATTCTCTCTGAAGATGTATCCTTCTATCTCTATCCAAATGTCCTTTTCTGATTTCTATTGAATTTCACTCCTTTCCCATTGCTTGGCATTTTGGAAAAATTTCATGGTTGCAATTTCACTCTTCCCCTTGTGTCTAGGTCCGAGATGGGCACTTTGATACATTCTAGAACTTAGTCTTTGAAAAGATGGAGAAGACCAGGAAGAAATATGGAACAAATAGTCCCAATATTCACAAATTGGCTGAGAGTTAGTCCTGCTTGCCAACTTGCCATCTGATTCCTTGTTTGTGATTAAACTGATACTTGTAGTGAAGATCAGTTCCAAAAGAGAGGATTGTGTTTGAGATCATGCATGAAAGGACTGTGGGACCTTGAAATAATCAATGGGCAAGTGTGAAACTATACACAGTTGTTTGGTGAATATTATGTCTACTCTGTATCTAGTGAAGCTTCTGCAGATGGACCATGTCTCAGGTTATCGTATCAGAAGTCATCATGATACCACATGCATATTACCTTAGAGAGAATAATCCCCTTTTCAACAAATTCAGAAGGGAATAGTAATGGCCATTGTTTGCCCTGATCCTAATCATTTATAGAACACTTGTTGTTTACATTACCACATTAAACTCTCTACATAATGCTTTGAATTGGGTATTAATTTTATCTCCATTTTAAATCTTAGGTTAGCAGAAGTAAATTATTCAGAACTCATATTTAGAAAACGGTATGGTGTGCTGAAATATAGGTCTTCTGCCTTTAAATCTTATTCTTTCTCATCTGAGAAAATTCTGTATTTCACTTACATACAAACTTTCCTTACTGAATGGAAGAGAAATAAGAGCTAAAAACTATAATGAATAGGGAATGTAGAAGAATATACCTACTGTAGTGAACAAAGTTGTTCAACTCCTGCTTTATTTAGAATCCATTCCCATTTTGCCACAGTGTATATTTACTGAATCAACTCTGAAATACCCAACTTAACTTAAAAAAAAAAAACATGGTGAACTAGCAATGTATTAGAAAATAAGCAGAGTGTAGTTCTACAAATTGAGAGGGAAAGAACCTTTGCCAAAGACCATGAGGCTTAAACCACCCTTATCCACGGTTTCACTTTCCCTTGTTCAGTTACTCAAGGTCAACCTAGGTCCAGAAATATTAAATGGAAAATTCCAGAAATAAACAATAAGTTTTAAATTGCATGCTGTTCTGAGTAGTGTGATGAAATCTCACACCATCCTGCTCTGTCCACCTGGGATCCCCAACCATCAACATCATCCACTCCTAACATCCAACCATCGACTTTGTCATGGCTCGATGATCCAGGATCACCCAAAGCACATGATCCTCCTTCTGACATATTGTCAGTCGGTCAATAATAACCTAGCAATGTCACAATACCTGCATCATTCATTTCACTTCACCTCACCAAGTAGGCACATCATCACAAGAAGACAAAGGGTGAATATAATAAAATAGGATATTTTGAGAGGAAAAGAGACCATATGCCCATAACTTTTATTACAGCATATTATTATAATTGTTCCGTCTTATTCTTATCTCTTGTTAATCTCTGACTGTGCCTAATTTATAAATCAAACTTTATCATAACTGTATTTGTAGGATAAAATCAGTAGAGCACCATTTTCTGTATTTTCTTTCATCACTGCCTTGCTGAATTATTGAGTTATTCAGTATCTTAAAACAAAAATATAACTTAAATTTTGGGTACCTAATATCAAAAAGGGACAAATTGACTATACATATATTCATTCATTTCCTCAAAAAAGAACAAGTGCATTGCCATAATGTGTCAGTCATTAGACTGGTTGTTTAGGAGACAGAGGTAAAAGAAACATAGCACTGTTTGCTTTCAGGGAGTTCACAGACTACAGATGGACCATGGCAAGCATGCATATGCTTATAATATAGTGTGGGATTATAATAAATGTGTTGTAGGCAAACTTCTTTGGTAGCACCAAGTTAGAAATAATTATCTCCAACTGTAATTGCTGAAGGAGACTTCACAGAACAGATCCAATTTATCTTAAATTTTACTTTGAAGTTTGTCAGATGAAGAAAAAGGGTGTAGTATGAATCAGCATGTCTGTTTTGTGGAAAGAAATAGATATGTGGAAAAAACAGGGTGTGACTGAGAATGGGACATTCAGTGAGCTGTGAATTCTCTAATATTGGCTGGGTTAAGCCAAAGGCAGAGTCACCAGAGCAGAAGCAAAACAACAGGCCAATAAGACAAAGTTGAGTTTATTGTTTACCTCAGTAAGAGATCTACTTCCACACTAGTAGTGATGGATGAGGGAAGGGCAAATTTGGAATATTTATTGAGCTTTTAAAATCAAGTCTAAGGTCTTTAAATGTAAGAGTTGTAATTACAATATAATTTAGGATTTGTACACAGCAGCAGGGCAAGTATTTTGAAGCAAGAGTTTCAAAGAGTCTTAGAGTACAAACTACCATTTGACACTTTCAATTGAAGAGTTGATGGATCTTTCAGGAAGTTCCTGGAATGAAAGATATTTATTTGCAACTTTTAAAGTCATGTTAATACAGACAGTAAGCTCTGTGGGTATAGATGGTTCTGATTCTCAGTTGGGATGAAATAGTCAATAAAAGTAAATTTCATCAGATGTTAAAGGGTCTTGTATGTCATTCAGATATCTCATCTGTTCTCTCTTTGTCCTTGTTAAATTAATGATGCTCTGTATTTCTTAAGGTTGCTCAGCTACTCAGGATATTAAGATTATTGTTGCTCAAAGTCTTGAATTACTCAACTAGAAGTGTCCCACAATTTATACCGCAGATAAAAAATGAACTAAGTATGTCATTATTTCAGGTGTGGACGATGCCTTAGGTGTACTTCCTGAAAATCTCCTTGTTGCATGAATGTGACTATCCTCTTAAGATCATGACTCTTAGTCCCTTTTCCTCCTCCATGCAGTATGACATACAAGGAATGAACCTTCTTGGTTCCAAGGGACTTTTGTTTAATGATATTAACAAATGATGACTAGTACACAAGATGATTTATCATCAATGCTTTCCAAGCAGAGAGTCATCAAAGGGGGGAAATGTGGACCATGAATTTACTTCATATGTTCATCCCCCAGTGTAACATAAACTTTTGACCCAGCCATCCGAAAACCACCTGGAACTTGTTTTCTTTACTCCCTAGAGACCACAGCTAAACAACCAATCTGCTGCTGACCAGTGACTGAATACCTGCTGGTACCAATCATAGTTCTATAAAGATAACCTATATAACTTCTCTGGAATGGCTTTGTCTATTGCCTTTATGTCCACCTGCCATTTTCTATTTCTCTTGGAGCACATTTGAGTTGTTACTTGAGTCAGTGCTTCCTGAATTGCAACTCTTAAGATCCCAATTAAACTCTTCTTCTTATTTGCAGCTTTCTGCATTTCTTGGTAGACACATCCATCATCCCCGCTAGCTTGGACAACAATGTGAACAAGTTGCTGCATTTCCTTTGAGTCTCAAGTATTTCTTGTGCAAAATGGGCACTGTAATATCAGCCTCACAAAGTTTTGGTGATCAATTTAAGTATACAGTATTTTGCATGACAATTTTTTTTGGTGAAAATGGATAAATTTTGTATCATCATTACAATGAAATTTTGTATTCTGATTCAATGTTTTAAAGCTCACAAGCTTATCTCTGGATTCCATTTTCAGGCAAGTCACATTTTCTTTACCAGTTTTCAATCTGATGCATCTGCCTTCATAAATCATATATAAAGTTGATAAAAGCAAAGAGCACAGCCTTAGGAAAGTCCAACAGGTCGGCAACTATTTATAATTTGACAATTTATGAGAAAAATGTCTCCAATACATAAATAATTCCCTTGCATTTCATTTGCTTATACACCATTATTTCTACAAGTTTGTCACAAAAAGAATGAAGATTGATTTATCTTCTTAGGTGGCACAATGGGTAAATGTGAGCACAATACATTGCTTCAGTCTTTTTTGCTGGGAAGGTAATACTAATCTATTATTTTTTAAAGATATACCTGAATTCAGCCAAAGGCTAATAATCCACAGAGACATAGAAAGCCCTAAGAGTAATCTAGTTTTGAGCTTTTTCTGTGTATTCCAGTGATCATTTGGCTAGTTCACTGGAGTCACTGTCTTTGAATGGAAATGTGAACTGTCCTTAGATGTTATTCAGCCCTTTATCCTCTCTCATCAGCATAAGAGTAAGAGCAGTAGAACTGCTTTGGGGCCTGCTTTCCAGTCTGTGTACAGATAGAAAGAGCCCTCCAAGAGGATCAGGAAACCTGCGTTCTATTCACAACCCCCATTTGACATTCTTGTGCCAATCACTGACAGAGCATTCTAAAAGTCATGTACAAAATAAGGAGGATAGGTTGGATATGTCTATTTATAAAATCATGTATAAATGATTTTAAAATCATTATCATTTATAAATAGTAAAATCAAAATCATTTCAAAAATCAGATGATGGACCATGTGCTTGAATGTGTTTTATCAACTTGGCTAACACTATAGGAGTTTTTGCTGAAAAACAAACAAACAAACAAAAACATGTGGTCAAAGACCAAAAGATTACTGCTAATCACAAAAAAACTGACATCTCAAGTTAATGATCTTAATGCTTTTCTATGTATGGGAAGATGCAAGAGTCTAGGCTCAATGAAGTTATCCCTTTGATAAGCATCTTAATTATCTAGGACCAGTATCCTATTTTTCTCCATCCTGAATTCCCCTCAGTTAGGGTGGGAGTAGTGCCTACAGTGGCTGATGTCTTGATGGCAGGCAACATTCTGTGTTTACTAACGTGGCAGGCAATATTTTTTTGTCCACACCAGAATACCCTTCCCTGTGTGGTTTCAGAATTGAGTTGGCCAAGAAAGAAACCTGTACAAGATTGGATGGTAGAAATGAAGCCAGGGCCATTACTCTTTGAAGGAACTTGGCATTCAGACATTGGGACAGCAAACCACAAGTGTCCATGAACTCCAGTTGTCTTCCTTCTCCTCAAAATCTGAGGCCATCTGGTCTTCCTAATTGCTGGTCCTGTCAACCCACAGTGACCCCATGCCCACCACCAGGCACAAGCCCAGGGAGACACCAGCTTCCTCAGAAGAGGCAGTTACCACAGGTCTTCATCCAGTTCTCCCTTCATGGCCCAGTTAGATGTCCAGAGGATCTTTGCTTCTAGAATTTTCCTACAAGCTCTGACTTGTCCATGTGCTCCAGTGTTTCAGACTGAAACTGAGCAGGATCCTGTGGGGCTCCTGGGCATGGAAGCCTTTCTGTGTCCCCTGTTTCTTGTTTGTAGGAAATAGGCTTCAGCCTCCATGACCTTCCCTGAGTTCCAAAGGGAAAGTTCAAACAGCTGTTGATCAGGGAAGGGAGGGGATGCAGAAACAAGGGCGGAGCAGTCAAGAAATAATAGTGCAGCCTTGGGGCAGGGTCCTGGTTCCCCCTCAAGGGATACATATAATAATATCTTTGAGCTCTTTATAGAACTAAAACCCCCAGCAAATGCAAGATGCTAACTACTTGATGAAGCATTCTTCATTCCAGAGAGAAGGTCACAGTTTGATAACCTTGAGAACGAGAGAAGCTCATCAGGAGACCACCTGAAGCCAGATTAAAGGAATGTAGGCCCTGCACACACCCTGATCCTTATCACAACTCCACCCTTGAACCATGGCTATAAAACCCCTCACCAAATCCCCCCAGGTGGGGACACACAGTTTTTGAGGCACAAGCCCACTGTGTCCCCATTTGCCTGGCAAAACAATGAAGCTATTCTTTTCTACTTCACCCAAAACTCTGTCTCTGAGATTGAGTTCAGCACCTGTGTGCAGAGGCCGAATTTTCGGCATCAAGAACGAAATGGTGAGTAGCTATTTTTCAGATCTTCCCACTTCCTCCTTCTAGACTTTCCTTTCTTCATCCCCTCCCACATTTATGTAAGATCGAATTCCTGTCATATGTACCCTGTCACCATAATACTTATAAGTGGCCCCATTCTTCTAACAGAATCCGGATGGATACAGACCAAAATTCATAAAGTCCTTTCTAGTTAGGATGTGAAATGGTTCTATAATTTCTTTCACAGACTCAACCATTAACCTAAGAGTGATGATAAATGTTTTCATTTAATCCTCACAACAAGTCTATGGAGTAGGTTTTATTAATAGGCTCATTTTACAGTTGAAGGAACACATTCTAAGAATATTATCTAATTTGATTCACACAACTTGTTGTGACCATAATTCAAACCCTCTGTGTCTCACTCCAGAATGTAAGTCCTCAGAGTACACAGACATCTTCAGATCCATAGATGTGTCTTAGATGACCTGTGAACACTTGGAAAGTGTGTTTGTATTAAACATTTTTCTAGGTAGAAGAAGTCTGTAGTTTTCAACACATTTATAAAGAATTCTGTAACCTCAAACATTAAAATTAATGCTTGAAACTGTGCTCTTCAATATGTTCGCCACTGGCCACATGGAACTACTTAAATTTAAATTAAGCTTAATTTAATTTAAAATTCAGTTTCTTAGTTACACTAATCACATTTCAGGTGCTCAGTAGACACATGTGGTTACCATATTGGACAATACAGATAAAACTTCCTGTAATGATGAAAATATTTTCCATCAGACAGTGCTACTTTAGAGGATAGTCAACATTTGAAGGAAATGCAAAAGGTGCATTACTCTCTCTACATTAAGGGAGCCAACTCCTTTTTTTTTTTTTACCATTCCCCTACTTTCCCTTACCTCTCCCCAAAACACAAAATTCCTGTTCAAGTAGAACATTAAATTCACCTAACAGTTTAAGGGAAGCTTTATAGTTTCCTTTATAAATGTGAGTGCCTTTTGTACAGCATGATTGCATACAGAGTTGAAGAGCAGATCCAATTCACCTACAGAGCCACATAAATATTTTAAGACTGTGTTTTATAAACTGTAAACTTTATTATAGGCTTTGGTTCCAGAGCAGGTGAAGTCTGTATATCATCGAGTCCCACTGCTTGTGGCTATTGCTTCAGTAGCCTGCCTCTCCAGTTGTGCCATATACTAACCCAGCGGACTGGATTAACAGTTCTCCAGGGCCCCCTGCTACTTTCCAGGAGAAATACTGATTGAACCAGAAGCAAATTCCTCCTTCTTTGACTTATGTGCATAAGAGAAAAACCTAGGATTTACCAGCAGCACAACAGACAACAAACAGAAAACCAATCACCCTGTTCAGGGAAAGCACTAAAGAGTTCATCGTCCTTTCAGGCCAGATAGGTTTTGAATGGTGAACATAGACCTATACAGCTGCAGCAGGCTTCTTTGCATTTTAAGGAGAAACATAATAGCATCCCCAATTAGGAACTAATTAGGAAAATAAGTAGCTGTTCTAGAATTTGGCAACTATCCCTCATAACCTGAAAGCAATCAAAACACTTCAGATTCACCTGTGTAAAGAAGGAGTGGAGTGGGTACCAACATCAGTTCTGGCAAAAGGGGAAAGATACTCAGTTGCCTTAAAGTGCTCTCGTCTTTTCTCTGTGTAGGCTTTTTAGGAGTAGATTCTCTGATCCTCTATGATAATCCCTCAAAAAACAATGTAGGTGCTATTTGGGAGTCTGACAATGTTTTCTAGTAAACTGTTTTTTAAACTGGAAGTATGTAGAACCAGGGTCTGGAAAGTACTTGGATGTTTGCGAGATCTACTAGAATCTTTAAATTTTATATTTTAACTTAATTAAAATATAAAATTATTTTAACTTATTAGGAGTATCCTGCTCTTTAGAAACATCTTACCAGTTGTAAAGATACACTTTCTTTGCAGTCATGATTTGCAATTGAAAGATACTTTCATAGAATTAGGTTTTCTCTGTTCAAGTTAAAAGCTTCTCAAGCTGTGGTTGGCAGATCCTTTAGGATATAATTTTAAAGATCCTTGAGAACTTCTCTCTTTAAGTTTCCTCTAGTACTTAGGTCTGAGAAAAATTTACTTAGCTGGGAATTCATTAATATGTGTTCTGATCTAAAGTCTCATTTTTAAAAACTTTAATTTAATTTTTATTTTATATTGGAGTATAGTTGCTTTACAATGTTGTGTTAGTTTCAGGTGTACAGCAGAATGATTCAGTTATACATATACATGTATCTATTCTTTTTCAGATTCTTTTCCCATAGAGATTATTACAGAATATTGACTATAGTTCCCTGTGCTATACAGTAGGTCCTTGCTGGTTATCTATTTTATATATAGTGGTGTGTATATGTTAATCCCAGGCTCCTAATTTATCTCGCTCCCCACTTTGTAAAGTCTCACTTGGGATGACATGGAATGTCCTATTTGTTGGCTACTTGCCTCAGTGTCTTTACAATAAAACCTTTGTTACTAATCAGAGAACATATAAAGTCTCCCAGATCTATGAAATAAGGCAAATTAGGACTTAGCTAACCTGTAGTGAGGAGAAAATGAGATGCTCTATGGAAGCCATCTAGTGTTGTGCCTGTCACAGCAGACCTTTGGATAAACCATGGCTCTGAGTTCATCCTTTCCCCTTCAGCAGCGTGTAACTCAGCTGGCACATCCCCAGGAGAAGATTCCCTCTCCCCATCTATACAAGTGAGGGCCTTCTATTAAGCCACTTGCCCTGTGTCTAAGTTCATATGCCAAGGACTAGACATAATTTAATCTTGAGATGAGGGTTTGAGATTTCCTTCTTCCCCCATAAATTACTTGGAAATGTACTTTTTTGTTTTTGTTTTTGTTTTAATTTCCATGTGGTTACAAATCTTCCTCTAGTTTTTCTCTTACTGATTTCTAGTTTTATTAAACTTATAGTCAGAGAACACACTCTCTATGACTTCAATTAATTTAAATTTAAGGACAACTTTATGCCTCAGAATATAGTTTATCTTGTTGAATAGTCCATAGTCACTAAATATATCTATATCCACACCTTTATCTTCTGCTGTTAATGGAGGAATTATTCTATATATGTCAATGTCAATTAGATTCTACTCTTTGATTACATTGTTCAGATTATCTATATTTTTGAATATATCACTTTTTATATGAGCCTTGGAGCCTATTGAGTCTTCTTTTTTGGTAGGCGGCCACCCTATTGTATGCAGTGCAAGAGCTGAGGGGGTGTGCATGTTTGGCTTTCTACTGGGTCCTGCTAATACTACTGCAGCAAAAGTAGAGCCTATACTCTTACTGTCTCATTGAAGAAAGGTGTAGTGCAACTTCACCTCTCTCATTGCCCCCACTGATACCTCCCCAGTGAAAGTGGGCATCTCATATTATCTTGTTCTGCCTCATTGATACTGGAGGGAGTTGTGTCTCAGCTCCCCATCAGGGCCCAGAGACACCACGAGAAGGGAACAGAAGTGCTGGCTAGCGCTTTTTAATAGTGCTTCCCTAATCTCCACACTCCGGAGTGGGTGTGGAGATTCAGCAACCCACTGGGCCTTGCTGTTACCAGGGGTAGTGAGAAAGTGGATTGATTACTAGTCTTGAATTTCGTCACCTTGTTCAGTCTTGGTGCTAGATGGGAATGTAAGCTCAGCTTGCCACTGGGCCCCACTGATGCTGGGTGCTCAGTGAAACCTCCTGGTGATTAGCCCTGTCTTACCCCACCTTGTTAATTCTGCTGAATCGGGGTGAAGCCTCGGCCAGCTGCTGAACCCCACTGATGCTATCCTGGTGGGGAAGTTGGAATACAGCCTGTTTTAGCTAGGCAGGAAATGAAAAATCAGTTCACTGTCAATGGTACCCAGGTGGGGCAATCAGCACCTCCTAGTTCTGCCTGGCAGGGAATGGAAAAGCAACTGCCACATAGGCCCGCTGACACCACCAGGTGGGAGAATCAGAACATGCCACCTGCTTCCGTGCTATGTAGAGGTGGAAGAGTGAAAGACTCAAATCTCAGCTGGGTCTGCTGAAACTTCAGGGGCCAGGCTAGTGGTGAGTCTTTTCCATCCATGTTTTGGCTGGAATTGGGCAAGTATTGATAAAAAAGAAGAGGCTTTCTTTGGAGACTTTTTTTATCTGTGCCAGTTTTGACCTGGAAGCTTCTGCAGAACCCTGTTCAAGATATTTGTGAGGGAAGGAAACCTCACACCTCAGTATCATGTTGGTCCTCGAGTCCCACCAACTGTAGTCTGTCTACCTGTTTCTTTCTAACTTTCAGAGTCTTCTTATGCTTGTTTGTTGTGTTATGCCCCATAACTTTAGTTGTAAGAGGGCAGATCGGGGAGGAATGGGGCTACTCCATCTTAGCAGGACTTTATAGCAGTCAATGTTTGTTTGCTATTTTTTTTATTATTATTTAATTTTTTTTTTGGCCGCACCATGCAGCTTGTGGGACCCTAGTTCTCCAACCAGGAATCGAACCCGTGCCCACGACAATGAAAGCATGGAGTCTTAACCACTGGACCACCAGGGAATTCTGTTATTTTTAATTACGGTAAAAAACACATAAGATTTACTGTCTTAACTATTTGTTACTGTTCAGTTCACTAGTGTTATCTATACTCACATGTTGTGCAACAGATCTCTAGAACTTTTCTTGTGCAGCTAAAACTCTATGCTTACTTTAAAAAAATCTATTTCACCCTCCCCCTACCCCTACCCCAGGTCCTGATAACCCTTCTAAATTTCTATTTCTTGGGGTTTTACTTAGATACCCCATGAAAGTATACACATAGATTGTCTGCCTTTTGTTACTGACTTATTTCACTTAGCAAAATGTCATCAAGTTTCACCCATGCTGCAGCATGTGGCAGGATTTTATTCTTTTTTGAGGCTCAATCATACTCCACTGAATTTATATGCTACATTATCTTTATCCATTCACCCATAGATGGACATTTAGGTTGCTTCCACCTCTTGACTATTGTAAATAACGCTGCAGTGAACATGAGTGTGTAAATGTCTTTTCAAGATCCTACTTTCAATTATTTTGAATATGTATCTAGCAGTAGGATTGCCAGATTTATATGGTAATAATTTGTTTAATTTTTGGGGGACCTCCATTCTGCTTTCCATGATTGCTGCACCATTTCACATTCTAACCAACAGTGCACAAGGGTTCTCTGGTGCTCTAAAAAGCCACAGTGTCCGCGTTTGTTCTCAGAGGTCCACAACCTGGCATCCAGAGTATACCATCATTCCCTTCAGTGCTCCAGACCAAGCAAGATAGAAACCAGTCCCTCAGGCAGCTCCTTGAAAAGCCAGAATGTTAGATGCATATTTCACCCTTTTCCTTCCCTTCCAAGGGAGAGGCTGGAAGTTAGGAGCTTTATCTATTCACACCACACTGTGACAGGGAAGGGAAGAGGCTAGGGTGGGAAAAATGCAATGAATTTTCCTGCCTGTTTTTATGCCACTCTTCTCGGAACGGGGTCTGTATTTTGTGGTTAACTTGATGTTTCTTTGGGGAAATGAGGGTCTATTCTTCCCTCTTGCTGATGTCACTCAAAAGTAGGTAATTTTTAAGCTAGAACAGAAATGAAAAACCAAGAAGTGCTGCTGTCTAAGGAGATACATATAGTTGCACAAGGATCTCTTAGTTAAATTCGAAGTGCCCAAAATGGAAAGAGGGCAAATGCCTATATTAAAATGTCAGGATGTCTTTTGAATGGCTATCTGTTCCTCTAGGCTATATGCTCTTTTGGAACAGGCATAGCGCCTTATTCACCTTTGTGGTTTTGGTGGCATTCACCCTTTTATGCGTCTAGTAATAAATACTCTCATTGAATGAATGTTAGCTACTAAATTTGTTGCTAGGTATAAATGGTAAGCAAGAAAAGCCCAGCCCCTGTTCTCATGGAGTCTCTAGTCTAGTGAAGGATACAAACATATAAACAGACACCCAAAATCCAGTATGATAAATAACCAAATAGGGTTAATTTCAGAGTGCTAGGATAAGACAAGGGACTTGTGTTTCTGTTTTGTGCTGGTCTCAGCTTATTGGTACTGATGCTATTGGCTAGAAATGCCTGAGACCACTCACCTGGGTCTGTGGCTAGCCCACCTCAGACATCTCCCCTTTCAGAACCATCATCGTGGTTGGGCTGACCTTTGTGGCTCTTATTGTAATTGCAAGACACCCTCAGCGAAAACCATTGGGAAACTTTGAAAAAAGATTTATTGCTCACAAGTCCTGGAGGATACACAGTACACCTGGGGCTACACAGCAAGGTTGCAGGTAGAGAGAATGCAGGTCTGAGGTTCTGTTTTTATTGGGATCAGCAGTGGGAACCTAGAGTCTCCTGGTTTCACTCTTTGTTGGTGAATTTAAAACATAAGAACAGGAATTAAAACATGGGAAGGGAAAAACAAGAAGTCAAATGGTCAGTTATCTAACTCAACAAAGAGACCTCTGAAACAAAGAAAACTTGGCGGTGGGAACATGGCCCGGTTCTTTATCTAGTTCTGTAGCTGGTGATGTGTTTATTTGAGATAATCATCCTTGAAGTGCATGCCTTGGCAATCAAAAGCTCAGGTCAGGCACTTGCACTACAATTGAAAAACCCAACTGTCGGGTGCTTACACTACAATCCCAGATAAGATGAGTTCACATAATAAATGCTTGAAATCTTTGATGAACAGAATGACAGAGGTACTCGTATTAATTTTCCAAATGTGGTCAGCAGTCATATAAAGTAAACTGGTGTAGCTCGAATATTCCACGAATGTGCCAAGCCTCAAGAAAAGCAACCAGCAAAAAATTAATACTTCTTCCAATATCCTCATTAGAACGAGTTCTCTATTTAGCTGCCCAATTGCCCAAATTTTCATCCTTTTTGAGTGGAGCTCTCCATTATCTAGCTAGATGCTTTGACATCAGGACAGAACTAGGAGAGCTTGATCAATAGTGTGGCAACCTTGGGACATTTACAATGGATGGCTTTAGGCGATAAGAGGTGGCTTGCACACGATTTGTCATGCACCTCCAGTTTCATATTCAAAAGCACTCTTGCTTCCATTCTGACATTTCAGATGTGAAGAGCAGAGTCAGCAAGTTCCCATAGTGAATATTTAAAAAATTATGCCAGCAGACTCGAGGGAGGAGATGTAGAAGAAAAAAGCAGGTAGTGACAAGAAAATAGATAAGTCTCAGGCAGGGGAAAGGGAAGAGCCCAGCAATCTTATATGTAGATCCACTGTCTGGGGACACTTAGGCTTTTGTCTAGTGCAGGAAGGAATCTATTCTTTGTTTCTCAATCTTTCCCAAATACTTTAAAAACAAATGAAATGATAGAAATATATTTTTCCTAACATCTAATGTGGACATTATTTGGATAGTCATACGGTGTTTAAAAAGTGATTTCTTCTCTGATCATGAGAGAATGTGTTTCTAAAACTGAAGAAAGAACAAGAGCACAGGGAACTCTATCTACTTAATGCACTGTGGTGACCTAAATGGAAAGGAAATCCAAAAAAGAGGGGATACATGTATATGTATAGCTGATTCATTTTGCTGTACAGTAGAAACTAACATAACATTGTAAAGTAACTATACTCCAATAAAAACTAATTAAAAGTAAATAAATAAAAGTAAAAAAAAATATGTTATGTTAACATTTTTGTTAATGTTAATGTTTTCCTAATACAGTTAGTCCCCTACATACAAACCTTCAAGTTGTGAACTTTCAAAGATACGACCGTGCCCCTGTATGCCAGCTGTTGTACTGTACCACTGTACTTATCAAGTTAGTGTGAGATTAAAAATGTTTTCTTAAAATAAAAAAGGAAAGAACAAAAAATTCATCCCAGGGTAAAGTGGGGCTGGTAATTTCTTTTGCCACCTCTTTCAACATCCCTCTCAACTTTGGGGGTCCCGCTTATTCATTTGATGTTTTTAAAACCACCCACCTATGTCCCTTAAAGCATTAGATCCAATGCATGAGAATATAGACTCCAAATGGAAGACAAATGAGCTGTCTGGACTTAAAGGAATGATCCTTTAATGGTGGCAGTTTTTGTAATGAGGCAGACGATAGAAATGATAGATGAGCTCTTTGAATGAGAGGGGGATTTTCCCACAGCCTCTTAAATCCTACATGTTAGCATGGCATCCACTCCACTAGTGCATCATTAGAATTTTTGTTCTACAAAAGTTGAGAGACTCTAACTTTTAGTAGCATAAACCCTGGAGAAAGTCCCCACTTTGGTGGTCTGTGTACATGATAAGTTCCAGGTATTTATCCCATATTTAAAGCCTTGCTTGAAAAGTTTCCATCTTTTTTTTCAAAGTGATATCCTATACTGGCTAAGTTTATAGAAATGTGATATGGTACATGATATCATGCAACTTATCATCGATCCTCTGAATCCTACTTACCTGGCAATGCTCAAATCTGGATTTATGCTTCCTTGACACCTTCCCTGACCACCCCCCCAACCATCAGATATCTGAGGAATATCTCATGCCCTACAAGTCTCTCATCTATGCAAAGCATAGCGTATGCTTTCTCAAGTTTTAGTTTTCAAGAATGTACTCTGTGCCTCATCTAAGGTTTATGCCCCTGGAAAGCAGAAGATATACCTTGTATCATCTTTGCTCTGTCCATGCATTTATTGATGTCCTGGCCCAGTGGTTCTCTGCTTGAACTCATTATGTTCAGCCCAACTTAACAAAAATATAATGGGCATCCACTATGTGTTAAAGAATGGAATTGCAGAGATGGATAAAATAATATCCCTGCCCTCATGAAGATAACTGACTAGTCAAGAAACAAGAGCTCTGTTTCCAGCAGCCAAAATTATTTCCAGCAAAGTACATTAGATTGTGAGGTCATTGGGATCAGAGACTATGCTTATTCATCTTTGTGACTTCAGTGTTGGGTACCGGACATATACATCCAATGGCCTGTGTGTCATTGCTAATACAATAAGCATCTCGTGCTTACCGTGGTCCACAGAGAACCCTTGGTCTCCTCCACTCCACAGGAAACCTGATCCTCCTTTTAGCAAATGACAACAGCTTCTGGCTAGCTGCTTAAAAACCTTAGAAGCTACCTTCACACTCACACTATCAGCTAGTTACCTTGATTTAGATCTGAAAATTATGCCCAAATCTCGCCATCTCTCTTGCCATAGGGGAAGACAGCGAATGTCTCTCTCTAATAACTGTAACAACCTCCTACTTTATTTCCCTGCTTCCACACTCACTTCCTTTCTGTTCGGTTTTGTTCCACACACAGCTTATCTCCAAGTTCGGGGGTTCTGGCTTTGCTGTTTCCCTTGCTTGGATTTCTCTTCTTCTTGAATAAGAATTTTGTCTGTTTTACTAGAAATCCTTAACATATAGGAGATTTCCTGGTGCAGAACAAGAAATCAATATTTATTAAAGGAATGGGCAGATTTTGGTGGCTGTTGTGAATATATATAGACATGAATGGATGACTTGAGCCCCCGCTGTTTGTGTGACTAGAAGCTGACATAGTCTCCAACCTCATGAAGATTATGGCTTAAATGTATGTGATTATATGGGCTATCTGTATAAATAAATGAGTAATCCTCTGCTAAGCATTAGATGGGTGATTGAAATAGTATGTCCTGGGGGAGTTCAGGAAACTGATGGTAGGCAACCAGAATAGTTAAGCAGTGGTTTTCTTCTTCAATACCTGTTCTTATGTTGCTAGAAGATTACTCTTAGCCAGATGGGATTTCCTTTAGCCCTTTCGGGCTGGAAATGTTCCCAAGTGAGCAACTACCAATTTCATGATTTATCTTTACTGACTAAGTACATCAGTCATTTTCTGGAAACTGTAAAATGTGGAAAAGAGCACTGGCTGTGTTCCCCTATCTTTATATCTCATTCTCTTTTAAGCCTTTTCTGGATCTCAGATTTTTATTTTCATCTGGAAATTGGGGATATAGTAGTAACCACTCAAGGAGTGGTTGTGTGGCTTTAGGGGGGTAATGTACATAAATGAATTAAGGCATGGTCTGGTACATACTAAGTCCTCGTAAATGATAATATGATGATAATGATGCATTAAAGCATTTTTTACGCTGTGGAACTCTTTATAAATATAAAGGAGAAGGAATTAAGTCCTTGAAAATAGAATGTCTTCTTTCTGGCATAGAGTTTAGATGACTCTGTATTTTACATACTCTTTACTATTTTAACCGGCATATATAGGGTACTCAAAAATTTTTCTGAAAAATTATGTCCAGGGTCAGAGAAATTCAGGAAATTTTTCTTTTTTATTGAAAAAATAATCCACATCATACTTAAATTGTCCAGATTGTAACTAACTTTGGGGAGGATGTCTGAACATTCCTTAGAGAAATTGAAGTAATGAGGACTTTTTCTACAAAAAGACATAATTCAAAGCCTAAAATTGGTTCTAGCCAAGTTTAAATTTTATTCACAATCCACTTTAAAGAGTAAATTTAAGGTGTAGGCCGGGATTCTCTATCAAACATTAGGAAAAGGATTTTTGTGTCTGACCTTGACTATGCTGTATCATTCATAATTTTCCTTCCTTACTTTAACCAGGCTCATGATAAGTGCCCAATAAAGACCTTTTGAATAAGTGAGTTCAGGAATGAGCTATGTAAGCTTCATGTCACCTCAGAGATATGTGTGGACAGTTGCCAAGTCTTTTAGTCCCTCATGACAGAGGCCATTTGTCATGACTGGTCACGTCTGTGGTATGGTGGCTCTTCACCTTCTTTTTTGAAGCCCCTGCTTCCAAAGAACTTACCCATTTCCAGGAGTTGCACCCCAGGCTGTTCAGAATGAAGCTGCTGTTTCTAAAGTCCCAATTGCAGGCTTCCCACTGAAGAAAAAGGCATTTCCTCTGCTCCTTGAGCCTGTGGCGTCTTCCTTCCAGATCTCTCTTATGAAGTGTCTCTGGCACTCTGCTCCTCTACCCACCCACACACACGAGTCACAGGAGGCCTAGTCTCCAAGGCTCATCAGCCACAGAAAGAAATCTTAGTCACCTCCAAGGCTGTGAGATTAGCTGGCTGAGCGCCTGCATGCCTCTCCAGCGACCGCCAGGCCTGGTGAGGTGTCTAGCTGGCTTTGTGATGCTTTCAGCTCCTCTGACTCAAGCAGACAGCTCTCCTGAAAAGGATGCTTTTTTCATACAGAGCACCATTCATCAGAAGCATGTTTCCTCCTTCTTTCTCTTAACTTTCTGGAATCCCCTGTGAGGGTCTCCAACGAAGTTGTCAAAGTTTGTTTTGAGAGTGGGCCTCTTAAAACCAGTTATAAAAATTGAGTGCTTGACTGACCAAAAAAACCTAGGCAGAAGGATTAACATGTTTCTCCTTCAATTTCTGCTCAACAGAATGTAAAACTGGGATTTGTCAGAAGAGCAAATACAGATATGCTTTTGGCTCTGAAACAGGTCTCATTCTCCAAAAGTATCTAATGAGGTTAAAACTAGGGATTAATAACAGTCCCTTAATCTAGTACTTTGCCAGAGGTTTCATTATAAAATTGTGGAAAAATGAATGTAGATGTCTCTGTCTGTCTCTTCTTGCCTGCACTGGCTATTGACATGTTTAGCCACTTTAGGCCCAGGGATAATTCTGGTGGAATTTTCCTACCCTGGACTAGAATTTTGGAAGTCTGTGAGTGTGTTCAGTGTGTGTCAAGTGAATGAACCTGGCCCTGAGTGTAAGTTAGACAACAGGTGCCCAGCCTCCTTATTTAAACATCGCTTGGTGTGGGTAAGCCAGTTCCTCCTCTGGTTTCCAACGACCTCTCCAACCTCCCATCAGGACCGTATCTGAGCTCAAGCACGGTCATGCAAGATCTCCTCTCCCCTGCCTTTTTTTTTTCCTGCCAGTTCCTTTTTCCTGCCCTAGACCATGCTTTGGTGTCTCCTGCATCAATACAGAAAATTACCTCTCTCATTAAGCCTTGACACTCAACCTGTGAGAAACACCATAACCAATATACTCAGCATTGCTAAAGCCATTTCCCTGAATTGCACTCAAGTTAGTTATGTCATCTCTTCTGTGGCTCTTTTGGCTCCTGGCCCCTCCATCTGCCCTGCCCCAACCTCTAAGATACAGATCCCAACATTTTCCGTGGCTTGGGACACAGTGTAAAAAAGAGTAAAACTGGGAATTCGATTCCATTGCCAAGAACCCAGCTTCCTGGTTTGAGTAGCCCCAGAAGTGGTGATAATAATTCTGAGTTATCCTAAAGTAATTCAATTTTCCTGACTTCAGGGAAAGAGGAGGATTTTATTTCCTTTATTTGGCCTATATGAGTCATTTATCAAAACCAAGCTTTTTAAAGAAAGAGAATGTGGCCAGAAAAAGCCTTTGGTATTTCATCCTGCACCTTGCCCTCTGCATGGTGCAAGAGGTAGTTGCTGTTGGGAACAAGGATGCTTTCTCCCCAGGGGCCAGTTGGAACCCTAAATATTAGAGCAGAGGAATTCCTCTTCCTCCGTGGCTCTGGCAATAAACTTCCCATCCTAAAGAAAGGTGCAATTTTACTTTATAGTTTTTTTGGGTTCTGGTCAGTGAATCCATCTGGTTAGAATAAAATCAAGGAAAAAGGGAAAGAATGAAAAAGGAAGGTTTGTGGGGGTTTTTTTGTTTCTTGTTTTTTCCTTTCAGTCGAGGGAAGAATTTTGAGCCAATTTGATTCCCATGGTTTCCAAGCTGTTTTGAATGAAAGCCGACCTTCCAGCTAAGTCTTTAGGGTGCAATATTGATCAAATAAAAGAGCTAGTGAAGCAGTTGGTTGGAGGCCGAGTGAAAGGAAGGCGACGAGTTTCCCACAGATTCCTTCCCCAGTGGATAACGGGCTTGAGAGCCTTGAACAGCAGCACGGTGGTTAAGGGGACACTCACCGTGCCTGTCCTGCCCCAACTTCACAGCCGCCCCTGTGAGCCTGAAAGGTTTCTGATCATGTCATTTCAATGTGTCCCACAAAACTTGTCTCAAAGAGAGAAAAAGAGGAGTGTTTACTTCACAAAGGCTTGGTGTCAGCACAGATCTGTTTCTTTTTTCTTTTAATGTTTTTCTTCCTTTTTTTCTTTCTTTTCTTTTTCTTTCTTTCTTTCTTTCTTTCTTTCCTTCTTTCTTTCTTTCTTTCCTTCCTTCCTTCCTTCCTATTTTTCTTTTCCTTCCTTCCCTCCTACTTTCCTTCTTTCTTTCCTTTCAGTAGAGGTGTCTTCTGAAGCTTTATTCCTGCTCTCACTCAAGTGTCTTCTGCATCATGGCAGGATACAAAATAACAGCCGAAGAAAGAGGGAAATGAAAACTAATAACATGTTGCCTTGAAGGAAGTCACACGCTCAAGTCACCTATCACTTCCATACTCAGGTCTGCAAACTCTGATTCTTTTATTCCAGGCTGCGTCTTCTGGGAGGGGTATGTTAGTTGCCTGACCATTAGAGAGGGTTGAATAGGAGAAACTACTAGGCCAAATCACAGAAGTATTTTTCAGGGCCACTAACAAAGAAAAGGCAAACTCGAGCTCTGATGCTTCCTGCAAAGTTGATCCGTCAGCTATTTTCCATCGGACAAATAAGTCTAATTGGTCTCTCTGTCTAAGCAAAGGGTGATTCATGGTTCTGAATAAACTTAATTTTTAGCAACTTGTGAGCCTTATACTCAGAGAAAAATTAAAATAATTTGGTTGAGAGATAATGTTTTAAAAAGTAACAATCATCATCACTACAAAGAAATGTTTTGGTTCTCTAAGTAGAAATAGATGGATTCTCTGTTTTGAAAATACAGAGTCTAGAATAGAAAACTGATTCCACTCCTACATTTTTTTGATGTCATTCTCTCTCTGCCAAATGTGGTCCCCATTGCATATGGTTGACCTTGGGAAAGTTACATGGTTCTCTATGTCTCACTGTCCTCATTTGTCAAAGGGGCTGATAATGTACTTACCTCGCTAGGTTGTTAAAGGAATTAAATGAGCTCCTGTGGCAGGTATGTGGTAAGCTGCCATTACAGAAGCCTGGTGATTTATGAGTTTAAAATAAATCCAGAAAACGTTACCTTTCCATATGCCAGGCACTATTCTAAATGCTTCGTAGAGATTAACTCCTGTAATCATTCTAACAACCCTGTGTATATTAGTCTATTTTTCAAATGAAGAAAAAGAAGCACAGAGAGTCCAAGTAAATGGCACAAGCTCACACAGTTAGTAAATATGTGAGTGCCAGGGTTCAAACCTATGCAAACTGACTTCATATTCAGTGAAGACATTTCGCCTCTTGGTCAAGAAGCACTCTGCTAGTTTACTTGCCTCTACTCTTGCCCTCATTGTTGTTTTTTGTTTTTTTTTTTTTAATTTTTGTTGTTTGTTTTTTAATTTTTGATTTTTAATTAACCTACTATTGGCCTGAGCTTTCTTGAAAGAAAACATGACCCCATTGGTCATTTGCTTGGAACCATCCACACACTCTCCATCACTTGAGTATTGTTGACAAGATTCTTCACTATTCCATCCATGTCTAACTATCCACTAGCATTCGCCAAAGCTCTGGCCTTGTGTATTGTAATCCTGTGCAAGCAAATATATGTCTTTATAATCTCTACAAAACTCAACATGAAATTTTGCTGCTGAGTACTGCCCTTTATGTATTTGGACAACATCTATACTCTATCTGGAATATGCTTCACCTAACCTGCTTCTCATCTTTTCTACCTTTAAAACTTTGATTTATTCTTTAAAACTTAGCTTGGTTTCTGCCTTTTTCATGATGCTGTCTCTTCTCAAAACACTAATTATTCCACTCCTTGTACAGCTTGTGGCAGATTGCAGTTTCCAAAGGTGACTGCAACAATGTCTACCACCATATGCAATTTTGTGTTTGGACATTGCCATTGTTATTCCCCCATCAGAAGGTGGGATCCACTTCTCCACTCCCTTGAACCTGGTCTGGCCCTGTGACTTTGACTAATAGCACACAACAGAAATGATGCACATTTCCTATGGGTACAACCCTAAGTGGCCTGACAGTTCAACTTCCTCCCTCTCACAGCTTTGAACCACCAGGTAAAGTCCAGGCTATGCTGGTAGACAGAGATGCAGCCAAGAAGGGCACTGAGGTGCCAGACATTGAGTGAAAAAGCCAGCTTAGATATCCGGTCTAGTTGAGTCATCAGGTGACCTCAGAGGCACCCATTATATGACTGCAACCAAATTTTAGACTCCAAGCAAGAACTCCCCCACTGAAACTCAAACCACAAAACTATGAGAGAGACAATGGTGAATTGTTTAAAGCCACTGAGTTTTGAGGTAGTTTGTTATGTTGCAATAAATAACTGGAATACGATTTACCTGATTTCAAAGGGTCTTTATTCTTGTATGTGTATACTCCATTTATTGTATTTATTTCTTTGTATGTTTGTCTCCCTTACTAGACTATGAACATCTTGACGATTCGGATCATTTTATAGGTGTTTATAACAACAGCGCTTGAGTTATAGGCTCCCAATAGGTATTTATTGAAGTTAAGTTCATGTACAGGGTGAATTTGTTTGCTTATATTTGTAAAACTAGGTGAGAAGAAAAAGAAAACTTTATTGAAAATTTAAGCTACTACATAGGCCATCATTTTTTGAGTATCCTGCTCTCTCCCCCAACTCCTCGACCCATACCAAAGGGAACAAGAAAAGGAGAAGACAGGATCTGACTTACGTATCAAGACAAATTCAAAGCAGGGTGAATCCTTAAGGGATCAAAGATTGCTCTCAGCATTGAAAAAAGATATGGAAAGCTACACTTGAATCTACTATTATCAGTTGCCTCTAGGGAGGGAATAGAAATTGTGAGAGGAACACAGCACTAGATAGAATGCTTGCCTTGTGCTGGGTTTACTTCCTTCGTACCTGATTTTTTTTTTTTTTAATGAGCCTATTTTACTTTAAAATTTACAAAAAGATTTAAAAATAAAGGAACACTGAATATAAAAAGAATCAAAGAGTGAGTGCACACCCCATGTTAATAGAGGGTGTTGGATCTGATGATGATTTATTAGTTATACATTTGGGCTTTAGTGCCAAGCAGACCTTGGTTGGAATCCTGCCTCCTCCCTGGGGGCTTGGGCCAGGCCCTTCTCTCTAAGCTTCATTTTACTCATCTAAACAGCAGGCATAAAAATAACTTCCTAAATTGATACGTAAATCAAGAGGTAATACTTGTAAAGGGTTTAACACAGCACCTGTTATATGCTGAGTGCTCAATTATTAGAGTGAAGTAAGAAAAGTATCTACTGGTTATATACTGAGCAGTAGATGGGGCTACAAATTGGCTTCCCTGTCCTGGCAGGGCAGCAGGAGAGGGGCCCAGGGCCTGCAGAGCTCATTGCCTGGGGACTAAAATCTGGCAAGAGCGTGCACTGAATATACTAGCCATGTGAGGTCACCAGTTTTGCTCTGCAGATTGACGCCAAAACTTGGCCTCTGTGCCCTGGTACAAAATCAAATCTCAGAGACAGAGTTTTAGGTGAAGTAGAAAAGAATAGCATTATTGCTTTGCCAGGCAAAGGGGGACACAGTAGGCTTGTGCCTCTCAAAATTGTGTGTCCCAACCGGGGAGGATTTGGTGAGGGGTTTTATAGCCATGGTTCAAGGGTGGAGTTGTGATAAGGATCAGGGTGTGTGCAGGGCCTGCATTCCTTTAATCTGGCTTTGGGTGGTCTCCTGATGAGCTTCTCTCGTTCTCAAGGTTACCAAACTGTGACCTTCTCTGGAATGAAGAATGTTAACATCTTCCATTTGTTGGGGGTTTAGTTCTGCAGAAGAGCCCAAAGATATTGTTATGTGTATCCCTTGAGGGGGAGCCAGGACCCTGCCCCAAGGCTGCACTATTGTTTCTTGACTGCTCCTCCCTTGTCTCTGCATCCCCTCCCTTCCCTGATTAACAACTGTCTGAAAGGTTTCTGTGCCCAGAAACCCCACAGGATCCTGCTCAGTTTCGAGATGGGGAAAGCCACAAGCTGTGTTCTCTGTGTAAGTGCCACTGCAAGCAGGACCGTTGGATGGATTGTGCAGCTTCCTGTGTTCTCTATTGAGGTTCACTGGATGGGCTGAAGGCTGTATTCATCAATAAGTGGGTTACAAATTAGTTTCCCATCTAGGTGCAGAAGGAGAAGCAGCTCCAAGGCCACTAATGCCCTGTTTGTGATCTTGACTCAAGTCAACCTGTGGCCCAAGTTCCTGGCTGAATAGGGCCACTGGCTTTGCTCTGATAGTGATCAACTCGGCCTGCCTACCTCTTGGACCTAGAGTTGCTGGGTTATGCAGCTTCCAGATGTTCTTGCCAGCCTTTCCTGTCAGATGGGACTGGGGGTCACACTCCACAGCAGGTGGGGCTATGACTCAGGCTCCTGCCTGGGCAGGACTAGGAGGATCCCCTTCAGGCAACTCCCCAATTTTTCTGAACAGAATTTCTGGTCTGGAGAGACTGGGAACTACAATCTATAGCAGGTGGGGTTTGACTCAGCTCCTCTGCCTAAGTGTGCAAAGACCAGGCTCCAGCGTGGGCAAAACTCCTTATTTGGGGATCCAAATTAGGAAGACCTACACCCCACTGAGTTCCCTGGTCAGACTATGCCACTGAGTTGGTTCTACAGATGAGCACAGCTGCTGGTTGAGATTCCTACTTGGGCTCTGCAGGTAGGAACTCCGTCTGCCTGGTGCCATCTTGATGATATCATTCTCTGCCTCCAGTCTTCCCTGAGCACTGCCCCAGGTTAATCTGGTCCTATTCCCACCGGTCCCTGATGAAGAACCAGCCCAGCTCTCCAATGTTTACCCATCAGTTTTTATCACTTCTACTTATCACTCATATTCCTTAGGAGACGGTCTCTAGATGACTTTAACTCAGACAAATTCCTCCCCAAAGGCTTCTGCCCTGGTAATACCAGCTTCCCCCTGCAATTGACCCAAACACTGATTCCAGCCTTTGCATGTTGGTTCGTGATGTGATTTACAACCAGAATGCCTTACCCCACTCTTTGACAGTTCTTAGCTTGCCTGTGGTTTACACTCAGTTCAGTTACCATCTCCTCATTGGATCCTCTCTTATCATCTCCTTTAACTCCTCCAGGATTCATAGTCTGACAGTGATTGGCAGTAAATCTACTAGTTTTCATCGAATAACATAGAACTTTGTATACAGGGAAGATACTGGCTTGTTCATTGTTTTATGTGTAAATCTTGAGTCTCCAACTGCCAGGTTGCTATTTGGATCTTTTGCTCCTTTTAAAAAACATTGTGCTAAATGCATAGATGGTGTTCACCTTGGTTGGGTTGCTTAAAACAAAAGAATGACTTTATCAATTATGTTTCCAGGAAAGGGCCCAGTATATCAGATTTCTGTGGCATAATTTGAGGACAAATAGGTGTTGCAGGGGAAAGAAATTCACAAACAAATTATACTATGTAGACATCCAACCCACTATTTCCATTACTGTTTTAAGAATGGATAAGATAAAAAACATTCATAAAATTCTTGTCCCAGATTTAGGTATTTGTGTGTTTCCCCTGCTTAAAGTCTTATTCGAAGAACCCCAGATACAAATGAGCCCAATACTCAGCCAGTGAGATGCCCACTTGTAGTTCAGCTATTGTTTTAGATGTGAGTCATGTGCATTTGGTGCAAGATGGGATATCATATGTCAAAGCATATGCCTGCCACTGAAGCCAAATGCAGACAACATATGCTTGGAAGTAAAATATTTGTAAGTCTTACTGCTTATCAAAAATTAATGAAAGCAACTGTGTGTTTATACTTTTTGGGGTTTATAAACAGATCAGCCGGGTTAATTATAGAAACTGTTTTCGCAAAACAGTCAAGGGTATCTTTTTCAAGCTGTGATGCTTTCTGTCTACACCTCCACTTTGAAACACACACACACTAACCCCGCCACACAAGCGCACACATAGCAGCACATATTTACTATGGGGATGGAGTGAGTGTTGGAATCCTACTAATAGATCCTTTAACTCAGAGTCTCTTTTTTCCACAGTACAGAGGGTTAATCATTTAAAGTTCACTTCTGGAAGTATTCATATTTCCACCGAATAAAACCTGTGTGTAAATCTGAAACAGAAGCCTTGAAAAATGCACTCTATATGTATTTATGTAAAGGTTCCATTTTTATAAAGTACATTCACTTATATGACCTTGTGTAATTTTAAAGCAATCAGGTGACAGATATTTCCATCTTTATTTTACGGGTGAAGGAATTGAGGTTCCACTAGGTAATGTCACTTTCATGGTTGGTTTTGATGGAGCCAGGCGTTGAACTCTTATATGCTGCCTCTGCCTTCAGGGTAGTTTCCACTGCCTGTAGCTGTTCAGCATCGTTTGAGAGTGATATCGTATTAGAATCTGGCTGATATTCAGATTAAACGCTTGATTGTGGGTGAAAGCTGGGACAGCTGCATCTGACTTGGTCACCACCGGCACTGGCATTTGTGGATTTCAGGAGAATGTCTGGTATAAGGACATTTGGCTACCCCATCAGAGCACTCAGGGTTGTCTCTGGTCCTTGGCAAACCAGCAATATAAGCAAACATTTTTTGAAAGGAGATAATGTTACCTCTTCAAAACCTGAGTGCTCAGTCTAACTCCACATCGTACTTCCCATCTGATAGGTGGTATGACTTCTCCCTAAACCCCAACATTTAACCAGCCTTCAACTCCTGACAACTCTATTTTCATAATGTCCATTACAGCCTCCTCTCCTCTAGATCCCACAAACACTGCCCTAATTCAGACCTCCATCACCTCTCTCCAGGACTCTTGCTAAAGTCCTTGAATTGATCTTGCTTTCATTCTCTTCTTTCTCCGTTTTACCTTGAATGCTGCCACAATCGTTATTTTCTTAGTGCAAACCTGATCATATCTCCTACAAATCCCATTTGTTCTTAAGAGTCTTCTGAGCATAGAGTATTATATACTTTTTTAATAAGTACCAGAATAATCAGCATTTTTCTGACTAACCCATGCTTCTTTTGATGCATGTACATATTGCATTTTTTAAGTCTTGTCTAACTCTTTAAACCAGGTACCATGTAAGCTGTAACACATAAAGAGGGCTTATGATACTATTGGCTATTGCAATCTTAGTCTAGTATAGCACTGTCCAAGGTACATATGTCATTTTAAATGTCCTAGTAACGACATTAAACAAAATTTAAAAGAAATAGATTAAATTAATTTTAATAATACTTTTATTGAACCTATTATATTTCTATTTCAACATACAATCAACACAAAAATATTAATGAGATATTTCCTTTGTTAATGCTAAGTATCTGAAATCCATTAAGTTTGTTTCATACTTACAACACATCTCAATTCAAACTAACTACAATTCAAGTGGCCAGTAACTACACATGACTATTGGCTACTGTATTTGACAACACAAAGCTAGAACTCCTTGTCCTACCTGCCCTCTCTCCCCTCTCTGTCTTGGCCAAACTTCTAGAAAATAATTATCCTTGCATTCTGGACTTAATCACTGTTCAATATCTTCAACCCTAGCAGTCTGACTTCTGCCCCACTTTTACACTGAAATGATTCTTGCCAAAGTCCCCAACAAATTCCTTGTTGTCACATATAATACCAGTCCCCTCCCTTCAGAAGTAGCTCTGAATCAAAAGTCCAACCAGAAACACAAGAACCATGCCAGGTATTTCAAATGGAGGGGATTTAGTACAAGGTAACCATTGCAAAAATGGAAGAATTAAAATAACCTCAAATCTGCTTGGAGTATAAATTTTGAAAGGGGGACTAGAATGGCACAAGGTGAAGCTAGAAAAATATTCAGAGAAATGATGCAGAGGCTTGTAGGCTATGTTTAGGAGTTTGAGTGTCTGACGGGCTAAGGGACCAAGAACAGGAGGCTTGTTAGTATAGGTAGTAACTCCAGCAAACTTTAACCATCCCTAGAGTAAGGATGTTTTCCTAGTGCAAGTTTTCATCATCTCTTGTTTGGGTTCTAACATCAATCTGCTAGTTGGTCTCATTGGGTTCAATATCTTTTCTACGCTATAGCTTGAGTGATTGCCTTAATATGCAGATCCAATCACATCATTTTTTCTTCCTACTACCCCTACTGGACCCTGTAAGCTTTTCTCTGCTTACATTTACAGCCCCATTTCCTAACATTTCCTTCCCTCTTTGGAGGTCACCACTTTGATAAAACCAAGTTAATTCCATTTCCTGCTTTCTCTTTTCTCTTGACCTTGGTGCTTGCTGTTTCTTTCAAGTGGCACAATCCTCCTCCTCTCCTTTGCTTCACTACTCACTCTGATCCTTACCTGAATACTTCTACTCATACTCCAGATCTCAAAAGATATGGTCCTTCATCCAAGATGACATCCTTGACTCCTGGTACTCACACATCTCCGGCTATCATAAGAGAAAGCATTCTCTAGCTTAGTACCTGCTCTCATTACCTGCTCTCATTACCCCACTCTAAAATGTAAGCTCTTGTCAGTTTCTTCCTTGGCACGATATTTGGCACATAATAGGTGTTCAATAAATATTTTTGAATAAATAAATGGATAAACAGTTGAATGGAGACATGTGGCTAGAGACATGGATGACTTCCCTAACATCCTTTAATGTCTTTGCTCTTTTCACTTTGATATATTGCTTCAACACAGATTGCTCATTATATTTTAGTCCATCCTATCTTCTTGGGTATAACACATGAATTGTAAAAAGGCATGTTCAATTCAAGTTATTCTCAGTATTCTTCTTCTGAGTAATCAATAGAGAGTATAAAAGGCCAATGGGGGATTTATAACTTTCTGGATGATTATGTCTCCCAATGTGTGGCTCTTGGCTTAATGTTACAGATGATTAGAAGGAGATTTTATTCACTTTTGCAGTTCTCCCAGTGCCCCAGGACTTAGTTGGTGTCCCACAGCTGTTTGGTGAATAAAATAAGCTAACGCCTAAGGAATGAAAATTTGTGCTCTAAGAAATAATACTGTAAATTTCACTCAAGAATCACTTTCTTAAAGGAAAGAAGATCAATTTCAACCTGAGAAAGCAGGTAATTGGGTTTGGAAGTTGTTGCAATTGCTCTGTGAAAGTGCAAGAATGCTGGGCTTATGCAATTGCCCTGAAAAATCAATGACTCTTTGCAAACGTTGATGAACCCTGCAAACGATTTGCTTCTTGCATCTTGGATGCTTAAACCAAACAATTAAATTAACAAGGAAAATATCCTCTCTATAAGAGTTCTATTTCTAATATTTCTTCCATTTGTTAAAACTTGATTTAAAAAATTATGACACAATAGGCATTTCTTAAGATGTCTCTCTTCCCATGAAAGTATAAAATGTGAAATTGAGAAGGGGCCTTGAAAATTCTCTTGTTCAATCCACCCTCCAACTTCATGACTTTATAGATAAGCAGATTGGTGCCCAGAAAAGCCAGGTAACTTTCCCAAAGTAACACAGTTCTTGTGACTCTACTGGGACTCCAACTTAAGTTTCCATGAATAAAATAAGAGCACTAACTACCCTACACTGATAACTTACCCTGTATTTGGAAGTAACTAAGCATTGTAGCATTTGGGTCTCCTTTCAACAAATGTAATTATTCAGACAACGACAGACTTTAACCTAAATTTCTGCCAAGATATATTGGCATACACCAGGTAGATGATGAACATAACTTTTAGCTGTGAGATTGAAGTGAAAAAAGGGTAAACTAAAAATAGTGTGTAAAACAAACTGCTAGAGCTACTTTGTCTCCTTATTCTTAGAACCCCTAAATATAGTGACACATTTCAAGATAATTCTATTTAGCCTTTTCCTTGAATGCCTGCTGAAGGGAAAACAAGTGGGTAGGGGGTAAGCAGAATTAATGGGAACCTTGAAACCAGGCAGTTGCTTTGGAAGAAAAATTGAAACAATGTGAAAAAGGTAACCTAGGATAGTAAATTTGAGGGAGGTGTAAGTGTAAAGCAATGCCCAATGAAGCGGTTATGTGTATTCCAGCTATTTCTATTTCTATCCAATTTTTCTGTACGGACTCACGTGTGGTATCTGTAGTGGACTCTGGGGAGGTTCCCCTGCTAAACTGTCAGTCGGGCAGCCACAGAAGTGCAGTGAGGTCAAGGTCAAATGCGCTTATTAGCATCTCCATTTACTGCCATTCAAACCATTCGCATAAAAACGCCCACCTTATTCCCTGCCCACCCTGGTGCTGCCGCGCACTGCACACTGGTGCCAAAGGCAAAGCTCAAGCTGAAAACTTCCTTTGAGGTCCCTCCGTTCAACCAGCTTTCTGAGTGAAGATGCTGGCACCTGGGAGGGCCATCTCAGTTCCAGAGAAGGGTTAAAGGATGTTGTGCAGGAAGCCAGTCTTCTTTGGCAGAGCCAGGCAGCCTGAACTCCCCTAGAAGGTGAATGCTTCCCCTGATGAAGCGCAGCCGATGGGGTCAACGCAGCAAGGCAGCTGCCCTGAGCGTTTCCACGCCTGCAACCACACGGAGCTCAAATCCATGTTTTTAATTCCCCCACTCTAATTATGATGGATTGGAAGAAGATTCAAAGCACTCTCCCTTTTTCAGAAAAGCTTTGGAGGTCATCAATGGTCACCCCTGTTTCCAGAAAACAGTAAACTTCGGCAAATCCCACTAAGGACAAGTAGTGGGGCTTATCCTTGGCAGAGACGTTAGTACCTTTGTGTAAGATAGACCTCAAACACGCCTCATTTTCTGATAAAAAGAAATAGTTTATAGATCAGGTAAGTTTTATTAGCCAACATTAGAATGGGTAATTATAGAAGATAATAGTAAGAATGATGTGTGTTGATGTGTGATATCTCTCTCAAAAAGAGATCACATCTTCTAGGAAAAAGAGGCCAGTATGTAATATTTGGCCACATGGATTGAATAATTAGACACACTTTTATTTGTTCTCACAAGACCTCTCAGGGGATTTCTGAATGTCAAAATATATAAATCTCCCCTCACCAATCAAAACCTGAATAAATCAGCTTTGGCTTAGCAGTCACCTTAGCTGTAGACTACACAGACTTGTAACTGGAAACCTTTCCTCCTTTTTTTTTTTTTTTTTGGGTGCATGATTGTCCCCTGGGGCCTGTGAAATCTCAGAAAAAGACCTGCTCACACAGGCCCAAAGTCAGAGACATGTAAAACAAAGATGGTCCTCTGCCCTGCTCCCTAAATGATGTTAATGCATGAGTTTTGTAATGATTTTGATTGGCTATGAGATTTAGGAGTTGAAATGATCAATTTGATACTGTCCAATTCAAGAAGTCTTTATGAAGCACTGATTATGTTCTTTTGCTATCTATGATAATATTTAAGACAGGAATCTTGCCCTCAAAAATTTCTCAAGTTACTTGATAATTTAAAATGCATTTAAAATAGTTACAAAACAATAGGAAATAGTCATAAGTGGTGAAAACAGAAAGTACACAAAGACAGGAGGTGAAAAAAATAGTAAAGAAAGGGCCAGAGCTGTTAGAAGGACTTGATTTAAAATCAGACTAGGGCTGAGATCTTGAAGAATGAATGAAGTCTCAATAAGTGAAGGAAGGGAGGGAGAGATTCAGCGATGAAGGTGAGTTTTGCCAAATAAATGGACCTAGTAGGGTAGAGAAGAATCATCTGCAGAGAATATTGCTTTGTTAGTAAGTCGTGGAGATAGAGTTGGGTACGTAATGTGGGCCTGTTCACAGGGAGACAAAAATGAGTACTTATGTAACTGAGGCTCAAACATTATTATTTTGGGAAGAATAACTCTAGAATTTCTTTGAAATTGTTTTTAACCCATTAGAACATATTTTTCTCTTGGGTCCTCTCAGTGCCTTCTTGAGGTTGAAATGTGTGGAGAGTTCTCCAAAGTTGTATTGAAAAGTTGCCCAAATTCTGATCTTCTTGGACTTATTCTGCTCTCCTTTCTCTACCTTTTTCAACCCCTACTTTCATTCCAGGGGTGGTTTCCTCTCAAGGAGTCTGTAGCCCATGCAGATAAAATTTGGCTCTATTCTGCCACTTTACTGAAAATTCACTGTTTCTATTCGAGCTCCAGTTACTGAGGATACGTAAAGCATAAGCAGGATGAGAAGTCATATTTTAATTAGAGCCAGATGGTGACTTCCCTGGTGGCGCAGTGGTTAAGAATCCACCTGCCAATGCAGGGGACACGGGTTCAATCCCTGGTCCGGGAAGATCCCACATGCCATGGAGCAGCTAAGCCCGTGTGCCACAACTACTGAGCCTGTGCTCTAGAGCCCATGAGCCACAACTACTGAGCCTGCGTGTCACAACTACTGAAACCCATGCACTCTAGGGCCCATGTGCCACAACTACTGAGCCCACGGGCTGCAACTACTGAAGCCCATGTGCCTAGAGCTTGTGCTCTGCAACAAGAGAAGCCACCGCAACACAACGAAGAGTAGCCCCCGCTCGCCGCAACTAGAGAAAGCCTGCACACAGCAATGAAGACCCAACGCAGTCAAATAAATAAATAAATAAATAAATAAATTTAAAACATTAAAAAAAAAGAATTAGAGCCAGATGAAAACCTCGAGAATAACCAGTTATTCTCCGTGATTAAAGCACTGTTTCCAGAGGACTTTGGTCTGAATGCAAACATGTTCCTCCATTCAGTGAACATTTATTGACTGCTTCTCTGAACCTTGCACTATGCCAGAGGGGCTAAAGCACAAACCCACAGGCAACTAACAATGCTGAACACCTAGTTTTTCCCCCGGACCGCATCCATCACAGAGGTGCACAGTTGAGCATTGGCTTCAGAGAATAGGACTTGAAGTCTGTAGGTGTGATTTATGAATAGTTGATAAAGGTCTCCTGCCAAAATGCGATTAGCCAGGAAGGGATTACAGGATTGGTGGATATGGTCTTACAGGATCAACCCAGGGTATTTGGACAGTAGAGAAGTGACACCTAAAGAAATTTATTCCTAGTTGCATGTTTGACCTCAGGCCGAGTCTGCATCCTGTACCAAAAGGGGATAATACATTCTTTTTTACATCTGGTTCACACCCAGCTGCAGAGGGTACACACATACACCCTGAACATTCCAGAGTACTGTCTCTGCCAATAGAATTTGTAAACATTACATTTTTAGAGATTAAGAGGTTCTAAAGTTACAAGCAGCTGGCAGGATGTTGGGAGTTTCTGTGCATGGTCAAGACAGTCTACCCTTGTCTGGGAGAACAAAATCACGCAAAGGAGAGTATCATGAAAAAGGGAAAGAAAAAACTTCCTTTCCTTCTGGATTATCATTGCCAAAAAGGGAATATCAAAATCATTTCAGCTGTCTGACAAAGGGTGAAATATCCCAGACAGGGAGCTGCATGGCTCAAAGAGAATTAATTTTATAGTTTGCAGCCAAGCTTTTTTCTTCCCCACCGGGCCCCCATGGAAACGCTTAAGTCTTAGTCACATACTGGATGAATGAAATGAACACATAGTCTGCTGTTTAGAGCTGAGGTTGTAGTCATCTTCTGCTTTGGAAGACAGTCAAGGACTAATTAGACATGAATCTCTCCCTGTCAAGTTTGACAACCTGGAAATTCAGTGGCAGCACAAGGAGAGATCTGCCAACAGAGGGGCTCTTGGGTAGAGACGACTGTTTTCAAGGCTGAGAGCCTTACGAATTTAGGTATCTGTTATTATTTGTCCTATCACTTGCTTCTTGCAGCTCCTACATTATGGCTATTAAAATCTGTCTGATGATCAGATTCATTGGGGGAATACTTTTCTTAGAATGTGTGTGTGTTGTCAACCTCCACTATAGATTTTGTGAATAAGAATTTCTCAGGGAGGTTATCAATAACCTACAGTTTCAAAAATATTGCCCACATATTTCTAATGATCATCCAAGTTTTTCATCGACAATCTGAGATGATGAGACTTTAACTGGAGGGGTCACCTACTCAAGGGTAGAGCCATGGAAAAGGAAATGCTTTTCTGTTGCTGTATGCATACCTGGCAGGTTCTAGAGCAGATGAGAAAGTTAGTCCTCTATTATTTTCTTGGGAGTGCCAGTAATCCAGCCACACACCTCTTGAAAGAACCATTGTTTACAACAAATACTCTTAGTAAAACTGCTAGACCTAGATGAATGGTCCTCCCTTTGCCAACAAACAGCAGAACTCCATCCTAGATCATAGTTAAAAGGGAACATCTTCCACCAGAAACACTGCAGTTGGCAGACTGTTGCATACACAGATGGAAATGTCATTTGGTTAATGTTTTTAACATATTTTTTGCAGTTTTATTAAGAAATAATTGCCTTACATTATTGTATAGTTTAAGGTGTAAGATATAAACATTCGATTTACATATATTGTAAAATGATTACCACAATAGGTTTAGGTAACATTCATCATCTCATATAGATACAATATTAACGTTTTTCCTATAAATCATACAGCAGCGTTAACTGTATGCAATGTTGTACATTATAACCCTAGTACTTATTGATCTTATAACTGAAAGTTTGTACCTTTTAACCAGTTTCCTTCAAATCCCTCTTCCCCCAAAGCTTTCCTCAAATCTGATCTCTTTTGCTATGAATTTGATGTGGGGTTTTTGTTTGTTTCTATTTTAGATTCCACATATAGGTGAATGACAATAGTAAGTTCTTACCTATAAATAATTACTTTAAACATAAACGGACAAAATTTTCCAATCAAAAGACACAGATGGCTGAATGGATAAAACAAAAAGGATTCAATGATATGCTACAAGAGACTCACTTTAGGCTTAAAGGCACACATAGACTGAGAGTGAAGGGATGGAAAAAGACATTTCTTACTTTGTCCTAGACTTTTGACAATTTGATTATGATGTGTCTTAGTGTAGACCTATTCAGATTCAACCTATGTGCTGTCCTTTGGGCCTCATGGATCTGGATGTTCATTTCTCTCCCCAGGTTCAGGAAGTTTTCAGCCATTATTGCTTTAAACATACTTTCTGTCTCTTTCTGTTTCTCTTCTTTTGGAATTCCCATAATACTAATATTGTTTCTTTTCATTGTGTCCTATAAGTCCTGTAGGCTTTCTTCACTTTTTAATTTATTTTTGCTCCTCTGACTGCATAATTTGCAATGTCCTATCCTCCAGGTCACTGTTCCTTCTGCATGGTCGAGTCTACTTTTGAAAATGTGTAATGAATTCTTCATTTCAGTTATTATGTTTTTTAACTTTAGAATTGCTCTTTGGGTTATTTTGATGGTGTTCATTTCTTTGTTGAACTTATTTTGTTCATGCATTATTTTCCTAATTTCATTTAGTTGTCTATATCTAAACTTTCTTAAAAGGATTATTCTGAATTCTTTGTCTGACAGGTCATAGATCTTTTTAACTTTAGAGTTGGTTATTGGCTCTTTACTGGTGTTCTTTGGTAGTGTCATATTTATCTGATTTTTTGTGATCCTGATTCCTTATGATGGTATCTGCACAGCTGAGTAAGTGGTCTCTTCTCCCAGACTTTCAGGTTCAGTTCAGTTTGGGTTCTAGGCAGGTAGAGACTCCTATTATGGTCTCTTTTGGGGTGAGGCAACTATTTGAGCTCTGAGGTCTGGGATGGGGGGTGTGTACTGGCTGAGAACAGCTGAGTGAGACTGCTGGCTTGGTTCCCTACACAAGTGATGCTGTAGGAAGGACTCTGTGATCACCTTGACTCTCTGGTCACTGTCTTAGACGGTTGGGGCTGAGTACTCTATTCAGTAGTAGATTGGACTATGAATTATTTTCCCTGCCCTGGCAGGGCAGAAAAATGGGATATTGGGCCTGTATGGCTCGTGTTTGACCAACTATATCGGGCAAGAGTGTGCACTGAATTTCCTGGTCAGGCGAAGTCACTGGTTTTACTCTGCAAATGGGGAAAGCCATGGGCTGTGGTCTCTTTTCAAGTGTCACTGTAAGCAAGGCTGTTGGATAGGCTACACCACTTCCTACATGGTTTGTTTAAGTATCCTGGTCGAGCAGGCTGAAGGCTGCATTCAGCAATGAGCAGGGGTACAAATTAGTTTCCCTGTGTGTGTGCAGTGATGGAAGCAACTCTAAGCTAATACAAGTCTTTTTGATGTTGTCATAACTCAAGCCACCTTGCACCCCATGTTTCTTGGCTGAGCAGGACCACTGGCTTTGCTCTTCAGACCATCAGCCCTGCCTGCTCACCTCTTCACTTGAGTGTTGCTGATTAATGCAGCTTCCAGTGTTCTTTCCATTCCTTCTTGTCAGATGGGGCTGAGAGACACTCTCCACAACAGGTTGGGCTGCGTCTTAGTTCCCTGGCCTTGGCTGGATGGGGAAGGGCCACTCCAGATCTCTCCCGATTTTTCCCAAACAGGTTTCTGGTTGGAGGAGCTGCAGCTACCCTCAGCTTGAGCTATGACTCAGTCCCCCTGCCTGGACATAGCAAGGGAACCCTCTACACCCAGTACTGGTTTTGCTTTGGAGGTGATAAACTCTGCCTACCCACCTCTCAGTTGGAGTATTGCTGGTTACACAGCTTCCAGACACTCTTACCAGCCCTTTTGGTCCAATGGGGTCCCCCTGGTCAAAGTGGGTGGAGTTATGTTTCAGTTCATGTGCTTGGGCAAGATAAGGAGAGGTCAATTGTCTTCAATTAGGCTTTCTCATTGGAAGGGGCTGGGAGCTAACCTCAGCCTTGGCTATGAATTATTCCCCTTGCCTGAACACAGTAGGGAACCCTCCACACACAATACTGGCTTTGCTTTCTGAGTGATCAGCTTCACCTGCCAGGCTCTCAGCTTGAGTGTTGCTCGGCTATACAGCTTCCTGGTGCTCTGGCCAGCCCCTCTAGCCACATGGGGAAGTAGATACTCTCTCCACAGTAGGTGGGGCTATGGCATGGGGAAGCCAGGCTCTAGGGCCAGCAAAACAGTTTGAGGACCAGTGTCAGGCAGATCTGCACCTCAGTGAGTTCCCTTGTTAGAATGTGCCACCAACTTGATTCTCTAGATGAACAAAGTCGCTGGTTGTTATTACTACTTGAGCACTGCTGGTATGAATTCGGTTTGCCAAGATTCGTGTGCTGGTTGTCCCTTCCCCATCTGCATCAGAGTCTGATTCCAGTAGTTGAGCCCACAGATTCCCCTGTCATTACTGTTAAGCAAGACCAGAGTAGGGGCTCCCATGGAGTGACACAATGCTGGAGGTGCTGGTGGTCTCCCTGGGCTCTCTTTGCCCACTGGAAGAACCAGAGCCTCATGGGAGACCACTCAGCATGGATTGCATGGCCTGGAGAGGGGTAACGTGTAGTCACTTCTCTTAATCTTTTAACACAATCTGTTTTGTCTCTGGGGTGCAAGGGTTTGCTTCATCCTCGCCTCTGTGTTCTAGGATTCTCTCATCAGTTCAGGAATAGTTGTTAGTTGTTCTTCTTGTGAAGGGAAGTGAATCACGAACAATCTATGTTGCTGTCTTGGTGACTTCATCCCCCTAATAACATTTAAATCTGTAGACTTTGTGTAAAGCAGATTATCCTCCAGGATGTTCACAGACTTCATCCAATCAGACCCTAAGAGCAAAGCCTTAGATCCCCAAAAACAAGGCATTCTGCTTCCAGACTGTAACCTAGAAATTCTGCCTAATTTTCCAGCTTTCAGACTCAAAACTGCAATATTGTAGGGAAGGAAAAATAATTTTCCCTGTACCATTCTAGGTTCTTGGCTGAGAGCCCGTAGTAATAAAAGACAGATTAACAGGAGAAAAACAAACAGAAGTTTAATAACATGTATTCCTCTTGCATACATGAGAGATACCTAAGAAAACCAAATAACTCTCTAAAATGGCCCAAGCCACCACCTTAAATACCATCTTCAGCTAAAGACAAAAGATGTTGGGGAGGGGGTAGCCACTTATGCGAGGATATCCAGCAAAGCACAGCAAATGAGGGTATGGTTTTTATGCAAACTTAACACAGTACCTTCTCTATTGATCAAATTCTAGCGATTTGGTCATCCTCCTCTTCCTGGTACAGAGAGGGAGACACCCTTAAAAAGGGAGATTCCCATATATATGTAAATGTCTCTTACAGAAGAGTAACTTCTCAATTTTCAGAGCTTTTCCTATGCTTGCAGTTTTTTGTTTTTTTTTTTAAGATTTATTGATTGATTGATTGATTGCTATGTTGGGTCTTCGTTTCTGTGCGAGGGCCTTCTCCAGTTGCGGCAAGCGGGGACCACTCTTCATCGCAGTGCGCGGGCCTCTCACTATCGCGGCCTCTCTTGTTGCGGAGCACAGGCTCCAGATGCGCAGGCTCAGCAATTGTGGCTCACGGGCCTAGTTGCTCCGTGGCATGTGGGATCTTCCCAGACCAGGGCTCGAACCCGTGTCCCCTGCATTGGCAGGCAGATTCTCAACCACTGTGCCACCAGGGAAGCCCCTGCTTGCTGTTTCTTAAAAATAACCAGCCCAAAATAAGCCTTATGCCAAAAAAAACATATTCTAGGGTGGTATATTCAGCTCCTTTTCAGTTCCCACCTTTGAAATTTTCAATAAAGACTTTCACAATCCAGAACCAAGTTGATAGATGCTCCATATCTCATTGAACCAGTCTCTCAGTCCTGAGAATAGGTCATTCCAGTTAAGCAGTGTGTCTCTCATTTCAGGAGGTAGTCTTGCAGGTGAGCTTTCCAATTTAGGCCTCTATGATGTGAGCAATGAGGAATTTAATAAGAGGCATTCCCATGGAAACAAAAGAAAGAGAAAAGTTAATTGTTGGGACAGGCTATACACCTAATCTGAGTCCTGAGGACAGCCAGTCCAAAAGATTTCTAGATGTTAGGATCAGACCATCTTTTGATGTCTCTGATGACGTTATCATGTGTTCAGGTAAACTTTCTGAGTGGCCCACATAGCAACAGGCATGAGGATTGTCTAAAAATGAGCTAATGTGATGATATCTCTGAAGTTTATATCAAGCCACTCCCATTCAATTTGCAAGGCTTCAGGGAAAAGGGCAGTTTTTGTTCTTAGTGATTCCAAGACAAAAGGATGGGAGAAAATAGGAAATGTTAGTTTGGAGATTCATAGCCAGATGTTTAAGGAAACTAGAATTCAGTATCCAGTCCAGTTTACAGGTAGAAAACAAAACTTCAAAGACAGCATGAGAATCTAATATCTACAAAGGGGAAAACACAATTTTTCTCTCTACAATGACCCCCATTTCTACCAAATTTGTGTGCAAATTATGTCTAGTTTCAATAAACTTGACCTGGTTATTTACATAAGCACAGCAAGAATAGCCCTATAGGCGCTTTTTAAAAAATTTTTATTGGGGGGCTTCCCTGGTGGTGCAGCGGTTGAGAGTCTGCCTGCCAGTGCAGGGGACACAGGTTCGAGCCCTGGACTGGGAAGATCCCACATGCCGCGGAGCAGCTGGGCCCGTGAGCCACAATTACTGAGCCTGCGCGTCTGGAGCCTGTGCTCCGCAGCGAGAGGCCGCGATAGTGAGAAGCCTGCGCACCGCGATGAAGAGTGGCCCCCACTTGCCGCAACTAGAGAAAGCCCTCGCACAGAAACGAAGACCCGACACAGCCATAAATAAATAAATAAATAAATAAAATTAAATTAAAAAAAAATGTATTGGGGTATAATTGATTTACAATGTTGTATTAGTTTCAGGTGTACAACAAAGTGAATCTGTCATACAAATACATATATCCACTCTTTTTTAGATTCTTTTCCCATACAGGCCATTACATAGTATTGAGTAGAGTTCCCTGTTCTATAGAGTAGGTCCTTATTAGTTATCTATTTTATATATAGTAGTAGGAAACCATAAATAAAATGAAAATAAAACCCTCAGAATGGGAGAAAATATTTGCAGACGAAGTAGTCGACAAAGGATTAATCTCCAAAATACACAAACAGCTCATGCAGCTCAATATCAAAAAAAAAAAAAAAAAAATCCAATCCAATAAATGGGTGGAAGATCTAAATAGACATTTCTCCAAAGAAGACATACAGATAATTAAAAAGCACATGAAAAGATGCTCAACATCACTAATTATTAGAGCAATGCAAATCAAAACTACAATGAGGTATCACCTCACACCAGTCAGAATGGCCATCATCAAAAAATCTACAAACAATAAATGCTGGAGAGGGTGTGGAGAAAAGGGAACCCTCCTACACTGTTGGTGGGAATGAAAACTGGTAGAGCCACTATGGAAAACGGTATAGAGGTTCCTTAAAAAACTAAAAATAGAGCTACCGTATGATTCAGCAATCCCACTCCTGGGCGTATATCTGGAGAAAACCATAATTCGAAAAGATGCATGCACCCCAATGTTCATAGCAGTACTATTCACAATAGCCAAGATGTGGAAGCAACCTAAATGTCCATCAACAAAGGAATGGTTAAAGAAGATGTGGTATATATATACAATGGAATATTACTCAGCCATAAGAAGGAATGAAACTGTGCCATTTGCAGCAACCTCGATGGACCTAGAGATTGTCATACTAAGTGAAGTAAGTCAGACAGAGAAAGACAAATATCATATGATATTACATAAATGTGGAATCTAGAAATGCTACACATGAACTTATCTATAAAACCGAAATAGAGTTACAGATGTAGAAAATAAAGTTATGGTTACCAGGGGGGGCGGAGTGGGGTTGGGTTGGTAAGGGGGGAGGGATACATTGGAAGATTGGGATTGACCCATATAGGCTCTTTCAAATCTGCTTTGCTGGAACTTTTTACAAGGAATCTCAGACTGAACTTTTAAAAGTGCTCAAAGCTAGGAAGCTAAGCCAAGTCAAGGCTTACCGTCTGATTTTGCCTACAATACTTATGGATTTGGGTGAATTCCTCTCTTATTTAGGTCCACAAAATGTCCCAAGGTTCCTGGGCCTGCCAATAAGTGACCTTCTTTACTCAACTAGTAAGGCTGCCATGAACCCTGTAAACAAGATAGCAGGCTGTTTTCCCAAGAGGCTTTATTGGATCGAGAAAGTCAACCTGAGTTCCTTAAAACTGTCTGGTCATATCTAAGTCTATGCACATCATTCTCAAATACAACATTCCAGTCAAAGCCTTGGAAATATAACCTGTGTTTCCAAATATGTCCTGTTACATAGAGGACATATTACAAGAGGACAAATTCTTATTGAACTTATGCAAATAACTATATTGCCATCAAAATAAGAATACTAAGAGTTTCCACATTCTGGAGGGATCAGGCAGGGAGAAAAATTAAATGTTTTATCTTAGCTCACAAAGATAAACTTTACCAAATTGCTGTCAGTTATAGCTTAAGAGAAAGTTTCCTTAAATCGGGAAAAACAAAACATGAAAGAACCAGCAATGGTTTAAATTAAAACTCATATGTATTAGAGTCATGCTCATCAGTTTATTCAATCCCATGTAATTAATTCTTGTTGATCTTGATCTTTTGTTAGAAATTTTATGAATCCAGTTTTTCCCTTAGAGTGCTATAAGTTTCTTACCCAGTCCAATTTTATGATCATAAAATTTTCAGAAACCTGTATTCTAGGGTACTTGTCAGAGTCCTTTCCATGAATCTCTTTGAACATGAATCACTTTTGCAAAAACATCTGAATAAAACAAAACATCTGTAAATAACAAAAACACTTTAAAATGCCCATGGTTAAAATCTGATTAGAGTTTATTACAATGCAATTGACAAAGAAATTTGCTTATTTCTGTGACACACATTTCAAGATAATAAATAGAATTATGACTGATAACATTATACCAGAATGTATATGAATTTTAGGTATTCCATCCAATTTCTGGAACACATAATATATACCAATAAAAATACAATGTAAAGAAAGCTTAGTATTACTTCTTATTTGACAATGATTTCCATATAATTTAATACAGCAAATAAGCCTAATTAGTTAATCTCTCTCTCTCTCTTTTTATTTTTTTTTTTATTTTTTTTTTTTTTTTAAACTTTTTTTTTTTTTTTTTTTTACAATTTTATTTTACTTTTTTGTTGCATGGCATGTGGGATCTTTGTTCCCTGAGCAGGGATCGAACCTGTGTCCCTGTCATGGGGACCTGTCCCCTGCAGTGGAAGCACGGAGTCTTAACCACCGGACCACCAGGAAGTCCCTATTTTTTTTTTTTTTAATAAGAAGAGAGAACAAATCTTTTGAGATGTCCTAGGGGCCCTATGGAAAATCCCAAATTAATTCAGTATCAACAAGAATTTATTTAAAATTTGATTTTGGAAGCTGGTCAAAAATATCAACAGTTTTGGGCACTTCACTGAAAAGGATCACATATCTTTATAAAACAATATTTAATGACAATAAGTTTTCAAAGGAAAATACAAAATGTTACATAGTTGTGAGAAAAATTTAGCTCTTAATATTGACTCAGTTTTCTTAAATAGTCAAAGATCTGATAATAAATACAACACAAAGCACAGGAAATTACTTTGATTAACAAAAAGGTTTTGCTTTTTAGACAGATTACTTCAAAGGTAAAGAAAAACCTTTTATAATCCTTTTTCAAGAGCAGAGCAATAATCCAATAAAACTTTGTTATTGTAGCATATTTTAAAAATCAAGTTTTAGTTTTACATAAGTACACTATTGATATTAAAGCTTATTTTAAAAAACTTATAATAAATTCATTCATTTTTTGTCAACTTGATCACACAGGAAAGATTCTCTCTCCCTCTCTCTCTCTCTTTCTTTCTCTCTCCCCCCACCCCAGCATATTTAGTTTGTCTTTCATTCTCCTCTTTTCCATTCTGAAATAACTAGTTTTAATGTAGGACAAAGTTACTTTCATTTCACTTAACAAAAATACATTTCCATATCTCATACCTTTTCTTACCCCCAAACATATTCTGCTTTCCTTGCATGCAGAGTTGCTTTACTTATTATTTCTAGTAGTTTTAATTACATATACTAATTAGAATTACTAACCCTTAAGCAAAATTGATGAAGGGAATTAAGAGGTACAAACTACCAGTTATAAAATAAATAACAGGTATGTAATGTACAGCAAAGGGAATATAGTCAATAATAATACAATAATTTTTATGGTATTTAATCTATAAAAATATCAAACCACTATGTTATACACCTTTACTAATATAATATTGTAAGTAACTATACCTGAATAATATAAAAAAAAATTATTAATCCCTAAAACCTTTAATTTCTAGTGGAAACTAAGAAGCAATTGTGAACTGTTACACCAACATTCTTTATATTAGAAATTTGTAGATATATTTCATAATTTCTAGAAACCTATGCTTCTTCATAGTACAACCTTTCAGTGTGGCACAGGACATGTTTACTAACAAACCCACATGTCCTTAGTTCCTCTATAATAAAAAGCCAAGAGTAGATAAACCCATGTTCAGTAATGTTTCATTATTTTATCTTATTTGGTAATGACCTAGATATCCAATGAATCTCCATCATTTAATTTAACTTAGCTTAGCAAAACTCTAAAGTTTCAAGTTATCAAAGAGATTTGGAAAGCTTTTTAAGTAGACATACCATAAAACATAATCATTTGTTGAAAAGTTTACATACAAAACCTTATTCCACTTACATCTGTCTAAATCACTTGCTTCCAACAATTATGCTTAGAATACTCATGAAAACTTTATCAGATATTAGACAAGGTCAGCCATCATCCCAAGCTATCTTTCTCTCTGACAAATTTTGTAACAGAGATAATGATACCAAGCAGGACCCTGTGGGCTCCCAAGCACAAAAGCCTTTCTGTGTCCCCCATTTCTTGGTTACAGGAAATAGGCTTCATTCAGCCTCCAGGACCTTCCCTGAGTTCCAAAGAGCAGGTTCAAACAGTTGCTAATCAGGGAAGGGAAGGGATGCAGAGACAAGGGTGGAGCAGTCAAGAAACAACAGTGCAGCCTTAGGGCAGGGTCCTGGTTCCCCCTCAAGGGATACACATAACAATATCTTTGAGCTGTTTTGCAGACACTGAAACCCCCACCAGGTGGGAGAAGTTAACTGTATGCTGCCCACAAGCATGTAGACCCCAGACCAGTTGGAACCAGGTTGATGATGCTGACTCCCAATTACCTCACCACCGACCAATCAGAAGAATGTCCACGAGCTTATCACGCCCGCTTTGACCCATTACTATAAAACTCCTCACTATCCCCTCCAGGTCAGGACACAAAGTTTTGAGGGCATTAGCCCGCTGTGGCCCCGTTTGCCTGGCAAAGCAATAAAGCTATTCTTTTCCACTTCACCCGAAACTCTGTCTCTGAGAATTAATTCAGTGTCGGGGCACAGAGACTGGATTCAGCTTCAATAACATGAATTTATCTGACTAGTAAACCCAGATAGAATAAAAGTTGTGTGTCTGCATTATATTTAATGCTAGTAACTATGAAATGTCTATTTAAATTAAACCAACAAACTTAAGCTTTATTTATCAAAGATCATCTCAGATGACATTAAGTTGAAAAATATTTGGGTTAGTTTCTATATTTCTGAGCTTAGAAATACTTAATTTAATAAGTGCTTGTTTTTAAGCCAATTACATAGAGTTTTTTGCAAATTAATTTTGGCAATACCATCCAAAAGTAGAAAAATATCATATGTAGATAACATACAAATATAGACACAGACAGTCATTCAGATAGATGCAAATAGAGACCTTATAAGTATCATTCCAAAGTTTTAACCATGAATCAGGTACAATAATACAAAACTCACTAGTTTATATGTGTAACAGTTGGGTCCAAATTGTGCTTCTGGCATTTTACCCACACAGATGGTCAAAGCTTTTTTCTTAATGATTGTTGAGAAGACACAAGATTTTTCATTAGCCCAATTTCCAAAAAGCTCTTTTATTTTTCTCATGAGAATCATTTCCCTAAAGTTTACATTTGAAAGAAGTGACTCTTAGGTCCCAGAGAAAATGGGATAGAAAATCTATATCAAAAAGGCACAAAAATAGTATCCAAGTTTTCTCCTAGGAGTTTTTAGGGTATATTTGCAAATAATCAGAGGTCTAGAGTAATTACTATTTAAATGTTTCCTTCCCTTTCTTAAGTGCAAGGCAATTGTGTTTACAACGTCCTGATACTTTATGAGTATTGAGAGGAACAGGAAAGGGTTTGGGATTGGTATAAGGATAGGTGGGCTTTACTTCTACAGCTACATTTCTGATTTTGTAAAGATTTGTAAGAAAATACAGTTGCTTTTAATTCCTCAAGTAATTGGATTGCAGCCTGAATGATATCAAGGGACTGACTTGCCCATCCAACTACATTATCTTCAACTTATATCAAGACGACTTTCAACTAAAGTGGAAATCAAAAGATTTCTATGTTCTAGAGCTTCAGGGTTTAATGAGGTGTGGCTTTATAACATCTATATAAAGCATTCAGCAGAGACCTTTGAATGCTCTCCTCTTTCTGACTGTACAATTCAACCAATTCACCTTAGGGGAAAAGTCTCTACTATTCCTTCAGTCAGTCCTGAACATTGGTTTTCAGGTGATTCATTTTCTGATCATTTGTAGGAAGGCCTGGGAGAAATTATAGTCATCTGTTTCCTCTTTGAGGGAGGTCCCCAGTGAACTGTCTGGCTTGTCTGATAACTATAGTACAAACATGGGCAGAAAGAACATTCTTTAGAAGCAGTCAAGGTCCCTGTAAGTGGGGGTCCCTGTGAGTTGTGAATGGCCACTGATTTAGTAGCTCTTCTCTACATTTAGAGACTATAGTGGAGACAAAAAAGGCTTTCTAATTTCATCTTGTTAAGGGAATCTCTAAGGTTAGCTACCATGCTCCTTTGTGTCTTCTTTTCAATTTAATTTTTCCATAGGTACAAGTAAGACAGTTGTTTAGCATGAGAATTCTCTAAATTTTTTTTCAAATATAGATGTATTTCCAATTCAAAGTTTCCAACATCTGGCCATTGATGAGTAGGATCTTATATTAATCTCAGTATTGATTCAAACCACTAAGCCTTTTTATGGCTTAACCATGGATGCAAGAGGTATCCCAAAAGATGCAGCCTACACAAGATCCAGAAAGTTCACTCACAAAGTTAGCCTGTAAGAGCAAAGACTTTCATTGTCACAGGCAGTAAGAATGGTGTCATGGAAATAGTGTCCCCAGTTCCATGAGAACATGAGAAAACAGTGTTTCTGGTTTCCCACAAGAACACGAGGCACCTCTAGTTATGGTACCACTAATCTGTGGCACCAGGCAGGTGCTAGTGGAATGGAACTTTTCCAGCACTAACAAGACAATAAAACCCCCTATGGATTGAAACACCTTACAACAAACTGTCCTGAGAGCTGGCTAGTGGGGCAAAGAGAATGCTGCTTCCCAAATCCACAGTCTACTTGGCTGTCTACCAGATGCACGCCAACACATGCATCTTCTGGCTGGCAGAGACCAGAGAGAATATTCTCACTGGTCACAAAGCCAAGCTCTCAAGGCATGGAATAAGGGAAAAGAAAAACCTCATCTGGCCTGCAGTTCTCCTCCTTACAATGAACAGCACAAAAGACAGGGAGAAAAAGAAAATGACCATCTTTGGGAGGAAAAAAGATCAATAGAAAACAAGAATAGTCATGACAAATCCTTACCAGTGTAGCTATGCCCACAGAACTAGCTGACACAAATATTTTCTTCTTCCAATCTGCATTTGGAAAGGAAAAGACAAGATTAAATTTTTACCTTCCTCTCTCAACTGAGCACTACAGAGGGAGATCCAGGAGAGCTGACTTTGGTAAGAATTTTTATCTTATGCCAGCTTCTGCCAGTTTCCCAGGATCCCGCCTGCAGGCTCTGAGTGAATATGGTGTCTTAGCAAGTCCCATAATGGGTCGCCAAATTGTAGGGGAGGAAAAATAATTTTCCTTCTATCATTCTAGTTTCTTAGCTGAGATCCTCCCCGTAATAAGAGGCAGATAGATTCACAGGAGAAAAACAAACAAAAGTTTAATCACATGTGTGCATCCTTTAAACATGGGAGATATCTAGGAAACTGAGTAACTCCCCCAAATGACCCATTCCATCACCTTAAACATCATCTTCAGCTAAAGACAGAGAAAGTGTTGGAGTCGGGGAGAAGGCCAGTTATGAGAATTTATCAGGCAAATCACAGTAAATAAGGCTGTGGTTGTTATGCAGATTCAAGTCCCTGCCTTTTGATTGATAAGAGTTTCTAGAAATTTGGTCATCCTCATCTTCATGGTACAGAGAGATAGATGCCCTTAAAAAGAAGATTTCCCTTATAAATGTTAATGTCTCTTACAGAAGGGTAACTTCTGCTTGGTTCTCAAAGCTTTTCCTGTGCCTGTTTCTTAAAAATAACCAGCTCAAGATAATTATTGTGCCAAAGAAGCATATTTTGAGGTGGTATATTCTGCACCCTTTCAATATTGACTCTTGCCAAAATTTCCAGCCTGCCTAATGTACTGAGAGTTTCAGATTTACCCACAGTAACATGAGCCAAGAGCCAAGTCCTTAAAATCTCTCTCTCTCTCCATATATATATAATACAATATATATATTATATATATACATAATATATATAATATATATATACACATATATTCTGTTCTGTTTCTCTGGCCAAGCTAGAACTAGGTGGGCGGGGTTGATCGCCCCCAGAGCAAACTCCGTACCAGGCATGGAGGGTTCCACTGTTACCAGGCAGGGGGATCAATTCATAGCTGAGGAAGGGGGTAGCTCCTGACCCCTCCCACTGAAAGGCCTATTTTTAATATTGGGTGAGGCCTAGAGTGGATTTTCCTCGTCCCATCCAGGTGAGGAATCCGAGAAATAGCCCCACCTGCTGTGGAGAGTGTCTCCTGGCAGCATCTGACCAGGAAGCTGTATAAGATGACAATGCTCAAGCCAAGACTGATAGTCTACAGAGCAAAGCCAGTAGCCCTATTTGGGCAGGGAACTTGGGGTACAGGCAACTTAAGTTCAGACAACAAAGGGCTTTACTGGCTTACGAGCTGCTTCTCCTGCTGTGCCTGGAAAGGAAAATTAATTTACATTCCTGCTCATTGATGAATGCAGCCTTCAACCTACTCAAATAGGGGACCTAACCAAAGCACGTGGAAAGCTGCTAGCCCGTCCAACAGCTCTGCTTAGAGTGACAATCGAAAAGAGAGCACAGCCCACAGCTTTCTCCATTTGCAGAGCACATGGGAATTTAAATTGATGTATCCACTATGGAAAACGATATGAAGGCTACTCAAAAAATTAAAAATAGGACTATCTTAAGATCCAGCAATTCCACTTCTGGGAATATATCCAAGGGAAATGAAAACACTAACTTGAAAAGATATCTGCACCCCCATGTTCATAGCAACATTATTTATATAGCCAAGACAGGAAAGCCACCTAAGTGTCTATGGATGGATGAATGAATAAAGAAGTTGTGAGATATATATACGCATACATACACACACACACACACACACACACACACACACACATACAATGGAATACTGTTCAGCCGTAAAAAATGAGGAAGTTATACCATTTGTGACAACATGGATGGGCTTTGAGGGCATTATGCTAAGTGAAAAAAGTCAGAGAGAGAAAGACAAATACTGTATGATCTTACTTATATGGACTTAAAAAAACAAAAACAAAGAACACCAAACTTATTGAAAAAGAGATCAGATTTGTGGTTCCCAGAGACAAGGGAGAGGAGGTGGGAAAATTGGAGAAAGTTGGTCAAAAGCTACAAACTTCCAGTTATAAGATAAAAAAGTACCAGGGATGTCATGTACAGCATGGTGACGATAGTTAACACTGCTGTGTGATACACTGGAAAGTTGATAAGTGAGTAGATCCTAAGTGTCTCACAAGGAGAATTTTTTTTCTTTTCTTTATTGTGTCTATATGAGATGATAAATGTTAACGAAACCTATTGTGATCATCATTTCACAATATATTAAATCAAACCATCATTCTGCACACCTTAAATTCACAGTGATACATGTCAATTATTTCTCAATTAAACTTGGGGGGGAAGAAAACAAAATGTTAATCACACCTAAAAATACCTTCACAGCAACGTCTAGACAGTTGTGGGACCAATTAACTGTTCACCTAGCCTAGCCAAGTTGACACATAAAATAAACCATCAACACATAACATATTTTGCTATTAAGTGGGAGGTAAGGTTCAACGTTTTTCAGCAATAATGAGCATTTTCCAACTATTTAGGTAAAAGTCTTCTTCTCTGCAACTTTTGAGAACCAGCTACAATATGTCAACATTTTTCTACGTATTTGGTGATTTTAAACCTGTTTATTCCCAGCCATTGTTCTATTACTCTGCCTATATCAGATAATTATTTTTAATATGTGATAGAAAAGAGATCTAACACCTGTTAAGAATAATCTATGGCTATATCACTTAAAAATATATCGCATTCAATCCTCCTAAGAACATGCTGAAGAAACATTATTAGTATCATGTTACAAATGAGGAAACTGAAGCTTAGAATTTTATAGTAAGTTACCTCTGATAAAAATCAGCTAGTAATTAGATGAGGGTCCATAAGAACCCAAGCCTGTTGAATTCCGAAACACTTTTTTTTCCAGAAGTTTCTCAGTTCATGCTCTTTCAGAACTATCTTCAGGAGTCTTCCCTATTTAATTTTGCAGAAATGTAGTTGTTGCTTACTTATATAATAAGAGTTTTTCCAAAATTATTTTCCATAAGACTAAAACTTCTATTATGAATTTCCTTATGGCAAGAAACATCATGCCAAAACTTAATACATGTAAAAGGGGAAATGAAAGAAAAATCTCCATAAACTTCATTTTACTGAAACTTGGAGCATAGATGCTGTGTGTGAAGCCTAAAAAAGGCAGCTGAGAAAGAAGCCAGTTACACACGAATAGGTGAAGAGACAAAGCCAAGTAGTGGTAAAAGGACCAAGCAACAATAGATCTCAGAAAGTACCAAAAAATACATTTCCTTTTGGAGAAAGATTGTTTTGAAATACACATGTCGTATTTTTTTATTTGCCAAAAGGATTCAATGAATCACGTAGAAAAGCCATACATGCGGGAAACAGTCTGAATCAGTGATATTGTCAGGATGGCTCTTCTGTCAGCCTCCCTGCCATCTCCCCACACTCCAGGAAATGCCAACAAATAGCTAACTACCTGAAAATCAACCTAATTTAACAACTAGCAATTAAAATAAAGTTGGCATAGCAGAAAGATGCTTTATAAAAATGTAGAAAAGACAACCATGTTAACATAAAGACTATTAACCAGAAAAACATCATAATGGATCAATTAAAAATCAAAACCAAATACCACAGGAAAGTCTAAAAAAATTAGTTTGGAAAAATCCAATTAATGCAATAATTGGTAATATAAAAGGTACTGATGTAGCATCACACAAAATTCCTCAAAAATGTAAAAAAATTTGTAATGCCTACATAAAATGAAGAAGATCCACCAGTACCATGTCACCATAGGCCATTTTTTTTTAAGCCATTGTGTTTTTGAAAAAGGTAAAATATCTCTAGCTCAGGCCATAGAAAAGTGACCAATCTCCCTACTATATAGGAAATTCCTGAAAATCTAGAAGAAAAAGACCAATAAAACTATGGAGAAGTAAGATTGGCTAAAGATATATTAGACATTTAATAGAAAAGGGAAAAAACTGCTGCTAAACATGTGAAAAGATGTTCCATTTCCTCAAATTCATTTACAATAAGAGAAATGCGAATTTAAACCACATTAAATGTGGTAAACTTACCACAGCTGCCCGCTCAATGAATCATGCCTCCAGATGCTAATGTTCTTGTGAAGTTCCCTCCACAGGGACCCTGGCCTGGGTCATGTGAATGGCCTTGCCAGGAGGACATCAGAAAATGCGATGCCTGTTTGGGATTACCTCCTGGAATGTTGCTTTCACCCTGTGAAAATGCCCAACGTGGCCTTCGTGGGAATGAAAGACCACATGGAGAGACACGACCAGCTTTCAGAGCTGTCTCAGCAGGCCTGGTCCCAGGAGACCTCCAACTGAATGTAGTCAAATGAATAAACCTAGGAAAAACCAGCAGAACAGCCCAGCCAACCCACAGAATGATGTGCCATAATCTATAATGGTTATTTTAAGTCAGATTTTTTTTGGGGGGGAGGGGCACTTGTCACATAGAAATAGATAATTCATACACCGAGATACCAGTTTCACTTACAGAATTGGGAGAAATACAAAAGTTTCACAATTCACTTTGGTAGTAAGCTATGGGGAAAAGTAAATTCTCATACACGGTTGGCGGGAAATTAAATTGATCCAATCCCTTGTAGAAGGTAATCTGGCAACATCTACTGACACTTCAAAAGCTTCTTCCCCTCAACCCAACAATCACATTCCTAGAGAATTATTCTACAGATATATTTCCCAGGTGCAAAACTATATATGTAATGTATACACAAGTTGATTATGAAGCATTTTATGTAACAGCAAAAGATAAAAATAACCCAAAGGTTTATTAACTGGAGTCTGGTTAAATACACAATAGAATTATGATCTGTAAATTAATAAAAAAATGAGGAATCCTTCCATGGATTTATCCGGAAATAACTTAAAGACATATCATTAAGTGATGAAAGCACAGTGTAAGATGATGAAAATGGCCTGCCACATATTGCGTACGAAAAGAAGAAAACTAGAAATCTCTGCTTTTATGATTGAATGGGCATTTTAAAAACGCTGGAAGATAAACAAGTATATCGGTGGTGTTTTGTGGGTCGGGCACTTGGGATTTGGGCTAATAGAGGATGAGGGTAAGTGGGAGGCTTTTAACTGTATTATATTTTTATACCTGAGGGACTATATAAATATAAATATTTATTATGTAAATTAAAAATAACTCTCTGAAAAAACTTAATGTTTGCATAATATGGTGATAGATTTATCTAATGAAATGAAGCCCACGGTTATTACCAATTAGATGCTATTATACACAATACTTCGGTAAGCATCTTTGCAGGGTTATCTCTACACATCTTCCCTCTGCCCGTCTAATCCAGGAGAGCTGACTTTGGTAAGAATTCTCACTCTTTGCTGGCTTCTGCCAGTTTTCCAGGATCCCATCCGCAGCATACTATTTATAAGAGGTGCCTCCCCAGAGGTAGTGCAGGTAGCGTGTGAGACTGTGCGTCTACCCATTATTTCCCGTTGAATTAATTATCAGATTAAGGAAGTTGCCTCCCTATTCCAAGCAGACCATGCTAGAACTCTGCCAGTGTTCAAGGTGATCACGGTGTACCATCTGAGTACACACCAGCTCCAAGACTACTTCCTCTCCCTGGAACCAGCATCTCTTTTTTCGGCAGGCTACCCTTGTGCTGCTGGAACTACTTTGGCTCAAACTGTGAGAGCCAGGAGTTCCTTTATTTAACCTGGGGCAGCCCCAAAATCATGACCAATGGGTGCAGAAGAATAAATACTCCAGCTCCCTCGTTACCCGATTAGAACAACTTTAAAGGTGTGATTTCTACCACTGTAACATCTCCAGAGCTTACCTGGGTAGTTGAGGTAATGTCACCCTCCAGTGGCATTGCCTGCCATCCTTCACATCCTGGCCCACCTTCCTACTCCTTTATTGCTTTTCCTGGATCACACTTACTAATCAATCACTGTCACATGAACACTTGTCTGAGGCTCTACTTCTTGGGAATCCAATGAAAAATGTCATCTATTATTTCAGTAGCAATTCACTGATCCCTTATTAAGTTGAAAATGATGGAGATGGTCAGACCATTGAGGCTAGGGAATAAAGGAGCAAAATTATCAAGTTTAACAAATATATATACTTACATTATGTCTTTGGTCATGTTTCTGGCACATAGGATTGACCAAAGGCAAGTAGACTAGAAGCCTACTAGGTTATTGAAGGTATTTTGCTATTTAAGAAACTACAAACCTGACCTTCAAAGCCTGTGGCTGTTTGATATCTAAAGAAACCTTAGGGTTTTAAACGGGCTCTCTCCAATGCCCATTTCAGAGGTGGCCGTGGAGTTCAAAATACAAGAAAAACTCCCCAGAGGAAAAACCCCAAATTGTAGAAGAAAATTGTCTCCAAACAAACAACTACTAAATGTGCTAGACCAGGAACTTAACCTATGGACAGGACTGAGAATGTTCACGGTCATTGCCCAGCAAGATATAATTTTTCTGAAGAGCAACTGTGATGTGTTCCCCACTCCACACCTTCTGCAAAGAAAAGTTTTTATTATAGATATTCTCCATCCTTTTAAATTGGGCATAGTAAGGTTTAAGATTGAAGTAAAATACTTACAGTTCAGTTTTTAGGTTGCAGGGCAATGAAAGGACACACTAAGAATTGAAAAAAAAGTACTTCATACAACCCAAGATCTTAAACCTTGTGTTGAAAGGAATAACTCGATGGGCCTTTGACTCCTTTGGGGAAGATCAAGGGATTCTATTCCTGAAGAAGCTTCAGTGCATAGAAGGATGGGCTGTGGAAGATGGTACTAGTTCTCCATCCATATCTATTCTTCTTTCCATTCTCTCATTCTTCTACCTTTAGTAACAGAACCCTCAACTTAAATGGGATGTGGGTTTAGCATCACCTCCCACCTAAAGACATTTCCCAACCCCCTTTGCAGATAGGTGGGGCCATGTAAGTTCTGACCAAAAGTTTATAAATAGAAATAATGAGTTTGACTTTCAGTTTATGCCCTCAAGGAAAATGGCTATGTCTTCCTTTGTCCTTTTCTCTTCTTTTTGCAGCTAGAACGTGCTTGTGATAATGAGAGCTGAATAACATGACCATATGAGACCTGGATGACTGATGATCAGAATGTTACAAGAGAGAGAAATGAATTTACCTTTTTAAACCACTTTTATCTGGGCCTTTGATTTGGCTGCTTAGCTAGTATCCTAAGCAATAAAAATAGGTTTGCATGCACTCATGAGTTTGAACTTGTAGTAACACCTGATTCACCTTCTTGTCTTTAACCAGGGAAATATTAGTTGCAAATGGAATTCCAGTTCGCTAGGCTTCCCAGACCCAATACTAGCAGGGATCTGCTTCCTTCTAGCCTCTTTGAGCCTTGGAAGATAAAAAAAACTTGCATCAATTACTTTATGCTACAGGACAAGGCTACCAGGGATAGATTTCCCACATACCATAATAAACTGCTACTGTAATAAGTTTCATAATGATAAAATATTTAATTAATGTTTCTAAGCTCTTTCTTTATATTTTCTTTTTCAATCCTAATACCATCCTATAAGGTATGTGCTATTATTATTCCTATTTTACAGATGAGGAAACTAAAGTAGAAAGGTTAGTAACAGCTGGGATTAGAATCCAAGCAATCTATTTCTGTTTTGTAAATAAGTTCATCTGTATGGGGGAGAGATAAATCAGGAGCTTGGGTTTAACATACACACACTACTATATATAAGACAGATAACCAATAAGGACCTACTGTATAGCACAGGGAACTCTACTCAGTATTCTCTGATAACCTATATGAGAAAAGAATCTGAAAAAGAATGAATACATGTATATGTATAACTGAATCCCTTTGCTGTGCACCTGAAACTAACAGAACATGTTTATTGGTGAGTTAAAGGGGGGTGGATATGGAAATGCATAAGTTTTTGGTTTTGTTTGTGTTAGGCTGACTTTAAGGATCTTTTTACTTGGCTTTTGCTCCAAAGAGGTGGTGAACAGAATCAGAAGACCTCAATAAAAAATAGTTTTAAGTTTGGTTCTACCATTCCTCAGAAAGTAAATTATCCCTCTAATATGATTTTTCTCTTAGAGTTCAGATCTCCAGCCTCCTCGAAGGGGTGACCCCCACTGTGTGGCATTACTGACCATTCCCAGTGCAGAGTGCCAGCTTAATCTACTCGGGGGAAAGTAAAAAGATGTATTAAATTGAATGGGCCAGTGGACCTTAAAGTGATCCAGTTTAGAATCAATGAGAACATCGGGAAAGGAGACAAAAAGTCATGAAAGAAGTTAAGCAAAATACATGGAATTTGATTTAGCCTGGGAGAGGAAACATGATTATTATTCCCAAAAGGTTGTAAAGAGTAGCTGAAAAAAATCCAAACAAAGTCGAGAATAAGAGTATCCATTAAAAGCAAATGTCTTTCAATGCATAAAATCACTGAAATGTCAAATGTACATTAATTATCTAGGAACCACTCTGATGATGTCCTATTTGTTAATTCATTTGTCAGACAGCAACAGTTAGCACCCCAGAAGGAAGCCATCAGATGTGTAACAGACAGGAAGACTTGGCAGGCAGGAAGGGAGACTTTGGCCAAGCCAACACTAAACCACTTAAGGAAATGTAAAACTTAAGAACGTCCAGAATAAGTCCCGGAACTCAAGAGCTGGTAGATTTAGGCCCCAAGGACAAAAGTGTATTTTTCACTTACATATGCATGAATATGTCTCTTTGGAAACTGACCTAATTTAATGCAGGTTTATATGCTTGACAGTTTTCTCTTCCTCACATAAAACCTTTCATTTAATAATAGGAAATGCTCTCTCTGGTTCTGGCTTGCAATATACTTCACAAAAAATTCTACAAACCGTTTTTTCCTTCTTATTCAACACATTATTTTGGCTACGAAGACCCTTATCCAAACAAAATGCACCTGCAAACGATGACTTAATTTCCCAAGTTGCTTGAGAAAGTAGATGGAGACTTGCAAATTTCAGGGGATAAAATTTAGACAGTTCAGGGTCAGGTTTGGTTATATGACCCCAGAGAGCTGACTTCCTTTTTCCTGGTCCTTAGAGGAACCCAGATATATCTGGCTATAATGTTGACCTGTAATATGGCCATGGCACAACCTCCTGCTTCATAGGAGGCCAAGAAGTCTGAGTTCAGGAAGGCTCTGATTTGACTATCTTTAGTTAAAATAATGCTCCAGAAATGATTCTTAGGTAGTTGTCCTGAATACACCTTGTCCAACAGATAACAGCTGTTTAGATTGGGACTTGAGGAGACGTGCATTGTTTCTGCAGGTAACTGAGCTGTGTGACCCAGAAAGAGACATATGCTCTCTGGACAACTCTCTTAGCTCGAAAATGAGTGAGAATGACTTGCGAGTCACTAGTGATACTTGGGAAATGAATACTCTATAATGTAATAATTCAATGTCCTAAAAGGAGCAGGACTTTGAAAAGGATCTCGTAATCCCCAAAGGAAAAATTAAGATATGGATTATCTGTTCATCTCCACGGGCACTCTTTCTCAAAGCCTTAAAACTATTCTTCCACATTTTTTTGTTTGTTTGTTTGTTTTTTTAACATCTTTATTGGAGTATAATTGCTTTACAATGGTGTGTTAGTTTCTGCAGTATAACAAAGTGAATCAGCTATATGTATACATATATCCCCATATCCTCTCCCTCTTACATCTCCCTCCCACCCTCCCTTTCCCACCCCTGTAGGTGGTCACAAAGCACCGAGCTGATCTCCTTGTGCTATGCAGCTCCACATTTGTTGAACTCTGTTTTATTCTTGTGCAAGATGCATTTAGTCTCCATTTTTTTAAATGATTCTTTTTTCCTACTATACACTTCATTTTGTTTTTCCTGAATAGCCTTCAGTCGGAAGTATCTCAACAGTTAATGAATTTTTTTGAACAAATGTTCTGGAAGTCCTTAGACCCATGCTGTCCAGTAGAACTGTCGGAGATGATCGAAACTTTCTATTTCTGTGCTGCCCAATATAGTAGCCACTAGTCATATGTAGCCATTGAGCATTCGAAGTTTGGCTGGTGCAAATGAGAACCTGAACTTTAATTTTAATTAAATTTTATTTAACTTAAAGTTAAATAACCACATGTGGCTAGTGAGTGACTACTATCTTGGACACTGTAGCCTGGAAGACCAGAAAACTTGCCAGCAGAAATTTAGCAAGTGTGAGTGACTGTTTATCTCACAGTTAGATTGAAAGGAGCTGTCCAAAGGGTTGAAATTGATATTAGGACTGGAGGTGTGTCCAAATGAGAAGGGACTGTGGAGCTTAAAAGTATAATTTTTTGACCTAGCTTAATCAGGGTGTTTGGCAGAAAATATCTGTATTCATCAAAGAGGGGGAATTTATATGAAAGCTATAGAGAATCTTATAGAATCAAAGGAAAGCTGAGTAACCAGACCTAAGAAGGACAGCATCCAGTGAGGGTCCAGAGAAATGGGCAAGAGGAGAAAATGGACAGTCCCTTCTGGACTGTCCCATTGGGATGACACTCCTCCGCCATGTTCCTTCCTGGAGATTTGTTCCCCAAATTCAAACTCAAGGTGTAGGTGGTCAGATTGGGCTGGTTTGCATCCCATAGCATTCCCTGTTCAGGGAAAGTCAGGTACTGTACCTAGACTGAGAGTTGGATCATTAACTGTCCTGAAAGAAAACTCCAGAAAAAGAGGTGGGACAACCAATAATAGACATCAATTTTCATGAACTGGCAAGTGTAATACATACCATGTTCCATGGTTGCAGATTTGCTCCATGACAAAGACTTCTCCATTCTCTTGGCTTTCATACTTAGTATATTTTAATTCTAAGTGTAAATATATATATAGAGAGAGCATTTATCATGTTAGGTCCTTTGATATACACAATTTATTTAAGTCCTACAGAAAAGTTTTGAGGGAGGTATTAAATTTTTCCATTTTTCATGGCAAAACTTATTCTCAGCATTTTAAGTAACATGTTTGATTTTAGAAAGAAAGAAGCATCTAGTCCATGCTCAAAGTTATTGCATATAAGGCCATTTTATGCAAAAGGCAGCACCACAGAATTAAATGTTCTTGGGCATGGATAAGATGACTTATTCATCTCCTTTATTTTACAGATGAGGACCCTGAGAGTCTACAATTGCATTGTCCAGCAGCTATGAGACACATGTGACTAGTGAGCACTTGAAATGGGGTTGATCTGAATGGAAATGTGTTGGAAGTGTAAAATATGTACTGAAATTTGCAGATTTAGAATGAAAAAAAAATGTAAAATATCTCATTAATAATCTGGAAATTGCATGTCTACATGATAATATTTTGTATATTTGGTTAAGTAAAGTAGGTTTAAAATTAACTTCACATATTCTTTTTAAAAAATTTTTAATGTGGCTACTAGGACATTCAAGAATACATATGTGGTTTGTATTTGTTGCCTGACTTTTAATTGATTGGCCAGCACTGGTCTAGAAGGTTAAACAACTTAAATGATTTGCTCAAGTGCTCACAGTTAGGCAGTGGCAAGGTTGGAATCAAGCCTAGTTTCCTGGGATCTTCCCCCATTCTGCAATGCTGCAACTGTCCTTTATCTGGCTTGATCATTATTATTATTCTTTTTCTCTGTTGGTATTCCATAGAACATCTTTCTGTCCCTTTTTAAAATGTTGTACCTCACAATTATGTAAATTTGCTTAAGTGTCAATTATTATAATTAAGAAACCACAGTCCAGCAAAAAGCACTGGACAAAGAGGTATTATGTTAATCCATTCTTTTTTCAAATCAAATGACATAGCATCCGTTTAAGGACCATAGAATTTTTTGTTTGTTTGTTTGTTTGTTTTCTAATTTATTTTATTGAAGTATAGTTGGTTTACAATGTTGTGTTAATTCCTGCCATACAGCAAAGTGATTCAGTTATACATATATATACATTCATTTTTTCAGGTTCTTTTCCGTTATGGTTTATCACAGGGTATTGAATATAGTTCCCTGTGCTCTACAGAAGGACCTTGTTGTTTATCCATTCTATATATAATAGTTTGCATCTGCATCCCAAACTCCCACTCCATCCTTCCCCCACCCCCTCCCCCTTGGCAACCACAAGTCTGTTCTCTATGTATAAACTGTTTTTAAATGTCTTCCCAGGGAACATTAGACGTTGCCCCTTTCCACTCCTTTCCTTGGAGACAGGGCTAAATTGTAGCAGTGTCACAGCAGCTGTTCAGGTTTATATCTATTAACATTAATTTAAAAATCACCCAACTTCCTTTCCTCCCTCTCTTCCTCTGCATTACATTCAGGAATCTTTAGAAGCAATTGCCTTTTCCTGCACAAGACAGCAGATGGGGTCCTACTTCACCTGTGACCAGCCTTCTTGGTGGTCTCTCACAATCTAAGAGCTGGCCATCCGGCTTCTTTGAGAAGAAAGAGACAGCAGCTTGAAGTGATCAGGGAGGATTTAATGACTCCTCCAACCTGGAAAGAGGAACCCTCCATGTAGAGTGATAACAAAACAGAGAACTGGAGATTTCCAGGATTTAAATTCACTAACACAACTCTAGAGATGGTGAGAGATAAGGGACCATTTTGACAAGTTTTACTTGGCGTGCCTCAATCCAGTTCTGCTTTCAGCGGATTGAGGGAATTGACTTACACATTTGTCATTATTTAGACAGGAATTTGAAGCTTATTCATATATTAAAAAACAGCTTATCTCACAGAGAATAATAATTTTTTAAATGTGATATACACCTTTGGGTAAATATTTAACCTTATATAATTAGGATGTCAAGAAGACATGAAACTCTTATGCAACTTATTGCTGCAAAGATAAAATCTCTAGACATGAATGTCCAGCCTTACTGTCTGCCCAGTATCATCATAGGGAGTTGATTACATCTTCAGGTCACAGCAAAAGATAGGGACAGGTTTGAAGGGCATCTATCAATAGTGTCAGTTTTCACCTGAATCCAGTCAGCCATGTCTTGTCCATCTTTAGGTGCTCACTCAGTATATTTCTTGAGATAATCCTAAGAGGAAAAAAAAATTCCAGTCAGTTCAATTTTTTTCATTATCATAAATAAGCAAGAAGCATACAAGATCTTGAAGGGAAACAAAATTTTTCTTCAAACTATGTTGTCTTGGAGCTTCTGTTTCTTCGTTTATAAAGAAGGAGTAATCACACACACTTTTGGAATTGATATAAAAATTAAATGAAGTAATAAATAGAGGTTTTTTTGGAAATTCGTTTTTTTACTTTTATGGAAGTATACTTGACTTACAATGTTGTGTTTAATTTCTGCTGCATTGCAAAGTGACTCAGTTATACATATATATACATCCTTTTTCATATTCTTTTCCACTATGGTTTACCACAGGATATTGAATATAGTTCCCTGTGCTATATAGTAGGACCTTGTTGTTTATCCGTTCTATATATAATAGTTTGCATCTGCTAACCCCAAACTCCCAATCTATCTCTCCCCCAGTCCCCCTCCCCCTTGGCAATGACCAGTATGTTCTGTATGTCTGTGAGTCTGTTTCTGTTTCATAGGTATGTTCATTTGCGTTGTATTTTAGATTCCATATATAAGTGATATCATATAATATTTGTCTTTCTCCTATCTGACTTACTTCATTTAGTATGGTGATCTCTAGGTTCAGCCATGTTGCTGCAAATGGCATTATTTCATTCTTTGTTATGGCTGAGTAATATTCCATTGCATATATTATATATACCACTTCTTTATCCATTCATCTGTCAAGGGACATTTAGGTTGTTTCCATATCTTTGCTATTGTGACTAGTGCTGCTATGAACATAGGGGTGCATGTATCTTTTCAAATTATAGTTTTGTCTGGATATATGCCCAGGAGTGGGTTTGCTGGATCATATGGTAGCTCTATGTTTAGTTTTTTGAGGAACCTCCATACTGTTCTCCATAGTGGCTGCACCAATTTACATTCCTACCAACAGTGTAGGAAGGTCCCCTTTTTCTCCATGCCCACTCCAGCAACTTTTTTAAAACATTACTTGAAATAATGATACAGTATCACTAGATAAATGTTAATTTTTTTAAAAAATGTGTCCAATTCATCAATCCAAACTATTTCTTCTTTAAGTCCTCTCTCCTGTTCATTATTGATGTTGAGAAGAAACTGGAGGTCCCAGGGAACGATGACTAATTGATAAAATTTATCATGCTAACTAGTATTTTTAAATTCATTTCAGCATTTGAAGGGATTTTTCAGAAAATGTTTCAACAATATATTTCTGAAATTTTAGTTGTGTAATGTTCATTGAGAATTTATGATGTGCCAGGCACTGTTCATGTTTCTCTCATATAATGCTTCCGACAACTTGGAGGTTATTTTTAATCTCTTTTTTAGATATAAACACACTGAAACTCAAAAGAGCAAAGTGTCTTCCAAGGCTGTGAAACTACTTAACACTAGAATTGAAAATCTAACATTTGCTATCTGCCTCAAAGTTCTGTCCAATTTCTTTTTACTATACAGAAGATGTTTCTCCAACTCCAAGTATACATAGTTGTATAATATGTATACAACACAGCAATGCCTTTAACACCTCCAGTATATTTAATTTGTTGTTATCCTCACTCTTTAACCTCTAATAAATATGAAGTAAATAATATTATTCATGCTATTTGCTAACAACATCTACTTTGTTCTGTACTCATTATTTCTAACATTGATAGAAGTGGAAGGAAAAATGAGAGAGAGAGAGAGAGAGAGAGAGAGAGAAAGAGAATCTCTTAGTATATTTATTCCACGTGGCTCTCACCTCCTCAAACAAGGAACCTGTGCTTATAATGTAAAATACTGAGTATAAAGAAATGTTTCATAGTTAAACTTGACTGTTTGAAAAGTCAAGTTGCTTAGTCAAGCTGAGTCTTTGATTCATAGAAAGTCAACAGGAAGCAAGGAGAAACATTTGGAACAGATACAGTGCAATCACCAACTTCCATTATAAGAGGAGGAGTAACCTCAAGGTTAAGCTTGTTTCAGGATGTATTGAGTTTTTTTATTGGGAGGCACATAAGCTAGTGACCTTACACAAGACAACACCCGAACCAAGTAAATGTGCGAAAGCAAGTGTGATGTTTCTTCTAGCAAAAATATTTTAATACGGCCATCAATGCTGAGACTGACAATTTAAGATCCAAGAACAAACCAATCAATGGGGCCAGTGCTTTGAAGAAGACAGCGTTTACTTGCAACTAGAGTAGGATTTACTGAACCAATAGAAATAGCACTCTAATATTAACTACATTTGGAATTTTGTGGTCGTTCCTTTTTGTTTTGTGCTCTGTTTGGAATTCGTAATACAGATTTTTTTAATGTTAAGTTTCACATATTATTTTTATCATTTAAAATATGAAAATTTATATTTAAAATACTGATAAGTAATTTCAAAGTGTATGTGTTGGTTTTCTTTAATTTGCTTTCTTTAAGCTGTCAGTGTAGAAACTCCTCTGTGTTACACCAAACAGGGGCATCACCTAGTTGATGCTGATCATAAGGAATAAAAAAATTAGAAAAATCTTCACAGTTTGCCTAAAACATCCATGATAGAGATACACTGAGAAAATCAGTTGGTCGTGGTGTCCATCTCTTACATGGTGTCAGGTTGAAACTCTAAGCTGAGGGAGAGCTAGAACCAGAGAGAATGAGAGTGAAAAGGAAACTGAGCTGCACTCTAAACAGTCAGAAACATGTAGCTTCCGCCCCAGATGCAACCCTGCCTGCCTTCCTGTCTCCTTGAGCAAATGTCCAGTCAAGGCCACGAGTGGGTCAGAGGCAGTGCCTATCAGAGGAACAGATGTTCGCATGGCATTCATCTACATGGGGCATCTTGAGGCTCTGGTTGCTCCTACTAGGAGAAGCATAGGCGTCCTTGTGTGAGTAATTAAAATGTCCCTGACAGAAAGCTCAGGGTAGAGTTCTATGAAGATCCATCCTTCTCTGACAAGGGGTGACTGAAGGGGGGGGGGCGAGAGAGTTTCAATAAATAATTTACATAAGTTCACAGGCATGACTCATTTGGGCACAAGCACACTTAAGTCAGTGGGGAACATCAGCGCTCATTGCCAAGACTGCATCTTTGCTGAGGTTCCATCATTTCAAATGTCTTCTCTCATTTTGATGTTTCTCCAATGACAATATTTTAGAACCTCTTTTCAGAGAACAGCCGCTGCAAGCATCGAAGCCACTTTCTAACATAAAGTGTTGCCTTTCTATGTGTTGCTGCCCCTCAAATCCCATCAGTGAAGTCTAGCAGGTCAAAACTCACGATTCTTGACACATTAGTTTTCTTCTTCCTGGTTTCCCTGCCATCCTACTAGCCGCTGGATCGCACAGTTTTTGAGTTGAGGTCTTAATGGATACATCGCTAGCCATAAAGTAAGGCCACTTACCCATTCATCTGTGTCCACAAAAATCCTTGTTCAAATCTGCCCCTTGTAGCTCAATTAGACAGCCAATCTGTTCATTTCACATGATAAGAAAGGAAATCGAAATATAAGCTCTGGTGCTCAACTTAACGGACCCTTGTCAAATTCTACCCTTACCAAACCTTGTTCCAGATCTGACAGAGTTTTGTTTCCTTTCTCCTTTTTTTTTAATTTAGGTATAGTCGATTTACAATGTTGTGTAGTTTCAGGTGTACAGCAAAGTGACTTATTTATATGTATATACAATACATATATATATTCTTTTTTGTATTCTTTTCTGTTATAATTTATTACAAGATATTGAATACAGTTTCCTGTGCTATACAGTAGGACCTTGTTTATCTATTTTATATATAGTAGTTTGTATCTGCTAATCCCAAAATCCTACTAATTTATCCCTCCTCCCACCTTTCCCCTTTGGAAGCCATAAGTTTGTCTTCTATGTCCAAGAGTCTGTTTCTGTTCTGTAAATCTGTTCATTTGTACCTTTCTCCTTCTTTTGGACTTCTTGTAGGACTGCAATTCAACAATCAGTTTAATTGAAGCCAAGACAGATAGGAGGAAGGGCTTGAGGAGCCTGGGGAAGTCCTAAAGAAAAGAGTTGCTCTCTAAAAATCTGCAAATGTCAAAGCAAGAAGATCATTAGGCCTTGAGCACATCCACAGACACCCCCAGGGTTTGAAGAGTCATAGGTAAAGGAGGGATCAGATGTAGTAGGAAGGCTTATTCATATTTTGGGCCCTCTGGACCTATTGTAAATCGTAAAAATTTTGTTGTTAACCTGGCAATAGATTAAAAAAAAAATAAGAGCAAGAATGTTATCCCAGTTCAGATTTTACAAACCATCTCTCAACAGCATGAACGCCACTTCCAGACTCTCAAAGCGACAGCCTCAATTCCTTCTAAGCAGACAGCCATGAAGGTACTTTTTCCAATATCATATACACCCAACTTGTAGGAAATTTGGAAAGTATTTACCTTCGTGAGAAATTTAAGAATTTTGAAGATAAAAAAAATGTGTCGGCTGAAATCAACAAGTCCATCACCATATGCCCCTTAAACATCTTGACCATGTTGAAGCTTAATTCCTAACACTACTCAATTTTTAGGTTCAATATTTTTTTGAGGTCATGCCATAGTTACACATTAATAAATTTCGCAGCTTCCTTGTTCATGACCTTCAAACCAGATAATCCAAAGCCCAGGGAACCTCAGCTCAACCGTCAGTCAGGCAGATAGATTTTGGAAATTTCACGCTGCAGTTTCAACCCTTCATATCTCTTCACCCAAATGAAACACTTCTCCAACCCTGCCTCTCAGGATAAATTTTAGAAATTTCCACCCTGGATACCTTTACTTTTCTATGTTCTTGCCAGGCTCTTTGAGCAACAGAGAAGGGCAAAGAGCATTTCAATGGTCTGGGAAGATTGAGAGACTACATCATTTAGTTCTAAAGGTGTGCTCAACAGGTCTCTGATGATCTATGCTATCTGGTTTCTGGTGTCTTCCTCCTGAATGTATCACTGTGTCTAATCAGAGCCCAGGTGAACTCTAAGGGATTCAGTTCTCTCTCTCTTTGCTGGGAATAATGTATGGGGTCATCTACTTTGAGATTCAGAGGGAGATTGTTGTCTGGGCACAAATGAGGAGTAGCCAGGTGTGCCACTCAATACAGAAGATTATTCTTATCGATCTATCTCAGAGAAAGAAAGCTTGTGTTCTTGGGGGTCAGAAGAAACACTGGTTCCGTTTAATCATGGAAGTGAAATGTGCTTACACACCTGTCCTCATAACAAATCCACTGCCTTGGAAAATCTAAACATACCAAAATTGGGGTGGGAGAGGGATAAATTAGGAGCTTGGGATGAACATACACATACTACTATATATAAAATAGATAACCAACAAGGACCTGCTGTATAGCACAGGGAGCTCTACTCAATATTCTGTAATAGTCTAAATGGGAAAAGAATCTGAAAAAGAATGAATATATGTATATGTATAACTGAATCACTATGTTATACACCTGAAACTAATACAACATTGTAAATCAACTATACTCCAATAAAATTTTTAAAAAATAAATAAACATACCAAATTGATCCTCCCTATGGCTACAATGTTAGTGGGGGGATGTGGAGGAACAGGGAAGGAGAGGAAAACCAACAATAAATTTTAAAAAGATGTTAAACTTTAATACATTGAGTTCCAGAATTCATGTGTGGAGAAAGAGCTTTTACATTTAGAATGAGTGGTTTTATTTCTAGGTTTGCCTTTCATCCTCACACCCAAGATAAGGTAGTTGAAAAGAAGCAGAGCTATTATTTTCTTCTCTTATGGAGGTAGCTTAGAAAGGTCAAATTGCAGCAGGGCTTCCATTTGTTCAGTCTCCTCCGAGTATCTTCAAGTCCTATAGAAAATGTTATCTGATCCTTCTTTTCTCTTATCCCCAAATCCCTACCTCCTGGTAAAACTTTAAAAGACACTCAGATGGAGAAACTGAGTCAAGTGCTAATAATACCTAAATACATAACACCTCTCATTCAGGCTGCCATCAGGCAATCAGTCGTGTAAACTTATGTACCTTTACACATTCTTCTGTTGATCTTTAAACTTGGAAGTTCATTTGCTATCTTTTTTCTTTCTCACTTGTCTTTCATATATTATTCATGCATGTAATTATTGAATATGCAATCTTCTCTTATTGTTATTTCCCTCCTATCCTGATCCCCCCAAAAAGAGCTTTCCACACTGACCTTCATTGATCTCTCCTTGAGTCTACAGTCAGACTTTTCGAAGTGGTAATGACAGAATATTTGATACTTACTCACTGTCTGATAATCTTCACTTTTCATCTCTCCTCAGCATCCAGAAATCTGAATTCTTTCTTCGCCACACCATTCAAACTGCTCTTACAAAGGTAACCGCTGACTTTCTAACTCCTTAGCCATCAGACTTACCTATGGAAGGCTGGGTGTCATTTTGATGTTCACACCTTCGAAAATGTTTCTCCTCCTTTTTGAAACTATGATAACACTTGCATTTGACTTTCCTTTGAAATTTTGCTTCAAACTTTGTATATTTTCTTCTCTGCTGATTTTGGTTCCTTATCTAGATTCCTCTCTTTGCTTTCAGATTTTCTCCTATTTTTACGCTCTAAGGAGTCACATGCATGCCATTAGCCCCTCTCTTGAGATCCAGACTTACACTGGAAATTGCCTGTTTGTTTCACACTTACTTCACACTTACCGTCTCCAAAATCTAACTCCCCAAATTCTCTGTAAACCTGCCACTGCTCATGCATTTCCTTCCACAGTTAAAGGCAAAGTTCTTTGGCCAGTTGTTTAAACAATTCTTAGAGTTGTGTATAAATTCCTTTTCTCTTTCCTAATATTTACCCACAATGCCTCATAGAGCTTCTATGTTTGTAACATCCATCACCTCCACTTCCCAGTGCTTTATCACCTCTTGCCTGGATCTGGATTATTAAAAAAGTTTTCTAATTTACTTCAGTGTTACTCTTCTCCTCCCAACTATTAACTTTATGCTGCTTCCAGAAACATGGCTGCTATATGTATAATTCATACAAAAAAAACCGCCACCCATTACAAGCACCATTTACATAGCAGACATCATAGATTTTTACATCTTTTGGTTGTTGTTTGTCTTTTTCTTTTTTTTTAATTAATTTTTATTGGAGTATAGTTGCTTTACGATGTTGTGTTAGTTTCTGCTGTGCAGCTATACATACACATATATCCCCTCTTTTTGTGGATTTCCTTCCCATTTAGGTCACAGCAGAGCATTGAGTAGAGTTCCCTGTGCTATACAATACATTCTCATTATTTATCTATTTTATATATAGTAGTGTATATATGTCAATCCCAAAGATTTTTACATTTTATTATGGCAATTTCCAGCAGATGATAAAGTGCTCTGTTGTAACAGAATCAATATAATTGATAATGTTTCCAATGTATGAAAGGAAAGTGATTTAAGAAAGGAATGTCTTTTACAGCTTGTACACAGGTGTCACATGAAATAGTTGGCACTGAAAAAAGTTAACTCTCTAGAACATAGATTGAATTGCAGTTTCTCTGGTTAAGTCTTCAATTCCTGCCACTTGTAGGACAGCCTAAACTCCGTAGAAAGTTGTATAAAGCTCTGAACACTCTGGCCCAACTGTATCCAAGTATATCTTTCATATTCACTTTGTGCATCAGCCCCACTGTGAAGGTTTGGTGTCTGAACTTCGTCTGTTTTATCTACTTGGATTCTCTCCATCTCCTCCCATCTCTTCTTTATCTGCTTATCAAAATGTAAATCAAGGACTTCCCTGGTGGCGCAGTGGTTAAGAATCTGCCTGCCAATGCAGGGGACACGGGTTCGAGCCCTGGTCCGGGGAGATCCCATATGCCACGGAGCAACTAAGCCCGTGTGCCACAACTGCTGAGCCTGTGCTCTAGAGCCCGCAAGCCACAATTACTGAGCCCGTGTGCCACAACTACTGGAGCCCATGCTCCGCAACAAGGGAAGCCACCGCATTGAGAAGCCCACGCACTGCATCGAAGAGTAACCCCCGCTCGCCACAACTCGAGAAAGCCGGCACAGCAACGAAGATGCAACGCAGCCAAAAATAAACAGTAAATAAATTTATTTTAAAAAATGTAAATCAAAATTCATCTTTTTGATGAGATACTCCCAGGTGGCATTGATTAATTGTTTCATCTATACATTTATATTTACCATTATAGAATGTATACAATTGTCCAGAATTTAATTATGTGGTAGGTCGGACTTAACACATAGGTTGGATCATATGAAATTGCCATCAAAAAATGGTCAACGATTAGCCATTTCTTATGGCCCAAACTATTGTTTTTGCATGTGTGAGACCACCTTTTTTGTATTATTTATTTATCCATTAAACCAGGGATCTACTTTTGCATGATCCATTATCTTAGCATGGATTTTACATTTATATGGTTGTAAAACGATAAGAAAGAAGAATGTGCATCAGAGACTGTATGTGGCCCACAAAACCTAAAATATTGATATCTTGACCATATATAGAAAAGTTTGCAGACTCTTGCGTTGAACCGTTGACTACTTGGGGTAGATCTTTGTGTTACCAACATAGAGCATAGTGCTTAAGACTCTCTATGTACTCAATAAATGCTTTTCAAACTGAACTAAATGACTGATGAATTTCCTCATTCTTAACAAGATGAAAATGGTCATAATTTTGTTTTCTCAAGGAAGCCTGTTTTTCAAAATAGGACACACAATCACTGCTATTTTGAGCGCACTTTGCAGCTCACCCAAACCCAAGAATCTATGACCAAGAACACTGTAGTCAAATGATCTAAAGCAAGTATTTTCTTATGCTGCCAGCAACAAGGCCACTGGGTCAGAGTTATCTGTCAGGAATCCAAATAAATCATGGGAGGAATTAGGGGAGGTGGTGGGAAAGGGTGTGTGTAACATAGGGCTGCTATTAACTTTAAAATTTGTTGACATTGAAAGTCTTAAAAAAAATCTTTTCTCGAACTGCATCATTGCAAAGTGCTTAAGAACCTGGTCCAAGAGCCTAAGCACTTCATCACTGGTCACATTCCTGCTGAAGAAATGATCTAGAGAAGATTGCTCCTAAATCAAAAAATGTGAAATTGTACTTGGCAGTCACAACACAGGGTAGAAAAATTTTGCTTGGAACAACAGCCTTTTGTCCTATTCTGTACACTCACTTTTCTTCTTTTTTTTTTTTTTTTTTTTTTTTTTTGCTTTTTATTTTTATGCTCATTGTATCCTGACAGCTTAGAGAAAAGTGATTTTTCAGAATCTTTTTGAAAGTGGGGTCTTCTGAAATAGTGGGGTGAGTTAAATCCAATGCCTTCACAGTTCATCTCAAAAGGCATTGTTGTTGGTATTTTCGCCACGGCATTTAAGAGTGCTTTGGAATTGTAGAATTATTGAAACACTCATTTCCTGTTTGTCTGTGTCATATCACAGCTGTACTCAGTTAAGGCTTTTTAAAAAGCAGCAGACAGGAAGGAAAACAATGCCTTTTTCCCTCTCTTCTTTGTAATTCTTTGAAATAAATAAGTAAACCCAACGCTTTCCATTGGAACCCCTCCCCCTATGTTTTTAGAATTATAGATGTATTAAAGCATTGTTTCTAAGCAATAGAAAAAAAATTGCATATTTCTAACTGAACAACATAGTGTAGGGAAGCCCTTTGATTCCAACTATGTCCCAGACTTGCTGGTTTCTTATTGAACTTCATATCTGCCAAACTAAGTCATTGAAAACTCACCATGAAAAGCCCTCTCGTGTTGCAAATACCACAGTGTTTCAGGGACCAGTTATCTGTGGTAGACTCTGCCTCAAGAAAGTAAGAAGTATGAGAAATTCAAAGAGTAGCTACAACTCTCAGTCCAGGTTTAGGAGTTTATCCAAAATATTGGACTGTCTAGATCTCTTAGCTGTTTGGCCCCTATTTCCCCCACCCCCAACCCACGCTGGTGCCCAACCATCAAAGAAATCTTTCTAAAACATGAATGTATCAATGTCACTGCCCCCATGTGACTCCCCAGTGACTAAGAGCGCTGACTATGAACTTTGGATGGGCATCAAAACCTCCTGCAGAGCTTTCAGAGTGTGCGTATGCTCCTTTCAACCTCAAAATTTTCTAGATCTCTGGGTCTGAGTTGGAGACACAGGCATCTGCATACCTAAAAAGGATCCAGGGGATTCTGATGCACAAAACCCAGGCAGACGATCACTAGACCACAGAACAAGAGCCAAACACTTCAGCATGACATATGAGACTTTTCCACTTGGGCTCATGATGTTTCAAGCACAAGGAGCACATTTTAAGGCTAATCTTCACAGACTTCTCAGCAGAATTTGGTAGCACTAACTATTCCTTATGATTCAGAATATGCTTTTCCCTTTGCATTATGATAATACTATCTTACCCTCTCTCTTCACCTTCTTCTTTTTAAATCTCTTTTGCATATTTTTCTTTTCGTCCACTTTCTGAAATATTGGTGATATTGGAGAGCCCCGGATTCTCTCAGAGGCTGCTTCTATTGTCACTCTACATATTTTCCTTGGGTCATATATCCATCCTACTGTGACTTCAATTACCTTGGTGATTAAGGGCACGGACTCTTGGGTCAGGTTTTTGGGATTCAATCCTGGATCTGTCATTCTCCATGCCTTTTCTCTCTCATCTATAAAATGGAAATACCAATAAAATCTACATCCATGGGTTATTTTCAGTATTTATAGAATTAAGATGAATAAAGTACTTTAAATAATTAAGGTCATTAAAACATAGAAAGTTCTGAATAAGCATTCACTTCCTTATCATTACTGTGTTTTCATTGGTGACCCATTGCTTTATTCCTTCAGCTTGAATGCCTCTCCTGAGTCCTAAAACTATCCCATCCAACTGCCTCCTTGACATTTCTACTCAGAGACCACAGGGACTCCAAAGAGATGGTGCTTCTAAAACTGATTCCTCTTCTCATCTCTCAGTCCCAGTTTGCTCCTTTTTCTGGGATTCATAGCTCACCCAGCTACCACCAACCTGGGTAATCAAGATGGGAAATTGGCCATCAAACCTAATAACTTTCTATTTCTCTCCACCTTAAATCCATCACCAAGTCCTGGTGGCTTTTATGATTCACATTCTTTCACTTGTCTTGAATGCCCCTTGTCACAACCCTATATTCTACCACACCAACTTACTATATCCCATCCTTTCTAAGTATGTTGCCTGTGACTCTTTCAAGTAATGCCCCATTTCCATTCTACACTCTATACGTCAGCCAAAGTAAATGTTCTAAAGCATTTCAATGACCATCTAGATAGTCTAACGGCTTTTCATTGCCTTTAGAATAAAATTAGATGCCCTTCTCATGGCTAACCGTATCATTCAGGGTTTCTCTTGCTGAGACCTCCAGCCTAATTCTCCATCACTTCCCACACTATACTCTATATTCAGCTTAGGTTGAAATCTGTCCAATTCCCTAGCATCATCTCCCTGGTCTTTGAACTTTTGTGTGATTTCCCCTCTATTTTGTATGATTTACACTCCATTACCCACTATTTGCTTCAACTAGTATGTAGCTTCTCCGGGAAGCTCTCCTAACATATGATTTCCCAGTTAGGTGCTCTCTATGTGTCCCATAATACCTGTTATACTTATCATATTATTTTGTAATTGCTATACCATCTCCTAAAACGTTAATACTGTGAAGGCAAAGACTTATCTTTCTATTCATTGCAATTACCATATTACCTGGCACATAGTAAACATTCAAAGAATTGTGATGAATAAAGGAATGGATGTGTGAATACATAAATCCCTGTCACACCTTATGTTTCATCCATATCAAAACTTGGTTCTATCCACACATATATTAAAATCTCTTATTATTGTTTTTCCTAAATACGTGAATATCAATAAGATAAATTTTAAACTTCTAAAACAACTAACCTCTGTAAGTACCGTAGATGATAAAATGCAGTGTTACCATTTTTTAATACAACAGAATTATTACGGAAAAATTTGGGGGGGATAATAGCAGAAATTCCAAATCCTGTAAGTACTGGCCCTTTGGGTGTTCATCCAAAACCTTCCCTGATTGTGGGTAACCACAACATCTTTAACATTTATCTGAGCATCTTATGAGATTTTCAGTTCTTCCTGATTTCTAGTTTCTGGCTCGATTCGCCTGTGAAATCTGGATTTTGTTGATTCTAATACCAACAAGACAAGTACCTTATTTTAGAAGTAAAATGAATCAAAATACATGAAATGAACATATGGGAAAGATATTACTTAAGTTTCCAAGGAGTGTCAATGCTTATAAAAGATATAATACAAGAGCTGGAAGAGATTTAAAATATCATCAAGTCCAATGAATTCATTCTGTGGATAAAGAGAGCTACTACTTAGCCAGAGAGGTTCAGTAACTGACCACAAATCACCAAGCTACTTATAAGCAGAGCTGGGTTTGAATTTGTTAAACCTTGAGCACTTTCTGCTCACTTCATAAGAGACACTTTACATAAAGCTTTAGAGGACTATAAATTTCTTTTCACCTAGGCTAGTGATTGATTACTAAGGAAGATTCACAGAAAACGCTGGCTGTGAAAGTGTTGAAGAAAATACCATTGTGATCATTCTTCATACCTCCTGTCTACCTTTAAAGACTTTCTCAGACTTGAGATCAATATGTACTCTCTTGGCTTAGATGGCAGTGAGGAGGACAGCCTAGTGAGTTAGACTATGAAGAGGGACAAGAATGTGGAAAGGTAAAGCAAAGTAACACACAAACCATAAACAAAACCAAGAAAATGTTGGAGAAATGATAAGATTCTATACATAAAATGTATTATTCAATTTTATCCAGCTCTCTTTGGAATTCTGATTCTCTTCTAAGGGATAGAAAAGGGGATAGACTTGGTTACTATGAGTCTAAAGAAATATACTCCGATTATTGCCTTCCTCATCTTGTAAGATTCTCTGAGGACTATAGTTGTCAGTGCAGACTTAGAATTTTTATGCAGATTCCTGCCTACACCACTTGTCTCTTAATTTGTATCCCATTCTCAGAGTACATTCCCCATTCTGACAACAGATTCGTTCCAAACCAGAGGATTGGTCATATGGTAGACTTTGATGGCCCCAATGAATCACTTCTCCCAGTATTTATGATTGTTGTTTAAAGCCAATACATTTTTTTAAATTTATTTTATTGAAGTATAGTTGATTTAAAATGTCATGTTAATTTCTGCTGTACAGCAAAGTGATTCAGTTATACATATAGGCATTCTTTTTCCTATTCTTTTCCATTATGGTTTATCACAGGATATTGAATATAGTTCCCTGTGCTATACAGTGGAACTTTGTTGTTTATCCATCCTATATATAATAGTTAACCTCTGCTAATCCCAAACTCCCAATCCATTGTTCCCCTGGCCTCACTCCCCCTTGGTAACCACAAGTCTGTTCTCTATGTCTGTGAGTCTCTTTCTGCTTTGTAGATAAGTTCATTTGTGTCATATTTTAGATTCCACATATAAGTGATATCATATGGTATTTGCTTTCTCTTTCTGACATACTTCACTCAGTGTGGTAATTTCTAGGTCCATCCACGTTGCTGCAAATGACATTATTTCATTATTTTTATGGCTGACTAACATTCCCTTGTATATATGTACCACATCTTCTTTACCCATTCATGTGTTGATGGACATTTAGGTTGTTTCTATGTCTTGGCTATTGTGAATAGTTAAAGCCAATATACTTTAATGCTATTATTATCTAGCAATAGATAGCTGAAACATTGCTTGTATCATTCCTCTGCATAAGATGCCTTAGAAAATCTCCTTATTGCCCATAGGTCTTTGACTGACAGGCAAGTACATTTATTCTCTGGCCCTAATCTACCTTTCCAAGCTCTTTTGTTTCAGTGTTCCACTTCCCGACTCCTCCTTCCCTACCCCACCTCAGTACAATTAAACTCTCACACTCTTTCCCCAGTTATGCCAAACACCCTGAAAATGTTTCACAGTGTTCATCAACTCCTTCTGTCTGAAAAACATTGTCTCCTGGTCCAGCTCTTCAAGAAAATCATCCATAAGACCTCAAAGAATAGCTTTACTTCAGTGAATTTTGATAAACAATTCCTCGACTTTGAGAGATTAAAAGTCTCATTTCTTGGCATTTCAAGACCATCTTTACCTCTTAAAAGAACAGATGTAGATTAGACAACTCATAATACTAATGAATAAACTTTGAACGCCAAAATCTCCTTTTTTTCCCTTGAAGAAAACTTCTTATTCAACTCTCCAGTTCAGCACATGTTATCCCTGTAGGCAGGATACCTGGGGAGCCAGCTTACAATCAGAAGGTGATCTACCCGGTGTGAGATTAGAACCGGGTGTTAACACAGGCATGAGTTCAATGTCGACTCATGAATGTCACCATGACAACTCAGCCAGATTCATCCTTCTCCACAGCAGGAAGTCACAGGAGAAATCCATGTTTTCAATAGCTCTCTTTGGGCAGAGATTTCAGGGTCTCTGCCAATAACCTCTCTGAATTTTCATGCCCCTCATTTCCATAGCTGATAAGACATTCTCTTTTCAGCCTTGTATACACATTCATTAGTATTGCTTTTAGTGCCACTGACCTGGGAGCCAATCTCTTTAAGGTGATTTGAAAGGCCTATACATCAATACATAGTGTGTTTATATTCAAGTTCAAAAGGACAGTTTTGTTTTCCTGTGGTTCAATCTCTCTGCGAAAAATTTTCTGTCCCATACACTGCCCTCATTGTTTTCGTATTCATTTGTAAAGCTGTATTACAGTTATTTCTGTATATGTTTTCAGAGCAATAATATGACTGTTTTTTTAAATTATTATTTATTTATTTATTTATTTATTTATTTATTTATTATTTTTGGCTGTGTTGGGGCTTCGTTTTTCTGTGCGAAGGCTTTTCTCTAGTTGCGGCGAGCGGGGGCCACTCACTACCGCGGCCTCTCTTGTTGCGGAGCACAGGCTCCAGACGCGCAGGCTTAGTAGTTGTGGCTCACGGGCCTAGTTGCTCCGCGGCATGTGGGATCTTCCCAGACCAGGGCTCGAACCCATGTCCCCTGCATTGGCCGACAGATTCTCAACCACTGCGCCACCAGGGAAGCCCAAATATGACCTTATTTTAAGAATAAATATCGTACTTTTATACAAAAGATACTCGTATCTACTTGAGTGAATTTGTCAATGAATGATGAGAAATGAAATATCTTAAAAATAATTTCTCCACAAAGTTGCCACAGAATCTAAAATTTCCATCATTACACTTCTGGTTAAGTTTAGCCATGTTAAAATGATTTAAAATAGAAGGGGGAAAACTAACATTTATTGAAAGTCTACTGTGTATCAGATATTTCATATCAGTTTTGTCTTTATTATTCAAAACTAGCAATACATAAAAGAGAATAAGGCAAAAAGAGAATTAGCATCCCCTAGGAAACTGAAGATCAGAAAAAATAAATAGCCCCATAGCTAGTAAGTGTGATTACAGATTTAAAACCAGGTTTTTGTAGAAAGTTTCACTATCTTGGGGACTCAGAAGAAAGGAAGGGAAGGAAGGTATATTTAAGAAGCATGGTGCTGAAATATGCCTGGGCCTACAAGATGCTATATAAAGGTTTTGGACTTTGCAAGGGAGAATAAAGAAGGTAAAAGAGAGCCTCCTTTGGGGCTACCAGAAAAGTGAAGACCAAACTTGCCTGTAATAGGTGTGATTGAGCTCTGACCTAACAGTAACTGGAGGAGCTGTCAACACGTCAGTCCATCATTTCATAAAGAAGTTTATGAAAAAAGAAGTCGGTGAGCTAGGTTTTAAGAGATACATTTTTTAAAACTCATTCCTTTTTTTTTTTTTTTTTTTGATGAAAATTGACCGTAATTTATTACCCAAGGCTTCCCCTGGGAGTTGCAAGCCTTCAATAGACTTGCATTCCAAAATAGTTACATCAGACAAATTCTGCCAGTGTAATTGTTGTCTACCATGGTATGACAGATTCCAGGTACTTCCTACTCTACCATATTCCCAAAATATTCCTATTTTTTTTTTCACACACACTGTATTTTATTTTTACAAGAGATAAATAGACTGACACCAAGCATTGTACATGGATGACCACAACAAAAGCAACAATGATTGCAATTACCAAACACGAAACACACTCATACTATGTCATAATATTGACATTCAGTCCAGTAATCCTCCACTGTAACAGCTCCTTTACTTTGCAGTGAAAATTGATTTGTATATTCTTTGCCTCTGAGTCCTTGTGGGATTTTTTTTTTTTTTAATTCAGACAGAAAGTCACAAAAATTATACTCATCCTCATCAGTTCACTCAGTCCCATGTAATTAATTTTTTTTTTCATCTTGATTTTTGTTAGCACTTTTATGAGTTCATCAGTTTTTCATTAGAGTTCTGAAAATGCTTATTCATTCAGTTCAGCAGTACAGTCAGTTACCAGAAACCTGTACTTGTCAGAGTCTTTTCCATGAGTTTCTTGAAGATGAAACCCTTTTATAGGAACATATTTGCAAAAGCATCAGAGTACACCCAGAACTGTCTGTAAATGACAAAAGACTTAAAAATGACCACAGTTAAAGATTTGATGAAAGTTCATAATAATGCAGTTGACAAGAAAATTAGTTATTTCTGAGATATACATTTTAAAGTAATAACTAGGATTATGACTTATAACATTATACCAGAACGTATAAGATTTTTAGAAATTTCATGTAATGTCTGAAACATTTATCTTAACATATTTCCATACAAATAACCCAATGAAAGTTTAGTATTAGTTGTTTTGTTTGTTTGTTTTTTTATACTGCAGGTTCTTATTAGGCATCAATTTTATACACATCAGTGTATACATGTCAATCCCAATCGCCCAATTCAGCACACCACCATCCCCACCCCACTGCAGTTTTTCCCCCCTTGGTGTCCATATGTCTGTTCTCTACATCTGTGTCTCAACTTCTGCCCTGCAAACTGGCTCATCTGTACCATTTTTCTAGGTTCCACATACATGCATTAATATACGATATTTGTTTTTCTCTTTCTGACTTACTTCACTCTGTATGACAGTCTCTAGATCCATCCACGTCTCAACAAATGACTCAATTTCATTCCTTTTTATGGCTGAGTAATATTCCATTGTATATATGTACCACATCTTCTTTATCCATTCGTCTGTTGACGGGCATTTAGGTTGCTTCCATGACCTGGCTATTGTAAATAGTGCTGCAATGAACATTCAGGTGCATGTGTCTTTTTGAATTGTGGTTTTCTCTGGGTATATGCCCAGTAGTGGGATTGCTGTGTCATATGGTAATTCTATTTTTAGTTTTTTAAGGAACCTACATACTCTTCTCCATAGTGGCTGTATCAATTTACATTCCCACCAACAGTGCAAGAGGGTTCCCTTTTCTCCACACCCTCTCCAGCATTTGTTCTTTGTAGATTTTCTGATGATGCACATTCTAACTGGTGTGAGGTGATACCTCATTGTAGTTTTGATTTGCATTTCTCTAATAATTAGTGATGTTGAGCATCTTTTCATGTGCTTCGTGGCCGTCTGTATGTCTGCTTAGGAGAAATGTCTATTTAGGTCTTCTGCCCATTTTTGGATTGGGGTGTTTGTTTCTTTAATATTGAGCTGAATGAGCTGTTTATATATTTTGGAGATTAATCCTTTGTCCATTGATTCGTTTGCAAATATTTTCTCCCATTCTGAGGGTTGTCTTTTCGTCTTGTTTATGGTTTCCTTTGCTGTGCAAAAGCTTTGAAGTTTCATTAGGTCCCATTTGTTTATTTTTGCTTTTATTTCCATTACTCTAGGAGGTGGATCAAAAAAGATCTTGCTGTGATTTATGTCAAAGAGTGTTCTTCCTATGTTTTCCTCTAAGAGTTTTATAGTGTCCAGTCTTACATTTAGGTATCTAATCTATTTTGAGTTTATTTTTGTGTATGGTGTTAGGGAATATTCTAATTTCATTCTTTTACATGTAGCTGTCCAGTGTTCCCAGCACCACTTATTGAAGAGACTGTCTTTTCTCCATTGTATATCTTTGCCTCCTTTGTCATAGATTAGTTGACCATAGGTGCGTGGGTTTATCTCTGGGCTTTCTATCTTGTTCCATTGATCTATGTTTCTGTTTTTGTGCCAGTACCATATTGTCTTGATTACTAAAACTCTTTTCCTTTTATTCTCATGAGAATGGAGTAACTTTCTACTAATGTTCTTCCGAGAAACTCTGTATAGTTGTGTTGTTGTTGTTGTTTCCAGGGATAATATTTTACCCATTATTAAATAAATAAAAATAAATTTTTAAAAAATCCCATAAGCTTCTAAAGAAGAACTTCCTCAACTTCATAAAGAACATCTACAAAAAACCTAGAGTTAACATTACACCTACTGGTGAGAACTAGATCATTTTCCCTTAAGGTTGGGAACAAGGTAGTGGGACACCACTACTATTCAGCATTGTGCTAGAAGTTCTAGCTAGTGCAATAAGATAAGAAAAGGAAATAGAAGGTATACAGATTGGGAAAGAAGAATTAAAATTGTCTGCTCACAGTTGACATGATCATCTATGTAGAAAAGGCCAAAGAATCAACAAACTTATTTCTGGAGCTAATAAGCAATGATAGAAAGGTTTCAGGACACAAGGTTAAGATGCAAAAGTCAATTGCTTTTCTATACGTTAGCAACTAACAATTGGAATTTGAAATTTAAAAGTAAAGTATTATTTACAATAGTACCAAAAATAACATAAGTGTAAACCTAACAAAATATGTACCAGATAATCATGTATAAAACTGCAAAACTCTGTTGAAATAAATAAAAGAATGTCTAAATAAATAGAGAGGTATTCCGTGTTCATTGATTGGAGGGCTTAACATTTTTAAGATGTCAATTTTTCCCAACTTGATCTGTGTAATCCCAATCAAAATCCCAGCAAGCTATTTTGTAGATGTCAACAAACTGATTCTAAAATTTATATGGACAGGAAAACGACTCAGAATAATCAATGTGATACTGAAGAAGAATAAAGTTAGAGGACTGACACTAATTGATTTCAAGACTTGCTATTAAGCTAGAGTAATCAAGACAATATATTATTGGTGAAATAACAGACATATAGATCAATGGAACAAAATAGAGAGCCCAGAAATAAACCCACGCAAATATAGTTAACTAGTCTTTTACAAAGAAACAACGCAATTAAATGGAGAAAGTATAGTTTTTTTCAACAAACAGTGCTGGAATAATTTGCATCTTCATAAGCAAAAATGTGAATTAAGATACAGATCTTACATCTTTCACAAAAATTAATGTATAAATATAAAACTGTAAATTTCTAAAAGAAAACATAAGAGAAAATCTAAGTGCCCTTGTGTTTCACAATGAGTTTTTAGATACAACACCTAAAGCACAATTCAGAACAGAAAAATTGATGTTGCACTTCATTAAAATTAAAGGCTTGTATCCTCTCAGGAAACTGGTAAGAGAATAAAGACAAGCCAGAGATTTAGAGAAAATATTTGCAAAATATGTATCTGATAAAACGTTTGGTCCAAAATCTACAAAGAACACTTACAATGAGACAGTAAAACAGAACCCAATAAAAAAATGTGCAAATGATCTGAACAGAAAATCAACATATGGAAAGTACACATGTGGAAAGATGTCCACATCATTTATCACTAGGGAATTGCAAATTAAAACAATAATGAGATCCTGCTCCACACCTACTAGACAGGCTAAAATTAAAAAACAACAACAACAACAACAACCTGACAATACCAAATTTGGTGAGAATGCAGTGCAACAAGAATACCTATTCATTGCCTGTAGGAGTACAAAATGGTTCAGCCATGGTGGAAGATAATTTGGCAGTTTCTTACAAAGTAAACATAATCTTGCTGGACAATAGATCAATCCCGCTCTGAGTACAGTAGCCCCCAACCCCTTATCCATGGTTTCCATGTCCACAGTTTCAGTTACCTGTAGACAAACATGGTCCAAAAATATTAAATGGAAGATTCCAGGAATAAAAAATTTGTAAGTTTTAAATGGCACCCTGTTCTAAGTAGCATGATGAAAATCTACATGGTCCTGCTCTGTTCTGCCCAGTATATGAATTATCCCTTTGTCTAGCATAACAGTGCTGTATATGCTACCCACCCATTAGTCACTTAGCAGCCTTCTCGATTATCAGATCAACAGTCGTGGTATTACAGTGTTTGAGAGTGAGACTTATTTTACTTAATAATGGCCCCAAAGCCATTATTACAAGAGTAGTGATACTGGCAATTCAGCTCTTCTCTTACTGATTTATAAATTAAACTTTATCATAAGTATGTATGTAGGTATAGGAAAAAGCATAAGTCTATATAGGGTTAGGTACCATGTGAAGTTTCAGGCATCCACTGGGAGTCTTGGAGCATATCCCCCACAGATAAGTGGGCACTACTGTATTTAGCCAACCAATTTTAAACTTTTTGTCCACACAAAAGCCTGCATGTGAATGTTCATAGTAGTTTTACTACTAATTACCCAAACTGGAAGCAACCAAAATGCCTTTCAATAGACTAATGATAACTAGCTGATACATAAATACAATAGAGTATTATTCAGTGATAGAAAGAAATGAACTGTCAAGCCACAAAAAGATATGGAAGAAACTTAAATGTATATTGCTAAATAAAAGAAGCCAGCCTTTAAAAATCTACATACTGTATAATTTCAATTACATGACATTCTGGGAAAGGTAAAACTATGGAGATGGTATGGAGACCAATGGTTACCAGGGGGAGAGGAAAGGGATGAAGCATGAATTACAGGGAATTTTTCAGGCAGTGAAAAAATATTGTGTATGGTGTGTAATGGTGCCTACCTGACATTATGCATTTGTCAAAACCCACAGAACATTTTAGCCTAAAAATAAATATTAATGTATTCAAAATTTTTAAACAATCATTTAGGAGTTCAGGGGATCCAGGAGAAATGATGGCTGTGACAAGAGAACTTAAGTGTAGCTAAAATATATGTTAACTAAATGGTAACAGATATTAACTAGACTTATTGTAGTGATAATTTCTCAATAGATACAAATACTGAATCATTATGTTGTACACCTGAAACTAGTATATTGTTATATGTGAATTATACCTCAATTTAAAAAATGTATGAAACGACCTTACTGAAAGGTGTGGGGGCAAAAGTACCCAAGTACTTTTGGAAACTAGTGAAGTCTGTAAAACTAAAGGCAAAAAGTACTGGACATTAGCACGGCACTCTTGTTGATACAGTTGTTTCCAGTGGGGGTATGGATTAACCACTCTGACCTATTCTGGAATTGAATAGTTAAGTAAATGGATGGGGGACGTTGGGAACAAGATTTCTCCCTAGAGGAGGGTGAAGTTATCGCAAGTGGTGGAAGCTAAAATGGTCCATGTAGTAATGGATTAGAGTTCAAGACATTCCCATGCATTTATGTTTAGCTTAAAGTTGGTACACATGGCTACGTATAGAAATATTTATGTGCATATACATGGCTTACTATAGAGATATATGTTCTCACTCTGTTAGATGAAAGCGCCTAAAAGCAATGACATTCCAGTAGCAATGAGCACATCTAAATCAGATTATGGTCTCTTCTAAAGGAACCAGCACAACTCCTTGGAGAAATGACTGATTCTAGGACTGAGACAGGAAATATATAAGTTGACTATAGAGCATCCTATAGTGCTAGAAAGTCAGGAAGTTCCAAAATAAAGACAGACAAACTACCCAGAGAGAATACATCAAAGGGACACAAGAGCCAACTCTTAGTTTCATTTCTTTCCCAGCTCCAATGGCCAAAGCCAAAACAGTTTGAACACAATAAGGCAGTATTATAACATAACATGAAATATAGAATAAATACACATGATTTTATAATGATATAAATACTACTTGAATAAATAATGTGGAAGATTTGACAAATCTCTCACACAGAATTCCAAATAACTTATATAAATACCCTGCTGTCAAAAGAAGGGGCTAACTCCCCACTCCTTAAGTGTGTGCCATGTGCATAGGACTTCCATCCAAAAAATAAAGTATGGGAAGGTAGAAGATAAAATGGGGGTAGATTTACAGTGGAGAAACTTGACAAACACAACCTCAGCCAGCCAATCAGGGTTAACATCACCACTGAAAAATTGTGCTGTATTGATATTTATTCTTGATGTGATGTGATAAAAATGGCACTTTACCTCTCCCCGAATCTCGTAACTATATTTTAATTATGAAAAAACACAGCAACTTTCAATAGAAGGGCATCATACAAAATGTCTGACAACTACTCCTCAAAAATTGTCAAGGTCATCAAAACCAAGGAAAGTCTAAGAAACTGTCACAGCCACAAAGAGCCTAAGAAGACCCAACAAATAAATATACTATGGTATCCTGAATGGGATCCGGGAACAGAAAAAGGACATTAGGTAAAAACTAAAGAAATCCGAATAAACTATAGGTGTTAGTTAAGGATAATGTATCAATATTGATTCATTAATTGTAACAAATGTATTATACTAATGTAGGATATTAATAATAGGGAAAACTGAGGGCATGTGAGAACTCCATATATTTTTTAAAGTTTTTCTGTAAATCTAAAGCTATTCTGAAGAATATATTTTATTTAAAATAACAACAACAAAAATCAAAACACCTAGTGGCTTTAGTTGGAACAATTTTAGCAAATAAATGATAATATTGCAATATAATCCTAAGAATAAAATAAATATCCTTGAGTCCATAATGATGAAACAAACAAATAAATAAACAAATGTAGAAACAATGATGAAAATAGAACGTTCTCATTAGCATACCCAGTAAAATTTGGGCAGGTTCCTGCAGGCAGGAACCACTGATAGATGTTGAAATTAGTGTACAGAGTTTAAGGGGAATAGGATTATTTTCATAGTCTCAAAGCATCTACTCTAAATTAATTATTTATAAATTGCAAAGGGAAAAATAGTAACTTTACAGTGGAGAAACTGGAAGATACCACTTTAAGGATAAAGGTTAACATTATCAGCAGCAAAACATTTTGATCTAAGGTACCCTTGATACAATACATTGAGAAAAGCACATCACTGCATAAATCCAATATAGTCATGACAAAATATCAGACAAACCTACAATGGACATTCTACAGAATAACCATTCAGTACTCTTCAAAAGCCTCCAGGTCATGAAAGACAAGGAAAAACTGAGGAACTATCATGACTGGAGGAGAACAAGGAGACATGAAAATTAAATGCAATGTGAGATCCTGGATTAGATCCTGGAACAGGATGAAATGTGAAAAAAAGGTCTATGGTTTAGTTAATAATGACATAGTTAATATGACAATGATAACTTCCTAGGTGGGATAATTATAGTAGAGTTATATAAAATGTTAACATTTGGAGAGCCAGAATCACTTTGCTGTACACCTGAAACTACCACAACATGGTAAATCAACTATACTCCAATAAAATTAAAATATTAAAAAAAAAAGAGAGCCAGGATGACGGGGGTAAGGGAACTCTGTACTATTTTTGCAACTCTTCTGCAATTCTAAAAATCTCATAAAATAAAAAGTTAAGGGAAAGAAAACTTCTTTACAAAATTTTTTACAGCAATCAGGATTTGCGTATTTTGTTTGAGACAGTTATTTTCAGGCAATGTCTTTTCAGCTAAATGGTGGAGTTTAGCTAAGAACCACCAACAGATAACTAATCTCCGAGCTCTTAATTAAATGATAAGGCAATATTTTCCTCCTTCAAGAATGTAAGAACTCTTTTAAAATATGTCTTGTCTCATCATTTTTAAAACAACAGATTTCTTGTTCTTTATAATGTGTTCTAAAATATCTTCAGTTTGGGAAGGAGATTTGGTTCAGGGTCATGTGGATTCCAATTATTTGAGAAACTGTATTTAACTATGACTCAAAGCCAGGTGCATAATAGAAGCCAAGGGAAGAAATAACTCACCCAGCCAGCTCAGACTTCCAATCACTTTCTTTAGCCCAATAGGCTATTACCAAAGTCTCCAACTTATCCACAGCTAAATCTCTATAAACACAATGTGACTTGTAGCAGTTCATGAATGTATTCATTCCAGTAGTAATTTTACTGAGAAAGTATCTTTATCTGTATAATCTTATTTAGCTTTATAAACTAAATACAAATTCTAGAGGAGTTTGTAGGTAGACAAACCAGAGGTTTTAATCTGATAGTCCAGTAACATGGTGGTAGGACTAGATTTAAAATTCATGTTCTTTAATACTCTTCCCAACGTTCCAATCCTTTTTCAAGGGCCAACTATAAATGAACCATCTTTTAGGCACTGAAGAGACAAAGTTCTCTCTCATGGATTATGCTTCTCCGCACCCCACCCCCAGGACTTTTGCACCAACCCAAGTATTTCTTGGGTTTGTTTGTTTGCTTGTTTGTTTTTAACTGAGTTATAATTAACATACAATAATGTATGAGTTTCAGGTGTACAACATAGCTGTTTGATATTTTTACATAATATTATGAAATGATTACAGCAATAAGACTAGTTACCATCCGTCACCACATAAAGGTGTTACGATATTGTTGACTCTACTCCCTGTGTATACGTTATATCCCCACGACTTATTCATTTTATAGCTGGAAGTTTGTAACTCTTTTTCTAAAACCTCATATTTTCATGCTTTTGTTAATTCATTTATGTATTCAACAAATATTTAATCCTTTATCAAGACCAACTTTGTGTTAAATACTAAGGACAAAGAACAGAAAAGAAAGTAGCATGTCCACGTATTAGCTGTGGTGATGTGCATTAAAGCACATCACAATTCCATTTGAAAATTATGTCAATTCCTATCCTAGAGGAGCACAGAGATGACATAGATTGGGGAGGGTGAACCATGAGGAGAGGAATAAAAAGTCTTCCAGGAGGACGTATGGAAGTTTTCTATACTATAGCTCTCCATTTTCCTCACTGGATTGTGCTGTTCTTGGGGGTCCTGTTTTCCTCTCATTTCTCAACAAGGACTAAAACTTTCTAATGATGAATAAAGGGAGGGAGGAAGGGAGGGAGTGAGGGAGAAAATTAGTTTTACTTTGTCCTTTCCAGTAGAAGCTCCAGTGTAGATAATAGATAACATATTTACATTTGAACAGTGTGTTTTTCTGGACTACTGTAAAGGAGTGTTCCTGCATAATATTTTCTCATCAGTCATTTCAGTTGAGTGATTCTGAAGCTCATGCTAATCTGTCACTAAACCCATGGGGTATTTAATCTGATCATGTGCCTCAGAATTAGGCTCAAATTACACCAGAACCACCAATAATTTTTGTTCTTTGTCAACTATAGATAGCTAAAAATGTCAGGAAAATAAAATTGTTATCAAGCGTGTATGAAAGCATTTATGGAGTTTGTTTCTTTTGCCAATCTCTGCCTAACACAGTTATAATTATTTGCCTTGGCCCACTGTGCTATTCATTGTTACTAATTATTTTATAAATCCTCAAAAGGCAAAGGTTTGAAACTGATGCTGAAGTACATAGCAATACACAGAACTATTATGGGGATTTAGATGAGAGAACTACTACTTTCGGTTTGAGATAGGATTTAGCACATGTTTTATAAAGGAGCTGATATTTGAGACAAAACTTAACTACTCAGTGAAGGAAGAATTCCAGTTGGAGGAATCGGAATTAGATTAGAAACCAGAGTATACAGAGAAAATAGGAAGCAGTTAGTCACCAAACAAATAGGATGGCAAAAATAAATTAGTATGTGATTTCATTCTTTTCCTCATAGAACCCACAGTCTATATGATATGCCTGGAAATTCACTATCCAGAGAGAGATGCCTAGAAAGGCAAGTTAGGAATATGACGTTGAGACCTGGCTGGGATTATTCTTCAATCAACAAGATACAGGGAGCTACTGAAAGTTTTAATTAGGAAAAACAGGTGCTCAGACCTATACTTTATGAAATGTAGACCACAATCACTATTTAGGGCAAACTGAAGTGTGATGGGGCACGAGGCAATGACAAGCCAATAACATGAGACGTATTAAGAGAAATTTTACAAGATAGAGAAGTTTTAAAATTCTACTTGTCTATAAACTCCTGGGGCTCAGATTGTATCCACTTTCTTCACCATTGTATTTACAGTGTGTAATTTTGGGTTAGGCAAACAGTAGGGCCTCAGTAAATATTTGCCGAATTAATGAATTTCATCCAAATATTTTTTCTTTTTGAGCAGATAGGTATAGACATAGATATATTATTAAAGCATAGTTGATTTAAATTAGCTTCAAGTGTCCAACAGTGATTCAATTTTTTCATAGATTATACTCCATTTGAAGTTATGACAAAATGTTAACTATATGCCCTGTGTTGTAGAATATATCCTTGAAATCATATTTATTTTCTACATAGTAATTTGTACCTCTTAATCCCCTTTCCCTAACTTGCCCCTCCCCACATCCCTCTGCCAACTGGTAACCACTAGTTTGTTCTCTTTATCTGTGAGTCTGTATCTGTTTTGTTATATTTATTCTTTTGTTTGTTTTTTTTTTAACTCCTGAATTATTAGGAAAAGATATCCACATGTGATAGATGGAAGGTACCAGAGGGAAGTCTTGTGGCCTAATTGGCCTTCTCCCTCGGGCTGGATAGTTAACCCCTATGGTCCTGAAATAGATGGAGCCAAGTTTCTTCCATGGCATAGATGAGACTGAAAGATCATCTTATCACATCATTCAGTAAAGGTGACAGGAGACAATCACTTTTTTTTTTTTTTGGACCATTTTTTTAAGTCCTTATTGAATTTGTTACAATATTCCTTCTGTTTTATGTTTTGTTTTTTTTTTTATTTTGGCCGTGAGGCATGTGGGCTCTTAGCTCCCCGACCAGGGATCGAACCCGCACCCCCTGCATTGGAAGGCGAAGTTTTAACCACTGGGCCACCAGGGAAGTCCCGACAATCACTTTTAAGAAAGCTGCTAAGGACATTGACCCAGCAAGAATCCAAGTCCAACCTCCTGGCAATTCCTTGGTGCCTTTCTCTTCTTGGACATCTGTTTCTAAGATCAGACCCCCAGAGTGAAGTCACCATGATGGCAACATAAGTCATTCCTGACTTTGCTCCCCCTGACAAGAAGAGCAACTAATAGCTACTGATGAAGAAGACATCACTGAGAGGATCCTGGAACATGGTGGTGAGGTTGAAGCACCCCCATGCACCACAGAGACCAAGAGAGACTGTGTTAGAAGGTAAGAAAAGTGGCTAAACATTGACCACATTGCCCCTCCCCCAGGCCAATACAGCACCACATTGAGAGGTCTCCCCTGAGTCCTATGTTCCTCCAGTGGGAAAATAGAGCCCAAGAAGGACAACCAGCCACCCCAGCATTGTGGGTCACCTTGTGGGAGCCTCTAATCTGATTTTGCACACTCCCCCACCAGAGGTTGCAGAGGAATCTGCAAGGCTCAACCACTGGGAATCTGACTGTGACAGAGAAGGGGGGAGGGACTTGTAACAACAAGCACATGCATCTTGACCATCCCTGTTCAAGTCGTTATCCCAATGGACCGCTTTGCTTATCTGCAGAACAGAGTTGGTGGTATGCTCTGATCAGGGAACTTGGGGTGCGGTGCAGAGCTACCTGATTTGGGTGTAGGGAAGCAAATTCTGCCCCCATCCATGTGTCTCTTTGGCATGAGGAAGGAACAGAATACTCAGAAAACATTTTTTCTTTTTACTTTCCTCTTAACTGCCTAAAAGAATTTAGATAGCGGACAAATTCTAAGAAAGAGAAAAATCACCAGAGATATCTACTGTATAATATGAATTACAGTATAATATGAACAGGGAGGAACCTAGCAAAGTCCGTTAGTTAACATTCCTCTCTGTGTCCCATTGTTTCTGTGTAGCCCAGCAAATCTTTGTTTACCAAACACCTGCTCACTTTTCATCTTCCTGTGAATTGCTTGCTTCACTCTGAAGTCACATACTTGCCCCCTTCTCCTTAGTCCTGAATGACTCATTTTGCATGATTGTCTTAAGAATTCCCATGTTTATGCAGATTCCTCATACATATGTATTTGAATTTTTTCTCCTGTTAATATGTCTTTTGTCAATCCTAGGATTGATATAAATACACTACCTTGTGTAAAATACATAGCTAGTGGGAACCTGCTGTATAGCACAGGGAGCTCAGGTCGGTGCTCTGTGATGACCTAGATGGGTGGGATGGGGGGGTGTAGTGGGAGGGAGGTCCAAGAAGGAGGGGATATAAGTATACACATAGCTGATTCACTTCATTGTACAGTGAAAACTAACACAACATTGTAAAGCAATTATACTCCTATAAAAAAAATGTCTTATGTTATTTTAATTATTTGGCCAGCCAAATGTCTAAGAGGTGAAGGGCAGAAATTTTCCCCTCTTCAATAACATCCTTATATGAGGAGTTTTGCCAGCTCTAGAGCCTGGTGTGCCCACAACCAGACAAGGAGCTGAGTCATAGCCCCACCTGCTGGGGAGAGTGTCTCACAGCTCACCTGGCCAGCAGGGCTGGTGGGAGCCCCTGGAAGCTGTATATAGCTCAGCAACAATGGAGCTGAGGGGTGGGCAGGCAGAGCTGAACTCCCCGAGAGCAAAGCCTGTACTGGGCATGGAGGGTTCCCTGGCCATAACTAGGCAGGGGGATATATTCAAACCAAGGCTGTGGGTAGCTCCCAGCTCCTCCCAGCTGGAAAGTCTGCTGGAAAAAACTTAGGAGTTGTGTGGAGTGGCCCCTCCTTGTCCTACCCAGGCAAGTAAGCTAGTACATAGCCCCACCTACTGTGGCTCCTGGTCTCCACCAGACCATAGGGCTGGCAAGAACACCTGGAAGCTGTATAACCAGCAACTCTTGAGTCAAGAGGTGGGAAAGCAGAGCTAATCACCCCCACAATAGAGCAAGTACCAGGCATGGTGTGTTCCCCTGCTATTTCCAGACAGAGAGATTGATTCACAGCTTAGGCTGAGAGTAGCTGTGGCCCCTCCAGACCAGAAAGCCTCTTTGGGAAACACTGGGAGAGTCCTGGAGTAACCTCTCTCCATCCTGCCTAGGCAAGGGAACTGAGACACAGCTCTGCCTGCCGTGGAGAGAGTCTCCCTGTACTATCTGACAGGAAGGGCTGGTAAGAATACCTGGAAGCTTTGGAAGCCAACAACACTCAAGCCAAGAGATGAACAGGCAGAGTTGATAGTCTACAGTACAAAGCCAGTGGCCCAGTTTGACCAGGGAAATTGGAGCACAAGTTGGCTTGAGTTAAGACCACAAGAACTTTATCATCTTTAGAGCTACATTTTCTACTGCACCTGGGCAAGGACACTAAATTTTACCTTCACAAATTGCTGAACACAGCCTTCAGCCTACCTGACGAGGGACCCTAACTAAAGCACACAGGGAGCTGTATACCTCATCCAAAAGCCCTGCTTACAGTGGCAGTGGAACAGAGAGGACAGCTTGTAGTTTTCTCCAGCTGCACAGCAAAACTGGTAGACTCACCTGACCAGGGAATTCAGTGCACACTCTTGTCTGATGCAAGTGGTCAAACAACAAGCTGTACAGGTCCTGGATCCCATTATGCTGCCCTGCCAGGGTAAGGAAGCTAATTCATAGCCCCATCTACTATTGCAAATAGTACCCAGTCCCAAGCATCTACTAAGCCTGACCAGAGAATCCAGGCAACTGTGCAGACAATCCTACAGCCTCACTTGTGTAGGGAACCAAGCCAGCAATCCTATTCAGCTGTTCTCAGCTGGTGGCACAGCTCCCATCCCTGACCTTAGAGCTAGAACAGTTGCCTTGCCCCAGAATAGAAAATAATACCAGGTCCTAACTGCCCAAGGACATTACCAGCCAGCCGACACACCAAGAATCCCAAACCAAGCCAACTGGTGAAGAACTGTCTCTGCCAAAGCAAACCTATAAAGTCTGGAAGAGGAGCCTGATTACTCAAATGTACAGATACCAATGAAAGGAATCATGGATAATGAAAAATCAGGTAAATATGATGCCACCAAAGGAAACTAATAAGGTTCCAATAACTAACCTTAAAGAAATGGAGATGTATAAACTGTCAGACAAAGAATTTAAAATAATAATTCTGAGAAAGTTTAGTGAACTATAAAAACACACAGATAGACAACAAATTAAAATTAGGAAAACAATGCATGAACAAAATGAGAAGTTCCACACAGAAATAGAAACAATTTTTTAAGTAAACATAAACCCTAGAGTTGAAAAATACAAAAATTGAACTGAATAATTCAACAGAGATTTTTCAAAAGCAGACTCAACAATGCAGTAAGAAGTATCAGTGACCTGGAAGATAGGACATTCGAAATTATCTAGTTAGAGGAGCAAAAAGAATAAAGAATAAAAAAAGAGTGAAAAAAGTCTACCAGGACACAATGAAAAGAAACCAAATTTACATTATGTAAATTCCAGAAGGAGAAGAGAGAGAGCAAGGGACCAAAAGTATATTTAAATCAATAATGGCTGAAAACTTCTCAAACCTAGGAAGAGAAATTGACCTCCAGATCATGATGCCAAAAGACCTCAAATAGGTCTAGAACTGAGACATACTATAAGTACATTATCAAAAGTCAAAGAAAAAGAATTTTAAAAACAGTAAGAGAAAGGAGAGAAGTTACATACAAGGGAATGCATATAAGATTACTGGTAGATTTCTCAACAGAAACTTTCCAAGCCAGGAGAGAATAAAAGGACATATACAAATACTGAAAGAAAAAAAAAGTCAATCAAGAATTCTATACCTGGTGAAGCTGTCCTTCAGAAATAAAGGAAGAATAAAGACTTTTCTGAAAAACAAAGGCTGAGGAAATTCATTACCCCTAGCCCCACCTTATGGGAAATTTTAAAGGGATTTCTTTGAGTGGAAGTAAAGAACACTAATTAGTATCATGAAAACATTAAAAAGGTAGCATAAAACTCACTGGGAATGGTAAATATATAATTGAAGTTAGATTCTGTATATGGTAGTGGTGGTGCATAGTTCACTTACCACTATAGTTTAAAAGTTGAGAAAAATGAATGTAGTAATAATAACAGTAAATTCAATAATCTCTTATTAGTTGCATAATATTAAAAACATGTAAATTGTAGCAACAATAACCTAAAATGGGAGAGGGAGGAGAAATAAAATTGTAGTTTAGGAATTCTATTAAAGTTAAGTTGTTATCGGCTTAAAAGAGGATGTTCTAATTTTAAGATTATGTAAGCCTCATGGTAACCACAAGGGAACTGTAACAATCACACAAGTGAACATGATGAAGAACTTAAAGCATACTGATGTTAAAAGAAAAAAAAAGACAACAGGGTAAGAAATAAGAAACAACGAATCTACCAAAACACAGAAAGCAATGAACAAAATGACAATAGTAAGTCTTTACCTAGCAACAATTACTTTACAATAAACAGATTAAATTCTCTAATCAAAGGCATAAAATGACTGAATAGCTTAAACAACAACAACAGGATCTAAGGCTATGTTGCCTACAGAGACTCACTCTAGACTTAAAGAAATACATAAACTGAGAGTGAAGGATGGAAAAAGATACTTTAAGTTAGGTAACAACAAAAAAGCAAGGGTAGCTATAGTTATATCAGACAAAATAGACTTTAAACTAAAAATTGTAAAAAGAGACAAAGAAGGTCTTTATATAATGATAAAGGGGTCAATCCATCAAGAAGATATAACACTGGTAAATATTTATGCTCCCAATACTGGAGCACCTAAATATATAAAGCAAAACCTAACAGAGCTAAAAGGAGAAATAAACAGCAATACGTTAATAGTTGGAGCTTTTAGTACTTCACTCTCAGCAATGGATAAATCATTCAGACAAAGAATCAGTAAGGAAATTGTAAATTTGATCTATTTCGTGTCTAAATTCATTTGCATGTTTATAGAAAGCTTTATTTCAAATTTTTATTTGTAAATTACACAACTCTCCTTTAGGACATTTTTTCAAGCTAGGCTGATTTTTTTGAAATGATGTCATCCATACTCTTGTCTCTGATCTAGTTACCCCTATTATAATGTTTCTCTGTTCTCTCTACTATAAAAAAAGCAACCACTCTCCAAGATCTTAGCTCAAGTTCTTCTTTGAAGGACTTCTTTCTGTTCTTTCTTTCCATTCTTTCTTACTACCCAAGCCATCATGAAATCTTGTGTTGCATTTCATAATATTTATTTGGTACCTGTGCTTTCTTGTTTCATTAATCTCTTTTATGTATGTGTCTTTTCTACCCAAGAGAAAGCTCTACTTTTCTACTACTGAAGGGTAGGACAGTTTTTCCTATCCCTGGTATATCTCTATAAGATGAGCAAATGAATGGGAAAACATATTAATGACAACTTTGGTTATTTTCAAGCTATGTATATTCTTTAAGAAGAGCTTGCTCATATATTTGTCCTCTGAATTTTTAATAGTTTTATTACAGGATTTGTATTCCCAAGATCTCCAAGTCACCTTTTTTAATTGTGTAAGCCAATACAGGGGGTGAATAGACCCTATTATACAGTCTGTTTTCCAGAGCTAACGTTCTACCCTGCAAATAGTGACAGCTGCATAAATGTGTGTGGTTGTTCTTGATGATAGTATTTTTTTTTACTATTACAGTTCATATTCAATGTCTTTTCCTTAGTCAAATAGTTGGACCAATTTTAAAATATCCATGTTCAAATACTGGATGATACATAATGATATAATGTATATATACAGTATACATAATGATACATACAGTAAAATGGGAATGATAGTAACACATATCACCAGAACATCATTCAAGAAACATATAGAAAATAATATCTTTGAAGTAATTCTCACTTTAAAAACATGATTGTCATTGCTCTTGAATATACTTGACAGAAATCCAGATGACCATACAAACTTATACACAGGGACCAGAGGATAACTATATTCCTGAATTTCAAGTTAAGTTTACAAAATTAATCTCTTTTATCAATATATTTGTATCATCATCCTTTATTAAAACATGACTTAGTAATTCAAAGATTCCCCCACCACCTTTGCCCACTTTTCCCAGATAATATTTTGTTATTTGGCAAATTAGCTAGAAGTCTGGTTAATAACTTAAAGGTCTCTGATAAGACATTATGGTTCAGCTATCCCATTGTAGCTCAGATATTTTAGTAATAATAATCCAAAGTCGAAGCCAAACACATAAATTACTGAAGGATTTTGTTTGTAAGACAACAGCTTGTTTTCCTTGGCTTCTTCTCACAGCTCACATCAGTTCCAAATTTGCATTCACAAGGCAGATCTCAGGAAAACTTCATGTTAAAGTACAAAAACTCAGTATTTGGCAAGACATGAAAAGGGATTTATGCATGAAATGTTCACATGCATCAGAAAGCTATTTACTCACAAATTAAACTTAACTAAATTTTATAATGTGGAGTGCGAAATAGCTAGCATGACCCCTCTCTGGGCTGTATTGTGATTTTTTTTGTGTGACATTATGCCTCTGAATAGCTGTCAAAAAATCAGTCTGAAAGAATTGTGGGTCATGCCCTTATTCGTGGAGCTGAGCATGTTGGGGGTTGGGTGTGGGGATGCAGCCACTGTGAAGTGAGGTCAAGGTAAGAAGTGTCTGTTCTGGCAATTGACATGCAATGAAAGAAAAATCTTCCTTGGAAATATGGATCACGAGAACTAGCACTGAAACCTGGTGACAAATAACAATTGACTGAGGTTTGTTCATTCATTCATTTTACCAAGATTTCCTGAACTCTGCGTCCCCTGAGAATGCAAAAATGATTAAGACAAAATCCTTGCCTACAAGGTGTCGATGGACCCAGGTTGAGCTAGAAACCTATTCTTTGGAAATAAAGGTTTTTTTTAAAAAATATCTAATTTTTATGAAGGCCGAGAATAAATCCTTGGTGGTAGTTTCCATGCTATATATTGAACCAAGGATCAGAATGCATTTTAGAAAAAAGAGGCAAATGTTGGAAAACTCGTGACATAAACTGTATGTGTTCTCACTTCCTCAGTGGTATCTCGGCATCACTTTGGCATTTGCACCTCTCTTTATCTTATACTACTTTCTTAATTCCTAACTCCCAAATATATTTGCCTATCAATATCTTCTCTATTCTATCAAAAAGAAACTCAAACACCTTCACACTGAATAATAAATGACTTAAATTATCAATATCTTCTCTATTCTATCAAAAAGCAACTCAAACACCTTCACACTCAATAATAAATGACTTAAATTCCTTAAACCATTATTTCCTTCCTAGGGTATTTGCATTTTAATCAGAAAAAGAAAAATAGAACAGTAGCAGTCTGAGAAATACAAGGTAGCAGGCTGCAGGCCAAGTGGACTCCTAAGGTGGTAGTGTACACCACGTACACCTAAATTCCTCTGCTGAACAGGACAACGTAATGCAGAAAAAGAGTGGTGAGATTGAACTGATAACCCAGGTCCATTGAAGGAGATAATAATTCACTGCTACGAGCTCTCATTAGGTACAAATTCCTCCTATTCAAGTTTGTTGTCACTAAGTCAATACATCACGGTATTGAACCTCACTTGATACAGCCCTGAATCCTTGGTGGGATGAAAATATAATTCAAGTTGAGTGTTGCCTTTGGCAATCTGTGAAGGCCATACTTGGCACTCTTATTCCCACATTGGCATCATAGGATTAGTTGTTTTTTTCATCACTATTACTTTTGATCTTGTACCAGTAATGGCAGAAAAAAAGTCCCTTAGGCATTGCTGCTATTTCCACATTCATTTCAGAACTTAAGACCAGGTCTAAATGTGCTCAGGATTTCCCCCTCTGCTCGGAAAGATAAAGCCATGTTTGAATTCCATGAGGTATTATAATGTTTATTGCAGCTTCTTAGAGCAACAATATATAGAAAAGCTGGTTGGAATGCAGTTACTACAGCTGTGCCTTCAATCTAGTTCTACAATCATTTTTGGAAGTGCTTCCATGGCTAAAAATTCAGTCTCAAAAAAGGACTGAATAGATATTAAGATTTTTACTTCCCTTCCATGGGATTTATGTTTTTGTTTGTATATTAGCTTCTTAAACAACTTAAGCCTGAAGTTGGAGACTTCTTCCATAGGGTGCTGTGTGCTCTTATTCTTACTCTGTAAAATCTCTAAAGAGTAATTTTCCATTTTCATTTTATCTTCTCTCTTTTTTGGTTCATTCATTTTTGCCTAACCTGGTAATGCCTAAACTTGGTAACACTTCCATATACACAGTGCTAAATTACAGGTGGTAATTGTTTACTGTGGCAAGGTTTCAAAACATGAGAAAAGGTCTCCAAAATAGACTGGGAGAAAAGAAATGAAAACTTATATTTGAACATCCATGAGCATATCTTTCTTCATCAAAGAGAAAACAGGAAAAAATAAGCCTAAATTTAGCCCAAAACAGGTATTAATTTTAATTAAGGCACAGAAAAAGATGACAAGTGTATTGATAAATGCGTTTCATTGTTTTGCTTTCCTTTTCATTTCCTTCATGGTCTATGCTTGAGGTCAGAAGATTTTCCAGGCTTCTTTAGATGTTCATTATAGAGTAAAAATTCATGGCAGTTTCAGGCATTCCAAGTAAAGATCTGCTAGTGTTGGGAAAGGTAGGATGTTAAGATGCTTTGCCAGATTTCACAATCCTTTTAGTCCAAAATATTTATTGAGCTCTTACTAACTAAAAGACATTGATCTATGCACCATGAAGATGACAGAGATGGATAAACTTTAAAAACATTTCAATCTATTGTGCTATTGACATATGTGTCCATGGTCCATATAAGGAACCAAGCGGAGTCAGGGAACTAGATTTGAATTTCCTGTTAGATGAAGGAGTGAATCAGGCTTCAGGGTGATCAATGAATACTGCAGTGCCCAGGGAGAGTGCTGTGTCCACGTGAACCTATACCTGTACCTAAAATGTGAGGGGGAAAGGAAACTACTATTGATTAAGCACCTACTATGTGTTAGGCACTTCACTAGGTGCTTTATATGTACTTCTTCATTTAATTGTCACAAAAGTCTTGTGAAGTAGACATTAACCCAGATAATAAAATTGAGTTCAAAATGAATATATAATGACCTCCAGTGGATGTCACTAATTAAAATCTGTATATTTGAACATGGTTTCTGTGCAGTCAGTGAGACCCAAATTGAAAACCTATAAAATTGCTGGTTGACTGTTTTATGTAGTTATTATGCAGATGCCACTTCGTTACAATGCTATACCCTTAAACAAGCAAGCTCAGCCCTTTATCTACTACAAGATGTATCATGCTAGGTAACGTTCAGAGTTAAGAACATTCTTCCAAGGATGTAATCAGAAGTAGCCTCTTACCCCTCCAAAAGAAACCCCTAAATTTTGAAAAGAATTCCAAACTTAGAGAAGTTGAAGGAATAGCCATACATTAAACACTTGCATACCATTCATTTAGATTCAACAATTGTCAACATTTTGGCACATTTGCTTTATCACTTCCCTATCAATTCATCTCTCTTTCTCTCTCTCTCCCTTTCTCAGTTGTCTTATAAAATACCCCACAATTAGGGTTTTTTAAATTTTTATTTTATATTGGACTATAGTTGATTTACAATGTTGTATTAGTTTCAGGTGTACAGCAAAGTGATTCAGTTGTACATATATCTATATATCTATTCTTTTTCAAATCCTTTTCCCATTTAGGTTATTACAGAATATTGAGCAGAGTTCCATGTGCTCTACAGCAGGACCTTCTCCATTATCTATTTTAAATATAGTAGTGTGTATATGATACAAATGATCTTATTTACAAAACAGAAACAGACTCACAGACATAGAAAATACATTTATGGTTACCAAAGGGGGAAGGATAAATTGGGAGTTTCAGATTGACATATACACACAATTAGGGTTTGTATGACTATTTCCTCATGATTAGATCCAGGAGAAACACTTTTGGCAAGAATGTCACATAGATGTGATTATTTACTCTCCATTGCATTCCACTGGCAGCACATAATATCTGTTTGCTCCATAAACGGTGATTCTAAGTTCCGTATCTGAGTTTAGATACCACATCTTTCCTTACACATGAACTTTTTCCCTTTTATAAGTAATAAAGAGTGTACAGGTATACAGCACTAAAAGACGAATATTGTTTTTCAATACCTTTCACCCAAAGATTTTAGCATTTATTGGATGCCTCTTGCCCAAATCCAATAGAGTTGACCTTTGAACAACAGGGCGGGTTGGGGTGCTGACCCACTGCAGAGTCAAAAATCCAGATATAAGTTTACAGTCCGACCTCCATTTCTGCATCAGCGGGTTCAACATGCATTGTAGTACTGTAGTAAGTATTTAGTGAAAGATATCTGCATATAAGTGGACCCATACAGTTCAAAACCATGTTGTTCAAGGGTCAACTGTATTACATTACAGTTGTATAATTGTGATTCTGAAATTCTAAAATTTCTGCCACGTATTTTAGTTGGCATGTAACAATGTACTTTGGGGTTGATCATATATGTACAAGAAAATTTTAAGACAATCATAGCACATAGGTCAAGAAGGAAAAAAATGAACTGTAAGTTTGCTTTACTAGATGTGCAGTAATATATTATCACTTGAAAGTAGGCTACAACGAAAATGCACACTATGAATCCTAAAGTGACTATTAAAACAACAATATAAAGAATTCTAGCTAAAAGGCCAACAAAAAAGAGGATTAACGGAAGTCATTTTTTAAAAAAATCAGTTAATCCAAAAGAAAGCAGGAAAAGGAGGAAAAAGAAGACAAAGTAGAGTAGATGTCCAAGATGGCAACATAGGAAGATTCTGAACTCACCTCCTCCCAAGGACACACTGGATTTACAGCCACATATAGAACCATCCCCTCTGAAAAGGACCTGAAAGCTAGCTGAGCAACTCCTTTACTTCAGCAAAGGAGAAAAGGGTCACACTGAGGCCGGTAGGAGAGGCTAAGACACCGCCTTGCTATAAACCCCACCACTGGCACAGCAACTCACAATCAGGAAGGAGCTCACAAACCCAGAGCTTCTCTCTGAGGAGGGAAGGGTTCATACCCCCTACCAGGCACCCCAACTTTTAACACTTGCACCTGAGAGACAAACCCCCCAAACATCTGTCTTTGAGAACCAAGGGGGCTTGCTTCCACAAGGCCCAGAGGGCTGTAGCAAACTGAGAAACACCTATTAAAAGGTTTGCATGCAGACTCACTTGCCCCAGGGCCGAGCCTGGACACAGCAGTTTGAAAAGCACTGAGACTATATGTAAAGGAGATGCAGGTGCTAATCTTAAAGGATCTGCTGGATTGACATATATACACTACTATATATAAAATAGATAACTAAGAAGGACCTACTGTAGAGCACAGGGAACTCTACTCAATACTCTGTAATGACTGATATGGGAAAAGAATCTAAAAAAGACTGGATATATGTATATGTATAGCTGATTCACTTTGCTCTACACCTGAAACTAACACAACATTGTAAATCAGCTATACTACAATAAAAATTTTTTAAAAAAAAGAAGCAAAGCACATGAAAAAAAAAAAAAAAAAGCATCTGCTGGAGAGGCAGGACCTGTTGGGATGATCTCCAGGGACAGAGGCACTGCTGGCAACATTTCACACTACCACTACTCACGAAAGGCGGTGGAAGACATCTTTCTTCAGCAGGTGTCATCTTTGCCCCAAACCAGGAGGCACCATCCTTGTCTTTCCCATAGTCACACCCCACGGTGCCAGTATCTCCTGGAGAGCATCTTTGACATACGTCTGTTGCCTCGGTTTTGGCAGCTGCAGCCCAGGAGACACCCTTTGATTGCCTGGCTCTGAAGGCCATGTAATTCTCAAAATTGCCCCCAAGTAATAGGTGATAATATATTACTGTCGTTTTGTAAATCAAGTCTCTGAGCTTCAGAGAGTGTTAGGGACTTGACCACAGTAACCCAGTAACTAATTCTGGAGACACTGCGTAAGCCAGGTCTGTCTAGTTTCAAGACACCTGATCTGATTGTTACACTTGGCCAACCTAGATTATAAATTTTAGAAACTGTTTGAAATATCTGTTACTGTGTAACAAACCACCTCCAAACTTAGTGACCTACAATAACAACAATTACTTATTAAACTCAAAAGCCTATTGTTTGGGTGGGGTTCATCAGGGCATCAGATGGATGGTTCCGTTGGGACCAAGGACCCACTTCTTTTGTTTGTTTGTTTGTTTTGGGGATTTTTTTGTTTGTTTTAATAGTCCCATTATTTTAATGGAATAGCAGTTTTATTGTACTTGTTTCTTCACAGTAGTTTGAAGTCAACAGACTCTAAATAATAACTAAATAAATTATGTGTAATGAGAATGGTGGTAATCAGAATAAATTGTTAGAGAACATTGGTGCCACTAGTAGAAGGGTAACATCAGAACCCAGGTCCCAGGTCACATTTTCCAAAGGTCACACTTTCACTTGAGGTTGCAACTGCTTCCAATTCTAATCAGAGTTCTGGGAACTATTGGATCCACTGAGACCAGGACTGAGCCAAGACTTCATTAGTAATACAGTCAGTCCAGACCAAGCCTGACTCTGCTAAGAGTTTGACTCCTACACCTAACTGCTCTAAGAATTGCTAAATCTCAATATGCCTCCCCTACTTGTTATGCTGGGTTCCTGCTCACAATTTAAATCTTTCCTTTAATCCTCATTCTTATCTGAACTTCTTTACCCATACAAGCTTTCCACAGTTTCTTGATTCCTTATATCATTACTCCTTGTTTTCTGGGATCCATATAACTTGGTAATATCTTCTCAGCTCAAATGGAGCCAGACCCCAAAGTCCAAAATAGCTTCTTGGCTAAAAGAAGTAGGTAGGTGGGGGAGATTAAAATGACACTTCTCTTCCAAGGACCCACTTCTAAGGTGACTCATTCACCTGGCTGGCAAATTGGTTCCAGCTGTCAGCCAAGAGTTTAGCTGGGATTTTTGGCTGAAATACCTGCATAGGATCTTCCAATGGCCTTTTGGTATAGTCTAGTTGTGGTGTCCTCATTTGTGCAGCAGTTAGATTCCAAAAACAATTCTCCCAATGGTACCAGGTAGAAGCTATATCATCTTTTGTAATCTAGCACCGAAAGTTACACAGCATAGTCACATCTCACCCAGATTCAAGGGGAGGTTACAAACCCCACCTCTCGGTGGGAGGTGGAGCAACTCCACATTATAAAAAAACAGGTCAGATGGAATAAGATGTGGGAGCTGTCTTTAAAAAATAGAAATAATCTAGAACATTATTTCTCAAAATATGGTCCTTATACCATCTCAACAAAAATTACCTGACGGACATGCTCAAATAATGATTCATATGTTCATGTTGAGAAATATATAATTTAAAACTTTAAGATTCAGAAAGGCCTAGGAATGCACACGTTTAACAAATTATTTAGGTGGGGTTTATGCAGCCTAAAATTTGAGCATCACTTATCCAGCCCAACTCTCTCACTTGAGAGACAAAGAAAATAAGAACCAGAGAAGTTAAAGGACTTTCCCAAGAATACAGAATTAAAGATACCACTTTCAGCCTCTCTTAAGGAATGTGTTACCGTTGAATTACAGGCACACCTCGGAGATATCGTGGGTTTGGTTCCAGAGCAAGAAATGAATATTGCAAATAATGCAGTAAATTGAATATCACAAAAAAGTAAGTCACACAAATAATTTTGGTTTCCCAGTGCCTATAAAGTTGTGTTTACACTCTGCTGTAGTCTATTAAGTGTGCAAGAGCATTACATCTACAAAGACAATGTACGTACCTTAATTAAAAAATACTTTAATGTTAAAAATGCTAACAATCATCAGACAATGCAGGGTTGCCACACACCTTCAATTTGTAAAAAACACAATATCTTCAAAGCACAATACAGTGAGGTATGTCTATGTCTGTATTAAGAACAAGGTTCTTTGTCCTCTCCTAAAGATAATAAAGAGTAAGCCCAGGGAAGAGCATTGCAAACTCAAATGCCTACAGGGGCCAGGAGGTGACAGAAATGAGGATGCCAGCCCAGATATAAGGTAAGATAAAATAGGAAAACAGAGAAAGGTCATGAACTGGAAACAGTTTGAATGATCAAAGCACCCAGAGGCAGATAAGGTTTCATTCAAGACCAAGAACGCTTGGCCTGGGAAATAACGCAAAGACCATGGCCACTATAATAAAAGGGTTACAAAACAGAAACAGACTCACAGACACAGAGAACAAACTTATGGCTACCATGGGGAAAGGTGTGGGGGGGATGGGTAGATTGGGAGTTTGGGATTGACATATACACACTACTATACATAAAATAGATAACCAACAAGGACCTACTGTATAGCACAGGGAACTCTGCTCAATATTCTGTAGTAACCTAAATGGGAAAATAATTTGAAAAAGAGTAGATACATGTATACGTATAACTGAATCACTCTGCTGTACACATGAAACTAACACATTTTTAATCCACTACGGTCCAATATAAAATAAAAATTAAAAAAAAAAAAAGGTAACAGAATGATAGAGAAATAAAAGATCCCATGGAAGTCATACATTGCCTTTGGTCCAAAGATGGTTCCTGCGTCTCACACCGTGCTTGAGGGCAAGAATGTTTGCTGAATGTTTATTGAAAAAAAGGTAGGATTGGGTCAGGTTCCAGGGTCTCCAAGAAGTAGCTAAAACTGAGCAAATGACGCACACTGGCTTGTTTGCCCTAAGTATACATATACGCACACACTCGCACATAAATAACCAAACATACATGCTTATACTAATAAAAGCCTTTATAACCATGATTATGCAGAAACAATTCCCTTAGAATTTATAATTCTGTGAACACCCTTTGTCACTTCTGCAGATAATGGAATCAATCAAGGGTTTATTGTTCTCCCCAACAGATGTAAGTTCTTCAGAAGCGGTCCCTGGGATACCTGCCGACTCTTGTTCATGACCCTTCAAATAAACAGCTTGCCCTTTTAAGAAAGGTTCAATTCTCATGTTTCAATGGCCCCTTATTACAGAAATACACAGCCTGCCCTCTTAAAGCCTGCTGGATCCAGAGCTGTTTCTCAGATACTACTCTTATTTCTATGCAAGAGGAGAAGGAAAAATATTCTTGGATTCTGATGAAGAGCCTACCTTTGGTTTATCCGAGTACATCTACATGCAGCAGAAACAACCAGCCCCTTAAAAAAAAATAAATAAATATTCCTAGGGAAATAGCCAGAGGCACAGCGGCAAAAATGAGGCCTGCTTTTACACTTCTGGGACACTGAATAAGTGCGTTTACAAGGATCAAAACCAGCTAAAAAGAGGTACTGATCCTGCTGTCGGGATCTCTGCTGTCGTGAGCCCCCCTGACCTTTGCCTGTCAGGGGCGGCTGTGATGTGTCCGCGTGCCTGTTTTGTCTCTCTGCCATTGCTGATCGCTAATTTCCTGAGTATTAATTACAAAGTTCAGTCCTCCTCCTACTGAGTCTGAAATAGAGAATGAGGGCTAACTTTAGAACAAAGGCTGTCAAATTCCCCCATCCACTCAGGACATTTAAGGCCAAGGGCACGAACAGCAAAGAGACACATTCCTCCCCTTTCAGGAAAATTTCTGTGAAATTAGAATGACTCAAACATTCCCTGTAGGTCCTTAAAATAAAAGGTGCCTGCTCAAGGCGTTCCATTTTTGAATGGCCCTAAAATAACTTTTTCTGAGACATCTAGAAAGAGGGGTAAAATTATCTCAGTTCATTGAACAAAAATAAATGTCCTGACCATCCTTCCCTGCATGATTAAACCATTGTCTTAGTCACATGCTGGCCTCTAATTCCCAAATGTGTGCATTGCCTTAGTGTTGTTTTTCAAGAGGAGAGAAGAAGAGAAAGAATTTTGAGATAATTAACTTTTTCGCTTTTGATCTTAGAGACACATCGCACACTCCTTTCAGCCACAAGGTTCAATGCGTAGTCCACCCTCAGACTTCCTTACCAAGAATTTGTTTCATGGTTAGCGATTCCCACGTGGACCAGAAAGGAGAGGCAGACAAAGGTAGAGCCAACCTCCATCCTATCTGATGTGGCAGGTGGCAGTAGTGTGGAGTCTACACTAGCCACAAACATGATTTGACTCATGTACTGTCAGGGGCTTACTTTAAAACAAAATATAGGGACTTCCCTGGTGGTCCAGTGGTTAGGACTCCACACTTCCACTGCAGGGGGCACAGGTTCGATCCCCGGTTGGGGTACTAAGATCCCTGGCAAGCCCCGCTGCGATGCAAAAAAATAAAAAAATAAAAAAAAAATCTTCCATTTTAAACGTATCCCAGGCAATTATAAAGTGAATGGGGAAGTTGGGAGCAAGTAAAATCTGGAAATTGTATACCTGCATCCACTTCTCAGAAACTGAAACTTCCCTTAGGAAAGAGTATTAAATCTCTATAAAGATTTAAATCAAAAGACTGAATGAATTAGAAAAAATCAATCAAAAGACTGAATGAATTAGAAAAAAAATCCTAAAATCTAAAAAACAGACTGAAATCTGATAATCAATCTCAGTATTGTTCAGGGACTTCGTGATTCAGTCTCGTCAAAGACATTAACCTTCTCTAGGGCCTCCATTTCCTCATCAGTAAGATGAGAAATGCAGGACTGGACAAATGGTGCCCAATCTGTTCTCTCTAAATTTCTAGGGTTAGGCCATGTTTCAAAAGCCTAATAGAAATGGTCTTTATGTTTGAAATTAAAATGCCCATCCAGCGAATCATCATTTTTCTAGCTGGATTTACATTTATTCTAAAAGGTAAGTGTGATAATTCTATGTTGGTTAGAAGGCAAAGATCAGCTTGAATCTCTCTGACTTACTGAGAGCTGCAAGAAATGGTCCCCATCTCCACTGTGCCCCCCATACTGGAGGGCAATCCCGTACCTCTATCAGCTTCCCACCATCTGAACATGATTTGACATCTAGTCCTTTAATCCTCCGTACCAAACAGTTTATGAATGATGATAATATTTTGGCTAAACTTTCTACCATCTCCTGACAGCTCTCTTCTCTCTTCCTATCCTCCTTCTCTCTGATTCTCTCCTGGACCAAAATATGTATTATTTAAAACCATTTAGCTATTACTTTTCAAAATTTTATTATGTCCTTGAGTTCTCATTTTTCACTCTACATAACTTACACGTTTATTTTTTCCTTTTCAAATGAACGTAAAAGTTGGTGAAATACATTCTCTCCACTTCCTAACACGTATATCTCTGATGAATAATAATTCTTTATGTCATTTGACAAACAAAAATAACAAAAAGAATGTATTAGTCAGGATTGTCCAGACTAGTGATGACCAACTATCTGGTTACTGTGACCTAGCCAAGCTGGCACATAAAATTAATCTTCACAATGAATTATTATTACTTATCATTGAATGTAATTTGGTCAATTAATTCTTTCAAAAATATGAATTCCAGGTGATGAAAAGTTTGAAGACTATAGAAGAAGAAGTTTTCTGAGATCTTTTTCAAAATCCAAGGAAGGAGAGAGATCCTGACTCAGCTGGCTTTGTCTGTTGAGTGGGTTGACAGTATCAATGTTTTCTCGTAAACTTTTAAGTACCCTTTGAAAAGACTGTTTCAAGGTCCTCTATTTCTATCCTCTAGACTTACAGTGATAACAATCTGTTTTTATCTGATACGCTGTGAGAACGACTTTTCCCTTGCTTCTCTCACGTTTTTATTTATTTATTTTTGTTTGTTATTGGTTTATGTTTGCTAAGATAGTCTTAGAATCAAAAGAAAGGGAAATGCTGATTGTCCCAAAGCTTATCTCTTAGATTTTGAGGATGTGCAAATATGAAAAAAAAAAGATTTTTTTAAGCATTGATGAATTAAAAATAAGTCAAAATAGGAAGATCTTATAGTAATTGTTTATGGATTTTCACTGAATGGACCTAAGCAAGTTTTCAAGTCACTTTGGAATAAGCTCTGTGGCAGTCAACATTTTCTCCTCTTTCTCCTGCAAAATTTTGCCTTCCAAATCTGGCCAATCAGAAGTGACTGGGAGTGACACTTCTTCCCATACCCTTCCTGAGTCAGGGTTCTCTGCCACCTCTCATAATGTTGAAACCGAGCAGGACCCTGTGTGGCTCCTGGGCACAAATACCTTTTCTGTGTCCCCCATTTCTTGATTACAGGAAATAGGCTTTATTCAGCCTCCATGACCTTCCCTGAGTTCCAACAGGCAGGTTCAAAGAGTTGCTAGTCAGGGAAAGGAGGGGATGCAGAGACAAGGGAGGAGCAGTCAAGAAACAGTAGTGCAGCCTTGGGGCAGGGTCCTGGTTCCCCCTCAAGGGGTACACGTAACAATATCTTTGAGCTGTTTTGCAGATACTGAAACCCCCACTAGGTGGAAGAAGTTAACAGTATGCTGCCCACAGGCATATAGACCTCAGACAGGTTGGAACCAGAAGGTTGATGATGTTGACTCCCGCTTACCTCCCCACCAACCAATCAGAAGAATGTCCATGAGCTTATCATGCCTTCCTCTTTGAATCATTACTATAAAACCCCTCATTACCCCCTCCAGGTCAGGACACACAGTTTTGAGGGCCTGCTGTGGTCCCCTTTGTGTGGCAAAGCAATAAATCTATTCTTTTCTTCTTTATCCAAAACTCTGTCTCTGAGATTTAATTCGGTGTTGGGGTACAGAGGCCAGATTCAGCTTCAACGTCTCCATCTGTGAAAAGTTTGCCACATGGAAGAATTTTTCTCTAAATGGATAAATGACTGTAAGCATTTTATCTTGTCATATTATATTTGGTCTTTAAATATAGATAGAATTAGATCTAGGTATACATCTAAGTTCGATAAAAACATGAACCTCTGTCTCCCCACAATACGATGACCCCCTTAAAGATACGTTCCTGAGAAAAGAAAAAGCCCATGCATATTCCATATCCCAATTTGAAAATCAGCTTTCGTCTTTGAAAATAATTTTTTAGAATTAATGTGCTTTAATGGAGATAAAAATGGAAAAATAATTAGACACTATCCTCCTTATTTGCATTCTTCAGACCCATTCCTGATTAAATCAAACTAGTAGGGTTGTTTTTTTTTTCTTTCCATTGATGGCATTTTTCGTGAAGTGGTAATTAAGTCTCAGCCATAATGAGTGACCCACCAGCACCATAGGAAACCCATTTCCCAAGAAGCAGCTCTCACCCACCCTGTCTAATAGACAGTTGTTTGTGAAATGAGGATTTTTCAGCAAAGGCACAAAGAGTGTGTAATATCAGAGTGAACACACGTAAGCTCTGATAGGAATTTCTCTCTGAAAACTGCTGAAATCCAGCCCTTACTTCCCTAGAGTGTGTCTGGTGTGTTTGGACTGAAAGGGGAAGAATCCCAAAACTCTGTAAACCTGCGAATACAGAGTGTGTGAATCACTGAACTCAGTTACAATGTCCCTTGGATGGAACTGGTGAGAAGCCAGAGATGAAAGTAATGGTGTGGACAGCCTCACCCCATTACTTTCAAAGCAACCGATTCTGTTATAGCCATTATACCACTCTGGATTTAAAAAGAAAAGAAAATGGTGGTGGTTTATCATCTCTCCCTTCTAATGGAGAGGAACATGCATTTGCTCTCAATGTGGGGTAAGTGAACCAAACATAAGTTACTGGTCTTGTCAATCTCTGCATCTGACCCAGTGATGAGATAATGATGAGCTCTCAACTCCATTGCCAACATCCATACGTGCTTCCTGTGTGAGGGAGTTCCTGCTGTGTGCTTGTCTACAATGGCTTCTGAGAGTTAGACCAGCTTGAAGGAAGAAGAGATACTTCTCAAAGTCTGTCATTCCTCAATGCTTGACTATAATGGATCATGGGATGGTAAGATAGTAAGAGGATTGCATAGGCTCTGGCACCACTAATACTGTCTGTCTTAAGGTATGTGATTTTTGCTGTTTATTGTACTATTAGCTAGAAAGAGATATTATTGATTAACAGTGCTTATAGTGTCCTATAGAGCAGATGTTAAGAAAAAAAAAAGGTAAAGAAAGTTAAAGAAAATTCTGTACTCAATACCAAACATAGTTATTCAAACATGCAAGATAAGCTTTTTGTTCAAGTTATTCTGCCAACACAGGTTTAAGAAGAAATAAAACAAATTCCCCCCAGAAAACAATATAATATCAGAAGGGAAAGTTAAAAGGGTAAATTAAGAAAAGGAGAGTCAGATATGTTTTACAAGATTGTCGTTCCTTGGGTACTTGTTTAAGCTAATCGTTCTATGCTGTTGGTTAGGTTGCTGGGTATGAAAGCAGAGAGCTGGACAAGGTTAGAAAGGACCTTGAAGCAGTGTTTCCAGTTGGTTAGGTAATGACTGGTTTATGTCTCTGATTAAGTACAATGGTTCTCAAAGTTCGCTGCACATTGGAGTCACGTTGGAGCTCCAAAACCTACTGATGCCTGTGTACCACTGCCAGAGGTTTGGATTTAAATTTTCTGGCTTTTGACCTGGTTATCAGGACTTTCAAAACCTCCCAAATGATTCCAATGGGCAACCAGAATTCCATAAATGCAGGCATTTGAGCTCAAATTAGTCTGGGTTTTAGGAAACCCCTGTGACCATGAAAGTATGAACAGGACCCATAGCGTGTCTTTCTATGTCAAGGTGTTAATTTCTTCAAACACCACTGAAGTCACATTTTTATTGTTAGAAACAAAAGTTCAACTGGGAAATACTGGAAATAGTTAATGACTCATTCCATTGCTAAAATTAAGTAAGTTCTGAATATTGATAACAAGATATCCTTTAGCTTGCAATCCACCTCTCAAAGAATTTTGATTGAGGTAAGAAAGTTCAAACCACGAAGGTTAAAGGGTACAAACTTCCAGTTATAAGAGGAATAAGATCTAGGGATCTAATACAGCATGGTGACTATAGTTAACAATGTTTGTATTGTATATTTCAAAGTTGCTAAGAGAGTGGATCTTAAATGCTCTCACCATAACAACAATAACAACAACAACAACAAAAGGTAATTATGTGAAGTGAAGGATGTGTTAACTTTTTGTTGTGGAAAATGTTTCACAATATATACATATATCAAATTGTCACGTTGTGCACCTTAAACTTATACAATATCACATATCAATTATATCTCAATAAAGTTGGGAAAAAACATGAAGAAACTTTGATAAAGCTTAAGTGTTGTACTGTTCCTTTTTTAAAAAACATTTATTTATGTAAGCAGTTATCTACATCAATAGAAGTGAGTTTATTGCAATGACTCTAGCACTTTTTTATTCAGAAGGTAACCTTTAGATAGATTGATAATATATAATTCATATTATATATAAATATATATTCCCCATGTACATAAGTATACATGTACTTTTGTTACATTCACAATAACTCAAAAACACAGAATGGAAAATCACCCCCATTTTACAAATGAAGAAAATGAGTTTTTATAATATGAAATGACTTCCTCAAGGCTACTCATTTACAAAGCAATGGAACCAGAATCAAAACATTTTCTTCCTCATTCCAAACTACAATATCCTTTCTCTGGGAGAGTGGTATACCACGAAGTCTCTCAGAGCCTTAGCTTTTCTGAGGAGTAGTTAATTGAAATTTGAAAATTGTCCTTTACTTAAAATCAGAGCCAGTAACAAAGTGGTAGAAGGAAACATATCTAAGTACTTACTGAGTTTGTGGAAATGAGATCACCTATTGCTGAATACCACTGTCAGGTAAAGAATTTTGAAATATGGTATTTGGTAACTGCCTTATATAGGAATTAATTTTGATTAATTAGAAATATTATATCAAAAGACAAATAGAACAAAGAGTCCTTTCTCTTGGGTTGATGGTATGTTCAGTTATAAAAATACCTTTGTAAGTAATAATTCTGGGATTTTTAAAGGTTATGTTTAAAGCCCACTTCTGAAAACATGAAAATATTTTGATAGATGTGTTTTGTCATAAGAATGTTAGGATTCTGAGAGATGTACTTTGTCATTGATGTTATTTCTAAGATTGTAATTCAGAAATTAGGGTCACCGAGTTAAGTACTTAACTCTACATAATGATTCTTAAATATTATCCCACAGACTTCCTTGAGAATGAATAAAAACTATAGAAGTTCTCTCTAGAAAAATTGCACATCATCACAACATTTTGAATACAATTTTGATAAGTTCATATACTCTCAGACCCCAAATTAAGATCTGTACCTAATTAAATGGGTATAAAAATTCAACTAATGAATGTAATCCATTTAAATATAGAGCCAGTTCAGGCAAGGTGACTTTAAGTGAAATCTTTGTTTAATGCAGAAGTTTCTTATTGAAATAGTCACAGTCCCTGCTATGTGTTTATCAATCTGCATATCCAGGATTATAAACTAAGTTTTATGATACTGCTTATTTCCTCATTAGGCATTTTGCTTATATTTTTTAATACAGAATTAGAACCAATGGACCACCGCTGACTGGTAATAAGGTGAACTAACAGCTAGGCCTGGTAGAATTACTAATAAAGAGAACAAATACATATTTTTTACTTAATTATCCTAAAAACAAGCAAGTCAAAGACCCTTCTCACAAGAGCTAAAGTTAAATGAGTTATCAAGAGAATTCTCCAGATCAGTTTTAATAGACATTTTGGTTCAATATGATTTCTTTCTTACTGATTCTTAAGTAATATCACTTACGAAATTCAATTTAACCTTTTTGCTAAACCCATTTTAAGATCTAAAATCACCATAAGTTATCACAGTTCTTAGTGATTGATCTCCCCTAGAATTCACTGGGAAAGTTTAAAATTTCAGAACTCAGTATCAAAAACTAGCACATGGGTGGCTTCCAGTTTTAACTCTGACCTGTAAAGAACTTGGAAGTTGTCACTTTAATCCTTACAACAAGAAAAATTTGACATGCTGAAAATAAGTGACTATTCTTGGACCCACTAGAGAACTCAAGTTGCAGGGCAAACCATCACCCCCAAATCTACAAGACAGGCCCATCAGGGTGATAGAGCACCTGAGAGCTGCTTACCTGAAACAGAAGCTACTGGAGACAAAAACTGGTAAGAATGTTTAAATGGTAATTTTGATGAATTGCTGCAGATAGAGTGTTAACTAGCATGAGAGTGAAGTCAGAAATTCCTGAGGTCACTGTCATAGGGGATCTCCCACACTTTTACGGTGCACCTGTTGAAACCTCACTAGATTCTCACCATGAAGATCAAAGAAAGCTTCCCTTGCGTCTCTGCCAAGGGAAGGAGTAGAGAAATCACTGTGAAACATGACCAGAGCTTTCTCTATAACAAAGGCTTAGTCTCTAGGGGTAGAATTTGTGAGAACTTTATCCCAGCTGGCAGAAGGGAATCTTTCCCATTGCAGCCCTTCTAGCCCTTCTATTTCACTGAAAGAGGACAAAAATAGTCAGCAAGGGTCAGACTTCAAGGGAACAAATTCAGGAGTACTATAGCCAGAGAGTGGTTGAGGGGGGCAGGGGAAGAAAGAGTTCTGCCAATGGAGAAACATTTATGAAGATCACAGCCCCAAGTTACAGACCTACTAAAACACTGAGATTCATTTAGACAATTATAGAACACTTCCTGCCCCAACACTTTACCACCACATCCCAGGACTTCAGTATAAAGCAGTGGATTACAGCTTAAAAGAGCTGCAAGACACTATTCTCCATGAGGAGGAGTACTTAAGGAAGCCTGGATTCATGAGAAGAGGAAAACACAAGGACACTAGAGGAATTTGAATCCTCAGCACATATAGCTACACAAACATTAAACCCAGCCCCATCCTAGCTAGGTCAACATAAATCCTCATGCTAAAGGCTTATTTACATCATTAGATCAGTTCCTATTACCCCAAACAATATGTCTGGCTTTCAGTGAGAAAATTAGAAGTCATGATAAAAGGAAAACAAACCACAGTCTGAAATGGCAAAGCAATGGTCAGAACCAGACTCATGTGACAGATGTTAGAATTATTAGACAGGAAATTTTAAATAACTATTATTGATATGGTAAAGGCTCTAAGTTAGAAAGTAGACAGATATGTAAGGGTAACATAGAGAGATGGAAACCCTAAGAAAGAATAAAAGATAAATGATAAAAAACCAAAAGGACTGTAATAGAAATGAAAAATGCCTCTGATAGGTTTATCACTAGACTGGACACAACTAAGGAAAGAGTCAGTGAACTTGAAGATATGTCAATGAAAACTAATATCAATTTTTGATGAGAAAGTGAAGCAACACAAACTCACGTTCATTGTTGGTGGTCAGTTCGGCAGTTTCTTACAAACATTATCATAGCAATCATTCTTATAGGTATTTACAACATTGATTTGAAAACTTATGTCTACACAAATACTTGTATGCAAATATTTATAGCAGCTTTCTATAATTTCCCAAAAAGGTAAGCAACCAAGATGTTACTCAGTAGATGACTGGATAAGCAAACTGTAGTACATCCACAGAACAGAATACTCTTCAACAATAAAAAGGAATGAGCTATCTGGTGACACAAAGATATGGATGCATGCTAAATGACCTTTCTAAATGAAAGAAGTCCATCTGAAAAAGCAACAGATTTATGATTTCAACTATATGACATTCTTCAAAGAGCAAGACTATAGAGGTAGTAAACAGATTAGCAGCTCAGATTAGGAGGGCTTGAATAAGTTAAGCATAGGGATTTTTTGAAGCAGGTGAAACTATTCTATATGATACTGTAATAGCGCATGCATGCCACTGAATTTGTCAAACACACAGAACTTTAAAGAATGATGCTTAATGTATATAAATTAAAAATAAACAATTTAGGAGGTTCAGATATCCCATTATAGAATGCAGAATATGTCAAAGGAATATAACTGTATTACAAATATATGAAATAATCTCACTAAAGGGAGTGGGGGAAAGGTGTTGACCTAAGTAACTTTGGAAATGGAGTCTTACAAACAAAAGTGAAATGTACATAGTCACTGTACTCTAGTTAATAAAGTTGTTTCCCATGGGGATACAGGTAAATGATTCTGAAATCACTTGACATGTACACTGGAATTAAGAAATTAAGTAAATGGATGGTGGATGGTAGGAGGCAGGTTCCCCACTGTTGGAGTGTGAGATTACAGATAACCAAGGGGAGGAGGCTACAGTGATCTATGTGGTAATGGCGTAGGGCAGAAGACACCTGTGTGAATTCCTGCCTAGCGTAATATAGGTAAACTGGTTAGAGATTTAACATATCCATAGTTATAGGTATATACATGGGCTAGTATATACAAACATATGTTTCCTTCTCCATCAACTGAGAGAGTCTGGAAGTAATGACACCTGGTTAGAAATGTGCATGCCTAGTACCTAGATCTTGGTTTCTAATATCATTCTAAAATAACAGGAACCAAGCATCCTTACATCCTAGGACTAAGCAGGAAATACTGAAGATGAGCCTAAAGCATTTGGTAGTGAAGGAAAGAAAGAGCCAAATAAAACAAAAAAAAATACGCAATACTGAGGTATGTCAAAGGGACAAAAGAGTCAACTGATGGAGTTCCCAACAGCAAAAGCTGGAGCAATTTAAGCAAAAATAAAGAAAGAAATAAAGTAGTATTGGGTTATAACACAAAGTATAAAGTAAATATCTAGGAGCCCATACTGTATAAATAACTGATGGAGTAAATAATGAATAATGGACTAATCTCCCTCACAAAAGAATTCCAAGTAATTCATGTAGATACTCCACTCACAAGGTATTGGCACATAACTCCTCACTCTTTGAGTGTGAGCTGCACATAGTGACTTCCAGAAAGTACAGTGTGGAAAACAAGAAAGAAGAGTAATTTACAGTGGAGAAAACCAGTGAACACTATCTCAGTCAGGGGACCAAGGTTAATATCAGAGGTGATGTCATGTAAATTGCACGTACCCTTGGCATGATGTGATTAGAATAGACAACCTCTGTGGTCTTCCTTCCAAAAACCCATCAATTCAGTCTAAACATGAGAAAACACCAGACAAATCCCAATTGAGGAAACTTCCACAAAATACCTGACCAGCACTCCTTAAAACTTTCAAGGTCATCAAAAACAATATAAGTCCGAGAAGCTGTCACAGCCAAGAGGAGCCTAAGGGGACATGACAACTAAATATAACGTGGTATCTTGGATGAGACCCTGGAACACAAAAATGACATATGTAAAAACTAAACAAACCTAAATAAAGTATGCACTTTAGTTATTATTATGCCAACAGTGGTTTATTAATTGTGACAAATAGAGCATCCTATTATAAGATGTTAATAATAGAAGAAACTTAGTGTAGGGTGTATGACAATTTTGTACTTTCTGTGTAATTTTTCTATAGATTTAAACATATTCTAAAACAGAAAGTTGATTTTTAAAACTTGTATAGAGTGTTTATTATCTGTCAGATTCTTATGTTTCAAAGGTATCAATTCTCTATGCCTTCTTAGAATGTTATACGTACAAAAAGGCTTATTTTCCACTTACTCCTTTACACCTAAATTTTCTCTTTATCAGTTTCCGTATATGTGTGTATATTATATATAATTTAGTTTATTCACAACAATATAAATCTTACAGATCCCTTTATCTGTAAAATAATTATTTCCCAGTTTGCTTTGCTCTCTGACATGTCTTTAGATAGATGAACACTATTTTAATTATTTCTCACTTTCTTTTTGAGAAAACTACATTTTTGTTCTGACAAATGTGGATTAAACTCAAACTGCTTTTTATTAAAGTGAACCAGTTTAAATGCAATAGATTAACTTTTTTTTTAATTTACCAGTCTTTTTTTAATTGAAGTATAGTTGATTTACAATGTTGTGTTAGTTTCAGGTACAGTAAAGTGATTCAGTTATACATGTATATTCTTTTTCAGATTCTTTTCCTTTATATCAGGGGTCCCCAACCCCCAGGCCACGGACCGGTACCACTCTGCGACCTGTTAGGAACTGGGCCGCACAGCACAGTAGGTGAGCGTCAGGCAAGTGAGTGAAGCTTCATCTGTATTTACAGCCGCACCCCATCGCTCACATTACTGCCTGAGCTCCGCCTCCTGTCAGCATTATGGTGTGTTGTATAATTATTTCATTATATATTGCAATGTAATAATAATAGAAATAAAGTGCACAATAAATGTAATTTGCTTGAATCATCCTGAAACTGCCCCCCCAAACCAGTCCGTGGAAAAATTTTCTTCCACAAAACTGGTCCCTGGTGCCAAAAAAGTTGGGGACCACTGCCTTATAGATTATTACAAAATATTGAGGATAGTTCCCTTCGGTATATAGTAGGTCCTTGTTTGTTATCTATTTTATATATAGTATGTGTATATGTTAATTCCAAACTCTTAATTTATCTCTTCCCCCACTTTCCTTTTTGGTAGTAAGTTTTTTTTCTGTGTCTGTGCGTCTATTTCTGTTTTGTATATAAGTTCACCTCTACCATTTTTTTTCTTTAGATTCCACATATAAGCACTATCATATGATATTTGTCTTTGTCTGGGTTACTTCACTTAGTATGATAATCTCTAGGTCCATCCATGTTGCTGCAGATGGCATTATTTTATTCTTTTTTAGGGCTGAGTACTATTCCATTGTATATATGTACCACATCTTCTTTATCCATTCATCTGTTGGTGGACATTTAGGTTGTTTCCATGTCTTGGCTATTGTAAACAGTGCTGTTATGAACATTGAGGTGCATGTATCTTTTCTAATTATGCTTTTCTCCAGATACATGCCCAGAAGTGGGATTGCACTATCATATGGTAACTCTTTTTCAGTTTCTTGAGGAAACTCCGTACTAACTTTTAACAACACCTTGAAAAATAAGTTACTAAAACTGAGCTACAAATAGCTTTAATATACAGATGCATAATGTTTGACCTGTAAATAATCAACAGAAGTAAATTTGATAATAGACATTTGTTGGCCTTGCTGGTTTCCCATATTCCCTGAATTTTAGTCTGCATCTACTGGACTGAGAAGACATGGTGAGGCTCAGAGTGCCTGCCTCTTGCAGCACATTTACTACTGCACCTGAACACACAAACACAAGCAGAATCGTTAAATAGCAAATTGCATGTTCAGATGCCAAACTGCAAGTCCAGATTGCTATTTATACCTGCAATTACAAACCAAAGCACACAGTACCTCATATGTTCCAAAGAGATATGAGATCACTTTTTGCAAGCACAGCCCGGCTGCTGGAAATCATGGCCTTCACTGACACAATGAGTTTTCTTGCTATAATCATGATTGCACTGATGTGACCATTTTAAAGTTATGATTTGAAGGAAAGTCTTCCATTATACATTTCAGCTTCAAGGTTATTTCTGCAAAAGAGATGGATTAATCATTGTAACTAAAATAACTAAGAGGATAATTTGTATTCATAAATGATAGAAATCTTGTCATTTTTGGATCTCTGAAAGTCTCAGAGTAATTTATTTTTAAGTTTATTTCAGTATGGACAAGAGAAGAAAAAATGAAAAAATTAAAAAAGAAGGAAATATGTAAAACATTTATTGGGTGAAATTCTATCTCATGGTGGGAATTACATGGAATCTTAAATCACACAGACTTTCTGGCTGCAGAAATGGGGAAGAAAAACATGGGGTAAGAAGGGGGAAAGGAACATACGCAAGATATAAATAAGAACTACACCCTTCAAGAAGACTTAGCCAGGGAAAAGAGGACGCATTCAAATAAATATTTCTGCATTTCTCAAAAAATTTTCTGAAAATATAATATTTCTAGACAAATGGCTCAAGAAAAAGATGGAAATAATCAAAGAAGATATTTCAAGACCACAAGATATGAAAATTGTGAAAAAATCCAAACATGACAGAGCTGCAAGTTACAATATGGAAGATGACAAAATAAATACAAATTAAAATATCATCAGTGATGTGTTGCAGATCGGGGAAAATAATAGAAAACAAAATGGTAATGAACCATTTTTTACAAATGTAAAATTTATTGTATTATAATTAAAATGATAGGTATAGAAGACCAAGGATGGTTAAATTCCTGAAGATCAGAACTAAGTAAAACAGAAAACATTAGAAATATAGTAGAAGAAAATTACTGAATCTGCAGATAGTAGAACTCAGTAGATCCTGAGATTTACTAATAGAGAACAAAATTAGAACCAAGTGATGAAAACACTAAGGTCAGTTTTAGAGAACGCCAGTATGAAGGAGGAGATGCCTTCAGATTGAAATACACTGAGTTTGTGGTTCATTAAGATATCCCAATGAGATATTGAGTAAACAGTTGCATATGTAGGCCTTGACTGTAAAAAAGTATATATTATATATTTTATGGAATATGTAAATATATATGTATATATATGCTCTTTCTGGAATTTAGAAATAGATTACACATTTATAACAATATGATATATAATATCATATATAATAATGTGTGTCCATCATACAAAAAGCAATTTCAGAATCCATAGACTATTAAGAAAAAGTCAAATTAGATGAAAAGAGATTGATAAAAGAGCTAATTTCTCTGCTGGTCTCTTCATGATTTTGGTTTCCCTGGTTGAATTGTGAAGAAAGCATGAGGCAGATACAACATAAGAGTTCCTTTTTGCCATGTTCTAATAGTTTTTGCTTCAGTTTTTGACTGAGTCTAAAAATATGCTGAAAATGGGGGGAGAGGGTACCTTGCCTGAGTAAAAGCAATGAATCCATCATGATAGAGTTCTTTTCTTCAGGTCATTTTAAGCTCATGTTAAGATAAGAACAACATTTATTGGAGAAAAACCTGAAAGATACAGGTCTATAATAGTTTTATCTGTCTGCTTGACTGGGCCATGGAGTGCCCAGACATTTGATCAAACGTTATTCTGAGTATGTCTGTGAGGGTGTTTTGGATGAGATTAACATTTGAATTGCTAGACTAAGTAAAGCAGATTGCCCTCTCTGTAATGTGGGTGGCCCTCATCCAATCAGTTTAAGACCTTAATAGAACAAAACACTGAGCAAGAGGCAACTTTTCTCTGACTAACTGTTTTGAGCTAGGACATCAGACTCAGACTGGAACTATGTCATTAACTTTCCTGGGTCTCCAGCTTGCCCACTACAGATCAGATCTTGGGATTTCACAGCCTCCATAATCACGTGGGCCAATTCCTTATACTATATCTGTGTGTGTGTGTGTATCTATCTATCTATCTATCTATCTATTCTTATATTTATATATATATTCTTATCTATATCTATATCCTTTCTCTCTATATATATGTATATATAGTATTGATAACATTTATTTTGTACTCATTTTTAAACTTATTTCAGTTGCATTTTCAGCTTATATATAACTTAGACACCTTTTTGCTTCATAGGTTATTTGCAAAAAGTGAGTTTATGTACACACATTTTCTTAGAGATAAAAAGCACATATGAACAAAGAGACGAGGGACCACATCTGGGAATTACAGGTCTGTGGCAGTCATTCTAATATCTGGGAAAGCAGAGAAAGCAGAAGGATGAGAATTACCCTCAAAGAAGAAACTGAATGTTGTCATTCCATCACTTTTTAGGGCACATACACATATTTCCTATTGGTTCTGTTTCTCTGGAGAACGCTGAGTGATACCAGGTCAGAGTAGAATACGGTAAAAACCAATATTAAAAGTATGAAATCAACAAGTCTACCGATGTCTGACATCAAGAGGAGGCAACGGAAAAAGGCATGCAAGATAGAAGCAGATAACCAACCACACACTTTGGTCTGCAACTGGTAAATCAAGAACCAGGGTCATAGTCTCAAACCAAACACAGGTACTAGAAGCAATTTTTTTGAAACAGTTTTCATTCTTACTTATTCAGGAATTTGTTTTCTTCAAGGATAGGAGCCAATCAAGATGCATAGTCATTCCAAGTAGAGGCAGGTAGGACACATCTGGAGTTTGATAATTCAAACACCAAATTGAAGGAAAGAGTCTAAATATAAGAATGTCTTTTGAAGGCAATATTTCATTTATAAAGGGGTAATAGAGGTTTTCTTTAATGAAAATGGAAAACTAGCAAAGAAAAGCCATATAAAGTTCATAACACTAGGTTATCTATCTATGAATATTTATCAAAATATTTTTCAAAGTTGGACATGGCTTAGTTATATGTTGTAGACACTGTGCTGTACCACCCAGATGATCTGTGTAGGACGGAAAGACCTATTCTCCCAGTTTCTTAGAGAACTGCCAGCTGTCAGCCCTCAGCTGTCAGCTGTCTTCAAGAATTGCCCCCAGCTGAAGAGAGTCCTTGCCCAAGACCTTCTCTGAGGCAGCCTACATCCACTGGCTGGTTGATGTGTGGGTATAAAGGCCCAACCTCTTTGCCCCTCTTTGAACCAACACTGAAAGACTATCTCAGTTTTACAGCCTCCCTATGGGATCCTCTGATGTCTTTGTTAAGACTTTGTTGTGATGATACTGCAGCTAATAACCTCCTCCTGTGCAATCTTGCTTCTTTACTTTTTCCCATAGATGTCTCCTTTTCTAACCCCATGCAGAAGGTATGGTTAAGGCAACAGTTTAAAGACAATACCTTGTCAGGGTGATATTTTATTCAGAATAAACTCTAAGTTAATATGTATTATATCATGCTTTGCTCCCAAAAGTAGAATGCAGAGTCCATAAACCAAAGGGTGAAAATAGGGGCAGCTTCTCTAACCATCACTTTGAGTAATCCACCTCAGAAATTTTTTTCTTCCTATCTCCACAAATGCAGGCTCTGGAGGTTTACAGATCTTAGTTCCCAAATGGTTCTTCTTCCACCAGGGGGCACAGAAAGAGTCCTATGGAAATTTAAGGTATGGCTGCCACCTCGTACTTCAGGCTCCTTAAGGTGCTAAGGGGTCAGTAGGAAGTAACAGGAGTAACTGACCCTAATCGACAAGAGGAAGTAGGGCTGCTCGTACACAATGGGAGCATGGCTGTATATGTTCATCATCCAGATGATCTCCTTAGGCAACTCTTGGCACTCCCTGCCCAAATTTGATAGTAAATGGACAAGAGCAACAAAATAGAACTGAGATGGGCACAGTGACAAGAGACCTAGATACTTTAGGAGGCAGGCTCTGAGTGAAACCAGCAGAGAGGGTAGGTAAGGGCAAGAGGAAGCCGGAACGTTTAATAGAGGAGGGAAATAATGAATATCAGTTTGGGGAGACCAGCTTCAATGGCAGTAACTATCATTTATCCCCCTAATCTTTCTCTTATAAATTCACTGCAAGAAGATGAGACCACCATAATCCTGAAAAAGTGGCTTCCAGAATTTGAACAAAGAAGTGTATTCGAGCAAAGCAAGAGATGGACTTAGAAGTTGGGATGGGTCATTCGGATGCCTCTTATCTCCCCAGTTGTTAGGAGTACAGCTGGCTGACAGACTGGGTTTGGTCTATCGCAAAACACCTAATAAAAATACGTTAGCTATCTGGACATAATAACATGAGTTTCCTAAAGTTGGCTATAACAGATGTTATCTAATCGCCCTTAACTGAAGAGAGCTGCTTCACCCGAGGTCTCACCAACTTGGTGGGTAGCCTGCATCGGATGAAATAGGGATAAAAAGGCCTGGCCCCTTTGTCTAACCTTGGAATAATTATGAGGGTACAATGCCAACTTCACAGACCTCTGTGGGGTCATCTGGGGTCTCTTCTATGATTGCATCATGGACCAACTTCTTACTCTGCCCAGACCTGCCTCAGGTCCCTCCCACACTAATGTGGATCCAGAGAGCGTTCCCTAACTAACTTCCTGAATGCCAATCTCTGCCTCAAGGTTGGCTTCCTAGGGAATTTAATCTTCACTATCATCCAAAGGTGAGATATAATTAATTAAGTGGTTTCCATCCTTCAAGATAGAATGACTACCACCACTTACTATCATGATTTCAAAGAATGGTTGGTAATATACATAAAAGTTCATAATGTAATGTTGCATGAAAAAGAAGCAAGGGATAGCATTTGATTAGGAAGAAATGTGAGAGAGGCAAAGATAGAGAAAGACATCTGAAAAAAAATGCCCCAAGATGTTTAAATGGGTTTTCTAGACTTAAGAAAAATTGTGATTTTTTTTCCCTTTATGCTTTTCTGTGTTTTTCAACACTTCATAATTAATATGTATTGATTTTTAATTGGAAAGTAATACAATTGCCCCTCGGTATCAGCAGGGGGATTAGTTCCAGGACCTGCCCCAGATACCAGAATCTGCAGGTGCTCAAGTCCCATGGTCCTCCCTACCCGCGAATTCTACATCCTCCGATTCTGCATTGGAGGGATTCGACCAACCGCCAATCCTCCGATGTGGAACCCACAGATAGGAGGGCTGACTGTACATTTACTGAAAAAACATCCTACTATAAGTGGACCCACACAGTTCAGACCCCTGTTGTTCAAGGGTCAACTCTATTTTAACTGGCATCTCAAAACTTGCTCTGATAGCATGGTATATTTTAGGAAATTCTGGTATCAGTGTGATTTTCACACATAGCTAGGATGAGTTTTTCACGTGTATCATATTAAGGGAGTTATGGACTTCTTCATTTTAGCCAATATAGTAATTTTTGACGATTAAGCTACATTTTCTGTCTTCAAGTGAGATGAAATAATGAATAATTATTATTTTCAAATGTCCACCCCCAGTGAGTCCCTTCAAGCCTAATTTCTGATTTGTCTGCCTTTAGGACAAGAGACCTAGGTGTGCGCACGGCACTCTTCACAGTGCTCAAATGCTGAGAATGGGTGTGTATGGAGGCTGCTGGTTTTGGACTGTGACAAAGCATCTAACGCACAGCCATCAGTGCTCTGGTCATTAGGACCCAAGCTTTCCAAAGATGGTTACCAGAGATGCTCTCCATTTACCAGTTTCAACTACACCCCTTAATACTACATGCAGCCTTCTTATGAGTCATTTCTCATCTGATGAATTTATTTTCTTCTTTCACTCCTCCAACACTGCTATTTAACCTTGAGTCCAAGAGCAACAGAGGCAGCTGAAAAGGAGGGGTGTGTGTGTGTGTGTGTGTGTGTGTGTGTGTGTGTGTGTGTGTGTGTGTAAGGGGCAAGGTGTTGTTTTTTTAACAGCCAGTTTCCTCGAGAGCTGATTTCTTCTAAATGGGAAAGACCCCTTATTTTGAACGACTGGCTGATGTGATGTCTGGTTAAGTGAATGTCTTTGAGTGCTGGCACCAGTGACTGATACAGGCTGACAGGCCCAGGTAACCGAAATAGGCATCTACTGCCAGCTGTTGTTAAATGAAGCAAGGAAAGAAGAGGATGAAAATATCCTACAACTGTGGTCCCAGGAATAAGAAGATAACAACACAACTATAAGAGGAGCAGTGAGATGGAGGCATTAACTAGCTTTCTCTTCTTGTTATCATTTTAAGATGAGATGGCTCTGCATTTTGGAAGTGAATCTCACTTCTCTTACATATTTCCTAAAACTTATATGATTTCTGCGAATGTCATGCTATCCAGAATCACTTACAAGTATTCTATTCCTTTTGTTCATTTTCATTTCATTTTTTTCTAGCAAATAGAAAATGAAGCATGTGACATTTTTTTATCAGAAATGAAAATACTATTGCCCTGCTTTTGGTAATTCATTTCTACCTTTGTTTTTCCACATTTAGTTTTAGTTATTATTTTGAAACAACCTGAACCTTGAAAACTGGCCTAATAACTTGCATGGCATATCTAGCTGTTAAAGAAACCTGAATCTTTGGACAAAGCTTACCAACAAATTAAAGAGGTGGATTATTATCCAACCAATGTCACTATAACCTAAGGTTATAAAAATCCACGTTATAAAATTCTTTCCAAGCCCTAATCAGCAGCTCATCTATTTTAAGCGATATTTGACACAGCACAATGTTACTGCATCAAAGTCATGTGGGCAGTCTTATGGCATTCCTGACTCTGATGGGTTTAACTAAGTGAAGAAGGTTTGGGTTTATTCTGGAATCTTTGCTTCGAGTGCAAGCAATTTAGAGCTGAGTAAGTTTGAAATAGTCTATTGCTTTCTCCCCTATGTGCCGAATTTAGGTGTACCCTCACGCATAAGCAATTTGCCCCAAATAAGAAGTAATAGATTCACCACACATCTAATTATTACTTGCTAAAGAGGCCAAATTTGGCATCTTCATTAAGAGTAACTGAACTCACTAGACAATGAAAAGTTCATAAGATAATCAGAGTAGGTTAACTATGTGGCAGTGTGTGTGTCTGTGTGTGTGTGTTTAACTTAAAAAGAGAATACAGGATAATCAAGAGCTGAATGGTTGATTTAATTTCATTGACAAACAAAATGTTTGAAATGGAAATCAAGGGAACTATCTCGATAATTGCTTTTGCAGCAATTGAGACAAAAATGTTCCTGGAATATTCAGATAATTGTTTTACTTATCCATCTCATTTTGTACTTCAAAATAGAGATTATGAGACTTGACTATCAAAAACTTATCAAGTGCAGTCATTAAAAGGAGAACTAGGTTTCTGCATTTAAGTGAGATAACGTTTTAAAAAACAAATGAATAAATAAAAGAATGAATATGAATGGATGAAGCTGGTAGCTATCTAGTGCCTTCTGTGTTTCAAAAATTTTTACACATGTGCTTTATTTTTTATTTTTAATTTATTTTATTGAAGCATAGTTGATTTACAAGGTTGTGTTAATTTCTGCTGTACAGCAAAATGATAAAGCTATATACATATATATACATTCTTTTTTATATTTTTTCCATTATAGTTTATCACAGGATGTTGAATATTGTTCCCTGTGCTATACAGTAGGACTCTGTTTTTTATCCATTCTCTGTATAATAGTTGGCATCTGCTAATCCCAAACTCCCAGTCCTTCCCTCTCCCACCCCGTCTCTCCCCTTTGGCAACAAGTCTGTTCTCTGTGTCTGTGAGTCTGTTTCTGTTTTGCAGGTAAGTTCATTTGTGTCACATTTTAGATTCCACATATAAGTAAAATCATATGGTATTGTCTTTCTCTGTCTGGCTTACTTCACTTAGTAGGATAATTTCTAGGTCCATCCATGTTGCTGCAAATGGCATTATTTCATTCCTTTTTATGGCTGAGAAGTATTTCATTGTGTGTGTGTGTGTATATATACATATATATATGTATATATATATATGTATATATACACACACACACACATACACACACACACATATATGGCACATCTTCTTTATCCATTCATCTGTTGATACAAATTTAGATTGTTTTCATGTCTTGACTATTTTAGACATGTGCTAATTGTTAACAATAAGACAAACACAAAATTCAAATTTGAGAATTGAGTTAGTTTTTTCATTTCACCAATCCATCCTAAGCTCAACCTCAATTATTTATAAAATATAAACAGTAGTATATAGGAATATTCACCACCTGACTTACCAGTGGGTGTAACTCCACTCATTCTTCTTTCTCTCTTTTCTTTGACTCATGGATTCATTCATTCATCCATTTAACAAACATGTTTCACTCCCCATATTATGCTGAAAATGTGATATATACAAAAATAGATGTAAATTTTGGTTTCTTAACTCTGGGTGCTTATACCATATATGGAGGAGTGGGAAATGAGTGATATCTGGGTTAAGATCCTGACTATGCCACTTTCTAGCTGGGCTCGGTAGAGATTATTAGTTGCCTGCCCCAAATCCACCCTTGACTTTGCTTCAGAAACAGAAATATTTTCTTCCCCCCCACTCTCCCACCAGCACCATTGTACTCATTCCTATGTTACTATGATTGACCAATGGCACTTGAGAGAGCTGTTCTGTGTGGATGGCTTCCAAGAAAAGTCCTTAAGAGGGAAACACATAGCTGCAATGCACCTGTTCTATCTTCCCCATGGTTTCTTCTGCTTCCTCAGTGAAACATAGGTGTGATTTCCACAACTCCAGCAGTCATTCTGGGTAATGAGGTGAACTTGAGGATGAATGTCAAGTACATAGTTTGGCAGAGCAGGAAGAGAAAGAGCATAGGGCCATGAAGACTTACTGGAGCCTCCATACAATCATGGACTGCCTACTTCTTAATATGTTTAACCTGTGAATGAAATTAATTTCTGTTATGTTTAAGTCAACTAACAAAAGTTAATAACTGATAAACTGTGTAATCTTGGTGAGTCCCCTATTCTCCCCAAGCCTCCTTCTCTTCAGCTTTAAAATAATACCAGCTTTGTAGTGCCAACTAAAAATTGTCGCTCACCATGTGGTTCTACAAGAATTAAGTCATGAGCCACTGCAGCTGCTGACCTTCAACACCCCCTGAAAGGAGTTCAGTGTGGAGATCAGGAAGGAGGTACTCTGCTCTGGGAAAACCTGGCAGAGCAGGTCTTCAGATATTTTCAGGAGAAGATTTGATGAGCCCAATTTCTTGCATCTTCTCATATCTAGAAAAGCACTAAAATCATTAACAGAGACATCTGCTTTTCGTGAGTGACTAGCAACCACCTTCTGCCAAATGTGTGCTTCATTTCACATGTGCCCCTTCACTAAAATCACATATATACTGACGTCCTCCCCTACCTCTATGGAGCAGTTCCTCAGAGCTATCTGACAGGCTGTCTCCTGGGCTATAGTCCTCATTTGGCCCCAAACAAAACGCATCTCACAACTCTCAGGTTGTGCTTTTTTTTTTTTTCCGTCGACAGTAGAATTTTCAGCTAAAAGGTTGATGTCTATAAAACAGCCAGCACTTGGCGGGGGATGGGATGGGGGTTGCACAGCAGATATTCCCTGGGCCTGGAACATTCTGATACAGTCTGACTGCTTGATTACAGTGAGCTCTGTTTTGATTGGTCAGAATCTGTGTCTTACCAGGGGCTGATGTGGTTTTGAATACCATGCCAGAATATGTTATAGAAATTAGCTCCTAATCTAAGAGAATTTTTAACCTTCATAAAAGCTGAAATCATAATAGGATTTAAATAGGGGAGAAATTCAATAGAAATGTCAGAAAGTAATATTAGTGAGGGGTCAACCTTTTGGTGCCAGACATAAGGGGTTTTGCTTTTTTTGAGCTCCTTGATTTGAGAGAGTAGCTGGAAGAGGAAAAGACCAATGAGGAAGATTTATCTCATATTTATGGCATGTTGGCATTCACAGGAGATGAGGTCATGTAAAACACTATCAACAAAATATAGGTATACATCCTGCTATCATGAGAACTGAAAAGAAAGACCTATTCTCCCAGTTTAACTGAACTGAAAAGTAGGAAGACCCCATATGAAAAAGCCAAAGCTTTGTAAGCAATTAAATATTGCCCACATTGCTTTCTTCAAACCCAATGCAAGTTCTGTACATGTTTTTAAAGTTTACTTTTATTTAATCATTTCAAGTATTCTTCAAGTATGTGTATCTCTTTTAAATGGCCTCAAATGCTTTTTGGAAATAAGTGGGTATACACTAAACAGTATTTATTAAATAAATGAATCGACAAATAAATAGAAGAATGGAGTGGAAAGAGGTAATGAATAGTTTTGTCTTTGACGTTAGGTGTAAAGGATTTATTATTTCAACCTAGTCACGGAATACAGAACATTTCCAAAATAATGTTTGTGTTTGTTTTAAGGCCTGATGTTTAACCTAATTAACACAAATAAAGGAAATAATAATTAATACGCACCAGAGTCTACATGACGTTTATAGCCCTCAGTGTGATGAATAAGGGGAAATGCCTGGCATTTTGAATGATGTGATAATTAAATAGGGAAAGGAGAGGGATCCATTGTCACCATCATAATGAAAGATATGAAGACTTTCTAAGCACACGGTCTGCCTCGGGACTTGCCCAATTCTGCTCTAGACTAGAGAAGGAATAGCTGGATGTCTTTGTGGTCTGTCTTTATAGGAAAGCTGAGAATTACTTATGACCCTTCCAAATACTTCCCTTAGCTACATTACCACAGAATAAACACAATTTTAAAAGTGTGCAACCTTTCACTCCATAGTTAAGAGGAGGTAGAGAGTATCAATCATGGTATCACAGAAAGAAGTGGAAGAATCTTGGGGATCTAAACTTTCATTTTTGGGAAGTCCCTGGCAGTCCAGTGGTAAGAACTCCATGCTTCCACTGCAGGGGGCATTGGTTCGATCCCCGGTCAGGGAACTAAGATTCCACATGCTGCACAGTAGAGCCAAAAAAAAAAAAAATCCAAACTTTCATTTTGTAGATGAGGAAAGCAAGAAGAGCAATAATAATTTTTTAGGAATTTTTTGGAAATAAGAAAATGTGGCAGGGGGCTTATACGGTCAAAATATGATGCACATCAGAAAAATATCAATACATTTCTATTGTGTTTAAAGTAGTTTGAGTGGAATTTCTGTCATCTGCAAGTGAAAGAACATTGTCCAGTTCAATTTTCAAAAATTCTCCACTTTTAAGTCAATGAATAGTAGTAATTATGATATAATAGAAAATGATGTTTAGACCAAAATTGATTTCTGCTTAGATGATGGGCTGGTAGCCTAATATATTTCAATGATGAAATAAAATGTACTGCCCTCATGCCCTTTGCTAATATGCGTGGTAATAGTGTGTGTTTGTGCGTGCGTGCGTGTGTGTGTGGTGCAGGAACAGGGAGTAGGTAAAGAAAAGATCTAGTGTGAATAACCGGATCTGTACAAAAAAGTTCAAAAAAGGAGTTTTAGGGGTAAGTTCTGGAGTGAACTGAACCATTCTGTGTATGAAAATGAGACTCTGTTTTGATCTCTTCTGACTTTTTAAAAGGAGAGTCAATGACATAAGAGAGAATGGCAGAACGACTTGGAAGAAGGTCTGAAGGATATTCAAAAACAAGTTTTAAATACACAGGTTTAAATTACTTGTATTTCTGCAATATAAATCTTCTCTACTCCCAAAACTTTCAATAAAATCTGTTACATCCAGAATGACCTAGTGTGAATTGTGTGTGTGTGTGTGTGTGTGTTTCTAAGCAAAAAAAAGAGGGCCAGGTTCCTTTGGGCCAATGTCATGTTGACGATAAAGAAGTAACAGTACGATGGAGATACAGAAAACAGATATTTATTGAACACAGGACATCAAAAACAGAAATTACCATGAAATTCAACAGGAAAATAGGGATAGTATTAGATTTTCCACAAGACGTGGGAAGGTGATTTAGGCCTATTTACGAATCACTGTTCAACAAAGAAGTTATTGACAAGCATGATATTCTGTAATAAATAGTACATGGATGTCACTATAAAAATAGATTCGTGTTGAATAGTTCAGTGAAGAAGGGTATATAACAGAAATATTTTTGTTGAAGTAAAGGCCCTCAGAGTTTTCACAAAAATCTGCTATAAATGTTAAAACCAATGTCTCAATCTATGCACAGCCAACTAAATAAATGGTGTGAACTTCGGGATATACAATCATGAAAAAAAATGTATCGTTCACCAAAATTGGCGCCAGCCATGCTGTTTTGCACTTCCATTCTGTGGTTCTAGATTCTTCTAGACACTCTAGGTAAATCTCTTCTACCCTCCTTCCACCTTCTGGGCCAAGCCTGCACCCCTTTCTTCCACTGGAGGAACATCCTACAACTCCTTGATGCTGGCATGATCTGCGTAGTCACAGCAAGACATGGTTACACTCCAAGGTACTCATTGAACCAATTCAAAACCCATGTCCTCTTGCCATACCCAATGTAGAATTACAGACTGCCCCACTGTAAAGAGGAGAGAAAACCACTGTGCCTCTATGTAGACAAATGACTCTGGACTCTACCTATAGCTTCAAATTCCTCCTTCTCCACAGCTGAATGCTTACATAGATCTTTGAGGTGAGAACGGTTAGAGTGACAGAAGAAGTTGGCCATCCTGTATCATTCTTGAGAAGAGGCACAGCCCCAGGAATGCTCAGCTCCATTCATCTTTGTATCATTCTCAATAGCGAGAAAGTGAGCTAGAAAACACAAACCTATTAAAGAGACCATGTGACACTAAAATAACTAATGGCTTTTGTACATAATTCAAGTAACATATATCTTGATTTGCAATACCTTGAAAGATGGCCAACTGCTAAAATGGCCTGCTATCATGTAGTCACATTTTTTCTCGGGCGAGGTAAGAGCTAAGAGATGAACCTATTTTCTAATATGGTTATGCATTTTTAAGATGCCACTGATCATTTTTAGTTCTACAGGAGGAATTGTGCTTTAGCTAAAGTGAGAGAGATTTAGGCTAAACATTAAGTAAGAATTCTTGTCAGAGTGTGATTAAACACTGAAAGGGGAAGTTCAGAAAATATATACATGATTCCAAATAATAAGGGAATTTGGCTATCCAAGAGCAATCTGTGAGATCACTTCAAAAAAAAAGTCCTGTCTACCTGTGCTGGACCTAGCCTCCCTTGGAAAAAAATGACCTGGATCTGACAAAACTTTAACTTGATAAGTATCTCTCAGTGGAGTGGTATTGTTCTCTATGGGGAAATTGGACATTCTTTAAAATTGTGTTGATTGATGCATGCTAACAGGCATTTACTGGGAAGAAGCATAGGATGATAGACATTTCGCAATTCTTTTTTTTTTAATTGAAGTATAGTTGATTTACAATGCTATGCTAATCTCTGCTGTACAGCAAAGTGACTCAGTTATACATATATACATTCTTTTTTTAAATATTATTTTCTATTATGGTTTATCCCAGGAGATTGGATATAATTTTGAATTATAATTTTGTCTAAGTACATGCCCAGGAGTGGGATTGCTGGATTATATGGTAATTCTATTTTTAGTTTACTGAAAAACCTGCATACTGTTTTCTATAGTGGCTGCACCAACTTACATTCCCACCAACAGTGTAAGAGGGTTCCCTTTTCTCCACACCCTCTCCAGCCTTTGTTATTTGTAGACTATTTAATGATGGCCATTCTGACTGGTGTGAGGTGACACCTCATTGTAGTTTTGATTTGCATTTCTCTAATAATTAGTGCTGTTGAGCATTTTTTCATGTTCCTACTGGCCATCTGTAAGGCATCTTGCAATTCTTAAGACCATCTGGCACAAAAAGAAATGTTCTTTATTATACACAACTTTCAAAGAATTACTCGCTAGACAGTCAAGTAGGTGAAAAGCCTACTGTTTGTATTTATCTGAGCCCCAAAACAGCAAGTTTTCATAAAATTTATAGTATTTTAACAGTTTTATTTTATTTGTTTTTGTTTTTTTTCTTGGCAAAGCCATGGGGCTTGTGGGATCTTAGTTCCCCAACCAGGGATTGAACCCCTGCCCTCAGTAGTGAAAGCATGGAGTCCTAACCACTGGACCGCCAGGGAATTCCCTGACACTGTTTTAATGTATGCTGAATGTTCCAAAAATGTAACCACTGTGTGTAGAGTGAAAATCTTTCTTTGTTTTGTAAGGAATTTTAGGTAGAGTTGTTAGTTTGTTACTTCAGAAAACTACAGGCAAACAGCAATGCTTTTCATGATATTTGGGACTTCAGCACACACTCTGGTATTAATCAGTATTTGTAGCTGCCACATTCCAGGAATTCTACAATTAGGTCGAAACAGCTGGTTACTTAATTTATTTTCTAGTACCACAGTACTAGCAGTGCCACAGGATTTGTATACCAAAACCCCTATTATTTCATTTATAATTTACATTCCTTTTATATTAAGTTTATATTAGAATTTGAGAATTATATTAATTTTTAATGTGTATAGATAGTTCAGTAAATATGATTGTCATTTCAGGATACTAAGTACATGTTGTCAAAAGAAGGGAGTGGGGCTCATAGTCTGTGCTACTATTTAACTAGATTATATGAAATCTTCAGGTCCTGGACACTGGATGTGGAGAGGTTTCTCATTCAATTCTAAAGGCACTGCTATTGATATAAATGGCTGAGAATCAATACTGTGAAAACTGGAAGACTCAAAATTTACCCTTAAACAATCATTAATGATTCCTTGGATTTTTATATTAAAATGGCATAAAATTGGATGCACATTTTCTAAACTCCTGCTTGGCTTATAGTCCTATCAGGTCCAACAAGGTGGGAGTTTCTGGTTTTTTGGGGTTTTTTTAAGGTGGGAGTTTCTTTGACCAGGAAGGAGGAGAGCAGATTCTGCAAAAATGGGAGACAATGCCCAAAGCCAAAGATAGAAAAAAAATTTTTTTTAATGGAGTACATCTTCTGGGTATTCTAACGAATTCCAGTATTATAAGGTAAAAGGCAAAGTATAAAAGTTCGGGTATGGAGAGAAATGTGGAGCCCTTTAAGGAGAAGATAGTGAGCATAAGTCAGGGGTAAATAATTAATATGTTGAGGTGTGTTTAAATAATTGACATTGCACAAAATAGAAATCATCTGGCCCTGCTCCCCAGTCCTGGGGGTTTCATCAAGGTACATCAGGGTAATATATTTATCAAGGTACCTTAGGAAGAGGATGGGACATACCTATAGACCCCCTCAATTCCTGCTTCTCTTCATCCATAACAGCAGTTCTGCAATGTCCAAATTTATATATTTGGGCTAACAAGTAGACTATCTTTCAAAAAAAAATTCTATGGCTTTTATAGACCAAAAGACACTATCCTAACCAAAAATTAGAGTTAACTTCTTCTTCTGTCTTAGTCTGTTTGGGCTGCTATAACAAAATACCACAGATTGGGGGAGGGGGCTTGTCAATAACATAAATTTATTTCTAACAGTTTGGGAGGCTGGAAGTCCAAGATCATGGTGCCAGCATTGTCAGGTTCTGGTGAAGGCCCTCTTTCAGGTTGCAGACTGCTGCCTTCTTGCTGTGCTCTCACATGGCAGAAGGAGTTTGGAAGCTCTGTGGGGTCTCTTTTATAACAGCACTAATCCCATCGTGAGGGCTCCACTCTTATGACTGAAGCACCTACCAAAGCCCTCACCTCCTAATAACACCACATTGGGCATTAAGATTCAACATATGACATCCAGACCATAGGTTATGAAGCTGAAATAGACTGTTCCATTGGTAGCCTTCAATGAACCATGCCTCTCACACTCACCCCTTGTATAGCCCCCTTCCACACAGACTCTGGACTTGGCCAAGTGACTTGCTTTGGTCAATGGGACATTAATAAATGTGATATAAGCAAAGGCTTGATAAGCATGTTCACACTGTGTCTTCCCATCTAGAACCTTCCCTCTTGAGATGCTCATACTATGAGAAAGCTCAATTTACCACATGCGGGCAGGGCAAGTGGAAAAGAATGAAGGAAATTAGCCCAGACACAGAACTGAGGCCCTAGACACATGACTCCAGTGGAGCAGTCACGGGCAGGTCTTGACTGTTTGGGCTCGACAAGTTGAAGCCCTAAACACTGTGGGAAGACACAATCCACCTTTTGCCCTGTCTCAATTCCTGACTCTCAGAAGGGTGAACGACAAAAACAAAATGGTAGTGGTTTTGAGTCACCAAGTGACATAAGATAAGGGAAGCAGGAAGCCTTTATAATCCCCTTAGCCAAGGCTGTTGTATCTGTGAAAGCACAGGTGATGTGCTTCAACTATTTTTCCATAGAAATGCTGATAAAAGTTCCTGCTCCTGCTTTCAGTCCAAATTCAAAGTGTCTCTGGATATAGTAAGTATTATTTTCCAATACAAAATAATATGAAGGTTTGGGCATGACCTGGATTAAGTTATTTCCTATTTTTTAGTTTTAAATGTCAGTGTCATGACATTTCTATGGGATCAGTGGAAATTCTCAAGAATAGAAATTGGTGTGGAAAATTATAAGTTTGGCACTTTTTTAAAAATGAAAAATCACCAAATGAAAAATTTGTTTATCGATTTAGAGAGTAGGATTCACAGTTCACAGCTCACTGCATTTGCACAGTAATATCCTTAATACATATTTACTGGTATATAGCGCACCATGTAAATTGACCCTAATATCCATGTACTGCAAGACCTTTAGAAATCTTTAACTATTTGCTTCTTTTTAATTCTCAAGTTTAGGTCCACATCCTATTGACTATGTTTTTGCCTGCAGTGGAACATGAGGGCCCTGATATTTTAATTCCTCCATCAACTGTCTGGGCAAAATTTGCACACCTACTGTGTAAGATCTGTAAGGTCTCACTGATGCCAGGAGGGCCAGTCTCTCCATTCCCTATCCTGGCCATGATCACACCAGCCCCTACGCCACCCTTAGTGAATAATTGTTTCAATTAAAAAAAAGAATGTAAGTTATCAGCTTGAAAGGACGTGGTGTCTTTAAATGTGCAGTCACTTGGTAAACACATGCTGGGACTTCCAAAGAAACCATCAATGTGAACAGTAGCCCAATAGCAAAATCTCACTTACTTTCTTCCTTCTCTGTCCTAATATGAGACTTTGGGCAAGTCACAAATCTCCTGAGTCTCATTTCACCCAGAAATAGACTGGGATTTCTATGTTAGATGGTGGTTGAGAGGATAAAATGAAGAGATAAAATTATATGCAAGTCTGTCTTGATATTAATTTCTGGGAGAGGGAGAGTTGCATATGATTGTACAAATCCAAGATAGTATTTTTATAAATGTTGTTATTTAAAGTGTGAAACAAGCAAACAAAAATCCACAACAACCATTGTGTTGATTGATTTTATATGTCAATTTGACTGGGCTACAGCATGCCCAGATAGCTTGTTAAACATTATTTCTGGGTGTGTCTACAAGGGTGTTTCCAGAAGAGATTAGCATTTGAATCGGTGGAGTGAGTAAAGCAGAGGTCCCATACTCAATGTGGGTGGGCATCATCCAATCATTTGAGGGCCTGAGTAGAACTAAAAGACAAAGAAAAGTTTAGTTCATTCTCTGTCTGTCTGCAGGAGCTAGGAAATTAATCTGCCCTTGTCGCTGCCAATTCTCAGGTCTTCAAACTCAGATTAGAATCTACACCATCATCTTGTTAGCTCTCAAGCATCTGAACTACACCACCAGCTTTCCTGGGTATGCCTGTATTGGGTAGATTCCCTAACTGCTTTGCCAAGAAAAAGTTTAAATTGAAATTTGTTTAAGTTGTTTTATTTTTCTGACAATGAAATTAATTTCCAAGGCAAACTAAAATGTATACAAATGGCTATCTCTCAAAAGAGTATGCTTAAGCAGCTGAATTATTCTAGCTCTATGCTCTCATATACAGGCATGCCTCCTTTAATTGAGCTTTGCTTTATGGTGCTTCATAGATATTGTGTTTTTTACAATTGAAGGTTTCTGGCAATGCTGCATCAAGCAAGTCTATTGGCACTATTTTTCCAAAAACATTTGCTCACTTCGTGTCTCTGTATCACATTCTGGTAATTCTCACAATATTCCAAACTTTTTCATGATTACTATATTTGTTATGGTGATCTGTGACCAGTGATCTTCGATGTTACTATTGTAATTGTTTTGAGCGCCATGAACTGTGCCCATGTAAGACGGAAAACTTAATCAAATGTTGTGTGTGTTCTGACTGTCCCACTGATGGCCATTCCCCCATCTCTCTCTCTTTCCTCGACCTCCCTATTCCCTGAGACACAACAATATTAAAATTAGACCAATTAATAACCCTACAATGACCTCTAAGTGTTCAAGTGACAGGAAGAGTGGTACATCTCTCACTTTCTATCAAAAGCTAGAAATGGTTAAGCTTAGTGATGAAGGCATGTCAACAGCACAGGTTGCCTGAAAGCTAGGCTTCATGCACCAAACAGTTAGCCAAGTTGTGAATGAAAAGAAAAAGTTCTTGAAGGAAATTAAAAGTGTGACTCCAGTGAACACAATAATGATAAGAAAGCAAAACAGCCTTATTGCTGATACAGAGAAAGTTTTAGTGGTCTGGTTAGAAGATCAAACCAGCCACAACATTTCCTTAAGCCAAAGCCTAATTCAGAGCAAGGCCCTAGCTCTCTTTAATTCTATGAAGGCTGAGAGAGATTAAGAAGCTGCAGAAGAAAAGTTTGAAGCTAGCAGAGGTTGGTTCATGATGTTTAAGGAAAGAAGCCATCTCCATAACATAAAAATGCAGGGTGAAGAAGCAGGTGCTGATATAGAAGCTGCAGCAAGTTATCCAGATCTAGCTAAGATAATTAACAAACGTGACTACACTAAACAAGAGATCTTCAATGGAGACAACACAAGCTTCTATTGGAAGAAGATGCCATCTAGGACTTTCATAGCTAGAGAGAAGTCAATGCCTGGCTTCAAATTTTCAAAGGACAGGCTGACTCTCTTGTTAGGGGCTAATGCAGCTGGTGACTTTAAGTTGAAGCCAATGCTCACTTACCATTCCTAAAATCCTAGGGCCCCTAAGAATTATGCTGCATTTATAGTGCTCTATAAATGAAACAAAGCCTGGATGATAACACATCTGGTTACAACACGGTTACTGATTACTTTAAGCCCACTCTTGAGACCTACTGCTTGGAAAAAAAGATTCCTTTCAAAATATTACTTCCCATTGGCAATGCACCTGGTCACCCAAGAGCTCTGATGGAGTGATTAACAGGTACGACAAGATTAATATTGTTTTCATGCCAGCTAACACAACATCCATTCTGCAGCCCATGGATCAAGTAGTCATTTAGACTCTCAAGTCTTATTATTTAAGAAATATATTTTGTGACGCTATAACTGTAATTCCTCTGATGGATATGCGTAAAGCAAATTGAAAACTTCCTGGAAAGGATTCGCCATTCTAGATGCCATTTAAAAACATTTGTGATTCATGGGAAGAAGTCAAAATATCTACATTAACAGGAGTTTGGAAGAAATTGATTCCAACCCTCATGGATGACTTTAAGGGGTTCAAGACTTCACTGGAGGAAGTAACTGCGGATGTGGTGGAAACAGCAAGAGAACTGGAATTAGAAGTGGAGCCTGAAGATGCGACTGCATTGCCAAATTCTCAGGATAAAACTCTAAGGGATGAGGAGTTGCTTCTTATGGATGAGCAGAGAAGGTGGTTTCTTGAGATCGCGTCTACTCCTGGTGAAGATACTGTGAAGGTTGTTAAAATGAGAACAAAGGATTCAGAATATTACATAATCCTATTTGATAAAGCAGTGGCAGGGTTTGAGAGGACTGACTCCAATTTTGAAAGAAGTTCTAATGTGGGTAAAATACTGTCAAACAGCACTGCACGCTGCAGAGTTCATGAAAGGAAGCGTCAGCTGATGCAGCAAACTTCACTGCTGTCTTATTTTAAGTAATTGTCACGGCCCCTCCTGCCCTCAGCAACCACGACCCTCATCAGTCAGCAGCCTTCAACGCCAAGACGAGACCCTCCAGCAGCAAAAAGATGACGACACTGAAGGTTCAGATGATGGGTTGCAATTTTTAGCAATAAGGGATTTTTAATTAAGGTATGTACTTTTTTTAGACATAATGCCATTCAACACTTAATAAAACTACAGTATAGTGTAAACATAGCTTTTGTATGCACTGGGAAAACAAAAAATTCATGTGACTCCCTTTATTGCAGTATTCGCTTTATGGAGGTGGTCTGGAACAAAACCTGCAACATCCCCGAGGTGTGCCTGTAATGCTTTTGCAGAATAAATTTAAAAGAGAATTTTTTCTGTTTTGTTTTCAACTAACTAGTTTTGTAAACCTACTACCCTAATCCTTCAACCATGACCTATTCCAATAGGAGGTTATCACATTTCAGACATTTCTGAGGTGGAATAGAAGAGGGAAACATAAATGGAAAAATGCAGCCATACTTGCAGGCTACCATGGAGAATCTTAAAATGAGAAGCTAGAAAACACCATGCCATTTCAATTTAAATGAACATCCAGGGCAGTATTAGAAGAAAGAGTTAGGAGGCTGTGAGTGCAGGAGGAGAATGAGGGAGAGAATGAAGGGCCATGGTGATGAGATAGGAAGAAACTGAGGAATTTCCTTCCAGGCTTATGTCAACTTAATTTCACTAATTTTATTCTGCGATCACCTGACTGTCGTGCCCACCTCCCCAGTCTACTGCTCTGCATGATTTCTCTCTGTCTTTGTGGCTGTATACAGTAATCTCATAAAGCATGAATCTTTTGATAAGACTGTCACATGCTAGGAAGGGCCCCGATTAGAAGAACCTTCAAAGCTCCTGAAGAGACAAGGTAACCTCCAGCCATGAATCCCACTGCGTAATGGAAAATGCACTATGATAAGTCCCAGAAGACACAGGTTCTCTCCCACTCCTACAAGGCACATTGGTGCAAGCCACTTAACCTTTCCGAGCCTCTTTCCTGTTATGTGTAAAAGGGGAATAACAATGTCTTCAGCCCAAGGTTGTGGTGAATACTGAAACGAGAGCAAAATGTTTTACTCAGTAGACCTGAAGAGCTCCTTCAAAGGGAGTTATGAGTCAGATACAACTGCAACAAGGAAAAGGGGTAACAGCTCCTAATTTTCATCTCCAGAACCCAAATGCATTGGCACCATGCAGTTGGTACACCTATATTTTTTTCTCTGGGGTTTATACTCTATATTTTAATTTTATGGTAAGGCTGAATGCTTCCTTTTAAACTGAAATTTTGTAAATGGACATTTAGTTTCATGCTATAGAGGAGTCACAAGGATAATAAGATGCAATGAATGAGAGAGTACATATTTCTGTCATACATAAAATATATATATATTTAAGTATATCATATATTTCAACATATATGATATATAAAAATATATAATATATATTTCAATAATTATTTTTTAGTCTGGAATATAACTCACCCTGTTTAGGTTGTAATGGATAGTAGTGATTTGTATCTGTTTATTTTTTATTTGAAGCATAGTTGAATTACAATGTTATGTTAATCACTTCTGTACAGCAAAGGCCCTCAGTTATACATACATATATACATTTTTATTCATATTCTTTTCTTTTTTTAGTTAATTTATTTATTTTTGGCTGCGTTGGGTCTTCGTTGCTGCGCGCGGGCTGTTCTCTAGTTGCGGTGAGCGGGGGCTACTCTTCGTTGTGGTGCGCGGGCTTCTCATTGCAGTGGCTTCTCTTGTGGAGCACAGGCTCTAGGCACACGGGCTTCAGTAGTTGTGGCTCATGGGCTTAGTTGCTCCACAGCATGTGGGATCTTCCAGGACCAGAGCTCTAACCGGTGTCCCCTGTACTGGCAGGCAGGTTCTCAACCACAGGGGAACCAGGGAAGCCCTTCTTTTCCATTATGGTTTATCACAGTATATTGAATATAGTTCCCTGTGCTATACAGTAGGACCTTGTTGTTTATAGTCATTTGTATCTTATGGCACTTACTCAACTCAGCAATGGACTGAGTTTTGGGGGTTTTTTGGATTTTTTAAAAAATTTATTTATTTGGCTGCACCAGGCCTTAGTTGTGATGTGCAGGATCTTTTAGTTGTGGCATGTGAACTCTTAGTTGCGGTATATGAGATCTAGTTCCCTGACCAGGGATTGAAGCCAGGCCCCCTGCATTGGGAACATGGAGTCTTAGCCACTGGACCATCAGGGAAGTCCCAGTAATGGACCAAGTTTTAAAGTTGGAATGAGCTCAGGTTGTGCTTGGAAAACTTTTTGCACAAGACGGACTCTTATAAGTCATATGGAATCAGAAATCAGTTTGGCAAGCACTTCACTAAAGCTTTAGCTGTATTATCTCACTTAATCTTCACAAACTCTCCAGTGAAGTTGACGTTACTGCCATTACATATTTAAGTGCTTTATGAGCGTTATTACATTTAATCTTTACAATAAACCTCATGGATATTATTATCCCTTTTTGGAAATAAGAAAACTGATATTGAGAGAGGTTGAAGCAATTGAGCAAGATTCCTTACGTAAAAAGAATTCAAACTCAGATCTGTCTGACTTTCCCACGACACCAAATCACAGCATTTGGGCAGAAATAGGTATGCAGATATTTTAGAATAGATGGTTTAAGCTGAAGTGCCAGATTAGAAGCATTTGGTGCATTTAAAGGGGAAATCACCTAATAACATCTCAATAAAACCAATTTGCATTTATCTAGTAACAACTCTTCATCTTTTGCCTAGAGAAGTTTCATACTCTCTAAGCACCATCACAGTGAGAAAGAGAAATGAACTCGTGGACCTGATGCAGTAAAAAGAACATGAGGTAGGAGGAAGAACATGGGAACAAAAGGAGAAAAAAATAGGAGAAAAAGAAAAAAATGATAAAATCATTTTCTGAATGACATTATGGCAGGAACGCAGAATGATTACTATGGCATATGAAACCCACGTTAGGATAACTACAGCATATTCTTACTACAGAAGGTAAACAATACATATAATTAAAGTCCCTGAAAGAATCAAAGCATTGGATCAAAAATAATATTTAAATATTTGAAAATTCAGAATTAAATACTAAACTCTGTCCACAAAATGATTAGTAGTAGAAATAAAGTAGACCACTTCTATACAAAACAACTTTAAGAATTAAACATTTTAGGTAATGAAAACAAACCATTTGGATAATGAAAATTTTCCTCTCAAAGTCAACCAAAATATTTAAGAAACCAATAAATCACTTTATTAATTTGATATGGTTTCTATAACAAACTACCACAAACTTAGTGACTTAAAAGAACACAGTTTTTATTACCTTATAGTTCTCCGGGCCAGAAGTCCAAAGCCCTTTCTCTGAGTTAACTTCAAGATGTTGGTAGGGTTGGTTTCCTCTCGAGACTCTAGTGATGAATCCATTTCTGTGCCTTTCCTAAGAGCTTCCAGACCTGCCTACATACCTTGGCTCGTGACCCCTCCCTCTTATCACTCCAACCTCTTGCTTCCACCATCACATCTCTTACCTCCTCTTCTGTAGTCAGATCTTCCTCTACTTCCATTTTATAAGTTTACCTATAATTACAATAGGGTCAATCCAGATAATCCAGGATAATCTCCCCATGTCAAGATCCATCATGTAATCACACCAGCAAGGCTCCTTTTGTGATATAGAGTAACATTCTCAGGTTCCAGGGATTAGGCCATGTATATCTTTGGGGACTATTATTCACCTTACCACAGTCACTCTCTAAACTAAATTAAATATCCTAATACATGCCTGTGGAATATGCAAAAATTTTTTAATCTGTTATTTGAAACTTAAACACAGAAATGTACCAAAGTAGGAAGCAATCAAATATGTTGACTGGATTTAAAAAGACATAGAAGAAAAGTACAAAATCATATCTGAAAAAAAAGATAAAATTATAAGGTACTCAAAGAAGAATAAATGTAAAAGAAAATTAAATAAGAAATGTTATAAACAGACAAGAGAATGAAAATGTTAAAAAAAGAGTCAGAGAGAAAATGGTTGAAATGGAAAAAAGGGAAAAAGCACCATGATACATGCTAAGAAAGAAGATGAAAACATTAGGACAGAACAGATGTGTAAAACAATGATCCAAGAAAAATTTCTAGATGTAATAGGAAACCTGAAAGATTCCACCAACTTACTGTAAATAAGGGTGGGCAAGAATCAGTTTTGAGGTATATGCTAGTAAAATGATTGGAATTCAAAGGTAAAGAATATGTCCCCAGTGTTTCCAGGCAAAATGATGAAATAACCTCAAAGGACAAGATAATGACATGGGCATCAGAGTCTTCAAAACAACATACAAATCGAGGCACAAAGGAGCAGCATTTCCTAAACACAAGCTAAAGAAAGAGTGAATGACAGATTTGTCTATTAAGTACCAAGGCTTTTGGAAAACAATTTTAAACATGCAGGCACTAAGAATGCTGCACACGTGTTCTCCCTGTGGAGTCTATTAGAAATGAGGTTGAACCAACCAGGAGATGCCTGGGAAAACTTTAGCCAACAGACCAATAGTGAGTGTTTCATATATTTAAGTTTATCACTGTGTCTACAACAAAAAGTGGAGGAATAATATGTACACATTATATGCTCTGGTAAAATAAAGAGAATGCAACTAAAAAATGGGAGAATGTGAGAGAGAGAAACGTAGTAGAGTAAGTCATAGATTATTGTGTAGGAATACCAATTAAGACTGGCCAGATAGTAATAGGTGAATAAAAAAGTATGAGAAAGAGGGATTAAGTACACTTTAAAAAAGTATAACAATAAAGTTATCTCTAGCACCAACAACAACAAAAGCAAAAACCGAAATTGTCATAAATACCAAAAGAAATTTTTAAAGCAGAGAAAACACACCAAATGCAGAAAGAAACACAGTAAATATGAGATAATATGCACAGGAATCATTAAATAATAATACAGTTGGGCCCAAATATATCAGTCACAACAAAAATCTGTAGGCCTAACTCATCTTTTAAAAGAAAGACATTTCCAAATTGGCTCAGGAAGCAAAATTTACCTCAATGTGAATACTTGAAACACAGTGATTCAAAAAGGTTAAAAATAAAGGGAAGGACAAACACAAAGGAGAAATATATGAAAGTGGTGATTACAATCCTGATAGCCAGATAAAGTCAAATTTAGACACCAAAAAAAAAAAAAATTAAAAGAGACCAGAAAGGCTGTATAACGCTGAGTGCATGCTTGGGAGAAAACAGCATTGAATTCTACTTCTAGTTCTTCCCATAAGGTTGAGATCATAGGTAAGGAAATTGAGCCCCAATTTTCTCACATATGAAATGGTAATAATAACTTTATCACACAGACAGTACCTTCCTTTTGTAATGAATAGAATTCATCTTCTAATAATGGGGAAGCAATTCCTGGCACCAAGCAAATGTTTTAATGCTGAATGGGATATACATGCTCTATCAGCTCCAGCATCCAGAATATTCTTAAGTGCTCCTCTAGATTATTTTTTTAAGCATCTCATTTAAAACTAAGAACTTCCTGACCCTTTTGGATTTCCAAGAAGACTGAATGATATTCTGGCTATGGGTTTCCAAAGGAAGTCTCCTATAATCTCCTGTGGTAATAGGTAGAGAAAGAATTGACCGAAGCCCATCCAGCTTTTAGCAAAATCCATTGCTTTTTCCTCCTTTGGAGTCAATATATGTTTATTGAATTCTACGATGTACCTTGTACATGTGGTCTTTTTTCTTGTTATCGGGATTTATTTTGATTTCACAAATTTTTACTGGGGGACTGCTCTACCATGCACTAAGAGTTGTCAGGGTTGCAGATGAGACACACAATTCTCAGGGACCTCACAAGGTGTCCTGAGTTTCCCATCTCCCTAATCTAAGGAATTCTCATACTCCTGCCCTATAGATTCTGAAAATGATTCCTTGTCTGCAACCCAATCTGGAAGACCAGTGAACATTACTATGTGGAGGTCATGGAAGCACACACAAGACAGCTTATAGGACTATCCAGCGTGGATCAGTAAAGGAACCCCCGACTTTCACAGATTGGATTGGGCTCCAAAGTTGTTGAGTGAAAAAAATCAGAGAGATTTTCCCTGCCACCATATAAACAGAAAATTTTCATCCAAGCACTAAAAGAAAGAAGGATGAAAGAAAGGGAGAGTGTGAGAGATAAAAGAAGAAAGAAAGGAAGAAAGGGAGAGAAGTTGCCTGTATATACTTACAGATTTTCAAATGCCACATAATTTGTCCTTTGAATATCACTAGAATGTACCTGCTTTTGACTTCAGCTTTTGCATTATGTATTTATGTAAAATACATTTAGCCAGGAGGAACCTTTGAAATTCTCATCACTATTCCATGGGGGAAACCTATAAACTTGTTCCTGCTCATACAAACTCAGAGAGAGTTGTCTAAGGTACTCTGCAATTTAATTATTTAATTTAATTATTTAATCTGAACCTGACTGTAATATGTCTCTTTTCTTTCCTTCCATCTGATTGATTGATACGAAATTATCCCGTGGTTATTGTGTTTCATTAATACCATTTTCATTAATTTCCATTTTGTTCTGACATCATTCGATTATAAATGCCTTAGGTAGGATCGGTTTAATCCCAGCTATATTATATCTAATAGTTTGCCACCTACAGAATTTCCACGTGTATTTTCAGTTTGCAGAATACACAGAGAATTGGGAACCTCAGTCCTGACTGAAAATTGCAACTATTTATTGGAATAGTAGAAACTGAAAGCACAGGCATTCAAAGATGTGAGTTGTTTTCATTTTGCAAGAGTTGAAGATTTGAGGACAATTTTGGGCATATAGTTTATCAGATATTACAAAACCACCTGAATGAGCCATGTTTTTATGCAAACATAAAGCAAAGTCCATAATAGAAATGCATATATTGGGGTATTTGTGGCTGTAAGGCCTACACAATGTAACAATATAAAAATAAAGCTTAAGTGTATTGTAATCATGAGTTTTAAGTCATCTTTGACTTTGCCTGTAGATTAACTGCTGTGCTTTTTTTTATCAAGATAATGCAAATTTAATTTTTAACATTGTAAATATTGTGATCATGTTTCCTAAGAGTTTAAATAATGAAAATGAGAACAATTCCAATCCCAATGCTAGCATGACCCAGATAACACCAAAAAGAAGGCTAAGTGCCTGTATTAATAACAGGTGGAAATACAACTGGATGAAGAAGGAAAATGATCAAAACAGAGCATATTAAATCACATACTGCAAAGAATTTGGAAATGAGCTGGGTGGAGAAGGAGACAATCTCACAAGTTTGAGATGAGATATGCAAGTCCTTCTAAACCAATTAAAAGTTTTCATCTCCCAAAAGATATCGATGCTCAGTAAAAATCAGCCACTGAATCAGCTTGGCATTCCTCACAAATGAACACACGTGTCCACTGTGACTTTGTCAAATTAACATTTGGTAAGTAGAGCCCCGGGTCTACTGTTGGATGGTGAGCCTTGATTCAACAAAAGACCACAAGGGAAAGTGAAATAGAGAAGCCTAAGACTCATAGATCCTGGAGGAAGTATGTGGCATGACTTGAGGGGCCACATGGGGAGGCCAAGGCAGGGAGCAGACAGAGAGAGCTCCAGGACCTGGGGCACATGCCTTTATTAGGGTTAGTGCGTGGGGTGCTTTGGAGTACCGAGGCTAAGGCTGGATGGGTCAATTCAAACCAAAAAAGTGGGGCTTTAGTAAGCTCCATGAGGGTCTTATCTAAGGAACACACAAGGGAGGGCCCTGGGAAAAGGGGGAGACTTCTCCTCTCACAAGGGCCAATGGCAAGGTCATATCAGAAACGTACCTTTGCTTGTGACTCTGCAGACTATTATCTAAATGTGAAAGGATTTCAATATAAAATGGAACTAGAGGATATGAAATGGAGAATCCCACACTTGTGCCTGGGGTGGGAGGGACATTAAGATCTGAGAGACCTATTTCCCCTAAATCCTGGATTTACAGAAAACTGGAATTAATCTCCTGACCAATGAACATCTGCCAAGTATCTCTCCCCCTCCTCAAGCCAATTAACATACTGCATGGACTCTTGGCTGGACATCCCCACCTCCAGCCCGTCTTTGCACTCCTTGCCCATAAATACAACCCACCCCAAACCCTCACCAGACTCACCTGTAGCTTGCTGCAATTTGCATTTCCTGATTTACTGATACAATTCCTCTGCTATTCCCAAATAAACTCAATGCCTGGTCATTTGAGCTTGCCCCATTTACCTCTTTACCTAGATTGACAAGGGTATGCACTTGCAAGAGAGGGCCCCCACTTGGCCCAACACAATGGAGGCCAAGACAGTACCAAGCAGTGACTCAGCTAAACTCTGAACAATATCATATCGCTCCTTTCTCCTTTTCTTATTCTATGAAAATGAGTTAAGTTACATTTCCTGGTTCAGAGATTGAAACTAAAATGTCCTCTGGGTAAACAAAAGGAGAAATTTTGAAAATCTCTTGGCTCCCACAGTGTACAGATCAAAGATCTTACAGGTCTTATCAAAGATCATACTTTTATAGTATCTCAAGTGATAAGCTGAATCATAGAAAAAACAAACAAATGAAAATGTTATCCCTAGCTATTAGGTACTTTGATTTGAAGAAGGTAGTTTGAAATTATTTTCTAAATTTCTATGAAGAATTTAATGAAACATGTAAAATAAAAGATTGTTGATATCCTGTCCAAATACCCTCTAAACTCTGCTCATCAATCTGCAGATTTGGTCCACAGAGCAAATGTAAATTTTGGAAAATTCCACTCAGTTTATAAACTTCTAACAAAAGAAAATGTAAGGATTTTACCTTGTGAAATTTTCTGCAAAACTTTACACAACAGTGCTAAAAAGAGATGTGATTTGCTTATCTGTGATAGTGAGGATTTTGTAATGAATTTTTTTAATCACTTTTCAGTTTCCTCAAAATGTGCAGAAGCACTTAATGGTATTTTAGACTTTACTGAAATAAAAGGACATAGCCTTTCACATGTCTAGAGGATAGCTCTCAGTGATGTCAGCTATAGGAAAGATATTAAAATGTTGGCCTATTGTAAACTCATATTTTCAAAGTTTGGGACAAGAAAAATGTTCTCCAATTTAGAAATATACTGAAGATAAAAAATGGGAAAAGAATTACAATAAAACAGAAACTTAAATGCTGTTTCTCTAAAACTGTTTGATGATCTTCAAAGGGCCATAATGAGTCGAGAAAAGGATGAACTCTCTGTACCTGGATTATTTGATGCTTATGTGTAGGGTGCAACAAAAATTCATGAAAATGAAAAACATGACTCATTTTATGGAAATCCAAAAGCATGCCTACAGAAAAGGGAAGCCAAGTTTAATAGGACTTCCTCAATATCTTTACTAAAACTGTAATTTTAAATTTGGAATCCAATTTTGGTTTCACAAGTTCAAATTATCTCTGTGTATTAAAACCATTGACCTGAAGAAATTTGAATTATGATGCAATCCATTGAACTTCTGAATGCTTAAAAATGATGGGTATTTTAGACATGGCTAGTCTATATGGTGATTTTACAGATGTAAAAGACCTGATGACAAGCAGCTCATCTACCAAAACTAGCATATGTATACAAAGTGGATGACATCGTCAGTGTTTTTTATTTTAGGCATTGTAATAGGTATGTAGTTGTATCTCATTGTTTTAATTTGCAGTTCCTTAATGACATATGATGTTGAGCATCTTCTCATATGCTTATTAGCCAACTGTACATCTTCTTTGTTGAGTTTCAAATATTTTGTACATTTTATAATTGAGCTTTTTATTTCTTTTTTTATTGACGTATAATTGACTTAATATTATATTCGTTTCAGGTGTACCACACAGTGATTTGATATTTTTGTACATTATGAAATGATCACCACAATAAGTCTAGTTACCATCTGCCACCATACAAAGTTATTGCAATATTATTGACTGTATTCACTATGCTGTACATTGCATTTCCATGACTTATTCATCCTATATTTGGAAGTTTGTACCTCTTAATCCCCTTCACCTATTCACCCATCCCCCCATCCCCCTCCCTTTTGGCAACCACCAGTTTGTTCTTTGTATCTATGTGTCTGTTTCTGTTTGTTATGTTTGTTCATATGTTTTGTTTTTTAGACTCCACATATAAGTGAAATCATGAAGCATTTGTCTTTCACTGTTTGACTTATCTCACTTAACATAATATCCTCTAGGTCCATCCATGTTGTCACAAATGACAAGATTTTATTCTTTTTTATGGCTGAGTAGTATTCCATGTGTGTGTGTGTCTGTGTGTCTGTGTGTGTGTGTGTGTAAAAGGTATATACACATCTTCTTTATCCATCCATCCATCAATGGATATTGAGATTGCTTTCATATTTTGGTTATTGTAAATAATGCTGCAATAAACATTGGGTTGCATATATCTTTTGGAATTAGTGTTGTTATTTTCTCTGAATAAACACCCAGAAGTAAAATTGCTGGATTTTTAATTTTTTGAGGAACCTGTATACTGTTTTCCATAGTGGCTGTACCAATTTACATTCCCATATTTTTTATTTGTTGTGTTTTTGATAATAGCCATTCTGACAGCTGTAAGGTGATATCTTATTGTGGCTTTGATTTGCATTTCCCTGATGATTAGTGATTTTGAGCATCTTTCCATGTGCCTGTTGACCATCTGTATGTCTTCTTTGGAAAAATGTCTATTCAGGTCCTCTGCCCATTTTTTAATTGGGTTGTTTGTTTTTTAAATAATGAGTTGTATGAGTTGTTATGTATTTTGGATATTAACCCCTTATTAGATATACAGTTTGCAAATACCTTCTCCCATTCAGCAGGTTGTCTTTTCATTTTGTTGATGGTTTCCTTTGCTGTGCAAAAGCTTTTTCGTTTGATAAAGTCCCATTTGTTTATTTTTGCTTTTATTGCCTTTGTCTGAGGAGACATATCCAAAAATATATTACTAAGACCCAGGTCAAAGAGCTTACTGCCTAAGTTTTTTCCAAGGAGTTTTATGGTTTCAGGTCTTACATTTGAGTCTTTAATCCATTTTAAGTTTATTTTTGTATATGGCACAAAAAAGTGATCTAGTTTCATTCTTTGCATGTGGTTGTCCAGTTTTCCCAACACCATTTATTGAAGAAATTGTCTTTTGCCCAATGTATGTTCTTGCCTTTTTTGTTGTAGATTAATTGACGATGTAAGTTTGGGTTTATTTCTGGGCTATATTCTTTTCTACTGACCCTTGTGTCAGTTTTTGTGCCATTATCATACTGTTTTGATTACTGTAGCTTAGTAGTATAGCTTGAAATCAGGGCTTGTGATACCTTGAACTTTGTTCTTTTTTCTCAAGATTGCTTTAGATGTTCTGGATCTTTTATGGCTTCATACAAATTTTAGGATTATTTGTTCCAGTTCTGTGAAATATGTCATTGGAATTTTGATAGAGTTTGCATTGAATCTGTAGATTGCTTTGGTAGTATGGACATTTTAATAATATTAATTCTTCCAATCCATGATCATGGCATTTCTTTTCATTTATTTGGGTTGCCTTCAATTTCTTTCATCAGTGTCTTATAGTTTTCAGAGTACAGGTCTTTCACCTCCTTGGTTAAATTTATTCCTAGGGTTGTTATTCTTTTTGATGCAAATTATAAGATTGCTTTCTTAATTTCTCTTTGATAGTACATTACTAGTGTGTAGAAATGCAACAGATTCCTGTGTATTGATTTTGTATCCTGCAACTATACTCAATTCATTTATTAGTTCTAACAGTTTTTTGGTGGAGTCTTTAGGGTTTTCTATATATAATAGCATGTCATCTGCAAATAGTGACAGTTTTACTTCTTTCTTTCCAAATTGGATTCCTTTTATTTCTTTTTCTTGCCTTATTGTTATGGCTAGGACTTCCTATGTTGAATGCTATAGGCAAGAATATGTTGAATAATAGTGGCAAGAGTGGACACCCTTTTCTTTTTCTGATATTTGAGGAAAACTCTAAACTTTGCAACATTGTGTATGATGTCAGTTGTGGGCTTGTCATATATGGCCTTTATTATGTTGAGGTATGTTCTCTCTATACTCACTTTGTTGAGTTCATTTCTTTATGGTTGAACTTTGAGTTCTTCATATATTTTGGATGCAAGTTCTTTTTCTGATATGATTTTAGCAAATATCTTCTCTCAATCAGTAACTTATCTTTTCATTCTCTTAACTGTCTTCACAGAGTTTTTAATTTCAATGTTGTTCCACTTATCAACTTTTTCTTCAATGATTGTGCTTTTGGTGTTATATCTGAAAACTCATTCCCTAACCCAAGGTCACCTAAATTTGCTCCTATGTTATCTTTGGGGAATGTTATAATTTTTCATTTTACACTTAGGTCTATGATGCATTTTTAGTTAATTTTCAAGAAGAGTGTAAGGTCTGTGTCTAGGATTCTCTTTTTTTCCTTCTTCTTTTCTTTTCTTTGTTTTTTTGTCTTTTTGCATCTGGATGTCTGGCTGTTCCAGCAGCATTATATTGAAAAGACTGTCCATTTTCCATTGACTCTTCCTTGCTTCTTTGCTAAATATTAGTCTACTGTATTTGTATGGATATATTCCTTGGTTCTGTAGTCTGTTGCATTGATCTATTTTTCTATTCTTTCACCAACACCACACTATCATGATCACTGTGACTTTGTAGTAAGTGAACTCCAGTAGTATCAGTCCTACAGTTTTGTTCTTCTTCAATATTATGTTGGCTATTCTGAGTCTTTTGCCTTTTCATATGTCATTTTGAGTAAGTTTGCTGATATCCACAAAATAATAACTTCCTGGGACTTGGACTAGGGTTGTATTGAATCTATAGATCAAGTTGGAAAGAATGGATATCTTAATAATATTGTTTCTTCCTACCCATAAACATGGACTATCTCTCCATTTACTTAGTTCTTTTATTTCTTTTATAGGAGTTTTATAATTTTCTTCATATAGCTCTTTACATATTTTGTTAGATTCATATTTGTTAGATTCCTATCTAAATATTTAATTTTGGGGGTGCTAACATAAGGGGTGCTGTGTTTTTTATTTCAACTTCCAATTGTTTATTGCTCATATAGATGAAAGAATTGGCTTTTGTGTTTAACCTTGTATCCTGCATCCTTGCTATAATCACTGTTTACTTCCAGGAGTTTTTGTTGTAGTTTTTGAGTATTTGGGATATTCTACATAGACAATCATGATATTTGTGAACAAAGACAATTTTATTTCTTCCTTCCCAGTCTGTTTACATTTTATTTCTTTTTCTTATCTTATTACATTAGTTAGAACGTTCTGTACAACGTTGAATAGCCATGATGAGAAGAGACATCTTTGCTTTATTTCTAATTTTAGGAAGAAGACATCTAGTTTTTCGCAATTAAGTATGATGCTACCTGTAGGTTATTTTTACTGTCTTCCTTAGCTGTGAGTTTCAGAGGCTAAAATTTCTAGAGTCCCTTTTTGATCTGCTAATGTGGACGTTGGATTGTCCTAGAGACACCTAAATAGGACCTGAGGCTTGCCGTTATTTCAGCTATAATCTGTAATTATACAAGAGCCCACATAGACATGTGGTGGCAAGGAGGAGGAGAAGCATTCTATAGTTTTACAATTATGTCTCAGTCTTTTAGAGAGCCTGTGCCCCTGGTTTGTGACATTGTCTGCCTGTATTTTTATCCTCTTAGATGAGACAGTAAGGCTAGAGGGGACATCAGTTGGATATTTTACTTCCTCCAGATCAATCAGGCTCTGATCAAATAATTGCCCTCGAGGATAGACTTTTGTTAAGGAGAATAGAATATTATGAGCTTACTTCAAAATTGCTAATTCCTTGCCCCCACCCCCAATTCCAAAAGCCTGAGCAGATTTTTTTGTGATCTTTACCCTAGAACCTAATGGGCTCTTGGACATGAAATTCACAAAAGTGTGGGACACCCCCCCACAGAACGGAGGTCCCTGGAGCTTTTAACTCTTAAGCTGGTCAGTGCTAAACCTCCAGCAATTATCCTTTAAGTGTTCCTGCTGGTAATGGCTTCAATCATGTGCTTCTGATCCAAGTAAGCTGTGAATCCCTTTAGTTAACTGTCTCTTCAGTATTAGGGTAGGGTCTTGATCTATAACCTCAGTTCTTTGATAGATCAAAGAATAGTTGGAGATTTTCAGTTTGTTTAGCCTTTTTTTGTATTTTAAGGGCAGGAGTCACAACTTCCAACCTCTTTACATGTCAGACCAGAAACTAGGAGTCTCTGGATGACATTGCTGGAAACTGAAAATTAATCCCTACAAATGAAAAGCGCTGCTGTTGCTGGTAGGTAAAATCCTAAGTATTCTATGCCTTCACACTTTTGTTGAAAAGCTATTTAGTTTGATGTTATCATATTAGACTGGCACCAAGAGTCAATGTAGTGTAGCTTTGATAAGAGCAAAACTGCAAGTCAGTGTGAATTTTGCCTTTAACTATATTCAATTTTGCCACTACATAAGAGAATAAAAGGATATCCTAAAGGCAAAAAGAAGTTCATAGGCGTATTATTGAAAAAAAAAACCAGAAAGAGTAAAAGTATCCCATTCTATCATGGAATAGAAAAAAAAATGTCATTATTATTTTTAAATTAAATATAAGTAATATTGGTTTAATTAGTTCTATCATATTTATGTTCTCCTTTTAAAAGTCCTTAAAGTTATGTATCTTTAGAATACCCAATGATGCAGCATGCAAAATATAAATATCTAATAAAGAATTTTAAAAGTTAAAGTGCTGAATCAGAGGACAGAAAGGAACATAAAATTATTGTTATATTTTTCATACACATTGCTTATTTTATTAGACATACTGTTAATTACTATTAATTGCCACTGTTACTAGTCCTATTGGTGTTTTGCTTAAATAATAGCATTTATGTAACAGAAAGTTAGATAACAAAGAGGAATACAGAATTTCAAACACCTATTTTTCATATTTATATGTTAAAGTAATGACTCATATTATTTAATATATGGACAATTGTTTAATATATATTACCTTATTACAATATTTTTGTCTGATATGGCTTTGTCATGGGCTGACTTTCTAAAACCTGGTCACCCTATTTAACCTTCACTCTAAGAAGTATAGGCTTTCTTAAGGCAACTTGGGAGCTCGAGGCAATGCCTAGGAGCCAGTCAAGGAAGCACCTATAGTAGACCCCATGATGAAATGTCAAGAGCTATCCAAGCCCATAAAGGATATGTCACTCATTCTTTAATAAAATTCATTAAATATTATCAGCCTTCTGCAGTACCACAGGAAATAGAGAGAATGGGTTTGTGCACATGTTTGGAAATGGGTGGACAAGAGGAGAATATATACTCTACATACCAGTTGTGCCCCGGGATGAAAATCAGGAAGACACATACGTAAGCCCTGTGGCTCAGAGGAAATGATAAGAACAGGTTGCAAAAGACAGGTTGGTGTTAAGAAGTTGATCACAGGTGAGGCACTGAGTCTAGAGTATCACCCAACCGGAACGACAAAATAAGGCTTCTACATAGCTAGGGTGGCAGAAGAAACAATAGCTCAAAAATTACCTGTGAACATGTGAGACCTCTATAGACACCTAGAACTATTGGAAGGAATAAGAAAACCTAAAGAACTTGCATAGGTGGGGGCAGGGTATAATGACAGAGAATCGACTGCTATAAAAGTGGGAGCTGCAAGTTAGCAAAAAGCATGATTCATGTATTAATATGACCTTATTTGCACCTATAGAAGGTGAAGCTTGATGACATTCAGGTGTCTGTATCTGTAAGGTTAACCTTATTAATTGTATCATTCAAATCCTTATAGTGGACCAACATTGCTTGTTCCTGCCCAGCTTCCTTTCTCTCTTTGGAAACTAATACCTTAATTTTCCTTTGTGAACCACCCTATCTGTGTGGTTTAAGTGAGATTGAACCTATTGAGACCCCAGAGTTAAGCATGTGACCCAGGACTAGGCAATCAGAACATCTGATATCTGGTCACAGAGATCTCATCACAGTTCAGTTGGCTCATAACAAGCAAATACAGCCACATGTATTTGCTAGAACTGTTAGAAAAGATAAGGTCTCTTTATATTTGTATTGCCATTTATGCAGATGATGTAAATATATAGCTGCTTGTAGAGAGCCAAAGCCAAAATACAAGAATGCAGAACCTAGTGGTGCAGAAAGAAGCTGTGACAGAACAAGAGAAAGAGCAAGAGATGAGAGACACACAGATACACACACACACACACACACACACACACACACACAGTGGGTGGTGAGGAATGGTCAGTTAATAATATCATTGAAAAAGAGCACTGAACTATCTCTGGACTTTCACCAATAGATCCCTTACTTGGAGGACTAAGTTTTAGTACTTTGAATAATCAAGGACTAATAATGATATCAAAGTCTTGCAAATTTAATGTATTTCTTTTAATTTATTGTTATGCTTTATTTATTTATTTATTTATTTTTGCTTTATATATTTGATTGAATGGTGCCTAATGGTTTATGATTATAATATAAACCTCCTGCTAGGTGTTCTTTAATTATTTTAAACTGAAACTTTTTATCTAATATTCATAGGAATTCCAATAACTTTTTTTTACATATTAATGTTATAATTTTGCTCATCCTTTTTGTATGCCTTGTTAAATAGATTTTTCATTAGTCTCTTATAGATAGCACAAGATTGGATGTTATTTTATAATGCAAACTAATATTGTGTGTGTTTGCAGTTATTGATTACATTGGTTCTATTCTCAATTATTTCATGACCTACTTATGGTCCTATTTGTGTCATCTAGCTCTGTTTTCTTGTCCCACTTTGACGTGATATAAATTATTTTTATAATGCTAAATGCTGAATACTACTTGCTAATATTTTGTTAAGAATTTTTAGATCTCTATTCAAGAGAGATATTAGATTCTACTTTTCTTTTTTTTTTTTTGGTACTAACTTTGTCTGTTTTTGGTATTAAGGTAACAATAACTTCACAAAATGAAGTGCGATGTTTTCTCTGCATTTTAATATTCTGGAAGAGATTGGGAAGAATTGTTATTTCTTTAACATTTGGTAAAATTCTCCAATGAAACCATCTGAACTTGGAGATTTTCTTTTGAGAAATCTATTAATTACGAATTTTAATTTCGGGCATCCCTGGTGGAGCAGTAGTTAAGAATCCGCCTGCCAATGCAGGGGACACGGGTTCGAGCCCTGGTCCGGGAAGATCCCACATGCCACGGAGCAACTAAGCCTGTGTGTCAGAACTATGGATGCTGCCCTCTAGAGCCCATGAGCCACAACTATTGAGCCCATGCACCACAACTACTAAGCCAGCGTGGCACAACTACTGAAGCCCACCTGCCTACAGCCCGTGCTCTGCAACAAGAGAAGCCACTGCAATGAGAAGCCTGCACACCACAACAAAGAGCACTCGCCACTCTCTGCAACTAGAGAAAGCCGACGTGCAGCAACGAAGACCCAACGTAGCCAAAACTAAATAAATTAAATAATTTTTTTTTCTAATTTAAATCTCTAAATCATTGCAGGGTATTTCAAATGATATATTTCATGTTGTATGAGTTGTAGTGTTTTGTGTTTTTTGAGAAATTGGTTCATTATTTATTTAATTTTTTAACATCTTTATTGGAGAATAATTGTTTTACAATGTTGTGTTCTTTTCTGCTGTATAACAAAGTGAATCAGCTATATGCATACGTATATCCCCATATCCCCTCTCTCTTGCGTCTCCGCCCTACCCTCTCTATCCCACCCGTCTAGGTGGTCACAAAGCACTGAGCTGATCTCCCTGTGCTATGCAGCTGCCTCTCGCTAGCTATCTGTTTTATATTTGGTAGTGTTTATATGTAAATGCGACTCTCACTTTCTCTCAGTTTACACTTCCCCCTCCCCGTGTCCTCAAGTCCATTCTCTACGTCTGCATCGTTATTCCTATCCTGGCCCTAGTTTCATCAGAACCTTTTTTTTTTTTTTTTTTTAAGATTCCATATATATGTGTTAGCATACGGTATTTGTTTTTCTCTTTCTCACTTACTTCACTGTCTATGACAGACTCTAGGTCCATCCACCTCACTACAAATAACTCCATTTCGTTTCTTTTAATGGCTGAGTAATATTCCATTGTATATATGTGCCACATATTCTTTATCCATGCATCTGTTGATGGACACTTAGGTTGCTTCCATGTCCTGGCTATTGTAAATAGAGCTGCAATGAACATTGTGGTACATGACTCTTTTTGAATTATGGTTTTCTCAGGGTATATGCCCAGTAGTGGGATTGCTGGGTTATATGGTAGTTCTATTTTTAGTCTTTAAGGAACCTCCATACTGTTCTCCATAGGGGTTGTATCAATTTACATTCCCACTAACAGTGCAAGAGGGTTCCCTTTTCTCCACACCCTCTCCAGCATTTATTGTTTATAGATTTTTTGATGATGACCATTCTGACTGGTGTGAGGTGATACCACATTGTGGTTTTGATGTGCATTTCTCTAATGATTAGTGATGTTGAGCATCCTTTCATGTGTTTGTTGGCAATCTGTATATCTTCTTTGGAGAAATGTCTATTTAGGTCTTCTGCCCATTTTTGGATTGGGTTGTTTGTTTTTTTGATATTGAGCTGCATGGGCTGCTTGTATATGTTGGAGATTAATCCTTTGTCAGTTGCTTCATTTGCAAATATTTTCTCCCATTCTGAGGGTGGTCTTTTTGTTTTGTTTATGGTTTCCTTTTCTGTGCAAAAGGTTTTAAGTTTCATTAGGTCCCATTTGTTTATTGTTGTTTTTATTTCCATTTTTCTAGGAGGTGGGTCAAAAAGCATCTTGCTGTGATTTATGTCATAGAGTGACATATTTCTTCCTATGTTTTCCTCTAAGAGTTTTATATTGTCTGGCCTTACATTTAGGTCTTTAATCCATTTTGAGTTTATTTTTGTGTATGGTGTTGGGGAGTGTCCTAATTTCATTCTTTTACATGTAGCTGTCCAGTTTTCCCAGCACTACTTATTGAAGAGGCTGTCTTTTCTCCAATGCATATTCGTGCCTCCTTTGTCATAGATTAGTTGACCATAGGTGCGTGGGTTTATCTATGGGCTTTCTAACCTGTTCCACTGATCTATATTTCTGTTTTTGTGCCAGTACCATACTGTCTTGATTACTGTAGCTTTGTTGTATAGTCTGAGTCCAGGAGCCTGATTCCTCCAGCTCCGTTTTTCTTTCTCAAGATTGTTTTGGCTATTCAGGGTCTTTAGTGTTTTCATACAAATTATAAAATTTTTTGTTCTAGATCTCTGTAAAATGCCATTGCTAGTTTGATAGAGATTGCATTGAATTTGTAGATTGCTTTGAATAGTATAGTCATTTTCCCAGTGTTGATTCTTCCAATCTGAGAACATGGTATAACTCTCCATCTGTTTGTATCATCTTTAATTTCTTTCATCAGTGGCTTATAGTTTTCTGCATACAGCTCCTTTGTCTCCTTAGGTAGGTTTATTCCTTGGCATTTTATTCTTTTGTTGCAATGGTAAATGGGAGTGTTTCCTTAATTTCTCATTCAGATTTTTCGTCATTAGTGTATAGGAATACAAGAGATTTCTGTGCATTCATTTTGTATCCTGCTACTTTACCAAAATCATTGATTAGCTCTAGTAGTTTTCTGGTAACATCTTTAGGATTCTCTATGTATAGTATCATGTCATCTGCAAACAGTGACAGCTTTATTTCTTCTTTTCTGATTTGGATTCCTTTTATTTCTCTTTCTTCTCTGATTGCCGTGGCTAAAACTTCCAAAACTATGTTGAATAATAGTGTTGTGAGTGGGCAGCCTTGTCTTATTCCTGAACTTAGAGGAAATGGTTCAGTTTTTACCATTGAGAATGATGTTGGCTGTGGGTTTGTCATATATGTCTTTTATTATCTTGAGGTAGGTTCCCTCTGTGCCCACTTTCTGCAGAATTTTTACCATAAATGGGTGTTGAATTTTGTTGAAAGCTTTTTCTGCATCTATTGAGATGATCATGTGGTTTTTATCCTTCACTTTGTTAATACGGTGTATCATATTGATTGATTTTGGTATATTGAAAAATCCTTGCATTTTTGGGATAAACCCCACTTGATCACAGTGTATGATCCTTTCAATGTGTTGTTGGATTCTATTTGTTAGTATTTTGTCGAGGATTTTTGCATCTATGTTCATCAGTGATACTGGCTTGTAGTTTTTTTCTTTTGTTATAGCTTTGTCTGGTTTTGGTATCAAGGTGATGGTGGCCTCGTAGAATGAGTTTGGGAGTGTTCCTCCCTCTGCTATATTTTGGAAGAGTTTGAGAAGGATAGGTGTTAGCTCTCCTCTAAATGTTTGATAGAATTCACCTGTGAAGCCATCTGCTCTGATTGTTCTGTTCTTATTTTCTATTTCTTCCTGGTTCAGTCTCGGAAGGTTGTGTTTTTCTAAGAATTTGCCCATTTCTCCCAGCTTGTCCATTTTATTGGCATATACTTGCTTGTAGTAATCTCTCATGACCCTTTGTATTTCTGCAGTGTCAGTTGTTACTTCTCCTTTTTCATTTATAATTCTGTTGATTTGAGTCTTCTCCCTTTTTTTTTAATGAGTCTGACTAATGGTTTATCAATTTTGTTTATCTTGTTAAAGAACAAGCTTTTGGTTTTATTGACCTTTGCTATAGTTTCCTTCAGTTCTTTTTCATTTATTTCTGATCTGATCTTTATGATTTCTTTCCTTCTGCTAACTCTGGGGTTTTTTTGTTTCTTTCTCTAATTGCTTATGTGTGAAGTTAGGTTGTTTATCTGAGATTTTTCTTGTTTCTTAAGGTAGGAGTGTATTGCTATAAACTTATCTCTTAGAACTGTTTTTGCTGCATCCCATATGTTTTGGGTCGTTGTGTTTTCATTGTCATTTGTTTCTAGGTATTTTTTGATTTCCTCTTTGATTTCTTCAGTGATCTCTTCATTGTTTAGTGGCATATTGTTTAGTCTTGTTGTGTTTGTATTTTTTACAGTTTTTTTTTCCTGTAATTGATATCTAATCTCATAATGTTTTGGTTTGAAAAGATACTTGATACGATTTCAATCTTCTTAAACTTACTGAGGCTTGATTTGTGACCCACAGTATGATCTATCCTGGTGAATGTTCCATGAGCACTTGAGAAGAAAGTGTATTCTGTTGTTTTTGGATGGAATGTCCTATAAATATCAATTAAGTTTGTCTGATCTAATGAGTCATTTAAAGCTTGTGTTTCCTTATTTATTTTCCTTTTGGATAATCTGTCCATTAGTGAAAGATGGGTGTTAAAGTCCCCTCCCATGATTATGTTACTGTTGATTTCCCCTTTTATGGCTGTTAGCATTTGCCTATGTATTGAGGTCCTCCTATGTTGAGTGCATAAATATTTACAGTTGTTATATATTCTTCTTGGATTGATCCCTTGATCATTATGTAGTGTCCTTTTTGTCTCTTGTATTAGTCTTTATTTTAAAGTCTATTTTGTCTGATATGAGAATTGCTACTCCAGCTTTCTTTTGATTTCCATTTGCATGGAATATCTTTTTCCATCCCCTTACTTTCAGTCTGTATGTGTCCCTAGGTCTGAAGTGGGTCTCTTGTAGACAGCATATATACGGGTCTTGTTTTTGTATCCTTTCAGCCAGTCTATGCCTTTTGGTTGGAGCATTTAATCCACGTACATTTAAGGTAATTATCGATATGTATGTTCCTATTACCATTTTCTTAATTGTTTTGTTTTTGTTTTTGTAGGTCTTCTCCTTGTCTTGTGTTTTCTGCATATAGAAGTTCTTTCAGCATTTGTTGTAAAGCTGGTTTGGTGGTGCTGAATTCTCTTAACTTTTGCTTGTCTGTAAAGATTTTAATTTCACTGTCATATCTGAATGAGATCCTTGCAGTGTAGAGTAATCTTGGTTGTAGGATTTTCCCTTTCATCACTTTAAATATGTCTGGCCACTCCCTTCTAGCTTTTCCTCTTTTGTAATGTAATATTTAACACTGTAAATTTCCTTCTCAACACTGCTACAGTTATGTCCACAAATTTTATGTTGTATTTTTCTTTTTATTCAAGTTCAATGTCTTTTTAATTTTCCTTGAGGCTTCCTCTTTTACTAGAGTTATTTAGAAGTGTTTTATTTAGTTTCCAAGTATTCAGAGATTTTCCACCTATATTTTTGTTATTCCTTTCTACTTTGATTTCAATGTGATCAAAGAACATAATTTTTATGATTATAAGTCTTTTAAATTTGTGTTTTGGTGCAGGATACAGCCTATCTTGGAACATGTTGCCCTTGGAAAGAATGTATATTCTGCTGTTGTTGAGTAGAATCTTTTTAAAAATATAATTTAGATTCTTTTGGTTGATAGTTTTGAGTTCTTTTAAAATTTGCTGATTACCTGTTTAGCTGTTCTGTCAGTTGTTGTGAGAGGGGTGTTAATTCTACAATGAAAATTTTGGATTTTTCTATTTCTCTTTCTACTTCTATCAGTTTTTGCTTCACACATTTGACAGTTCTCTTATTTGGTTCATACACATTTAGGGTTGCTATTGCTGCATGATGGACTGGCCTTTTATTGTTGTATAATGTGCTTCTATTTCTCTTGTTTTTCTTTTGCTGTAAAGACTGCATTATTTAATATTAATATAGTCACTCCTGCTTTCCTTTGAAAAATGTTGATATACCAACTTCCAAACTTTTATGTTTAACCTACCTTTGGTTGAAGTGAGTTTCTTATAGACAGCCTACAGTTGGGTTGTGTCATGTTTTTTAAATACATTAGGAGATTGTTTTCTTTTTCTGGAAATTGTCCCCATCACCACAATGGACCAGCCATGTTGGTAAGATGTTGGTTTCAAAAACACCTTTGTGACATTAGGCTTGGTAAGGACACACACATTTCATCCTATGAAGATACTTTTACAACTGTTAGGTTGGAAGATGTGAAATGATAGTAATTTGCTTTGTCCCTATTTCCTCTGGTTTCTCCTAACTTCTAGACCATGTTGTCTAATATTTAGAAGCTAGACATTAGAAGGAACTGGTATAACTTGCTACTAAGAACTGTAAATTATAGAAAACTGCACAGTTGCAGTTTCTCTTCGAATTCTGTAAATACAAGTTTGATGTATGTCAATCATATTCCAGTCTCAGGGCCTTTGCGCTTGCTGCTCCTGGAATTTTCTCCTTTTTAATATTTACATGGCTTACTTGCTCATTTTATTCAGAGCCATGCTGAAGGGTCACTTCCTCAGAGACTCCTTCTTCAGTATCTCTTTCTGTAAGATTTTCTCTCCCTTCTACCTTCTTGGACTATGTCATTTTTATTCAATGAATGATCAATACCTGGCATTCTAGCTTATCAATCTATTGGTTTATTTCCCCTTTTTTGGTCTCCCCTCTAAAATGTAAGGTCTGCTGGAGCCTGGGCTCTGTCTGCCTTGATCACTGGATGTCACTGGTGCCTCAATATTGTGCCTGACTCAGAAGAGGCACTTAAGTATTTGTCAGAATGTGTCCAGAAAAGGGATTCAGAATAGTTGCCTCTTAGTTCCTCTAGAATCTTTCAGCACATGTGTTTGAATTATGGCATTTTATTATGTTTTGTTCAAACTATGCGACTGTGACAATAACATCACACTCTTGGAGGAAAAACCATGCTTTGGCCCTTGATAGTTACTTTCAGAACAATCTAATCAGTTCTATATATAGCAGAAATTCCTCTAGGTTTCTGATAAGAGGTTTGGGCCATTCATTAGATACAGTAACAATTAAATGAATTTTCCCCAACTTTTTTTTTTAATTCTTTTGGCTAGTTGCTATACAGTGTGCTGGTTGTGGGGGAAGGATTAGCAACCTGCTTTCATCCCACCAGTTTTCCCAGGAGTCATAAATATTTTCTTTTCAGTAACTGGATATCACATGAACCATACAGAGCCCTGAGTATCTAAAACCTAGGGATGTTGAAGGTCCTGTGAGATGTTCTCAAACCATGTATATATCAAACATTGCAATAAACTAAAGTAATAATCCACATCTACTAGTCAAATGTCTATGTGGAGATTCTTAGAAGGAAAGAAATAATTTACTTTTAAAAATTATTTTTCATTATTAGTTCCTTTAATGTATAACATATGAATATGTTTCCTTATATGTATATATTTTTCTATCAGACAGAAAAATTCAGCCTTTATTGTATGAAGATCCTAAATATTCTATAAACAGTTTTAATATATACATAATAAGTTAAAATATGTTTTAATATATAATAATTTTGCTGTCCTCACTGAAGAATTGTGGTTTTGGCAATGTGATAGGCTTCAGACGAGTCTGTGGACTTTCCATTCACTTGGTTCTGAGACTTTGGGCATGTTTAAAAACTTCCTTAGAATTTCAGGGGTTTTTTCCATGTATAAAATTCAGATAAATATCTCTACCACTGCTCTAAGAATTAGAACTATCTGTAAAACCTGTATAAAAATCTTTAGTGCACAATAAATAAATGTAAGTATTATGATTATTGAAGACAATTTTATTATATAATTAAATGCTTATTGCTATGCATTTCTAAATTTTTAATGTAAATAAAATCATAATTAGGAAAACAAATTATTTGTCAGACTAAAGGTATTGAGTTTTCATTTGTTGTTTTGGGTAGAATGTTCCCTTGGGTATTCTATCTGCTTTGGGATATTAAAAATATTTGACAGTCAGCTATGAGAATGAAATTTACTTTATTATAATATTATTGGGTTGCACAGCAAAGGACTTGAGCCAAGAATGGGAAAGGGACTTGCTGGGAAAGATCCCAAAAAAAAAGGAAAAAAAAGAAAAAACCAGGTGGGAAAGTATTAAGATGTTATATGTAGAGACACAGGAAACTCCTGGACTGAATGCCTAAGAGTTTATTTAACACATCTCCTTAGCAACTTATTGAGGGTTGTGCTCTTAAGAAAGAAGTCACAACTTTCTAATTTCTATTAATGGGTAGATTCAGATAAGACTGAGACAATTTCCCAAAGCTTTATAAGTCAATGAAGTGTGTGTTATACATAGTCCTAACACAGGATTTCAGATCTGTTAGTGAGATTGACAACAATAACTAAGATATTTCAAGTTCCCATTATGTGTCAGTTATTTGCTATGGGATTTGTACCAAGAGTTTATTCTAAATATGACTGGTGTAAAATAAGTCTTAAAATCTGATTTGGATTTTCTTGTTTAAAAAAATTTTATTATGGAAAATGTCAAATGCAAATAAGATAGAACAGTATAACAAACCCCCAGGTATCCATCACTTTTATTAACTTCAACCAATATTTTTTTCATCCATAGACCCACATACTTAACCTTTTCAGATTATTTTAAAGAAAATCTCAAATATCTTATTGTTTCAGTCACAAATATTTCACTATGTACCTCTAAAAAAGAAGAAATCTTGTTTATAATATAAGTGCAATTGTATTATTTCTTCTGATAACAGGTTGTCTGTAACTTGTTAATAGTATCAAATACTCCTTCAGTATCCAGATATCTCAAGGCAGATATGGAGGGCAAAAGGGAAGAAAACAAATAGAAAAAAACCCAAAAAACAGAAAATAAGTAACAAGGTAATAAATGTAAACAGAATAATATTATAGTCACATTAAATGTAAATTGCCCAAACACTCAACTAAAAAGCAGAGAATGTGGGCTTGGATAAAAGAATAATACTCACTACTATATTTAAAATGGATAACAAACAAGAACCTACTGTATAGCACAGGGAACTCTGCTCAATATTACGTGACAACCTAAATGGGAAAAGAATTTGGAAAAGAATAGGTACATGTATATATATAACTGAATCACTTTTTTGTACACCTGAAACTATCACAACATTTTTAATCAACTATACTCCAGTATAAAATAAAAAGTTTAAAAAAAGAAAACGAAAAGAAAATGGAGTGTGGGAGGATGAGGGGGGAGCGAGTAATGGATCATGAGGTCAGATAATCTTTTTAATTTTAGAGCTGTTTTCCATGGAGAAGGGGCCTCATGAGAGCTGTTGTTTCACATTTGTATGGCTAGTGGCAAATATACCTGGGCAGCACAGCTCTATGAAGACCTGGATTTCCCACCCCAGGGAACTCTGCAGCTAAAGTGCTTGATCTGTCCCAGCAGCACTGACTTAAAGGGAAAGAGAAGTAATGGGGTGCACACCACTAATGCTCCCTGAAATGTTGCCTTATTACCCATCCCATTTCCCTGCACTCTCCTCCTCCCCATGGGAGCACCTGGGATTCACACAAGGACTGAAATCACAGGGAGAAGAAGGGAGCAACAGGCTGTTTTGCAGGGCAATGAAACTGAAAATAGTGAAGGCAAGGGGAATGTGTTTGCTGTTTATAACCAAAACATGAAAACAACATAAAAAACATATAAAAAGTGGTGTTTAACTTCAAATCCATTTTGTGAATGATTGACTCTTCAGCCTTCTTTAACTAAAAAGCCAGACTCTTGCAAAAAAAAAAAAAAAAGGAAGAAGAATACTCAACTATATGCTGCCTAGAAGAGACCCACTTTAAAAATAGAAACACAAATAGATTAAAAATAAAGCATGGAAAATGCACCATGATAACAATAATAAAATTGAATGGCTATATTAATAACAAAAAAGTAGATCTTAGAGCAAAGAACATTACCATGGATAAAGAGTCATTTCATGACCAAGGGGTCAATTCTCCAAGTGAGGGTAACAATCCTAAATGTTTATTTCACTTTACAACAGAGCTTAAAAATAGATAAAGCAAAAACTGATAGAACTGAGAAAAGAAATAGGCATATCCACCATTATCATCAGAGGTTTTAGCAAGCCTCTTTCAATAATTAATAGAAGTAAACAGAAACTCAGTAAAGATACAGGGTAGTTGAACAAGACTATCAATCACCTCACCCTAATTGACATTTATTGAACACTTCAACCAAAACCAGCAGCATGCATATTCTTTTCAAGTGCACATAGGCCTTTCAACAAACTAGACTATATTTTTGGCCATAAAACAAATCCTAGTGCATTTAAAAATTTCTAATAATGCAAAGTATGTTCTCTAATCAAAATGAAATTTATTTATATATCAATAACACAAGGATATTTGGGAAATCCACATATATTTTAAAATTAAACAACAGACTTCTAAATAATTAAATAGTCCATGGTCTAAGAAGAAATCACAGAAAGTTAGAAAATATTTTGAACTGAATAAAAAGACAAACAATATATCATAATGTGTGAAGTACAGTTAATAGGGTACTGAAAGAGAGATATATAGCACTAAATGCTCATACAGAAAAAAAAAAAAAACAAGAAAAAAGGTCTCAAATCAAAGAGCAGAGCTTCCACCTTTTAAAAAAAAAACAAAGTAAACAAAGAGGGAAATAATAAAGGTCAGAGCAGAAATCAATAGAAATTAGGGAAATAAAAGAGAAAAATCAATGAAATCACTTGAGATCAATAAAACTGATAAATGTTGGTCAGATTAATCATGAAAAAAGAGAGACACACTGTAAATATCAAATATGAGATGACATCAAAACAGATTGTGTGGATATTAAAAAGATAATAAATGAATAATAGAAACCATTTTATGCCAACATATTTGATAACTAGGTGAAATGAGCAAATTCCTTAAAGACATAAACTTCTAAAACTCATTAAAAAAGAATTAGGTTACATGATTAGTCCCACATCTATTACTGAAATTGAACTTGCAGTTAAAATTCTTCCCACAAAGAAAACTCCAAGATCAGATGGCTTCACTTGAGAATTTTACCGAACACTTAAGGAATATATAATACCCATTTTACAAAAGTTTCCAGATAATTCAAGAGGAAGGTATACCTCCCACTTCATTCTATGAGGAAGGAATGAGTCTGATACAAAACACAAACAAGCAAACAAACAAAAACCAGAGACCAGAGATGTTACAAGAAAAGTAAACTATAGACCAAAATTAAAATATACACCAAAATTAAACTAGACCATTAAACTAGATGCAAAAATTCTTAACAAAATTTTAAAAAATCAAATGATATATTAAAAGATGATACATCATTACCAAATAAGGTTTATCCCAGGAATGCAATATTGGTTTAACATTCAAAAATCAATAAACATAATTCACCACATTGCCATGCTATAAAAGGAAAACTATATTATCATCTCAATAGATTCAGAAAAAGCATTTGATAAAATGAAATATCTATCATGATAAAAATTCTGCACAAACTGAGAAGAAAAGGGAAGTTTCCCAACCTAATAAAAGGCATCTACAAAAAAAAAAAAAAAAAACTTCAGTTAATATCATACTTAGTCATGAAATACTAAATAATTTTCCTCTAAAATAAGAAATGAGAAAGTTTTATTTTTAATAGCCCCAAACTGGAAGCAATCCTTCTGTTAAACATTGTACTGGAATTTATTGCTAGTGCAATTATACAAGAAAAAAAAAAGTTCAGACAGGAAGGAAGGAAGCCAAATGATCATATTGTCTATGTAGAAAATCTAATGGCATCTTAAAAGAAAGTATTACAATTAATAAGTGAGCTTATCAAGATCTTAGGATATGAGTATAAGAAAATCAATTCTATTTATATTAACAACAAATAATCAGATATTTACATTTCAAAGATTCAATTTCAAATAACATAAAAATATGAAATACAAGCATAGGGATAATTTTGACAAAAATGTGAAAGATTGTAGCTGAAAACTTCCCAACATTGCTGAGAGAAATTAAAGAAAACCAAAATAAATGAGTGAAACACTGGCTTCACACAAATTCTCCCCCAATTTAGTTATAGATTCAACATAATTTCAATCAAACTCCAGCATAATGTTTTGCAGAAATTAGCAAGATGAATTTAAAATCCATATGGAAATGCAAAGAGCCTTTTAAATAATCAAAGTTGGAGAACTAAAACTACCAGATGTTAAGGCAATGTAAAACTACAGTAATGAAAATAGTATGATATTGACACCAAGACAGATGAATAGGGCGATGAAGCAGTATAGCCCAGAAATAGACCCACACATATACAGTCAACTGATTTTCAGCAAGTGTGCAAAGACAATTATATGGGGGAAATCACCGTATTTTCAACAAACACTCCTGAAACATTTGACTGTAAATATGCAACAAACAAACAAACAAAACCTTTTGGATATCTTGCACAATATATGAAAATTTACGCAATTGGTTCAAAGACCCAAACTGTAAAAGCTATAACACTTCTGGAAGAAATACAAGAGAAGAAATTTGTGACCATGGTTAGGCAAATATTACTTAGATTTGATGTCAAAAACACGATGCATATAAGAAAAAAATGAATAAATTAGAAATAATTAAAATAAGTACTTCTGCGTTTTTGAATGACATTCTTAGCAGCATGAAAAGAGAAGCCATAGTTTGAGAAAAAACAATCTTTGCAAAGCAAATATCTGATAAAGGATTTGATTCCAGAATATGTAAATATTCTTCAGACTTCAATAATTAGAAAAGAAAAAACTCAGTTAAAAGGGGTGGCAGGGTAAGGGGATGCTTTGGGGTTCTTGGACCCAATTTCAATCCATGAATGGGGGTTGGTTTCCCACATCTTCCAACAAGCAATTCTGGACATTAGCTGGATGTCCGAGAATTCAACTCAATTCTAACACTATCTACCTGGAGACAGCATTAGATTCCACAGGTAGAGGGCTCAGTCCTACCAGACCACTCACCCACCCCTATTTCAGAGACCAATTATAAGTCCAGGTGCTTTTGACCCCACCGGCTATAGGTTGGAAGTTCTAATGACCTCCATCTTGGGGTTCAGATGCCAGTCACAAGTCCAAGTTGTTACCTGTCCTTCTGACCTACTGGCTCCCATGATACCCTTCTTGGGTTTGATTAATTTGCTAGAGCATCTCACAGAACTCAGAGAAACATTATACTTACTAGATCACCAGTTTATTATAAAAGGATATAAGTTGGGAACTGCCAGATGCCTAGAGCAAGGTATGGTGAGAGGGCACAGAGCTTCCTTGTCCCCTTGGAGAGCACCATTATCCCCAAAACTCCAGGTGCCCACAAAACCAGAAGCTCTCTGAACCCAGTCCTTTAGGGTATTTATGGAGGCTTCATTACTTAGGGCATGGTTGATTAAATCATTGGCCATTGATGATTGATTTAACCTCTAGCCCTTCATTCCTCCCTGGAGGTCAGGGATGGGGCTGAAAGTTCCAACTCCCTAATCATGTGGTCTGCTTTACTGGCAACCAGCCGCCATCCTCTGGTGCTTTCCAAAAGTCTCCTCATTAACATAACAAAAGACACCTTTTATCACTTTCAACACTTAGGAAATTCCAAGGGTTTTAGGAGCTGTGAGCCTGGAACTGTGAAGGAAGACCAAATATATATGAGAAATGTATTTTGGTCTTCTGAATGACCAAATGTATATTTTTCTTATAAATTACAACATTGCAAGGGGCAGAATATTTGAAGACACACTTCACCCAGAAGATGTATGGGTGACATATACAATTGAATATTATTCAGCCATAAAAAGGAACAAAATAGTGCCATTTGCAGAGACATGGATAGAATTAGAGACTGTCATACAGAGTGAAGTAAGTAAGAAAGAGAGAAACAAATATCGTCCATTATTGCTTATATGTGGAATCTAGAAAAATGGTACAGTTGAACTTATTTGCAAAGCAGAAATAGATACACAGATATAGAGAGCAAACTTATGGATACCAAGGGGGGAAGGGGGGTGGGATGAATTGGGAGACTGGGATTGACATATATACACTACTATGTATAACATAGATAACTAATGAGAACCTACTGTATAGCACAGGAAACTCTACTCAGTGCTCTGTAGCGACCTAAACAGGAAGGAAATCTAAAAAAGAGGGGATATATGTGTATGTATAATTGATTAACTTTGCTGTACAGCAGAAACTAAAACAACATTGTAAAGCAACTATACTCCAATTAAAATTAAAACAATAATAACAACAAATACCGGTGCTAAGGGCACCAGAATGTTGCAAAAAATAAATAAATAAATACACAAACTTCTTACATCATTAGTCCTTAGAACAAGCTAATTAAACCATAATAAGATATTACACACTATTAGAATGGCTAAAATTAAAAGAACTGACCATGCTACATATCACCATAGCAGTGCTGAGAATGTAGAGAAATTGGAAACTCTCATAAACTGCTGGTGGTACAACTACTTTGAAAAACAGTCTGGCAATTTCTTAAAAAGTGAAACATAAATGAAACCATATGTCAATACAAAGTGCACAAATGTTTATACTAACTTCATTTGCAGTAGCCAAAAACTTGAAGCAAGCCAAATATCCATCAATAGGTGAATCATGAAATAAACCAGTATGCCAATGCCGATACAATCCAATGCTACCCAGAAATAAAAAGAAATGACTTATTGATCTATGAAACAACATAAATTATATCTCAAAATAATTATCCTGAGTGAGAAAAACCAAACAAAACAAGAGTACATACTGTATGATTCCATTTAAATAAAATTCTAGATAATTGGGACTTCCCTGGTGGTCCAATGGTAAAGAATCTGCCTTCCAATGCAGGGGACGTGGGTTTGATCCCTGATCACGGAACTAAGATCCCACATGCCGCTGGGCAACTAAGCTCACGCACCACAACTACTGAGCTCCTGCACCTCAACTAGAGAGCCTGCATGCCACAAACTACAGAGCCCACGTGCTCTGGAGCCCACACAGCACAACTAGAGAGAAGCCCTTGCACCACAACAAAAGATCCTGCATGCCGCAACTAAAAAGACCTGATGCAGCCAAAAATGAATATTTTTATTTATTTATTTATTTAAAAATATTTATTTTTCATAAATAAATATTTCAAAAATATTTCAAAAATATTTCAAAGCATATTTCAAAAATATTTATTTTTTTAAAGATTTATTTATTTATTTATAAATAAATAAATCTTTAAAAAAATAAAATTCTAGAAAATTGAAAAAAATCTATAATGACAGAAAGCATATTAGAGGTGGTCATATGGAGATGTGAAGGGCATTTGGAGAGCGGAAGGGGGTAGAGATTACAAATGAAACTTTGGAGAGTGATGGATGACTATTACCATAATTATGGTGATGGTTTAATGGATGTATACATGTCAAAACTTAGTAAATTGTACATTTAAATATATACAGTTTAGTGGATGTCAATTATATCTCAAAAACGTTTTTTTTTAAACTACAGAAAAATGTATTTTTTTTTTTTTTTTAAATTTTATTTATTTATTTATTTTTGGCTGTGTTGGGTCTTCGTTTCTGTGCGAGGGCTTTCTCTAGTTGCGGCAAGTGGGGGCCACTCTTCATCGCGGTGCGCGGGCCTCTCACTATCACGGCCTCTCTTGTTGCGGAGCACAGGCTCCAGACGCGCAGGCTCAGTAGTTGTGGCTCACGGGCCTAGTTGCTCCGCGGCATGTGGGATCTTCCCAGACCAGGGCTCGAACCCGTGTGCCCTGCATTGGCAAGCAGATTCTCAACCACTGCGCCACCAGGGAATCCCGAAAAATGTATTTTTATAAACACTGTTTTTTCCCTGTTTCTTCCACCCTATGTTCCCTTCCTCTATAGACATTGAACATTTTTATGTAATTTATATAATTTCTTAAATAAATAATACCATTCCATACAGAATTTATTCCACCTTGGTTTTTCATGTAATTATATATCCTGAGATATAGTAGTATATAGATATATTCCTCATTCCTTTTTTCAGCTGCATAATTCTCCATTGTGTGAATACAGCATAGTTTAACTGTTACATATTGATGTTTGGGGGTTATTTTCAGTATTTCAGTATTAGTAAAATAATAATATAAAATAGTGGTGCAATGGGTTAACTTGCTCATTCTTTTCATACCTTTTGATAATACATTTTTGGAACATATTCTTAGAAGTGATATTTCTGGGTGAAAGAGAAAATGCAATGTAAGTTTGCTAGAGATTACCAAATTCTCCTTCACTGGGGTTGTACCACTTAATATTCCCACTGTTAATGTATGAAGTACCTGTATTCTAACTGAGTATATTGTCCTGAGTATACACCCTGAACAGCAGAGTATAATGTCTGACATTGGATCTTTGCCTGTACCTGAAAGATGGAAATTTTTGCCTCAGCTATTTGACTAAATGATTAGACACTAGTGTCAATAACTGGGTAATTTGGGAAAAATAGAGTACCCCCTGTTTTACTGCTGTCATACACCAAAAACTTAACACTTCATAGTAACCTTAAATTGGCAAATTTATGGAGTGAATTATATCTCTCCAAAATTCATGTATTGAAGTCCCAAGACCTGGTGATTCAGAATGTAACCATATTTGGAGATAGAGCCTTTAAAGTGATAACTGAGTTGAAATCAGGTCATATAGGTGAGCTGTAATCCATGCAACTATATTTGGAAATAACCCTTCAAAGAGGTATTTAAGTTAAAATGAGGCCCACAAGGTGAGGTCCTAGTATGACTAGTGTTCTTACAAGAAGACAAAGAAATACCAGGGGTGCACACACAGAGATTTAAGGTCATGTGAGGACACAGCAAGAAGCTGGCCATCTGCAAGCCAAGGGGAAAGGCCTCAGAAGAAACCAAATCTGTCAACACTTTGATCTTGGACTTTTGGCCTCCAGAACTGGGAGAATATAAATTTCTGTTGTTTAAACTATGTAGTCTGGTATTTTGTTATGGCAGCCCTAGCAAACCAGCACAGCATATTTACCATGTAGTAATTACTTAAGTCTATTGTTCCAATTGATAGTAACTACCAACCAAAAAAAGTCTCATAGACATTTTATAATTCAGAAAATAGAGTAAAAAAGGTGGTATTCTAACAGTGGGGCAAGGAATATGATATTATGTACTTACTATTTATTATCTCAAAGTATCAATGACTACCCACCCAAATAAGCATATTTCAATTTTAATCAGTAATTCTCAAAATGTGTGTGAAGCATCTCCTGGGAACTTGTTAGAAACCCACTTATTGGATCTCACTCCAGAGCCACCAAACCAGAAACTTTGGTGGTACGCCCCAGCTGTTTGTGGATTAATAAACTCTCCAGGGGAGTCCAGAGCACACTCAGATTTGAGAAGAGAACCACTGTACTAATTCACCTCCACCAACCACCAGAGTGACTTATAGACCTAGAATGCAGGTTTCCTTGTGTAACTCCTTCCCCTGCTCAACATGGTTCATTAAGCTATCCATAACCAATATGATCTACTAAGATCTTCTACCAGAAGTGCTCAAATGCTTATAGGTTAGGATATGGAGTTCATAGCCTGGGTTTGAATCCCAGCTCTATCACTTATTCATTCTGTATTTGTGGACAAATTATCTAATTTCCTCACCCATGTCACATGGATAATTATGCCTGCCTCATAGGATTGCTGAGGATCAAATTAGTTAATACATGTAAAATGCTTAGAACAGGGCCTGGTGTTTAATAAGTGGTCAATAAATATTAGCTGTTATTATATTATTATTATTATCAATATTATTATTATTCCACCCCTTCCTCATTACCTATTACACTCCATCTCACATTTTGCTCCAGTAATACTGAACTGCTCATGGTATCCTGCTTATACTATGCTGTTCATTCTATTATTTGACTTATTCTAAGCCTTTACTTACATTGTTTCCACCGCCACAAGCACCCCTCTCATGAGTTTTGTTACTTAGATAATGCTTACTTATTTTACAACAAAATTCAATGATCCTTTCTTCCAGGAAGTCTTTTCCCACACCCTCTTCACCACCCACCTTAGGTTGAAGTCTGTGGTCCTATTTGGTGTTTCCTTCATATCAGTGCTTAATTCTGGGTTGCAGAGGCTGTCCAGGTGCTCATAAACCACTTCCTTATTCCTGGGCTCAAAGCTAGCTGGCCTTTTCCAGTCTCCCTTGCAGGTAAGTGTGACTTTGTAATTGGTTTCTAGCCAATGGACGTCAAGCAGAAGTGATATGTGACTCTTCCAGGTCTGGCCTTGGAGAACCTCTCCAGGATAATCCTCCATCCTCTCTGTCTGCCACACTGAAGATTAAGCAGATGTTTTCAGAAGGGGATGGAATCATCAGACGAAAGGATCCTGGGTCCTATGTGAACACAGGAAGCCCATCAACCTAACCATTAGGCACACATATGTTGAAATCATTAGTAAAAAGTGTTAAACTGCTAAGACTTAGAGATTTATCTGTTACAGTAGTTAACCTTACCTCAACAAATACATTCCATAATCATACTGAAAACATAGTATTGAAATTATATTTTTATTTATATGAATGATTTTCTAGACAGCAGTAAAAATTCTGAGTTTCAAGACTGTGCCGTGTCTTATTCATATTTGTATCCCTAAATAAATGCAGATGTTCAATGAAGGCTTGAATTCAATGAATGATGACTTGAAATATTGGGAGGTACATATGGAAACTACATATAGTAGGTGATTAATAAATGTTATCTCATTTAATTATCACAACAATGCTTGTGGTATATGTCCTGTTCTTTATTTTATAAGCAAGGGAATGGACACAAGAGGACAAGCAATTTGGGCAAGGTTGACAGCCAACCTATTGAGATTGAGAAATGATACCCAGATCTGCCTAACTTTAAATCCCATGTGACTTTCTCGAAACATGTGTCACAGAGTCTATGGAAATCTACAATTCATATCCATAACCTTGTGTCTTATTTTTTTTAGGAACACTTAGGCCATATTTTGGTTCCACAGTTCTCCAATGGAGAAGAAAACTTTCAAAAATCTCAGAAATTAATTTTCTTTCTAGGGAACCTTATTAGAAGTTATTATTTTCCAAAATATTTTTGGTCTATCATGTTCACCTATTTCATTTTTTAAAAGTCTTATACTTACCCTTTGAATAAGTGCTCTAAGTTTTTATTTAATGGGAGGAAGAAGATGATTTTTTCTTCAAACAATGAGGTAGTTTATGATTTAATGGAAAATAAGATACCAGCAACTTGTTATCTTCCAACAGGAACTCTGCAGTCCTTTGCTTGCACACTCCTTATTAGTCTCCTTGGCAATGGGTAATCACTTGTTTCCCTTAAATAGATGAGATGCCAACAAATATGTAATAGTGGTTTGATACATCAGCAAAGAAAAGTGCTATAATGACAGCATAATAAATCTGAACATGAAAAGCTAATAGCCACATTAGTGACAGCCTAACTATAGTGTGAGAAGCACATGGAGCCTGAATTTTCGGCTTCCGTTTCATTCTCTTTGTGTTATCAGTCCTCCCTAGAATGGCCTCCTCCCACCCTCTCTCCCTTTGCATAGCCTGAAACCTGTAAAAGGATAGAAACGCTTCAAAATAAAATAGACCTGTTAATAATTTCTTCTTTCCTCCCATACAAGAAGGACGTTAAATTATTCAGGATCCAGGTAAATATTTTTATAAAAAAATATGAGTTTGGGGCCATCCTTGAAGAGTTAAATGTGTAATTTGAACCCAAGATATTTACCGAAATATGTTGCATTTAGGGGTACTCACCTTGATTTGTTCCCATCACGGTCATTCATCTCTGTTAGGATATCCTCTTTGTTATCTGATTAAATATCACAGCTCTGTCGTAGAAGCCAGCACAGAACTCACCATGGTTCTTTCACAGTGGAGCCAGGGGTGTCTGAGGTGGGCTTAGAGTCACTGCCTTTGAAGATGAAACTAGGTCCAGTGAGCCTGCTTGACCCATGTGGGGCCATCCTCTCTTGTCGTTGCTGGGGACATATGGGCTTTTTTTTTTTTTTTTTTTAATTTATTTATTTATTGATTTATGGCTGTGTTGGGTCTTCGTTTCTGTGCGAGGGCTTTCTCTAGTTGTGGCAAGCGGGGGCCACTCTTCATCGCGGTGCGTGGGCCTCTCACTATCGCGGCCTCTCTTGTTGTGGAGCACAGGCTCCAGACGTGCAGGCTCAGTAGTTGTGGCTCACGGGCCCAGTCGCTCTGCGGCATGTGGGATCTTCCCAGACCAGGGCTCGAACCCATGTCCCCTGCATTGGCAGGCAGACTCTCAACCACTGCGCCACCAGGGAAGCCCGACATATGGGCTTTTGCAGGGACCAACGGATAGCCATTGCTTTCATTCATCTTCAGAATTAACTGTGCTTAGCAGTGGCAGCAGATTTAGGCTAAAATGAGAAGTCAGCCACACAGATCTCCTACATCTCCTCCTTTCTTTGTTTTCAATGCCACTTCCTCCACTCCCAATGGTTTCTTCTAGTTTTTTCCATCTTCCTTTAACCTTGGGTACCCAATTCTGTCTTTTCCCTTGACAGAGTAACAGAATCATCTGAAAAATGTGTCTCCTGTAAGACATTAAGTAGTCCAACATGAAAAGGTGAGACTAGAGAATAAAACAGATTGAAGAAGTAACAAACTAATCAGTATAAATATTCTGATAATAGAAATTATTGCTATCACCTGACAAGTACTTACCATGTGTCAAGCAGTGTGTGAAATTCTAGGCACATGATTTCCACTGAATCCTTACAATATGGATATTACTGTTGTGATTTCACGGGCAAATGAAGTTTTCATTGATGTCAAACATCTTGTCCAGGGTCACATAACTAGAAAGTGGCAGAATCAGAATTTTTTAATTAATTTTTATTGGAGTATAGTTGCTTTACAATGTTGTGTTAGTTTCTATTATACAGCAAAATGAGTCAGCTATACATATACATATAGCCCATCTTTTAAAAAAAATTTTTAATAGATCTTTATTGGAGTATAATTGCTTCACAATACTGTGTTAGTTTCTGTTTTACAACAAAGTGAATCAGGCATATGCATACACATATCCCCATATCCCCTCCCACTTGAGCCTCCCTCCCACCTTCCCTATCCCACCCCTCTAGGTCATCGCAAAGCACCAAGCTGATCTCCCTGTGCTATGCAGCTGCTTCCCAACAGCCAACTATTTTACATTCGGTAGTGCATATATGTCGATGCTACTCTCACTATCCCCTCTTTTTTGGATTTCCTTCCCATTTAGGTTATCACAGTGCATTAAGTAGAGTTCCCTGTGCTACACAGTATGTTCTCATTTGTTAACTATTTTAAACATAGTGTCAATAGTGTATGTGTATCAATCCCAATCTCCCAACTCCTCCCACCTCCCCTTCCCCCTTGGTATCCATACATTTGTTCTCTATGTCTGTGTCCCTATTTCTGCTTTGCAAATAAGATCATCTATACCATTTTTCTAGATTCCACAAATCAGGATTTTAATCCACATCAGCTTGTTTCCAAAGCCAATGCAGAGTTGAAAGGGTCATTTCAGGCCAATTCATAATTTTCTACAAACTGTAGTCATCCTTCATTCAGAATTCTTTGAGAGTGATGAACCAAACTCTGAATAGTTCCAGGTCTCTGCCTTCCAAGGCACCTACTCCATCTTTAATAATAAGAGAAAGAATAGCTACTATTTATGTAATGCTTGCAATGTGCCAGGCACATTCCGAAACCCAAACATGATCAGTGGTTTTAACCATGGGCTCTGGAGTCACTGCTGGGGTTTGAATCCTTATTCTACCCTTGTGAGACCTTGGGCCTCTGTACCTCACTTAAAGCCTTAGTTTTCTCATTTCTAACGTGGGGAATAATAAGATTCCCTATAATGTAGGGTTATTATGAGAATAGGATGAGGTCATACACACAAAACTCTTGGGACTGACAGCACATGGAGACATTTAGTAAATGTTAAGTAGATTGTAAGTTGTTTTTCTTGTTCTTGTATGCAGGGCACTGTGCTAAGCCACTCACATACATTGTTTCACCTGATTCTCTTAATAATTCTGTACTTTCTGCACTATGGTTATCCTTATTTTACAAATAAGAAAGATGAGGCATGGAGGGGTGATGTAAATTTCCTGAGGATACAAAAGTGAGTAGTGGCTCAGCCAGAATTCTAACCCAGGCATTATATCTCCAAAGCCTGCTTTCTCAGCAGCTGGCACCCTGACTCTTGATTGTGAGATAACATTGTAAGTTAGAAAGCATGTTTCTACGTGAAGCCAAACTGTGTCCATGAAACTTTAACCCCTTCATCTTAGGTTTTGTTATTAATATTTTACACACATCACTGAACCATGAGAATGTTCTCTCTCCTTCCATCTAAGGCTCCTCATCCCTCCTCACCCACCCAACCCCACCCAGCCACCCTGCTTCACTTACTTTATATCACAAGTCATTTATTAAAGATACTCTGGAGGAAATGCACAAAACAAATATATGTAACTGAAAGCAAACAGACAGTTCACAATGTGTTTCACCAAAAGTCTGTCTAAAATTTAACAAAATACAGATTTAAATAGGGATCAAGGTTTTTCTTATGATGGAAAATTGTAATAGCGGCAATCCATTGAATCTGGGGATTTGTCAACCAATTCTCTGAGAGGATTCAGGTTTGTATCCCTCTTGGCCACCAGGAGAGGGGAATGACATCCAGACTTCACTCTGGCCTGGAGGGGACAGAGGGTTTGGCTTGGCAGTCCAGGGTACCATACACCCACAATGCACCACCCTCCAGGAAGCAGCAATTTTAAGCAAAGTTCTGTGCCTGTTGCAAACTTGTATCATAGCAACACACACATTTTTAATAAATAAATGGCTCTCCAAATAACTTTATTCACTGAGGAGAGATTTCAGGATCTTGCTTCTCCATCTGAATAGCAATTGATGTTCAGTTCTTCCTGTGTTGAATCTAAAAACCACACAAACTCTCTTCCCTCTCTGTAAATTATTCTCACAAGTGGAAAATGCTTTGGTTTTCAGGAGATGGTAAAAAATTGTTTTTCAAAATCCTCTGGAGTTACGGGAGAAACAATGTTAGGGATGAGAGCTTTGATTTAAAAGGATGAATCTCTGTTGGATGTCATTTCCGAATCCACCCCTAGAACACTGACTTGGCTGAGGATTTGTCCTGATTTCATTTCCAGTGGATTCGTGTTGTGCTCCTCTCAAGAATCTTGCAGTTTGCTGGGAAAAGGGGATGGTGGAGTGAAGAAACAGAAAAAATACAAGATAAAACATTAAATAATTTTTTACACACATAGTTTTGCAATAGAATTATGCAATTATGCAATTGAACCGATGAAATCAGTTCCAAGTAACCTCTATTGAAATGCCAAACAGTTCCATTTTCACTCACCCCCTCATTATCCCCCACTTCTGTCCTCCACGGTCTATGGTGAGTGGATCTAACATAAGCCAAAGCGTCCTCTTATCAAATGTCTCTAGCTGTCTGAAAAACATTCACCCAACCTCTGTAGAACAGAACTTCATCCTTTAGAAAGATCATGGAATCCCTTCCTGTTTGGCTCTAGACTAATTTCAGCTCCTCTTTCAGCTTTCTGAAATGCTTTCTCATCTGGAAGCCTTTCTTGACCTCCCGTCTCCTCTTAGGTACCTCTCTTTTGGTTCTCATGACATTTTGTATACTTCCCTAGCATAATCTACATTTATTCATCTGCATGTCCATTTACTTCCTAAAGTGTGAAATTCTCAAGGCAGATGCTAGGTCTTAAGCTTTATTTTAAAATCCCAATTGCTTAGCAAATTGTTTTTTCAAGAAATGTTTGTTGGATGGGTGGACGAGTAGATGGCCGAACTAAATGATAAGACCTAATGGAAATCTTGGCATCACTACCTTTAAAGCTCATTAATTAAACATTCGTTAATTTAGGATGATTAAATAGAGTGAAAAGAGCAATTGGTTTTAAAGAAAAAAGATGTTCTAAAATTTTATTATGTTGATAGTTGTACAATTCTGAAAGTAAATGAAAAATCATTGAATAAAAAGAAAAAAGACTTGGGCTTAAATATCTACTATAGCACTTACTTGCTATTTGGTCTGATTGGTTAACTTCTGAGACCATGAAATATCTCTTTTATAAAGGGATTTTTATAAAAATGAAACAAGATTAAGTATAGAAAGGGTCTGGTCAATTATAAGTGCCCAATAAATGGTAGCTCTTATTATTTCTAAACCTAAGGACCTATCTACACTTTAAAACATATTTTTATTTCTAAATAAAAATAATTGACGATCTCCCAGCACACACAAATGCATGCACAGACATGTTCTCCTTAACACTAAAGTTTGGACAAATAGATGATTTATCACACATGCATACATGTGCACACAAACACACACACACACACACACACACACACAATCAGGCGTATAAAATGTCTGTTGTTCCCTAAAAATACCAGTTTTGGCCAAAGAACTCTTGCTTGTTTGTACAAGGCATACTAAGGGATAATGATAATAATAATATAATAATAATAATGGTGACATTTATATAGCGCTTATTATGTGCCAGGTGCTGTTTCAAGCACTTCACCTCTGTTAAGTTAGCTAACTGACACAAGAACACTATGAAGTGGATGAACTATTCGTATGCCCATTTAACAGGTAGGGAAACAGCACAGAGTAATTCAATAATTGGTTCAAGCTCGTGCAGTTAGTAAATAGCATAATTGTTGGGCAAGTTCCTTAAGGTTGCAACGATATGAAGTTACCTCACTATGAAACAGATGTCTGTCAGAAACCAGTCCATGTTCCCAGAACAGAATATACCCAACCTTATCAAGCTAAACATCTTGGAAAGGATTTACAGAAACATATACGTAAGTCCAAAATATGTGTGGTGGTTGGATCAGGAGGCTTCAGATTCTCACCCTAGTGAATGGTGTCTTTGATTGTTTGTTATTTGCTGGCACGTCAAGTTGCAAGACTCTCAGACATGGTGGGTGGCAGGCAGGGGTATGCAATGCAGATGCCCAGGGTGCCATTTGGATTTGGAGCTCAAAATACTTTGTGTGTGCTTTGTACTTGAAGTGGAATGCTGTGATAGCTGGGGCATGTGAACTCTCCAGAAACTGCCTCTGCTACGTAATCATATCAGCTGGTATCTAAACCTTCCCATTTTTATTCTGGTCCATCTGCATAATGCTTATATCTATGAAACACAATTCACCTGTGCTTTATTACAGAGACTTATGAAGTCATCACAGAAAATGAAAACTACATACACATATTCCTAGTTGTTTGTTTTCTCTATGGAAGAGGCATGGCATAAATGAATAGCAAATTCCAAAATCATGCATTGTTTGCCTAAATAATGTACTGTTACAGAAGATTTATGCCAAAGCGGAAAAATCCCTTTTGTGAAAAAAGGCCAACCATTGTGGTGACAGCATTCCAATGTTTTGTATTATTCCAAAGATGTAAAGAAAGACTACTAAAAGATGTCAGGACTAGTATCTCTTTTAGATAGGGGTTTAGTGTACATAAGAATCATCAGGAGAGTTGTAAACAGCAAAGGCATTGTCTTCTGACTCTCTCTATTAGGTACATAATGAGTTTTCCTGGTGATGTGACAAACGCTGCTCAAGGGCATCTTTAGCTGTTTAATAGTTAACACTATTTGTTTTAAATGCTCCCAAAACTATAAAGAATTACAGAAATGATCTATTAACCCTTATGTCATTAGATCCTAAGATATGCAGGTATTCTTGTACAGGAAATTGGAAGACAAATTTGGCCTTGTAAATTTTTCTACCATATTTAAGATGTCCATTCCCTGTCATATATTTCACCTGTGTTGGCTGGAGCCCTTGTTCTTACATAGAGGGGACAGGGAAATCCCTTGTCCAGAAGTCCAGGGTTTCATGCTTTCCAACTGCTGATAAAGAATTCATTAGAGTTTTGTCTGGATATATGCCCAGGAGTGGAATTCAAAATAATGCCATTTGCAGCAACATGGATGGACCTAGAGATTATCATACTAAGTGAAGTCAGTCAGACAGAGAAAGACAAATACCATATGATATTACTTACATATGAAATCTAAAATATGACAAAAACCAACCTATCTATGAAACAGAAACAGACTCACAGACACAGGTCTGTGGTTGCCAAGGGGAAGGGGGTTGGGGGAGGAAAGGATTGGGCATTTGGGATTAGCAGAAGCAAACTATTATATATAGGATGGATAAACAACAAGGTCCTACTATATAGCACAGGGAACTATATTCAATATCCTGTGATAGACCATAAAGGAAAAGAATATAAAAAACAGGAGAAAATGACAGCCTCCAGGAGAGCTCATGCAGAGGAATAGTCTCTGGGGCTTCTGCAACAAGTGTCTTTCTCCCCACGGTGAGTGACAGCCACCACACCTCCCCAGGAGACCTTCCAGGACCCGCAGCCATGTGGCTGACAGGGTCTTCATGCTCTGGCCGGGTGTCAGGTCTGTGCCTCTGAGGTGGGAGAGCCGAGTTCAGGACATTAGTCCACCAGAGACTTCCCAGCTCCATGTAATATCAAACAGCGAAAGTTCTCCAAGAGATCTCCAGAGATCTCCATCTCAACGCTAAGACCCAGCTCCACTCAATGACCAGCAAGCTCGATGGGTGGACACCCCATGCCAAACAACTAGCAAGACAGGAACAAAACACAACCCATTAGCAGAGAGGCTGCCTAAATTCTTAATAAGGTCACAGACACCCCAAAACGCACCACCGGACATACTCCTGCCCACCAGAAAGACAAGATCCAACCTCATCCACCAGAACACAGGCACTAGTCTCCTCCACCAGGAAGCCTACACAACCCAGTGAACAAACCTTAGCCACTGGGGACAGACAGCAAAAACAACGGGAACTACGAACCTGCTGCCTGCAAAAAGGAGACCTGAAACACAGTAAGTTAAGAAAAACGAGAAGACAGAGAAACGCACAGCAGATGAAGGAGCAAGGTAAAAACCCACCAGACCAAACAAATGAAGAGGAAATAAGCAGTATACCTGAATAACTGAGGCAGAAGAATGGATAAGCGACCTGGAAGATAAAATAGTGGAAATAACTACTGCAGAGCAGAATAAAGAAAAAAGAATGAAAATAATTGAGGACAGTCTCAGAGACCTCTGGGACAACATTAAATACACCAACATTCGAATTATATGGGTCCCAGAAGAAGAAGAGAAAAAGAAAGGGATTGAGAAAATATTTGAAGAGATTATAGTTGAAAACTTCCTTAATATGGGAAAGGAAATAGTCAATCAAGCCCAGGAAGTGCAGAGAGTCCAATACAGGATAAACCCAAGGAGAAACACACCAAGATACATATTAATCACGCTATCAAAAATTAAATACAAAGAAAAAGCTTTAAAAGCAGCAAGGGAAAAACAACAAATAACATACAAGGGAATCCCCATAAGATTAACAGCTGATCTTTCAGCAGAAACTCTGCAAGCCAGAAGGGACTGGCAGGACATATTTAAAGTGATGAAAGGGAAAAACCTACAACCAAGATTACTCTACCCAGCAAGGATCTCATTCAGATTCGACGGAGAAATTAAAACCTTTACAGACAAGCAAAAGCTAAGAGAATATAGCACCACCAAACCAGCTTTACAACAAATTCTAAAGGAACTTCTCTAGGCAGGAAACACAAGAGAAGGAAAAGACCTACAATAACAAACCCAAAATAATCAAGAAAATGGTAATGGTAGGAACATACATATTGATAACTATCTTAAATGTAAATGGATTAAATGCTACAACCAAAAGACAGAGACTGGCTGAATGGACACAAAAACAAGACCCGTATATATGCTGTCTACAAGATACCCACTTCAGACCTAGGGACACATACAGACTGAAAGTGAGGGGATGGAAAAAAGATATGCCATGCAAATGGCAATCAAAAGAAAGCTGGAGTAGCAATTCTCATATCAGACAAAATAGACTTTAAAATAAAGACTACTACAAGAGACAAAGAAGGACCCTACATAATGATCAAGGGACCAATCCAAGAAGAAGATATAACAATTGTAAATATTTATGCACCCAGTATAGGAGCACCTCAATACATAAAGCAAATGCTGACAGCCATAAAAGGGGAAATCAACAGTAACACAATCCTAGTAGGGAACTTCAACACCCCACTTTCACCATTGGACAGATCATCCAAAATGAAAATAAATAAGGAAACACAAGCTTTAAATGATACATTAAACAACATGGATTTAATTGATATTTATAGGGCATTCCATCCAAAAACAATAGAAGACGCTTTCTTCTCAAGTGCTCATGGAACATTCTCCAGGATAGATCATATCTTGGGTCACAAATCAAGCCTTGGTAAATTTAAGAAAATTGAAATCATATCAAGTATCTTTTCCGATCACAACCCTATGAGACTAAATATCAATTACAGGAAAAAATCTGTAAAAAATACAAACACATGGAGGCTAAAGAATACACTACTAAATAACCAAGACATCACGAAGAATTCAAAGAGGAAATCAAAAAATACTTATAAACAAATGACAATGAAAACACAACAGCCCAAAACCTATGGGATGCAGCAAAAGCAGTTCTAAGAGGGAAGTATAAAGGAATATAATCTTACCTCAAGAAACAAGAAACATCTCAAATAAACAACCTAACCTTACACCTAAGGCAATTAGACAAAGGAGAAAAAAAAAAAACCTCAAAGTTAGCAGAAGGAAAGAAATCATGAAGATAAGATCAGAAATAAATGAAAAAGAAATGAAGGAAACAATAGCAAAGATCAATAAAACTAAAAGCTGGTTCTTTGAGAAGATAAACAAAATTGGTAAATCATTAGCCAGACTCATCAAGAAAAAAATGGAGAAGATTCAACTCAATAGAATTAGAAATGAAAAAGGAGAAGTAACAACTGACACTGCAGAAATACAAAGGATCATGAGAGAGTACTACAAGCAAATATATACCAATCAAATGGACAACCTGGAAGAAATGGACGAAGTCTTAGAATAGCACAGCCTTCTGAGACTGAATCAGGAAGAAATAGAAGATATAAACAGACCAATCAGAAGCACTGTAATTGAAACTGTGATTAAAAACCTTCCAACAAACAAAAGCCCAGGACCAGATGGCTTCACAGGTGAATTCTGTCAAACATTTAGAGAAGAGCTAACACCTATCCTTCTCAAACTCTTCCAAAATATAGCAGAGGGAGGAACATTCCCAAACTCATTCTACGAGGCCACCATCACACTGACACCAAAACCAGACAAAGATGTCACAAAGAAAGAAAACTACAGGCCAATATCACTGATGAACATAGAGGCAAAAATCCTTAAAAAAAAAAATACTAGCAAACAGAGTCCAACAGCACTTTAAAAGGATCATACATCTTGATCAAGTGAAGTTTATCCCAGGAATGCAAGGTTTCTTCAATATACGCAAATCGATCAATGTGATAAACCATATTAACAAATTGAAGGAGAAAAACATTATGATCATCTCAATAGAGGCAGAAAAAGCTTTTGACAAAATTCAACACCCATTTATGAAAAAAACCCTCCAGAAAGCAGGTATAGAGGGAACTTACCTCAACATAATAATGGCCATATATGACAAATTCACAGCCAACGTTGTTCTCAATGGTGAAAAACTGAAACCATTTCCACTAAGATCAGGAACAATACAAGGTTGTCCACTCTCACCACTATTATTCAACATAGCTTTGGAAGTTTTAACCACAGCAATCATAGAAGAAAAAGGAATCCCAATCAGAAAAGAAGAAGTAAAGCTATCAGTGTTTGCAGATAACATGACACTATACATAGAGAATTCTAAAGATGCTACCAGAAAACTATTAGAGCTAATCAAGGACTTTGGTAAAGTAGCAGGATACAAAATTAATGCACAGAAATCTCTTATATTCCTATACACTAATGATGAAAAATCTGAATGAGAAACTAAGGAAACACTTCCATTTACCATTGCAACAAAAGAATAAAATACCAAGGAATAAAACTACCTAAGGAGACAAAGGAGCTGTATGCAGAAAACTATAAGCCACTGATGAAAGAAATTAAAGATGATACAAACAGATGGAGAGATGTACCATGTTCTTTGATTGGAAGAATCAACATTGTGAAAATGACTATACTACCCAAAGCAATCTACAGATTCAATGCAATCCCTATGAACCTACCACTGGCATTTTTCACAAAACTAGAACAAAAAATTTCACAATTTGTATGGAAACACAAAAGACCCCGAATAGCCAAAGCAATCCTGAGAAAGAAAAACGGAGTTGGAGGAATCAGGCTCCCTGACTTCAGACTGTACTACAAAGCTACAGTAATCAAGACAGTATGGTACTGGCACAGAAACAGAAGTATAGATCAAAGGAACAGGATAGAAAGCCCAAAGATAAACCCACACACGTATGGTCACCTTGTTTTTGATAAAGGAGGCAAAAATATACAATGGAGAAACGACAGCCTCTTCAATAAGTGGTGCTGAGAAAACTGGACAGCTACATGTAAAAGAATGAAATTAGAACACTCCCTAAGAGTATACACAAAAATAAACTAAAAATGGATTAAAGACCTAAATGTAATGCCAGACACTATCAAATTCTTAGAGGAAAACATAGGCAGACCACTCTATGACATAAATCACAGCAAGATCTTTTTTGACCCACCTCCTAGAGAAATGGAAATAAAAATAAAAATAAACAAATGGGATCTAATGAAACTTTAAAGCTTTTGCACAGCAAAGGAAAAGATAAACAAGATGAAAAGACAATCCTCAGAATGGGAGAAATATTTGCAAATGAAGCAAGTGACAAAGGATTAATCTCCAAAATATACAAGCAGCTCATGCAACTCAATATCAAAAAAAAAACAAAACAACCCAATCCAAAAATGGGCAGAAGACCTAAATAGACATTTCTCCAAAGAAGATATACAGATTGCCAACAAACACATGAAAGGATGCTCAGCATCACTAATCATTAGAGAAATGCAAATCAAAACTACAATGAGGTATCACCTCACACCTTTCAGAATGGTCATCATCAAAAAATCTACAAACAATAAATGCTGGAGAGGGTGTGGAGAAAAGAGAACCCTCTTGCACTGTTGGTGGGAATGTAAATGGATACAGCCACTATGGAGAACAGTATGGAGGTTTCTTAAAAAACTAAAAATAGAACTACCATATGACCCAGCAATCCCACTACTGGGCATATACCCTGAGAAAACCATAATTCAAAAAGAGTCATGTACCACAATGTTCATTGCAGCTCTATTTACAATAGCCAGGACATGGAATTAACCTAAGTGTCCATCGACAGATGCATGGATGAAGAAGATGTGGCACATATATACAATGGAATATTACTCAGCCATAAAAAGAAACGAAATTGAGTTATTTGTAGTGAGATGGATGGATTTAGAATCTGTCATACAGAGTGAAGTAAGTCAGAAAGAGAAAAACAAATATTGTATGCTAACAGATGTATATGGAATCTAAAAAATAATGGTTCTGAAGAACCTAGGGGCAGGGCAGGAATGAAGACGTAGATGTAGAGGATGGACTTGAGGACCCAGGGAGGGGGAAGTGTAAACTGGTATGGAGTGAGAGAGTGGCATGGACATATATACACTACCAAACGTAAAATAGATAGCTAGTGAGAAGCAACCACATAGCACAGGGAGATCAGTTCAGTGCTTTGTGACCACCTAGAGGGGTGGGATAGGGGGGTTGGGAGGGAGATGCAAAAGGGAGGAGATATGGGGATATATGTATATGCATAGCTTTTTCACTTTGTTATACAGCAGAAACTAACACACCTTTGTAAAGTAATTATACTCCAATAAAGGTGTTAAAAAAGGATATAAAAAATGAATGTGTATATAAATGTGTAAATGAATCACTTTGCTGTACAGCAAAAATTAACACAACATTGTAAAGCAATTATACTGCAAGTTTTAAAAAAATGAATACTTTAAAAAAATGAATTCATTAGTCCAGCAGGGCCTCTCCTTGATGCTGAGTAATCGATGACCCTTCTAACACCAATCTTATCATTGTAGTAAAGCAACTGCAACACACTGAAGACTAAATAAAAGCAATCTGTGATCTGAATACAACAGGTATTGGCCAAGAGCAGTAGAAGGGTTGACGACTGAGTATAGATTTTGCAATTTGATGTGAACATCTTAGATCACTGTTCTGTAAAAGGAAATATGGTAAAAAAACGGTGAAGTGCTCTGAATCTGAACTAATCTCGGTGTCATCAGCACAATCATGTCCCTATCACTGTGATCACTGTCAACATTATTATTCGTCAATCAATTTGATTAAGAACTGTGCCCTTTACCTGTACTACAAACGATTTCCGATTATCTATTCTTTAACTAGATTCTATGAAATTTTGTTATTCTCTCTATGAAAGAGCCTGATTAAAATTTTTGCACTGTATGGTAGAAAAAAATTTAGGCATTGGAATTCTTGATCTAAATATTGTCTCCAAAGCTCGCTTACTGTTTATTTTGGGGCAGCTGGTCCATCTCTCTGGTCTTATTTATTTTACATTTGTCATATGTTGTTAGAAGTAGTTCACCCGTGTGATCATTGATTAGATGAATTTTTTCTAAAAAGCATATGATTTGGTATAGAGACTGTTACTGAATATGTTTTAGTTTTATTCCCCTGACTTATCTGACATAGTATAGGGTATATTATAACTGCACACTAATAAAGAATGCATGAATGCATGGAAGGGGAATAGAAGGATGAACAAATAAAAAATACAAAAAGTTTATTTATAAGGTAAAAGATGAAGGAAGCATTCTCTCTTTCTCCCAAGTAGATTTCCTCGAAAAACAACATGTTTTATTTAATAGAATGTACCACGCAGAAAATTTTATTATTGGAAGGGTCCTTATATGTCATCTATTTCAACACACTCATTTTGCAAATTGGGAAAAGGACAGTCAAAAATAAACTGTCCGTACAATTTATCAACCAAACCAGGACATTTCTGAGCTTAAAATGGAGCACTATTAATGATTTCATCGGTGCCACAGGTGCTAATTGGAAGTGTTCCAGGCAAACTAGGATTACTAATCAGCTTATCCAAAGATGGCCCATGACTTGCCAATGGTCCTAAGAACTGATGTTAGTCATCTCTTTTTTCAACAGTTCAGCATTTTTTCTGACCACACCTGTCTCTTTTAATACATTACCCTTAGGTTATATTATTGATCAAATAATATTTTAAAGAATTATTAAAAATATTCAGAGCTTCCCATGAAATCAGTCTGAAGCCTTAGCTTTCTTCTCTGGCCCTATTCTACTTCCTTCATTCCTTTTCCCCCAAGAATACACCCTCTGAAAAAAACAACTTTCATGAGAGTGCCATTTCAGGCTCTGCTTCTGGGGGACCCAACTGAAAACAACAGGATGGGTTGTAGACAGCAAGGGGCAGACTGTTCAAGAAAAAAGAAAAGTTGGGGAAAAGATAGTTTGGGGGTCCCTGTTCTGCTTCCCTGTACCTCAAACTTCAAGGATAAAGATGGAAGCCTTGATGGTGCTGGTTGGGCTCAAGAACCAGGAAAGTCCTAAGATTGTAAATAACCCATTAAAGGTAAGGGTACAAATTGTGTTCATAAGCTCCCTGGGAATGGTGAGGTGAGCCCAAAGGGGGTTTATCTGTGTCCCCAAAGCAGGTGTGTTGAAGCCCTACCTCTAGTACGTGAGAATGTGACCCTATTTGGAAATAGTATTTTGGTAGATGTAATTAGTTAAGATGAGGTCCTACCTCCAATGTGAATGGTGTCCTTATAAGAAAAGGAGAAGAGACACAGCCCTGTAGAGGAAGGTGATGTGAAGGCACACAACGAGAAGCCCAATGTGAAAACAAAGGCAGAGATGAGATTCTGCATTGTATCTACAGTCAAGGAGTGAAGGCAACTTCCAGAAAAGTAGGAGAAGGCATGGAATGGATTTTCACTCTGAGCCCCAATGAAGAAAGCTAACCTATCAACACCTGGACTTTGGACTTCTAGCCTCCAGAACTGGGAGAGAATGACTTTCTGCTGTTTTAAGCCATCAAAGTTTATAGTCATTTATTTCGGCAGCCCTAGGAAACAAATATACCTAAGTATACAATAGCAGTAAGTTAGCATAAGCTAGGCTTTTGTTCATAAATCTGGCAGAACAATATCTGTACCAGTGTGGCTGGCAATTGAGCCCTGCCTCTCCCACTTCTCACCTAGAAAGAATCCAGAGAAAAGAAAACAGTGTGCAAAAGAGGCTTTGTTTTGTCCTACCCTGTAAAGCATTTTGCTTCCATTGAGTCCTGCATCTTCAGCTAAATACATCACAAACATGCAGCGGGTATGTTTATGTAGTCTTTCCCATCATAACCCAACCCACCTGAAATGCTCTGACACTCTTGAAAATAACTCTGATTAATGAATAAAACATGATCAACTAATAATTAGCACTTGAAGATGAACTCTTTAACAGGAGGGTAATTCAGTACTGTTCTAATTGTTTCCCCCAGCATCAGACCTTAGCTGACATTTGGTTTTAGCTTCAGCATAACAATTCCCAGGCTATGTTTAGAAAGACTATGAGCAGTTTCCTAGGACTTGGCCAGAAATTATTCACAATGCCTGGATTACACACTTTGAAAAATGTGAAGTTGTATGTTAGTCAAGATTCCAAATCTAGCTTTGGCTTAGGCTCCTGGCTTGGAATATTCAACAGAAACTTATGATCAACCATAGTGTTCTATTTCTAAGCAAAACAACATGAAAGAGACCTTTGCTATTAGATAGTTAGCAATTTAAGAATCCCAGAGGTTAATCAATGTCACTGTGTTAGTTTATTGACCAGGCAGATAATAAGGATAGATATTTTGGCACTCTATGGCTAATTCTATATTTTGAATGCTGTTCCTAAATATGGGAAGGAAGGGGGGTTATTTCAAATGTTAATAATAAAAATACTTTTATATGGATTTTTTTCAAACTAATAATCTGCCAGCTTCCAGGTATTTGGGGGAAAGTTGTATGTGGCTCCCTCCCCCGCACCAAAAAAAAGAACCAAAATGGAGCAAAGTTATGTTCAGAAACATTACTATTTCTGAATTTTTCATCATGTTTTAACTTGAAGAAAGAATAGAAGAGAGAAGGATTTATTTTTCGTGTGTAAGATACTTGGTTTCTTCCTGAAATCCAATTTCTGCTATTAGCCAAAGCCAAACTCTCCTGAAGGAAAATGCAAAGAAAATGACAGAATCCCTTTTTGAATATAGTCACCCACACCTGAATCAAATCATTCCTCGGTGTCAACTCCAAGAAATCACACACAAACACTCCAGTCCTTAATTTCTTGTAGGTCATATTCTAGTGAAGGGAGACTGGACTGAAATTGATGTTGGCAAAACATTGTCCCTTATGAAACCGCCTATCCAAAATGAGAATCAAAAACACTGCAAGATAAAACCAGCAACAATGGACTTGGGGAGGGGGGTGGGGGGGGAAGGTGCCGGGATGCAGAAGACCCTGAAGATCGGCTGGCAAAAGAGTATGTGGTAGTTGAGAACCAATAAGCTGTACTGGGGTTTGCAAACCCAGTGATTACAGGGGCCTGGAAGGAAGCAGTTACTGGGGCTTCGGAGTCTAGATCATAATAAACTGTACTTCCCTCCTTTGTCCAAAGGGGGCAGTCAGTTCAATAGCGGCCAATAGTTGCCTAGTGGGAATGCAGCACTAGGGTTCTTAGCTTTTTCTGATTTTTCAAGAGAAATCAGAATTTCCAACTTAAAAAAAATTTTTTTTCTTTTTTTAAAGATATTTGGGAGCTAATTAAAATTTGTGTAAAAAACAATGTTCAGGCAAAAACAAACCAACAAACAAAAAAGACACTTTTTGTGCCCTATGGAAACATGGGCTATTATCTCACAACCTCCTCTCTGCATGGAATTTAATTTCAGCAAGGGCCAACCACTGGGTTTCAAAGTTATAAATGAAATGATTGTTCTGTCTTACACTTAATTGAAATATCCTAAGTGAAAAGTCCTAAGATGAGAATTCTTGTCTTTCTAACATGGGAGAAAGAAGGAACCATGGAACAGACAGCAGAAATGAATAAACACACTATATTTTCCTTTTCTTTTTCCTGTAAACAACAGATTTCTTTTTTTTTTTTTTTAACATATTTATTGGAGTACAATTGCTTTACAATGTTGTGTTAGTTTCTGCTGTATAACAAAGTGAATCAGCTATGTGTATACATATATCCCCATATCCCGTCCCTCTTGCATCTCCCTCCCCGCCTCCCCATCCCACCCCTCTAGGTGGTCACAAAGCACCGAGCTGATCTCCCTGTGCTATGCAGCTGCTTCCCACTAGCTATCTATTTTACATTTCGTAGTGTATATATGTCAATGCTACTCTCTCACTTCATCCCAGCTTACCCTTCCCCCTCCGCATATCCTCAAGTCCATTCTCTATGTCTGTGTCTTTATTCCTGTCCTCTCCCTAGGTTCATCAGAACTTTTTTTTTTTTAGCTTCCATATATATGTGTTAGTGTACAGTATTTGCTTTTCTCTTTCTGACTTACTTCACTCTGTATGACAGATTCTAAGTCCATCCACCTCACTACAAATAACTCAATTTCGTTTCTTTTTATGGCTGAGTAATATTCCATTGTATATATGTGCCACATCTTCTGCATCCATTCATCTGTCAATAGACACCTAGATTGCTTCCATGTCCTGGTTATTGTAAATAGAGCTGCAGTGAACACTGTGGTACATGACTCTTTTTGAATTATGGTTTTCTCAGGGTATATGCCCAGTAGTGGGATTGCTGGGTCATAAGGTAGTTCTATTTTTAGTTTTTTAAGGAACCTCCATACTGTTCTCCATAGTGGCTGTATCAATTTACATTCCCACCAACAGTGCAAGAGGGTTCTCGTTTCTCCACACCCTCTCCAGCATTTATTGTTTGTAGATTTTTTGATGATGGCCATTCTGAACAGTGTGAGGTTTGCATTTCTCTAATAATTAGTGACGTTGAGCATCCTTTCATGTGTTTCTTGGCAATCTGTATATCTTCTTTGAAGAAATGTCTATTTAGGTCTTCTGCCCATTTTTGGATTGGGTTGTTTGTTTTTATGTTATTGAGCTGCATGAGCTGCTTGTATATTTTGGAGAATAATCCTTTGTCAGTTGCTTCATTTGTTACTATTTTCTCCCATTCTGAGGGTTGTGTTTTCATCTTGTTTATGGTTTCCTTTGCTGTTTAAAAGCTTTTAAGTTTTATTAGGTCCCATTTGTTTATTTTTGTTTTTATTTCCATTTCTCTAGGAGGTGGGTCAAAAAGGATTTTGCTATGATTTATATCATAGAGTGTTCTGCCTATGTTTTCCTCTAAGAGTTTTATAGTGTCTGCCCTTACATTTTGGTCTTTAATCAATTTTGAGTTTACTTTTGTATGCAGTATTAGGGAATATTCTAATCTCATTCTTTTACATGTAGCTCTCCAGTTTTCCCAGCACCACTTATTGAAGAAGCTGTCTTTTCTCCATTGTATATTCTTGCCTCCTTTATCAAAAATAAGGTGACCATATGTGCATGGGTTTACCTCTCAGCTTTCTATCCTGTTCCATTGATCTATATTTCTATTTTTGTGCCAGTACCATACTGTCTTGATTACTGTAGCTTTGTAGTATAGTGTGAAGTCAGGGAGCCTGATTCTTCCATCTCTGTTGCCCTTTCTCAAGATTACACTGGCTATTCGGGATCTTTTGTGTGTCCATACAAATTGTGAAATTTTATGTTCTACTTCTGTGTAAAAGGTCATTGGTAGTTTGATAGGGATTGCATTGAATCTGTAGATTGCTTTGGGTAGTACAGTCATTTTCACAATGTTGCTTCTTCCAGTCCAAGAACATGGTATATCTCTCCATCTGTTTGTATCCTCTTTAATTTCATTCATCAGTGTCTTAGAGTTTTGTACATAGAGGTCTTTTGTCTTCTTAGGTAGGTTTATTCCTAGGTATTTTGTTCTTTTTGTTGCGGTGGTAAATGGGAGTGTTTCCTTAATTTCTCTTTCAGATTATTCGCTGTTAGTGAATAGGAACGCAACAGAATTCTGTGCATTAATTTTGTATCTTGCTACTTTACCAAAGTCATTGATTAGCTCTAGTAGTTTTCTGGTAGCATCTTTAGGATTCTTTATGTATAGTATCATGTCATCCGCAAACAGTGACAGTTTTACTTCTTCTTTTTTGATTTAGATTCCTTTTATTTCTTTTTCTTCTCTGATTGCTCTTGTTAAAACTTCCAAACTATGTTGAATAATAGCAGTGAGAGTGGGCAACCTTGTCTTGTTCCTGATCATAGAGGAAAGGGTTCAGTTTTTCAACATTGAGAATGATGTTGGCTGTGGGTTTGTCATATATGTCTCTTATTATGTAGAGGTAGGTTCCCTCTGTGCCCACTTTCTGGGGAGTTTTTATCATAAATCGGTGTTGAATTTTGTTGAAAGCTTTTTCTGCATCTATTGAGAATATCATATGGTCATTACCCTTCAATTTGTTAATATGGTGTATCACATTGATTGATTTATGTATATTGAAGAATCTTTGTATTCTGGGATAAACCCCACTTGATCATGGTGTATGATCCTTTCAGTGTGCTGTTGGATTCTGTTTGCTAGTATTATGTTTATGATTGCTGCATCTCTGTTCATCAGTGATATTGGCTTGTAGTTTTCTTTTTTTGTGACATCTTTGTCTGGTTTTGGTACCAGTATGATGGTGGCCTCATAGAATGAGTTTGGGACTGTTTCTCCCTCTGCTATATTTTGGAAGAATTTGAGAACGACTGGTGTTAGCTCTTCTCTAAATGTTTGATAGAATTCACCTGTGAAGCCATCTTGTACTGGGCATTTGTTTGCTGGAAGATTTTTAATCACAGTTTCAATTTCAGTGATTGTGATTGGTCTGTTCATATTTTCTATTTCTTCCTGGTTCAGTCTCAGAAGGTGGGACTTTTCTACGAATTTGTCCATTTCTTCCAGGTTGTCCATTTTATTGGCATATAGTTCCTTGTAGTAGTCGCTCATGATCCTTGGTATTACTGCAGTGTCAGTTGTTACTTTTCCTGTGTCGTTTCTAATTCTTGATTTGAGTCTTCTCCCTTTTTTTCTTGATGAGTCTGGCTAATGGTTTATTAGCTTTGTTTATCTTCTCAGAGAACCAGATTTTAGGTTTATTGATATTTGCTATTGTTTCCTTCATTTCTTTTTCATTTATTTCTGATGTGATCTTTATGATTTCTTTCCTTCTGCAGACTTTGGGGTTTTTTTGTTCTTCTTTCTCCAATTGCTTTAGGTGTGAGATTAGGTCATTTATTTGAGATTTTTCTTGTTTCTTGAGGTAGATTGTATTGCTATAAACCTCCCTCTTAGAACTGTTTTTGCAGCATCCCATAGGTTTTGGGTCATCATGTTTTCACTGTCAGTTGTTTCTAGGTATTTTTTGATTTCCTCTTTGGTTTCTTCAGTGATCTCTTTGTTATTTAGTAGCGTATTGTTTAGCCTCCATATGTTTGTAGTTTTTACAGTTTTTTTTCCTGTAATTGATATCTATCTTATAGTATTGTGGTCAGAATAGATACTTGATATGATTTCAATTTTCTTAAATTTACCAAGGCTTGATTTGTGACCCAAGATATGATCTATCCTGGAGAATGCTCCATGAGCACTTGAGAAGAAAGTGTATTCTGTTGTTTTTGGATGGAATGTCTTATAAATATCAATTAAGTCCATCTGGTCTAATATGTCATTTAAAGCTCTGTATCCTTATTTATTTTCATTTTGGATCATCTATCCATTGATGAAAGTGGGGTGTTAAAGTCCCCTACTATTATTGTGTTTCTGTCAATTTCCCCTTTTATGGCTGTTAGCATTTGCCTTATGTATTAAGGTACTCCTATGCTGGGTGCATAAATATTTCAATTGTTATATCTTCTTCTTGGATTGATCCCTTGATCACTATGTAGTGTCCTTCTTTGTCTCTTGTAATAGTCTTTATTTTAAAGACTATTTTCCCAGATATGAGTATTGCTACTCCAGCTTTCTTTTGATTTTCATTTGCATGGCATATCTTTTTCCATCCTCTCACTTTCAGTCTGTATGGGTCCCTAGGTCTGAGGTGGGTCTCTTGTAGACAGCATGTATATGGGTCATGCTTTTGTATCCATTCAGCCAATCTATGTTTTTTGGTTGGAATATTTAATCCATTTACATTTAAAGTAATTATTGATATGTACATTCATATTACCATTTTCTTAATTGTTTTGTTTTGTTTTTGCAGGTCTTCTCCTTCTCTTGTGTTTCCTGCCTAGAGCAGTTACTTTATCATTTGTTGTAAAGCTGGTTTGGTGGTGCTGAATTCTGTTAACTTTTGCTTGTCTGTAAAGGTTTTAATTTCTCCATCAAATCTGAATGAGATCCTTGCTGGTAGAGTAACCTTGGTTTTTGGTTTTTCCCTTTCATCATTTTAAATATGTCCTGGCAATCCCTTCTGGCTTGCAGATTTTCTGCTTAAAAACAGCTGTTAACCTTATGGGGATTCCCTTGTATGTTATTTGTTGCTTTTCCGTGGCTGCTTTTAATATTTTTTTCTTTGTATTTAATTTTTGATAGTTTGATTAATATGTGTCTTGCGTGTTTCTCCTTGGATTTACCCTTATGGGACTCTCTGTACTTTCTGGACTTGATTGACTATTTCCTTTCTCATGTTAGGAAAGTTTTCGACTATAATCTCTTCAAATGTTTTCTGAGACTCTTTCTTTTTCGCTTCTTTTTCTGGGACCCCTATAATTCGAATGTTGGTGTGTTTAATATTATGTCAGAGGCCTCTGAGACTGTCCTTAATTCTTTTCATTCTTTTTCTTTATTCTGCTCTGCGGTAGTTATTTCCACTATTTTATCTTCCAGGTCATTTATCCATTCTTCTTCCTCAGTTATTTTGCTATTGATTCCTTCTAGAGTATTTTTAATTTCGTTTATTGTGTTGTTCATCATTGTTTGTTTGCTCTTCAGTTCTTCTATGTCCTTGTTAAATGTTTCTCTTATTTTTGCGATTTTAGATCATCTTTACTGTCATTTCTCTGAATTCTTTTTCAGGTAGACTGCCTATTTCCTCTTCATTTGTTTGGTCTGGTGGGTTTTTACCTTGCTCCTTTGTCTGCTGTGTGTTCCTCTGTCTTCTCATTTTGTTTAACTTACTGTGTTTGGTGTCTCCTTTTCACAGGCTGCAGGTTTGTAGTTCTCGGTATTTTTGGTGTCTGCCCCCAGTGGGTGAGGTTGGTTCAGTGGCTTCTGTAGGCTTCCTGGTGTAGGGAACTGGTGCCTATGTTCTGGTGGGTGGGGCTGGATCTTGTCCTTGGGGTGGGCAGAGCCACGTCTGGTGCTGCATTTTGTGGTGTTTGTGAACTTAGTATGACTTTAGGCAGCCTCTCTGCTAATGGGTGGGTTTGTGTTCCTGTCTTGCTAGTTGTTTGGCATGGGGCATCCAGCACTGGAGCTTGCTGCCCATTGTGTGGAGCTGGGTCTTATTGTTGAGACAGAGTTCTCTGGGAAAGCTCTCACTGATTGATATTACATGGGTCCAGGAGGGTTTTTTGTTCCAATATCCTGGACTAGGCTCTCCCACCTTGGAGTCTCAGGCCCGACTCCTGGCTGGAGCATCAACACCCTGTCAGACACATGGCTCAGAAGAAAAGGAAGGGAAAATAAAAACAAAAAAACCCGAATAGATAGAATCCCAAACCAAATGGTAATAAGAATACTAAACAGACAAAATCACACAAAGAAACATACACACACACTAATAAAAAGAAAACAAACAAACAAACAAGTAAAAAAAAGAAAAAGAACAGTCAGAATCCTAGGACAAATTGTAAAAGCAAACCTAAACAGACAAGATCACCCAAAGAAACATACATATACACACTCACAAAAAGAGAAAAAAGGCAAATATATATATATATAATAAAAAATGAAAAAATAGTAAAATAAAATAAATAACATTAAAAAATAAATAAGAAGAATAGTAAAAAAATTAAAAAATTAAATTAAATTAATAAAAGGAAGAGAGCAGCCAAACCAATAAACCAATCCACCAATAATAACAAGCACTAAAAACTAAACTAAGATAAACATAAAACCAGAAACCAATCAGTTGCAGAAAGCAAACCCCAGGTCTACAGTTGCTCCCAAAGCAGTTGGTCCCAAAGCAACTGCTTCAATTTTGGGAACCTTCATTGTCTAAGCAGATATTCTTCAAATACAGAGTTTTTCATGTTGATTGTGGGGATTTAATCTGCTGCTCCTGAAACTGCATGGAGAAACTTCCCTTTTTCTTCTTTGTTGGCCCAGCTCCTGGTGTTCAGCTTTGGTTTGGCCCCGCCTTTGTGTGTAGTTCACCCTCAGGCTCCTGTTCCCCTCCCAGACAAGAGGCAGTTAAAGCAGAGGCTGATTAGGGCTCACTCAAGCTGTGAAGGAGGGATACGGTAGTCATAATTGGAATGCAGAGTGAGCCTGAGGTGGAAGAGGCCAGCATGACATTGCAACAGCTTGAGGCACACTGTGTGTTCTCCTGGGGAAGTTGTCCCTAGGTCACAGAACCCTGGCAGTGGTGGGCTGCACAAGCTCCTGGAGCACTGCGGGTAGTGACCTGTACTTGCACACAGGATTCTTGGTGGCAGTGATGGCGGCGTTAGCGGTTCATGCCCCACTCTGGCGTCCGAGCTGATAGCCCATCTCTGGAGCTCGCTTAGGTGGTGCTCTGCCTTCTGTGGGCACACGGAGTGGGAATCCCCTCTCCTTGTGCACCCCGAAACAAAGATTTCTTGCCTCTTTGGCAGGTCCAGACTTTTCCCCAGACTCCCTCCCAGCTAGCTGTGGCACACTAGCCCCCTTCAGGCTGTGTTCATGCAGCCAACCCAGTCCTCTCCCTGGGATATGACCTCCGAAGCCCAAGCCTCAGCTCTCAGCCCCCACCTGCCCCAGCAGGTGAGCAGACAAGCCTCACAGGCTGATGAGTGTTGGTCGGCACTGATCTTCTGTGTGGGAATCTCTCCACTTTGCCCTCTGCAGCCCTGTTGCTGTGCTCTCCTCCATGGCTCCGAAGTTCCCCCCCGCCACCCCCTGTCTCCACCAGTGAAGGAGCTTCCTAGTGTGTGGAAACTTTTCCTCCTTCACAGCTCCCTCCCAGAAGTGCAGGTCCCATCCCTATTCTTTTGTCCCTGTTTTTTCTTTTTTCTTTTGCCCTACCCAGGTACGTGGGGAGTTTCTTGCCTTTTGGGAAGTCTGAGGTGTTCTGCCAGCGTTCAATAGGAGTTCTGTAGGAGTTATTCCACATGTAGATGTATTTCTGTTGTATTTGTGGGGAGGGAGGTGATCTCCACATCTTACTCCTCTGCCATCTTGAAGGTCCTCCAACACATTTCTTTTGAGAAACAGTCATGAGACACATGTTCTGTGAGTCACTAAATGTCTTAGTTGGTACTTGGAACAATTGTGTTATATGGTTTTTCTGTACTTCTTGGAATGGTAAGATGTTACAAACAAGTAAAGTAGAACATGTAGTTTACAGACTTAATTTGTGCTAAGGATCCTCTTCCAAAGAGCCTTAAAATTTAAACTAAGAAGAAAAATATTTCCCAAATTAGATACATTGCCTATGGGTTATTTATGGATGAAAGAAAAATAAGCAACCATCTTTATTTCATGAACTAAGTGAATAATAAAGATGTAAATGAACAAATTTCCTGAAACCACCAGTAATGTTACATTTACCTGGACAATTTTACAATTGTCAAAGAGAGAGGAGACAATGGCTATGGATGTTTCTAGAGCTGCTGAGGGAACTAGGGAGATTTCATCCCATAAAAATACCACTAGTGACTTTCTTTTATTGAAACTGAAAAGTTCTTCTTAAAGAATTCCTGATTATTTGTTCACAGCTGCAAGTTTGAGTACAGGACCAGAGTCAGGATAGAATATGTTATATTTTACATTTCTCTGTCAATAAAATTGATAGCAGCTTCATTTCATATTGTGGAAACTGTTGGCATATGAGCAGATTTTACTGTATGATTTAAAACAGAAAACAGCATGATACGAGTGATATGAATTGTTCTGATTATTATTAGTATTTTAGGACTTTACTGGCACACCAAGGGCTATTCTTTGGGTCTGCAATTAAAATAAATAATAACATCAACACAAACAATCACCATTCAGCTATCAAAATGTAAAACACATGCAAAAAATTCCATCTCAATGGTCCAAGTCCACCTGGGGACATATATAACCTTTGATGAAAGGTTAATCAGCATGCTTTGGCAAGATGAAAAGAGCAAAGCCATTTACTGAACACGTGGGCTGAGAAGGTGGCACAAATTTGCAACCTGAGCATTTTGGCTTCTGCAGCTCATGCCATGTTCCCAACGTGAGGAGATGAAGCTGCTTTCCCCCAGTAGTTCCACCCCAGTGAAGCATTATGGTAGCTGAGTGATGAATCAGAGACCCCTGTCTGACTAGCAAGTCAATTTCTTTAATCTTTGGTTCCATTCTTCTTTTTCCTTTTTCTGTAAAAATCAAGCTAGCCACGTCCACTGTACCTCTTCAGTATTTGTGGTAATGCTCTTTTGAATATGAGGTATTATTGTTATCAAGTAAAACCTTACGAAACTTTTTGCCAGGCGGTGGATATTGGACAAAGCCCTGCTTGTATTCTCTAAGCTATGAGAATATAAGGGGAGAAAAATCACGTAAAATTTTTTCCCTTAAGCAGTTTTTTTTTTTTTTTTTCCTTTTGGCTGGGTTACACAAATGTAGGGCAAACCATAGACTATTGTTTAAAATTTGGAAATATTATTCAATTTTTAAAAATGTTAATGCCAGAGTTTCCCGTCAGAAGTCTGGTTGTCAAAAACAAATACAGCCTCTAATTTGTGGTCACTAAATGAATTTGGATTAGGCTATTTTTAGATCTTGAGATTAAGGCTCAAATTGGCTTCTGTCAGTAAACAGCCATACTGTCATCACTCAATTCATTCGACAGGGTCTGTTTGTAGTTCTATTGTTAAGAATCAGCATTTAAAAATAGCCAAACTGGGAACTCTACTCATTATTTTGTAATAACCTATATGCGAAAATAATCTGAAAAAATATATAGATATATATGTATGTATAATTCATCACATTGTTGTATACCTGAAACTAACACAATATTGTAAATCAACTATACTTCAATAAAAAATAAAAACAATAAAAATTAAAATAGCCAAATCTCCAATTTTTGTGAGAGTTAACTATCTCATTATACATTGGTTAATACTAATTTTTCCTTTGATTGACCAGTATAAGGAGACAATTTAAAATTAATTGTAAAATTAGAGTAAATATTACTAGCAGAAATGCTTGTCTACAATTACATAAGGAAACTTCAGTTGAACTGACATAAGATTTAAACTTATAAAAGAAATTTTTAAAAATAGGACTAACAAATTTCCCAAGAAAAGCAATGTTCCCCTCACAGATTTAGAGAACAAACTTATGGTAACTGGTGGGGCGGGGGGGCGGGAAGGGTGGGGAGGGATAGTTAGGGAGTTTGGGACTGACATATGTTTAAACTAGATGACCAACAAGGACCTACTGTATAGCACAGGGAAAGCTGCTCAATATTATATAACAACCTAAGTGGGAAAAGAATTTGGAAAAGGATATGTGTATATATATAACTGATTCACTTTGCTGTACACCTGAAACTAACACAACATTGTTAGTCTACTATACTCCAATATAAAATAAAAATTTTAAAAAAAGAAAAGGAAAGCAATGTTCTCAGCATATAACTGCATGTGTGTATAAGGCAATATTTCTTGAAACAATCCATCAAGTTTTTGTTTTTGTTTTTCAGGACAAAATTGAGTATCTAATATAGCTACATATGATGTTGCTTTGGCATCAGATCAGTTCCATTTCAAACAGTATGTAGGAGTATGAACACTGTAAATATAAGATGCATTTTAAAACAATTTTATTGAAATTTAGAGGAATTAGCCTTAGATTTTGGGACCAATTTGAAGAGGCAAATGACCTGCTTTCAGTAAATACCGCCTTTTTTGAAGCATATCTCTATAAAGTAATTTCATTATTATTCCTATTTTTTCCAGAAGAAAATCATCAAGATACTGAGTTGGCTCAGTTTCCTCATAGATAATCTGTGTTGAAGCTGGAAACCACTCTTTGTTCTGTGATGGTCAATCTTGCGCCCAGATCCCTTGGCCACAAGGCTTTTCCCCAATATCGAACACTTCCACACATGTTTCCATAATCCCTTTAAAAAAACAGATGGCATCCTGTGAAATTCTTTTTGACTATTTCATGAAAACTAAACTTTCTAGAACTTTGAGAACTTTATTTCTTTTCTTGCTCTAATAATATTAGCTCAGTCAACAAGAGACACAAAGCATTTGGTGGAGGGTCTTCACCCAGTATGAACCTCCTTTAGCCCTAGCGTCAGATGCTAAAATTATACAATAATGTATTTTAAACTGAGTTGACAAATATCCAATGATACCACATTATTATTTGTGGTTAATAAAATTCCATACCCTCTCACCATGGCTTAAAATCTCCATAACATCGTTTCTCAATGGATTCATGCCTCACAGATTTGGACAATCAAACAACAGAGTAACTTTTTTTAAAAATGTGTTTGCTGGGGAAAAAAATGCAATCTGGGCCTCCAATAAAGGATTCTCTTTTTGCCAGTTTTTTTAGCCTTGTTTTACTATGTCCTGCACACTACCTGGATTGGAAGATCTGATTAGGGTTCAACTCCTATAGCCAAAATCAGTAGCTTTTATGATGCAAAGTGGTAGCAGAAGAGCCTCGCTAGAGAGCATAGTACCTTGATATTATATCTGCTTCTCAGCCTCTCCAATGCCCTAAAATGATTAGGATTCCCAAGTGTGAAGTTAGAGTTCCTGTTCTTAAAAGTAAAATCAACCTACTCACTAAAAAAAAAATTTTTTCTTGAAAAATCATAACAGGTAAAAGAGGTAATAAGGCTCATATTTTACAAAAATACATGTATCTCTATCTTTATCCATATCCATATAGATATAGATGTAGTGACTTACGACCTATCCACTGTACAAGTATTTATGTTTAGTTATAATTTTGTTCACAAATCATTTTAGCTCTACTCTTTGGAAATTCCTGTTAGAGCTGACTTGTCAGTCATGAAGAGAACATGACCTCATTCTCTATTGACCCCATTCTCAACTGGGTCATCTATATTAATCATCAGATTTGACTACAAATTTTGACAATTTCTAGAGTCAACCATCTAGGAAGGATGGCTTTCCATCACTGAGAAAAGGGGAAAGAAGATGACCAGATTCAAGGCAATTCTTGGTCCTTTCACATCTGAGCATTGCTGACACAACCAGAGAATTCTTTAAACTCTGTGACTCTTTGGAACCTGTATGGACTTCTAATCAAGTAGCACATAGGTAGGAGGTTTTCCCAGTGTAGAACCTGTCTTTCATCACCATTCGTAATTCTGGTAAGCTATAAGTCCATTTCTGGAAGTAACAACCATGTAGGCCACATGAGGATGATATATCAACATATCCATCTTTCACTGGAAGCTCTGATACCCATCTCAGGACAAGGAAGTAGGCAATGGAGTCTTGCCATACTTGCCATACACATGATCCATTTCACTTCTTGATAGTAACTGTTGTCGTTATTGAAGATACCATACAAAGACCAGAAAAGATGCTCCAGAAATAAATCTGCTCTCTTAATGAAAACCAACAGCAATCAGTTTGTAAAACATTCACCGTCAGGACAAAGTCCAACAAAATTCTTGCTATATCAATAACAAGAGGGCATAACTGATATCCTTTGGCTGTGGAGGAAGTGGTCTGAGTAAGGTGGTCATTAGCTAAAACACATGCAAACCCAGGACTGGATTAGTAATGGCTCAGGTGGGGTCCCTTTCTATTGAAGGGAGATTACACAACAAAAAGAATGAGGATAAGACATTCAAATACCTGTTGCTCCCTTCACACCCACACTGTCAATATTCTCTTGCTTTTATATGGGTTGGTTTCATTTAGAATTCACAGTAGCCCCCCTACATATGAATCTTCAAGTTATGAACTTTCAAAGATGCGAACGTGTGTTTGCATGTCCAATCACGTAAGTTAGTTCACGTGTCTGGCATACACTGTCATGTGTGTACCTCCTCTACAAGTGGTTGTGCCTTTGTGTACTTTACTGTACAGTACTGTATAGAGTACAGTAGTACAGTCTCTTTGTTTCAAGCCCAGGATGTCTGGAAGCAAACATATTATTTGTGTGAAAAGTATTATAAGCCCATTGCAGTACAGTACTATATAGCCGATTGTGTTTGTTGGGTACCTAGGCTAACTTTGTTGGACTTATGAACAAACTGGACTTACGAACGTGCTCTCGGAATGCAACAGGTCCATATGTAGGGGACTTAGTGTATTACGTTTTGGACTGAGAAAACAGGTGTGGTATATCCTAAACGACTTTGTTATAAATCCAATGTGAATTAGCAACTCCTCTGATAACTGTTGGTGAGGTCTACATCTGACTAATCAGATGAATGACTTACTACCTTGTGATGTACCCTCAAGAGGGAAAAGAATACAGAACACTTTTCTGAGCAAATGCAAATATCTGAGTAGCTGTATGGTTCACTACAAGAAAGCACTTCTGTGAGGGTGAGAAAAGTGGTTTTTTTAATGCAAAAATAGGTAACCAGTTTAGCCTTTACTCACTCTCACCCACACTGCTGATGAAGAAAGTAAGGACAAAGCATTCGTTGACTATTTAAATGTTACCCTGCTAGGCAGGGACAAAGTCTACAATAGGCTCTGATTTCTTTCAGGCTCATTGTTTTCCTCACCACTTTAAGATGCTTTCCTGTGTACAAAGAGACGTTAATACAATGTCATCCATGCTAATGTACAGAAAGGTAGTTTAGTTCTATAGATCAATTCAGATTTGAAGGAAGAGGTCTCTATATCAGAGTCATTTTTTAGCTTTACGATCTGATTTCTTCAGGAAAGTTGAAACATTCCATGGGTGTGGAGACAAATATATTAATTGAAGCTATTAATTGTAAGTGAAATTTAATGCCCATCTCTACTGTGGAGTGGTTCTGTACCTTAAAAACATACATGAGCACATCCACAATAAACTCTGAATAATCCTTTTTTAAAACCTTTTCATTTTTACTCCTTTGTGTTGTGATTTCCTGCTCTTTTAATTTCCAAATGAGTATAAATGCTCTCTTGGCTAAATAGTTCCTTGGCAGCAAAATATGTAGCACCTTTCAAAAGACCAAATTATATCTCTGATGATAACGGTAATGAATTATTGCAAGAGATGAACGGAAACCCAACGGTACCTGAAGATTGCATCATTTGAAATGGGTCAGTGATGATATAAATTGCCCAAAGCCAACTGTGTACACAACTGTGCTTAGGTGTACACAACAACCACTCTTCAAAGTTCAGGACCAGTGAGAGGAGCGATTTGTTACTTGTAATCACCTGTTTTCTTGGAAGAGAAATACAGTGCCTTCCCAAAGACTGTTTCCTGTTGTCTGGGTAATCTGGATGAGGTGCAAGAATGCTTTTTCCAGAGGCATTTGACTCTTGCAATGCATATATATTTGTTGCAAATGAAATCGGAGATGCTTTATCTATCCCTTCCCTGCCATGGGTATGATGCATGGGAAGGAACGTATAACCATAAAGTCAGACTCCCCTCAGGGATGTTCAGAGCACCACTGCTGATCAATCGGAATTACTGATCTGTATTCATGAAAAGAAGTTCCCTAAGGGAAAGGATAGAGCTTTATAGCAGTGTGAACAATGGTAGATATGGATCTGGTGTTAATAAATACATGGAATGTTGGGAACCAATTCACAGAGAATCCACCATAAGTTCCATGTTTAGGCTTCATCCTTTATTAGGTAGTGAGTAAAAGACAACTGATGATTACAACTCCAATTTTAGAGACCATTTAAACAAAAATGGTTCCATAATGAAGTGAGGCAGAAGGGGTTTAGGTATTTCTGAGGTTTCTCCTACGGCTGATGGAGAAAATATGGCTGATTTGTTTGTTTCCCAGCAAATCATTAAAGTTAGTAATGCCTTGTGATCCAGGACTCTTGTATCCCACAGGCCCTGACTTCCAGTGGACTGGCTCTTTCACTTTGGTGAAAATGGGGAAGAACAGCAAAAGTACACATAGTAATATTTCATCAATTGACACTAAGTTCTCCAACAGAAAGAGAGGTTTTTAGAGGTGTAAAAGTTGTTGGATAGGGATTCAGGCTGACATAGTGAATGATGAAAATATTCGACAAAGCAGAAAGAGGAAACTGAAGTTCAAAACGGTCAGAAGCTGGTCACACAGGATATAGACAGCCCCAAACAACAGAATTCATGAGCTAACTCTCTCCCTGGCTGAACTAGCAGGGTCTGAGGGTGGAAAAAGGAAACACTTACTAACACCAGAAAGTAGAGATACTGGCAAATGCAATATCACCAGATACTTTCACAAACAAATTTCAATTCTAACCAACATGTTCAGGCAGAAGATGTATGGTTTGAAATTCCTCTTACCAAAGACTGATGGAATACTTTTTCTTTTCTTTTCCTTCCTTTCTTCCTCCCTTCCTTCCTTCCTTTTTTCTTTTGGTTGGTTGTTTAACAAAAGTTCTATAAAGTCAACTGCTTTAAAGATATATTTATATGACAAATGTCTTTAGCTAGATGGTGGAGAAGAACTCCAAAGACCATATTTAATGTTGAGCACCAAGCACGTTATGGGTGTTTCTTAAATATAAAATGACAAATACTAAATACCCATCTCTCAAATCATTTCACCTTGAGTCTTTAGACCTCTCAAAAGTCTACTACAGTTTAGATAAGAGCAGTTTCAGGAAGGCCATACCCAGCCTTTCCCTATATTTTTAAATAGTCTTTACAAAACCTTTCAAAAATATTTTTTTTTCTCTAAACCTAAATCTGGTAGGGTGGATTTGTACATGTTTTCATTGTTCTAAGTTTGAGTGTCATTATTCTTATTAATGCAACAGACTGGCTGCATCGAACCCCACCATAATGATAGGTATATGTTAGCTTTCTATGGGAAAAAGCAAATAGCCTTTATCACAAATGAAAGGCACAGCTATTTTTATGCCATTTGTTACCAACTTAATGATAACATGTAACACGGGATGGTTATATAATTATTTTATATAGATTTTCTTTTTATAAGTTATTCTCTTAATCTTTCTAACATATATACAATATACATATATTTATATATACCCCTGAAAAATCTTGCTTTAAAGGTAAAACATCAACTCCTTTCAGCCTTATGGTGAATATTGAAGGCTGTCAGTGTTTCACAACTCCACTAGAGAAATGATGGTCAAATGCATCTTACCAGTATTTTTTTAACTCTACATCCTTGGTCTGAAATTAATGCAGATTCATTTTTCTTGTTTTACTAATATTTAAATATATATTAATTGTTTATATCATGTCAGTAGGAAATCTAAAAAAACAACAAAACCCCCCCACAACAATAGCTAATGTCTATCATCATAGTCAAAGCAGAAACCTGTGCTGAAGAGACAACCCTACTGGTATGATATAAAGGGGATATTGCAGAGATGCAATATTCTTTGTTTTTATTGGATATGCACTAACATGAAAAATCTTTACTTTGCATTATCATGCTAGGTTAGGTTCATCCGTTATCCTTGAAACAGAATAGTTGTACTGATTTCTTTCTGAACACCCATGATGCATGGGTTTACCTGTTTTCAGATATAGGTGCTTTACAAACACTTCCTATTTCCAGCAACACTGTTCCAGGGTGAGGGAAAAGTACTTTGTAAGAAGCCATTTTTATTAATCTCTCCCACCTCTATGCTTAGCCCTGTTCTTTTATTCTGAACTTAAAGTCATCTCCAAGCTGGGTAGGATGGGAGAATGAGAACCAGGGACCTTCCCCACACCATCCGGTGGTGTTTAGTTTTTGACTGCTTACAGGCATGAAATAGTTGTTTGTTCTACCTTTTGCAATTCTTGAACACCTAGTGGCATAGATTGAGACACAGCACTATTGTTTTTACAAGACATCTACCGTATCTACTTTTGTTGGGATAAATACCCAAGAATTGCTGTCATAGCAAGAGGAACAGCACGGGTACTACTATTCACAGTGTTGCTTTTGTTTTTTTGTGTTTTTTTCTTTTTCTTTTTCTTTTTTTTTGTATTATTTTAATCTACAGAGTAAATTATTATATATACATTGGAACCAGTTAATGCCCTTAGACAATGTATAGTTGTCTCATAAAGCAGGAAAGACAATGCAGGGGGAAACAAGTGCCCAAAAGCACAGTCACAAAGGCTTCAGAAGTTCTAGATACCACTACAAGTCAATGCTGGAGATCACTTCTAAAACACTCAATGTTCAAGAGGAATGCTTTAATTTGGAGAAAATACCACCCCTCCATCCCACCCCTAAACCTCCCTCCTTTTTTTTTTTTTTTTTTTTAATAATCTTTTCAATTCACTATCAAAAGTCCTGGCTCTTCAGATATACTTTAAACTATAAATAAACACTGCATAGTTCTCTTTTTGTTTTGTGTTTTTTGAAAAATTATTGCAGTACAGTTACTCCCATTTGGAATTCAGTAAGGAGCAAACAGCACAGGAGTGTGGGCGGTCCGAATGGGTCCAGGAGCTGGCCGCAGGAGGGCTGGAGGGACTGCAGAAGTCTGGAACAGGGTGGCTGCTGGAGCAGTTCGGAGGCTGAAGGGGGAATTCACTGCCACAGCCGCAGCGGCCGCTGCAGCTGCCAGAGGGTTTGGTAGAATTCGTGGAGCCAATGGCTTTGAAGGTTCTTTTGAAAATACTAATTTTACCTGCAACGGAGGGGGGGAAAAAAAAAAAAGAGTAGATGAACAGAAGTCTTAGAGTCTACAATGAGAATCCAAAAGGGTGAGCAGCTTTTAAAATACAGCAGTCAACAACTACAAATATAAACTCACACCTGGGAACTGATGATAAAAATCACGCAAAGTGGGAAACCTATATTCAGTATCCTGAGATAAACCAAAATGGAAAAGAACACGAAAAAGACTATATATATATATGTATAACTGAATCACTTTGCTGTACAGCAGAAATTAACACACCATTGTAAATCAACTGTATTTCAATAAAATAAATTTTAAAAAATAATGCAAAGTGTAGAACATCTTTCCTTTCGGAAAAATTGGAAGAGCCCGGAAAATGGCTTGACCTAGGATGTTACAAAGTCCTCCAGGAAAGTCCTTTATTTTATTTTATTTTTTTCACATCTTTATTGGAGTATAATTGCTTTACAATGGTGTGTTACTTTCTGCTTTATAACAAAGTGAATCAGTTATACATGTTCATATGTCCCCATATCTCTTCCCTCTTGCATCTCCCTGCCTCCTACCCTCCCTATCCCACCCCTCTAGGTGGTCACAGATCACCGAGCTGATCTCCCTGTGCTCTGAGGCTACTTCCCACTAGCTATCTATTTTACATTTGGTAGTGTATATATGTCCATGCCCCTCTCTCACTTTGTCCCAACTTACCCTTCCCCCTCCCCTATACTCAAGTCCATTCTCTAGTAGGTCTGCATCTTTATTCCCAACTTGCCACTAGGTCCATCATGATCTTTTTTTTTTTAGATTCCATATATATGTGTTAGCATATGGTATTTGTTTTTCTCTTTCTGACTTACTTCACTCTCTATGACAGACTCTAGGTCCATCCACCTCACTACAAATAACTCAATTTCATTTCTTTTTATGGCTGAGTAATATTCCATTGTATATATGTGCCACATCTTCTTTATCCATTCACCTGTCAATGGACATTTAGGTTGCTTCCATGTCCTGGCTATTGTAAATAGAGCTGCAAGGAACATTGTGGTACATGACTCTTTTTGAATTATGGTTTTCTCAAGGTATATGCCCAGTAGTGGGATTGCTGGGTCATATAGTAGTTTTATTTTTAATTTTTTAAGGAACCTCCATACTGTTCTCCATAGTGGCTGTATCAATTTACATTCCCACCAACAGTGCAAGAGGGTTCCCTTTTCTCCATACCCTCTCCAGCATTTATTGTTTGTAGATTTTTTGATGATGGCCATTCTGAACGGTGTGAGGTGATATCTCATTGTAGTTTTGATTTGCATTTCTCTAATGATTAATGATGTTGAGCATTCTTTCATATGTTTGTTGGCAATCTGTATATCTTCTTTGGAGAAATGTCTATTTAGTTCTTCTGCCCATTTTTGGATTGGGTTGGTTTTTTTTTTTTTTTGATATTGAGCTGCATGAGCTGCTTGTAAATTTTGGAGAATAATCCTTTTTTAGTTGCTTCATTTGTTACTATTTTCTCCCATTCTGAGGGTTGTCTTTTCGTTTTGTTTATGGTTTCCTTTGCTGTGCAAAAGCTTTTAAGTTTCATTAGGCCCCATTTGTATATTTTTGTTTTTATTTCCATTTCTCTAGGAGGTGGGTCAAAAGGATCTTGCTGTGATTTATGTCATAGTGTTCTGCCTATGTTTTCCTCTAAGAGTTTGATAGTGTCTGGCCTTACATTTAGGTCTTTCATCCATTTTCAGTTTATTTTTGTGTATGGTGTTAGGGAGTGTTCTAATTTCATTCTTTTACATGTAGCTGTCCAGTTTTCCCAGCACCATTATTGAAGAGGCTGTCTTTTCTCCACTGTATATTCTAGCCTCCTTTATCAAAGATAAGGTGACCATATGTATGTGGGTTTATCTCTGGGCCTTCTATCCTGTTCCATTGATCTATATTTCTGTTTTTGTGCTAGTACCATACTGTCTTGATTACTGTAGCTTTGTTGTATAATCTGAAGTCAGGGAGCCTGATTGCTCCAGCTCCGTTTTTCTTTCTCAAATTGCTTTGGCTATTCGGGGTCTTTTGTGTTTCAATACAAATTGTGAAATTTTTTGCTCTAGTTCTCTGAAAAATGCCAGTGGTAGTTTGATAGGGATTGCATTGAATCTGTAGATTGCTTTGGGTAGTAGAGTCATTTTCACAACGTTGATTCTTCCAATCCAAGGACATGGTATATCTCTCCATCTATTTGTATCATCTTTACTTTCTTTCATCAGTGTCTTATAATTTTCTGCATACAGGTCTTTTGTCTCCTTAGGTAGGTTTATTCCTAGATATTTTATTCTTTTTGTTGCAATGGTAAATGGGAGTGTTTTCTTAATTTCACTTTCAGATTTTTCATCATTAGTGTATAGGAATGCAAGAGATTTCTGTGCATTCATTTTGTATCCTGCTACTTTACCAAATTCATTGATTAGTTCTAGTAGTTTTCTGCTAGCATCTTTGGGATTCTCTATGTATAGTATCATGTCATCTGCACAGAGTGACAGCTTTACTTCTTCTTTTCCGATTTGGATTCCTTTTATTTCTTTTTCTTCACTGATTGCTGTGGCTAAAACTTTCAAAACTATGTTGAATAATAGTGGTGAGAGTGGGCAACCTTGTATGTTCCTGATCTTAGTGGAAATGGTTTCAGTTATTCACCATTGAGGACAATGTTGGCTGTGGGTTTGTCATATATGGCCTTTATTATGTTGAGGAAAGTTCCCTCTAAGCCTACCTTCTGGAGGGTTTTTATCATAAATTGGTGTTGAATTTTGTCGAAAGTTTTCTCTTCATCTATTGAGATGATCATATGGTTTTTCTCCTTCAATTTCTTAGTAAGGTGTATCACATTGACTGATTTGCATATATTGAAGAATCCTTGCATTCCTGGGATAAACCCCACTTGATCATGGTGTATGATCCTTTTAATGTGCGGTTGAATTCTATTTGCTAGTATTTTGTTGAGGATTTTTGCATCTATATTCGTCAGTGATACTGGCCTATAGATTTCTTTCTTTGTGACATCTTTGCCTGGTTTTGGTATCAGGGTGATGGTGGCCTCGTAGAATGAGTTTGGGAGTGTTCCTCTGTCTGCTATATTTAGGAAGAGTTTGAGAAGGATAGGTGTTAGCTCTTCTCTAAATGTTTGACAGAATTCGCCTGTGAAGCCATCTGGTCCTGGGCTTTTGTTTGTTGGAAGATTTTTAATCACAGTTTCAATTTCAGTGCTTGTGATTGGTCTGTTCATATTTTCTATTTCTTCCTGGTTCAGTCTTGGAAGGTTGTGCATTTCTACGAATTTGTCCATTTCTTCCAGGTTGTCCATTTTATTAGCATATAGTTGGTTGTAGTAATCTCTCATGATCCTTTGTATTTCTGCTGTGTCAATGGTTACTTCTCCTTTTTTCATTTCTAATTCTATTGATTTCAGTCTTCTCCTTTTTTCTCTTGAAAAGTCTGGCTAATGGGTTATCATTTTTGTTTATCTTCTCAAAGAACCAGCTTTTAGATTTATTGATGTTTGCTATAGTTTCCTTCAGTTCTTTTTCATTTATGTCTGATCTGATGTTTATGATACCTTTCCTTCTGCTAACTTTGGGGTTTTTCTGTTCTTCTTTCTCTAATTGCTTTAGGTGTAAGGTTAGGTTGTTTATTTGAGATATTTCTTGTTTCTTAAGGTAGGATTGTATTACTATAAACTTCCCTCTTAGAACTGCTTTTGCTGCATCCCATAGGTTTTGGGTCGTCGTGTTTCATTGCCATTTGTTTCTAGGTATTTTTGGATTTCCTCTTTGATTTCTTCAGTGATCTCTTGGTTATTAAGTAGTGTATTGTGTAGCCTCCATGTGTTTTTATTTTTTACAGATCTTTTCCTGTAATTGATATCTAGTCTTATAACATTGTGGTCGGAAAAGATACTTGATCCGATTTCAATTTTCTTAAATTTACCAAGGCTTGATTCCTGACCCAAGATATGATCTATCCTGGAGAATGTTCCATGAGCACTTGAGAAGAAAGTGTATTCCGTTGTTTTGGGGTGGAATGTCCTATAAATATCAATTAAGTTCATCTTGTTTAATGTATCATTTAAAGCTTGTGTTTCCTTATTTATTTTCATTTTGGATGATCTGTCCAATGGTGAAAGTGGGGTGTTAAAGTTCCCTACTATGATTGTGTTACTGTCGATTTCCCCTTTTATGGCTCTTAGTATTTGCCTTATGTACTGAGGTGCTCCTATGTTGGGTGCATAAATATTTACAATTGTTATATCTTCTTCTTGGATTCATCCCTTGATCATTATGTAGTGTCCTTCTTTGTCTCTCGTAATAGCTTTTGTTTTAAAGTCTATTTTGTGTGATATGAGAAGTGCTACTCCATCTTTCTTTTGATTTCCATCTGCATGGAATATCTTTTTCCATCCCCTCACTTTCAGTCTGTATGTGTCCTTAGGTCTGAGGTGGGTCTCTTGTAGACAGCATATATACGGGTATTTTTTTGGTAACCATTCAGCCAGTCTGTGTCTTTTGGTTGGAGCATTTAATCCATTTACATTTAAGGTAATTATTGATATGTATGTTCCTATTACCATTTTGTTAATTGTTTTGGGTTTGTTATTGTAGGTCTTTTCCTTCTCTTCTTTTTCCTACCTAGAGAAGTTCCTTTAGCATTTGTTGTAAAGCTGGTTTGGTGATGCTGAATTCTCTTAGCTTTGCTCATCTGTAAAGGTTTTAATTTCTCCATCAAATCTGCATGAGATCCTTGCTGGGCAGAGTAACCTTGGTTGTAGGTTTTTCCCTTTCATCACTTTAAATATGTCCTGCCACTCCCTTCTGGCTTGCAGAGTTTCTGCTGAAAGATCAGCTGTTAATCTTATGGGGATTCCCTTCTATGTTATTTGTTGCTTTTCCCTTGCTGCTTTTAATATTTTTTCTTTGTATTTAATTTTTCATAGTTTGATTAATATGTGTCTTGGCATATTTCTCCTTGGATTTATCCTTTGTGGGACTCTCTGGACTTCCTGGACTTGATAGACTATTTCTTTTCCCTTATTAGGGAAGTTTTCAACTATAATCTCTTGAATTATTTTCTCAGTCCCTTTCTTTTTCTCTTCTTCTTCTGGGACCCCTATAATTCGAATGTTGGTGTGTTTAATGTTGTCCCAGAGGTCTCTGTGACTGTCCTCAATTCTTTTCATTTTTTTTTCTGTATTCTGCTCTGCAGTAGTTATTTCCACTATTTTATCTTCCAGGTCAGTTATCCGTTCTTCTGCCTCAGTTATTCTGCTATTGATCCCTTCTAGAGAATTTTTAATTTCATTTATTGTGTTGTTCATCACTGTTTGTTTGCTCTTTAGTTCTTCTAGGTCCTTGTTAAACGTTTCTTGTATTTTCTCCATTCTATTTCCAAGATTTTGGATCATCTTTACTATCATTATTCTGAATTCTTTTTCAGGTAGACTGCCTATTTCCTCTTCATTTGTTCGGTCTGGTGGGTTTTAGCCTTGCTCCTTCTTCTGCTGTATGTTTCTCTGTCTTCTCATTTTGCTTAACTTACTGTGTGTGGAGTCTCCTTTTTGCAGGCTGCAGGTTCGTAGTTCCTGTTGTTTTTGGTGTCTGTCCCCAGTGGATAAGTTTGGTTCAGTGGGTTGTGTAGGCTTCCTGGTGGAGGGGACTAGGGCCTGTGTTCTGGTGGATGAGGCTGGATCTTGTCTTTCTGGTGGGCAGGTCCATGTCTGGTGGTGTGTTTTGGGGTGTCTGTGGCTTTTTTATGATTTTAGACAGCCTCTCTGCTAAAGGATGGGGCTGTGTTCTTGTCTTGCTAGTTGTTTGGCATAGGGTGTCCAGCACTGTAGCTTGCTAGTCGTTGAGTGGAGCTGGGAGGTCTTTTGTGGACCAGTGTCCTGAACTTGGCTCTCCCACCTCAGAGGTACAGCCCTGATGCCTGGCTGGAGCACCAAGAGCCTGTCATCCACATGGTCATGTGGCTGTAGGTAGGAGGCCTCAGTTTATTGCTACATGGATCTCTCCTTAGGGCTGCTTGAGTGTCCTCATGACATGGCAGCTGGCTTACCCCAAGATGAGTGATCTGGCCCATGGTCTCCAGGACTGTCACAGCTTTGGCTGCTGGGGCCCCTCCAGAGCCGGCAGCCTCAGTGAGGCCACTCTCCCTTCAGGCTCCAGGGCAGTTTAGTGATGGCGGAGGGAAGAGACCCCGAGCCAGGAGTTCCAGCTCTCTATTTTATTTTTTGTGATAAATATACCTCGTGAGGAAAGTATTCATCTTGAGAAAAAACAGGGAATTTTTTACTGCACTCTTTACACACATTTTAACTAGCAGGTTATAGACATTTTTAAAGAGAGATTAATTAATGCTGTCAGCTACTATTAGACTATGCAAGTATGTCAAGTGAGTAGCATAGTAAGGTGTGTGAGTACCAATCAAGAGATGTAAAAATAACGAAATTCCACTTTCAATAAAGAAGCAAAGAAAACTTATCTTCCCAAAAAATTTGACGTGTTTTGCTTTCATTGGTAGGAACATTCTCTCAAACCTACTATATAAAATCAGTTCATTCTCTGACTAGTAGCATTAGTAGGATGGCTGTTCTCAGGAAGGGAATGGTCCCATTTATGGAAATAGTAACAGTGACAGGTAAGCAGGAGGTTTGGAAGCTAACATTAACACAATTTGACTTCTCTGTTTATTTAGGAACCATTCACTTGATTGTTGAAAGCTGCATCTACACAGGTCAGTAATCGCACTCAGGTTATGACTAGTGGTGCTGAAACATCAGTTCCATGCAGAATTCACAGCCACTCAATGCAGCTAAAATTGATTCTATGCAAGAGAGTAAAACGACTTCATTTGCATAAAAATGGGTGATGCTACTAAATTAATTGGGTCAACTCAGTCTGAGGTCTCATAATGGATGACTGCAGTTTTCCTTTAACTGTATTTTCATGTGTCAGCAGCACACAGTAGCACTGATTATTAATAAGATCTATTTTGAAGAAAACAGATTTCAAAATGTATAATTCAGCACACGCTGTAGATCAATTGTTCTTCATCTTAATTTTTTTATGCACACAGTTATAGTTTATTACAGCTAAACAATGCAGAGCCCTGGGTCTCTTAGATGTAAGCTATGGTCATTTCAACCAGAACAAAAGCATATGCTTATAAATATTAGCTTAAGATGTCAGGAGGTTTACAGACTTCCCCTAAAATCCTACAAAAATTCTAGGTCAGGACATCAGTACTAATATGTTTACTAATCTAAAACAAGAGGGCATGTCTCAGGAAATATTTCCCAGGCCTTAGATAGTGTCCTTAGGTGAATAATTTTTAAAAAGGAGCCATGCCTTTGAGAGTGTGTTATTCAAAAGACAAAATTGTTGAGGGAATCAACAATACTGGTGCTTTGTCTCCTGAAGACCTTAAAAAGGAGATGTAAGAACTTGTTTTCACCGACCTTTTCCTAATAGTATCCACTAACCTCAAGTCCAGATTTCATGCGATTACCTACCTGACACAAAAGAGTTTGGTTTTCCTCCCATCCCCATGCTCTGTTGTAAACCTGTGCCCAACTAAAAAGATAAGATGCTGGACTTTGGCTAATGGTGACAAAACACTCAAACAATTCATGAAACCAATGATTCTGTTGGTGGAGTAGGAGTTGGACTTTCAAATCAATTGTTTGTCTTTACTTGGGTATCTTCCATTCATTTCACTTAGTAACTGACAAAAAAAAAAATCCAAGTTCAGTGAGTAGACTGCAGGACATGAAAGGCTACTCTTAGGCTTCCCTGGTGGCACAGTGGTTAAGAATCCTCCTGCCAATGCAGGGGACACGGCTTCGAGCCCTGGTCCGGGAAGATCCCACATGCCATGGAGCAGCAAAGCCCGTGCGCCACAACTACTGAGCCTGCGTGCCACAACTACTGAAGCCCGGGCACCTAGAGCCCATGCTCCGCAACAAGAGAGGCCACCGCAGTGAGAAGCCCGCGCTCCGCAACCAAGAGTAGCCCCCGCTCACCACAACTAGAGAAAGCCTGTGTGCAGCAACAAAGACCCAACGCAGCCAAAAATAAAATATAAATAAATAAATAAATTTATTAAAAAAAAAAAAAAAGAAAGAAAGGCTACTCTCTATTGGGAAGCAAAAAGGACACTCACCCCCAGCGGATGTGCTGCCTTCTGCAGTTTGTTGTAAGGACTGTATTTAGGTTTCGGGGGCTTCCCAGCAGCTCTGTCTTTGTGCCTTCTACTGCTAATATGCTATTAAAAGCAATTAAAAATGACAGCTTTAAAAAAATTATCCCCCAAACCCCTCATAAATATTGTTTTAACCTGGGGCAGGATATTAATTATTTCATGCAAGTTGAAGAAAGACAAAAATAAAAGAGCGTGCACTTTTGTCCTCGGATACTGATGCTTTGAGGAGAGATACCTTTGTGCTAGCCATTTTAGTCTATTTTAAACAAATAGCAGGGTCTTCTTTTTCCCAGCCTTTTTCCTTATTAGTGCACAGATCTCGTTTTATGGACAATTACAAAGGAAAGAAATGTCTGAAGGAATTTTATGTGCAAATAAACAAAGATGGCCAGGCGGGCATGAATTTATTTCCATACTAATATTTATCCTCACATTTGTACAGCCAAATGTCAACCCCTTAAATTCTAAAGATAAATAACTAAGGTGTGTAAAAATCAGTGCAAGAACGTATGCATATAAAACACAACACAATATGAGGGCTGGGACTTCAACTAGAAACGTAGAACTGATCTCTTTGGAAGGCTATTCAGAGTAAAAGTGAATGCAACAGGATTAGTCATCTTGTTAGCAGGTGGCTGCAGGATTTAGAAATACAGTACACCACCATGTAATAAAGTACATAAAATAAAAGAAGAGCACAGCACAAAATTAGTGGTAGCATGTAAATATCTAAACAAGTAAAAATGGAACATTGAAATTTGACCTTTAAAGAAAATCAACACTTCTGAGTGGGAAACCGGGTAAAGAAAAGATCTACTACCCCCCTTCCTCCCACTCTTCATATATAAAAATAGCACAGACTCACTTCAGGCAGTTTCAGAAAGATCTTAGAAGACATTACATTTTAGTATTCCTTTAAGCAACCAAAATATGCATAAATAAATAAGGAAAGTGAATAAGAAGCTAAATGGATGGATGGATGGACGGATGGATGGATGGATGGATGGATGGGAGAGAAAAACAGAAAAGAAAGGGAACAGAGGAAGCACACATTCTGCTCGTGCGTGACCCCCATCTGCTTTCACTTCTAGAATGGGTACCGCCTACCTGTTTAAGTTGTGTTTCCGAGTTGACGTGCACATCACAGATTTCACAGTGAAACGTTTTGTTCTGCAGGCCTGTATTCCCCTTATTCACTGGTCCTTTGCCTTTCACACCTACCCTAGGGAAGGCTTTGATAGTCCCACTTCCATTCCGAGCTTCTAGCATCGTTTTGTGCTTAGTACCTGCCAGGAATATTTAGAAAAAAAGAAAGAAAAAAGAGGGGGGAAAATCTTAGCTAGTAATCTCTTCCAAGAAACGATACAATAACACAACATGATGTGATGCCGAGTTTGAATGCAGTTCTTCCAGAGATTATATTTGAAATATGCTTATGACATAGAAAACTGTAACAATGTGCTCTGATCACCTTATATAACATTAGTTAATCACTCATCTTTTTATAATGTCCTGTTTTCCAAATAAGCACCATCAGTACAGGAACTAAACTCAAAAGTCCTGAGATGAAATTAAATGGGTGTGACTTCTTTTCATTTCCTCTTGATGCTAATAAGACATAAATGATAGCTGATGAGGAAGAGTGATTTAGTTGCTACAGGTATAGTTGGAGGTGAGGTGTAACAAGTGTAATCAGTTTAAACATGATGTGTTTACAGAAGTGCCACTAATTAAATGCCCACTTTCTAAACAGAATACAAACAAGCTTTCCTGGCTATGGGGTTTAGGATCAAAGAGGAAGAGTAATTGTATAGAGATCTTAATGACTCTGGAAAAAAAAGCCCTATTAGAATAGCAAAGTTCACACTGATTGGCTATGAAATTTCAAATATAAACAAATGAGTAAAAATCGGGGGGATTCACCAGCTAAGCAGATACACTGTAAAGAAACCCTTCTTTTTATTAAACCAGTCACATCTTTTGGCTGTCCCACATAACTAATGTAATTCTACTTATCAAGATTTGCTTTTTTTTAAACACTAAAATTCAGGATGGCAGTTTGCTCTCAAAAACTTTGCTCACAACTTCCTTCTCCTTGGAGTTGATAAGTATGCTTTACTTTTCTCATTTAGCCATATGTTTTTGCTATGAAATTTTCTCTTGTAATCATTGATATCCTTTCTGTCATTCTGGTTTTCTAAATCCTGATTTAGGGGTTTCACCTTCCTAATTGTATTTCTTAGATTGTTATCAGTTCTGGAAGCCTAGAAAAAAAGAGAAATTCTTAACTTCTGGTTCTTGGGCCAGCCTCTCAGAATCATTCCATATCAATGAAGAAAAGATGCTCTCCAGCTCCGTGTCAATCACCCATGTCTTCAATAAGAGGCAATGCACATATGGAACAGGTTTAGAGCCATACGTTTCTCTCTTGTAAAATGATACCTTTACTGAGTCCAATATTAAAAAATGCATATTTTTAACACTTAGGTTCCCCACTTTGAATCTCATTTTCTTATGCACAGCAATGAAAATGTTCATATCTCAACATATTAAGGAGAGAGAAAAAAGTCAACGTTTTGTGAGAAGACGGGAGAGGCTGAAATACGGAGTCAGAGAACCATGCAGTAGTGGTGGTGGTAGCAGTGAGACTGCCCCGGGGTTCACTTTCACCCATGTCCCCTGCAATATAGTGACCTAATGCTTTCTGCTTTGTATGAAGATACCATAAATGAGAGTAGGGCAAGCAATGTTCTGGTGAGCAATATATACCTACATACATAATGAATGAATGAGTATATATATGCATATATATATATACACACACACACATACACACATTGTTTTGTCCTACCTTCATTTATACCATCTTCCTACAAATTCGAAGATTTTGTGCCACTTTGTGAGTAGAGGGTTATCCAACCTTCTCTATCCAAACAGGTGATTTTATCAAAATATTTTTTTCCCATGCAACCTCTATAGTCAAACTGAGAAGCTTTCCTGGGGTCGCTGTGGCTTAGGAATGTCTAAGTAGCAGTCATTAGGAGACAAATTCTTATCCTGACTTTCTTGAAGGCCCCTTGACTCACTCTGGTTAATATCTTATGCGATTTGAGCTGGCGTTTGATAGTGGCAACCAGAATGGATCAGAAAACTGTTTCTACCTATTCACTGATATGGAAGTACTTCATCTTGCCTGGGAGGACAAAAAAAAGTGCGGCGTGGGTGGCTTGCCTCAGGATTGAGTGTCAGATGGGTTAGGAGGAGGAGAAGAAATTCAAAAAAGTTGCACCCAATAGTAAGTTGCTCCCAATAGCAACAGTAAGTAAAAATCCAGAAAACAGACATTCTCCATATTATCTCTGGCAAGCTAAGACCCACCTATGTCCTGTCCCTAGGGGACGGAAAGAAACAGAAGATATGTGAGCATTGGAGAAATATCCAACCTCTCAGAAAAATCACTGTGTCATTAGCATTATTATTTCAGTGTAGTCTCTCCACAGAAGCTAGTAAAGATAGGAAAGTTAAATATACACACTCATGCATGCCTTACACATACGTGCACACACACACACACACCAAACACATGTGGTTAAAATTGTGCTGAGATTGGGTGAAAAACTTCAGTTAATAGCTTTGACTCCGGGGTTACTATTCATCATCATGTAGAGTGGAACGTTTGTGCAATGTAACCTCCTGCATCTAGTAGCAGCTTGTCAGTCATAATTAAATAGCTATTAGATCGTTTTATAAGATCTTAAAGCTTGAACAGCCTGTAAAGGTAGCGGTTTTTCCTTCAAGTACAGCTACAATTAAGGAAAGATGTACTACTCTTAATTTTCAAGCATTTATATTTTTGAGAGATCAAATGTGCATGAATAACCTAAAAATAGTGACTATTAAGAGAACTGATACTTATTTTACTTTTTAAACATTGCACATATTGTGATAAATTATTTACCTGCTCATAGCCACCCATGAGTTTAGGTGCTATTATGATGCCCGTTTAAGAGATAACAAACTGAGACTCAGAAAGGTTAAGTTATTTGCCCAGCTCACAAAGCAAACACTACTTGAAGTTACTGGCAGGTAGAACGTGGATTTCTAACTAAGTCCTTAGAGCTACGGGGATTTAGCTAGAAATCTACTAAGGATGTCTGAGCTAGCTGAATTCCAGTTACACAGGAATCTCTCATAGTGCCTTTAATTTTTCTATTTTGTTAATGCAGTCTTTTCTAAACTCGGATTTTAATTTGAGTCTTTCAAATCCCCTTTTCCCTTGTTTTCTTGTAATGCTCCTTTCTGCTCAGCAGAGGACCTGGAACCAGGATGCTACAATGAATGACAGTGGCTTTGTGATGGCAGGTTTGAATACCTCAGGTTCCAACAATGTGTAAATGTCTCGCAAGGCTCGTGCCTTCCCCTGTGATTGCACAGTAGGGCCATTGCAAAGCTGCTTCTGTACTTTAAATGGACTATTTTCTTCCCATCACTTTTAAAAGGCCAACACTGATAATGACCTTCATTTGAAGCTTCCATGATTCCTGAAATGTGAAACCGTTCTCCAACCACAGTTTAAATGCAGCAAGTCATCATGCTCCTAGAAATATTGATTTTGTTTGCTTTTTTTATTTGTTTGCTTTTGATTGCCTTGGGTCAAGATATTGTATCTGCAAAAATCAAAATAATATGTGGTGCAGAGTGAATAGAGGCTAGCCTTCCCTTTAATTCCTCATCATCTTTACAACTTCCTTTTTTAGATGGCTCTTAAGTTAGGTACTGGCATAAAGGAAAGGTAGGTGAGCAAGAAAACTGGCAAATGACTTTTTAAAATTAAATCAATCATTCTTTAGGTCATCAGGAAAATTGAGGAAATTTCTTTAAAATGGAAAAAAACCCAGAATTCCATCAAGGAGAAGCATATCAAAATATTAATGGTGGTCATCATGTACCAGTCTTTTATTTTCTATTTGTATATGTGCATTTTAAAAAGTTTGTGTAACTTAGTTAAAGTAATTTTGTATAGAAATTTCCTTGGAATTATATATACTTTTAAAAATGCACATGATTTTTAATGACAGCATAGGCTTACAATACATGAACGTTATATATTTAACCACTTCTCTAATATTAGACATTTGGATTATTTTCTTTTTTTTCCCTATATAATTATTTTGTAATGAACATCCTACTTGTTAATCTTTTAAAAATCTATGCTAAGGTTATTTCCTTAGGATAGATTTTCAAAAGGAGTATTATAGGTACAAAATATGGCTATTTTTAAGCCTCAATTCAAGCTGTCAAATTAACTGTCTAAACAGTACAAAGGAAGTTTCAGAGGGATTCATTTTATAGGGAAATGTATCCTGGTAGAGTCTGCAAAATTCACCTGTCTATAAAATAAATTTCAATACCTTAAAGTTCAATTTTCCAGAATGCCCATGAGATGAGATTTAATGGTGTTAGACTAGACCCTTAGCAAACCCACGTGACTGCCAATGATAATTTAGTTGCCTTCTCATTGACAAGTTCAGATGATTCCAGCTTATAGATACATGGGCAGGGAAGTGGTCAGCCTCCATACAAACACCAAAATGCAAAGGTGTTTTTTGATGTGTTTATTTATAACATTCAGTAAAATGGCATTATAGTCCAACTCTGTGTGTCCTAAGGAAAGAAAGTTGTTTTGAATCTCTACACCTGAAGGGTATAATTGGCATCAAAAGCCTCCATGTTCTCTTTTTTTTTAATCCTCTAAGTGTCAAATTAACCTTTTATTACCCTGACCTCTTATATACTAGGTATTTTCCATGTCAATCTTAATTTTATTTTGTCTTTGAAATGAAATCTTTGGTTTATTTTATCAGCATATCAACAAACAGTAAGCACCCAGAATGGCATCCATGGTATCAGGTGACCAAGGAATGCCCCAAATGAGTAAAAAATTGTGTTATTTCTGTTAGCTCCCTGGTTGAAAGTAATCTGTTGATTCATCAGTAATGCATCACAAGTCCAAATTGCAGAGGTGAAAGTAGAGACAAGGGAAACAGAGGAGAGGAGAACTTTGCTTTTAGCATCAGAAAGGTCCTCTGAGGAAGAGCTATGAAGTGGGAACAGAAGGGGAGGCAAGCCACACAGCACCAGTGGGGATGGACTCGGTGTCCAAAGACAGCTCAGGAAAGAGCTCTGCAGACCCTGGGAACCAGTAAGCGGACCACTGGCTGGGCTTGATGGGGAGATAAACATGTGGAATTGATATGGCAGTAACCCTTGACATACCAGCACATGAGGAGAATTTTCAGGCATCCAGAAAGCCTCTTTTATCTATAACAATGGACTACAAGGAAGATGGAGGATATCCTGTGCTGCTTTAGACATGCATTTAACAATCCTTATTTGCACCCATCTCTGCTACTTAGAAACAAGGCCCTTAAAAGCATAGAAAAATGCTCCATTGCTTTCATATCCATTACCCAAGAGAACCCTGCAAAAAGGTTTTCACATAATAAACACTCAATAAATGGACAAATTAGACACTCCCATAGTATAACAGATATGATGTTGTCTTAGTTATTTATAAAAGCAGTGTTTTTGCTTACTTTTTGTGTAACTAGTGCAGTTTTCACTTTTTTAAATGAAAGTAACACTTTGTTAGAAAATTCAAAGAGCACAGAAAAGCATAAGGTGAAAAGCAAAAGCCCTCCCACTTTTCACCTTCAAGCCGCATGCCCTCAGCAGGGAAACGGTTTCATGTGCAAACTTCCTGAAATGTTCTAAACATCAGTGACATTATATTAGGCTCGAGTAGAAAAAATAATGTAGGTTGAACATTCTACTTGGTTTGCACACGAAACCACTCTTAACAAGCACAGCACGTAAAAGTACACAGCAAGAAAACACATCTCAACACAACTCTGAAATCACTTATTCTGGTTGTTCATTGGTGAGATGTCACCAAACACGAAATAACTAAACCCTGAATGCTCACAGCTACATAAAATTTTTCTATTAGGTAATATATCCCAAATCACCCATATAGCAAACCCCAAAGTACATTATTTAAGAATTGTAAGAATGCAGGCGACTCTTCCTGTGGCAGTGCGGGCTTGAGGAGGTGGCTCACGGGGGTGAGGCGTTTAGGGTGAGGTGACACCGACCTTGGAGCCAGATTGGCTGGGTTTGCATCACAGCCCCAACATTTAAGGGCTCTATGGCTTTGGGCAAGTCAAGTAGCAGGAATCTCATCAGCACAGAGAGAAAGCTTCACTGAAAACTCATTGCAGAGCGGCAGGGGAAGCTGGATTCCATGACAGCAACAGCAGGGTTCATGGCAAGAATCACAGCTTGCAGCCCGCCACGGGCGGTCTCGTCTTCCTGCAGCTTGTAGACCCTCAGGCTTAGGAGCAGTTTCAAGCACACAGCCTTGAGAGAGTAAGATGTTCCTGAGACCATCTGTACCAAATCCGTGACTGAACCCAGTGAAGACCTCTATATAAACGTTTAAGGTTCTGGCAGCACACACGGAGATCTACTCCTTTAGCCACCAGCTGCTGGAGAGAGCCTCGTAGACAAAGTGCTTCCAAGTCAGCCTGTTGTAGCTGGACAGTTATTGTAGACCCTTATAATCTGACTTCATAATGGAGACAGCCACATTCACTGCCGTGCGGCTGACAGCATCTTGGTGCGCCAGCCAGGGGTCAGGCCTGAGCCTCTGAGGTGAGAGAGCCGAGTGCAGGACACTGGACCACCAGAGACCTCCTGGCCCCAAGTAATATCAGTCGGCGAGAGTGAGAAATCTCCCAGAGATTTCTGTCTCAATGCTAAGACCCAGCTCCACCCAATGACCAGCAAGCTCCAGTGCTGGACACCCCATGCCAAACAATTAACAATACAGTAACACAACCCCAACCATTAGCAGAGAGGCTGCCAAAGATCAAAATAAGTTCACAGACAACCCAAAACACATTACCAGATGCGGTCCTGCCCACCAGGAAGACAAGATTCAGCTTCACCCACCAGAAAATAGGCACCAGTCCCCTCTACCAGGAAACCTACACAACCCACTGAACCAACTTTACCCACTGGGGGCAGATCCCAAAAACAACAGGAATTACGAACATGCAGCCTGCAAAAAGGAGACCCCAAACACAGTAAGTGAGGCAAAATGAGAAGAAAGAGAAATATGCAGCAGATGAAGGAGCAAGGTAAAAACCCACCAGACCAAACAAATGAAGAGGAAATAGGCAGTCTACCTGAAAAAGAATTCAGAGTAATAATAGTAAAGATGATCCAAAACCTTGGAAATAGAATGGAGAAAATACAAGACACATTTAACAAGGACCTAGAAGAGCTAAAGAGCAAACAAACAATGATGAACAACACAATAAATGAAATTAAAAATTCTCTAGAAGGAATCAAGAGCAGAATAACCGAGGCAGAAGAACGGAAAAGTGATCTGGAAGACAAAACAGTGGAAATAACTACCGCAGAGCAGAATAAAGAAAAAAAAATGAAAAGAATTGAGGACGGTCACAGAGATCTCTGGGACAACATTAAATGCACCAACATTCAAATTATAGGGGTCCCAGAAGAAGAAGATAAAAAGAAACTGACTGAGAAAATAATTCAAGAGATTATAGTTGAAAACTTCCCTAATATGGGAAAAGAAATAGTCAATCAAGTCCAGGAAGTCCAGAGAGTCCCACAAAGGATAAATCCAAGGAGAAACATGCCAAGACACATATTAATCAAACTATCAAAAATTAAATACAAAGAAAAAATATTAAAAGCAGCAAGGGAAAAGCAACAAATAACATACAAGGGAATCCCCATAAGGTGAACAGCTGATCTTTCAGCAGAAACTCTGCAAGCCAGAAGGGACTGGCAGGACATATTTAAAGTGATGAAAGGGAAAAACCTACAACCAAGATTACTCTACCCAGCAAGGATCTCATGCAAATTCAATGGAGAAATTAAAACCTTTACAGACAAGCAAAAGTTAAGAGAATTCAGCACCACCAAACCAGCTTTACAACAAATGCTAAAGGAACTTCTCTAGGCAGGAAACACAAGACAAGGAAAAGACCTACAATAATAAACCCAAAACAATTAACAAAATGGTAATAGGAACATACATGTCAATAATTACCTTAAATGTAAATGGATTAAACGCTCCAACCAAAAGACATAGACTGGCTGAATGGATACCAAAAAAAGACCCGTATATATGCTGTCTACAAGAGACCCACCTCAGACCTAGGGACACATACAGACTGAAAGTGAGGGGATGGAAAAAGATATTCCATGCAAATGGAAATCAAAAGAAAGATGGAGTAGCAATTCTCATACCACACAAAATAGACTTTAAGTAAAAACTATTATGAGAGACAAAGAAGGACACTACATAAAGATCAAAGGATCAATCCAAGAAGATATAACAATTGAAATATTTATGCAGCCATCATAGGAGCACTTTAATACATAAGGCAAATGCTAACAGCCATAAAAGGGTAAATCAACAGTAACACAATCATAGTGGGGAATTTAACACCTCACTTTCACCAATGGACAGATCAACCATAATGAAAATAAATAAGGAAATACAAGCTTTAAATGATACATTAAACAAGATGGACTTAATTGATATTTATAGGACATTCCATCCAAAAACAACAGAATACACTTTCTTCTCAAGTGCTCATGGAACATCCTCCAGGATAGATCATATCTTGGGTCACAAATCAAGCCTTGGTAAATTTAAGAAAATTGAAATCATATCAAGTATCTTTTCCGACAACAAGGCTATAAGACTAGATATCAATTACAGGAAAAAAACTGTAAAAATTACAGGCACATGAAGGCTAAACAATATGCTACTAAATAAACAAGAGATCACTGAAGAAATCAAAGAAGAAATAAAAAAATACCTAGAAACAAATGACAATGAAAACACGATGACACAAAACCTATGGGATGCAGCAAAAGCAGTTCTATGGGGGAAGTATATAGGAATAAAACCCTACCTCAAGAAACAAGAATAATCTCAAATAAATAAACTATCCTTACACTTAAAGCAATTAGAGAAAGAAGAACAAAAACCCCCCAAAGTTAGCAGAAGGAAAGAAATCATAAATATCAGATCAGAAATAAATGAAAAAGAAATGAAGGAAACTATAGCAAAGATAAATAAAACCAAAACCTGGTTCTTTGAGAAGATAAACAAAATTGATAAACCATTAGCAAGACTCATCAAAAAAAAAGGGAGAAGACTCAAATCAATAGAATTAGAAATGAAAAAAGGAGAAGTAACAACTGACACTGCAGAAATACAAAGGATCATAAGACATTACTACAAGCAACTATATGCCAATAAATTGGACAACCTGGAAGAAATGGAGAAATTCTTAGAAATGCACAACCTTCTGAGACTGAACCAGGAAGAAACAGAAAATATGAACAGACCAATCACAAGCACTGAAATTGAAACTGTGATTAAAAATCTTCCAACAAACAAAAGCCCAGGACCAGATGGCTTCACAGGCGAATTCTGTCAAACATTTAGAGAAGAGCTAACACCTATCCTTCTCAAACTCTTCCAAAATATAGCAGAGGGAGGAACACTCCCAAACTCATTCTATGAGGCCACCATCACCCTGATACCAAAACCAAACAAAGATATTACAAAGAAAGAAAACTACAGGCCAATATCACTGATGAATATAGATGCAAACATCCTCAACAAAATACTAGCAAACAGAATCCAACAACACATTGAAAGGATCATACAGCATGATCAAGTGGGATTTATCCCAGGAATGCAAGGATTTTTCAAAATATCCAAATCAGTCAATGTGATACACCATATTAACAAACTGAAGGATAAAAACCGTATGATAATCTCAATAGATGCAGAAAAAGCTTTCGACAAAATTCAACACCCATTTATGATAAGAACTCTCCAGAAAGTAGGCATAGAGGGAACTTACCTCAACATAATAAAGGCCATATATGACAAACCCACAGCCAACATCGTTCCACTAAGATCAGGAACAATACAAGGTTTCCCACTCTCACCGTTATTATTCAACATAGTTTTGGAAGTTTTAGCCATGGCAATCAGAGAAGAAAAATAAATAAAAGGAGTCAAAATCAGAAAAGAAGAAGTAAAACTGTCACTGTTTGCAGATGACATGATACTATATACATACAGAATCCTAAGATGCTACCAGAAAAGTACTAGAGCTAATCAATGATCTTGGTAAAGTAGCAGGATACAAAATTAATGCACAGAAATCTCATGTATTCCTATACACTAATGATGAAAAATCTGAAAGAGAAATTAAGGAAACACTCCCATTTATCACTGCAACAAAAAGAATAAAATACCTAGGAATAAACCTTCGTAAGGAGACAAAAGACCTGTATGCACAAAACTCTAAGACACTGATGAAAGAAATTAAAGAGGATACCAACAGATGGAGAGATATACCATGTTCTTGGATTGGAAGAAGCAACATTGTGAAAATGACTATACTACCCAAATCAATCTACAGATTCAATGCAATCCCTATCAAACTACCAATGGCATTTTACACAGAACTAGAAAAAAATTTTCACAATTTGTATGGAAACACAAAAGATCCCGAATAGCCAGTGCAATATTGAGAAACAGAAAAAGAGATGGAAGAATCAGGCTCCCTGACTTCACACTATACTACAAAGCTATAGTAATCAAGACAGTATGGTACTGGCACAAAAATAGAAATATAGATGAATGGAACAGGATAGAAAGCCCAGAAATAAACCCACACACATTTGGTCACCTTATCTTTGACAAAGGAGGCAAGAATATACAATGGAGAAAAAACAGCCTCTTCAAAAAGTGGTGCTGGGAAAACTGGACAGCTACATGTAAAAGAATGAAATTAGAACACTTCCTAATACCGTATACAAAAATAAACTCAAAATGGATTAAAGACCTAAATGTAAGGCCAGACACTATCAAACTCTTAGAGGAAAACATAGGCAGAACACTCTATGACATAAATCACAGCAAGATCCTTTTTGACCCACCTCCTAGAGAAATGGAAATAAAAACAAAAATATACAAATGGGACCTAATAAAACTTAAAAGCTTTTGCACAGCAAAGGAAACCATAAACAAGATGAAAACACAACCCTCACAATGGGAGAAAATAGTAACAAATGAAGCAACTGACAAAGGATTAATCTCCAAAATATACAAGCAGCTCATGCAGCTCAATAACATAAAAACAAACAACCCAATCCAAAAATGGGCAGAAGACCTAAATAGACATTTCTTCAAAGAAGGTATACAGATTGCCAAGAAACAAATGAAAGGATGCTCAACATCACTAATTATTAGAGAAATGCAAACCTCACACCATTCAGAATGGCCATCATCAAAAAATCTACAAACAATAAATGCTGGAGAGGGTGTGGAGAAAAGGGAACCCTCTTGCACTGTTGGTGGGAATGTAAATTGATACAGCCACTTTGGAGAACAGTATGGAGATTCTGTAAAAAACTAAAAATAGAACTACCATATAACCCAGCAATCCCACTACTGGGCATATACCCTGAGAAAACCATAGGTCAAAAAGAGTCATGTACCACAATGTTCATTGCAGCTCTATTTACAATAGCCAGGGCATGGAAGCAACCTAAGTGTCCATCGACAGATGAATGGATCAAGAAGATGTGGCACATATATACAATGGAATATTACTCAGCCATAAACAGAAATGAAATTGAGTTATTTGTAGTGAGGTGGATGGACCTAGAGTCTGTCATAGAGAGTGAAGTAAGTCAGAAAGAGAAAAACAAATACTGTATGCTAACACATATATATGGAATCTAAAACATAAAAGAAAAGAAATGGTTCTGAAGAACCTAGGGGCAGGACAGGAATAAAGACGCAGATGTAGAGAATGGACTTGAGGACAAGGGGAGGGGGAAGGGTAAGCTGGGACGAAGTGAGAGAGTGGCATGGACATATATACATTACCAAATGTCAAATAGATAGCTAGTGGGAAGCAGCTGCATAGCACAGGGAGATCAGCTCAGTACTTTGTGACCACCTAGAGGGGTGGGATAGGGAGGGTGAGAGGGAGACGCAAGAGGGAGGGGATATGGGGATATATGTATACACATAGCTGATTCACTTTGTTATACAGCAGCAACTAACAACAATGTAAAGCAATTAAACTCCAAGAAAGATGTTAAAAAAAAAAAAAGAATTGTAAGAATCTAAAAAAGAGTAGATATATGTTTAACTGATTCACTTGGCTGTACACCTGAAACTAACACAACATTGGAAATCAACTATATTGCAATAAAAATTTAAGAAAAAAAAGGAAAAGGAATTGTAGCTCCAGTCTACTGTCTGATAGAAACTTCTTTGCTGATGGAAATGTTCTTGATTTGTACCTACCAATATGGCGGCCTTTAGTCAGAGACGCTCTTGAGCACTTGATATGAGGTTACTGCAGCTGAAACTGAACAGGTAATTAATTTAAATTTAAATAGCCACCTAAGGCTAGTCGTTATCATATTAGACAGTACAGCTCTCCTGCTCAAGTATGCCCTGCATGAACATGCGTAACATGGAGGCCTATGGGGCTGAATTGGTTTTTTAAACATTTGTAGAAAGTTTGAAGAAGGCACAACAGCAGACTTGTGATAGAAGAGTCTGTATCTGTAATTCCCATCCAGTTGAAGTCTTACCATTACCCTAGAAGATGCTGAAGAGGAGTGGCAGATAATCTTTGGGCCTTAATAATAATAAGGCCATAAACATGGGCCACCCTGGTTGACTGGCTTAAATGAGTTTTGTACTTGAAACATGAAAGGACAGATCTCTGGATGAAACAAGTCTTTACACATTCTCTTCCTGAACACAGAGGCACAAACTAGACCAGGGCTTCCTAAAAGGCAACTCCTGTGCTTTGCTCAGATTTATACTCTCAGTGAGCAACACATGGTAGACAATCAGTGAAGATTAGTGAAGTATTAGATATTTATAAAGCTCAACAAACACAACAAACTCTCTGGAAAGAGATTTATAAGCTCAGGCTCTGAAATGGTATAAGTCAGAATTTACCTCTATCAGCTGAGTAGTTTCAATTTACTTGTGCCTCAATGTCTGTAGCTATAGAAAAAAAAAATATCTCCTCTACTGAAGTATTGTATTAGATGCATTTTTTTATCTTAAGCATTATTTCTGGCATGCCCACGTGCTCAAGAAATTTTAGTCAATCTTCTTCTTAACATTGATTTTGTGCTTAGGCAAAAATTTAGAAATTCCATCCTTTGATAACATGTCATTTCTATATATTAAAACTTAGTGAGCTTAAAAATAAGCTCTGTGTAGGGACAGAAGAGCTGGAATGAGCTTAGTGAAAATGATCAAATGTTACCACTTTAAGTCATTACCAGAAAAATCTGCCCAAATTAGTAATGAGGGCTAATTATAAAACATTCCAAAGTTTTTTTCAATTATATAGAGAAAATCATCAAAAATAGCTAAGCAAAGCATTACCTAGTAGGATGTTTGGGGGGAATTTCTTTAAAGAAAAAGACAAAACATATCTTTTTTTTTTTTTTTAACATCTTTATTGAAGTATAATTGCCTTACAATGGTGTGTTAGCTTCTGTTTATAACAAAGTGAATCAGTTATACATATACAATATGTTCCCATTTCTCTTCCCTCTTGCATCTCCCTCCCTCCCACCCTCCCCATCCCACCCCTCTAGGTGGTCACAAAGCACCGAGCTGATCTCCCTGTGCTATGCAGCTGCTTCCCACTAGTTATCTATTTTACATTTGGTAGTGTATATATGTCCATGACACTCTCTTACCCTGTCACATCTCACCCCACCCCCTCCCCATATCCTCAAGTCCATTCTCTAGTAGGTCTGTGTCTTTATTCTCGTCTTGCCACTAGGTTCTTCATGGCCTTTTGTTTTTTTTTTTTTTCCTTAGATTCCGTATATATGTATTAGCATACTGTATTTGTTTTTCTCTTTCTGACTTACTTCACTCTGTATGACAGACTCTAACTCCATCCACCTCATTACAAATACCTCCATTTCATTTCTTTTTATGGCTGAGTAATATTCCATTGTATATATGAGCCACATCTTCTTTATCCATTCATCTGTCGATGGACATTTAGGTTGCTTCCATGTCCTGGCTATTGTAAATAGAGCTGCAATGAACATTTTGGTACATGACTCTTTTTGACCTATGGTTTTCTCAGGGTATATGCCCAGTAGTGGGATTGCTGGGTCGTATGGTAGTTCTATTTGTAGTTTTTTAAAGAACCTCCATACTGTTCTCCATAGTGGCTGTATCAATTTACATTCCCACCAACAGTGCAAGAGTGTTCCCTTTCCTCCACACCCTCTCCAGCATTTATTGTTTCTAGATTTTTTGATGATGGCCATTCTGACCGGTGTGAGATGATATCTCATTGTAGTTTTGATTTGCATTTCTCTAATGATTAATGATGTTGAGCATTCTTTCATGTGTCTGTAGGCCATCTGTATATCTTCTTTGGAGAAATGTCTATTTAGGTCTTCTGCCCATTTTTGGATTGGGTTGTTCATTTTTTTGTTATTGAGCTGCATGAGCTGCTTGTAAATCTTGGAGATTAATCCTTTGTCAGTTGCTTCATTTGCAAATATTTTCTCCCATTCTGATGGTTGTCTTTTGGTCTTGTTTATGGTTTCCAAAACATATCTTTTATAATACGCGTCTATAACACACAAATAAAAGAAGCCTTCCAGATCTCTTGAAAAGAGTATGTCCTCTTAGGGTGTTTCAAGCACTCTTAGACTGTTTTGTGAATCACGTGAAATAAGTCAGACAGAGAAAGACAAATATCATATGATATCACTCACATGTGGAATCTAATTTTTAAAAAATGATACAAATGTAGTTATTTACAAAACAGAAAGACTCATAGATTTTGAAAACAAACTTATGGTTACCAAAGGGGAAATGGCATGGGAAAGGAAATTAGGAGATTGGGATTGACATATACACATCACTATATATAAAATAGATAACCAATAAGGACCTACTGTATCGCACAGGGAACTCTACTCAATATTCTGTAATAACCGATATGGGAAAAGAATCTGAAGAAGAATGGATATATGTATATGTATAACTGATTCACTTTTGCTGTACACCTGAAACTAACACAACATTGTAAATCAACTATACTTCAATAAATGTTTTTAAAAATGCATTTTCCAAGATTAAGAGAAAAACATGTTTTGAAGGTGGCTGGCTTCCCATGAACAGACCGTAAGTGCATAACTCTCCGCTCGGTGCTATAGCCCTGATTCCATGCCTATGATGTATTTCTAAAAGGATAAAGAAGAAAAACACTTAGAATTACAATTTAAATGCAAAGGACACATCTCCCCATGCTGCAGCCTGGTTGCTTCTGAGCAAAATTGATATTCAAACTTGGTTTCCCGAAAAACACAGCCCAATCTTAACAGTATTTTCCTAATATCTGGCTCTAAGAAGTAATTGGAGAAGTCTTTTAAAGTTATATTGACAGGGTGGGGATGCAGTGGGTGGCGTGGTGATTGTGGTCTGCCCTGTGTGTAGCTAGGAAGGGGGTCCTTAAAGAGAATTAGAGAACAATGATTAAACGGACTATCCAAAGGGGGTCCGCTTTCCACCAGTGCCATGATCTGGTAACTCTAAATAATGTCGGTGATAAGGACTCTTCCCTGAAGAATATTTCATTGGTCTATATTCTAAACAATGGCGGTGGTTACTGCTGAGATTTAGTATATACTAAATTAGCACATCATCTGCTCCATGGAAATTAGTTTGTAGAACTCTCCATTTTATGGTCATCCCCAGAAACACACAAATTCGGTTACAAGCTTTAGTTTCACTAATCATTTCATAGCGGTTCGAAATCCTTTGAGCTCACAAAGGCTGCAATTCATGCCCTTGGGTTACTACCTATGTTTCATGAAAACAGCAGATTATAAATGAATAATGATAGTCCTGAGATTGTAAAGATAAGACACAGAATTTGAGTTAATTTAGTTCTGTCATTCTATGTGATCACTTGAAGGTTTTAAGGGTGAAAGAGTGGAAGCTGGGCGGTGGACTGGCTTTGGTGGGTAAGGTCCAGTTTGCCCACATTGGTAGCTGGCTGCGCTGGCCGCCTTCCCTGCCCTATCTCCTTTCCCAACTCCACTAACCTGGTCTCTTCATCTCCCTAAAAACTATTTGCCCTGACATCCTTGTCTCAGAGTCTGCTTCTCATGGAACCCAAACTAGAACCCACCACAATAATCCTATGATGAGACTTACAAGGACCACTCCTACTCCTGACAGGAGAGGGTCATACGCAGAGCCTTGCCCTCTACAATCACCCCGCAGTTTTACCAACATCACACCCCGAGGGGAAGATCTCTGAAGCAGGAAGGGAAATACAGGAACCAAGAACCCCAAGTAGCACCTTGGAGGGAAGGGAAGTGGCCGCAGTCCCCCGACTGGGCTGAAGGCTTGGAGGGGACACCCTTAGAAAGGGATTCAAGTAAGGGTCACAATCAAAATCATGTCTTAAACTCCCAGGTGAGAAGGTTACACTAGTTCTCAGCTCTGCCTGCAAAACACTTGCCAGGTTTTTTGTTTTGGTTTTTTTCTTTTCCCAAACACTATAGCTTCCCAGGCCCTGGATATACAATAAATCAGAATCAAATAAATATATATGCATTTATATATAAACATATGGATATATTTTACATTCACATAAAATATATATATATATACATAAAGCTCCAACGGCAATTCTTACACACGAACCAGAGATGACCGTAGAACTGTAATATGGAAAATGTTGACCTGATATGATATAAACAAATAAGTCATCCCTTCTTTGCCTGCTAATCAGATGTTTCTGATCAGAATTCGGAAAGGACATCCAAGTTCTTTGTAAATTAACTCCAACCTCAAAGGCTATGGTTTGTTTATCTGTCAAAATAGATCCTCCCTCAGAATGAATGTGTTTCTCTGTCACTATGGGGGGATGATCAAGAATTCTGGAAAAGTAAATGGATTTCCAATGATGCCCATGCTTTCCCAGTGATCTCACATTCAGGAAGAACATATTCGCAGGAGTAAACAGAGGACAAATCTGAATGATACAGGTTCTGACTTGGGGCCAGATGCTATTCTGTGTCTCCCAGCCCCTGAACTCATGAACTCTCCCTGACTACAACTCATGTTGCCTGCAGGAGAAGGATGTGTGCGGAAAGAATTGTCCTCCTTCTGCAATTACCCCCTTAGAGTCTTGAAGTCAGTACTTGAATATTACGCGTGCAGCACAATGATTGGTCGATGACGCCATCAACACACAGCTGCACTATTAACTCAGGGTATGATTCACAAATGATTCTTTTTCTATTGTAATTGCTGACAGAGTCCTCGCAATGAACCCAGTCTTTTAGAGAAAAACTGATCTTGGGACAAAGGGCTGGCTAAAATCTCAGGCAGGATATAAATAAATAAATAAACAAAACAATAAAATCTTTATCTATTTAAATCAATATAGATATACTCTATATCTGTATCTAGTTAGATAGGTTCAGATATAGATATATAACATCTTTAAATATAGATATAGATATAAACATAGATGTATAGAAAGAGCAGGTAGATGGAATCAAAATATATCAGGAGGGAATTCCATCCCGGCTTACCAGTATTTTCTGTTATGCTATTTGAAAGTTTAGTGTTAGTTAGAGAGACCTGGGTTTGAATAATGGCTCTGTCACCTAACTGGTCATGTGTCTTCTCTGAGCCTCAGTCAAAACAAAGGAATAGTATCTTTACGTTGTCAGAAAAAATAAATAAAATATTATATGTAGATATCATGGCTGCCTCTAAGAAGTATTTTCTTAAGTTTAATTGTCCAGCTCATATAGATTTAGCCCAAAAAACATTATTTGCCATAAAAACCATAATAGGGAGGTTTTTAACCAAAAGTGAATGGAGTTATGCAACCAACTTTTGCAACTATATTATTGGTGCAACTTCAGAAAATTTCAGTTACAAGCAAATGTGTGGAAGTAACATAGCAATCTAGAAATCATATAAATGCAAAGCTGACACTTCAGAATTATATTTTAGTGTCTCTCTTAATGTTTATAAAACACAAACACACATCCATACACACAAACACATATACAGCATGGCAAGGGAGTCCTGGAAACCCTTCCTTGCCCCCCTGTAAATGACACTTTGTTTGTCATTTTTACTTTTTAATGGTTAATCAATTCCATGTAATAATTGCCAGTTTTCTGCCTCCCCCTCTGTCCCCTGCTGCAAAAGATCTAATCTATTCAGAGGAAGATAATTGCAGAGCTGTTGAGACAGAAAATAAATCGCTGCATCTCACCACTGTTGTGCGCCTCCAGCTGTGAGGTGGAGTTGACAGCAACCTTGCATAGAGAACAGTAAAGCAGCCGTTTTGCCTTTTCTTCCTCAGTCTCCGTGGAAGGACAGGAGCTATTGCCAGTGGCTGTCGTGGGGCTTTTCTCCACTTTAGAAGTGATCTCAGTTGTCATAACGCTGCTTTTGCGAATTTCCACAGTTGTCGTCGTTGATATTGCTGGTGTCCCTGTGGTACTGTCTGCAGTCAAAGTAGCACAGAAGAAAAGGCAAAAACAGTGGTATTACCTTTCCCTATTCGAAAGTGTATCACTAATATTACATTCTGCTAATAATGATAAGAACAGCTAGCAATTGTTGCTTGTCAACTATGTGTCAATCATCTCCTGAGGAAATGTACATAGATGACCACTTATAGTTTTGTCTATTGATATAACACATTCGGACAATTCTAGAAAATATATACAAATAGGCTTTAACGTTTTTCCATGGGGTAAATAAACATATTCACAAATTTCTCTTGTTAACATACGGCCTTAGTAAAATAATCTTTACAGTGCATTGTGCTTTGTATATTTCTACAAGGATGGCTTAAAAAAAATAAAATGGAGGATAAATGTTTTTAAGATATCTTAATTTTTCTTTACTACTTGTCTTTCTATTTTCCTTCGACATCTCTTTCTTTAATTAAAAAATAGGTAAAATAGGTACTGATCCTCCTGTGTATGCTTGGGCAAAATATAGAAAAAAAAAAGAACCCTGATATCATATCGCTTTGGCCAGATCAAAGGTTTAGAAAATCATTGCCTTATTTACAAAGAGTTGTATATTGGACAGGTACAAAAATCATCCATACACAAATAAGACGAATTCTAATCTAGCATAATTTATTAAATGTATGCTCTGCACCAGGCTGTATTCAGGGAGCTTGTGACACGAAAGTATTCAAACATCAACAGCCATTCTTTATAATTCTTTATAAGGCATTCACAGACTGGTCACACCATGTTAATGTCACAGCTTTCAAGAGCTTGATGACCAAGAAAGTGTTGATGCGCTGTAACCCTACAACCCTTCTGCCTCTGAAGTCTGATTCTGAAGCTGGAGAGGTCAACCTCCAAAGTAAGACTACCTTGTCCTAACTTCACTTGGGTGTACACAGCTCCCAACCCAAACAGGCTAGTTAACACGATGTCAGCAATGTCTGCCATACCCAACAATGAATTGCAAATGAGCCCTATGCCCTGTGCTTTCTATTTTTATATTACTTTTTGCTGCCTCCTGGCTGGCTAGTTCTTAACCTCTTATTCAAACTATTCCCAGGCTGTCTCTCCAGCCACAGCTGCTCTTGGAATTGTTTCTCATTCCATATGCTGCTGTGGTCACTATCTAATGCCACACTGTAAAGTCCATGATAAATGGAGTGGGCAGTGGCTGTAAAGGACAGTGGTCTACCTGCAATGAAGTGTTGTCCTCATAAACGCTTACTTCTTTTTAGTTTATGTTATCAAGATGCCTTGTAACTTGGATTTGCCCTTTGATCCAGAGAGAGAGGTGGGAATATGGGTGAGGTTGCTTATGGCTTCTTTCCCAAATATGGCAACAGACACACTAGTCAATCAGAAGAGAAATGGGTTCTTGTCTTTTTTTTAAGTTAATTAATTAGTTTTCATTAAAAATTTTTTTATTGAAATATAGTTGATTTACAATGCTTCAGGTGTACAGCAAAGTGATTCAGTTATATATATATATGTGTGCATATGTATACATATAATATATACTTTTATATATGTGTGTATCTATATATATTCTTTTTCAGATTCATGTTGAGGGCTATTGTATAAAACAGTTCATCTGGCTCTTCCCTTTGCCTGACACTTTCTATACTTTTAATCACTTATTTAGCTGTAAAACCATTAAGTAAGTCCCCTGCAGTGTCGTGGAGAATATCCTCCAACCATGTTAGGAAAAAAAAAAAAGAAACATAGTGCCATGACTAGTCTCTCTCATGGCTAGAGAAAAATAAATAAAATTATCCTAACACCAAATTTTGCCAGCAGAATACATTTATTTCCTTGAACACTGAGAGGCCCACTTCCTGATTGGTGTTTACTTGCCTACTAAGATACCAACATTAAAATATCAGGTAATTGCCAGAAAATATTTCTGAGAATCTAGATATGGCATAAAACACAACAACCAACTTGAGATGGTCCAGTAGGCATCACTGCGCCCAGCAAACCGGAAATTATTCCTTGAAAGCATGTGCATGAGTGTCTGTGAACAAATAGCAAATGGCCAGTTCATTTGCTAAGTGTTTTATATATGTAATTTCATTTAACCGTCACACATACTTTTGAAAATGAAGAAATTTCAGAAGTTAAGGAAACTTCCAAACGTCACACAAGTAGTATATGGTGAGTCAGGACACAGTGTTTCATGGAATTAAGAAATTAGGGATTTGGGGAAAAATGTATTGTGAATGATGCTCTTGGCCATAATAATGAACCTCCATAGTAAGGTCACAAAGAGTAGTGGGCTAAAACCACTCAATTGTTTTTATGATCAGTTCTATGGGAAGTGACAACCATAAAGACAGGTATAATTAAACTTATTGTGGCCACTTGCTGGAGCCAGAGTGTGATACTGTAGGTATTTATTTCATTTAAATCTAAATAAGGATATCCCTAGTAGTACCCTACTTCTAACAATTTTCCTCTGGATTGACAATGTTTATTTTATGTCTTGATCCGAAAATTTTACATTGCATAGATTATAGTAATCTTAAGCCAACTTCTCTATTTACAGTGAAATTCATAACAAAAGTATAGAATAAACATAACCATGGATCTTCCAATCTCTGTGACAGCTACATCAGCGTCATTCCTAATCCCAGAGGATAATGTACATTTATACCAAGGACACCAAAGATTAGAGACACCAGACTGTCTATGTCCGGGGCTTAGTGAAGTATTAATATCGATATTTCTTAAGGCAAGTCCCTTGCAGGAGACAGGCTTAGGGGAATTAGTATCAAAATGCTTAACTTCGGCACTTCTTACTTTGTTGCATCTTTCAGACCACATAGCTGAACAAAGATCTGCGAATTTTCTCAAGCTTGCGGTTAGTTTGAAAGAAATACAAACAGTTATATGCTTGACATTAAATTTCATATGTAGATCTTGAGTCCACAAAGATAAGAGTACTATTAATTTATAACAAGACATGAATTTTTCACTTACTCTTCATTTGCCAGTAGTAAAGAGGACTTTTTTTTTTTAAAGTAAAGTAAATATATTTTAAGATTATGCCACAAAAGAATCAACTATTTCATTTAGTTGGCCCTTGGTATCTGGGGGTTCTGTATCTGCGGATTCAACCAACCAAGGATCGAATATATATATTTTTTAAATCCCATAAACTTCCAAAAAACAAAACCTGAATTTATTGTGGGTAGGCAACTATTTACATAGCATTTACATTGTATTTGCAACTAGTTACATAACGTTTACATTGTATTAAGTATTGTAAGTAATTCAGAGATGATTTAAAGTAAATGGGAGGATGTGTGTAGGTTATATGCAAATACTACGTCCTTTTATATAAGGGACTTGAGCATCCATAGATTGTGGTAACCACAAGGGTTCTGGAACCAATCTCGTGCAGATAAGGATGACTGTACTTTGCATAGAAAATTACATAGAGCAAAGATATTTTCCTTCGTATGGTACATTAAATTACCAATTATACATAACACCTATCCAGTAATTAAAATAAAATTTTATATCATTGATCATGTTAATAGCATATACTCTTGCTAGGATGTGATGAGAATTACCTCTGTGATCTTCCTCCTAAAACTCATAACCCCTGTCTAACCATGAGAAAAGCATAAACAAACCTAAATTTAAGGACATTCTACAAAATTCCTGACCAAGAATCCTCAAAAATATTAAGGTCATCAAAACAAGAAAAGTCTGAAAAGCTGTCACAGTCCAGACAAGTCTAAGGAGACAGGATTACTAAATATAATGTGGTGTCCTGGTTGGGATCCTGGGGCAAAAAAAAAAAAAAAAAAAAGAATGTAAGGAAACTAACACAACATTGTAAATCAACTAAACTCCAATATAAAATAAGAAATTAAATTCAGAAAAAGATGTGGTACATACACACAATTGTAACAGTCAGATGAAGAAAGACAAATACCAAATGATTTCACTCCTAGGTGGAATCTAAAAAACCAGAACAGAGGAACAAACAAAAGAAAACAAAACCAAACTCATAGATACAGAGATTAGATAAGTTGTTACCAGAGGGGAAGGGGGGTGAAGGTGGGCAAAATGTCTAAAGGGGGTCAACGATATGGTGATGGGTGGTAACTAGACTTATGTTGGTGATCACTCTGTAGTGTATACAGATGTTGAATTGTAATGCTGTTTACCTGAAACTTACATAATTTAAACAAATAAAAAAGAAAACAAAAAAAACTTTAGGTATAAACTTATGAAATCAGAATGAAGTATGGACTCCAGGTAATAATATATCAATATTTGTTCATTAGCTTTGACAAATACACCATAGTAATGTGAGATGTTAATAATAAGGGAAACTGAGAGCATATACGGGAACCCTCTGTCGTGTTTTGTACCTTTTCTGTAGATTTAAAGGAGACTAAAATTAGAAGTTTATTTATTTTAAGAAAAATAGAATTATAACCAGTCAACAAATAGTGCATCATTTCGGTTACTTTCTAGAATCATAGTCAAAAGGGATCTTAGTGGTTTCATGGTATAGCTTTCTAGGTTTTTAGATTAGGAAATTTCAGTAAAACTGGGACTTGACATTGCATCTCCCAATTCCAAATCCTTATTGCAATTCCAGATTGTTATTCTATGTTGCAATGACTCATGTATCTGAACTTCCCTCCATCAACATTTATTGAGCCGCTATTTTGTGCTAGGAGATGGGAAGGATAATAGATGCCCATTATGTGCTGAGTGGTTCATGAGACATCCCATAATGACTTGGAATAATAATAATAATAAACTTAACAACCTTTATCAGTTTTGTCCATTGCTATATCCTTGCACTTATACTTGGCATAAAAAGGCAGTCAATAAATATTTATTGAAAGAAAGCAATGAATGAATAAATGAATGAATGAATGAACAAAACACAATTATTATAGCTTATGATGGTAAAAACAATTTCAAAGCATTTATAGGTATTAACTCATTCAATCCTCATAAAAAACTAAGAGGATAAATTAGGAGTTTGGGATTAATAGAGACACACTACTATATATAAAAAAGATAAACAAGGACCTACTGTATAGCACAGGGAACTACACTCAATATCTTGTAATAACATATAATGGAAAAAAATCTTAAAAATAATATATATATAATATACAAAGTAATATAGAATATATAAATATATGTACATATATATGTATATATATATGACTGAATCACTTTGTTGAACACCTGAAACTAACACAACACTGTAAATCAACTATACGTCAATTAAAAAAAACAAAGATGGGCATACGATTTTTATCCTCATCTTAGAGAAGAAATTGAGGTATGGAGAGATTTGGGAACTTGCACAATGCCAGAGCTGCCAGCTGAAGTACAATGATTTGAATTCAGACAGTCTGGCTCAGAAGCACAAGCTCTTCATTTATTTTTCATTGCTAAAATTTTGATTTTGTTCGTAAAAGAACTGACTATATTCCTTTCAGTTAATTCCAATTAGTCGTGATTTATTATGAGTGTTGGAAGATAGAATCTTAAAAATTTGACTTAAAAAAAACTGAACTTGGCCCGAGCTAGAGTCAATCGTTATGCCCAATCATCCATTTATGCTAATGTATTAAGTTGCTGGAGTCCATTTAGAAGGAGAGGAGAAAAAAAAACCTACAGCTCTCAAACAACCTCTTCTGCAAAATGATAAGAGTAACGCACAAGCCGTCCTTATTGCACTTTTTTCTTTTGTCTTTTCCAAAAGATGCAAAACTAGAATAACGATTCACTTTTCTTAATGTTTCCCAGATTCAGATTTCTTTGCGCTATTCAACCAATGACCCAATGGGAACAATCTATGTGACTGGGAGTCGAAAAGAATGGGTGCATTCCAGTGGGAAGGAACGGTTTGAGATGGCTGGGGTTTGCATTTCTGTGCCGTTTTTCCGCCAGTGCCCTCGAGCAAACATTCATTATTGTAACTGTCACTATTTGGCTTTGACATCAGAACAGATTGTTAATACTTTGTGGAATGGGGCTTTAGTGGAGAATGAAAGGAAAATTGTCAGTATTCAGAGTGGCCCATTTTGGCCCTCATTCTTATATAAAAACACTGTAAATACTTTTTTAAAAAATTCAAAAAGCATAAGAAAAGATTCCAGAAATAATCAACAACTTGAATTCTAGATAATAAAATGAAACAGCCAAGTTACATGGTCCAGGTAAGAAATTTATTCTCTTAGTTACAGATTTCATAACCCAACTGAGAGAACCAGATGTGAGTTATTTAAGTTTCCTCCCAGGTAACAGAAATTAATAGTATGTCCCAAAGATAATCATCATGTTTTCTGCTAGACTGAAGACTCAGAATGATACACAATTTATTTCCTTCTTCTCTGTGTGAAATGAAGTCTCAACCAGGCTTGCTAGCAAGTGAGAACAGCTGCTTCCTCTTAAATATGCTGACATTCTGAAGTATAAAAAGGTGCTTCATTACAAAAATTTAAAAATCCCAAGTTTTTAGAAATTATTACTGGTGGTTTCCTTCCTCTGGATTTCATCCAATTTGATCAACATTGACCGGGCATAGTACCAGCCTCTTAGACACAGGCAGGAATGGCCCCTGCACTGGCCTCCACGTATCACAAGCCACTGAAACAAAAGTCTATTTTTGCATTTTTTTGATCTTATAAAAACACTTTTTAGACAGTTTGATAACCAGCTGAGCAAATGGAAATTTTAATTAGAAAGGGAAGTGAGAGCTGGACTGGTGCCCCAAAGGCCAGAGTATTGAGTCTGAAAGTTCACAGGTTTGTGTGTGATTGTGTGCATAGATGTTTATGATTTGTGCATCTATGTGTGTGCATGTGTGTCTATGTGTGTGCATGTGTGTCTATGTGTGTGCATGTGTGGCTATGTGTGTGCATGTGTGTCTAGGTGTGTGCATGTGTGTCTAGGTGTGTGCATGCACGTCTAGGTGTGTGCATGTGTGGCTATGTATGTTGAGAGGTAAAAGGAGATCACAGCCTCTATCTGGAAACCACAGAAAAAGGTTTATTTTCAAATCACCAATCACCTCAAATCACCGAAAGGTATGTCTAGGCAAAGTCCCCCCAAAACATCCCCTCCCTCTATCCGCTATGGTGATACAGGAAATGCTTAAAATTGCTTGGGAATCCTGAGTCCACAAAATGAGGTTGGGGAGGAAGGATGCTTCCCCAGTGGGCTACCTGATTGGGGTGGGTCCAGTCACCACCCAGAGGACTGGCTTGGGGCACAGCTTCTGCCCTGTTCCTGCAGAGCTGTGTTATCATTCGGTAGGGCTCAGGGCTGACTCAGGCAGGGAGATTCTTTGAACTTCAGGTCACAAAGGCAATCCCTGGGTAAAGGCTGGGGGGCTGCCAGGGAAGCTTGAGGTACAGCTTGTAAACATTTAGCTATACACTGCATGGTCTCCATTTGAACTCTTGTCTTGGCCCTGAAACTTTTGGGGTGGACCTGACTGAACGCTCATGTGTCAGACCCTGTGTTAATCACTGGAGGTTAAAAAGTAAACATGATGTACTCAGCCATAAAAAAGAACGAAATAATGCCATTTGCAGCAACATGGATGCAACTAGAGATTATCATACTAAGTGAAATAAGTCAGACAAAGACAAATATATGATATCACTCATATGTGGAATCTAATTTTTAAAAATATGACACTGACACAAATGAACTTATTTATGAAACAGAAACAGACTTACAGATATCAAAAACAAACTTATGGTTACCAAAGGGGAAACGTGGGGCGGGGGAGGGATGAATCAGGAGCTTGGGATGAATGTACACACACTACTATATATAAGATAGATAACCAACAAGGACCTATTGTATAGCACAGGGAGAAAAGAATCTGAAAAAGAATGAATATATGTATTTGTGCAACTAATCACTTTGCTGTACACCTGAAACTAACACAACATTGTAAATCAACTCTACTTCAATAAAATTAAAAAAAAACAAAAGTAAACACAATGTCATTTGTGTACTAGAGTGACAGGGCCCCAATACCACAAGAGGGGAGGGAACAATGGATTTGCTCTCTTTGAGGAAGTAGAGCAGGAAGAGGCATCACCAGAAAATACCAGAAAAATACCTGTACTTCAAACTCTAACTTTATCACACCTCCAAAGTTCTGTTATTTGGAAGTGCCATGCAAAAAGTGATCCACTGATTAAAACTCTTAATGTCCTAAGGGCTCAGGTGAGTAATTCTTTCTACCTTTACATCCTTTGAACTAGAGTTCCCATGTCTTTTGTGCATCAGAAACTATAGGAAGGCAAGCGATTTCAAAAACTTACATAACAAAAATATCTAACTGCAACTTCTGAGATGTGTCCCAAAGCTGCCCAATCTACCATCTGTTTGAGGCAATTACATCAAGAGTAGATTCAGACTCAGGGATCCTGGTGATTGATCTGTTGAACTCACTTTGGGCCGTGTACACCAGGTGCAGCTTAGAACATAAATTATGCTGCTGAAAACTATTTTCAGAGCCTGTTGAAAGAAAGAGCTGATTCAACTTCTGGATTTTTCCTCTTGAAGCCAGGACTCATTAGTTTCATGGGGATCGGCCATTTTTTTAAGAGGATCATGTGATTTGAGAGGGTAACGTGAGATTACTTTCATTTTATAGGAACATTTATCAGGAATTTAGGTTATTCCTATCAATTCCTAAAATTGGCGGGGGGGGGGGGGGGGGTAAGAAGGCTAGAGAATCAGGTTGTCAGGTTAGCGAATGATGCAGAAGCCCTCAGAAGGTGGTGGTGGTCAGAGCCTGATCAAAGGATGCTTGACTTGGGACAGGAAGTAGAGAGTGGGGCTAATGTGAAGGAAAGAAGGCAAGAGGACCAGGCCAAGGAGAAGGGAGAGCAGAGGCTCTGGAAGCACCAAGGGCTCAGCAGGAATTACCCAGGTCCTGGGGAGTTAGGCGGGATCCAACAGTTGGCCAACAGAAGCTGAGACCTACTTTGTATCTTCTAACCTTAAATGTCCTTGACCTCAGAATGGAGGTCTCTAGTTTGTTTGTTTATGTATTTATTTATTTATTTTAAACTTCTAATTTTATATTGGAATATAGTTAACAATGTTGTGTTAGTTACAGGTGAACAATGAAGTGATTCAGTTATACGTATACATGTATCTATTCTTTTTCAAATTCTTTTCCCATTTAGGCTGTTACATAATAGTAGTTTAAACTGGGATTTCACCAAGTAAAAGCAGCATAAATCTAGGCGGTAGTCAGCGTCCCCCCCCCACCTCCAGCCCTACACACACACCCAACAGGAAAAGGCAGACAATTTAAAGGAGTGAAGCTGGGCAATTGACACTGATAGAATTACTCACTGTGGTAAACTGGAGAGCACATAACTCCACAAAAATGGGGGAGTTCATTGTACACTTCTGGTCAGCCATCTTAGAAATTGATGCCCCATTTTACCAGATGCTTTGATTATTATTTTTGTGAAAGCCAGAAAGTTTCATGTACAATTTCCAAATTGTAAGTGTTAGCAGCTGTGTGTGTGTGTGTGTGTGTGTGTGCGTGTGTGTGTGAGAACTCTTGTGGACCACAATCTTCTCTGTGGGCTGTGGGCTGCCACTTTGAAAGGTGCTCTCGCGACACTGTGTCTGTGCCCCAAACCCTGCTCATTTCCACAGTGGTTCTGAGACGCTGGGCTTATGACTGGCTTGAGGCTGTCCCCCAGAAGGCAAGGTCTCTGTTCCAAGGAGAGAAAGCTGGTTAGAGTTAGTCTTATTTTTTTCTTTACCAGATAGTTTGCCCTCATCTCTTTCTTTCAAGTTCACAAGCAGAGACTCATTCCAGGGCAGGAGCCTGACATGTCTCGCCAGCTGTGTGTAAAGGATTATGACTTAATATCCCAGTGTCACCTCAACATGACATCTCAATCAATATCTTATCACATTTCAGCCTTAGTTTCTCAAAGTCAATGGGGATTGTATTCCCTACTCCTACAGCTTATATTTAATATACTCCATATGCAACTATAACAAAGCTTGCTAGATATTTGGTAATTGATAAATACAGAGGCTGCTGTCAACAAATTTGTTCTGTTAGGTATTTGCCTTTCTTTCAAAAGTTGAGGTCGTACCCCCATAAGGCACTAGACTGAACATCGGCACAGCGATATAAATAGCAAATCTCTGACCTGCTAACCTAAGTTTTCATCCTAAATCATTTTCACCTTATAATTTTCTTTCACTCTATTTCCTCTGTGCTCTTTTGGCTGTCACAGCATCCAACAACGATGCAGCCAAGATGTTGGAAACTTTTGTGAATCAAAAATCATCCTGTTCCTGTAAACTAGTGGTTCCGAAACTTTACTATACATTGAACCACCTGGAGGTTTAATCAAACACAGATTGTTGATTACCACCCTTAGAGTTTATGGTTCCTAGGTCTGGGCTGTGGCCTGAATATCTTTATTTCTAGCAAATACGCCCATGTTTTTGCTGCTTCTGGGCTGAGGATGACACTTCAGGAACCACCACTGACAGACCTGTCAACTACTTTCTGATTTAGCTTAACTGGTCTCAGCACTAGAGCTATAATGACAATTAAATAGAAAGTCATGAATGTAAAAAAAGGGAAATAGAGATTGGGTGACCAAGGTCCTATTTTGCCTGTGACTAAGGGAGTTTCTGAGACATGGGATTTTTACTACTTTCAGGGAAAGTCCCTTGCAGGTCAGGACAAGTTAACCACCCTAAGAGGGAATTCAGAATAAATTAGAGAACAACTCTTAAAAAATATTTTAGATACCTGAACAAGCAATGACTATCTCTGCTGAAAGATGCAGTTTTGGGGATAGATGTGATTATAAATGAGGGAGGATGGAGACAATTCAGATCCTTGAAACAGAGAAGAATAACTATGGGGCTTAATTAACCTGCCATTTAGCCTTTAAACCAGGAACTCTTTTGTAAGATACAGTCTTCTCTTCCTAACTTAGAATCTGTGTGTTTCCAAGGAAATTTGTTTCCTACACCACTCACAGAATGTATACTTCATCCTTTCCAAACATAAATTAATCCAAAGTAAATTAATTCAAAACTAAGTTATTTGAACAAGTATCATATGATTTCACTTATATGTGATAAGTGATAAATAAAAGTGATACAAATGAACAGAAGCAGACTCACAGACTTAGAAAACAAACTTATGGTTACCAAAGGGGAAACATGGGGGGAGGAAGGATAAATTAGGAGTTTTGGATTAACATATACATACTACTATATATAAAACAGATAATCATCAAGGACCTACTGTATAGCACAGGGAACTCGATGCAATTATTTTGCAATAACCTATAATGGAAAATAATCTGAAAAAGAATCGATATATGTATATGTATAACTGAATCACTTTGCTGTACACCTGAAACTAACACAACATTGTATATCAACTATACTCCAATATAAAATAACAAGTAAATTTTTAAAAAAAGCAAAAAGCAAACAAACAAACAACCCAGGTTACTTGGAAGGCAGGACCACGAGGCCTTGGGAGAGTTGATTGAGTGGGTTCGACCACTGTACATACAACTGATAAGCACCAAGAAGAAGGGGTGAGTTTTGTCAGAATCTGTGAACTTTCTGATAAACATTACAAAAGGGAAAGAAAGAGGAAGACAAAAAGAAAATTCATTTATTCCAAAGCTATTTTAAGTAACTCAGATGCCACTAAAAGGCATAGGAAACTGCCTTTTTGGGTTTCTAATAGAGTTTTTTTTTTTTTTTTTCCCTTAGTAAGGCAGAAGGAAAAAGAAAATCTTTCCAAATCTACGAATGGTAGTTCCCCTCTTTCAAGAGTTTTCTGCAAGGAAAAAAAATTGCTGCGTGCCACAGTGACACTTCCCATTTCATTAATGAGGAGACACACGCACTGAAAAATTTCCAATCTGGCAAAAAGTCAAGGCAGAGTTTTACAACAATTGCATTTGGTAGTTTATCTGTTATATTTGTAAAGCAGTAATCTTCCTTCTGGCTGTGTGCTTTAGGTTAAAACTGAGGGTTTGCCTTGTGTGCTTAAATCTATAATATCTATTTAGAATTAGGACATGATAAATCATGAATTTTGAAAGCTTTTACTAATTGAAATTGAACACAGAGTGAGGGAGAGCCTGCTTTCTGACTAGTGAATTTAGAGCATGTGGAGAATTGAGAATGTGGAGACAGTCACTCCAAGCCATCTAGCTCACAAGTCCTTGCTGTACAATCCTGTTAGGAAGCCCAGATAATTAAAAGGAAGTAGTAACTGTCAGCTCTTCAAATTTTGTTGTACCGCAGAACTGTCCTGAAGATAAGAAAACAAGCTCTCATCATGGATGGCACAATGATAAAATATTTAGTGTGGATATATTTTAGAACATTAACCCATCTGATCTGGGGCATTTTATAGTATGTCTAAGAGTTACTTAGTAGTTTTCATTACAGTGTTAGCATTTCATAGATTGACTATGAAGAAAACATTTTAACCACCAGAAAGATACCATGATGTAACTGTTATATATTTGCCACACTCAGACATGTAGAATAATTTTTTTTTTTTTTAATTTCAGAGGACCAGGAAAGACGTTTTCAGAGAGTAAGTTCTATTGGACAAATTATGGGAAATGGTTGGCAAACATGAGAGAAATATAGAGAAAGAGAGGACCTTTAAAAAATCAAGAAAACATATTATATACACATATATTTTTAATAACAAGTTTTCAACAACTGCTAGGCATTCCATTTAAACTATAAACTGTGTTGTCTCAAGACTCAAACTACCCAAATTATTTCACCCAAAACAGCAATTTATTATTATTTTGCCCTCGTCAGGAAGGGCAAGAAGATGGGAGGTCATCACATAATACAATCACTTTTTGATAAAATTTCTCTCCTTAAAGAAGCTGTTTCCATGTAATGTTAATATACCTCAGCCAAGAAGATTTTAAGAGTTGGAGGACACATAAAAATTAAGAAAACTGTGCACATCAAAACAAACAGGAGAAATCAGAATTCTACTCATTATTTCTTTAAAAGTTGGCTGCTGAAAAATTAATAGAACTGCTTTGAAATCATAAAATTCTGGAGCAAATGCTTCTCTTCACAGCAAACCCAACAGACCTATTTCCAATATTCCTATTTTTAGCTACAGAAACCATATAAACCAGATTTTCATGAAATTCCAGGTATAGAATTGTCTCTCCTATTATAATCTCATAAACTATTACACAGTTCCAGAAATTCCAAGCTACAGCAGACTGCCTCTTGCACAAAAACTCATCATATTATGAAATCTTCTTTTTGTTTTTGAGAATACGTTGATTGTAATTGTATCACCATTTCACCAAAACACTAACTGAAACACTAAAAAACATATGTCAATCTCTCTTTTGTCTAAATGATGCAGAATAACTATTTGGATTTTCCTCAGGCCTTATTGAAGAGACTAGTTATTTTGGCGTTATTTCAACAGCTTCAAATCGAATTATTTATTTTGAGAGTATATTTAAGAAAAAAAAAAGGCTTATTCTTGGTTAGCTCTATCAACTAATATTTAATTCAACACTTTAAGATAAATATATTTTTAAAGTGGAGCTGTGTTAATAAAGAATACACTGTAGAAAAATTAATTTAACAATAAATTTTTATTATCTCTGATGGTTAGTCAGTATGGTAATTCTGACCCTGCAGAATGTTAAATATTTTTACAGCTACACAGGGATAGAAATCTAGTCTCAAGCAACCTGACCTCTCAAAGGATGATGGCAGTTCTATTCCATTTTGCCCTTTGGGAACTCATTTCATGAGTCAAATCAGAACAGTATATTAGAAACAATTTGATATGAATAGAAGTTCTGAGATTTCATCATTAATTTAGATAAGATACTTTAAATATATAATTCTTAAGCCTCAGGAAAGAGTCATTATTTTATTTAGAATATATACTTCTATAACTGTTTTTTTAATTTAATTTTTAGTTTCTATTGGAGTATAGTTGATTTACAATGTTGTGTTAGTTTCAGGTGTACAGCAAAGTGATTCAGTTGCACAAATACATATATTCATTCTTTTTCAGATTCTTCTCCCATATAGGTTATTACAGAATATTGAGTAGAGTTCCCTGTGCTATACAACAGGTTCTTGTTGATTATTTATTTTATATATAGTAGTGTGTATATTTTAATCCCAAACTCCTAATTTACCTGTTTTTAATGATCACTATTTCTAGTGATCACTATTAGATCACTAATAGATCACTATTTCTATTTCTATCACTTTGAACTCAAATCCAACTGTGAAAATTAAAATTAAAAGCCAGTACTCTGGGTAAACCACTCTGTTTTATAGATCACTTTTTTAAAGTTAATTTTCTTGGGAGAGAAGATTTTCATCTTATGTATCCTGTTTTCTGTAAACCTGTTTTAAATCAACACTGGGTTCTTTTGAAGAAGTTTCGCTAGAAGCGGAAAAGCCTACTGCAACATGTGACTGGTTCCATTCACGTCCTTTCTGGCAGCCTCTTGCTTGGGAGGGAAGCCAGGCCAAGAATGTGAGCAGTCCAGGGCTGGATGTGTGGAGTCAAAAGTCTGGGTGGGCAGAGAGTACCACATTGACGCCTGGCACTGGGAAGTCTGTTGCCAAGCAGTCCAGATCACAGCCAGGTCCCGACAGCCAATTCACAGGGCTGGAGAGAAAAGTCGGAGCCAGAAGGCAAGCTGGGTGAGAAGAAGCAGCTCTGGGGTATTTGAGGACGCGACTCAAGACCATGGCAGGTAGATGATGTGGTGACCTTGTCGGGTTATTTTTAGCATAATGGTTTTACCTCTTGGACAGCCCTGTCATGGTTTTACTGAGGAAAGAGTACTCATGGTTACCACCTGCAAGGGCAGGAGAGGCAGAGGAAGAGATGGGTGTGTGGGTCTGGTCTTTGGGTCTCATGCCCCTGGATCACACTGGGATGAACAGGCAGGTAGAACAAGGCTAGGCTCAAGCTCCTTTACTTTTTCCTCTTTTGTTCAACCTGCCTACTCCCAACCCCATCAAAAATAACAATGTAAATAATTAAAATAACACATGTATGTATGTATCTCTCCCTTTGAGATTTTAATTTGCTCCTGTAAGCTACCACTCATTGAAGGCATTTCTAGAGAAAGTAAAACTTTAAACTTTAAAAACTTTCCAGGTCAGCTGGGGGGTGCGGGAAGTGACCAAGGATTGGGCATGTCGACACACAGAGTTAAGTTGTATGATCTGGTTCATCTTTTCTCAGAAGCTCATCCAAAGAACATCATTGCTTAGGTCTAGCTTTGTAAAAATACAATGCTCTTTACCAAAACTGAAGCCCCATATAAATTCACCTAGGTATTTTAAGGGGACAGATAATCCTAAGGGTTGGGGGAATTCTTGAAGAATGTGCTTAGATATTGAAAAAAATAATGTATTGTAGTTTCACTTTATTTTTACTCAACACACGATTTATGTGCTTTTAGCACTGCCATGCCATAATATCAGTAATCATTTGCTTTTTACTTAACACTTCAGAAAATCTCCACTGTGACCTAACCTTCAAAACACAATTCCAAAGCCAGTAGAAGTCTCCTCACTGCTTGACTTGTCAATCTGGGTTGATAAATGTTTCCTCAGACTGGAAGTTTAATTAACTTAAGTTGAATAGATCCGAATGAGATAGAAATTATTTGTATTTGCTTATTAACTCTGTTTTTGGCAAGATAAGAGAGAACTAGAAAGAAAAGAAGGAAGAGAGAAAAGCAAGAGAGCCGTGTCTTATTTGCCCTTCTAAATTACAGATTTTATAAGGAAGGAACTTTTGTGAGTTTCTCCTCTTAAAGGATATTTTTATCAGTCAGTCCAGATGGATCGATATGATGAACCAACCCATAGAATTTGGATGAAATTCTTCTCTTTCGATCTTTGAAGGTCCCATCATCACAGATGTTCCATTTCTATTGAAGGATAAATCCTGTTAAGATTTCTGAGATGCTAACAGAAAAGGTGCCACCAGATATGATGATTTATGAATTCTGATGTGAATATCACTGAAACACACAAATGAATGGTAAATGCCAAAGAAGTCTACAGATGATTTTGCAAGATATATGTTATACAATACACCCAAAATGACAGATAATGCATCACTCAAAATGAGATAAAGACTGCTTCTTCAACTACTTTTATGTGTCATTATTTTTTGCTATTTTAAATTTTGCATGATACAGAGTGGCTCTCTCTAGGTAATCCAACAATCTAGCTGCCTCGTTTTATAGGTCCTTACTCTAAATGTCATTACTGTTACAGGAATCAGCTATTTGGTATAACAGTACACTTTCTCAAATGCAAACCTAAATAATTACAAAATTAAACAAATGTGTTATAAAGAAACCTTAAAAGATACAAAATAATAGTAATGTCCTACATTTGTTTGGTCTTTATGAGTTTTCAAACATATTTTGTAGACTCTTCTTTTTTTATACTCAGGAAAATACTGTGAGGTAGACATTAGAATTCTTATTTTATAAAAGAGAAAACTGGCTTACTGATATAACGTCACTTGTTAGAACCATATAGCTATTAATTAGGAAAGCCATTATCAGCGCCAAGATTTTTTTAGGGTTTATTGTCGCCACCTGGTTAAAAGAAAAATCTTTAACAGCAAGAGGTAAGTGTAAAAAAATACATAATATCAGTAGGACATTGCAGAATCATATAGAAGTAATTTTTTATTTCTACAAAAATATTATTGTTAAGACAATGTGTATGACTAGGACACACTATATATTTAATTTAGAACTAATTTTATAGCATTTAGAATAGAGGCATATATTAACATTTTTGTGTGGTAATATTACTATATTATTTAAATGTAATGAACCATGTTAGATTTTAATAGCTTAACATAGTTACTAAGGTTTCTAGCCTTACTTTTAGAAATTATAATCATTTAAAACATAAAAAAGACAGTATCATTTTAAAATAGGGGTTAGATACCATCACTCTTCTCCTCAAACTACCACAATGACTCCTTATTTTGCCCCAAGTCAAAGCCAGTGTCCAGCTAAAAGCTTTCTCCCTTACATCAGGGGCAAGACAAGGATGTCTCTCTTGCTATTGCTATTTAAGGCTGTACTGAAAGTTCTAGCCAGGACTATTAAGCAAGAACAAGAAATAAAAGATATCCAGATTGTAAAGGAAGAAATAAAACTCTGTTTTCAGGAGGCATTATCTTATATATAGAAAATACCAAGGAATTTACCAAAAACAAAAAAAAATAATAGGTCTAATAAACTAGTGCAGCAAAGCTGCAGAATACAAGATCAATGTACAAAAATCAGTTGTGTTTTTATACACTAGCAATGAACAGTCTGAGAACAAAATTTTAAAAAAATTATTTACCACAACATGTAAAGAATAAAATACTTAGGAATAAATGTAACCAATGAAGTGCAAGACTTGTACACTCACAACTATAAAACATTACTGAAGGAAATTTTAAAAACCTAAACATGGAAAGACACTTTTTTTATTCATGGATTAGAAGACTTAATATTACTAAGATGGTAATACTCCCAGAAGTGATCTACAGCTTAAATGCAAAATCTATTAAATTCCCATTGGCTTTTTTTTGCAGAAATTGACAAGTTGAATGAAAGTTCATATAGAAATGAAGGATCCCAATAATGTTTTTCAATACTGAAAAAGAAGAATATGTAGGAGTACTCATATCTTCTGATTTGAAAACTTACTAAAAAGCTACAGTAATCAAAACAGTGTGGCATACGGATGGACAGATATATAGATCAATGAAATAAAACTGAGAAATAAACCCATATGTCTGCAGACAAGTAATTTTGACAAGGGTGGTAAGGCCATTCAAAGAGGAAATAATAGTCTCTTCAACAAATGGTCCTGAGACAAATAGATATCCACATGCAAAAGAACAAAGTTGGACCCCTGCCTCATACCAAATACCTCTCAAAATGGATTAACAACATAAATGTAGGAGCTCCTATAAGGAAACATACTTGTAAAGATTTGTGACCTTGGATTAAGTAATGATTTCTTAAAATAATATTAAAAGCACAAGGATAAAAAAATAGATAAGTTGGACTTCATCAAAATAAAAAACTTTTATACACAGAATGGGAGAAAATATTGGCAAATCAATTATCTGATAAGAGTCTATTGTTCAGAACATATAAAGAACTCCTACAACTCAACAATAAAGAGACAAACAGCCCAACTAAAAGGGGGAAAAGTGATTTGAATAGAAATGTCTCCAAATAAGATGCAAATGGCCAATAAAGACTTGAAAAGATAGTCCACATCATTAGTCATTAGAGAAATGCAGATCAAAACCACAATAAGAAATCATTTCACACCCTCCAGAATGGCTATAATAATGATGAAAAGTTAAATTTAAAAAACAGAAAATAACAAGTGTTAACAAGGCTGTGGAGAGATTGGAATCCTCATACGTTGCTGGTAGGAATATAAAATCATGCAGGGGCTGTGGAAAAGATCAGTAGTTTCTCAAAAAGTTAAACATAGAGTTGACATATGACTCAGCAATTCCACTTCTTTTTTGTTTTGCTTTGTTTTGCCCATGCCACGCAGCATGTGGGATCTTAGTTCCCCAACTGGGATTGAACCCACACCCCCTGCAGTGGAAGCACAGAGTCTTAACCACTGGACCACCAGGTAAGTCCCAGCAATTCCACTTCTAAGTATAGACCCAAGATAAGTAAAATATAGTTTTATGCTCAAACTTGTAAATGAGTACTCATAGCAGCACTTCATAATGACCAAAATATGGAAACAACCCAAATATGCATCAACTAATGAGTGGTTACACAAATGTAGTATGTCCATACAATGGAACGTTATTCAGCCATGTAAAGAAATGAAGTAATGATACATGTTACAATACGGGTGAATCCTGAAAGTATTATTCTAAGTGAAAGAAGTTAGCCACAAAAGACGACATATTGTATGATTCCATTTACCAGAATAGTCAAATCCACAGAGGCAGAAAGCAGATTAGAGATGGCCAGGGAACAGGGGAAAAGTGGAATTAGGAACTCCAGGGTTTCTTTTGGTGGTGATGGAAATATTCTGAAATTTGATAGCTGTAATGGTTGCACAAAACTTTGCATATACAAATTGTATGGTATGTGAATTATATCTTAGTAAAGCAGTTATTTTAAAAAATAACTAATAAGAACCTACTGTATAGCACAGGGAACTCTTCTCAATACTCTCTAACGATCTATATGGGAAAAGACTCTAAAAAAGAGGGGATATATGTATAACTGATTCACTCTGCTGTACAGCAGGAACTAACACACCATCTTAAATCAACTATACTCCAATAAAAATTTTTAAAATAAAAACTTTTAAAAATTTAAAAAGTAATAAGCTGTGAAAATTCTGGCTTCGTTTCTGGTTTACTATGAGGAAGCATGACCAAATGCTAACTCCTGTCAGCTGGGAGGATGAGAGGGGATGGCAGGTTACACCAGCTCTTGTGTGGGTGTAGTAGTAGATTTCAGAAGTATCAAGAGAGTCAGGGCCCCATGTTGCTTATGTCTTCAGGTTGCTCTTTGGGGCGACTGAGCCTTATAAACTAAAGCATGCAAATGGGATGGTAGTTATCATGTATCTCAAGCCAAAAAGATCCTCCTAAGATTACGATAAGATAATCATGTCTCTGCTAAAAGCCTTGTAGAGCAAAATCTAAATTCTGTAAAAAACAGTCTGACCTTTGAAAGCTTTTGAGCTACAACTCCAGCTCCTCACCCACAGACTACCCTGTCGAGCTATCCTAATGCCCCAAGCTCTATGATTTTTCCTAGCTTTGTGTGCACCCTTTGGCCAAGGCTCAGTACAAATGTCACCGTAGAAATCGTTGATTCCTTCTCCAAATACTTTCAACACCTTGTGCATATTCTTATTTTGGTACTCATGTTACTATAATTATTTTTTAAATTATGGTTACCAGGGTGGAAAAATGGGGAAGGGATAAACTGGGAGATTGGGATTGGCATATACACACTACTATATATAAAATAGATAACTAATAAGGACCTACTGTATAGGACAGGGAACTCTACTCAATACTCTGTAATGACCTATATGGGAAAAGAATCTAAAAAAGAGTGGAGATATATATATATATAACTGATTCACTTTGCTGAACAGCAAGAAACTAACACAATATTGTAAATCAACTAAACTCCCAATAAAAATTAAAAAAAAAATAAATTAGTAATCTTTTCCCCAGACTGTGTCTTCCAAGGGCACATGGGAAGTGCTTAAATTAACTATGTCTTATTTGGCTGGATGGATGAATGATTGAATCTAGTATTGCATTTAACTATCTGCTTGACCTCCCTGCTCTACAGGGAAGGAGGGGGAGAGTGGAGTGACACAATGTTTTAGAAATGAAATGTAAGTTTAAAAATTATTGAAGTGGTGTGGGCCATCACAAAATCAATGAGTGGGCAATGGTGTGGAAAAAGCACACAGCTGATGGTTAGGATGTGTTTTCCTCTCAATGAGTTCTCAATCCCTGTCCAAAGAGCATTCCACCATGCAAGTATATTTTATGTGCAAACAATACAGCCCATAAGCACAAACCAACCATCTCATCTAGCAGTCACCCAGCGTTCCATAATCTATTGTACTGTTTCATGAAAATGGAACAGGTTGGACATACAAGAAAGATGGAATGTCTATACCAAACTGCCTCCTTTTTAAGGTATGTTCCGGGGTAACTCTGATAATACTGGATTTTCACCTTAGGTGAGGACTTTAGCACCCAGCTCCCATGGAAGACGGGACTCCACTCTGTAAGTCTGCGGACTCAGGATTCTGCTCCAGGTCTCAGGGAGACCACTTACAACATCCCCTAGTGAAATGGAGCAGGACCCTATGGCCCTTGCCCACCATGTCCTCCTCCTGCCTTTTGTCTGAGGAAAAACTTTAGCCAAAGAATAAGTTTAATCAGAGAAGTGAGAAACAAAGGAAAACAGTCCAACAAGTCTAAATAATAATAGGTTAGTCATTAAGCATAGTTAAGGACCTGTAGTCCTCCCTCAAGGGCTATAGATAATATTCTGAGCTCTATCGTGTGAGTTGTGTTATAGATACTAAAACCCCCATCAGGTGGAAGAAGTGAACTACATGATGACCAGGCTGTAGCCATGGCATAAACTGCCACAATTCCGAGAGCTGGCCTCAAAGAAATGGGAACAAACCGACCCTGGAAATGAAGATTACCTGTACTTAAAACAATCAAGATGGGCTTCCCTGGTGGCACAGTGGTTGAGAATCTGCCTGCCAATGCAGGGGACATGGGTTCGAGCCCTGGTCTGGGAAGATCCCACATGCCGCGGAGCAACTGGGCCCGTGAGCCACAACTACTGAGCCTGCGTGTCTGGAGCCTGTGCTCCGCAACAAGAGAGGCCACGATAGTGAGAGGCCCGCGCACCGCGATGAAGAGTGGCCCCCGCTTGCCGCAACTAGAGAAAGCCCTCGCATAGAAACGAAGACCCAACACAACCAAAAATAAATAAATAAATAAATAAATAAAATTAAAAAGAATAGGCCGAAAAAAAAAAAAAATCAAGATGATACTGATCACATCACCCCATGACATATTTCAAGATGACTGTCTGAGCTGCCTGTGCTGTTTCTGCACGTAGCCCCCTCCCTCCGTCTATAAAAGCTCTTGCCCCCTGGTTGTCAGTGGTGGGGGGAGTCAGCCCTTGGACAGGAGTCCACCTTCCCCCCTACCCACCTGGTCACTGGCATCCAAAATAAAGCAAACTCTCCTTTTCACCAACCTTGCCTCTTTATTGGCTTTTGAGCAGCGAGAAGCCAGACTCCACTTTCAGTAACACTGGTGTTGCTTCATAAGCTAGGCTGCAACAAGCACCAGCCCACATCACTAAGATTATTGGCAGCTGCTAAATCACCTGTCAAATTCTCTAAATTTTCAGTCGATTTACTCTGAATGTTAACCTTGCTCTTTTGCGTCCGTGTTTCTGCTGATGCTGTTTCATGAAGATTCCTGAGAGACTCAGGCCTGACCTCAAGTTCATGCTCAGATGTTCTTTCAGTAGCACCATCTTTTTCCCTTCCAGAGCTGGACAAAATAAAATTCAAATGTAGTTTAGTGTCGCATGTCCTAGCTTGCATGAATGACTAAAGTAGATTTGGAGGTGTTGGTTTCCATCTGTCTGAAATTCAGATGTTTCAGCCTAATGCTCTGTGTAACTATTATGTAGATATCAGATCATGTGAGAAATACTGTACGGAGCCAGAAAGCAGTTGGTGGATATTGGGTATTTAGCATTTAACTTGGCTTGTACCAGATTATATTCAGTATAAAGCTTTAACAACAAGCTTTTCAATTGTGTACTTCAGTGGGGACAAAAGAAATAAAGAAACTGATTCTTCTTGAAAATACGACATTCCCTGATGGTCCAGTGGTTAGGACTTGGTGCGCTCACTGCCAAGGGCCTGGGTTCAATCCCTGGTCTGGGAGCTAGGAGCCCACAAGCCTTGCAGTGCAGCAAAAACAAAAAACAAAAAAAAAGTCATATTTTAAGGAAAGAAGATGCAACAAAGGTACCTATTAGAGCAGTTGTCATCTCTAAAATTGATGGTCTTCTAATTCGATATAGAGTCATGATGTAGACTTCTCTAAAGAAAAGGGCAATTAATAAGGGCAAATAGATTTGTAGGCCTTGATGGTCTTCTAATTCGATATACAGTCATGATGTAGACTTCTCTAAAGAAAAGGACAATTAATAATGGCAAATAGATTTGTAAGCCAATTACTGAAAGACTCAAGACTCATCCTTCTGCCATGAAAAAATACATTAAATTGATTGCCTTAATAATATCTAAGATATGTTTATCACTGTACACTTTGCCAAATGATTTACCCCCCATTCATTCTTGAAAATTTCTTTTAAATCAGAACAGCACTATTTTTGCTTCTTCTAAAATGTGGTAACAAAACTTCGAAGACTTGCCCTAGCTCACCTAAAGACACAAGCTCTGACCGGCAGCTCAAGACCACGGTGGACCTCTCCCATCACATATGGTATCTTAGGGAATTGAGGTGAGGAAAGGATGTAAGATGGAAGGAGACTCTCTGCCTTTCATCTTTTAAAATCATCTTCAAGTTGTAGTTTTTTCTCTTTGGTTATCACATTTTAAATGATGTATGAATTTTTAAAATTTAAAACTCGTTTTTGAAGTTTTAATTTTGTTAAGTTTTGAAGAAGAGAATTTTGAAGAAGAAAATTTAAGAAAGTGACTCTGGTAAAAACGTTATAAATTTAAAATATTCATGTTGGGCCAAATGTTAAATAGTAACTTAACTGCCTTCAAATTTGCACAGCAACTAATTAGGACTCTAGCCAGTTGCAATCACACGCTAACAACTTGTATATTTCAAATGTTCATGGAAAGAAATGGGATGCTCTTCTGAGAGCATGTTCCCTGGTCAGTTGCAAATGTCAGTGAGTAAGTTGCTCACTGGTGCAAACTGGGACACAAATTCATCTGCAGCCCTATTAAAGTATTTTTAACCTCTGAACACTTAGCATTGGGCTTAGAGACTCCCTGTGACTTTGTAATTCTTAGTAAACTCGATAAAAATAGGAACCTGGTGTATAGTAGTTGCTTAATAAATATTTTATAAGTGAGCTAATTTTTGGTCCTTTAAAACATTTCTAACCCTAACCCTAACCCTAGCCCAACAACAACAAAAACAATAAATCCCTTCGACTAGAAATTCTAGATCATCCCATAGTGGCTTGGTGATTGGAATTGTTATATTCAAATCTAAACACAACTTTATACTTTGAATTTAATCTCTTATTTTTTTCCTAGGCTGTCATTTTGTGAGTCATGATTTAGTCTGCAGGGGAAAAGAGGTACAATAAGTACCTAGAGCAGTTGTCATGAAATTAACTGGAAGAGAGAGATTTACTTCACAGCTGATCCGTACCCCTACAATGCTCGTTTGCAATTAAGTCAAGAGAAGAAACATAAATTCAAAGAACAGATAGATATATAGGTAGATAGTAAGTAGATAAGTAGCAAAATATAGTTTTAAGGGTAAAAGTAGACATTAAAATACATGTAACGTTATGCTAGAAGTAAACAGCAACTTTTAGGAGGCTAAGGACAAAAACATAATAGAGGCAAGAAACAAAATAAGTTAAAATGAATTTTAAATGCCATAAAGTTTGAATTAGATAAGACTACCTTATAATCATATATTAAATTATAATAATTATATATTATAAATAATTACACACTTATAATATATTAAAACTATATATGATGTATGATGATTATATGTAATGTATTATATATTATGTATCAATATATGATATATAATCACATATATTTATATATAACATATTTGTGTATAATAATAATATAATATAATGCTTTATATGTAAGCTAAAAAGATAGGCAGGCAACACCAAGTAAAACAATTTTTAAAACAATTGTTTGACAACAAATAAACACACAGACTTGAAAGACAAAATAAGTAGACGAAGCTATAATTATATTAATAGTAATACATACAATTTTATTCGTCTAGGTAATTAAAATAGTAAATATGCAAGAAAAAAAATAAAGAGGAAAAGTAGAGCAGAAAATATTCAATAACCTACCACAATTGTAAAACATTACATGTAACGTGATCCCATTTTTAGAAAAAGTACATCCCGTATACTTTCAAAGGGAGACTAGAGGGAAATAGAAGTGATTGATAGAACCTTTTTTTTTGTCTGTATTGAAATACATATCCACGTTACTGCTTTCACAATTAGAAAAAATACAAATTGGTTAGAATAAGGATGATTGGCAATGGCAAGGCAGGCACAGGAAGCTCTGCCTCTGAGATGCGCGCAGAGCATGCGCACTAGAGCCCGGGCGGTCCCGAGGGCCCTCTGAACTTGGATCCCCGGGAGGTGAGGAACAGCCAGGCGCCTTGACCCTGACCTTGAAGACTAGGCTCCACAGCAGCTGCCTCGTGTTCTCACCAGGCCTCCAAGCTAACTGACTTCTCCACAGATGCTGACGGATATGAAAAGACGCCCATTCCCAGGAGGGGACCCTACAGCCCAGACATCTGGGGCTCAGAAGAAGCCTCTGCAGATCTGAGCTCCCTCACTTTTCAGTGACGGGCCCTGCTAAATGAAACCCAAAATTACAGATAACGGCTGAACGTTGACAGTTTTCTTCCCAGATTGCTACCATCATATAGTGTACTCTTGGGAGAGCCACTTAACTCCTGTTGCTTCATAGCCAACAAGAATCAGAGTATATGTCCCACACTGTCTCATGTCAAGGGGGCCTCAGCACACAGGTACATGAAACAGAGGAAATGAAGCAGCAGACTGGGGTGTTCCGCTGACGTAAATTCTATATACAGCTCTCACCTTAACCCAAAGTAAGCAAAGGTCACGGTAAGTGTTCAATCCGCTTAAATCTCTTCTGAAAGCAAATAGTTTCGATTATAGTATTCTCAGGGTATTTGATAAAGTAATGCTTTCAAACACATAAAGCAGACTTTTGAGAAAGTAATCGCAGAGATTTTCGAAATAACTTCATAATCACTGACGGGAAGGTTAAGATAGAATAACACATTATACACATATACTGTGTTTGTTAACTATGTCATCTTATATTCTCAAATGGAAAACCAAAAGCCTTCTTGTAAATGGGGCTACTAACCTGAAGCAAATAAATCTTAAGGCTAATAAATACATTGTATGTATAAATATATATATATATAATCTATAAATATATATATATATATATATATATATATATATATATATATATATTCCCATGCTGTCTCTTTCTGTATTTCTGTCTGTTTCCCTTTCCTTGTAGGCACAAGCACACACATACACATGTATGTGAGCCCAGGGTACCTCAAACATTCAAATGCTTATTGCTTTTTTCTCTCTGAAACATCGTATCGGCTTCAGAAACAGCAGCAGTTAACTCTTCTCATAGAATCTGCTCTAGAATAGCAGTTTTAAAACCACAGCTGTTAGAAATAGCAGTCCAAAGTTAATATGTTTATGCCATGTTTTCAACTCATCGTCTCCAAAAACGCTTGTTTGTGAAAAACATAGACACATATACTCAATTCTTTACAGACACCTTAAAGTAAACACACACACACACACACACTCACATACCATTTCTGCATGAACACTATTTCTGCAATCATTTCTGGATTAAGAGAAAAAAAAATCGCAGCAGATGTATTGCACATTACAATGTTTGCAGAAGTGTAACCCATGAGAAAATGAGACAGCACCCCTGCTTACCACACCTCACTCGGCCACTTGGCAACTTCAGTGGTGTGCAAGCAGAGGGACCCAAGCAAATTCATGAGGCTGTCATGTGACCCTACCACTGGCCAAAGGCTGCTACAAAGTAAGAAGCTAAAATTTCATTCTCATTAAATACTTGGTCATCTTCACAGAAAGACTTTATCCCCCAGTACTCCACATCCTGTGTTTTAACAGACTTCCAGCCATCTCTCTTTCTAGGGGACATTTCCTATTAAATATTTTTGGCATCTATGTTTTCACTGTCCCCTTGCCCGCCTGGAAAACCTAAATTGTCTTTCCATGTAGGCAACTACATTTATATCTAGAGCCTTCCCAATTTCTTTTGCTTTTCGCTTGTATTTTTATATCACCCATTGTGTTGAATGAAAAACACACGAATTTTCAAAGATTTTCTCTTCACTGAATATTTTTTATTCAGAACCGTGGTGATGTAAGGTGCTGTGGATTGGTCTACCAACAGCCTATGTAATCTGTTAGTTAGAAGTACATCCTCTTTTCCAAATGGGAAGAATTGTGTATGGAAATATTTCGTGCAGAGCAGAGATCTAATGGGCCTCTCTCTTCCTATCCACACTTTTGCAAGCCCCTCTCCACTCCCGAGAGAGCCCCAGCCTCCCATCATCTGGCAAGGGTAGCTAACACAAGACAAAACATCTTAAAGTCCAGGAAAAACTGTAAGAGAATGAATGAATCAGAAGCCAAAACTGCCAATTACCACCAGGGCTTAAGCCTGAGTTCTCAGATAATTCCGCCAAGAATGTGCTGGAGTTACTTATTGTTCTCGGCACTCTTCTCTCACATCTGTGTGAGTCTCAGGGTGTCTGCTTTTCTGTCCCGACCCAGCTTCTTCCTTTCCTGTGAAAAGTAAGCCATGCAGAGTCCACCTGCGTGGATTTTGTTAACATTTCTACAATCTGTTTCTTGATCACCCATTTTATGTTTGTGATGAGTAGATGACTAGCCCTAAGGTGGGGACCGGAGGTCGGATCTGGAACAGAAGCAGACTCACTGTCTGCAGGCTGACCCTTCTCTCAGGCTACAGCACACTCCTTCCCCATCTCACTTCAGGCTCCAGAGACTGCTGTGAGCATGGAGAGAGATGTTCTCCTGCATAAAGTCCTGCCAGGCACCTCCTCCCACGTTTGCAAGGATCTTGAAATGTTATCTCCATCTATTTTTTTTTTAAAGGAATTCCTTTATTTTTATTTATTTATTTATTTATTTTTGGCTGTGTTGGGTCTTCGTTTCTGTGCGAGGGCTTTCTCTAGTTGCGGCGAGCGGGGGCCACTCTTCATTGCGGTGCGCGGGCCTCTCACTATCGCGGCCTCTCTTGTTGCGGAGCACAGGCTCCAGACACGCAGGCTCAGTAGTTGTGGCTCACGGGCTTAGTTGCTCCACGGCATGTGGGATCTTCCCAGACCAGGGCTCTAACCCGTGTCCCCTGCATTGGCAGGCGGATTCTCAACCACTGTGCCACTAGGGAAGCCCACCATCTATTTTTTTTTAATTATTATTTTTTATTATTAAATTAGTAACAACTTCAAATGTATAGAGATCTGTGAAATTTTGTTAAATTTTATTATCTCCATCTATTTTAATAGCAAAGTTCAGAGTACTGTTATTTCTCAACCACACCACTGAAATAGCCCTCTAAATGATGTCTGCCTATCTTCTATGACACCACGCTAATCCATTCTAACATGCAAATCCATTCTCAATTTATAGCTTATAATATGTTCACTCGCTCAGTATTTGGATGACCAAATCCAATGACCTTGACATGGCTTATAAGGTCGTTAAGGGTCTGGTCCCTGCTGACCTTCCTAGACTCAGCTCTCCCCCCGTGACCCCTCCTCCGTATATTCACTTGGCTCTAGTTACATTGAACTTCTCTCATTTCCTTGAAAATCGTTCTTATCTCAAGGCCTCAAACATTATGTTACCTTTGCCTTTAACATCATTCTTCCTCCACATCCGGACAATATTTCTCAGCTAAGAGAATTATTTTTCCAGGAAGCCTTCAGGGATCCCCTAAAATGGGCTGTCAACCCCTCCTGTGTGCTGGGACTAACAGTCACGGATTTCAACTTCTGTACCTCAATTTCCTGCCTACCAGTTAGCTGTGTTCCTCAGGAGTCTGAAAGCCGTATAAAAAATAGTCACATATTCATCTTCTTCTCCATGATGTCCTGTGATTCCTGCTCAAGGCATTCATTCGGCACACAAATGAGTTAAATTAATGAAAAGCTGGTTCCATCTCCTATAACTCCACGTTCTCTCCCAATGATACACGTCTTCTTTCCCCCTGCCTTAGGTCCCCACGGGTTATTTATTTATTTATTTATTTTTAAAAATTTTTAATTAATTTATTTATTTTTAACGGCTGTGTTGGGTCTTCGTTTCTGTGTGAGGGCTTTCTCTAGTTGCGGCAAGTGGGGGCCACTCTTCATCGCGGTGTGCGGGCCTCTCACTATCGCGGCCTCTCTTGTTGCGGAGCATAGGCTCCAGACACGCAGGCTCAGTAGTTGTGGCTCACGGGCCCAGCTGCTCCGCGGCATGTGGGATCTTCCCAGACCAGGGCTCGAACCCGTGTTCTCTGCATTGGCAGGCAGATTCTCAACCACTGCGCCACCAGGGAAGCCCCCCCCCATGGGTTATTGGCTTTGATAAGCAAGTACAGAAAAATTCCGAGGACTGGAAACTTGGGAAAGTATCTATTACTGTCTCACCATTTGACAGATGAGAGCACACTCACCCAAAGAGACAAGACAACTTGCCCAGGACACTGCGGTGTTGTTGGTGGTGTAGAACAGCAGGCTCTGGACCTGAACCCAGTTCTCCTAAATCCTGGTCTACTTCCCTCGACTACACCAAGCTACTTAATAATGACCAGGAATTTCTCACCAACTCCTTAGGTTCTTGTGTCACTAGCCCTAACATTCGTACCCTTATCCATACCAGATACTGATGGGGGTAGGGAGCTTATTTCATCATCGCAGCTTCATCAATGTGTTCATTAATAAAGTGAAAGCAAAACTAAGAAGGAAACTTAAGTCAGTAAAATTCTGTGCCGAATCTTGAATACACTTCCTTTCCTGATGCGTGAACTTGACAGCTTTTTCAAAATGTGAAAATTAAGAACCGTTTTGTTTTTGTGGGTGCTGTAGTTGTCGTTGTGATGTTGTTGTTAAGGGCTTACATACTTTTGTGGATATTAAGTATATTTTTTTGCGAAGGCACTGTTCTAAGTGCACCTAAGTTGAAAGACTCAATGAGATGTTTCTTTGAGACACTATTACTAATGCATACAGATTGTATAGTATTGGGGGACAAAAGAGTTTTCAAAAGTGGTAGGAGGCATTTTTTGCCAATCTTAAGCATCTCCCAGTGAGTCTAACCTGCAAACAGGAGCAAGGGCATCACTAGCAAACATGCTGATTTCAATTCACTAAGAGAGCTTCGTCTTGGCTTTAGTGACATCTTTTTGTGGGATTTCCCTGGTAATTCATAACATCCTGGTTCTACCCGAGCAAACCTATGCTTCCTGTCAATGACTGTCTGAGAATCATTTGGGTGCCACGTTCTTCAGGACCCAGAAATTCAAACTTGTGAGAATATACATAGTAGTTCAGAGCACATTGGAAATGCTGGTCCCGCCACTTGTGTGTGGTGTGAATTTGAACAAGTGAACATTTCTAAACTACTGTTTCTGCGTCTACAGCATGGGAGTATTAACCACAATGAGAAATCCTATCACACCCCCTGAGAAAAGACTAAAATTTCAAAGAATAACAATTCCACTTGTTGGCAAGAATGTGGGGGAAATGTCTACTGTCTATGGGCTGTAAAGTGGAAAAAAGTTTGACAGTTTCTTATAAACTGAAATATACTCCTGTCCTAGAAGATAACAATTATATTTTAAGTATTTATGAAGGAAAATAAAAATATGTCCATACACAAAAAATGTATACACAAATATGTAGAGCAGCTTTGTATGTAAAAGCACCGCTGGGAAGCAACCCAAACAGCCATCACTAGTTAAATGAAGAGGTGGTGGTGTATTCATAAAACAGGGCACTATTCAGCAATAAAAAGAAATTAACTGATATAAAAACAACATGGATGAACCCCAAATCACTGTGTTGCACAAAAAACACTAGGTGAAAGAGTACATGATTCCCTCTATATCACATTCTAGAAAATGCAAGGCTAGTCTACTGTGACAGAAAGCAGATCAGTGGTTGCCTCTTGAGTGGGGAGGGCATGAGTGAACTTTCTGGGGTGATGGAAAGGTCCTATTTTTTTTTTCATTTAATTTTTTGTTTTATATTGGACTATAGTTGATTAACAATGTTGTGTTATTTTCAGGCATACAGCAAAGTGATTCAGTTATACATATACATATATCCATTCTTTTTCAGATTCTTTTCCCATATAGGTTGTTACAGAATATTGAGTAGAGTTCCCTGTGCTATACAAGGTCCTATATCTTGACTAGGGTGATGGTTACACCAGTGAACAGATTTATCTAAACTAATTTAAAATCTATGCATTTGATTATATATGAAGCATGCCTCAAAAAAAGAGTAAAGCAACTGCAATTTCTTCATTCAGACTGATTCTGATATTATAAATGCAACATGGGAGGAGGACATAGACTTTTGTGCCTTGGACTTGGAAAATAATCATGGTAGCACTGTGATTTCACTAAAGTTATTGCCACCCTGAGCCCTCACACAACCGGCCCAAGTTTGAATTCACGTCCAGATGACCCCATGCCTTGCCACCACGTTTGAGTATATGTTGCTTTCTTTTGGGGGCCAAAATATAAGCCGTTATACTAGCCCTTCTTCTTAAACAGCTTTTTTCAGAGGGAATTTAAGAAATATAGGGAGTGTCTAAGTGGCATTTTTTCCAACTATAATAATTAATATAAGTTGACCATCTATCAGATAAAAGTAGATTTAGGTCACCTGATGGGAAAAGTTTTTTTGTTTGTTTTCATTATAACTTATTCCACGGATGTTCAAGTTCCATTCTCCCTTTTTAAAATAACAATATAGGCTGATGGAAGATCAGTTACTTGAGAAAGGTTTTTACCTTTTCTTTTCCTTATTTTAGTGTGACAAATAATTTGGCATAAGCATGGCCACTTAAAGCCTAAGAAAGAATCATTAGCATGGAACTCAAGGTATTAAGCAACCATACAAAGAAGACTTAAAGAGAAAAAAAAGTCAGTAATTGTTTTGTGGTCTTGAAGGTTAATAGTAGAGATACAAAGCAATCTCTCATTTCTTGCAAAGCACTCCACAAAGCAGGTGCATTAAGAAAAAATTGATGGGTAAGAGGACTAAGAATATAGCTACTAATGGAATGCGTTGATTTTAAAGTTGGATAAAATGGAAGTCATATCAACTTAGTAGAACTGCTTTTCTCTCAGCACTTCGCTTGCTGGGTGTCATATTAGGCACTTATGGCACTTTCTCCTCCCTTGAAAATACAAGTGCATTGCATAATCATGGTAAGGGATATTTCATGCACTTCTTTTCTATTTTCCTGCTTTGCCTAGTACAGTGCTGCGCAGACCAGCTTTTCAACAAACATGTGCTGAGAGAACTAAAGAATTAAGAGCATTTTTAAAGGGCTTTATACTAAAAACATGCTTGATCCTAAGTAATTATCTAGGTAGCTTGAGGAAAGTAGGCAGCTTCCCAGAGTTAGAATTCTTGGCCCAAAGTCACTACTATTGTTTTAAAATGTGATGGGAGTGGGTGTATCTTGCCTACATTATCCTCAGATTTCTATAAAACTGTCAGAGTATAAAATGACTAAGAAAACACAATAACCATTTCCAAATAAATCTTTCTAAAATGTTAAAATATTGTTTTATACAATTAGTATCAAATGGCATCATTCAAAGTAAATTGGTGGCATGAACATATATTTTTAAAAGACCAAATTAAGTGTGATATGTGTCTAATAGGATTTCTGTCTGTAATGTTTCTGAGAGCAAAACCAAATGATTTTGCTACCGTTTTATCAGGGAATGTTCTTTATTTTCATACCACAGATCTAAACTGAGCCACACCTACGATCTGAAAACTGCTCTTGCAGACAGAAGAAATGTCATTTGGGACTGACTGTGGAGGTGAAAAAATATAGGACACAGCGAAATGCTAAGAAAAGAGCCTGGAATCAACTACTTTTTTGTGTGTAATTGTTTTTGCATGGTCACTCCCAACCTCCAGCCACCATTGGGCCCAAGTACACCTTTATATACATAGGACACACTTTGGGAAGGTTAGCAATTATATTCCAACACCATGCAGCCATTAGAATCTGACAGTAGACTAAAGCATGTAGTGAAACTCCAAATCCATATTCTATATACAATTCTTAGTTAATGACAAGACAGGCTAGTGACCCATAAAATCATTAAATTTTAGAGTTAGATGGTGGTTCTCATGTTGTAACTCTCTTGCTTTCATTCTCTGGTCCACTTATACCTGGGCTTGTTTTCTTACCATTCGTTGGTAGGATCTATTCATACAAGGATATTACTTTCAAGAACAAAGTTCAAAGCCATAGTCTTCTGATACTGCAGAGGTTCAGCTAAAACATAACCCCTAAAGCATCTCTGATAATGCTCACTAAAGAGCCCAGAGCAAATAAGCAAACTCAATTCTCTGCAACAAAATGTTGCCTCTTATATTTATGGTGGGAATATTTCTCTGTTCATGAATCTACTATAGGAAATCTTCTAATGATCAAAAATTCCCAGAGGATGAAGTACAGAGAATACTTTTCACCCTCAAGTTAAAACATCAAAATATTTTTATTATAATCAGTTTTGTCTTATTCAAAATAGACTGCAATACGTAACATTTCTCTTAAGACTCTTTGGTATTGATACAGTTTGAAAAATGATTTCTTTCCAAGTATATTTACAGGGTCTTTCTGAATATATTTGTGCATGGAAATCTCAGAGACAAAAGAAATCAATTATTGTTGACTGGTTATGTTTTTTCCCTCCCTGTTGGAGGGAAACATAATTCTTTCTTCCCATTTCATTACATACATAGGTTCAGAAAACAAAATGCTAAAATTTGCTAAATTACTTTGCTTAATTTAGGGAGAAATTCTGTGTTTGTGTGAGGACTGATTAGTGCTATTTTCATCTCGAAATATGTTCAAAGCTGTGTGACCTGAGTTTTGAAATTTTATCACGTTACACTCTTTGATGAATTCTCAAGTTGAAGTTTCTAGAAGCTTCTAAAGTGATAATTCCTTATGTTTATAATACAACCATGTTGCCAAAGGTCGGAACATTTAATTCTATTTTAACCTTTGCTGACCTAGGGACTCTGCTAGGCACTTTAGGGGAATACAAAAGTAAATTTTTAAAAAGTATGGCAAGAAATCTCTCTTCTTGAAGAGTTTACAACTAAGATGAGGAAGAAGACAAGACTGTCACCCCACTGCAATGCAAGGGGACATAAAAGGAGGGCTCTGGCACAGGAGCAAGCCATGCAATATGGAACCCCAAAGAGCAAGCGATGAAGATGAGTCCTACTTAAAAACCTCCAGTGGCTTCCCACTGGTCTTAAAAGTCCAGCCGCTGATTATAGCTTACAAAACCCCAGTATGACATGCTTCCTGCCTGACTGTACGTCCTTCTCTTTTTTTTGTAGAGGTTGTGTGATCTGGCTCAGCATCCGTGCCAGAGGCTGAGAGCTACAAACTCTGTGGCCCCAGATTTATTCCCACACAGGTCCTGGCTACAGTTTAGTTTCCACCAATTAGACTGCAGAAGATTGGAAGAAGGGAATTAGACAGCACTTCTGTCTTGACATAAGTAGTGTCAAGGAGGGGTCTGGCGTTTCCTGAATGTGGTGTCTCCCAGATACTGGAAGTGGTCTCTTGCTGGCCCAGTTCTATAGCTTGCTTCTCAAGGTTGTTTCTTTCTTTAGCTTTCCAAATGAACCTGCAATCCATTTTATCCTTTCTACTAAAATGAGCTAAGGTGAATTCCAAATCCTGCTGTTCGAACCTGAATTTTATATGTGTGTGTGTGTGTGTGTGTGTGTGTGTGTGTGTGTATTCAGTTGCTCTAAGATGCCAAACTTTTTCTTGTTTTAAGGTCTCTGCACATACTTTCTTCCTTGATTGGGTTGGCCTTCTTTGGGTATCTCCCTTCTTGACATAAATTTTAGCTCCTCAAAGATACTTTCCTTGGCTAATCAACCCAACTTAGATACTACCCAATTTTTACCAATTAAACACTCTGCTTTTCAATTTAATAGTAGTTAACATAAGCTATAAAATATAAACATATCATAAAATATCAGATACTTTTTATCCCATATGTGAGATATACCTGTATCTATATAAATTGTTTAATCATAAGTTCAGGCACTAAATTGTACGTTCTGCCACTTACTCAACAGTGTGTACCTAGTACCTTGAACAGTGTCTGGCACAAATATTTAAAATGTAAATTTATGTTGTTTCTAGGAGTTGTCCAACTTTTCAACCAGCCCATTTTTCTTTCATTGCTTTTCATGTGACCATGACTTAGTCGGGAAACCAAGAGGGTGCTTTCTATCCAGAATGGCTGTGGAAGTTCCCCCTGACCACAGCACAGAGGCAAACTATAGTACAACTGTCAGAGATGGTGAAAATCACAGAGGATGATGGCCGTGTCTCTGTACTGTCCTATCTCCCCAGCACGTGGCAAGGTCCCTGCACTTTGAGTAGATGCTCGAGAAATGAATGTATGGTAAATGAACGGATCTTATTCTATCCTTCCATCTGAGAGTAACACGAGGTCCTTAGAGGCTAAATCACTCTCCCAAAGTCAATTATGTTGTTTAGAGGTGATTCTAGGTGCGGTATAATCAGATACACAAAAATTATCCTTTTCCTTACATCATTCTTTTATAGTTCAAGCTGCCATAGTTCTGAAATTTCTCCCATTTATTTTTTTTAAAATTTTGCTATATTTTATTTTATTATTTTATTTTTTTAACATCTTTATTGGAGTATAATTGCTTTACAATGGTGTGTTAGTTTCTGCTTTATAACAAAGTGAATCAGCTATACATATACATATATCCCCATATCTCCTCCCTCTTGCGTCTCCCTCCCTCCCACCCTATCCCACCCCTCTAGGTGGTCACAAAGCACTGAGCTGATCTCCCTGTGCTATGCAGCTGCTTTTACTAGCTATCTATTTTACATTTGGTAGTGTATATATGTCCACGCCACTCTCTCACTTTGTCCCAGCTTACCCTTCCCCTCACCGTGTCCTCAAGTCCATTCTCTAGTAGGTCTGTGTCTTTATTCTTGTCCTGCCCCTAGGTTCTTTATGACCTTTTTTTTTTTTTTTTTAGATTCCATATATATGTGTTAGCATATGGTATTTGTTTTTCTCTTTCTGACTTACTACACTCTGTATGACAGTCTCTAGGTCCATCCATCTCACTACAAATTACTCAATTTCGTTTCTTTATATGGCTGAGTAATATTCCATTGTATATATGTGCCACATCTTCTTTATCCATTCATCTGTCAAATGGCCATCATCAAAAAATCTACAAACAATAAATGCTCCAGAGGATGTGGGAAAAAGGGAACCCTCTTGCACTGTGGGTGAGAATGTAAATTGACACAGCCACTATGGAGAACAGTATGGAGGTTCCTTAAAAAACTAAAAATAGAACTACCATATGACCCAGCAATACCACTACTGAGCATATACCCTGAGAAAACCATAATACAAAAAGAGTCATGCACCACAATGTTCACTGCAGCTCTATTTACAATAGCCAGGACATGGAAGCAACCTAAGTGTCCCATTTAATTTTTGAGGTTAGAAGTATATTTCTTTTTTTTAAATCCTGAGAAGGAAAATTGAATAACCTTTTGGGTACTTAAACTTTAAAATATACAGAATATTTTCTAATCAAAGCTCTCTCACAAGCTATGCTGTTCTCAAAATCCAAAATGATTTTAAACAGCTTGAAACCCAGATCTAGGTCTTTACTATAAGCATTATACATAAATGATACATTTCTCATATTAATGATTACATTCCTCCTAACACATTTTCTTAAATAGTTTAATATTTGAAGTTTGACTAAGGTACATTTGATGCAAATGATAAGGACTCTTTTCCCTAGCTGCTTATATAGAAAATACAGGATGAATTAAGGAAAAAAATTTGTTTTACAGCTAAATCCCTGACATGTTATTTATTTTTCACAGGGTATGCAGAGTGATAAAAGAAATGCTACTGGGATAAAAGAAGTTTAAAAGAAAAAATACCAAAAAATTTTGATTGAGGGGAGTCAACCATCATTTTGTGTTATTCCACTTATCATTACTAGCATTTGAATTGATATTTATATTAGACAATAATATTTGAATTGATATTTATATTAGATGTTTATATTAGAGATTTCTATTAGACTTTTTATTAAAATATATAGGTGTTCTGTAACAACGTGTCTGAAGGCATCTATTTCAAATCTGAGAAGTCAACTCCTGTTTTTGATGTTTAGGTAAATAATGTCATGTATAAAATTAGAATATCACTTTGTTTAAAATATCTCATGGCCCTTTTGTTCAATTTTTGTCTTCAAGAAATTAGGGATTTGATACACATTTAAAAATTTTTCACAGCTACTAAAACAAAAGGTTTCTCTTTTCCTAAAATCCAAAGCTCTTATTTAGCCTGACCTCTCAAATATTAAAAAGAACGAAGAGGAAATTCCTTCCCAATCCTACATTCTAAAATTGTGTAAATTTTCAAAACATCTTTTTTTTTCTTAAGAGCCAAAGAGCTCCATTCTGCTATTAGAGACACACACATTTAAAATGTCAGGCCCATTAACTCTTTCAGTAGCCTAAGGAAACAATCAGTGCTTACCTCTATTAGTTCAAATCAAATTTAAGACAGAAAGAAGATTATATTTTATAGATACTTAAATTCTGAGTTTAAAGTAGACTCCATTGGCATGCTTAGGAAAATCCATTTCTTTTCTCTTGGTTTCTAATGGCTTGATATAAAATCATTTCCAGTGTATTAGGCATGGAAAAGACCCCATCTCTTAGATACAGCTCCTGTGTATATGCATTTTGCATGCCTAGTAAATCATCAACAGATGCATAAGCATTGTTGCTTTCTCAGCAATGGATGGTCATATGGATTAAGAGATAGAGCAGAGTTAAATATTCCTGATTCTTTGAACACAGCTCTGTAAACATTCCTCAACTCTGAACTGTAGTGTTAGACGTTTAAACAACTGAAATTTGTTTGGGCAGAGAAGCTCTGAGCTATGATAGTCATGTGTGTGGTTGCTTTATTCTTTTAAAACCTAGATTTGTAAACATAGAATTAAATCCACTTTAGTTGTGGTCTCAAGCATGATTTAAACATTGTCTCCATGAAGGAAGACTATTCCTTATTTCAATGTTCACTCAGCCCCTAAAACAGACGTGACAATGCATAGAATTACAAATAAATAATAAAAGGGGACTGCTTTCAATGGAATAATTGTCAAATTTATTACTTACTTAATATTCTAAAAATTAGAGCCTCCACTCCTTTCACATACAGATTGAAAGGTTTTTTAATGACACAACTCAATTTTCTCTTTCTTACAGTAGAAGACACCCAGTGTATTTGTTTGAATCATATCTTTAGGAAACGTATGCTCAGGGTAGGTGTATGTGCTTGTGGGCATGTGTGTTGGAAGGAAGCTTACACTCTCTTTTTTTTTTTTGAAGGTGAAGCACATTAAATTCTTTTTTTTTCAATTGAAATATATTTGATTCACAATGTTGTGTTAGTTTCAGGTGTACAGCAAAGTGATTCAGTTATACATACATATCTATTTTTTATATACTCTCTTTTATTTTGCATTTGTGGCATATAAAATATAACTGTTTTAGGTGAGAGTGGCTACCCTTTTTAGATTATAGAACCTGAACTTAGGTCAGAATTAAAATAGAGCATTTCTCCTCAATCGAAGAAAAAAATGCCCTCATCCAAAATCTATTTCTTATCTTCTTTCATCTTTCACTCTGGCTAAAACCTAATTCTCCCCCCAAAAACTAGTTACAGGAAGCTCCCATTCTCTCTCATCCATGGAAGAGATTTTGGGGTGACCGTATTCTTATAGGCAGAAACTCACCCACATCTACAACTCTTGATTTGGTCCCATCACTTAAAGAGTCCAGATTATCTCTGAATCACTGTCACCCATCACATTGCTCATTTCTGTAACTGCCCCACAGTTCTTTTAAGACACTCCAAGACAGTCTTTAAGGCACTGCTACCTCTTTCTTTGTCTGCTAGACCAAATCAACAGACTTCAATGCCACGCCAGCTCACCCCTTCCTTTCCTGTCCAATTAACACCCACAGTTTCTGGGTAGTAATTGCATCATAATTTACAACTTCACAAAGATCTCCCTGGCATAACTTCTTCAAGTTACTGTTAGCTCCAAAATATCCTACCGATGGTCAGATTGGTCACTCTAATGTCAAGGCCTGAGTCCTTAACCTACTGGGTCTTCCCTTTCCTGTTGGAGTTTCATCTTCCTTATTCCAACCCTGGCATTCTAACTCCCTATGGACCGACATAATGTCCATTCCTGCGTCCCCGTTTTTGTTCATGGTTACTTTCACCAGGCTGGCTTTTCCCTCTGACATCTCAAAAACCTGTGCCCAAGCAAATATTTCCTTTAAATTTTACATCTCTTTTGGACCCTCACACTCAGAAGCTATATAAAACCACAGTATAAATGCATGGCCACCCATTTTTCTGCCCTATAATGCAAAGACCCCACATTTTTAAAAGACACAAATCTGCACTTGACAGTGACTTTCTCTGCTCTATTCCAGTGGAGCTGGAGGCGGCATCTTCCAGAATTGATCAGAATCGCCGGGGATGCGTATGAAAACGTCAGGCTCGTTTCCTGCTCCCTCTCCCTGATGAGAATTTCTTTCAGAAAGAAGTATTTGTAGTCTCTATGAAAGTAACATAAAATTTCAAGCAATGTAATGTCAATGAGAGAAGAAAGTATGTCTATGCTATTCGCTATTCAAGCCGAAACGCCAACCCAGATCTTAGCACATATAAGATGTTCCAAAATATGCATTATATAGACAAACATTTACTGCCTGGCTGATAGCATCACTGTTGACAATATCCAAACCCTTTCTCCAAAGACCCCTTCCCTACCAGAGGATCATACATGCCTGTGCCCTGCTGACATTAGAACTCACCACGTGGCTGACTTTGGCCCTTCCCCCAAAACATGAGTGAAAGTGACCCACGCCACCGCCGAGCAGACGATTTAACAGATAATGCATGCCTACCTTTTCTTTCTTTCTCCCTGCACATAAGACAAGCAATGCCCAGATACACCTGCTGCATCGAACTATGTCCAGAAATGAAGGCATATTCAGCAGAGTCATAGCAGAGAACAAATCTTTGTTTTGTAAGCCCTTGAGATTTGGGGGCCATCTATTACCATTGCATAACTTAGCCCAAGCTGTCTGATACAGAGAGAACCAAATATTTGCAGTAGGATTATTCTCTCTTGGTAGTGGATATTGTTTCTGAAAGAAAGAAAGGGCATTTCCTTTTATTTAGGTTTGTGAATATCTTTAGTACAAAAACATTGTCCCAGGTAAAACAGAAAACAGACTGACTAAAGGGACAGAAAGAGAGGGACTTTATTTTTTCTCTTTACCTTTATTACAATTTGGCAGAAGGAAAATTTTGAGGAAAAATCTCTTTTTGAGGAAAAGAGGATTATAGGAAGTTTTTTAGCTTTTAGGTCATATAAATCTTATAAAATGTGTATAATGAGATTGTACTATGTATAATTAAAATAGTAGTAATAATAAAAAGTATATGATAGGATAAAGTGACAGCCATACATTTCTTATAAACATTGGGTGAAGATATTAACTATTTCACATCAAAACACACATTATCAAGTTAATGTTTTTATACTTAAACTGGTAGCCTAAAATGTTGGTATTATTCCCTCTATGGAAAACTTTAGGAGATTCGAGAGATGTAAATTAATTTAGTTCACTATTCAGGCAGGAAATGCATCTCTTTCTGTATAATTTCATCTAGGATACCACTTGAGAAATTTCCCTTGGCTTTACGTAACTTTTGTGGAAATTTTCCTTCTCAGATCTGATCCATAATTTAGCATGTGTAATTAACACATGTAATGATGTGTTAATGATCTCATTTATACAGCATGTAGCTTCAATGAACACAAAGTACTCTATTTACTTAATTTATCCTCTAAACATATGCATCTGGAACTAACTTTGGACTAAAAAATAAACTCCACTAAAGAGTAGATTTCTGCAAAAGAAGATTTTTTTTAAGGGCAAGAATAAAAAATTAAGATATGCACATATTCTTTTGCATGACGAACTGATTTAAGGTTTTTGATTTATAATTAAGAGGACTAGAATAGTATTAACAAACTCCTATCAGTGTTCAGCAGGCTTCTGATGAAGGTTCTCTAGGTAGAACCTTCCATTTTTATTAATATCAGAAGAACTTAATTTGTAATGAAAGGCTACTTTGCAGTTGCAGCTAATTCTACATTTACCTGCCTCTATAATTTGCTTTACTTACGGCTGTCTCTCACATTAATATTCATTACAAAAGCTCCCTTCTAATATTACTTGATTTGACAGAAATGCATTAGCTATGACAAATGCTTCATAATGTACTCAGACAGTATTAATGCAAGCAGAATCTATGGTAATTATTGCTATTTAAACACACAGATTATTCCTCTGGTCTTCTATTTAAAAATGCAAATAAAATCTCCAGCCACCAGAGATGAGAAATATCTGCTTTTTAAATACACTTTGTATTACTATCATTTCCCCATATTAAAACAGCCATTATACAGAGGTAGTGGCATATGATAAACATGGTGGACTCATATTTATTCGGAGAAAAGAAGAAACTTTTGCAAAAGGATAAACTCCTCATTCGTACGAGAAGAAAGGTGATGTCAGGCGGATGAGTTACTTGTTATCACAACAAGGTTAAGGCTCACTCTCAGTTCATCCTCCAAAGCTGCTTTCTAAGGCTACTCCCCTGTCCTCATCATGCAGTCAGACCGCCAGCTCCTTTCAATAAGGAAAGATCCAGAAGATGAAGAGGGATTTCTTTTTCACTTTCAGGATCACTAAACAGCATAACACATACAGCCTGATTCACTAGTAAATTGTTTGACTGGCAATATTTGATATCTGACTTGTTCAATTTTGTAAGCGCAGCCCAGGAACATGTCATCTCCCAATAATCCATTTTATAAAAGGGGGTAGAGATCATTTCAAAGTAGCACATAGTGTAAAGCTGTGCTATGATTCAAATATATTCAGATGGATATCTGGATCTGGTATTCTCAACGATTTTAACCCCATAGCAGTGTCATGTACTGTCATTTCATCAGTTACATAAATCACTAAATGTCATTTTATTTTATTTTTTGGGTTGCGTTATTTATGTTTAAATTGCTATTTTATATTGGACTATAGTTGATTTACAATGTTGTGCTAGTTTCAGGTGTACAGCAAAGTGATTCAGTTACACGTGTACATAAATCTACTCTTTTTCAAAATCTTTTCCCATTTAGGATAATACAGAATACTGAAGGCACATTTTGAGTTTTCTTATTGAATAAGGTAATCCTTAAATATTGATTTTATCTTCAAGGGTTTCTAAGTTTATGAATTGATGTATTGAGGCCTACTCCAGGCTAGGCAGAAGGAGAGGTGATGGGCAACCCAAAGTTATCTAAGACATTGGGTGAGGAATCACTGAGCAATGGAGCTTACCTGAAAGGATACAATTAAGATTCCTATGGTCGGGAATTCCCTGGCAGTCCAGTGGTTAGGACTCTGCACTTCTACTGCAGGGGGAATGGGTTCGATCCCTGGGCTGGGAAGTAAGATCCTGAAGGCCATATGTCATGGCCAATAAATTAATTAATTAATTTTAAAAAAAAGGTTCCTACTGTCATAAAAATGGAGACCTAGACAGAAGTTTGTTGAATTGTAGGAACAGAAGGAAGATATTATATATCAGAATGTACAGACTGTAAAAATTGAACACAGGGACTTCCCTGGTGGTTGAGTGCAGGGGGCACAGGTTCCAACCCTGGTTGGGGAACTAAGATCCCACATGCAGCTGGGCATGGCCCAAAAAAAAGAAAATTGAACACAGAAGAGATGTGATGCAATAAATGAGATAAAATATAAACCGCTCATATAGAACTAAAAGGCAGGGTCCAAGGAAAAGTAAAAATAAGACACTATTCAAACTCCAAAAGTAAGTATTATTCCTTACAGAGAATGTAACATTTTGGATTCCTATAAATTGTCTCTTCAAATCTACAGATTTCTGATCATGTATTCTAATTTTGAAGGGCTCCACTTGCTACTCCCTACTTTGATAAAATAATAGAATCTCAAAATTAGAAGGGACCTATCTCACAGGGTATTTGATGGCAATTATTATCTCAGTGGTTTTAAAATATATTTTTAGCCAGGGGACTCTTTCTTCAGAAATAGATCATGCAGAAGTCCAACTGTTAATAGATGAGCACGGAGTTTGAAACTGGAAAGAGCAATCTGGAGTTCTGAGCTCCCCCCACCCCGCCCCCGGTCCTTTATTGAGCCCAGTGGGAGTCCTGCGTCCACAGAGGAGACGGCTAGCCCCTGGCCCACATATACTCCCCACTGAAATGCCCGGGGCCAGCTTACCCTCTGTGTTAGATTGTTTTTGCATGACTCCAAAGACCAAGAAATCACCTCCCAAAGTAGCTGGGTCCACTTGCAGATAGCTTTACATTTCTAGAGAAGCCTGTCTTACAGAATTGAAATTCACCTTTCTGCAGTTTCCTTCCACTGTCTGGTTAGTTAGTATAGTATAGTTCCTCCTTCTCCGCAGTTTTACTTTCTGCAGCTTCAGTTACCTACAGTCAACCGTGGTCTGAAAATATTAAATAGAAAATTCCAGAAATAAACAATTCATTACGTTTTAAACTGTGCATTATCCTGAGCAGCATAATAAAATGTGCCATCCTGCTCTGTCCCTCCCGGGACTTGAACCATCCCTCTGTCCAGCACTAGTCACTTAGCAGCTTCTCAGTTGTCAGATGGACTGTCTCAGTATTACACTGCTTGTGTTCAAATACCCCTTATTTTACTTAATAATGACCCACAAAGTGCAGAAGTAATGATGCTAGCAATTCGAATATGCCACTGAGAAGCCATAAAGTTATTCCTTTAAGTGAAAAGATAAAAATTCTTGACTTAATAAGAAAAGAAAAAGAAACCCTATCCTGAGGTTGCTGAGATCTACGATAAGAATAAATCTTCTACCTGTGAAATTGGGAGGAAGGAAAAAGAAATTCCTGCTAGTTGTGTTGTTGCACCTCAAATGGCGAAAGTTATGGCCACAGTGCATGATAAATGCTTTAGTAAAGGAGGAAAAGGCATGACATTTGTACACTAAGATGTTTTGAGAGAGAGCATATTCACACAACTTTTATTATAGTATATTATTATGATTGTTCTATTTTATTATTAGTTGTTGCTGTTAATCACCTGATGCGCCTAATTTATAAACTAAACTTCATCATAGGTATGACTGTACAAGGAGAAATACAGTTTATAGAGGGTTTGCTACTATCTGCAGTCTCAGGCATCCATCGAGTGTCTGGTACCCCCGTGGATAAGGAGCAACTACTATATATCTCTTGGTCCTAAAACAGCACATGAATGTAGTAAGTGTTCATATATATATTTGTTGGATAAGTGAATAAACAACCTTAATTCCTTTTTTTTTTTTTTAAGTCATAAACTTCATAATCTCTCTTCCAAACAGCAAAGTGTTCAGACATGGTATCGTTCTCAACATTTTCCACCGGTCCAGTTGCTTCAAGTACTTCTCCCATGCGTGCTTCACCATCCTGGCTGATCTGTTCTGGCTTTGCACGGTTTCATACACTTTCTTTGAAGTGAGGAGACCAGAACTAAGTGAATGCACTAAGCATGGTTGGATGAGAGTAGAGTACATAGAGCCAATGGTTCTTTAAGTCTGGACTCATTTTTTCAGAGTAGGATTCAAAAACTCATGGGCTAGGACCATCCCATGGTTGACTCTTACTAAGTGAGTCATCCACGCAATCCTCTAAATCAGCATCTACCTCTGGTCTACTGTCTGCTTTTGTAAATAAAGTTTTATTGGAACACAGGCATAACCATTCTTTTATGTATTATCTATGACTGCTTTCCTGACCATGGCAGAATTGAGGAGCCAGGAGAGGGGTCACATGGCCTGCAAGGCCTAAAATATTTCTACCTGATCCTTTAGAGAAAAAGTTCGCACATCCTTGCCCAGGACCAATTAAAGTTCACGGTATGAGATCACTTATATGCGGAATCTAAAAAATACAACAAACTAGTGAATAAAACAGAAGCAGACCCACTGATATAGAGAACAAACTAGTGGTTACCAGTGGGGAGAGGGAAGGGCAGAGAGACAATATAGGGGGAGGGGAGTAAGCGGTCCAAACTATTAGGTATAAAATAAGCTACAAGGACACACTGTACAACATAGGGAATCTAGCCAATATTTTATAATTAAATGGAGTATAGCCTTGAAAAATTGTGAACCACTATTTTGTACACCTAAAACTTATTGTACAGCAACTATACATCAATGAAAAAAAAAAGCTAAAAAAAAGTTCAGGCCAACATAAACAGCACCACCAAATACTACAAATCCAGGGAACCAAGGAAACTACTCCTTCTTAGGCAAAGCTAACTTTTGCCTTAGAATTCCTTTGAAGCAGGATTTCCCCCACGTCTGTAATCAGTAGAATTATCTGTGCAAATTTTTTAAAGTGCCAATTCCTGGGCCTCAAACTAGGTTAACTAACTCAGAAACTCAAGAGTATGGCTTAGAATAATCCCTGGCCTCAGCACCCCCTGTCTTAGCCCTATCCTTCTACCATTGTACCTTCAGCTTATTTCTGGCTTTGCTGTTATTGTTGTGGTTGTTTGTTTACTTCGTTTTTACTTGGACAAATTTTTAGACCAACAGAGAAGTTGCAAAATTAGTATAGAGAGAGCTCCTGTGTAGTCTTCATCTGGATTCCTCCAATGATAACATTTTAGATAACCATAGCAAATGTACCAAAATCAGAAAATTGACCTTGGATCGTGCTATTAAGTGAACTACAGATCTTATTCAGATTTTACCAGTTTTAACAGGTGACCTTTTTTAGTGTATATGTCTTTGAAATTTTATCGCATGTATATATTCTGGTAACCACCATCACAATCAGGAAATAGACTGTTAGATCACTCCAAAGAAACTTCCTCATGTTACCCCATTGCAGTCACAGAGTCTCTCCAACTCTAAATCCTCAAAACTACAGCAGAGTCTAATTTGGAGAATGCTACATACATGGAACAATAAAGTATGGAATCTTTCGAGGTTGGTTTTGTTCACTCACCGTGATGCCCTTGAGATCCACCCAAGCTGCAACACACATCAATAGTTTATTTTTTCTCATTGTTGAGTAATAGTCCATAATATTGATGTACCATAGTTTGTTAATCCATTTGCCCAGTGAAGGACACTGGGTTATTTTCAGTATTTGGTGAGCATTAATAGAACTTCTATAAAGATTTGTATCCAGGTTTTCATGTGAACAGAAGTTTTCAGTTCTGGGAGATAAATACCCAGGAATAAGACTGCTGGGTCAAGTGGCCAGTATATATTTACCTTTATAAGAAACCACAAGGGCTTCCTTGGTGGCACAGTGGTTAAGAATCCGCCTGCCAATGCAGGGGACACGGGTTCGTGCCCCGGTCCAGGAAGATCCCACATGCCACGGAGCAACTAAGCCTGTGTGCCACAACTACTGAGCCTGCGCTCTAGAGCCCGTGAGCCACAACTACTGAGCCCACGTGCCACAACTACTGAAGCCCGCGTGCCTAGAGCCCATGCTCCGCAACGAGAAGCCACCACAATGAGAAGCCCACGCACTGCAACAAAGTGTAGCCCCCGCTCGCCACAACTAGAGAAAGCCCGCACACAGCAATGAAGACCCAACGCAGCCAAAAATAAATAAATAAAATAAATAAATTTAAAAAAAAAAGAAACCACCAACTGCGCTCCCCGATGGCTGGACCAGTCTGCATTCCTCCCAGCAATATGTTCCAGTTGCTCTGCATCTTCATTGGTATGTGGGATTGTCAGATTTTGTTATTTCTTTCATTGTAGCCTTTCTAGTAAGTGCGCAGTGATATCTTATCGTGGCTTTAATTTGCATTTTCCTAATAGTTAATGATGTTGAACATTTTCTCATGTGCTTATTTACCATCCGTGCAGTCTTTGGTGAAGTATCTGCTCAAGCATTTGCCCATTGTCTAATTGGGATGTTTGCCTTCTTACTATTGAGTTTAACGTGTTCTTTGTATATTCTGGATACAGGGTCTTTGTCAGATGTGTGAATTGAAAATATTGTCTCCCAGACAGAGGTTTGTCTGCCACAGAACAGAGGTTTTAATATTGATGAAAGCTATTTTATCCATTTTTGTGTTAATGGGTCATGCACTGGTGTCAGAATTTATTAGTCAGGGTCCAATCAGGAGAGAGAAACTACATAGTACTTTGAACATGCAAAGCAGATATAGAGACACAGACATGGAGAACAATTGTATGGACACCAAGGGGGGAAAGGGGGGGTGGGATAAACTGGGAGATTGGGATTGACATATATACACTACTATGTATAAAATAGGTAACTAGTGAGAACCTACTGTATAGCACAGGGAAAAAAAAAACTGAAAAAAAAAAAAAGTAGTTTACTATTAACCGTAACAGGCTCTTGCTTAATGACGATTGCCTAGTACGAAGTAAAGAGATCTCTAAACAATACAGGACTAGCAGATACAAGGAGCAGCTACTACCTTTGGGCTGAGGGCCCGTGCCTAAGGAATAGCCCCCGCTCCCCAGGCCTGAGCTCCAGACCGTGCTGGAGAGGGTGTGGCCACAGTTCACTGAAAGTTTGAGAGGTTGCTCTGGGGTCTCCCCAGTGGTACTCGCTGGAAATCCGCCCTCTAGGCATCAGAGAAAGCTACTCATGGAGAAGAACTTAACTAGAGATACAAAGGTACACAACTGCCATTTGGTGTGTTGGGAGACGTTGCTGGCCCGCGTGTACTGCAGGAGCTGGGTGTCTATGGGGATACAGTCCATACCGCCGGAGTCTGGCCAGTGAGTACCCAAGACCAGGAAGAAAGACCCTTTCCTCCTGCAGTGTCTCTCCTGTGCCCTCTACTGACAAAGCTTACCATCCCGCCAGCTGGTAAAGAGAGAAAATTTAAAGGGTCCACCCAGATCCGCCTTCACGGGGTGGGGCTGGCCGACTATCTGGTAGAGAGGATACTACGTCTGCTTGTAACAGTGCTGAGCACAGATGGTCAGTAGGATTCTCCCTGCCAGTTTCTGAAGGGTCTGGGGGGAGGGGGAGGGGCTGGTCTCTTTGTCCTGTTTGCCTGGAGTACAGTGTGTATAGCCAGAAGGGTTCCATCCTACAGGGCTACTGTCTTCAAAGCCTACAAGAGGGCTAGAAAGAACAGGCTGTCCTTCAGATGTTGTGTCTGCACCCATTGGCAGTTCCAGGTCGCAGGCTGCTCTAGTGCCCAGGCTGGCATATACAGAAGGAAAACAAAAAACAAAAAACCAAACACCCAGAACAAAAGAAACTAACAAAAACCAAAACACCAGGGAACTTCCCCCTGGGTCATCCCTCAAGTCCTGAGGTCCTTGGTCAGTCCTACACTTTTCCACTTGTCAGACTCTTCTGATAGTTGTTCTCTGTATTTTGTCCAGGGTTTCCGGTTGTAATCAGCAGGAAGATAGGACGGAATCTGCTTACTCCACTTTCTTTGGAATGGGAAACTCTCTCTGCTTAAATTATTTCCTGAGGCTTGTTCCACGTGTAGGTGTTTCTGAGCCATGGTCCTGCTATGAGCAGCTGATTCAGGGAGATTCCTTCTAAAAAAAAACATTGATCCTGATCTAAAAGTCTTCCTTATTTGCTAAAGCTGGACACAGGCCATAATGTGGGCATTAAAGAGATACTTACTTGTGTTACCATGAAGGGCAAGCTTTACTAAATATTGGAGCAGACACGAGGAAAGAACTTGAACTGTCCTGAGCTGCCAGCTGGCGGAAGAAAATGTACATTTGCCATCACCGATGTGCACTCACCTTTGTGACAAATCGAAGGTCCCAGATGCCTCGGCACTCTTGGTTATACTTTCATTTCTGATCTTGTTAGCTATCAGCTTTCTCCAGGAGGTTTCCTTTTAATACCCCATCTGTGAGGCTCACAGAGTAGTGGGTCCATGATAGTAATAATGATCACAACAGCAAACAGTAACCACGGTAAGTTTCTTACCATTTCAGAGTACCTACACATTCCAGGCATTATGATAGGTATCTTAACTGCATCATTGATCATCCTCACTACAACATGTTATTTGGTAGATGAAGAAAATTAAATGAGGCAGCAGAGCTTAGAAACCTAGAGTCTGATTCCAAACGCCATCTACCTTTCCTGATGCAACCCCTCGCCTTCACTCCTTCTACTGCACGTCTGTACCACCCTTTTTGTTTGGACCTTTAGGCGAACATCGTAGTATTTCCACTTTGGTTTTATCTACTAAACAAGACTGAAGGCTCCTTGAAGGCAGTGAATTTTCTTAGGTCCTGAGAAATAGGTCCTAACACAGTATCCTGCGTTAGGCATTGAGTGGCTGCTGATTTTCATAGCTGCCAATCCAGGGGCTGTCCTCTCTGGAAACTTGACTTCACAGAGAGATTCAAAGACTTTATCTAGAGAGTCACAAATCCAGCCAGTGACCGCTGAGTAGAAGGGATGCTTGGTGAATAATGAGGTTAATCTGACCAGTGATCAAAGTCTGGCCATGCATGTATACGAGCACCCAACTTAAGATGTACAGGTGCATTCGTTTACAGCTCCATAAGGAGAAATGGACCCAAGTGTCATAAATGCAAGCACAGCCTCTCAAACACACACTTTTCAGAGACACCTAGTTGACGATGATCCCTGATAAAGTCTCACCTCAGTCACGCCACAGCCTCCCGTCCTGATGACAAAGAACAGGCTGCCCGTTTCTCTGAAGATGAAATGTTATCAAAACATGATAAATGTGCTCACAAACAGGTAGGGCTAAAAAAAAATGCATGCAATATTTCTCTGTGGTTTTGCAACAACAAGCACCTTGACTGGATTTCCTATCTGCTAAGGATTAAAAAGCAAAAGGCTTTAAATATCAAGAGAGCGCAAAAGTAAAGAGATAAACATCAGAGGATCCGGGCATCGGAATACTGCTTCACGTCTAATAGAACCACAACGCAAAGCTTACTCCAAAATATTGCAAACTACTAGTCAGTCACATGGCCTGTAGCAGAATTCCACCATGGTCAGTAAAATATCTGGAATGTCTTATCCAATAGAAAGCTCCTTTGTTCATTCAATCATTCCTCCATTCAATCATTCCTCCATTCATTTGTTGGCTGACTATTTACACTGTGCTTTTTCTTAATGAGCCAAGACCACGCAAGGCGCTAGGAAAACAGTCATGAACAAGACAGACTTCTTCCTGCTCTTAAGGAACGTCTATTCTATTGGAGGTGGCAGACAATAAACAAAACCGCACAATAAATAAATTATTGACAAGTGGGATGGAGAGTTCATAACGGGATATCAAAATGAATTTCTTTTTTAATTGAACCTAGTGAGTTCCTCTGTATTTTTTTTAAAGACTTTTTGTTTTTGATGTGGACCATTTTTAAAGTCTTTATTGAATCTGTTACAACACTGATTCTGTTTTATGTTTTGGTTTTTTGGCCGTGAGGCATGTGGGATCTCAGCTCCCCGACCAGGGATCGAACCCGCACCCCCTGCATTGGAAGGCGAAGTCTTAACCACTGGACCATCAGGGAAGACCCTGTAGTTTTTGCTAAGTAACCCTGGTTGTATAGCTTCATGCCATACAGAACAACGCTGTTTTCATTCTTCTACATGGTGACACACCAGATATTTGAGGACAGCTAGCATCTTACCGTCAAAACTTTTCCAGAACAAATATATCTCCAGAATTTTTTTTAGCTCTTTCGCCTCTGACAAAACGTGTGGCCCTTCCAACACGACTCTGGTCCTACATGCTAGGTTTTTTTCTCTGTAAATGCAGTGGTTCACAATCTATGCTTTTGTTCATAATCACTTTAGCTACAATGAATTATATGGCCCCAACATAAATGCAAGAGGGACTTGAACGTGAGGGGAAGACATGGGTATTTAGTAAGTAATGCCTCTACTGCAAATTCCAAATTTCACCTAACATCACAGCAGAAGATCTAACATTATCACCTTCCTCACGGTCAATCCTATACCTTTACTGATACTTCCAAGCATAATCACAGACGCATATACACTATATAATATGCACACACAGAACAATATTAATATAGTAATAATATGGAGAAAACATGATAGAGAAAAAATGATCAAATAATATGCTTACTGAAATATAGCTGAATCACAACCTTACATGGCAGGGGGAACATGCCGTGTGCTCAGGACCAAGGCTCTGGAGAAGATCTGCTGGATTCCAATCCTGGTTCTATCATTACCAGCTGTGTGACTCTGGGTAAGTACTTAACCTCTCTGATTCTTAGTGTCATCATTCACAAAATGGGAATAAGATCAGAACCTTTCCGTGTGAATTAAATAAGCCAATCTATGTAAAATATTAGAGTATTTGACTCCTAGTTAGTGCTATAGATGTCTACGCTAATCGTTATTACAATTAAATGTGCTTTGAAAATGCAATTTCATTATTTGCTAAAACCAAGTCAGTCTTCCTTAAAAGCGTCCTCCACGCTAAGTTAAAAAGGGGAGGGAAAATGTACTTTAACATTGAATTTACATATTCACGTAGTCACAATCTCTCCAAGCTGATTAGTCTCTTTAGGATTTTTTTAAACTCTATTGCACAGAGTTAAAATTTTGTGTCTTTTTCTCTTCTTGTGCTTGATCGATCTCTTCCTCTTCCCTTCCATTAACTTTAGGAAGATTACAGTTGTTCATGAAGTTAGTTCTAATCTTCCTAGCAGTCAAGGCAAAAAGGGAAACACGACTCATTATGAAAAAAGGAGGAATCATGCCAGTGCCACGGGAAGCTAACATTGATTTAGCTTTTCTCCTGCCTGTAGGTGTCTGTACACCTAGAATGGAATCTTCCACCCTATTAGCACCAAGGCAAAACTCCCAATTTTGTTCTTGTGCATCGGACTTTCTCTAGAAGAATTCAGATGTATCCCTTCCATTACCCTGATTCTCAGCCTTCTGTCCATCCAATGTCACAGCCCTTTAGAAACAGGACAATAAGGAGACTGCCATTGGGCCCACTGGGCAGTTTGCTACTTCAGTCCTGGCTGTTATCTTAGGCCAGCCTTTTTAGAGCATGAATAAACCCAGTCAGCTTCAGCTCTCTGGAAGGAAAGTAGTGCCATTTATTTGTTTAATCTCTCCAAAGCAGTCCAAAAGCATTACCTGGAGGTAGAACTTGGAATTGGATTTCTAGTCCCAAAGGACGATTGCTGCTAGAGTCGGCCTAAAGCCCTAGCATGGAACAGGCACATTTGTAGTTAGAATCTATTAATAAACCGATGAAAGCTCACTGGTTAAAAGCCAAAGAATGCTATTTAATGCTCTCTTTTGCTTTTAATGGGCTGAAACCCATTAAGACACTGCTAAATAATATGGCAGTTTTTTTTCTTGCTGCTGATAGAGGGACAGTAACACACACACACACACACAATAGGTTAATTTCAATAGGCTCTACACCTAAAGCAGCTGGAATGGAGCAGAACCTAGAGTCCAGAGGGTCCAAGGTGTCCCAGAGAAAGTCTAGAGATGAAACTTGAGACATTCCCCTCAGACAGAACTTCCATGATTGCATTATCAACTTTTCCTGGGGCTATTAAACCAATAGAGCAAAAAATAGGCACATTTGGTCCACAAACAGAGCCGGCCGGAGACAGGGGAGGGAGGCTCCAAATGGCACAACAGATGTCTCGGGGCTCGTATACCAAGGTGCAGGCTCGGAAGGGCCCTTCCGGGGGTTCTAATGCTGAGAACAGCTGATTGAGCGCAAAAATGAGAGAAGTTAGGGGATGGAGTTTGAAAGCCTTGCCTCGTTCTTGAACTTCCCAGATGGGCTGTTTCATCTATTTTTGGAATCGTGATGTCAAAGCAACCAGCTGATGCAGTCATTCTGGTGAGATTTTTGCTTTGGGGACACCTGCCAGGGTTCAGCTTCACCATCTAAAGCTGGTTCTCTCTTCCCACCTAGGAACAGCCGTCTGTCTGCCCCTCTCTATGCTACGGGCTGTCCTGGGTTGCAATGGCTTCCAGACGGTCACAAGGTTATGGAGCTCCCAGTTCGCTCAGACTGCGGCCTCCAAGTCAAGGGCATTTCTTGCTTCTGGTCATGGAGGTCTCTTCCTGATGGCCTTCCCTGTTGGTCAGGATTGGCTTCACAACCTTCCTCTGAAAACAGGAGGCTATGCACTCACCTTTTATATACATTCCTAAAATTCTTTCACTTCAACACACGGCTCTGGTGTCTCGAGTCTTATACTAACTTGGGTTTAGGTCCTGCTTGCCTTCATCACCATGATCAACGTGTTCTTCCTATTACGGTCCCAATTTCTCCCTTGATCTCCAAATCCTGTCCTGCCTTTTCTATGGTTGCTGTTAAAATACCACAGGGCAGAACAGACTAGACTAAAATACCACTGTGGCAGTTTCATTTTACAAAGGTGGCCAGAGCAAGAACTCCCATCTCACATGATGGGCTGACATTGTGACTCTGCCACTCTGCCATCGTTGGGTACCATCTTGGCCATCTCCTCTGGTGCCCATCTCAACCAATAGGGTAAGTTCAGTGAAAGGATATTGGGAAATGAGAGGCTAGGTCGTAAAAGGAATTCGAGCTTCAGCCTAGCTATCTTTTCAGAACCCAGATGCCATGCTGTGAGGAGGCCAGGACATGTGGAAAGGCCACCAGTAGATGCTCTGGCAGACAGCTCCCACTGAGGGTCCCACCAAAAGGCAGCATCACTAACAGCCTGATCTGTGAGTGAGGAAAGTCTGGGGATGACTGCATCACAAGCTGCCGTTTGACTGTAACTACATGGGAGACAGTCCTCCTCACCCCTCCACCCAAGCAAAAACTGCCTACTTAACCTCAGAATCATGAGAGATCTCATAACATGATACTAATAATGCTCCTAGTAAGATGCTCATCATCATGACAGATACTGATGATAAATGACAATTTTTTTTTCCTCGCCACCAAGTTTTGAGTGGTTTGTTTTGCATGCACAGATAATTGGAACAAATATCAAACAGCTGAATATTTGGAGGCCACTAGACCAGGGATATGCAAAGTATGGCCCGTGGGCCAAATCCAGCCTGCCATGTGTTTTAGTAAATAAGTTTTATTGGAACACAGCTCATGCGTTTACATATTGGCAATGGCTGCTTTCATGCGACAGGGTCAGAGCTGAGTAGCTGTGACAGAGATTGCATGACCCACAACGGCTGAAATACTTAATATCTGGACCCCGTACAGAAAAGGTTTGTTGAACTCTGATAGACAAACGGCTGACTTTTCCATTTTTGTTTTGTTTTGTTTTGTTTTGTTTTACTTTTGACAGTGAGTATTCATCATTTTGCAACCTAATATACTTGTATCCTATCCAGCTATGTAAAATTTTATATTAATTTGCACACTGCAGGCAAAGCTACACATATACACTCAAGCATTTGGGAAAAGCTTTCATTAAATTAAAACACACCACAGAGATTTTAAACAGCCATACATGTGGTTTTCATGATGCTAATGTTGGATTGATTATGAATGAGGTACCCAAAAGTAAATCTGCACATTGACCAAACCAGGGAGTAGGGCACATTATAGTAAATGTTTTATTTTTCTTTCTGGAATAAGAAGACAACGGATAAAACTGGCAACTCCTGGCTGTGCAGAAATTTACACTGGGTGGAATTTTGATGAAGCTAAAAAACAAAGACTTTCTGAGGTTTTTAAGTAAAGGCAAATAATTTTAACAACACCTAAATTAAATTAATCTGATGACAAAGTACCCGCAAATTGAATGGGCCTTCCTGATGGATTCTAGATGTGTTCCCCATGAAAAAAGTACTTTGTTAATCAAGTCCCACTTGGTTTCCTTCCTTCATTCCTCTTTGCATTATAAAAAATTAAATTTCTGCAAGATACAACTCAAAAAAACTATCTTGCCTTCCCCCGTTAATTGCAAGTTTGATGGAAGATGTCACCTTTTCCCTTTTGAAAAAAGGGAATAATAGAGGACAGAAGTACTCAATGAATTTGACAGCCATGCCAAGTAAATTATTCTATGGCTATTCTAACCACAGCTATTAGATGTGTGGTTTTTTAACGCAAAGGCATATAATCGGGTTAGAATCCTGGATTACTTTGAAGTAAGAAATTGGTTTTCACCTACTGTTTCAAAACCCTTTTTAAGATCCATTCATCTTTCAGGGTGACGATTAGCCACCCCCTCTTCCTAGGGCACAAATGTTAACACATACTGGTACCTCGAAATAACTAAAAGACAAATCCAACATCACTAACATGTTTTTCCAAATATTTGGCAAATAAGAGATTTATGAAATATTTCTACTAATGGGGAGATAAATACGATTTGTCTCATTTCTGATACAGTCTTCTGGAAAGAAAATTCCTTAAAATGGGGATGTCAGTCATCTACAAATTAATATGATGACCTATTGAAATTTTAAAAGCTATATAAATAACAACTACACTGTTTCTCCCATTTAGGAAATCACCAACTTTATAGAGCAAACTATTTATGCCCCTGAACTTTAGACTACATCACCTTATTTTTAAATACCACTATATACTGATCTCAAATGTCTTAGTAACACAGGAAGAAGCTTGCATTTATGGGCTCTGAATCAATCTTTTCTAAGTTACTGGATTTTCAATTACCAAAATTACTGCACGAAATATCACTTTAGTTGCCTGAAAGAATTAAAGCACTTTCCAAACTGGAAATTCCTAGAAGATAATACATGACCTGCCAGACTCTAAACCCTTCCACTGTAGGCAGTCTTGTGGTATCTTTATTTGATAATTTTGTATATTCATTTAGAAAAATTAACATTTGACTGCCAAAAAACCCCAGTGGGGTAGTGCTAACAAGGACTACAAGAGGATCAAGGGGTTTGCTGCCTACGAGGAGATCGCAAGGCTGCAGGGATAGAACTCGGTTCAAATCCTAGCTCTGCCTCTTACAAACGTGTTGACATCAGTGAAGTTATCTGACTCAGAATCTGGTTTCTTTAACTGCAAATTAAGAGTTAGATTCTCCTATAACCTTCACTAGCCTCTAACATCGAATTTCTAAACCTCTTTGTTTTAGCCTTGTCTTCTTGCTCCTTCACTAAAGTGAACCACGAGAGGACAGGAAGAAATACTGAATATGCCCTAAATGTTTAAGCGAAATACTTCATCTAAGGAGTTGTTTTAGGGATTGCCACCCTTGACATCATGTTTAGCACATGTGGTTAGTAGTATTTGTGAACCCTCTACCTCCCTCCTATGAAAGGATCATTCCAATTGCTCTGGACTTTCATGGCCGTATATCTGCTGTTTTCCCCTGACAAATCATTTCCTACTCTGGATTATATTTTGGGTTTATTTCTTGTTTCCCAACCAGACTGGAGTCACCCTGGGAGTAGAACACCTATTCTGTGCCTTACTTTGCAGCCCTGCAGTCTCTTAAAATATTGCAAAATTATTTGAATAGCAATGAGTGGGTGTGAATGAATGGGTGGATAAAAGAACAAATAAATACCCTAGAGTTCAAGAGTCAGATGCTCAAATCTCTGACCCGTTCAGAGAAGGATGGGAAAGGTTTTCTCTTCCACAAGCTCTTCTACTTCCTGAGCAGCATGAAAGAAATGCACTATTCTTTTCTGGTTTTACTTAATTCTACCAGAGAGCTGGCAAAAAATGATAAGGTCCAAATGGGTAAGTATCCCGACTGCTACACATTCTGCATCTTGACCTTCACCTTGGAGTTTGGCCAGGCACCAGCTGTTAGTCCGAGGGTAATTGACTTGAGCAATCATGCAAGTATAAAATGCTGTCAAGGCTGCCCGCAAACTGAGTCACAGCAAAAGCAAAGCAAAGGCTGTGTACTGGCAGCACGGCACAGACTCTACCCCACTGAGTTAAATATGCTCTCTGCCCTCAAATTTAACCCGATACCAATGACACAACTTGGTTAGTACATAGTCAATCTAACTCAATAGAGCTTTTCAAAATGTTCTTCACTCTCATTAGAAACTGAAGTAGCAGGGTAATTTAATGATGAATCTGAATGTAATTAAGGTAATTAAAATAGCAACTTAATTTTATGCTGTCTCTGGGAAATGTTCAACCCAAGGGTTGCACATTCAAATTCTGAGTTACACTGGTTAATATCGTTGATGTGTATTATAAAGTAGTTAAATGTAATAGAGTTCAATTAGTAAAATATATTGACTCTAGGCGTTGAAATTGGTACTATATATTTTGGGAGTGTGTTAGTTTTCACTGTAAAAAGAGAATTCTTAGGATGATAGTCCTGAAAATAAAATTAATACATCACTGTTTATTGACAGTTTGAATGTAAAACTGCTAGTGGCTGGGAGAAAGACGTATGGGATAAAGGTGTATGCTCCACCAAGGAGGTGAAAATTTGATGGGGTTGACAAGTAGGAAGATACACAATTTTAATAGGTGCTAGGACGGAACTTACACAGAAGCCTGGAAATGGGAATCAGCCAGGCAAAGAACGTGATTCTATCTGTACATGTTTATGTCCATCATACACCTAACACTGGCACACAACGTGTGCATCCTCTGTGCCTCGGCAGGCGATACACGGGATGAGGTGAGGTATAAGGGAGGATTTTTCGAAGCAAAAGAACATATGCACCTTGCCCTGGATTCTCAAGTAATTTTGTTGCGCTGGAGTTCAACAGAGATGTGAAGGACTGCCAGAAATGGTAGGCAAAGGTCAGACCACAAAAAAGTTCTGATGCCATGTTTAAGGGTCTGGAATTCATTGAACAGAAATGCAAGTATAATTTTTAATTTAAATATCTGTTTCAGTTTGTGTTTTACTAAGAATTCAGTAGAAGCTTTATGGCTCCTGACCGTAAGAAATGTGCTGCTAACATGTTTTGTTTCACATTCGTTTCATGTCTATTACTAGTAGATATTAAACCCTTCCCTTTTCCACTTTGGAGACAAAGTTCTCTCATGGTCCACGTGTTTTTTTTACAGGTGCTCACTTCATGTTCTGTCATATTTGATCATTGTTCAACTTTTTTGTTATAGTTAAGAGTCTAACATTAAGAATTATTATTTTGCAGTTGAAATATTTTATCATTATATAAGCTTATGTCCACTTGATTCCTAAGAAGAACATAAAAATAGGGGGGAAAAAAGCCTCCATTAATTAAAAAACACACACAAATGCATACATAGACACAAATGTTTCCAGAAGTGTAACAGCTGTAGACAAAGCCACTGGGAGTTTTAATTTAGTTTTTAAAATTCATCCAGATGTCTGTTATTTCATAGATACTGGTTAGGTGTTTAGCTTATCATTTATTTCTTAAAGAAAGACAGTCACATACACGAAGTGTGTACAGATACATACACACACACACACAAGTCAGGGACCCTGTTGCTTTGAACCATAACATAAATTATGTCTAGCTTGTCAGTTTAGTTTTAATTCCCCTCCTATCCTGCACACCATACCCCAGCCCTTGACCATGGATAGATGACAGGTCCTTTAGGAAATGTAGGTTCTCACTGCTTCATTCATTCATTACGTTTAGGAAGACAACATGTTGCTGTCCAGATGAAGAATTTTTTGTGAAATTCTTCTGTGATTCAAGGATTGGGTTTGTGTAATGTATCTGGGTCAAAGCTTTTATCAGCACAATACCATTCATCTTGATTTCCTCAGGCACAAAAAGAACGGGATAGAATATTGTTTGTGATTTCCATATCACCCCTAATGTATGATCTGTTATCACTGGTTCATACACAAGGATCCTGGAACCACAATATTCAAATAAGCATCTGGAGTTTGTGTGTGTGTGTGTGTGTCTCCTTTCTGAATTTCCCTTCTCTTTTTTAATCTCTCTAGAGATCTGCTACCAGCACACACTGCTGGTACTTATCACACATCTTGAGCAGGGGACACTTGATAAAGGCTCTTTCTTTGACCAGTCAGAAGCATGTCATGAGCCAGCGCTAAGAAAAGAAAAACTACTTAAGGCATCAGTGGTCTCACAACAGTGCTTCAACTCCTGTGCCAAGATGCTGGCAATGGGGTCCTTTATTGTATTAGTGACTGTTCCAGGGGGTCTTTGTTTGGGAGAATGGGTGAGAAAAGAAAGACCCCAGGAGCCAGCACAATTTCCACTCCACCAAGAGGGGCATTTTTACGTCACTACACCAGATCTGTAAGTGCTGATAGAAATGTGTCCCTTTTCAAATGACTTCGTATTGCCTCTGAAAGGTCAAAAGAGCTATGGCTTCATAAGCCACAAAAGCATGTGTTCCTCTTCTTAAAGAAAATGGGCGATGCTGATTATAAAGACCTGGCGTAGTGGGGTATTTCAGGAACAGGTATTAAAGACAGAATCTTGCATATCAATAAATATGTATGTAAAATATTTATATAATAAAATACCATCTGATATATTCCATACTATATCATACATACAAATGTATAACACAATTTCAAAGATGCATGGCTTTCTGATGTCAAACCCAGCTTGTATTCTGTTATCATTTTCAACACTTGGGACCTTTGTCTGAAGTCTTTGTCAAGAAAAGCAAACTTGTCCCAACTTCCTTATGAAAACAGAAACAAAGCTAATTCTCTCTTGTCCTCCGCTGAAAACTATGTGTCTGTTTTCTAAATGGCATTGGACTGGCTTTTCCTTACAAACTACTCATCTACCACTTTTATTTCCAAGTCACCATTCTCATGATTTAGCTTCTACTTAAATGGAAAGGAAAAAAAAAGTGTGTGCCTAGCGCTGCCTGGCACTGAGCCTGATGTAAACAGCTGGCTTGAGAGGATAAGGCTCAGGAAAGGAAAGACCCCAAACTCTGTGACCTTATAAAATTGACTGACATTCACAAAGAGGCTTTGTTTCCTCATGTATTTATTTGTAGTCATTGGATATCACTTTCCATTGGATACCTTCTTTATCATTAGAAAAGTCTCCATCACTCTAAGTATAAATAATTTGAATTCCAATAAACACTTAGAATCAATTATTAATTCAGAGTAAATAAATATTCCTTTGCATTCACAGACCTTTTCAAAAATAGATTCAAAAGTATTTCACTCTTGGCACCTTTGGGTCAGGTGAGTACAACATCCTTGGATGATAATTTTGAATTGCCAAAAAGAAGAAGAGAGGGGAAAATTGATACAAAGAAGACTGAATCATTAGAGAGAAAAGTGCAAATTTAACTTGTAACATAGTAGCTTTATCTAATGACTATATTTGCAATTCGCTGAGACTTGAGAGAATTATGTAATAGAACCAGGGAGAAATGTTCTCAGATCTTACCAAGTAGATGACTATGGTAAATCTAAAACTCAATAGGCTAATTAACTCCTGATTGATAGTCACTGAAGGAACATTAGAAATGTCAAGTCTTCTTTACCTGTGTAACCAGGGAATCTCAAAAGAAGCAAACAAACAACAAACAAACTTTAGGAGTTAGACTTGATGACCTTTAAGAAAACCTGCAACTCTGAAATTTGATGAGCAATATCTCAGAATTCTTTGAATTAATAAGAACCATTGTTCTTTCATGCAATCAGGTATTCACAAATAAAAAAGTCTAGAGGTTTGCTTTTAATTCAAGAACAAGAGCGCAACACTGATTGCTTCAGGTTTTAAAACTACTTATTATCTTTTACACAAAAAGTACCCTTTAAAGAAAAAAAGATAAATAAAAGGATTATGCAAGTATGTACTCTAAATGAGCATATCATCTGGCCATAGGAAAAGGTAAAGACATAAAAATTATATTTGAACAAGAATAAGATAGGGCAGCTAGGAAGATACGGATTCTTATGGGACTTCATAGGCAGAACGAAGAAGAGAAAAGTGACACACTTTAAGGGAGAAATTTAGAAGAACAGTATAAGAAACAAAGATGCAGGGGGATCATGTCTCTAGTGGAGAATACTGCAGGTGAACAACAGAAGAAAAGTTTGGAAAGGCAGGTTGTGATCAAACCATGGGGGACCATGAGGTCCAGCATAAAGGCACAATGAAGGTTTCTGAGTGGGTTAGTGCTGTGCCTTATATACCGTCTAGTATAAATGGGCAGTAGAATGAAGGATATGGTTGTCAAGGGGCCAGAATGGAGGCAGTTGGAATTGCATGGAGGCTAGGGCAATGGTAGGAGTAAAACTGAGACCCATGAGGCCGGGATATGGGTAGAAACCATGTGTGAAAGAGTGAAGGGCATCTCCTGGGAATGTGAGGGGAGTGGGTTCCAACCACTGAACGGATGTGTGGCCTGAGATAGGAAGAAGAGGCTAAGATGGATAGAAGGTTTCAGGTCTATGAGCTCCAGGACCAAAAATAAAACTTGGGAAGACAGGATGGAGAGAAAGTTGGGGAGGATGGTCAAAGTTAGGCTTATTTTTTTTTTTTGAACCTGCAAAATAGAGGTGCTAACAAAGCATCCAAGTGAGTGACCAATAAGCCTTAGAAATCAGGTCAGGGATTTCCCTAGTGGTTCAGTGGTTAAGAATCCTCCTGCCAATGCAGGGGACACGGGTTCAAGCCCTGGTCCGGGAAGATCCCACATGCTATGGAGCAACTAAGCCCGTGCACCACAACTACTAAGCCTGTGCACCACAACTACTGAGCCCGTGCGCCACAACTACTGAGCCCACGCACCTAGAGCCCGTGCTCCGCAACAAGAGAAGCCACCGCAATGAGAAGCCCGTGCACCACAACGAAGAGTAGCCCCCGCTCGCTGCAACTAGAGAAAGCCCGCATGCAGCAACAAAGACCCAATGCAGCTGGGTTTTAAAAATCAATACATAAATAAAATTTATTAAAAAAAAGAAATCAGGTCAGATTTTAGGAGAAGAACAAGGCTGGAGATGTGGAATGCTGAGACTCCAACACAGGGATGGCGGAAGCCATGGTGGGATGTGGTGCTTTATTGCTCACTAATATCTGTCCCCTTCCCTGAAGGAGATTATTCTTCCCTGCCCTTTATAATCAGGCTTGATCATGTGACTCGCCAAGGAAAGGGAGAGGAAAGTTAAGTCACTTGCATTAAAAAGCTTTAAAAGCCTATTGATTCACACCCTTCTTTTTTCCTCTTCCATAGAACTGGTAATGCCTAGCTAGTGACTGCTTCATTAGCCTGGCCCTAGAGTTAAATTAACAAAGGAAAAAAAAAAAAAAAAAACAACCCATAGCTGCTCTGTAGGGTGTGAGAGAAATAATTAGTGGCTGTAAAAGCCACCAGGAGTTGGCAGTTGTTTATTACTGCAGATTCACCTAGCCTAGCCTAATGGATAGGTCATAGGAATGAATAAAATTGTCCAGAAAGGGAAAGTAAAGAAAGACCAGAGGATGACTTCGCAAAAGACTTAATCCAACAATTGTGAATGTGTCATTTCACAGGAAAAAAATGTCAATTGAGCTATATTTGCCAAGTTACTTTAAGCATAATTTCTTAAGTTTTGTCATTACTTTTTCCGTATAGAAAACTTGCATTAAAAAAAAAGAGGGGAGGGATAAATTAGGAGTTTGGGATTAACAGATACTACTATATACTACTGTATATAAAATAGATAAACGACAGGACCTACTGTGTAGCACAGGGAACTATATTCAATATCTTGTAATAACCTATAATGGAAAAGAATCCAAAAAGAATATATATATATGTATGTATATATGTATATGTGTGTATATATATAAACCAAATCACCTAAAACTAATACAACATTGTAAAGCAACTATACTTCAATTAAAAAAATTTTTTTAAAAACCTTGCTAAGTCAGGCAAAGTTATTCTGGTCACCTCTGGAAATGTTTGCTCCATGAAATATTCTGTGAATGAATAGCAATCACCCTCCCGTACCAACAATTTTGAGTGTTTGAAATATTTTTAAAAATATTACTTTTGCCTGTAAATATTTCTTTGTGTAAATTCACCAAACACTCCTCATTAGATTGTAAGAACTAAAATTATGTATTAACGTTAGGGAGTGTCTTCTTGCCCAGCAGTAGGGGAACGAGGCTATCTGGGAGCAGCTGGTGGTTGATCACTGAATTGCTCACCACTCCAGCCTGCAGACTGGTAGAAGGAGGGGGAAAGAATCCCAAGATCATGAAGTTAGTGACTGAGACCTTAGCCCTCATGTAAGCCCAAATATGTAGACATATTTATTAGCCTAAGGCAGCAATTTAAGCCCATAATACATGATTTAGGAATTTAGAAGGAATTGTTTGTCTACATTCTCTTTTTGTAAGTAGATTTGGAATGAGAATTTGGTTTTTATGTGTATTCTATTTCTTGTGTTTTAAAGAATCCCAGGAAAACCTCCAAAGCAATTTTTAAATTCAAGTCTATACCACTTCTTGCTTTCTTTTTTTTTTTTTTTACTATTGTTGCCCAACCTTCTCTTAAGATTCTTGTCTATCACATCACTGTATACTCAAGCATTTTTAAAGGCAATTGGCCTACATATATATTAAATTCTTGTTAAGAACAGTTTGGTAAAATTAGTGAAAGTGATTTAATGTCTCTATACCTTTTATGCATGGATAAGTCCACAAACCACAAAACAACTTTTTACATTAAGTAGAAAGGTTACAATTTTTTATTATTAAAAAATACGTGGTCTTTGATTTCAGAGTCTTCTCTCTTTCCCCTTCTGCCTCCGAGTATTTAACTGTTGTAAGAAACTAGCTCAGAGACCCATCCTGTTTTCAGAGCTGTGCTCTTTCCCAATCAGTATGAGGACACAGGCAGTAATAAAAAGGACAAGTAATAGCTTTAAGAAAACTCCAATTTGTCAGCATAGGTGCCTCGGATTCATACTGCAATACGAATGGGCTAAGAGTCTATGAAATTCCAGGAGCTTTTTTGGGCTACTTCTCATAGGTAGTTTTGCAGAAATCCCAGATAAGGATAGAGTTTGGCTTAAAACATCTAGTGAGTGTGCTGGAATCGTTAGTCTTTCAACCTGTATGACCTGTTTCTTTGTGGGTAGAGGTCCCCTTGGATCAGGGAGCCAATCCCTTCCAGATGCCCATCACTTCCTTACTTTGGCTTTAAGATATTTGTACTAACTTTGCAGATTTTATTATCCCTCTGTCCTTCTGGAATTTTCTCTAGCTCCAGCTAGAAAGGGCACTTCACCATTTCAACACCATTCTAACCACTAGGTAAATCTGGCATCCCCACTAGGAATCTGTCTATCTTATGTAGGCTCTGTCCCACAACCCAGTCCAAACTAGTTTCCATTCATCCTCCAAGAGGACAGAGCCTTTCCACTCTAGTCTCTCAGGTGAGGGATGGAGGTATGTATTCATAACTCATTTATGTAATGGAGATGACACACAAGGGAGCATTTCTTAAGTCCAGTCAGCAGCTCTACCCACCATGTACATATATATATTCTTAAATGGCATGCATCTCTGTGTAACAGGGAATTTTTGCATTTTAAAGAGAAGTCAAGGTAATCCAAACAGCCATTATTGATAAAAATGTCTAGGAGTAGAAGAGTCTGGCAACGAGCAAAAACTTTACATCAAACTCATCTCTTTATATCAAACCTTTTACATCAAATTTACATCTTTATTCTTCCTACCTACTGTCTTTTTGCAAATGAAATACATGTCTCTATGGCGAGTATGGCTTTAGGGATCCCATCCCAGATGCCAATATCTGGGAGCAGAAATTACACTCACCTGCTTCAAGACTGCTCATTTCCCCTACAGCCCCCAAAATAAGGCAGTGAATTTTCAATTAATGGAGAAAAGACTAATGTGCTCCCTACAAGGTTTTACATCTAAATTAATAAGACGGTATAATTCAGCTCTTGCTCTGGATACCAAAGAAATGAACATGACAAGTTTTTTTTTTTTTCTTCCCCCTTTATATGTTGTGACACAAAACCGGATGAATCAGAGAATCAAAGGGATGAGAGAAAATGCAGCCAACAGACATTTTACTCAGCACCTACCCCGCGTCAGACAGGTGCTGGGGTACAAAGATGACGAGAGGTCACTCAGCCTCAGAGAGTATACAGGGTACCCAGGAAGGAGGCATGATGCATGTACCAATAGTATTGAGATGAAGTATATAAAATGTGTTGTGGGAACTCACAGAGGACACTGTCGTCCCTTACAGATTCACACAGGAGCAAGCATCTCTCCAGATCCTTTGAGGACTACGTATTATAGGTCTCATGGGTGTACCACGTGTAATAACGTTGTTTTAATCTGTTGCATTGGTTCACTGTTGATTTTATATTTTCATCAGCCAGGGCCAGAAGATCTCTTCTAGTTAAGACATTAACCATCGATGACAATATACATGCTTCCTGACCACTGCTATTTGTAGGGGCTGGAAAGCAACTGACACACACCAGCCCTTGTATTCTTAGAAAGTGATTTATTAAATGGATGTGTGTACATCTATGAATCACACGGGATCTCTTTTTATGTAAGTTTCGAGGACCAGTGGTCTTATATTTTTAAATGCCAGCTTATGGAAACCCCACTGGCTTCCCCTGCCGTGAATAAACCGGTTGCTTGAGGAGCTATCCCAAGGGACCATTCAGAGGCCGTTATTTCACTGTGAAGACTGTTAAAAAGAATAATTGGTATCAATAACACTTACCTGTGTATGCAGAGGGAAGGTTACCCAGACATAACAAACAAGCCCAGATTCACACAGCCCCTACTTAAAACAGTGCAATATTTGGGATTTATGAGAATAAACCCTGTCAGTAATAATGCCCTTATGGGGGCCTTCTTGATTCATTTGGCATATGCTGCTGTGTACTCACAGTTAAATCAAATCTGCCATGCAGTTACAGGCTAATGTGCTTGCATACAAGATGCAAACGATACACACTGGAAAGGTTCACTTCTCAAAAAGAGGTATGGCTTTAAATGCCCTTCTGACCCTTGTGTTCCTCTAAAACAGCCATAGGACTGTTTCCAATGCAAAATCTGCAACATTACTGATTATCGTGATTATCGTCATCGCTCAAGGGTACTGGAAAAATGAGGGGGAAGCATTACCAATACATAGAAAGATGGATCGAGCATGAATCAAGGTGGAAGGGACACCAGCAACAGATACAGTCAGGCAAGGGAAGGAGCCCCCGAACAACAAGGGTGAAGACGACAATAACACAACAAAGAGCATCGCTTAACCTGTTTTGTCAGAGCTGGTATTGATGGTATTGGTAGTGATGGAGGTGAAGGTAGTCTTTGCGCTGTCCTTGGCAGTTACAGATTTCTGCTTATTTTTCATGGCTTCCAATGCTTTGAGCTTCTTGGCATGTTTCGTGCCTTTGTAGTGGGCCGCAGCCTGGCTCTACAAAGGAGAACAAAATGAACCATGCAATCAGGCTCATTTCTAAACTGGCATTCTCTGTATTACTGCAAATACAGACTCCCTTTCAATAACAGGTACCATTCACGCTAATTCTGGCTGTGGTCAAACGGTGGGGTTCTATTTAGAATGATGCTATACGAAGCAATGGGAATCAAGTTCTAAAGCCTCTGGATGGAAGGAAGAAATATTCTATTGCTTCTCTTCAGAGAGATGTAGATGAACGCTAACATAGCAACAACATTTTCTTTGTGGGGTGGGAGAAAAAAAATAAGAATTTACAACTGTATTGCCTTTGTTCTGTCACAGAAGATGCTGGGCTCCCAAAGATTAACAAGGGCCCTAGAAAGAGTAGCTCTCACCTTCTTGGCTCCGGAAATGTGTTTCTCCCTCTACAATGTGTCTTATTAATACAGGACCCAACAGGTGTCTACCAGGAAAAATTCACCGATAACAAGGGAAATAGGCACCCTGGAGGCTGAGATGGGAGCGTGAGAGTTCAAAATCAAATGCACTGCCGAAGTCCAAATGGAGTATATGGAAGCTGGGCAATTTTACGATTCTTTCTTTCTCTTTGCTTCCCACAGAGGGTAATCTGAGGAGTTCAAGGTATTCTTTCAACACGTGGGTCTTTTGTGCCCTGGTCCATTGCCAGGAGGATCCAGTGTGTTTTGAGCACTTCATGGGGTCAATGCAATTCTTTTGCCTTTGTTTTCTGAGATTTCTATAAATAGTAATATATATTTTCCCAAGTTTATATTTTCTTAACCTTATCTTTTGGTATTGGAGAGACATTGAGATAGAAAATCATCTTAAAGAAATATATATTTATTAATGTTAATTTATTGGTGGTGAAGGGGAAGCCTTTGTGGCTTAGGGTGAGGTGGAAGTGGGCAGGGAGATTCTTAGATTAGAAGGTTTTCCAGCTCAAAACTTTTAAAACTATCACCTCACAAGGAAGAAATCTCGGTGGAAGACTAATTCCGTATAGTATCTACGCATCACTTCCCATGACTTATTTAAACTCAATGTTCCATTTTGCCAGAAAAATACACATTGTCCTCTTCATCACAGCAACTGTGGTAGGTAGGGTGTTGCAGTATAATATCTTTTTATAAGTAGATAAATATATAATCCACACCTTCATTTGCATCATTCTGACAAGTATCCTCAAAGGACTAGGTACCCTTATTGAAAGAACACTGGACAAGGAAATTGTATATTAGAAACAGTTTGAACAGAAAGGACACTCATGCATCAGTTTTCCAACAACACATAACATTAAAAGACATAGTGTGAGTCAAAATATGAAGTTAAGACTTACTATAGTTAATTGAGGAACCAGTGATAGATTGGATTGGTTTGATTCTACACGGAGAATGCTATTTTGATGGACGGAGTGGTGTCCCTTTTTTCTAATAATTCAAACCCTTTGGGTATATCTTTTGAGGGCATGATGCTATATTCAATTAATTCCACAATATATCGTTGGTCATCTTCTCTAGACAGCTGATGATGTACTTTCCCTTAAAGCAAGGTTCATCTCTTACTCCTGGTATAGAAGTGAATGCTTTATATATAATGCATATTAAAATATAAGGCTGAGATGAACAGTGCTATCCCCACATATACCTTCAAAATATTCATTTTGTACATATACTTTCATTCTAAGTCTCCTAGCAAATCTATATTTTCAGTGGTATTTCAAATCAGATATGACTTTGTTTTAATACACCATAGGAGCAGGTGAATGTCACTATTTTAGATATTAAGAAAGTTACTCCAAAAGAATCCTGACAGTTAAGAGTGTACTTATATCCTGCGCCCCCCGGCCGAAAAAAAAAAAAACAAAACTCTGCACAGATACAGCTAAGCCAATGCTTCCAACAAGTGAAATGGCTCAGGGAGTTGTGGGGAAAAGAGGGTGATCAAATTACCAATAGTTGGTGGGCTCCCAATTGAGATCCCTGATATATTAAAAAGCAAAACAAAAGAAGACAATATGCATACTCACTTGTTAATTGAATAATAGTCCCAAAGCACCCTGATAATAATTTAAAATATCTGCTATTTAAAAAAAAAGCAAGTGAGCCTCCCACAAATTTGAAAAGAAAAAGTTGAATGGTATGAAGGTCCAAAATGCTATGGAGAGACCAAGGTATGTAGAATTTCGGGGGAAATGTTGGATATAGCGGAGGCTGATCGGGGTAGCCTCAATGTGATTGTGGTGGTGTAGGGTGTGTGTGTGCTAGGGGTAGAAGTCGATATACAAGTTGGAAACAGAATGTAGACAGATAACCCTTCTGGATACTGTAAATTTTCTTTGTCATTGATCTTTATGTCTGTATAATTTATTAGACTGCTCTTGGGTTCTACTGGTATTAATTTTTCTATCTATGTATACTGCCCCCTGAACTCTTTTTTTTGGTATTCTTTTCCACTATGGTTTATCATAGGATATTGAATACAATTCTCTGTGCTATACAGTAGGACCTTGTTGTTTATCCATTCTCTATATAATAGTTTGCATCTGCTAATCCCAAACTCCCAATCCTTCCTTCCCCCACCCCTCTTCCCCCTTGGCAACCACCAGTCTGTTCTCTATGTCTGTGATTCTGTTTCTGTTATAGGTAAGTTCATGTGTGTCATATTTTAGATTCCACATATTAGTGATATCATATGGTATTTGTCTTTCTCTATCTGACTTCACTTAGTATGAGAATCTCTAGTTGCATCCATGTTGCTGCAAGCCCCCTTAACTCTTGGTCCACCTTGATACAGGTGTGTTGCATAAAGGCGTGTTCCTTGTGTAAACGAAGAAAGCCCAGACAGCTCTCCTTACCCTGTTAGCCCACTTCACTGGACTGGATAGACTTTTGAACCACATCTAACCTTTCTGTGACTGTAGACAAAGCTGCAGCCTAAGAAGGAATCGTGCTGAGAGATTTTTAAAAAAGCAGTAGTTGGACAGAGATGTGTCTTTGGGCCTCATCTGCTTTGCCTTTGGGCAGAGAGGTTCTGGGTGAATGTAGCATGCTATTTTCCCTCCAAGGTTGTCTCCTATTATTTATTAGCCAGTCTCTGAGTCAAGTCACCCTCAGAAACCTGGGAACCATCGAACACAAACAGACTATTATTTTTCACAGGAATGATTTCAAAGTTAAGTTAAGTATACTACTTCATCACAGCACATGTCAGAATTCTGTATTTTAAAACTCAAAGAGAATTAGGTGATCAAAGTACACAGAGAACAAGAAAACATTGCTTTCAACAAGTTCCTTTTAGATCATAAATGGAATATTCAGGTATTGTGTAATAAAAATCACTATTGCCGACCTTGAGCTAGCACATGACACCATGAAATCTAACAAGTGTCATCCCAGAGGCAAGTGGTGACATTAAAGATATGCACACACATTCCTGCAGAATAGTGATGCCACTTTAAATGTCATCACCAATCCTAGCCATCAGTAGCCAGTCAGACTTTTCAATCTTCAAATTTTGTCTTCAGTATTTCCAAAAGGCTTCAGGTTTAAATGCAACTGAAGTTCCAAAGTAGATAAAAATAACCGTTAAATGGCTAACACTTGGAAGAGTTTCATCATTTTGAAACACATGCACACATATACACACATCTATTTTGCTTATCTATGAGGCTTTGTTATAAATCACTATTATTCTGTGAAACTCACTGCAAAATTAATGTTCATGTATCCTTTTATTCCATTAGCTCCAATACCTTGTACAATTTTAATCTGCATGTCTTTGGCATAAAGTGTCTTAATATGCTTTTTAAGAACTAGGAAGTTTACTATAAGCATACATATATGGTAATGATAACCACTCCATTTTCATGAACACGTGATTTCAAAAAGAACAAGGTGGTCTTTGTTAGTTTCTGATGTCATTTCATTTTATCACATTAAATTTCTATTAAAATAAAATGAACATTATCTTATTAAAGTGTAACATCAGAAAAATAAAAAGTGGTTATGAAAGAAGTTACCATCCTCTTTGGGGAGACAAGAGGTAATACTTGAACAGAGGAATTCTTTTTTTTTTAAGAAAATTATCTGATTTCAGAACTTTAACTTAGATTGTTGTTTGGGATATAAAAAAAAATGAAATGATAAAAAGATATAGTATCCTAAACTCTAAAACACTTACTTTCAATTTTTATTTTGAAAACTATTGAAAAACTACTCCTGGAAAAAAGTTTAAAATTTGTATTTATCTCTGTACAGTTGTTTTTATGTTGCATACACTCACTCAAATCTAATATTCAGGCCATTTGCATAGGTTCAGCTATGTGGATTAAGACCAGTATACATTCTAACTGTTCAGTGGCTTGTTAAATATTTTGAATATCACTTCTGTATATATCAATAGAAAGTTTCTAATGATTCTATCTTAATTTGTTTATTATCAACTCTCAGTTTCATTTAATACTCATATAAAGCATTAGTTCTTAAAGTGTGGTCCCCAGATGAGTAGCAGCAGTGGCAGCTGGGAGCTTGTTAGAAATGCAGGGAATTGTACCCAACATCTTATAATAACCTAGAATGGAATATAATCTGGAAAAAAGAATGAATCACTATGCTGTACGCGTGAAACTAACATAATATTGTAAATCAATTATACTTCAATTGAAAAAAGCAATAAGATGATATTCAGTGAACTTGAAAAAAAAAAAGGAATGCAAATTCTCAACTTCTTTCCCAGACCCACTGAATCAGAAACTATGGCTATGAAGCTCAGCAATCCATGTTTTACAACCTTTCCAGGTGCTCCTGGAGCATACTAAAGTTTTAGAACCACTCATCCTAAATATTAGTACATTTTCTCCAAAGATGGCCCCTTCTTGTATAAGTGGCCAATGTCTAGGTTTTAAAAGATCAATATATAGTCATTTGAAGATTGAACCTTTCCATATGTCTAACTGTGAGTAATGTGTATTACCCAAGAAAAATAATCAAAAGTTTCTTTCTTTAAAAACAAGCCATAAAAAGAGGTAAAAAATAACTCAGATAACATAGGGAATTGGGGAACTTCTATTCAAGAGGGATGAATGCAAAATAGCAGATCGATCTTGGAAATCTTGTAACTCTCAAACCCCATATAAGTGCTTTCCAAGCCCTTGTGATTCTCTCTGTATATTTTACCTTTTCTCTCCAAGCTAATTATTGTTGCAGCATGACCTCTGACCCCATTGTTTGTACCTCTTTGTTGAATACTTTGCTGTGATCCATTTGTGCGGGGGTGCTGGGGGAATCACTAGTTCTGTAAAAAAAATAAGCAAAAGCAAGGCCCTGTGTCATGTCTCTTAAAACCTCACTATAACAAGCATTAACTCACTATTATATTTGCATTAACTGATTCAGTGTTAGCCATGGCTAAGTTCTTTCTTTATGTACTTAAGGCTGTTTTAATTGAAGGAAACTCCTAACCAGCAGGCAAATAAAAACCATGCTAGTAAGCCAAGAGACTGCCTTCCCTGTTACTCCACTTAACAAAATATTTGGAGAAGAAATTTAAAGATAGAATCGTTTATGGTTATACATTTTCCTTACTGATGTGAAGATATGTACTTTTCAAATTCTCTTACTCAATGGGGAAAATGACATGAGATAGATACTTTTATTCCTTAATTACATGTCCCATAAAGAATATTTAACAACTTATTTTAATCTGTGATTGTGCAGCTAACATTTAGGTAGATGACTACAATATGAATAAAAGTGAAAATTCACTTGCATTGAGTCCCAAACTGAAAAACATGATTCAATTAAGAGTGTTCTCTCTGAGCTCAAATGATTGATGCCTTACTTTGTGTTCCTGTCTTCTGTACTCTTCAATACAGAAATGAATAGTACCTGCCTCAGGAATAGAAAAATAGAAAAAAAAAAGATAATACCACAAGAGTAGGGCCATTTTTATACACTACCAGTAGTCACTGAAAAAACAAATTCTAAATAAACATAGAGAAAAAGAAGAGAGGCATGTCACAATTTCTCAGATATATTAGGTAACTAACTTTTATAAGCAACAAAAATACCTTGTCACTAAGTGGTTGAGAAAAAATCTCGATGGACTCACTTATCTTTTTCAAAGCTTCTCAACTCATCTAGAAACTTCATGATTTTTAAATATTAAGTACTTAATGTTTTCAAGTATCTAATATGGATGATAAAAATAGCACTTATTTGAGTAAGAGAGGCTAATTTGAGAGTTTTTGCCTGGCTCCTGTTGTGAAACCACTGTTCTTGTATGTCTGGGGTACAAACAGCTGCCTCCATGACCTCTAATGGTGGGGTCCTGATTGGGAGACACTGGCTGACAGTGGGCTTTGGAAGCCGGTGCTCATGATCTGATACCGACCAGGGTTCTTGGCCTTCTCCAATCAATAGAAATTGATAAGAGGACAGACAAGAAATTCAGGCAAGGCTTAACAGGTTCCCTTGCTCACTGCCCTAGCAGGGGCGAGCTGGTTGCTTATATGGGGTGAGGGTAGGGATGGGTCCAGGGGTCAGGTTGGAGGGGTGGCTTAGGTGGTCTGCCCACCCCTTTGGTGGTGTCGTGTGCAGGGGGCATGTGCAGTGCCCTGCTTTTGCTCCTGACACCCTGGTTTTGCTCCCGATTCCTGAGAAGTGGCGATTGGGTTTTTGGTCTTTTTGTATCTTGTTGTCCATAATTTGCCCCAACTGTGCATGCACGCAGTTATTTTTAGTCCCTTATAGTTTCTTTGTATTTTGTTGCTGGAGGAGACGTTTGTCCAGGTGCAAGCATTGCAGCAAAGGGTGCCAGGTCCCAGCCTGTCTCAGATCTAATTGAGCCAAAAGGAACATTTGGTTCTGGTGAAGTTTGCTCAATCTTTTGGGGATCTTTTTGTAAACGAGAGACCGCAAATGAGTTTTAACTCTACTGATATAACCACAATAATTTCTTGTAAGAAACTGAGAGAAATCGGAAAAACCACTGTGTCTAACTACTCAACCAGCGTACAATATCCCTTCACCATGTCCACAGCTGAACACTCCCCTCAGCGCGTGACTGTCACCTACCATTGGAAAGTGTGGGGGGAATTAACCATGTTGTATCTAATCATGTCCGAGGGTGAAGCTGTCAAAGGTGTTGGTATCAGATGCAGAGAAAAACTTTATTTCCGGGTGTGACCTGCATGCTTCCCCTAAATCGTCCCAACCTCCTCCTCTAAGAAACCTACCTACCCATCACCCCAATCATGATGTCTGCTCTCTAACAAGAATAACTGCCTGCAGTGTAGATAAATGTGGGAAAGCCCTCCCTTTTATGCTCTTAAGGAAAATACCACAAGAAGAAATCATTTTCAAAGCCTTCTCCCTCTGCCTGGAGCAACTTCACTTGCCTGGCAGATACCTGTTCATCACAGGTCACCAGCCCCATGTGGTCTTGGGTACAGGGAGTGGCTCCTTATAGCACTGACGTCACTGCCATAATAGGGTTAAATGTCTGTTTCTTCTGATAGAGAGTAAATTCCTCAACAGAGAGAGAAAGACCTCATCATTTTGTCCCTGGGACCTAGCAGAGATCTGTAAATAGGTTCCTATTAAATGCACGTTGAATTAATTTCACATTTTGATTTTAAAATGGAAATATGCATATGGTGTCTCAATGGATTCTGTATGTGAACAGGGTGCAACTTAATTCTCTGCCATTCTTTGGCATTTTGCCTTATCTGTTGAACACACTTCAGGGCATATTTATAGCACTTAATGCTGGAAAAGCATCTGGCAGAAACACAAACTATTATTTTTTCTCTGAGAGAAGCTTACCATCAACTGTAAATTGCGCTATTTATGGGAGCTCTCTTTGCATAGGATGCGGCAAGGAATAATATGGAGATTGTTTCACTTTTAAAAAATTTTGATGAATAACAAGTTTTGCTTTTTTTAAATCTGGGACGTGCCATGAATGTTTCCAGTGATGATTTTTCATTTTAAGATTTTTCTAAAAGTCCAAATTCTCTTAAATACACATAGAGAAATTTTCAGGATGTGGAGAATGCTATTTCTCTATTAACACGATTGTTAAAGTTTCCAAATGGAATATTTTCTCTATATTGCTCTAAAACAATATACAGAAATTAACTATGACATGATTAACCCATTTTCCTCCCTACAAATCCACATAATAATCTATACCCTGCATTTGCTGAAAAAGAGCACCTTCCATTTGGGGAAAAATATTAAATTCCCTACTTCTCCATAAATCAAGGAAGGCCTCCTCCCTCTAGTTTTATAGCATTTCTCATCTCTAATTCATGAATCTGAGAATTGTTCTGATTGTTCTTTTAATGAATTTGTTTCAAAGATCCCCTCTGAAATATGTAACTGTAAATGAGATTTGTGGAGCCCACAAAATATATGGTATATAGCTGAGCAGACGTTTTCTCAGTGCTAAGTACCATAGCATTTTTCTGAAGCACTCTGGGTGCACTGGGAAGAGATGGGATTGGGACCATAAATAACCTCAAGAACCTCAACTCCGATGGGCATAGCACACCCGTATTCCAGGCTTTTCACTGCTCATTCAGTCACAAAGGACTCACTGAACAGTGGCTAAACACTTTTGTAGTTATGGCGACAGTTGTCGTTATGGGGACAGAGCAGAGAATGAGGCACACTGATAAATTCAGCCACATTAATACATCTTCTCTATTAAAAATACCATAGGCTGAATTGGGCGATTGGGATTGACATGTATACACTGATGTGTATAAAATTGATGACTAATAAGAACCTGCAGTATAAAAAAACAAACAAACAAACAAAAAACACAACTAATACTAAATTTTCTTTGGGTTCTTTGTATGGAAATATGTTAATATAAATGTTTCAGACATTACATGAAATTTCTAAAAATCTTGTATGTTCTGTTATAATAAGTCATAATTCTAGTTATTACTTTAAAATGTATATCTCAGAAATAACTAAATTTCCTTGTCAGTTGCATTATTATGAACTTTCATCAAATCTTTAACCGTGGTCATTTTTAAGTCTTTTGTCATTTACAGACAGTTCTGGGTGTACTCTGATGCTTTCGCAAAAATGTTCCTATAAAAGGGTTTCATCTTCAAGGAATTCATGGAAAAGACTCTGACAAGTACAGTTTTCTGGTAACTGACTGTACTGCCGAACTGAATGAATAAGCATTTTCAGAACTCTAATGGAAAACTGATGAATTCATAAAAGTGCTAACAAAAGATCAAGATGAAAAAAAATTAATTACATGGAACTGAGTGAACTGATGAGGATGATTATAATTTTTGTGACATTCTGTTTGAATAAAAAAAAAAAATCCCCCCCCAAAAAAATAACAGAGGCAAACTCAAAAGATGAGAAAAAAATACAAGCTGTATTTGAAAGTCCTATTGCAAAGGGGTTAAGCTCTACGTTCCATAAAAAGTATCTAGAAAATTAGGAGGAAAAAACCAACAACCATTAGAAAAACTGGCAAAGCCCCAACCCAATTCAATGAAATAAATTATGGCAAAGTACCTAAGGCTTCTTGGGTTAGAATATGGACTCAATAATGAGAATAAATGCTAATTTTTGTCAAAAGAAAGGAAAACTAATGTTCATTTGTATAACTCACTTTGGTGCCTAAGTTAGAGGACTCTTGAGATGGATGCAAATTGTGAAAAAAACTGTATTTTTGTGGAAATTGTGGTTCTAGGAAAAAAGGAAAAGAAAATGCTGTTAAATAAGAGAAGCTCAGCCAACCTGACCTGACCTCAGGACACCCTTTTGACCAAAGAGGTCTGAAGTGAGACATTTTACGGGCAGAACCTGGGGAAATCCACCCAGCTTCTCAAATAAGAGTTTCTTCCTGGACTTAGGAACATATTTGGTGGGCAGAAAAAAGCATTTGTTTTTGTTGCCGTTGTTTTCAACTTTCATTTACCAAAGTTGCAGAAAGAAATGCCTTTGGCCTTGGATTAACTTTAGAAGACGGGTGAGCAAGGAAGAGACAGTGACAATGACTCCAGAAGACTGATTTATCTGGACATGTATAAATGCCTGATTTCCTGTTATGTCAAAATTTCTTCCCATGGCATAGATAAAATTGTGTTTATGTTTCCCGATTGACCATGGTATAGATGAGTTGTGTTAGCAAGAAAGAGTGCCAATCCCAACAGTTTAGGGTTTAGAGAAAACTTCCACAAACAGGTGCTGAGACCACAGTATCCCCCATGTTCATTCAGTAATTCTTGGGAGCATTCTGGCCAGAGGGTTTTTCCCCAGGGTGATGCTTGGAGGAAAAGATAAGTGATTCATAAATGCACTGAGGAGATCCTGCTGGTCCTTTACCCAGTGGATGTTAGTGTGAGGCTTTTATGGAATGCTTCTCTGGGCCATGTGGTGTGCTAAAGGCTATATATGAATATTCTCACTGATGCCTTACAAAGACCTACAAGGGAATTGCAGTTATCAAGGGCATCTTATACATGAGGAGACTGAGATCCTGGAACTTAGAGCAGCTCAACTGTGTAGGAAGGGCAAAAGCACTTGTACTCCAGAGACCACACTTATAACTCCTTAATCCCAATGGGAGTGGACAGTGGAAAACAATCCTATTATGCGACTTCATCGTAGCTAACCTTGCATAGAACACAGGTAAGAGTAAATAGATATTAAGCACATTAATAAAAAAAAAAAGTCAATTTCTGTGGTCATTAATTCATTTAATTTCACTCAGAGTTTATTGCAGGACCATGCTTTCGATACTATTATTAGCATCATTCTATCTGAGGGTCTACCCTAGTTAGATTCTTTCAATACCAGGTCCAATAAATTAATGCTGATTTACTAAACAAAGTGTTTGATTATATCCCCAAATATGAAGCCTTCAGGCATCAGGGAGTATCTCTGGGCACAAGTCAGTTCTGGCACAGAGAGAACTGTAGGTACAGTTCAGGGTTATGTTTTTTACTCTCTGTTCAAATGGAAGTCTGCTCAAAGGTCTTGAGAAATACAGAAACATAAACATGCTTGCATTTTTATGAGATCACTTGGGCAGGAACGAAGAGTGTGCATGGGAGGAGGAGAGCAAGAGCGGGTAAGGAGGAGAAGGTTCTATTATTATTGTGAGGGTTCATGAAGAGATGGCCACGCCTAAGAACTGGATGATGATGGTGAAAGTAGAGAGAGAAGAGTGCACACGTGTGATTAATATGTAAGTTGGACACGTCAAGCATTCATGGTGAATTTTGAGGGGAGGTCGCAAAGATGCTCCAATGGCTTCTGCTTGTAAACGCATGATTAGAGATTCCATTTCCTAGAACTGCTGATATTCAAAGAGGCCCAGATGTCTGGGGGAAGAGCGTGGGTTGGTTTGGGATATGTTGAGTTTGAGGAGTCTTTAAAACATCTAAATAAAACATGCACTCTGCAGTTAGCTATATGGTCTGGAGATTAGAGATGAAGTCTGGGCCGTAGCTAAATTGGGGAGTTATCAGCAACAGATGGTAACTGAAGCTGTTGGGAAATGCCATTTGAAAGGCAAATAAAAGATTTTTTCCTGTTTAACCACTGAAACACAATCCTTAATCAGCTGCAACATTTGAATGAATGAACTAAGCTTCCAACTGACAGTGTATGCAATAACAGATTTTCAAATTTTTCATTGAGCTAGAGTATACTTCATCACTCAGCTTTTTTTTTTTTTAAAGTCTTTCCTTAAAGTGCTTAAAATCTTCAAGTTTCAGCATAGAGAGAATCATTCCCTTTTCATCCTCATGCCAAACTGTGTTAACTAGAAGGAAAGTGATAGAGACAGAGTAAAAGGAAAAAAATAGGTGATTAAATCCCACTAAGGAATCATAAGTAAAGAAAAAAGTATGGGAGATCCCTGTAAGTTAATAATCACTCAAGAAAGCAGGTTTGCTTAGCCACAAACCAAGCAGGCTTGCTTAGCAAAAAAAGCGTGCAACAGAAGCATGAGACATGCCCCAAAACAATAAAACAATGATGGAATGAGACCCACATCCTGCACAGTGAGGTAAGTTAATGATTCCTAGGACATACTCCTTTGCGTGCACTAAAAACAAAATATAAGGAAAGGGTGACATTATAGTGAAGCCCTGAGATGATTTACCATATTTTAGTATATGTTAGTATAGTATAGTATGTTTAGTATATGCCTTCTTGCTCATTTCCATTTCTCCATGAGAGTCCCCGTTTGACCATGTAAGGACAAGAAAACTCCCCCACCTGACATGAAGGAGGGGCTGAAGATGGAAGCGTGACATCTACTCCACAATGAGGAAGAAGGTGGTCTTCTCTCCCTCCCCATTTTTCCTTTGATTATAAAACTGTAGCCCACTAAGTTCTCAGGGCAGCACCCTTTTGCCTGACCACTTGTAAACCTCACAGCATCCTATTTTAATAAATCACTTCGCCTCTCACTGAATTCTTTCTGCACTGAGCCATAAAGAACCGGAGCTCCTCAGAGCCCCAGAAATGCATTTCTGCAGTCTCAGCAGGACACATTTCTCTCTGTGACATGAAGTATCACACCTCAGCATTTGGTCTCTAGAAACTAGATTTATAAGGATAAAAGTTTTATCAGTAGAGCAGTAAAATGAGGATTGATGAAGTCTGACTACTGAAAGCTACAATGAGGTAGCCTCCAAACCTGGCAGAACCTGGTCCTTCTCTCTGAGTTAATATTATAGTGGACGGAATTAGTCATTTACGGGAACCTTATTAAAGGGTAGGTCAAAAGCAAGAAGGCAGGATGGGAGTCCTAATCAAAGGCTGACTAAATGTAGAAGAAGACTGTGCTTAATGAATATTATTAACATATCTGAAATGAGGCTATGTTAGTTGAATAGGTTTCATTCTGGCTTCTAGAAAAGGGAACTTTAAAGACAAACTTCATATAGATTTTTTCTCTCTCTCCCTGATAAATATAAGGAAAAAAAACCTAATCTTACTTTCAAATATGCCATCTGTCTCTATTATGACCGAAGGAGAAAGGGTCTGTTCTATAATCATTTTTATTTATTAAAATGTAATAAAAATTTTATAAATGTGATACTTAAAAATGTCTCAATAATTATAAATTTTATGCACTCTCTGGTTTCCACATGTGAAGAAACAAACTAAAAGCTGCAACATAGTGAGATTATTAAAACCATTTATTCAACATGTTCAAATGTTAATTTGGAATTTTTAAACTGACTTTTAATTTCCATAGTTTGGGGCAGGAGGTCAAAACAGGAACTGCATTTGACATGTGTTTTTCCCATAGTATTTGTGATTAACACTAAAAAAAAGTAAAAAAGAAAGTTTTCTCTAGATAAGGGTAATTGAAATTTTGACTTGGCAAATATTGAGAAATTTCTAGGCCACTGGATTTTCTGTGGTATTATCTGAATCTAAATTGTTTGAACTTCCAAGGTGAAAGTAAGTTAACAAAATTAATAAACTCTACATTTTCATGGCAAGCTGGAACATTTTGGATCCAGTCCTAAATATAGAAGTTGTCTAAGTGGTGCTTGTTAATATCACTGCTTCTACTGCTTAAACCAGCAAGTGATTTTCCCCCTTGGGCATATATTAAGAATTTACTTTTTGCAGACAAGTGCACAAATATGATTAGCTTTTGCAAATTGCTCTTTATTCTGTTACTGGTAAGTAATTTTTATATTATTACAGTGTAACCAGATGCTATTTTCCACTACATATTCAGCTGTAATGAACTAATTTAATGTGTTAAAACAACAAAAGAACTTCAAGAATGATTCAGTGATTCAAGCTGCATGGAAACCAAGAGAAAAATCAAGCGTGGAGTCTGCAAAATTATTCCAAAATTCAGTTTTCCACAAGGAATGTTTGGAGCCCCTGTTCCTTGAGGTTGTTTAGTCAAAGAAGTGTTTTCACCTTTGCAGGGTGAGTCCTGCAAACAAACTTCAAAGGGATGAGCTCCTCTGCTGACCGTGCACCTCTTTCCTAAAACTTGCACTATGAATGTGATGCCTTTGGGTTAAAGATTAGATTTATTGATGTGCTTATTTATCTGTTCATTTAAATATTTATGTATTCAACATGTTTATGCTGTGGGGTATTCCAATATATAGATAGGCACTGCAGAAGAGGAGCAAGAAAAGGAGATGAAGAAGACGTGGCCATGGAAATAGGACAAAAACCTAAAGAATCTGGTATCGTGAAAGCCAAGAGAGATAAGAGCTTCTGGAAGGGAATGGTTATCACCATTGCCTGTTGCTGTCACATCAGGGAAATGGAGAGAATAGAAGTGTCCATTGGATTTTACAACATGCGTATTGTTGGTGATTATGATGTAGGACAGGATAATTTAAAGCTTAATTAATTGAAACAATGGATTTTGGAAAGGTCTGGAATAAATGATGGATCCGAATGCTTGGTCAATTGGAGTTGCCAATTCAGGTGGCCTCCAGACACAAACTTCAACCTCCTGACACTATCATTCTGAACTGGGTACTATTATCTTATTTAATTCTACTAATATATGTTTCCTTATTTTAAGTGGATATCTGGAAGCAGACCTGCATTTCGATTCTATCATTTGTAAAAGCACAAAGATGAGTTAATAATTTAATAACATCAATGAGTTATCTTAAAATACTTTCACTTTAAAAAGAAAATTCCATAGAGTAGAAAATCTGAAAATCTTAAATAAAGAGAAGGAGTAATGTAGAATAACCTATAAACAAATTATCTTGTATTACTACTTTCAGGCTTTCAGGAATCCTTTTCTGTCATAGAAGGTGCTCAATATCTATTTGCTGAATGATAATTATATATTATCCTACGAAAAATGAGATCACACTCTTTACTGTTATATAACATACTGTATTCACTTATTAATGTATCTTCAACATTTCTACGTTTGATCAAGATTTTGGGGTTCACATCCTCATGAGGACTTCTGCTCTGAGGAAGAGGTGGTGTAGCTGGTACAGTAAGCAACAAGCTAGAAAAGTGAAAGCAAGGCTCCCGAATAGTCTCCTAACTTTATTCATATACCCAACATAAATCATTTCACTACCAGTATGAAATGTTCCCTATCCCTAAAATAGATACCTTTTGCAGTGGTACAAAAGGTTACAGTCAGGTTACTGAACAAAATGATTTATTAGTTACTGTGAAAGTATACTGTTAGATAAAGACTAAAAGAGAGTCTGATCTTAATTACCCATAGGAATATTAACTTTAGGCTTTCTTCCACAGATTAATATTTTAAATTGGCTATCCTCTGGTATTCAATATCCTCAGTGTCTGCAACGGCTCTATGGCTGGCTAAATCACCAAAACCACGTGGAGTAAAGCTGGTGGCAACCAGAAATGCTCACTGCAAAGATCATATAAAAGAAAAAAAAAGCATCTATGTTTTCTAAGTCTGTCTAGTTTAGGGTCTATTTGTTACACTAGCTTAGAGTTAACATAAGTAATCCAAACCCTTTCCATCGATTTTCAGGCGAGCAGCAAAGAACACATAGGTGCCCTAAAAATGATAAAAATAGCTACCAAATATTTGCCAGCTAATATATTCTATGTATGATTGAAGGGACTTTATGTAAGGTTTGTAGTTTCCCTCAAAATTAGATTTTACTGTATCCATTTCACAGATGAGGAAACTGAGGTTCATAATGTTTAAGTGACTTGCCCAAGGTCCATAAGGAGTAAACCTCAAAGGAAAGATGTGAAACCAGGTCTTTCTATCTCCAAAGCTCACGATCCCTCCACGACACCAGACAGAGTTTTTCAAATATTTCTGCCTTCGATGCAGATATTTAGCAAAGCGAAAAAAATAGATCTAGGAAGAAGAGAAAAGATAAAAAAGAAGTACCCTTCTGATAGAGAAGATTTCCCACTTTCTTCTATGATCCTCTATCTTTTAACACAGAAACTAGACAGAATTATTTTTGTAATATTCTAGCCAGTTCCCAGGTCACAATGTCAGGGATATTTATTCTTCTTTGGCCCACAGCCAGACGACACTTCTCTTATACTTAAGTGGCTATGTGTCTGAGTGACAAAGGATGAGTGGAAGTCATCTGCAGTATGTCCAGCTGGGTTTACTAAACTTCCCAGACACAGTTTTCCAGGCTCCTTCCCCTTCTGCCTGTTTGATTCAGTTGAGCATAACCATTTTGGAAGCTCCACATTAAAGATGTTAAAACCACAAGATGGAAGGGCCTAGATTCCTGAATCACCGCTTGGAAGAGATGCGCCAATGGATGAAGGACACATATTTTGCATGCTGCATAAGCAACATTTAATTATCTATGATTAGAGCCACTGTATAACTTTTGATTGATTTACACCACGGCCAGAGTTACATTAAACTAATGAATGCATCTATCTTCCTATTATGCTTTAAACCTAATAAACAGAGACTTCCCAGCCAATGTAAAGAAGAAAGGGCATGTGAGCAGATAGGCACAATTAATTAAGCCTGCAAAAAATTTTTTTAGCTAATATTTGCCTAAATGAAGCACCAAAGTGCTCTGAAAATCTACAGTTCCATGATTTTAAGAGACACAAGAATGTAACTTGTCTTTCAGCTTCTTTAAGTGTTTCTTTGGATAGCCTGGAGTAAAGAAACATCTAGGGGACGTGCTCAGCCACAGATCTGAACAGACCCAAGTCACCATTTCCATATAATTCCTTGTCAATTCTTACTAGATCACTGTTCCCCTGGTACGGTTGGCACACCCAGTTTTCCCAAATCCTCTACCTGAAACCAAAAGCAGAACCAAGACTCAAGGGTTTTCTCATCAAAGTCAGGTAATGTCTTCTTACCACAGTGCAATAGAATTTTAGTTTCTGATATTCTATTTAACTTTGACAGGATACATCAAAAGACCTCGCTCTTTCCTAAAGAGACCTGCAAATGACTGATGAAACTCCCCACGATTTTAATATCATGCACTTCAAAAATAAGTACTACTTTTTTCCCAAGAACCCTTCTAATCGACAGCCTTTTATGTTTCTTCATTTTTCCTGGCTGTCCTTTCTCATCACACACTTAGAAAGCTTAAAAATTAAAATAATTTACTCATGCCTTAAAAAAAAAATCTTTCCAGGAAACACAGCAAGATAATCTTGTGATTCTTTTTTCAGTCCTACCTGAATTTCATCTATCGATTTTAAGTCCCTTTTGTAAACATTCATTCATTCTTCATTAACTTCAAGTGAAGAAGATAAGAAACATTGGCTGGAAATGGGTGTGTAAATGCAAAAAATCCATAAATCATTGTATAAATCTTAATACAACCCAGAAGATCATTACCCCAAGTCTATGAGCTAAACATTAGGCATACGTCTTATTCTAAGTCAAATGGAATGAAACTAAGTTTGCATTTAAATTTTGGCTTACCACTCAGGGACTGTGCGACCTTAAGCAAGGGACTATTCTCCAAACCTCAGCTTCTTCATTTGCAAAATTATTATAGGAAAGGCTATTTTTTACTTCGTGAGAATCAAATTTAAAAAGTAAAATTTCAGTGCCTTGAACAAAGACTAAATTTGAGTGAGACATTCTGGAATCTCCATTCCTGTCTTTCATCTACTCACTCTTTATCACACTGTAACCCTTTTGTGGAAGGGTTAGCTTTTTCTCTATGCAATTCTCAAACTCATCCCCTTTTGGAAACCTCCACTAACGGCCCCCAATCAGCTATGCTAATGGGAGGAGGATATATCAATAGTCTTAGCAACGTAGAAAAAGAGATGTTAAGAATGTTTTCATAATAACTTACAAGGCTTATGCTAAAATAAACCCTCAGCGTGAGCACACAAAGTTTGTTTCATGGGCATTTCATTCTAAGGAACTCGAGAAATCTAAGTGCCCCTCCAGAGCCCAGGGGATGCAAGATCTGAAGTTGTCCTTTCCTGCTGTAGTTACACCTAAGGGAAAACAGGATGGCAGGAGTTGACCAGGTGACCAGATGACCAGCTCTGACAGAAGTGCAGGGAGAAGAGCTTTCCAGGGTGTTATTTAAAGACTGAGAACACAGGAAAAGAGGAAATGAGGAAGATATTGGGAAGGAAGGAATTCCTGAGTCTCATCCAAAGGGACCAACATATGACTTTATGGATTGATAGATACCTAGATAGGAGAGGTAAATAAATTTGTGAGCATGCATAGCCAACTAGTCTATGACTTCCTTACTGGCAAGGAGCTAGATCTTCCCAACCTAATATCATTGGCATAGCTGTGCTCTTAATAGTGTTTACAAAGAAATCTTTCCTCCTTGCAGGTAACAGAGAATAAAGAGGAGCTGCTGGGTTACAAGCTCGGAGTGGAAGGACATGGGAAAATGATCCTTAGCTTCTTGGTCTTCCTCCCCACAGATGCTGGTGGATCCCTCTTCAGATGGGACTTGAGGACTTTCTTTGGGAGCCTCAAGAGGAAGGGATGGAGAAAAGGGATGTTGTAAGAGGTACCTTTCCGTTTAAAACCTCAGCTGCCACGGTCATAGTGTATTTTAAAGAAACAGGGAACAAGACATGTAGTGTTTCAGAAACATTCCTTTTTCTTCCTCAAATATTCTAGCTCTTGTTAAGTTACATAAAAAGATACAATTCAGATTTATTTTTTCTTTACAGTTATGGTGGGAAAATAAACGATGGTTTTGTTGGGGTTTTTTTTTGTTTAATTAAACGTTGGCTTGACTAACATCACACTTACTTTCAACTCCTACTCTCTCATTTTCTTTGTAATTCAGATGCGGGTCACATTTCCCCAAGACCTTTCAAGGAAACAGGAAACAAAATTGGAGTGCAAACTGCCAAAAGATGTATCTTCCCTTTTCTGGTGGTTGCAGGGAAGCACTATACTTAATGACATGTGTGGATTCTGTGGTCAGAAGACCTGGTTCAATCCTAGCCCCACTCCTTGAAGGTACAGGGAGTTTATACAGCCAGGGCTTGAGCTTCTCATTAGCAAAGCCAAGGTAACAATCCTTGATTGTTCGTTCATTCATTCTTGCAGCGAATGTTATGAGAATCCGTACCATGGGCTCAACTCTGGGCTAGATCTATGGCTAGAGGTGAAAAAAACAGACTCAGTCCCCGTCCTTGGTGAGCTTGGCATCATAAGGATTAAAGGAGACTGAATTTAAAAAACATCACATTCTCAATACATGATCATTATATCTATTACTGCTCAGGACACTGTAATTATTATGACACACAGGTCGACCTTGGTGCAGGTAATGAGGCTTTTAGGGGATTTCTAGATTTCCAGTTTTTTAAAAAATCAGCAAAAAAGAGCAATCTGCTTTCAGATGAAGTGTTTCTCCCATGCTGGATTGCTGTTTGAATAACCAAAGTGGATTTGCATGCACATATGTATGAATCATACGAAACTGTTAGCATTTGGCTATTTTGACCTATAAAACCAGCAATTTCATATGCCCATCCTAATATGTCAGCAGTGGGAAGGTGGGCGTGAAAAGACGTACGTGGGAAGGAGAACACAGAGCGGTGAATTTTGTACATGTTGCAAAAATTTCAGTCTATTCAACATCACATTTAACTAAATATAGATTTCTGATAATTAGAGTTTAAGATATTCTTAAAAATGGAACATTTTGGCTTCCTTCTGGCTATAGCTCTGATATAAATTCTCCAAGCCTAATGAAAAATGCTTTAAAAATTAAATCATCCATATCCCATATCTGAAATGTAGGCAGCAATTGTACAAAAGTTTCTGTCAGTGGTCCATAGTACAGTACTCTGAGTAAATATTCCAAATAAAAACACTTTCAACAACTTCCAGGATCATTTTCTTCTTTAGATTTCTGTTTGTCCTTCACCAATTCATTCTAGCACATACTGAGTTCATTCAGCGCTTATTGAACACCTAAGATGGCCAGAAAGTATTCTAGGTACTGTGTATTCAAAAGCACACTTAAGGTAGTAAATCAGAGCATTTTACAGGGACAGATAGCCTATACAATTCATTATCTGGCACTCCAAAATATCCCTAACCTCTGACTTCCAAGAGTTTGTACAGCTGGCCCCTACAGGTCCAGAAATTCAAGGGTTAAAGATCTTGTGACTCAAACCCTGAGTCTGTATTCCGTGAAGATGGATGTAATCACTGCCATAAATTGGCCAGTTATGCATAAAGCTACAGTGACAAACAAGGCCACAAGCCATCACACTGAAATTACTGATGAACTACCAAACCTACAGTGAGTGAGAACAGGTAGCCCTCGCCCAGGACACTGCAGCTCTAAATCTTCCCAATGGACTAAGAAATAAGCACTTCCCCATTTCACATGAGTGGAGGAAGTCACTTCATCATTGGCCTGTCACATGAATTGCTGACACAAGAAACTTTTCCCCACTTAGAAAACCATAAGTACCAGGCGATCGCTTGCCAGTTGGAAAATGCCTATTTTTTTTCACCCATGCTGTCTCGTATTTGAAAATAAAGGCCAATTCTCTTTGCAGTACATTTTCGTGCACTAATCGTTTAAACTCTAGTTTGTTCCACTAATCCTCTAGCAGTAGACGTTTCATGAATCTGTCAATAGTATACACATTTATTTATAACTATAGATGTGCCTCTATTATGCATCTCTATGACTCAAAATGCCAACTGTCTGATACGTGAACAGCAATTCACTGGATACCATTTTCTAAAAATCTTAGGTCAAACCTGCATTTATTACACAAGATCTTGTGGTTTAGGATTAGAAAGTGAGAGAAAACCCAGAATCAACCTGTCAGTTACTGAGTCAAGCTACAAACTGCTCCCAGAATTAATTGATATCATCTATCTATATTTTAAAAAACAACGTAATGACTATGCATGTTCAAAGCTTTACTGGAAGAAAGAACTGACCAAAAGGATAGAATATACATTGGCAGGGCCTAATCAACATCAATTATCTAATTGAGGAAGAATGATCAAAGTATTAGACACCTAGCAAGCCCTGCCTCAGACACATAACTTGTGGTTTTGAAAAGGTACTGAGTATGAAAAACATTACTCCCTTTATGCCAATATCAGATATAAGAAGGAAAAAGATGAACTCTAAATACCTACTGTGAATCTGCTGCTTTGCTTATAATACTCCCTTTAATCCTCAGAGACATCTTATATTGTAGTGTTAGCATCTTTACTGTACAGGTGAGAATCTGACATTCATAGATGTTAAAAAAACTTGCACAGAATTATACAACACATAAGCACTGAGATAGGATTAGCCGGATCCAAGTCCCTTAGACTTTCCCTTCACAAAGTTGGAGCAGATAGTAACCTGGAAAATAACTCCTTTGTCATCTGAACTTCCACGGTGGGCCAGGTGCAAAACTGACACTTGGGTGGTGGCGATTTCTCAAGGGATCATCCAAAGACTTGAACAGATTGCTCCATCCACACCCAAAGATGTTTACATCAGCAGCTTTAATATAATCCTCCTCCATTCTCCAACTAAAGGTGGTTCAGCTCTGTCACAGAGAAGCTGGAACTAGACTCATCTTTTCTCAGCAGCAATCCCTCACGTGTTGACCGGAGAGAGAGCTGGGGTCCAGCTTTACACATGCCGCTCAGTCCAATAAGCACAGCTGTGCTGAGGAGACCTCTTTCTCTAAATTCTCTTGCCAAGCTGAATTTTATGATCTTCACTGGCAGAGGATCAAATGCAAACTCCTAACTTACAGCCAAGTTATTTTACAGCAGCTGTTGGAAGAACTAATTTAGAATGCAAATCTGGTCCTTAATCTACGGGAAAACTGTTGCAGTGATGGATGGCTTTTGAAGCAATAGTTCAGGAAAGACACCCCTAATGCCCTCTAGCATTACAGAAGAAGAAATATGTAGCTGCCATTTGTTTTTATTTGCTTTGGAGCAATTGCCCCTCTAGGGAGGACTTGGAGTCCTATGGAAAAAGGGTCCAGGTGTTTAAAATCTGCCTCAACTGTCTTTTCCACATAAGTAAAATCGAGATCAGAAGAAAGACTTGGAGACTATGTTTCAGATAATGTCTCCTTAGGATGTAGGACTCCAAGACTTTAGGCTAAATCATCTATAGGATAAGGCAACTGGATGTAACAAGAGAGTGAAAAATCAGTAGCCATCCCTGATCCTGCCTACAGAATCCTGTTACTCGAGGTATCAGTTAAAGTTGATACAGTCCTTTTTCTTTTTATTCATTTACTTGCCAGCTAATGGTGACCGTCTAGAACACTGAATGCATGAAGCGTTCACGGAACCATTCCACAGCTTTGATCGTCATGCCCTTAGTCCAACAAAATCTTAGAAAATACTCAGTCCTGGTTATGAGGAGGTTTCTTACTTTTTCCATTGAGTGACTGAAGAAACCTGAGCCTGGGCAATATCTATGAAGATCTCATCTGATGGCAGCTGTCAGGGTAAATGCAATAGAATAAGGTACATTTCTACCTGTTCCTGTTTTGTTAGGCATGGAGAATGATGACTGTGGAACTTCCAATCACTTCAAAGAACTATTAGAATAAGAGTAATGGGAAATGGCTCTGAGGAGTAGAAAATTAGAAAAGGAAAGGTATATCCACATTGGGGTTTTTTGGGATTGGTCTTTCAGTTTGGCTTTGTATGTCACAGAGAAACACTTGTCGTCTAAGTAATTGAACTTTGACTAGGAGACCAGAAACTCTCGTAACTCATGATGTGCTTCTAACTAGACACTCTCTCATGTGCTTTCTGTTCCACATGAGTCAACAAACACAAAGGAAAAAAGGTGGTGCTACTCATGCCTATTTGTGGTCCTGCTTTTCCCTGACCCCATCCCATCACTGTTACCCCGAGTTTACTTAGATACACAGCCGTCTGTATTACTGATCTACCTGAGTCTGTGGTAGAGAAGGTAGGGCTTCAATTGGGATCAGGAAAGTAGCCTGGATTCTCTACAGTCACGACAGGGAGCGTGAGCTGGATCAACTATGGTAACAAATACACCCCTCTGTTCTCCAAGGGCACTGCCAAAGCCCCTGATCATCCTAAATTTTCCTGTGACCCAACAGTGACACCTTACCTAGAAATCCAGTGCATTTTCATTTTACTATTGCCCTAGTTGACACGTGGGAGTTTGCATAATTGGTTATCCATCTTATTTGCTTTTGCAGCACATGATGGAGGACCCCAACAATGTGTTTGGTGTCAAGATACCAAGAAAAGCCTGGATCCAGTGTGAAACTACCTAATGTCCACGGGCAGACCAAATACTGTGACGTCAGAAAATGAAGTAAGCTCACAGGAGGAAAGCTATTCATTCATCAAGGATGAACTGGGGCAAAGGTATCCTCTTGCATCTCTTCTAAGAATGTCTCCATTTCTTGTCATGGGATGTGGCTTTTTATGATTTGAGGAGGAAAGACAAATTGGGAGAGGGCTGAGATGTTACCAAGCCTGGGTGAAATAAAGTTTGGATGTATATAACTGGTAAGCATCATGATATTCATTTAGTCATTAATTTATGCACCCAATAAATACGTATTAAGCACAATATATCAAGTACTGCTCTAAGTAAGTACCTAGATAAAACAGTGAACCAAACAGGCAAAAATCTTTGCCCCCGGGCTTCCCTGGTGGCGCAGTGGTTGAGAATCTGCCTGCCAATGCGGGGGACACGGGTTCGAGCCCTGGTCCGGGAAGATCCCACATGCCGCGGAGCAACTAGGCCCGTGAGCCACAATTACTGAGCCTGCACGTCTGGAGCCTGTGCTCCGCAACAGGAGAGGCCGCGATAGTGAGAGGCCCGCGCACCGCGATGAAGAGTGGCCCCCGCTCGCCGCAACTGGAGAAAGCCCTCGCACAGAAACGAAGACCCAACACAGCCATAAATGAATAAATAAATAATTCCCATTTAAAAAAAAAAATCTTTTCCCCCATAGAGCTTACAGTCTAATTGGCAGCAGACAATAAACATAATAAATTAGTAAATTAGGTAGTATATTACAAGGTAATTAGTTCTTAGGAGAAAAACCACCAGGTAAGGAGAGGCGGAATGACAGGTGTTGAAATCCTAAATATAGTAGCCAGAGTCAGCATCAAGGGGTGGTGACACTGGGTCAAAGTTTAAAGAAACAGACCACGTAGAAATCTGCGGAAAGAGTGTTCCAGGCAGAAGAGCCCATGCAAAGGCCTAGAGGTAGGAGCGAGCCTGGTGTGTTTAAGACAGCGTCAGGACAGGGCTGGAATTAGTTTGGGGTGGGTGAAATATTTGCCTCAGGAGAAAAAGGTAAGGGGATCTTAAAAGACTCAGTAATCAAGAAGAATGCTATTTTAATGCAACATTTTGTAAACATTAAAGTCCATGCAACATAAAGAAATCCAAGGTGAACAAAATATCAACATTTGAAATAGGACAGGATCTGACGCTACATGGTCCAACCCTGCCTCACTCACCCGGTTCCGATAAAAATTTATTTACGAAAACAGGCAGCCAGCCCGTGGGCCGCAGTGGTGCCATTTTGGACTCTTTCGTACTGCATTTATTTTTTATTTTTTTATTTTTTTGTACTGCATTTATTATATGTCCTGATGACTGAGCTTTTTCTCCCCCCACTTAAATTCTGCTTGTGACTCGGTTGCCTCACCCTAGACCCGGCCCTGCAAAGGAGGCCCGCGTGGCTGCAGAGGATGCAGTGGGAGCAGGTGAGGCCAGGAAGGCAGCCGGAGGCCACATTTCAGAGGCTGTGCAGCCAGTCTAAGGATTCTGCCTTTCGATCTAAATGAAATGCACCACCCCTGGAGAGTTTTTAACAGAAAAGCCACCTGATCTCAACTTGCCTTTTAAAAATGTTGAGTAAAATGAGTAGAAGCAGGGAGAATGATTAAGAGGATGTTTATAATATTCCAGATGCGAGATGAGAGATGATGGTGAGTAGGACCAGAGTGGCAGCAGGAAGGTGGTGAAAAGCAATTGGTTTCTGGATATATTTTGTTTGTTCGTTTGTTTGTTTGCTTTAGTTGAAGTGTAGTTGATTTACAATGTTGTGTGAGTGTGTGAAACTTCAGGTATACAGCAAAGTGATTCAATTACACACACATATACACGTATATATATACACACACACACGCATATATATAGGTGTCAAGATACTGAGTAGATTTCCCTGTGCTCTACGGGACGTCCTTGTTGGTGATCTATTTTATATATAGTAGTGTATATCTGTTAATCCCAAACTCCTAATTTATCCCTTCCCCCTTTCCGTTTTGGTAACCAGAAGTTTGTTTTCTATGTTTGTGGGTCTATTTCTGTTTTGTACATAAGTTCACTTCTGTCATTTTTTTTTTAATTTCACATATAAGCAATATCATATGTTATTTGTCTTTATCTGACTTACTTCACTTAGTGTGATCATCTCTAGGTCCATCCATGTTACTGCAAATGGCATGATTTCCTTCTTTTTTATGGCTGGATATATTCTGTAGGTAGACCTAACATGTTGTGTGTAGTATTGGACATAGAGTGTGAGACAGGAAGAAAGGATGATCCCAATATTTTCATCAGATGAACCAGAAAGATGGAATTGCCATTATCAGAGAAATGCTGTCTGGGGAGCAGGTTTGGGCAAGTGAACCATGGCCTTTAGTTTCTTTTTTTTTTAATTAATGAATTAATTATTTTTGGCTGCATTGGGTCTTCATTGCTGCATGCGGGCTTTCTCTAGTTGTGGCGAGCAGGGACTACTCTTTGTTGTGGTACGTGGGCTTCTCATTGCGGTGGCTTCTTTTGTTGCAGAGCATGGGCTCTAGGTGTGCGGGCTCAGTAGTTGCGGCTCGTGGGCTTAGTAGTTGTGGTTTGTCGGCTCTAGAGCACAAGCTCAGTAGTTGTGGTGTGCAGGCTTCAGTAGTTGTGGCATGTGGGCTCAGTAGTTGTGGCTCGCGGGCTCTAGAGTGCAGGCTCAGTAGTTGTGGCGCACGGGCTTAGTTGCTCCACAGCATGTGGGATCTTCCCAGACCAGGGCTCGAACCCGCGTCCCCTGCATCGGCAGGCAGATTCTTAACCTCTACGCCACCAGAGAAGCCCCTGGCCTTTAGCTTTGAACATTTTAGATTTCAAGTATCTACTTGCTTATCAAGTGACCACACTGAGTGGTCACTTGATACGGGAGTTGATACGGGAGTATGAAGTGGAGGAAGAGATTTCAGCTGGAGATATAAATATGGACATCACCTTAAAATCTATATAGACAACTTACTCTCCTCCTTCACCTCCAGATACTGAAGCCATTATTCTGTGAACTAGAATTAAGAAAGCTTTTGTAGAGAATACATGTCTTCATGAGGTAGGACTATGTTAACTTTCATTCTTTTGAGGTTTTCCATTGGCCTAGGAATTTGTTTAAAAACAGAAGAAACTGGATTCTCTACATGAAAGACCTATGGTCAAATCTGTTTCCACGGAGTTTTAATTCTTAGCATTTTCTCAATTTAAAGATTGGCAACATGTTTCAAGTTAGAGGAAATGACAGGGTCAAAATGTTAGTAACAGGATCCCACCAAAATGTGTCACTTCCCAAAATCTGCATCACATTTTCTACCAACAGGTAAAGTCCTAACAGAAGTACAATGTAAGTAAACATCTCCACAGGGTAAAAACTGGAGAGAGAGCGGGGTGGGGGGAAAGAGAGAGAGAGAGAAAGAGAGAGAGAGAAACTCTTTCCTGAATTATTTTTTTAAAATAAAGATCAGTCATTTCAAATCAGTCTGCAATAAATGGTAATACATTTTCTAGACAATCTGAGTGTTTAATGAGTATACAAACTTGGCCGCTTATGTTGGGCTGATTTGCAAAGTTAGGCATTAGGTCATAATACTGTGGCTACTGTTTAAAAGTATAAAAATCATATGGCTGGCTAAGATGACAAGTTTCTTGTGGCAAACCATTTGACTAGACTCTCTGGGCCAAGAAGAGATGAACTATAGTATTTTGACTCTTCATAAAAATATCCAGTCTGCTGACTGCCAATAAGGAGAAGCAAGAGAGGGTGCAGCAAAATATTATGTTAATTGTTAAACCTGCATAATGACAAAGCACCCCTTGAGAAAACTGATCGGCTCCCATCCTGGAAAGATTTGAGACCACAGATATAGCAGAGAATGAGTTTGAGCTTTCGGCTCAGATTTTCGAAACCAAATCCCATTCAGTGTTGTGTGGTTTCTATGTTTCTACATGGGTTGCTGTCTCAGTAATTGATGCCATTTGCCCTTGTTTTGTTTCATAGATTAAAGTAGGAACCAATAATATCTAAATGCCGGCATCAAATGAAAACAGCAGTCTCTCTTTGTTGTCTTATTTCACTCAGAAATAGAAATTTATACTATCTCGTAATAACCTATAATGGAATAGAATGTAAAAAAGAAATATATATATGTGTAACTGAATCGCTTTGCTGTACACCTGAAACTAACACAACATTGTAAATCAACTATATTTCAATAAAAATTTAAAAGAAAAACAAAAAAGATTCCCAACAAAAAATAAAATAATACATTAAAAAATAGAAATATATCATTATCCTAGGAAGTCCAGCCATAGAAGAAATTTTAGTTTTTGCAAATTCAACCTTTTGATAAAGAGGCATGATTTCTAATTAAATCCTTATTATTCTGTACTTCCATATTCTATTCAGTTTTCTTTATAATTGTGTACTCTAAAAGTTAAATATCTCTTATGCTTTTCTAAATTACTGTTCTGGATTTTATAAAGTAATAAAAATACAACAAAATACAAGAAATAGAAAGAGTGTCTTTGTGGAATACACAAAGGATATATTAAATGTTTATTTAATCAGATACTTATTTTCAATACTTTATGAAATCAATAAGTATTTTACCATGGAAACATTGCTCTAGTACTACTCTGAAAATGCTACTGTTTTAAGAAATATGAGTTGGATTAGATAAATAAAAATTCCTTTTATTGCATATAATAAATATTACAATAGAGAACAGACTTGTGGTTGCCAAGGGGGAGGGGGTTAGGGGAGGGATGGATTGGGAGTTTGGGATTAGCAGATGCAAGCGATTACAGAATGGATAAACAACAAGGTCCTACTGTACAGCACAGGGAACTATATTCAGTATCCTGAGATAAACCATAATGGAAAAGAATATTAAAACACATATGTATATAATATATATATATACACATGAATAACTGAATCACTCTGCTGTAAGCACAAATTAACAGTACATTGTAAATCAACTATACTTTACTAAAAAAATATATATTACAGACACAGCTAAGAGTAATGGTGACTCTGAGCAACTGATTTAAAAACATTGACTTCTCAATGTCTTTTTAAACCATGAAGACAGCTAGTTAGTGTTACTTAAAATAAATTGAAAATTAAAGATAAATATTCTCTAGCCCAAGCCAAAACATAAAACCAAAAAATCTAACTTAGGAAACCATTGCAAATCAACAAAATTAGACTTGCAAACATTCTAGTAAAACATGTGCTAAACTATTTTTTTACAGCAGCACTGAATATTCATTGAATTATCATTCATATGATTTTAATTTCTACCATAACTGCATTAAGAATGGGAAAACGTTAATACGAAAATAAGGAAACAATAGATCATAAACTACTCTTTGGAATGAAGAAGGCAAAAGCACGATACTAAGAACAATATAGTAAAAATTATCAACCAGACTTTGAGCACTATTTTGGGAGCATCTTCTATATGATGGAGCAGATTGAGTCAAAGATAGGCATGACAACTCAATGAGACCCAAATGTAAACGATAAAACCATGGACAAAAGCCTTGAAGGAAAACGCTTTTCCCTTGGAGGGATGATTTGTACTGACCTCCAGGTGTAATATTATGTGCACTGGTGAGCTGATCAACAGAACAGAACTTCTAGCCAGCTGTAATCAAGAGTGATTGATGGCTGGGACAAAAAAGCTGATTACCATGACAAGTTTGCTGATGTAGAGAAAATAAGCCTCTGCTTGGGAAATGGATAAAACCTGCTCAGAGACTACCTCCTGAAACCTTATTATATAGGAATCTAAGAGAAGGCTTAAAGTTGTATGAACGGACCTGATACCCAATAAACCTGATAAGAATAAATTTGCCATGCATCCATCTTCAGAGACTTCTAGGTACAGAATTTAAAAGTACATGTAGGCCCAATAAAAAGTAAACCGCATACTCTCAGTGTTATGTGTGTGATTCTTTCTCTCTCCGCCTCTCAAAGTATGCCTGTGAATCACACGTGGACACAGAAAATTAAACTTTCACAGCTCTCCACAGCTCCCTCCGCACAAGGAATGGGTTCCCCAAAGGACTGCAACCTTTACCACTTTCAGATTCAATTTAAATCAAAACATAGATTTGGATGGAGACAATGGATCCCACAGGCAGTGTTTTGCATTGAAAATGAGGTTTGGCAGGCTTGAAAAAGGTGAATCCGGGCCAGGATGCAGGATGTAAGTACAGTGTTCTAAAATAGTACAGTAGCTAGATTATGCAGAGATCCATAGACTATGAATAAATGCACCCCTCTTTTCAAGTTCTGGTTTTACCGTCATACTCTAGTAATGCAACCCAAATGTAGTGTGCAATTTATAGCATGCCTGGCACAATGTCATTCTCCTTAAATCCATGATAAAACCAAACAGCCACTCCTCAACGAGTCATCCTAAGAAACGTAGTGGGAAGAAGGTAAAATGAATGGGTAGGTTCATTTCACCTATAGAGAGATCTGTGGCCATGGGGATACTCGAGAAACCATATTTCATCACAATTACTCTAGCTAATTAATACAGAGAATAGGACTCAGCAGAAGAGATAACAACAAATAGCAACTGTAAAAGGAAAGAAAGGATATAAAGACCGTAAAACCCAAAATGACATAAGAACAAAGTCATAGGAATTACCTTTCTCTCCAATTCCTTTGCTCCTCTGCCCCTCTACTGTCCTAAATTTCCAGGGCTATGGCGAAACTGGTGATTTATGAAATGCTGAAATAAATTATGGTGAAATGTAATAAAAAGGGCAAGGGGCCTGATAAACAGTGACTACAGTGAATGGAAAGGGATGAACAAATTTGATTTTTGAGACTTTCTATTAGTGGTGATGATTAATGGCAGTTGCTACTTTTAGTTTCTATAAGCTCATTAGTGCCTATGAAGACGTTGAGAAATGTATATGGTTGTAGAAAGAGATACAAAACAACTGATGACATTTATATGAGATATGTACGTCAAGTGATTTACGGGCAACTGGGCTACACCAAGGATTTTATTCCATGGCTAACAAAGACTTCATCAGTCACAAAGTGATGAAGTGGCTGGTGTACTCCAAAATCTTTAGGGTATAATAATCATAAAGTTAAAATGGGGGAATTTGGACTATACTGATTTTTTTGCAAATAACCTGAAAATTCAGAGATTGCTACAAGGCAAGCTTTCCAAATCACAAGAACCAGCTTCCAGACTGTGCTCAAATCTAATTCCACTTATTCATTTCCTCTTCAAGTCATGTGAATGTCCATTTCTCAGGTTTTAGGGAAGTAGTTGCTTAGGATACGAATCCTGCTTTGTAGAGGGATCAGGTACTGGCGAAAACGCAACCTAAAATTCCATTTTTTAATCAAAATGTAGGAGTTATTCTAAATGCTCTTAGTGAAGCTGCAACTTAGACCGTCTTAGAGAATCCCGTTTCTACCTTCATTTTTTTGTTATGGCGATAAAAAAAACTGTTTCTGGTCTTAAGCACTTCATCCATTTATTTATTCAACATTTACTGAGTGATACCTAAGACTTGTAGAGTTTTCCTAACATTAATAGGTTTCTTGTCTCATCTTTGGGGACACGTGGACAATTTTAGTTGACTTAATTGGAATCATACCTCTTGCTCACCACGTTCAACCCTCCCCATCACATTCTGCCCTTTGATGCTTTGCGCATGCTTAACCCTCTTCTCAAACTCTGCATTCAATAGGTGGCATTTGATGAAACAGACTCAGCGGAGATTATCTACTGCCCCCCTGCCCCACCCCCTTCAAAACTTACTACAATAGCGCTGCCTTTGAGGCGTTCTCAATTTTGAAATATGTTTCTAGGTTCTAGCGATCTATACTACTGGCAATCTAGCAAGGACTTGACTACTGGTATCAACCTTAACTTCTACATTGTGTGTAGAACTTAAGTGACCAGTTGTCCTAGCTGAAAACCGTCAGCTGATACCAATGTAAGTCTCGAAATTAATTTCCCTTAGGGAAGGTCACGTGATACATTAAGTAAAAACACTAAGTTGGGACTTAGGATCCTGGTTTTCAGTCCTCTTTTCTGTTTCAACAGCTTTGAGACCTTGAAAAAGTCAACTCAATATTCTGGCCTTTGGTTTTTCCAACTGTACAATCTATAAAATGGACAGAATGATTTCTTATACTTCTCTAAGTCCTAACTTACAACAATTCTCTGAGGCGCTCCCGGTATTCCATAGAAATACAAATATCTCTTTGATTATTGGAGGTTATTGCACACATCTACTTGTCATAGATAAAATCAACTTTCTCTTTCTATACTTTCAAAGTCAAATTTTCCGTGTCTAGGAGAATTTGTTAGAAAAGTGAATTTTATTAATTTGTTTTTCCTTGTTTATCAAGAAAAGAAGTCCAGAGAAATATGGACCCTTTCATAATGATTTCTCTTTTTTCTCAGTTCCTTACCCTTCATTCCATCCACAGATGAAACTCTGGAATATCAAAGTCGATTCAGAGTCCCGAAATGACCCAATATTGAAGATTTATTTTTAAAAGGCTGCCAAAGAAACACACTGCTTAAATAGATTCCTGTGCCGTTGACTGGCTCATTTTCTCCTGAAATCTCGAACAGCCAGACTAAATGTCTCTTGTTTGGTCTTTCTGTTCAAGTTTTGCTTTCTGAGAATTTCTGACAGAGCCTCGGGCTCTATTCAAGAAGTAGAAGCCAGTGAAACTGAGGGATGAAATGGCCCAAACGCACACTCAGAGCCAGCCCTTCACACAGGGACGACCTGGCAGCCCAACTCAAGCTCATCAGGTCCCAGATATATCTTCTCTGGCAGGGAAGCTGAATGGCCCTGTCCTAGAACTGTTTTTGAAGAAGAAAAAGCACCCAGTGGGAAAGCCATGATGCTCAGGCCAACGCTCTAAATAGCTCTGTGAGTCCTGGAGACATGGAAGGGACACACTCTTATGAAAGAGCTGTTTCAAAGCTGCCTGAAAATTTAATTTATAACTGGGTTTCTCTGAAGATCCTTTGGGACTTAGCAGCAGCAGCAATAGACTTAAAGAGGCTGAGAGTTTTTAATAAATGCAGCTTTGCCAGGGACAAGTGGTTCCTGCCGTTTTTAAAAGGTAAAAAAGGTAAAGATTTACCAGGAGTGGGCACCTCAGATCTTAACACAAAGATACACTAAGATGCTTTCAACTTATAGATCCCTATAAGTACTTTTTTTTTTTAAAGAGAGATATTTTCAAACTTCTGTATTTCTTAAGAAGTAATTTAACATTTGAAGAATGAAACAATTGTAACTTCATTTTTAGCCAACAAAGTAAAAATGACCTTTCTGTTTCATTCACTATAGAATTTATAATCCAATTGTTTACATGTTGTAGTTTATAATCCTTACAACGTGGCTGTAAGGAATGGCTAGTCATTTTAAATGAGATGATTGTGGAACCTGTAAGTTCAATGAAGAGCCCAAGGACACACAGCCAATTAAGAGAAGACAAACCTAGACGACAGGATGTCAAATTCCTGATCGGATGTTTTCCCTACCATTGCACTTGGCTTCTCTGGATGCTGTTTTCAGGTTTGGGGTTTGATGTGTATCCCCCATGCATAGATCTGTATTAACCTTTCTCCTAGGATATGCAATAAAATGCTAAAATCTGAATGAGACAAAAATAATATCTATGAACTTTCCTGGGCGTGTCTCAGACTGAAGACACTGCCAGAAAGAGGCAAGAAATACTTAGAAAAGTGCAACTGAGATCTTCAAAATATAATTTTTAATTTGGGATAAAACATGCAGTTTGAAAACTATAATAGGATAGCAGATGCAACCATCCTTTTTCCTTTAAAAAACTTAAGCATGCTCATAAAGGAAATTTGGAGAATAAAGTAGGAAGTAAAAGAATAGTTCTTCAACTCCAATACAACCACCATTAGTTTTCTCTCCATCTAGGCAGCATTTCCTTTAAATATCAGACTCCACATATAATATTGATTTAAATATTTTAAAAATGTGTCTTAAGATATGACGTTAACGAAAGTGTAATTATCTAAGTTTGGTCATTTGGACCAAATGAAATAGGAAGAAATATTCCTATTAGCGTCTTCATCATTATATTGCCACATTTGGTAATGGAAGTTTTGACAGAGATATGAATTAAATTCAGATTTATTGCTTCGTTTCACTACATATCTGGTTTCTAAAGTGCAGAACAATAATGACTTCTATTTTATAATACCATTGGAAAATGTAAATATCAATTATATTGGTGATGAGCCCAAGGATTCCCTTTGGAGGGGTCTGAGATCTGTAATTAATGTTATCTTCTTTCTCTCTTTTTGTTTTTTTATAAATTTACTTATTTTATTCATTTATTTTTGTCTGTGTTGGGTCTTTGTTGCTGCGTGTGGGCTTTCTCTAGTTGTGGTGAGCCGGGGCTACTCTTCACTGTGGTGTGCGGGCTTCTCATTGCGGTGGCTTCTCTTGTTGCGGAGCGCGGGCTCTAGGCGTGTGGGCCTCAGTAGTTGTGGCACGTGGGCTCAGTAGTTGTGCCTCGCGGGCTACAGAGCGCAGGCTCAGTAGCTGTGGCGCACGGGCTTAGTTGCTCCGCGGCATGTGGGATCTTCCCAGAACAGGGCTCGAACCCGTGTCCCCTGCATTGGCAGGTGGATTCTTAACCACTGCGCCACCAGGGAAGTCCTAATGTTATCTTCTAATGAGGTTGCTTTTCCTCTGGTTCATAACAGTCCCCTGACGTAATTCATGCTTGGCCATCCTGAGTCATAAAGGATTTGTTGTTACTGTATTATAGTTCGGTAGTTCGCATTTATATTTAAATTTTCACCATGTTCATGACTGGACTGTGTGAGTGAACAGGAGTGATGCCGTTTGGGAGGACTCGTCAGTCACTGTGGCGGAGCCTAGCCCGCAGTGAGGGGGACCTCCACAGCAGCTCTGACTGCCCTGGGTTAGTTCCATGGGGGAAGGAGCCCTCAGGCTTTCTCTCTGGGACAGCCGGACTGGGCAGGAAACACACAGGATGCCATCCATGCCATTGTTGTAGCAGCTGCTGGATCTCCGGATGGACTTGCTGCCCTACCCGGACCAGGTGAAGCAGAAACAGCCTGGAAGTGGGCACTGACCCCGTGTGGCTAGCCTCTGGCTAAGTGGCCTGGTATAAGCCTCCTACACTCTCTCTACACTTCAGTTTCCACTGTGAAATTAGCAAAAGTTTCCTTCCGTCTTTAACATATCATGAGATGTTCTTTTGGCGATATTAACCAGAGTGATGACCAGATACCGCAATTTTAGGATCCCTCAGTTCTGGGGCCTGAGATCTTATTTCCCATTCTATAAACAGTCATTGAGTAATTAATCATTTTCTACCTCACTTAATAATCTTACATCTGTGCTGGCCTTGCTGTTAAGTTGTCTTTCAAAGGCACACTTACTAACTGGTCCAGGCCAATGGTAATTTATGCTGATTTTAAGATGCTGATAAAATAATTGGACAAATTACAACCTTTCATTCTTTAATTGGAAGCTTTCTGCATAACCTCGTGTGTGTTTCACATAAATGTCAAAAAGAATTTTTTTTTTTTTCCAAAGAAAAAGCCTGCACCAGGAGAAGGCAATCTGATTTAAAGTGCATACAATATAATGTGCCACTTAGAAAGATATCTGCAGGGCTAAACATGGAAAATGTACTGTACAGGAAACAGGTATGGCATAACACCAAACGACAGACTTTATAATACGAAGGGTTAAAAAAATAAATAAAAGCTTAGAGGGAAAGGAAATTGAATTTTCATGATGCAGAGATGAAAAGAACTAGAAGCTATTATTTTCATTGGAAGGGGAAGAAGCTTTGAAATGTAAAAAGGTTCACAAGGTAAAAATACTTTCCTATGTGATAGAGGATTCAACCAAGCATATAAGTGAATTACAGTGTTACTTTTCCAGATTCTAGGTTTAAGAATGGAAACAGCAAGATAAATTCCAGATTTACCTGGAAACAGCAAACAGGCAGTTGTATTGGGATTTAAAGCTTTTTGGGAATAAAATGCTCGATATCTATATCTATACATCTATATAAATATATATATACGTATATATACACATACATATGAATGTATTTTTTTTATATATGAATGAATGAATGATAAATCCAATTGATCTTGGCATTCAGTACTAAATATTTCATGAAGTTAGTATTTATAGATATGACCAGTCAATAAATAAACAAATCTTATATTTTCAGCACATTAGTTCCCCTTTATTGACATAATAATGCTACGGAGATATTTAAAGTCTCTAAAGGAGTTTCTACTCCTGTATTTCAATTTTGCAATAATTATATTGTGTTTGTAAATCACAGTTAATATGTTGCTATGTCATTTATAAACTCAATAACATTGGGTCTTCTTATTAAAAAAAACTGCAATTTAAAAAACTTGCACTGCATAGTGAATTTATATTCAAGGTTCAAGGCAAGGAAAAATGTAAGGACACTGAATTCATGTGTCCAGTTTATACAGACCAAAGATTTGGACTGGGTAATTATCTGATAAATTCAGGTGGTCATGCAATTCAGTTCAAATCTGAGTCAAACATCCACATGAGTATCTATGGTAGGCAGGATAATGATGTTTAAGTCCTAATCCCTGGAAAGGATGGATATGTTACATTACGTGGCGTGACAAAGGAGATTAAATTAGCAGATGAAAGTAAGTTGCTAAACAGCTAAATTTAAAATAGAAAAGTTATTCTGGATTATCCAGGTGGGTCCAAGGTGATCACAAAGGTCCTTCAATGTGGAAGAGGGAGGCAAAAGAGTGAGAGAGTAATTCCACATGCAAAGAACTCAACTGGCCTTGTTGCCTTGAGGATGGGAGGGGGTCGCGAGCCAAGAGGGCAGCTTCTAGAAGCTAGAAAAGAAAGGCAAGGGGACTTCCCTGGTGGTCCAGTGGTTAAGACTCCACACTCCCAATGCAGGGGGCCCAGGTTTGATCCCTGGTCAGGGAACTAAGATTCTGCATGCCGCAACTAAAGATCTCGCGTGCTGCAACTAAGACCCAGCACAGCCAAATAAATAAAAAATAAATAAATATTTAAAAAAAAAAAAGAAAGGCAAGGAACTGAAATCTCCCCCAGAGCCCCTGAAGGAACATCACCCTGCTAACACCTTGCTTTCAGCCACGTGAGACCCATTTCTGACTTCTCACCTCCAGAACTGTAAACTAATAGAGCTGTGTTGTCTTAAACCACCAAATCTGTGGTAATCTGTTACAGCAACAATAAAAGATTAACACAGTAACCATCTAATGAGTGGTCAAGCCTGCAATTGTTTAATTATGACGGAGACTGATTCTTATCCATTCTCCAAATACCTTGGCCATTTTCCTTTTAGAGAAACCTGAGAGCAAAGTTGTAAGAATGAGAAGCAATTTCCCTAATAAATACATATTGATTCCTATATCACTTTGAAAAATTCATTAGCAAATGAATACAAATACAGTTTTATTCTCTTACTAAGAAGTAAAATAAGATTACATTTTAGAAAAGAAATATGCAAGTCTTTATTTTACATTATGTTCTTTATGTTAATAATCATATATGGAAACATAGTGTGTTTCCTAAAGCATAGCTGACAGTATTTCTAAAGTTTTTAAATATGACTTTGATATCCATCTACAGGATTAGTAGAAACACCTGCCAAAAAAAAAAAAAAGACCAATTGTGTCTTGAAGTGGTGAGTTACCCATCACTGGGGATAATCAACCCAAAGACCTAGTCTAGATGTAGCAAATGGTTTTCTTACATTTAGTGGGAGAGTGGGTTCAATGAGCTTGAAGTCTCTTTCTGGCTTCCAGTTTACAGGAAGTTTTCTTAATATAGAGAAAAACATTAGCACTGAAATTGTTGGCAGAAGGGTTGATATTTGAAACAGCCCCTATTAGACATAAGGAGCAGGAAACAGGGCTCCTCAGAGACTTTTGCAACATTATCTGATCAGTACCAAAGTGAAATATCAATACGATTTAAGAAGAAAAGGAATAAAGAAGGACACACTTAACAATCATGGAACTATATGATTGTTTGCTGAGTATTTAAAAATGATCAAAATTGCAACTGTTGAGTTCAGAACTCTTATTTGCAAGTCAGGAAAACTGTTTTTTTTTTTACACCAGCTGGAACAGGTTGCTATATAACATTCATCACTTGAAATAATTTTTAATAAATTAAACTATAGTAATTTTCTTAAAATTCAAATCGAATCAAGGTGCTTAGTATTCAAAAACAAACAACAAAACAAAACAAAAAAAACAAAAGACAACCCTTCAAGTAAAATGCTGTATGTTTAGTGTATTCTTTTTACAGCAGCAAATGCCATTCAGGTGCTATGCAGGCAATCTCTTCCTCTCTTTAAGCCAACAGAAGGAATGTTATAAAATTACCTGATGATTATACTAGTAGGTATGAGTTCATAAGACAGTAGCAATCCTTATACAAATGAAATGCTCTCACGGAAGGAAAAAGCCACTTTATTTATGCCACATCTATTTCCTGTGCCTGATTATCTCATATGAAACCCTTATCATCAGATCAGCTAAGGGACACACTTGCCTAGGGTGATTAAATACTGGAAGGCCTAACATTCTCCAGAATCCAGAGCTGTTTGGTCATCTCCATACAGCATATCCATTTAGGGCAAGATTATGGCACCCTGGAAAGGCCACTCTGATAGATGGGGTCCTCTGTTTACCAAGAGTGTCAACAAGATGTTCAATTTTTATTCCTTCCAAACCAACGTTCCTTTTCTTTTCTTTATCTCAGGACTGACTCCATTCCAAAGTGGGTTGGGGACGGATGGCAGTGTTTTTCATATTGACCACAAGCAAAATTAGCTTCTGTGATGAATCCAGAGTCTACACTGTCCCTTAGAAAAGGTATAAAAGATGAGGATCCCTCTCTGTGAATAACTTGCAAAGTGTCAGGTCTACACTGTCTTGCTCCTGTCATGTTCTCCACTTAACTTTTACTCATTAGGGGCTGGGGTCCTTTGAGGTCTTCAGAACCCCCTGTTAAAATGCTAATACTTCTAGGTCAGTGACCGGAGGTCTCTAACACAAATACAATTAAAGACACCAGAGATCTGCAATTGGGGACCATCAGGGCAGGAGAAGAGAATTTACAAAGCCAAAATCTTGGCTTTGAAATATAGTTTGGGACCTACCTTATTTCAGAGGTATGATTTACTGAAAGCCTCGTTAGTCTTAAATTTTTACTATTCCCCAAAGGCAAAGTGTGTTATCTAAATTTAGCATTCCCAAGAGACTAAAAAATACCATTAAAGTTCAAGTATACCAGTTTGTTCAGGTGTGATTTTTTTTATAGAAAACCACCAAACATAATAAAGTCCAAAATTAAAGCACATAAGGAGTTAAAATGTTATCTTTGAATTTTGACATGCTCAGTTATTGGAGAAAAATGTTTAAGAAATCTCTTTTGCAAGATTAGAACAGCAGAATACATTGTTTTTCACTGAATACTAAATGATAAACTTACATCAGAATTAAATCTCAACTGGCAAATGTTGCACGATATGATTTGCTTTCTTCGATGAGGAAGAGGAACCCCGAAAGTATGATTTATTACAGCTTTCTGAATCGGGTCCATCTGTAATGAGAAAAAAAATACAACAAATAGAAATAAAGCTTGTCAGTTCCATTGGAATGTTGCCTATTTCATTAAAGAACCAAGCTGTACAGCTTCAATCTACTGCTTACATTATAAAGAACATTATTATTCTAAGAAACGGCATTTCTACTTTCTTGAAAAATAGACAACAATGAGCCGGAAGCACAGTACGATAAGGAAATGATAAATGTACCCATTAGAGTCTGCATGCTAAACCGTTTTTCTCATTTAGGATCAACAATTGTCTCAGTTTGATAATCCTCAAATACAATTAAAGGTTTATCAAAACTCAAGTTATTGTGAATGCCAGAAACCTTACACAGAAGTTAGTCTATGCCATTGCCCCAAACAGACTTCAAAATAGACTTAGTCAGACGAGCAGCTATGAAAATAACTTAAGCCCCATTATGGATAATTAACCTTATGCTATGTTTGGTATCTTTCTGCCTTAAGAGTATAGTATAGATTTCCTCTGCTCTCTGAAAGTAGAAGCCACTACCGTAGGACACATCTTGCTAAGGGCTGCACAATGTAAATCTAGATAAAGCACAGATGCGCACAGATACAGTTCAAAGCCATGGCGGCTGGATGCTGAGTGTAGTTGCCTGGGGATGGGATGGAGCTTAGAAGACGCCAGCCTTGCTGCTCAGGGTTCATGCTGCCTCTGTAAGAGCTGCTGCAAAACAAAGGCTGAACATCACTTTCGCTGTTTGCCTTTTTGCGTAAAAATGAAAATCCTCTTTGGATTTCCTTTGGTTAGCAAAAACAGGTACTAATACAGGTCTTTGGTCAAAGTGAGGTGACATAAAGAGAATTTTGGAAAAGCAAGGGTTACCTGTACACAAATCCTGCTTTCTAAGTATTCAAACATGGAGCTATGGATTCTTTCAACAATCATTTACTGATCACCTAATACATACTGCTGTCCTATGGACTTACTGCTTGAGGTTCAGAGAGTTTGGGCCAGATGTCAGTTACTTCTCTTCATCCCATTCCCAGGACAGGACAAGGGACACCCAAAACATAATGTCAGCAACCTAGCTCTGATAAAATTTCATGTCTCCTCACCAAGCTTTGCCCCAGGGTCCACATCAGTGATTCCCAACTGATAGAGTCAGATACAAATTTTGATCTGCTTCTTAATACTTGTGGTACCTCTTTGCTCATCTGCATCTATCTCTTAAGGTTGTGATGAAGTTTAAACATAATGATTCTTGAAATTACTTAGCACAGTACACTGCCGGGCACATTAAGAAGTCAATAAGTGCTGCTGGGAAAACTGGACAGCTACATGTAAAAGAATGAAATTAGAACACTCCCTAACACCGTACACAAAAATCAACTCAAAAATGGATTAAAGACCTAAATGTAAGTCCAGACACTATAAAACTCTTAGAGGAAAACAAAGGCAGAACACTCTTTGACATAAATCACAGCAAGATCTTTTTTGACCCACCTCCTAGAGTAATGAAAATAAAAACAAAAATAAACAAGTGGGACCTAATTAAACTTAAAAGCTTTTGCACAGCAAAGGAAACCATAAACAAGAATAAAAGACAACCCTCAGAATGGGAGAAAATATTTTCAAACGAAGCAACTGATAAGAGATTAATCTCCAAAATATACAAACAGCTCATGCGGCTCAGTATCAAAAAACCAAACAACCCAATCCAAAAATGGGTGGAAGACCTAAACAGACATTTCTCCAAAGACATACAGATGGCCAACTAACACATGAAAAGATGCTCAACATCACTAATTATTGGAGAAATGCCAATCAAAACTACAGTGAGGTATCACTTCACACCAGTCAGCATGGCCATCATCAAAAAATCTACAAACAGTAAATGCTGGAGAGGGTGTGGAGAACAGGGAACCCACATACACTGTTGATGTGAATAAAAATTGATACAACCATTATGGAGAACAGCATGCAGGTTCCTTAGAAAACCAAAAATAGAACTACCATATGACCTAGCAATCCCACTACTGGGCATATACCCAGAGAAAACGATAATTCAAAAAGACACATGCACCCCAGTGTTCATTGCAGCACTATTTACAATAGGACATGGAAGCAACCTAAATGTCCATCAACAGAGGAATGGATAAAGATGTGGTGTATATATACAATGGAATACTACTCAGCCATGAAAAGTAACAAAATTGGGTCATTTGTTGAGACGTGGATGGACCTAGAGACGGTCATACAGAGTGAAGTCAGAAAGAGAAAAACAAATATCGTATATTAACACATATATATGGACTCTCAAATGGTATAGATGATCTTATTTGCAAAACAGAAGTACAGACACAGAGGTAGAGAACAAATGTATTGATACCAAGGGGGAAGGGGGGATGGTAGGAATTGGGAGATAGGGATTGACATATATACACTATTGATGCTATGTATAAAATAGACAGCTAATGAGAACAGACTGTGTAGCACAAGAACTCTACTCAATGCTCTGTGGTGACATAAAGGGGAAGGAAATCCAAAAAAGAGGGGATATATGTATACATATAGCTGATTCACTTTGCCGTAGAGTAGAAACTAACACAACATTGTAAAGCAACTATACTCCAATAAAAATTAATTTAAAAAAAGAGTCAAGGGGCTTTCCTGGTGGCGCAGTGGTTAAGAATCTGCCTGCCAATGCAGGGGACACAGGGTTGAGCCCAGGTCCAGGAGGATCCCACATGCCGTGGAGCAACTGGGCCCGTGCACCACAACCACTGAGCCCGCGTGCCTAGAGCCTGTGCTCTGCAACAAGAGAAGCCACTGCAATGAGAAGCCCGCACACCGCAAGGAAGAGTAGCTCCCGCTTGCCGCAACTAGAGAAAGCCCGCGCACAGCAACGAAGACCCAATGCAGCCAAAAAATTAATTAATTAAACCTAATAAATAAATAAATAAAAACAAAAATGAGTCAATAAATGTTGTCTATTACATTTTCTCTTTTGCACACCCCATGTGATGATCAAGGTTAACAGGGGCCTCACACTCCTGTGGTCTTTGTTGGCACACCTTCCATTTCTCACATGGCCAAAAAACATTTCAAAATGATCCCAATGTTCCACATACAGCCATCGTTTTTGTTGAATGCTTGTAGACTTTGGAACTCTTAACTCTCATCAGATACAAACTTCTTATGAGAGTCTTCACAATGGGTTGAGCTAGCTCAGAAAAGATTTGACATACACACAAAAGCTAAGAATGTGTCTGTGAAACGATGCTCTAATATTAGCTTCTGGGATACATGATAGTTGATTAATTAGCCTAAACCAGTCATTGATACATTCCACCTCCTTTTGTGTATTTCAAATCATCAGAACCAGCTAACTCATAAGCCCTCTTCACTGGTAGTTAGGAGCAAGGTTCTGTCTATATTCACAACTCCTAAAAGGTTGTCTAGACACTCTTAATGCACTGTTCTAAGTAATAACAGTAACAACATCAACAAGAGAAATAATAGCACTCAGCATTTATTAAGTGCCTCCATGTGCTAAGTACTAGGCTAGGTGGTATATTAAACAGTTATGATCAGGAAGAACTCATGGGTTCTCATTTTTATCTTCCATCATCACTTTAAATTTTTTCTCATGTTAATCCCAGATTCTGGATGAAGCTCAACTGCCCCATAATTTTTCTGGTCACTTCCAGGAATTAACACATTCTAGGATCCCCTCCCTCCCCCTCCAATTCTACCATATTTTCTTTTTAACCAATTTTATTTAAGTATAATGAATGTACAATAAAACTCACCAATGTTAAGTGTACGATTTGATGAGATTTGACAAATAGATACAGCCTTAATAATTATCATATAGAATATTTCCATTACCCAGAAAGTTCCATCCTGCCCTCTGTGGTCCATTCGTACCTCCACCCAGCCTCTGAAGCACTGGTCTGCTTTCTGTCATGATATTTTTCCATCTTCTCAAAGTTCATACGCATGGAATTGTACAATATGTGCCCTTTTGTGTCTGGCATCTTTCATTCAGTATGATGCTTTTAATATTCATCCACGTTGTTGCATCAATCAGTAGCTAATTCCTTTTTATTGCTGAGTAGTATTCCTTCGCACGGATATACCCCAATGTGTTTATCCATTTGTTAGTTGATGGATATTTGAATTGTTTCCAGTAAATTCTATAACTTTTTCAAATCTTAATACATAATCTAAGCGCATTCCTAAATTCAGTTCAGCATCTTAATCCAAGCATTAAAAATTAACATAAAATTACAGTTTCTTTATCTTAGCTTGAACCTGCTCTAGAGGAATAGTGTGAAAGGTCAAAGGTCAAATGGTACAGAATTCTTCTCTATATACACTGCCAAGTCCCCCACCCCACGTAGGTCAAACTTCCATCAACCCCACCTCACCCCTATTTCCTCAGAACCAAAATGGAAAATGCACAGAACTTGAGAAACCCACTGACCACACAGATGAGTGAATCTGGGAGGCTTCGAGAGCCCACTTTCTGCTTCCCAGGATCACTCTTATACGACTCTAAAAATGCCATCACAATGATTCTGTGCCAGCACAGAGAACACTGGGGTGTAACTTCCCTTTCAGCCAACAGCTAGAGAAAAATTAAAAGCTGAAAGAGGTACTGATTTAGAGGTAGCTGTCTAATCATGTTCTGTCGCATCTGTTCTGTCTGCACAAACAGGGTCCATTTCTATTAGGGATCAGGTGAATTATGCCTATATTCCATTTAGGAATACTGAAGCCCCCTTATAATGACACTTTGAAATAAAAATGAATTACAAATTTATAACTAAGGGCTCTCTGAAAATACACACTGTTGAGTTTTTATCATATTTCGCAAGTAACATATTATTTTGTCTTTCATTAACACTGGGCACTTGCAGTGACCACATTCAATTCCAGAAAAGAGCAGGAGGTATTTTGGAAGTAGACACTTCATACAAATGTGTCATATTCTCTAGATTTAATTCTTTTGTTTGAATTGAATGCTGTTCTGATCAGTGTTGCTATAAAATCAAATTTCCAAATGCTAGGTAATGTATTCTAATTCAGAGACCATTTTATTTCCCAGTATACTTAAAAAAAAAAGCACAACCGAATTATATTTTAATGATGGCTTCCACAAACATAGTTATACCACCAAAAGTAATTATATTTTATTATTTTAGGAACCTAGTACAACAGAATGGCAAAAGTTTAATGCCTTTATTAATGAAAGTAAGTCATAATCACCTCTGTAATATATATATCTATAAATATATGTGAAACCACTTACAGCAAGGAATTATAGAAGGGCAAAATCTAAATAATAACCAGTTCTGTTGTTAACTAGTTAATGAAATGATACCACATGGTATATAATTAAAAGTAGCATCTACTGTCACTCAGGGGAAACACACACAGCCACTTTGATCATTTTGCCCAAACACACCATTATTTACCATTATAATCGAACATTTTGTTCAAAAACAAAGTCATGCATGTTGGTTTTCTCCCCATGAACCAACAGGTCTGATCTGTCAAAATAATCACACCTTATTGTGTGCATGCATACTATCATTAGGAATTTGTCTACAGAATCAGTCTGAAGAAATGCCAATGTGTGTAGGAAAGAGAAAAGGGATTCTTGGATCAAATAAGTTGTAGGAAATCTAGGTACCACAGTCTGGACATCCACAGTGCACATCAAATATTAAATTCGATGAGATGTCCCACAATAAAAATATCTGCTTTAAATAATTTCTAAAATAATATAACCAAAGCTTTTGCTGTTTTCTTTGTTTTTAAATTTAGCGTCTTTGTTCAATGCATAGTTTAAAAAATAGTGATCTGGTAAAATAAAATCGTTATACGAATATGAATAAGATGTAATGCCTTCGTACAAAACGAAAATCACTAAATTAAACATGCAATACACAGAAATCAGAGCCAGACATTTCACTGAATCCATGCAGCCCTGAATTAAAAATGAAAAGAAATGGTAAAAGCTACATGGCATTTTAAGACATTTATTTAATTTCTAAAGTGGGAAATTCTGAAAGCTAAAATTTTCTAAATACATTATCCACCCCTCCCAAAACCAACAAACAAAAGTGAAGAATGATACACTAGCTATTGATATGCTTACCCAAACTATGGAGTAAAATTCAATTTCAAACTCAGTCTATGGCCTTATTTAAAGCCAAATGAATAAGTTTTCCTTCATTTCAAGTTTAAGGATCTTTGCATTTCTCTCACAGGCCTAGCTTTTCCCTCATCTCCCCTCAGGGCTTTCTGCTAAATTGATTTGTAAATGAGTAACCAGTGCCACAGTTCTTCCCAGGGAAGTCAGCCACAGTTCTTGCCCTAGATTCCCTTTCCTAGGATGCTGCAGTGTTTTCAGAGAGGAGGAAGCTTAACCCTGAGTTTACATTTCCTGCTCCAAGAGACCTCCCCTCTTTCTGTTCCCATTAGTACTGTAGCTTTCAAATCAAAGAATAAGAACTTAAATGCCAGGAAGTTAGAAGTCCAGAAATATAAAGGTTGTCTCTTCGGGCTGGTATTTCTAGGGAACAATGACCAGTAACAATAATGCTAAAGGTTACACTTAAGGGCACTTACTGGGTGTCTGTGTTTATAAGCATTATTTCTATCCTAACAACTTACTGAGGAGCTCTCACTCCCCCCCCTTTGCCTATCACAGAAGCAGTAAGTGGCAGAGTCAACTAATACCCACAGCTTCCCACTCTGCACCCACCCCTACCTCCATCCAGTACCACGATAAAGCTCTGTGATATCCACTGTCGTGGATGTCTGTGACCAAGAAATAATAGTGACACTGAGTAATTTATTCCATCAACTATGAACTAGTAAAATTGGTGTTTTTATGACATATCCACACCTTAGAAAACACGAATTTAAAAATTCCAATAATTGCATTCCAACAAATTTGTCCATTTGAAAAAAATTGCAACTTTTGTCCTTCTAAAAAAAAAACTTTTTAAAATAGGCATATAATTTACATACCAAAAAAGTGCATACATCTGAAGTGTATTAGTTGGTTTTTTAAAACATGTGCATATTCCCATGGTATCACCATCCCCACTAAGATATAGAACATTTTCAGCATTTCTCTTCTACAAGATTTGGGTTGGAAGGGAGTTTAACAAGAATACCAATTACTCAAGACCAAGACGCAGCTCTGAGTGGAGTTTCGGGGATGTGGAACACAAGGTACACATGAAGTTTCATGGTTTCTTGGATTTTGCCAAGTAGCAAAGGACATGCATGAGTTCTTTTAACAAAGGAATTCATTCAACTAGAGGTAGGCTTTTCCCATCAATCTCATTAATCAGGTCAAGCCCAAATTTGCTAATTTGATACATTTAAGTAGGAAATACAACATGACTAAGTCACATAAGTACATTAAGGGCACAGCTGGTTTTTCAATGCACCAAGCTTTCCTTTACCTTCAAGTCTTTTGCACATTCCTCTTTCCTCTGCCTTGAAAACCCTTTCCCCATGCTTTCTGGTTCATCTTCCCCTGGCTAATGCCTACCTACTTTACAGGACTCCAATCAGAACTCATCTCTTCTTCTAGAATTCTTAGCTGACCTCCTTCAAATGGGTTAGGTCCTCCAACTCATCCTGCAGGACACTCCATCGCACCATCTGAAGATCTCTCGTCTTTTTTGTTTCACCCAAAAGAGGGAAAAGTCAAGGCAGGGCTGAGTCCTTTTGTTGTTTGTACCCAGGAATCAGCAGAGTGTCTCCCACTTGGGCCAGGGCTCAATACATGACTGTTGAGTTGCTAAATAAATTGAATATTATTAAAGCCCAATAACAAAAGTTAACATCAGTCTTAGAATGGTGTTAACAATAGCAGTGAGAAAACCTGGATTCACAAGGGAACCTTAGGCATGAGGGGTGAAGAGAGGTTATTAGAAGCAAAAGCATGTGGATAAATGACTCCATGATACAATCGGAATATAGAAGCTTGGAGTAGAATCTACAACTGGAAGCCACCAAGCAGAATTTACATGTATTCATTTATGAATTCATTTATAGACACAGTGTCATCTAAGTAATGAGGCAATGGTTGATTGGTTCTCTTTATACTTTAGTGCCAATATCAGACCATTTTTCCACCAGGCATCTTCCTAGACAAAGGCTAACAGACATACTGTTCCGATCAGTTCAGGAGAAGCTGATTTTGCTCAGAAAACCAATGCTTGAACTTAAATGAGCAAAGGCATTCAGATGCTCTCCAAGTACTCAGGACATGTCTAAATGGAAGAGACATTTCACTGTCAGTAGCTTTCTGCCATGGCTATTTTCCCTAATGTTCTATGAGAAGGCTAATAAAGTGAAACACAGTTCAAAGTAAAGAATGAATCATCTTAAGGGGATCTTAAGACATTATTTTTCTTAGAATCATTTATGTGCTCCAGCAAATTGCATTTAACCAATGTGTTGTGGCGCTGTCACAGAATGCCCACAGATAGCTGCACTCCAAGGTATTTTTTTCTTTTTTTGTCATTAAAAAAATTTTTGTATTGAAATATTTTTGATTTACAATGTTGTGTTACTTTCAGGTGTACAGCAAAGTGATTCAGTTATACATACATATACCTATTCTTTTTCATTATAGGTCACTACAAAATATTGAATGTAATTCCCTGTGCTATATGGTAGGTCCTTGTTGTTTATCTATTTTATATATAGTAGTGTGTATCTCCTAGTTTATCCCTCCACCCCCGCTTCCCCTTTGGTAACTGTAAGTTTGTTTTCTATGTCCGTGGGTCTATTTCTGTTTTGTAAATAAGTTCATTTGTATCATTTATTTTAAATTCATTAATGTACAGTTTTCCTCTGTACCTAATGCTGAGCATGGACCTACCTAGAAAAGCTAACCGTGACAGGAAACCAGATATATATGCATACACATATACATATACATATACACACACATACACATATATATACACATATATATATATTCTTTTTCAGATTCTTTTCCCTTATAGATTATTGCAAGATATTGAGTATAGTTCCTTGATTTTTAAGTGGATATGTGGAATCGTTACCGACACAATGTCTCAGTCATGGAAGTTTAATCCTGGCTCACCTTTAGACATCATCTATTTGTGGTATTTTCAGCGAGTAGGCACTATGTTTCACCCATCTTCTCATCTCCTGTGGTTCTCATTCCTTTCCCTGGAACCCAGTGGGCACTCAATATATATTGAAATTTTACTGAAATATCTCACTTTATCAGTGAGAAAAGCTATACCAGGAGAGGGGAAAAGGTCAGAGGAAAAGAAAGAAGGAAAGAAGGTGATTTCATTCTATGTATGGGCTCCCTTTTTCTGCAATGAGATTTTTTTCTCTGGCCAAAAGAATATTAAGTTTCTTTAAGAGGGATGACTGTTGCCTGATCACACTAATACCACTCTGTAGAGAAGATACCAGTGCTTAATTTGGACACTTTAGAAACCTTGTTATCAGCATTACAGGGACGAAATTTGACTCAAATGCTTTGATCAGAATCCAGTTTCTGGTGGACTTAAATGGCAAAACCTCTTTGGAAGACAATGAATGCCTATGGGGCCTGCCTGTGCCAGGAGACAGGTTACCCAATGGTTGGTCAGCCTTGGTCTCCGAATAATGTCTAGGTGATTAAATCCAACAACTCCAGAGCTGGGATTCCATTTACAGAAAATGCCCCAGAAAGCATGGCGTTGTAGACTGAGCTGGAGGACAAATTCCAGAAATCCATTCTATTACCAGCTGTACCAGAAGTCCACAAACACATCTGGTTCCTCAGCAGGTCACCGAAATGTGAGCCAGGTGTTGAAACCTGCTGTATTCTGAGGTGAAAAGAAAGGTGAGGACAAAATACTTTTGTACATAAATCACTGATGGCTGAATTGAAAGGATTTTCTCTTAATCTAAAATTATGTCCTTTCTATTTTTCTGTTGTTAAATTCCTTTCTTTTTCAAAATCATGGTGTTATTAGATAGATGGATGGATGGATGGAAGGATGGATGGATGTATGGATGAAAAGGTGGTTGGATGGATGGATAGATGGATGGCTGGATGGATGGACAGATGGTTGGATGGATTATGCTCTGGCTTGAAATGATTACAAAATGAAAGTACTATGTTGACCGGACTTTTAATACCCCCTTTTTAAGATTTGAACCATGTATAAGTTTCCTAGGGCTACTAACCAACTTGGTGGCTTAAAGCAACAGAAATTTAGTATCTCATAGTCTTGGAGGCTAGAAGTTCGAAATCAAGATGTTTGCAAACCATACTTACTTCCTCTGAAATCTGTAAGGAGAATTCTTCCTGCCTATCCCTAGGTTCTGATATTTTTGCCAGCAATCTTTAGCAACCCTTAGCTTATAGACACATCTTTCTAATTCTCCATCTTCACGTCGCAAGCTTCCTGTGTGTGTCTATCTCTGTGTCCAAATTTCCACTTCTTATAAGGATACCAGTCATATGGGATTAGGGACCATTCTACTGAACTCATTTTAAGTTGATTATCTCTGTAAAGCGACCATTTCCAAGTAAGGTCACATTCTGATGTATTGGGGGTTAGGACTATAACACACCTTTTTTTGGGGGAGACGATTCAACCCATAAGAAATGGAATGGGGAATATAAAAATCTACAAACCACTGTGAAATTTTACTCAGGCACTAATTCTAGGACTTCTTGATTAAAGGAAAACTCAAAATCAGTTTTCTTGTTTTAGTGCCTAAAAGGGAAAGTTTGAACTAGCAATGGATCACTGAGACCATTCCTTGCCCGCCTTCTCTCTCACATGATCAATTTTAGCTTCAAAGAGTCTTGTCATCCCCAAGGGTCTGGGAAGAAGAAATATGTTTAAGAAATTGAAATATACATAGAGATGAGGCTCATGAAATTGAAAGAAGCAGATCTTTACTAGTGAGCCCGCAAATAAATTTTGATGAGGTACTTTTGAAATGTCACAAAATGAAAAGTTATAATCTATAGAAAAATTAAACAATGGCACCTTGGTATGAGCTATGTGAGCAATTATCCTGATTTTAATTGTTTGGTTAAATTAGAAAAAACCATAAATTTGGGGGTACATGTTTTGCATTGTGCCTTTTTTTCTCGCTCCTTTGCTTGTTTGTCTCTTTGTTTTAATCAACCTTTAATGCCTTTGAGAACGTATAATGATGTGTGGGATGGTTCTTTTTAAACAAATTCCATCTCAATAGGTAATTAATATGATCTCTTCTAGCATGAAAATCCCAAGTTAACACATATATATGGAATTAGGCACATAAGAATATCCTTACTTGTCTTTATGTTTTGTTCAAAAATGCAAATACACATATATGTCTGTGCATATGTCTGTGTGTGTATACACATGCATACATATTATTTATGTACCAATTTATGTACCAGTATTTACCCACCAATTCCCTACATAAAATCTCTCACTCTTTTGAATTCAGCAGGATTCCATTTCTTTTGTTCTGTGTTTGGGCTAGACTTTCTTGAATTATTCTACTTCTCCTTGCACTGAAGTATTCATTCGTTAACTTACACACACATTTCCCCCACCTCCCCATAGGTGGCCCAGATGTCTATTTTTCTTAGCCATCAATGTGGAATGCAAGGCTTGAAGGGCATTTTACGTTGGCAAACACTGCCTTCCATGAACCAGCCCGGGCCCACGTGTCTGGCTTCATTTCCATTCCTCCTTGCCTCCTTCTATTTCCTCCAGTATTACAGATTTGCTGGCAACTTCTTGTATAATCTGCTATGGTTTGTTGTCTCCTTCTCTTTTGTAAGGTTCTTTCCTTTATCCAATCTTTATTGCTTATTACATGTGTAATTCCTGCCTATCCCTCCTAATGTTCTTTTTCCAAGAGTAATCCCTGTGGTCTCTTAGTAGGCGGGGCTAAATACCCCTCCTCCCAGTCTTCACAACACCCTGTACATTCCAATGTCATGTCATATACTGTCCACCACCCAGATATTCTGCTTAGAATTCTCCCTTCCCGAAACTGCAAAAGATATAGTCAGTTTTATTCATCTTTGAAAAACAAGTGCCTGAACACAGAAAATGCTCAGGAAAGGTTTATTGTAGAAGGAAGTCATTAGCTATGCGAAAGCAGGCACCCCAGCTGCTGTCAATCGTTTTAAGGAGAAAAAGGTGGCCCAGGATATAATTCTTGGTTGAAGCCATGCAGTTCAATTTCATAGAAAATTTGCATTGTCATCTAAGGCCAACTGTGTTTGGAGGTCTTGATGGAAATATTCAGAATAAACTGCATGTTCAAAAACAAATAATAATCTCTCTTAAAATGCATGCCATGTGTTTAAAGCAATCATTCTCAACCTCAGCTGTACACCAGGAATCATTTGGGAGCTTGTTAAAGGGATAGATTGAGAGCCCCAACCCAAGGCAAATTAGTTCAAAGTTTAAAAGGCTCCATGGGGGATGGCTAAGAAGTATTGGTCAAAACCTTGGTAACAGACTCAACTTCCTGTGATTAAAATGTTTTCCCTAGATGTTTCCAGGAAACCAATAAATAACTTTTAGCTAAAGAATTCTATAAAAGATATGGTAATATCCTTATTTAAAGAAATGAAAACTGAAGAATAGCCGAGATAAATGATTTGCAGCTCCAAGATTTAAACCCAGGTTTATTAAAAACCAGTGTTATTCCTACATATCACACTGACTCTCAAACATGTGTAGGAGCTCAACAAACTTCTGAAATCAACTTAAAAACTGGGTCTGAATTTGGGGTTCTTGGGAATTGGCAACCCATGGGCAGAAACACATACACATTAAAAAAAAAAAGAACTGATGAAGAAAACTAAGCCAGAACAACTTGAAATAAACAAGGGATATTTTAAAGTACTTCTAACAATTGGCTTGCTTGTTAATAAATGACACTGTAGGTTATTTTTAATCTCCAGAGTGTTGTTAAGCTGTTTCACTTCTCTCTACATCTTTCTGGACTCTGCCTGTTTTTCACTTCCTGACCCTTTTAAGGACCTAAAGGAACCACTGTAAAGTTGAACTGTAGTTAAAAGCTTGAAGCAGATACAGTGATAGTCAAGTGGTCAGCAAAGACGTTCTCAACTGGGAAGGTCAAGGAAGAATGAAGCTGAGGCTATCATGTCCTTCCAGAAATCCTTCAGATCAAATCTGTCTGAACCTAAAGTAAAGGTAACCCAGTACCTAAGGACCTCTTTTGACCATAAAGGCATAGTTGCATTTGGTTGTAGTTTAAACAATTCTGGTGTCTACCATACAGAAACACTTGTATAAATTTTTGAAAAACCACAAATACAATGTTGCTGGATGATTGGTGGCTTACTGCATAAACTGTAAAAAGTAAAATATAAACTGTAACCATTTAAACCTCTCTTCACATAGCCTGAAGCGGGTTGCAAATCTCAGCTTGATTCCCAGGAGCAAGCAGGTTGAGAACCACTGATTTAAGAGGTTATTTTGTTAGTTGGAATACTAACTAGTACATTTTGTAATTCCTGGGCACTTCAAGTCTTCTTCCACAGCGACTCTCAGAATATTGTGCTATAATTTCTTTTCTATTTTTGTTTCTTTTTATCAAATAATGCACACATGGTAACAAACCAAATAGTACAAAAGAGCTTCAGCCCAGAGGTAAATGCTTGAAATGAAATGTTTATTATTATTATGAATAATTTTCTGCCAGTTGACATCATGGCTCTAAGTAACATGCTAATATTATCTCTAGACACTAATAGAGATGAGAATTTAACACATATACACTATCACACTTTGTCTTTCCACAATCTTCTACAAACATTTTCAAATTTTTCTAAGTTGAATATTCTCTTATTATTTTACAACTGTACATAATATGTTTCCATAGTTATGTTTGGTTCCATTAACTTGAGACAGGATCTCAAATTCCCCGCTTGAAGTTACTCGTTTTCGTACATTTTTTCTTCCTCAATTTCCAATTTCCAAATTCTCTCAACTACTCTTACACTTATAAACGTTCAAAATTTTCTACCTGAAATATTTTTGACTCTAACTACTACCCATTCTTCTAGGCTTTGTTCAAGGATGAATCTAAAATTTGAAAGCTAATAAACAACACTATCATTGTTTTGACTTCATCAATATTTTTGTCCACTGACCAGGTAACATGATAGGATTAGATTACATTTTCTATGGTTCCAATGCTACAAAACTTGGCCCATTCAAAAGAGAATCTTTTAGCTTCAAGCAAAGTAGCTTCTACTTTCTTATTACCCATCAGTTGCTTGAAATTCTGTCTTATTTTCGACTGCTACATATATAAAGCATACTTTTCTATTGTTCTTTTTTGCCTTTCTTTTTCTATAAAAATGTGTTTTTAATCTTAATTTAAAACACATTTTCCTCTTCTCAATCAATCCTCATTTTTTCAGTACCCCCTCGTCTCATGCTTTCTGCTTTATTCACTCAACATGGTATCTGCAGACCCTAATTGCAGACCTTCACCAAGGTTCTGACTTCATACTTTTCACTCCTTTCTTTTTCTATGCTCTTCCCTTCCACCATCTGGCTCCCAGAGATGTTTAAACCTCCATCCATGGTGATCTGAAACACCTCTGTTCTTTTGTAGCAATCTCTCATTTTTGTATTTCTTTAGATTTATTTCAAAGAAATCTTGAGAGAAAAGGAATTATATTTGTATGTTCTTTGTCCCATTTTGAAATAAAAACTAGAAGTTTTATCTAAATGTGTTTTAAATAAAAAATCTGAATAAAAGGAACCTTGGCTCCTAAAAAATATACATTAGTCCAAAATATCTGATGTTTGATATCAATAAATTATAGTTGGAGATAAAGGATCACTGTTGGTCATATTTAATCAGAAAAGCTATTCCATTTAAAATAATCACTCTTCTAAACAATATTTTAACATCAAGAATATGATTTAGGATCATGTCACTTCCTCTGAAATCTTCCGGGAACGCAGTGGAAGTTGCTTTCCTTCATTGCTTAGAATATGTAAGTCCTTCGATCAGGAAAATAATACATGACAGTGAAAAGCTACATTTTCGTCCTTCCTCTGTTGCTGAATTTATTTGTATTTTAAGTGAACTTTCTAAACCAGTTCTCCAGATATTTCTTGAAAACCATTTGCATTTGGTAAAGAATTCTTGGCTAAGGAGAAGCAAACATAAGAAAAGCAATCACAATGAAGAAAATTACTAATGCTAAAGACTTCTGCTAATTACCCGGAAAAAAAAAAAGAAAGAAAAAAAAATCTGGCTGCCTGCGTGCCTTTAGGATGGAAATATTAACCCTTAAGAAAAACCCATCATAGATCAAGTGTCAGGCTCCTAAGCTGAATTTCACACAATCCCAAAACAATGAACAGGAAAAGACCATGCACTGCATGACACGGCTTGGCAAGAGTTCCTGTAACCATTTGCTCTTTATCATATAAATCTATAGAGGAATACAATATAGACAACACAGGGTTCAAAAAGGTGACGAAGGGGAGAGCTCAGCATTGGAAAATGAAGATGAAACTGGTTCTAAAACAATAAAGTATCCTGGAATCCAAATCTTGTGGTGGATGGAGTTAAATTCACATTCCAGAATGGTCATCTACTAATCTTTTGACCTTGGGAAAGAGTGCTGGGAGGATTAAATGAGAAAATATCTGTGAAGCACTTGAAACAGAGCCAGACATATTCAGGGCCCATAATGGTATTGTTGTTTCCAGACACTATCCATCCTCCAGATATATAGAGCCAAATAAGTGGGAGAAATAATAACTCCTATGCTGTTTCTCCAGAATGGGTAAGATGATGCCTGAGACACAGAATCATTTAAAAATATTCTGTATTGATGGTTGAGAGATTAGTTAACATGACAACAAATTAAAAGCAATGGATTAAAGATAAATTGGGAAGGTTGATCAGTGTGATGAGGTTTTAAGGTAGAACTTGCAAGGTGGATCACTGTCAAGGACAGGGAAGGACACCCTTGGGAAGGGGCCAGAGATGTTTTCTGGATTTCCCTAGATGTTTGTCTGAAGAAGGATATGTAATCTAACTCCTGGGGCAGATACAACAATGCAAAACAAATAGTTTCAATCTCCAGAAAGGAACTTTGAATACAGTTAGAGAAACATATGTAAATTTTAGCTCAAATTAGCAAGTGTTCAAATAAAGATCTGAGCAAAGTGTCAGAGGAGCAGAGAGGAGACCTTTACTCAGAGTGGGGGGTGTTCCAGAAGACATCATATAAATGACCCCATTTGGGCTCAATGAGTAGGAATTATCTGGATGGAAATGACAAGTATAACAGAAACAGCCCATGCAAATGTATAAAAAATGTGATGTTGTCAGTAAACATTTAAAATTTAAGGTGTGAAAGGAGAACAGTGTGAGTGGAAGACATGAAAATGGTAAGGGAAATTGGGGCATGTACATGACACATGTGCTGCGTTGATGAGTTTGGACTTTTGTCCTTTGACCAAGGTGAAGCTATAAGAAAACATCCAATTCAAAAGGATATGTAACTATATCTGTATCTTTAGAAAAATAACTTAGACAAGAACTTGAAGGGAGAAAGTCAATCTGGAGTCAGGAAAACAAATCAGTGGGCTGTTGCAGGATTCCATCTGAAAAATACAGCCAGTCATAATTCAGCCAGTAGCAATTGGGAGATTGAGGGAGTGACTGGGGAGAGTTTGGAGAGACAGGTTTTTAAGTCAGCATTATCTGTTTGAAACAAAGCCCAAAGAAGACTGATTCATTTCATCTAGGTAACTGAAAGGATAGTGACAAAACTAACCATTCCATGAACACAGAAAAAAACAGCAAATTTCAGAAAGGTGTGTGTACATGTGGGTAGGGGAATTAACGAATTCATTACTGGGAAGGTAATAAATTGTACCTGGAATCTAAAAAAAATGACACAAATGAACTTATCTGCAAAACAGAAACATACTCACAGACTTGAAAAACAAACTTACGGTTATCAAAGGGGAAAGCTGTGGGGAAGGGATACATTAGCAGTTTGGGGTTAACAGATGCACACTACCATATATGAAATAGATAATCAACAAGGTCTTACTGTATAGCACAGGGAACTCTACTCAATACTCTGTAATTACCTATATAGGAAAAGAATCTGAAAAAGAATGGATATATGTATATGTATAATAAAACTGAATCACTTTGCTGTACACCTGAAACTAACAAAACATTGTAAGTCAACTATACTCCAGTATCAATAAAAATTTTTCAAAATTGTATGTGCTAACAGCAGGTTTTATATGAGATATGTAGCAGATATATAGGACATTAGAAATACATCACAGGAGTTTAAAAGTGTGTGCAGTGTTAAAGTTACAAATTTAATAATTCTCGGTATAATTGAAGACGTAGGAGTGGATGACACGGAATAGGCTTTTGAGTAAAGTTAGAAGAGACTTCTGGGGGCGCGCTGATGTTTCTGGGGATGGCAGAGGGAAAAGATCCCAAAAAGGAGCTAGAAGAGATGAGAGTTGGGGGAGAAATAGGAACACCAGTATCTGGGGAGAGAAGATCTAAAAGGGAGGGATTACCACACAGGCCAATTTCTATGCAACTTTTGAAGACTTTAGTGAGAGTAGAGTCTATTATCTCCTTTGGATGTCCAGTATTAATGCCCAGAAGCTTCTAGTGCCTAGATGCTACATGGCAGTCACTGTAACTGCTGACACAAAGACAAGATAAAGTCCCTAGTCTCAATGAAAGTGCAATCCAGTGAGAAAGAGAGATATATGTAAAGATAATCACAGCACAAGACAACATTATGATAATTGCTGTAAAACAGGGTCAGCATTAGAAACACAAGGGAGAACTTAATGAATTTTGTTGGGGATGGGTCGTATAAGGCTTCATAGTGGGAGAAAATTTCCAATTTAAGAGCAAAGTGTTTTTTCTCCTTAAACCTTCTCAGTAGTTTTAACTAGGTTTTTCTTTTTAGATTCTCGTCTCTTAGCTAAATGGAAATTTTCTGATGAATTACAATGACTAGCTTCTTTCAAAATTTTACCTTTATCCAAAAATCTATGATATTTTATGATTGAATTTTTAGAAGGTATAGTGTCAAGGTTTAGTTAAAGATAAGGATGTCCTGATTTAATTGAAGAATATATGAATAACTTAACTATGTCTGCAAGAATAATAAGAATTTATCAAACAGCACAGGACCTTATAGCGATAACTAAAAATATATGTATTAAAAAGACATTAAAGAAGAACTAAATAAATGAGAGATATATTTATGGATAGAAAGATATGATACAATACAAATGTCTCTGTTCTTTCCAAATCAAACTACAGAGTCAGTGCAAAGTGAATCAAATAGCTGTGAGGTTTTTCATGGACATTATGGGGTGATTCTAAAATTGACTTGGGAGGGGAAATTGTCAAGAATAAACAAACCACTCTTAAAGAATGAGAACATGGAGAGACCATGTCCTATCAGACATCAAAACTTACAGTAAAGTTGTAGGTTAAGACAATGGTCCTTACCCAGAGAAAAAGAAACAGACCAATGAATCAGTCTGAAAGCCCATTAACAGATCCATTTTCAAAATGGAATGTGCTCATTCATCCACTCACTCAATATGTATTACTGGGCGCTGATTAAGTTCCAGGCATTTTCTAGGAGCTGGGGTTCCCACAGTAAACAAAACAGAAAAAAATCCTTTCTCTGCATTGTGCATATAGTGGGGGCGGGGAGGGGATACACAATGAAATGAATAAGACAAGATAAACAAATTCAAATAGACATAAGAGTGATGGAGAAAAATAAAGCAGGGAGGAGGGATTGCATAAATTTGGGGAAGTGTCGGTTTTTAAATGCAAATGGATGTGGTCTCACTGAAAAGTGGAGAGAAAAAGCCTGAAGGAGGTGAGGAAAGGAACATGTAGCCACCAGAGGAGAGAGCAATTCAGTCAGAGGGCAAAGCAAGGGCAAAGACCCTCAAGAGGGTGCGTAGCTGAGGCAGACACGCCACCACGTGTCGTGTGGTGGAGACAGAAAGGACAAATCAATGAATGAGCTGGAGCATTTGTTTACCTTTATGGCAAAAAGATGAAACTGGATTTCCACCTCATACTATACACAAAATCTAATCTCCTGTAGATTATAGACTTAACTGTGAAAGGCAAAACTTTACCTTTAAGAAGACATATTGTAATGGCCTTAAGGTAGGAAAAATTTTTTTTACTTAAGTCAAAACAAGTTCAAATAACTTTGAAACTAAGCACATTTGCTCATCAAAGGTCACTGTAAAGACAGCAAAAAGACAAGTCACAAGTCTTACAAAGGATTAATAGCCTTAATAGATAAAGAATTCTAACCATTCAGTAAGAAACAATCATAATCTAACAGAAAATGGGGATTTCACAGAAAAAGAAAAATAAATAGCCAATAAATATATAAAACTTGATCAACTCTGACAGTATTCTGGAACATTTTTGAAAACACAAAATTACTCTAGGATTCTATTCATTAACCCAAGAAATTGACATAAATTTTAAAAAAACGTGCAATAGCACCAACCATTTGAAAAAAATGTAGACCAAAAAGAATCCTTATACACTCAGGTGGGATCAAAACAGGTACCAGTTTTGAAGAACTTATACTGAAGATGAGACCCCAGAACTGTAAGACCCATTCCTAGCAACAGACTCTAGAGAAACTCATGTGTCTCTGCACAAGTAGGCATATGCAAGAGAGTTAATAGGAACAGACTTTACAACAGCAGAAACATGGATCCAGACATCCATCTGCAGTAGAATAGACCTAGCTATGCCCTATGGTCTACTCATAACTGCATTAGCCATACAGCATGCTAAGAACCGAAGTACAGCTAAATATGTCAGCAGGCACGGATCTCAGAGACATGGCTCTGATTGGAGAGATAAGTAACAGAGGAGACACGTATATACAGTGATATTTCTGTGATGCCAAAAACCAAGCAGAACTAAATCATCCTTTATTTAAGGGCATGTCCTTAGGGGCTGAAACAATACAGTAAAACATGGGACTGATGAATAAAACATTTTTGATACTGGAAACCTGTGATCAAAAGGCAGGAAAAAAGAGCAAATTACTTTAAAAGTTAAAATGTTCAATATCTTAGGCTGAATAGGAAGTACATGATGTTTACAGTATATTATGCTTTAGAATTTACATACTATAGCAGTATATTTCTAGACATCAAGTATTTCACTAAAAAAACAAAAGAGAGTTTATGAAATATGTTTACAATGAACCTTCAAAAATGCACCATAAAAAATGAATTACATTGCTTTTATCTATTGAACTTTTGTGCTGGAGAATCATGAAAAATGGCTAATACTACTAGGAATTTAAGTGAATTAAAATTAATGAAGTGGAGGCAATTTTTACTCCTTCCATTTCTTTTTCTTCATTTGGGGATGGAGAGGGGAAGCAAGGGTCTGTTGGAGCCCCCTTGAAGCTCTGTAAAGCTGTCTATATCTCTATCTGATCAAGGAGATAAACTAAACACAAAATATTCAAATGAATCTCAACTCACTATACTTTTTAGAAGTAAATTAAAATTTTAAATATGTATCCAGCATCTTAACATCCCATGCTAGGCGTGGCAACTCAGCAAAATAAGTATGAAAAATGTTTCTTGAGTCTTTTCACATCCTCTTTGAATTACATTGTAATAAACTGAATTCCCACATGGTAAATTTCTTCACTGAGGAGGCAGAGTCGCTGGTGAAACAATGTTTTCTTTTATCTAACCAAAAGGAAATGAAGGGTCTATTTGTTCCTAAATACCTCTTGGGGTGAAGGAGGAATCACTGAATGGTTAAGAAAATAGAGTGAAGTGAAAGAAATATAATAGATTTCTAAAATCATTATTCACCCAGACTTACCTTTAGTGAGTTGATTATATGATTAAATACTATGATAATCAACGTTTAGTTTTAAAAGCCAACCATATGAAGTCTAATATGAACATAAATGAGCTTACTCGGTACTCATAAATGTTGACTACGTTGTCCTCATATAGAGAAAACACACACGAATTAATTTAGTATTAATCTAGTCTTAGGGTTACACCTTAAACCTTGGTTTACCAGGAACTTCACTGTCTCTCAATTCTTAAATACATCATTCACTCTGTCTACAAGCTTCTCTGAGTTCTATTCTGTTGTTGTTTTTTTCTTTTTCATGTATTCCTTCAAAACTCTAGTTCTCACTAGTTGTACCTCCTTCTCCAATACCTAGCCTAAAACCTTTCATATCAATGGCTTTCCTGTCTCCCTTGTTCCACTATACTGCCATTACATTTTTTTATATAAAATTCCCATCATAGCTCAATCAAACATCTGAATTCTTAGCTCTTTTGATTATTACTGTTTATTTTTACCAGCCGCTCAAGCCTCCCAACTCTGACTAGTGGTGAGATGTGACACAAGTTAATTCACCTCTTTAAGCCTAAGTATTTATAATTAAGATAATAACAGGTGACATATAGGTATATTGTGGGAGGTCAAGGGAGATTATATTTGCAAAGGACTCAATTAGTATATTTTCCGGCACATAAGAAATTCTCATAATTACCACTTATGATTATTCGCAGTTCTCTTGACTTATGTGAAGCAAATGAAACCCTCATGTAGTTTTCCTGCTTAGTTTCCACACTCTTGCAGCTTCTCTAAAAATTCTATGACAATACTGTTCCTCTGCTCTTTCCTTAAATGATACCATTCTCCACTATTCCATCTGTTCCAATTTTATGACTTATTTATCTATTACAATTTAGCGTCCTTGTGACTACTTTTAAAATTAAAAATAAATATCAAGAGAAGCAAGTTGATGATTGCTGTAGATGGCCATATATCAATGTGTCTTTTATTTTCCTCTTTTCACTGTGTCCTCTATAATAGGATTTATATTTTCTCAGGAAGATTTCCCTCTTTCTTATTTTTTTCTTCTTGGCAAAAATCAATTATTGCATTATGTGTAATTTTCTACTTTGGGGAAAAAAACGTAAAAAAAGTTTATCTGCAGTATAGCTTTAGTTTGCTCAAACTCCGGTTCTCAAGTCAGATCTTTTAGATGTGAAAGGAATGGCAGCTTCTATTTTAAGATTTCAAATCCCAGCAACAGGTACCTTTCAAGAATAAAACCTATTCCATCTTCTTCTAAGTAGAAAGCAGTTGGAATCTGTCAGTCAAAGTACAAGACTTCCACAAGGGAAAAGCATTCCAGAACATAGAGCCATTCATTGATCTAAATCAAATGAAAAGGTGCATCTCTTAAGTAGGCCCTTTTCTAGTCCCCCATACTGGCTGAGGAACAACAAGGGCTGAAATAGGGCTGCACCACAAGCTGCTGGCCGGCTGTGAAATGACACCAAGCAAGGCAGATCCCTGCCTGACCTCAGAGTATCATGCACACATCTAAAGCCACCAGAGGATGGTAGCTCCAGGTCACATCATGCCTTTTCCTCCAGCTCAGGTAGTATGTTTCCGATCTCCCCTTTTTTCTGGTTACTCCCAACTAGTCTTGCTTGAGCTCTCTTGACCCAATTAAACTTCTCATTTTGCAATGGTTATCTCCCTTTAAAGGAGGGACCAATGCAGTAGCGTTGGAATGGGGTGACCAAGGGTCTGCCTTTTCTCCATCCTTCCCACCTCCGCTGGCTCCCTCAGTGGTGATCTTAGCAATGATTCTGGCTCCCCTTCCCTTACCTCACTTCCCAGACAAATCTTTTGTCTTGCTGTCTTCACCCTTGGACTAGACCCCACTGTGGGCCAAAACATCCAAAACAACTTCTGAAATGTAAATGACTCTTATTCTAACCTTTGTGAACAAAGTTGCATCTTTTTAAATGAGTTTAACTGAATAAAATAAATAAATAAATAAAAATAAGGATGGGGAAGGGGCACCTAAGTAAAGCAAAATGCCCTTCATGCCATCCTTTGCTTTTAGTATTCATAGTAAATCTCTCCTCCTAAACACAATCCCCACCCCATGCCAAAAAGATGTGCACACATCCACACGTACACATGTACAATGTATTTTAAAATCTTGAACAGAGCTTATTTTTGCTTCTGGGTCCCTAGGAATATATTATAGGCTTTGTTTAAAATCACAATGGAAAACAGGAAAGAAAATGTGATCTGAAACTACTGACAAAGAAAAGAGAGAGGCCAAAAAAATAAGTTAGCTCCAGAAAACTGCAGGAAGAAAAAGGAAAAAAAAAAAAAAGAGTTTTAAAAGGAGAAAACAAAATGCCAGGGCACTGGCCTGAGCCAAGAGCCTTTCTGATGGGTTTATCCTACCATGAAGACCTACCCCTGCTGCTGCTTACCGTCTAAATCCTGGCTTCTCAGTTGAGCGCTTAACATGCAGGGGGTGGAGGTGAAATAGTTAAAGCAGTACCATTCCAAGGAGACAGAACGCAGATAGTTTTTCACTAGACTTGCTGTCCCAGTAGAACACTGGTAGTAGAAGATAAGAAGCAACTCCAGAAGACAGGGATTTTGCATGGTGGGGTGGCTTCATTTCAGCAATGCTCAGAAGTTGTTCTTTTATCAATGAAAACCACATAGGCTTCAATGTAATACTCAACACCAGAACTGCTGAGATCAGTCAGGTGTTTTGCAGTGTGGATTTGTCCTCTGGATTTCCCATGATTGTAGCATCCTCATCAAAGTGTAGAATGACAAATAGGAACTAGAGGTAGCTAACAGATAAAGGCTGTGCAACTTTGTTTTAGAAAAGACCTGTCTTAGGTTTGTTTTCCCAGAAGCAGATTCTGAGATAAAGATTATACTGTACAAGTGATTTTTAAAGACATGCTCCTAGGAGAAACCAGGGGAAGCAGGACAGAGAAAGGAAAGAAGACAATCGATAGTGTGATTTCAGTCCCTGCCAGTGGAGAATGGCTTCAGCCTGATCCTACAAGGGTCTCTGGAGTACAGGCTTTGCCACAGTGTGTCCTGACCCAAGGTAAGGGAGCTAGGCTTGCATATTCCCACATCTGTCCATCATTGCTAAGGACCTACCAAGGGCATCTTAAACTTCCAGAGCCTTCTGGTTCTCTGCCTGGGGTCTAGTACCCCAATGGCTCTTTTATGAAGAAGAGTCAAAAGTTCAGCATGTAGGAAACAAAAGCACACCAAAGCTGGGCCAGGCACACAGATACAGTCAAGGGGATGGAGGGGACCTGGGTGGAGAATGGACAATTTCCAGCACAAGCGCTTTAAGCGGTCACGACATAGTAACTGGAAATTTTAAGCTTAATGTTCAATCTGACACACATAAAATTTGGAGAAAAACATAAGCCAGTCCTAAATTGGAGGATTCCCTCTGTCTTGTCCTATGCCCAGCAAGGTATCTTAAAACTTTTCATTTTGTTTAATCCTATGTTCATTTATAATGTCATTCAAACATTCTAGCCATGGCCCATAAAAAGAAGATGCAAAATAAATACATGACCTAGGATGTCATGACTGCCCTTTAAAATTAGCTATTGAACCATAAAGATAATTACATACACATTTTTTAAAATGCACAGACATACACACATACCTATGTATCATATAGTCAATCAAAGCAGTGCACAGTTAAACTACTCATTTGTTACCACAGGTAAAACCAACAGCTAATTAAATGCCCTAAACTGGAATAACCAATATGAAATAATTAAGTAGTTGTGACACTCTCTAACCCAGGCTTAAAAAAGGTACATCTGTCTTGATAGAACTTGCAACGTGAGGAGAAACTCTGGGAAGCTCAGTTATCACTGCTCACAGACCCCAGGGGGCTTTGGCAGTTCCATCAGACAGCCTTATACTTGAACCCCACCCACCATGTCTCCCAGGGACAAGAATACAGCTCACCTGTAAGCTTGGTTCTTGGTTGTTCCAGGCCCGATAGACGCCTGTAGTGGTCAATCTTTGGGGCCCTCTTAGCAATGAGACATCTCACCTTTGTTTGGCTCTTTGCTTCATCCTCTAAGCCCTGTTATTCATGTACGGTCTTTACTTTGGCACACCTGGCTCCAGGAACCCATATATATGTAAAACAGGAAAATGGGGTACCTACTACCTGAGCAATATTGACTTCCAGACCACCTCTAGAAATTTCCAATTTCTTTAGTTTTCTCCTCTATCCCAGGACACTATGTTAAACACGAACCACCCAATGGCAGCCCTCCTTCCCCACAGAGGAGCACATCATTCTCAGCTGAATCATTCTTTTCCAACCAACGTGATTATCGAGAAGCAGAAATAATGATAAAATTCTCTTGGTGAAGCAAACTAACCTGTCTTCAGACATAAACCTTCTAGACCAAGAAAGACGAAGTAAAGAAGATGAGCGTGAAGTGATCTTCCATGAATACATGAAACATCAGCCTCCAATCCTTCAGCCTGCAGTGGTTTTGCACCAAAAACATGCACGATACCTAACTGGGCATTCAGTCTCTTCTAAAAATATCAGTCTAGAGGCACAGATATCAGTGCACTTTCACAATGTGAAGGAATTTTTATTTTTCCAGTCATAAGAACCAGCCATTTGGCAGCTTTGACAGAAACATAATCAACATTTAGCTGCAAAAGTTCATAGAAACTCTCCATCACCTTTTCATTTAAAAAAAAAAAGATTTGACACCGGAAAGAAAGTTATTCAAAGTGGTTCTGAGTTCCGTTTTAGCAAGTGCAAGTAGGGGAGTGGGTAATTTGAGTTTGAGAATAATTTACTGACAGACACTTTAGTAATTTTCTAACAAAATTAAAAGGATAAATAAAATGACATAGCAAATATTTAAAAGTTACAAACCACACTATTCAGTTTACAGAGCTGGGTAAGAGGGGACCTTACTTTCTTTTGGAGACTCTTGGTCTCGTTTTCAAATAGTCCACAAGCTGGATGATGCAGTCAGAAGATAGATTTTTAATCCATCAAACATCCTTTGATTGTTTTCACGTGATACTATAAGGAAATGGAAGCCTGGGGTATAATATAATCAGAAGTGCTATCGAGGAGATTTGAGTCCTTCCCACCCTCACCTTTTCTTTTCTCTTCATAGGTAAGAGCTACAGTGAAAGTTAATGATGGAAGGAAAAACAGAGTACAGCCTCGTGACATACTTTTTGACTTTTCTTCCCACTTCCAGATCTGAAAACTACTAATTCAGTCTGAGAATTAGTCCTTTGCTAATATACTCTGAGGCATTGCAAGTTTTACTTTTATACTAGTTATGCTAGTTTTCCCTATGTTTTTCTGGGTGTCAGAGTATGCCAGCGATCTTGATGCTGTATAATATGATAGTCAATAGTTGGTGTACTCAGAGATTTGAAAAAGATTTTGACGGCTGACCTAAAAACAAGGTATTTGAATTAATTAATTATTTTAATTAGGGCTTGCTTTAAAAACAAAGCTATGTTTCAGTTCAAGGTTTAGTCAAATAGTTGTAATTTATAACCTAATTAATGAGTGGCTTCATTTCTTTTCTTTGGGAACACTCATAAAGGTTATCTTCAAGTAGTGTTATCATGTGAACTTGTGCAATACACACCACGTTGATATTTATTAAATAGAAGAAGAAAGACAAACATTGTATGGTATCACTTGTATGTGGAATCTAAAAAAATGATACAAATGAACTTATTTACAGGACAGAAACAGAGCCACAGACATAGAAGACAAACTTATGGTTACCAAAGGGGATAGCAAGGGGTGGGGAGGGATAAATTAGGAGTTTGGGATTAACATATACACACTACTATAGATAAAATAGATAAACAACAAGGACCTGCTGTATAGCACAGGCAACTCTACTCAATATTTTGTAATAACCTATAAGGGAAAAGACTGTGAAAAAGAATATATATTTATATATCTATATATATATGTATAAATGAATCACTTTGCTCTGTACCTGAAACCAACACAACATTGTAAATTAACTATACTTCATTAAAAATAAAATAAAATTGGGGTCAACCATTAAAAAAAAGAAGAAGCAAAATTCCTGCATCGGTATTCAACTTATGTGAGCTAGAAGCTGTTATTCAAAATGAGTGTGTAAAGAAAAATGAGATATCTACTCCCATAAGACTTACAAAGAGAATGCATACAGAGTAACAAACAACATACAAATTAAAATGGCATAGGAGTTTGGAAGGGAGAAAGAGAAACATGAGAACCATTTCTGATAGGAGTAAAGGAGGAAGATTTCCGTGGAAAATGGCTTTGAAGCTTGGACTTGAGAGTTGGGTAGGATCATACGAATGAAAGTATTGGTGGGAGGCACATCAGACAAGGCAACAGCACATAAAAATGCAATAGAGGTAGCAAAGCTTTTCAGCCAACTGAGCCTTTTGTGATTTATCTGGAGTTGGTTGTTTTAAGTTAAGCTCACCAAAGGTCCTCAATGTGTTTGTGAATGGCTGGGCATGGCATCATAGACGGTCTTTAGAAAGTTTACTCCAATGCTCCTGTGGAGAGATGGTTGAGTAGGGAAGAAAGGAGAAGACGCAGAAACCAAGATATGTTTCTACAATGGTCCAGGTAACATTTAATGAGTGATGAAAAACAAAAGGTGCACTAGAAGAATGTCTGAGATCAAAATGGAAGAATTAAATGGGAATAGCAAGATACCTACTGATTCACATGCCACCTTAAAAAAAAAACACTACTACTTTATAGAACAGCTTTTAGCAAATACATTTATAATAATTCATGAGGGGCTGAATTATTTATGATCAAAGATAACCATGAGAGTCTTAGAGAAGTCAGGCTTGGAAATAAGTGCTGATTTTTTCATCCTTTTCAAACTTAACATCTATAAGGATATATTTAGCTTAATATTTTATATGGATAAAACTATACATACACACATCTCATTCCTAAATAATTTTTGAATTCTATATTTAAAATGATGTTTCAAAAAGGTAAGGACAGACAATAGTAGAGAACTACAGACATGGAGCTTTTAGCTTAATGGGAGGAAAATCCACAATAATAATTTTAGAACACATAGAAGCATTTTAAGCTTGGTCATTAAGAAGGAAATGTAGGAGAAAGAGCTGGCAATTACTGTATAACATATTCTCAAATGGATCACTTCAATGTGAATACACAATATAACTGGACCAAATTCTATAATTGGATTTAATGACAGTGGAGCAATGTCATTGCTCAAAACTGAAGAAAGTGAGATTTCTGCCCAACAGACAAAAAACTGGAGTCTCAATTTCCATCGACTTGGATCCTGGAAGAAAAAAAAAAACCTCAAGCATCTATTTATGCCCTTAGTGAATTTATGACTATATGAATTTATGTACCTTAGTTTAAAGCACAAACTAGGTACTGTGACTTAGGTAACATAAATAGATATTTGTGGACTTGAAAGATGAATACAAATTTCTGATATAACACGCCAAGTTTCGGCAGAGTTTCTCTGGCTTCTCAGGCAAATACAGATCTGTTCAATTTCAAAATTATGTATTATTTATTCAAGTTCTTTAATGAGTCCAGACAAGTTCACTATGCTGTCTAGTGTTCAGAAAAATCTTAAGTAGGGATTCTGTACATGACTGACCTCAATGGAGCAAGGCGTCCTTGAGTCTACCCACCATGTTCAAAACGATTTCCAATGGTGTGTTTATAAAAGTGGCTGAAGAGAATTCCCCTAGGAAAGGTAGTGATTTCTAAATGAACTTCAACTATTTTTTTTTAATGTGAATCGGGTCACACATCAACTTTTCTACAGGAGGTCACTGTTAAAGAAATGCTGGTTCCCATTACAGACAAACATCCAGCCCTCTTATAGCAAACGGAGGGCAAGTCATTTTACAGACCTGGTTGAAATGTTGTTAATTGCAGATGTGAGAATAATGAGAAATTGAGAAAGGATTCTGGAAAGGTTCTGTAAGGGATAAGTTTAGTGCTTGCAAATACCAAATACCCAACACACAGCTAGTGAATGGGCAAGTGACGTGCGGTAACAAAAAAACATTAAACATGAAGTTTGCATTTTACATTTTTAAAACCAAAGGTTTTCCAGAGTTGCCTAAGCGTTTCCTCCAAGGTCTGCATAGGAGATGACTTCTCCAGGTTAACTAGAATATCTCCCACACATGACAATGTGCTGACTGTAATGCTCATTCACTGTACAAATCTGAAGTTTGTTGTTATTATTCCTGTTTTACAGATGAGGAAAATGATGCCCAGAGAGCATATTTACTTAAAGTCACACTGTATGTAGAACAAATATCTAAGGCTGCCCCAAAAGTCCACTGAAGGAAAATAGTAGTCTTCAGGGTTTTTGATTTCTAACAGTTGAGCATTTCTATTTTGATATATACCCGTGCCTTTTTCCAATTTTAAAAACGTCCAAATAAGGGCTTCTAACCTGATTTTGATTTTTTTCTTTAAGATGATATAATCAATCATATTGACTAATATCAGTTATATAAAGTCAATTGATATAAAATCATTCATATCAGTATAATATACCAATTTTTGAAAAGACGAATTATTGGATCCAGTATGCCTTATTTTTATTTTACTGTACAATTTTAAAACATCAATTTCATAATAAACTAAATTATATTTACTCATAAAACATGTGTCAATTATTTATTTTATTGCTTTTTTTAAAGAAAAAATGAAAATATGGTAATTAAATGAGATTTTTTAACCCAATATGGATTATTGTTTTGGATAGGTCTGGACTGATACTATGAATTCCTATGCAACATGTTGGTAAATGATCAAGTTTTTAAGACTCGAGATATTAAAATCTTAAGAAATTTGAATTTCTAAGGTGGTTGGCACAATTTCTAAACTGAATATTTGACAAAAGTCAAATAACAAAGCATTATTTTATGGAATCAAAATGAATTCAAGTGGAAGGTGAAACAGCTCTACCATAAGATGGGGGATAGGTAAATTTCTGACCCTTTCTCCTTTGATTTACCATGTGAAAAAATTCAAGGAAAAAAAAAAAAAAATTCAAGGAACACGAGAACCAGAATCAACACGTGACATTTATGGCTCTAAACCACAAATACAGAACAAAGCAAAAAAAGATGAAGTCTAGACTTCAAGAGAGAGAACAAAAAAAATCAATCTGATTTACCCCTCAGAATCACAGTGAGCATCAGTATTTGGGACACCCAGTGTCTTGGGGGGTGACACTTGGGGCTCTAAAAGCATTGGGTACTTTCCAAGGAACGATTACACGTGCAGGTCCCACCTCCATTTCCTATTTCATGCTGACTCTTGATCCATCACCACAGGAAGTAAGAGGTATATTTTCTGGAAATGTTCAAGACCAGAAGATATCAAACCCAGTAGTCATTTGGAGAGAAGTAATTGACTAAATTGGAGTTTAGTAAAGATCAATAAAATAACTGAAAGTTTCCAGTCTTCCTCCCAACATCTAGGTCTATGTCGTCAAATGCAGTAGCTATTGGCCAGATGGAAATTAAATACAATAAAAACCCAGTTCTTTAATTGCAGTAGTCACCTTCCAAGAGTTGAACAGCTACATGTGGCCCGTGGTCACTGTACCAGACAGCCCAGGTATAGGACATGCCGGTCATCACAGAACAGACAGTTCTACTGAACAGCAATGCAGAAATGAGCAATCTGTTACAGCCACCAGAGAAAAGATTAAATGGGGCCTCCCAATAACATCCGAAAGCTCCAAAATAAGAGTTACGTTAGTCTTCCAACAAAAAATAACTCAGTCTTATCACCCTACATTGCTGACCTTACCACCACCATTCACACAAGGCATCAAATTAGCCTTTCCATGATTTACTCTTGAAAATGAATTTAAAGACGATGATCATGAGACATTTGAGAAAACCTTCCAACACGGAAGACAGAGCTCTAAACAAAAACAAAAACTAAACACACACACACACAAATGCACACACACACACCCCCACACAGGAAATGCAGAGGAAACAGGAGCAGTGCAGGGAATGGAAAAACATTTAATTTCCATGATAGATAACAGAATATATTCATGCATTAAATTAGAAGAAGATGCTGTTAAAAAGGAATATTCAAATGCAAGAAAAATCCCTGAGAAATTATAAATAAGGACATATACATGCAAAATGTAGCCAAAAATGTTAAAGATAAACTCCAGAATATATCCTCAAAATTAAAAACAAAAACAAGCCAAAGGTATGAACAAGAGATGAAAAGATAAGAAAATGAAAGCTTAATCCTACAGAGCCCACATCTGAGTAATGGGAGTTTGAGAAAAAAAGGAAATCCTGATATTTTCCTGAATATAGAAAGTTGTAGTAGAAGCCGAGGGAATACTTATTATTTGTATTGTTGGTGTCATTTCTTAGGAGCATTTTATCATTATTACTATTACCATGTATGTGACTAACATTGATAAAAATTAAAATAATAATAATTATTTAAAAACCCACAAACGATTTTACAAAATGTAGTTGAATCCATATATTACACTGGCTGAATAACCAAGTTATTTATAAGGTACATATTTGAGATCAGTTCCTCAGTGTAAACCCGAAAGATTTTTCACTTTAGAAAAACAGATGATAAACCATGGACGAAGACAGATCTGAATTTTTCCTGCTGACTCATTTGCATGAATAAAGTAAAACATTCAAAACCTCCAGAAAGATAAAAACTCCAGCTAATGAGGCCATTTGTGCAAATTCATTAGCCTGAATACTTCCAATTGATTAGCACAAGGTGTTACAAGGAAACCTCAAGAGTAAAAAGTAACATATAAATTTGGAGGCTGCTCTCTCAGAATGGAGAAAACCCCTGGGGACGAGGACTGGGGAGTTAAGAAAAGCATCTGGCCTCCTTTGTAAATGAAAATCTCTAAAAAGCAACATACACTAGTACTCACAAGTCTGGATTAGAGCAGATGCTTCACTTTTATAAGGTTGCTAAATGTGAAACCAGTTAAAGAAAGCAAAATTTAATGCTAATTATTTATAGAACGTTAGGAATGATCACATCATTTTTGTTCACAAGCATCCAGAGATGCTGTGCTCCCTACCATGCCGGGTAACTGCAGTCATTAGTGACCTGTAAGACGCATCTGACCCTTAAGACGATTGCAGCTGTCCCTTCCTCCAGCAAGCTTGAACAGATCAGCCCATACAGGGTAATGAGATGCTCCAACTAAGGGTTCCCAGGCATCCTTACACATCCCATTTGGAGAACGCCCACGATATTATAATGATCTCTTCGTTTCGTCCCTGTTCTCCATGATACTTTATGTTCAGAGACCTTATTCACTGTTGTACCCAGAGCTACTAATAAACTGTCTAGAACACCTTGGCGGGTGGACAAAAGTGATGGAAAAAAATGGATGGAAGAGGGAACTCTTCATTTCAGAGACAAGGCAATGTAGTACTAGAGGCACAAATACCAGCCCAGGGTCAGTTAGGAGGAAAACCAGGAGCAGAACTTAGGTCTCCTGCTTCCCTGCTTATTGCTTTTTCTAAAGTATTAAAACAGAACTCAGCGCACATTCAAGGGTCACAGAAAAATGATCATAACTTTCTCCTCCACTACTTGTCCTCCACGACACTTAACATCTGCAGACAAAAAAGATGTTTACTGTTGAGATAAACCCAGCTTACCCCTTGCAGCTCCTGTCTTTGATGGCTCTGTCAATACCAGGAATACCCTGCCTGTATCTTTACCTCAAACAAACATACTATCACTCAGGGTCCAGCTTAAATACAATCACATTCAGTTACAAAAATAAAAATAAATTAAATAAAATCGAATAGTTTCTATGTACCAAGCAACAGAGAAGACCAAAAGATGGATAATGAATAGCCTCTCTTGGGGCTTCCCTGGTGGCGCAGTGGTTGAGAATCTGTCTGCCAATGCAGGGGACACGGGTTCGAGCCCTGGTCTGGGAAGATTCCCACGTGCCGCGCCGCAACTACTGAGCCTGCGCGTCTGGAGCCTGTGCTCCGCAACAAGAGAGGCCGTGATAGTGAGAGGCCCGCGCACCGCGATGAAGAGTGGCCCCCGCTTGCCGCAACTAGAGAAAACCCTCGCACAGAAACGAAGACCCAACACAGCCATAAATAAATAAATAAAAAACAAATACTTTAAGGAATAGCCTCTCTTCAAGAAGCATACAACTGAATTAAGTGATGAAAAGGTTGATAATATCTAGAGTGGTAAGAGGTAAGAAAAAAACATTTTTGCACATAGCTGGTAGGGATGTAAATCAGTTCCACAGTTTCGTTTCATTTTGAGGGGTCAGGATTTGGCACTGTCTTGCAAGTTAAAAGTACCTGTCCCCTCAGAACCAACAATTTTGCTTCTAGTAATTTCTCATAAAGATATTCTCCTATATGTGTTCAATGTTTTATGTACATTAACGATGACTATGGCAGTTTTTGTAACAGTCCAAAACTGGTAAAATAAGTTTTCCTTTATAGGATGACATAACATAAATTGTATTATATCAATACAGATACTATTTTATGTGTGAAAAAGAATGAGCTAGTTCTCTATGAGCTAATGGAGAAGAAAACTCAAACATCAAATGTAACCCCAGCAAAGTACAGAACAATATGTCTAATATGATTCCATTTGGTTAAAACTATACATGCAAAGCCACCATTGCATACATTAAAATTATCAAAATATAATCAAAGAGTACAAGTCGTGATCAATTGTCTCTAGAAAGTGGATTCCAGGGTGTGGGTAGGGATCGGTCTGTACTTTTCGGTGTTTATTCTCCAATATTTGAATTTTTTAACCACACACAGCTAAGAAAGTTTTTTAAAGTCTGTGGATATTTACCTAGTTGATGGGAAGGTGATATGAATATTGGAGAAAGAGTAAATGAGATAGTGATATTTGACAGAGGCCTTCACGGGTAGGTGCTGTTTCAATGGCAAAGATAGTAGAAGGATTCTGTGCAGAGTAAACTATACTCCCAGCACATGGCAGTGAGCCATGGCTATCAGATTCACTCCAGCCAATGAAAAACGTGTGGAAGTGCATCTGATACTCAGGCTGAGGCAGTGAAAGCCCTCGTATAATCTGATTCCATCACAGAGAAAGAGTTGGTAGAAAGCATTGCTGAATAACTTCAAGGAGAAAGCTGCTCTGTTGTGTCACGTGAATCCTCAAGAATGAAAAATAAACTTTCCCTGTGTAGGACTTCCCAGGTGGCACAGTGGTTAAGAATCCACCTGCCAATGCAGGAGACATGGGTTCAAGCCCTGGCCCGGGGAGATTCCACATGACTCAGTGCAACTAAGCCCATGAGCCACAACTACGGACGCCCGCATGCCTAGAGCCCGTGAGCCACAACTACTGAGCCTGCGTGCCTAGAGCCCATGCTCCACAACAAGAGAAGCCACCGCAATGAGAAGCCTGCGCTCTGCAACAAAGAGTAGCCCCCGCTCTCCGCAACCGGAGAAAAGCCCACGAGCAGCAATGGAGACCCAATGCAGCCAAAAATAAATAAATAAATAAATGTATTTAAAAAAAAAAAAGAAACTTTCCCAGTGTAAAACCACTGTGATTTGGGGGTGTTTGTTACTAGAGTCAAGCCTAGCCTGAACGATACAGATGACATCAGAAGAGGAAATAAATTCTATATAAGGAAAGGTTTTAAAAATGGAGGTCTATATTTATAACAGTGAGTGTCTCTGTGTGTAGAAGGACAGAGAGAGAAATGCTAAGAAAGTGACCTGGAGTTGAAAGGTAAATGAAATTGACCACCAAAATGAAAAGTTACCTTCCATTTGTTTAGATTGGTACATTGCTGAAAGTTTTCTATTTGTTTGTTTGTTTATTTGTTTTGTTTTGTTTTTGCTTTAAGTGTGAAGTGACATGATCAAAGTTTAGGAATTTCAATTACTTGGGAAAATTAGCCTGGCAGTGCTATGCTGAGAAGGATATCTAGTTTGGGAAATGCAAGAGGGGTACTCAGCAAAGAAGGGAGAAATGAGAAAGGGAAAAGTAGGAATGTTTTGTGTTTTAGAATCCAAGGACAAAGGAAGAAATGGGTGGTTCCCAGTGTGAACCAAGGAGGTGAAATAAGGTGGCCTTCTGAGGATTAAGTGATTCTGGTGATTAACAGATAAACTCTGAGAAAGTAATTTGTGTAAGAAAGTAGGTTCTCAGAGTGTGAGCAGTGAGTGGGTGGTAGGAAACCGGGTCACTTGGTGTAGGAAACTCTAAAGAAAGGGGAGAAATGGGAACAGCTTGAAGAAAATTTATTATAAAAGTTAAAGAAAATTTAGTTAATTTTTAAAATATTTACTATTTGTTCAGGCAGGGGAGATAAAGAAATATTTGTGGACATAGAGGAGTTATACCAGGAGGATAGAAACAATGTTAGACGGCAGTGATTCACAGCATTCCCTGTAATAGGGAGGATTCATATGGGATCTGTTTCTTTTACTTTCGCCTTTGCATTCCATTGCTTTTGCTACAAGTTAAGAATGTTGCCTAGAGCCTGAAATATATAGAAGAGCCCATTCTCAAGGCTCTGATCTTTAAGGGGATAACAGGTTTCTATTTACATAAAGATAAAAAGTTGCAGAACAGAGAATAACATTTGTCTTGTTGCAGGTTTACAGGAACGCCCGGACCTGAACTAAACAGAGAGCTGCAAGAACAAAGGATTCCAACACCAAGAGGTCTGCAACAACCGACCACACCCCCTCCCCTTTTAGTATCAAAGAAGCCTGAATTCTAACTCCGGGAAGATGGTTCTTTGGGACAGTAGTCCACCACCTTGGTCTGCTGGCTTTCTGAAGAAAGTCGCTATTCCTTAGCCCAACAACTCATCTCTCAACTTATTGGCCTGTCATGCAGTGAGCAGTCCGAGTGGCACTTGGTAACAATCGCCCACACGTGAGCGATGGGTAAAATCAAATACACGGGTGAAGAGAGTAGCTGTGAGCACATGTGACACAAGCAAGAAGCATGAGAAAATGGGCGAAACCACTGAAAGATTCTGAAGCAAACAGGGAACTTACATGGAAATTAACCTTGGTCTTAACACTTCATAGTGGAAACAATAGGTGTGCCTTTTTCGTCAGAGTATGGGGGCTGCAAGTTGTTGAGAAGTCAGAGAATCACTGGACAGGGCAGTGTGGGAGTCGGGGACATGTAATTTCCAGGAACAGACAGGGAGTTAGGAAGGAAGAAACATAAGGATAACGGAGCCTCCCTGAGGGTTCAGATACAAAGAGGAAGGATTTGTATTGGACCCAATACTGATGTTTGCTAATATCTCCAAGTAGGCACTGCAGCCTGTGGACAGAGTGCAGAAAACAAAATTGGCGTCTCCTTGGGCTTAAATTGAGTGAGAAGAATAAGACAAAGGTGTGACTCATAGCAAGGTTATCACTGAATTTTCCAAATGCCTGGCCACAAATATGAAGGAATTTTAAATGTGTTGACCATCAGTGATGTGCAAACAAACAGAGGGGCTAGCAGAATGGCAGCGATAGACAGCCTAGGTAATGAAGCTTTTCCTGATCGCAGTAAAGAGATCACTCCCTCTGCAGGTGTCTTCCAGCATTTTTGTCTGACTCACTCCCATGGCTTTATGACTCTCCGTGACTCAGTTTCTTCATCTGTAAAATGATCATAGCCAGCACCATAGGGTTCATGTGAAGATTGTTATTTTTATCTCACTTAATCATTACTACCATTGGGTGAGTTAGGGATTATCATTAACAGATGAAGAAACTGAAAGATTCTTACTATGATCTGTAAGGATTTTGTTAAAATAATTGAACATAAACATGCCATGATAACAGCCTACTCGACTCAATACTATCCCTATCCGCCACTGGATGAATCAAATGCAAGATGATTCATGTATACTACATAGAGGAAAACCACATAATGTACACCTTAGAATGTGCAGACTAAACCGGTTACTGTCTTTCCGGCACCTCCATCAAGTCCCCGACTTTCTCTTCCCTCCTCTGTTCCCTGAGGGGCTCACTCTATAGATTCCATCACCTGCATCCTTTCCACCTGACTCTTAGTTGTGTTTGGCCCATGGAGGCACCAACATGAGAACAGAGGGCAGGAGGAGCGAGAGGTAGAGTCTGTCTTCCCAGCTCCCTCTGAAGGTTCACACCACCCCGATGGTGATGGCTTCTCTTTGCGACTCTAGCTGAAGCCCTGCTTCCCCCTGCCCAGCCCAGCTCTCCCAGGCTCCAGCAGCGTGACTTCTTCCCCACGTCTCTTTGGCCAGGTGTGGTCATGATGCCATCTCTGGCTTGCTTCATTCAGCACTGTCCTCACCTCTGAGTGTAGTCCTTTGATTAATTGTCTCCTAGGAAACGCTTTTGGGTAGATGTTTTTCCTATTGTTACCCTGAGTGTATATGAAATACATTTTATGTACAAAATGGAACATCAGTAATACATTTTAGATCCAGAGGTGACTCTGGAATGCATCTGAAATAGATGAAGAAACTGAGGGCTGGAGATGTAGTAAATTGGCTCCCAGGCTGAAAAACTATTAAGAGCAAAATGGAAAAGGGGCAGAGCTCCCAACTCCCAGAACAGAAGATTTGTGCCCCATCATGTGGGCTCCCTCATAGGGGGACCTGAACTGGAAAACAAAAGATTCTGATTAGAGGAAGCAGCTGCAAGACAGTGACTGCGGCTTCTATTAAATAAATTCCACTCTCAGACCTTTCCACCCCATTGTCAGAACATCCCTACCAACTCTCTCTGTGGAGATAATTAGGATTTAACCTCCACGTTGGAGGTAGAAGGCTGCTAGCTTTCAAAAAGAAATGTTACTTAAGGGTCAAAACTATTTTCTTCTGATCAATTCTGCTGCAAATGGATGAAGTTTCTTAAATCTGCTTCTTGTGTCAGAGTGGAGGGGTATCTCTCGCCCTCTCTTGTATACTTATAGCAAATCATACACCATCAGGCAAAGTTGAGGAATGCAGTCTTTAATTAAAACAATTCTTCAATTCTGATGCATTTACAGAGCGGAAAATTTATTTACATTAATCAATATTAACTTCCTAGCTATGTTTTGTTCTCCCCAAAATTATTCTTAAAATTGATGGTATACACAATATTGGATAGTATCTTAAATACGTACCACACACACACAGAAATGTATACAGACATATACACAAGTATATACAGACATATACACACAAATTAGTTCTTAAAAACTAAGATAAAATCGATTATTCTACAATAAAAATGATGAACATTTATTTATTGTTTAGTTGGGGAAGCATTTGCATTAATGAGTTTATTGAATTTTCCGACAACTGGAAGAGGCATTTAATAGGTGACAAAATTGAAGCATATTGACATTAATAAAACCAGCCTAGGGCTTCCCTGGTGGCGCAGCGGTTAAGAATCCGCCTGCCAATGCAGAGGACACAGGTTCGTGCCCTGGTCCGGGAAGGTCCCATATGCCCCGGAGCAACTAAGCCCGTGTGCCACAACTACTGAGCCTGCGCTCTGGAGCATGTGCTCCTCCGCAACAAGAGAAGCCACCACAATGAAGAGTAGCCCCCGCTCGCCGCAACTAGAGAAAGCCCGCTTGCAGCAACAAAGACCCAACACAGCCAAAAATAAATAAAAATTAAAAAATAAATAAATTTATTAAAAAAAAACCAAAAAACAGCCTAAGCTAGCACAGCTAATACGTCAAGAACTGCAAGTGTGAACCTAGGTCTTCCTATATAAAAAGTGTACGCTATTTCCATTTTTCTGGTGCTCTACAATCAATACACTTATCACAGTACTCCACAGAGGATAATTGTGTTGACGAGGCCAAAGGATGTCCTCTGTCAATCGTTTCTTTCAAGTCCCTACATCTTCTTGGAGAACCCTCCCATCCTCTAGCCCTTAAAGGGACAGCACCCCTCTGGTCAAGCCCCATTTCTTCTGGGAATCTATATTTGGTTCTTGGAGATACTGGTTTAAGTTCTCTTGGTGCTTAAATGGAAGCATCATGTGGGAGTGTGAACTGGAGGCCATGTGCATGTAGGACCAGAGAGACCTGGCTACAGAGACAGAGAAAAAAATGCTTATCTCCAGAGAGAAACATAGACGAGAGACCACTTAGTTCTAGAGAGAGAGAGGAATCCAGGCCCCTGATGGCTGTCTGGTCTCATCCCTGTAAGAGGCTTGATTGTTGGTCCTGCATTTGAGTTCCATGAGATGTCCCTTTATTCTTCCAGTAAAATACTTCCTCCTTTTATTTAGACAAGTAAGTTTGAATAGTATTGTGTTACTTGCAACCAAGTGACCCATATGCAAAACTATAAATTTTAGGAATGTCATTACGAACATGAATTCTGGATGTTGTTGGTTATTACATCACAAGCATTAGTGGGATGACAGATAACCGACAATGTAGGATTAGCAGATAGTGGTTAAAACTGTGGGCCTAGATTCAGAATACCTAGGTTCAAACCTCCGCATAAATGTAACACAAAACAAGTTATTTTTACCTATTCTGCTTCTGCTTCTTTTGCTGTAGAATATGGAAAATAAAATAATGTGCCTGAAAAGGTTGTTATGAAAATAAATTAACATGTGGAAATCAGTTACCAACATAACTGACCCAAAGAAGAGCTCCAAAAATGTCAGTTGTTGTTTTTCTTGTTATAAAACTCTGATCAAATCCACAGTTAATTTCCCTGCCTTGCTCTTTAGACAAAGCTTCACTTTTGGTTTCATGTAGAAGCATCAAAATCCCACCTACAGATGAAAGTAGTTTCAAATTCAGTTGTGAAATAAAATCAAGGTCTGCCATAGTCATCGTTTTAACATGTACAGTTACTACTTTATCTTTGTTTAAATTTCCAATACGCTTCATTCATTCTCCTAAGAATGGCTTGGGATGATGAGACTTCACTGAAGTGGGGTGGGGGGTGAGGGGGAATCTTTCTAAACATCTTGTCAATGATACGTCCGACAACTCTGGGATGTAATCAGGCACCGCCTATGAAAATGACTGTGCCATCTTTCCTAAATGTAAATGACTACCAATCACTTTCACGAGGAGTAGCTATGGCGTTGTTTTCCCAGCTGTGCTAAATAGAATTGGGCTAAATCATTTCACTTGCTCTGTCCCACATCCCAAAGAAGGTGTTTTCAGAAGGAGGTTAGAATAAGAGAAGAATCCACATTTCCGCAATGAGTAAAACCTTCTGGTCCGCACAGGGATTTGCCCACCGCATCAGCCTCATTAACACACAGCTCCAGCCAACTGAGCTAAATAATTAGGGTCAGCTATAGATAGAATTACCATTAATTGTTTTCAGATTTCAATCTCTGGGCCTTTCATTCCAGGATCCCTAATTAAAATAAGGAAGAAAAAAGTGCTCAGAAATGTAGAGTCAATTTATGCTTCATAATCATCTACTAGCAAGCCAAATGGCTCATTTATGGAGGATGTTATCCAAATCAGGTTTTCCAGTAGTAAATACTCAAATTCCAGGCACTTGAGAAAAATGTTGCTAAATAAACTCCAGACACCACTGTTTTGTCTAGTTAACACGTCTTCCCACCCTTCTTTTGGGAAAAGTTCCACCCCCTCAGGGATAGGAGTAGTTGAATCAGCTAAGCCTCTAAGTGTACCTTGGCCCATGGTGCTCATATCCATTGGTCTGAAGTGTCAGAATAGAACCTAAGAGGTGCCGGTAATATTCATCTCTGGGATTCTTTTCAAGAAGAAGCTAAGAGAGAATGTGTTCTTGACATTGTGGTCTTGGAACTATTAATATATAAGCTATATTGGCTTGCAGCCATTTCCAAAGCCATACAAAGAGAAATGAAACCCACATGCAGAGAAAAACAGAGATGAGAGGCCAAGAAGGATGAAAAGAGATGCCTGATGGCATTTGAATCCCCCCCCTTTCATCTGTCCCTATCTTTACTCATACCATTCCCAATGACAAGGCTTTTAAATTTCCCATTTTTCTTAAACTTTTCTTTGCCTAATCTAACTTGGGTTTCTATCATTTGCAATCAAAATGTCTTGACTGATAAGCCACCACACCAGAATTACTTTCTTTAAATATTGTTGAGGCTTGCTTCATTTTAAAGACCCTAAAATTATAGGGACAATTCAGGCAGCAGTCATACCTAGAGAAAAGATATACATGTAAATGTACGCATAAACCTAAGACTAGGTCTTCGTAAAGGCACCACCATAAGCTTCTAGGAGATTGGACAGGCATCATACAGCCAACTATATAGTCGACTAGATAAGAACATAAACATCAGGATATGATTCTAAAACTCTCATTACATTTACCGGCTTCAAGAATAAAGCATGATGATGATACTAACTTTTACTGAGTTGCTACAATGTGCCTTTATATCTATTACCAGATTTAATCCTATAACAGCTCTGTTAGGGTGAATTAGTTATCTACGGAGGTATGACAATTTAACTACAAATTTAGTCGCTTAACACAACATGCATTTATTATCTCCCAGCTTAGCTGGGTCCTCTGCAGGACTGCAAACAAGGTGTCAGCCTGGGATGCAGTCTCATCTGAGGCTTAGATGGGGAAGGATCTATCTCTTGACTCACTTGGCTGTTGGCTGCATTCAGTTCTTGTGGGCTGTTGAACTGGGCCTCATTTTCTTGCTGGTTGTTGGCCTAAGGCTACCCCCAAGTTCCTTGTCATGGGGATCTCTCTCTAAGCAACTCACAACAGGGCAACCTGCTTCTTCAAAGCTAGCAGGAGACAAAATCTCCTTGCAAGACTGGTGTTTCGATCATATGTAACATAATCATGTTTGTCCTGTCACCTTCGCCATATTCTGCCGGATAGAAGTACAAACATAGGTCCTGCCCACAAGGTAGGGCTCATGGGAGCCACCCTAGGGTCTGCCTGCCACAGAGGTAAACATCATTATTTCTTATTTTATAGAGGGGGATGCTGAGGCTTCCTTAATAGACAAGTGACAACGCAGACCTATGCTACAAATCCGGCAGTTTGCTTCCACTGTGCTCCTCTTTATGGGAAAAAGAAAAACAAACTACATATGGCAAGTTCAATACCAGTCTCAGACCTGACGTTTACCAGCTGTGTGAGCTGGGACAAAAGTCTTGATCTCTCTGATCTTCACTTTACTCTTTCCTTCTGTAAACAGAAATGATAAATAAAAGCATTTCTGGCTTTTTGTGATGGTTAAATGGCATGATGTCTACAAGTATACTTTGAAAGGCTAAAAATAGTGTGTGAAAAATATTACCCTGTATCCCTGTGTTATAGAATGAAGATATAAATGAAATTACTCTAAATTTATTTTTCTCCAAATAAGTAGGTACTGTGTTTACTATGAGTTGCTACAGCTCTATGCACTTACATGGTCAAAGGCCAATAAATCATCCACTGCTTTCTGCAACAGTGACACCAAGTTCAGTCTTATTCAACAGAGGGAGATGGCGAGAAAAGTATCTGAGGACACATGATGCTTCACCATCACCAAGACATGATACTCGAGAACCCTGCCTAGAAGGACAGATGGGCTTATCCAAATTTACCCCTATTCTTCTGCTTGTCGTAGGCCACAATACTTCTATAACGGCTACACCTAGAGAGATCTTTGGTAACAATGGATGGGAAAATGAAGGAAATTCACATCTAGTGAGCATGTCCTATAGGTTACCATTGTTCTAGGCAGTTCATGGATGCGATTTCATTTAACCTTCAGAAACTCTCTGAAACAGTCATTATTAACTCTAATTTCCAATTAAGAAACTAAGAATCAGAGACGCGTATAACTTTCAATATAGAATTCAAATCCAAGACTTCTTCAAGTTGGACAAATGGAGGAAATACATATTTAATTACACACACACACAATGTGTCACAGTGGAATTCATTCATTTATTCAGTTATTAAATCGCCATGGAGTAATTGAGCTCTTATAATATATTAGTCACAGATACATAAAAGCAATGGGAAGTCAGATTCAACGTCACAGCATTTTGAAAGAGAAACCATTGACTTGGGACTCAAAAGGCATCCATCCTGCATCTGGCTGTATTGCTAACCAGCCGTGTGTCCAAGTCAACTGATTTAGATTCTGTAGTCCAAGCCTTGTAAAAATGGTGTCTATCCCCTCTGCCCTGTTTTCACAAAGCAGATACGGGTATCAAATTAATTAATATACCTGAGAAAATAAAGCAGTATAAATGTAAGGAATTATCACAGTCATGGATAAACAAATCCAATCTTGGACCTTCTTAGCTTTGAGTAATGGTCAAAAAACAAACATCCTCACACAAAATCTTCTTTTAGCAGAGTACTTGAGAACCCACTCTCTGTATTGAAGATGACAACTTTGAAGCACATTTAAATCAAAACAAATAAGGAAACAATAACAACAGTAACAACAGAACAGACACGGAACTGACTGGGCTGGCCCCCTGAAAGGAAAGCCCTGGATAGGGGTGGAAGGCCCTTGTCACAAGGAGAGTTCAAGCCAAGGCTTATCACTGGGGCAGATTCAGGTTTTGTGGGGCCTCAAGTGCAAGTTTATACCATTTTGGGGAGTATTTTTAAGAAAAAGAGCACATGCTTTCAAATATTAAATTAGATTAGAAAAAGAATATTTTTTATAATGAGAAAATGTACAACAAACTCCAAATTAAACTAACAAAAAAACACAACTGACAGACACCACGAACATTATAAAATTCATAAAAATGATGTTTTTATTTTTTTGTTTGTTTTTCTGTTTTTGTTTTTAAAAGAAACCATTGTTTTCCTTAAAGATTTCCTATAATAAAAATTTTTTCAGTCATTTGTGGCCATTTTTAAATAAAATATTTATATTTTACTATAAATAGCAAAAAAAAAAAAAATCCACTGAGGCAAACATACATTCTTCAACACAAAGAACATTTTAAAGCTCAGATTTGAGCTAAACCTAGTAGTAGAGATCTTATTATTTATGCTTTCTTTTTTAAGATATGTTTTTTAAATTAACCTACTTGATAACACTTTTTTCCGCCTCTACATCCTTTGGATACATACTCTTTAATTGCCTCTTCACATGGCAATGATGTTATAATTTTCAGTGAAGAGATTAAAGAAACAAGATCAGTTTTTCCTCTGGTATGGTTGACTGATTTTTAAAAATAATAATTTTTTTATTTACAAAACAGAAACAGACTCAAAGACTTAGAATGCAAACTTATAGTTACCAAAGGGGGAGGGGGAGGGGAGGGGGAAGGGGAGGGAAAAACTGGCAGTTTGGGATTGACACGTACACACTCCTATACTTAAAATAGATAAAAGGACCTACTGTAGAGCACAGGGAACTCTGCTCAACAGTCTGTAATAACCTAAATGGGGAAAGAATTTGAAAAAGAATAGAGACATGTATATGTATAACTGAATCACTTTGCTGTACACCTGCAACTAACACAGTATTGTTAATCAACTATACGCCAATATAAAATAATTTTAAACATAAAAATATAAAAATATAATTAAAAATAATAATTTTTGAACAGTTTTTCCTTCAGCTTAAAACCAATTCCCCATTGGCAATATAAGGTACATTTTTAGGACTGTTGCCAAATCTGGGGCACTTCTATTAAGTTTCTTTTCTATTTGGGCTATAACATTCAGAGGTATTTTCTAAAGACTAGTATCTGGCTTCATACATTTCACACCTCGTTTTTCCTCTCTGTTGCGCACAACTTCAGTGACAGGCTTTTTAGAATTGGCTCATACTGAGATCTAAACATTTCTGTTATGTTTCTCTCTGTGTTACTGATGACACAGAAGAGATCCCAACATGACAGGAAGTTTGGTCAAGAAGACCCTTAATGAGCTTCCCATTGTTGTAATGACATCAACTTCTGCTCTTTAATTCATTAAATGGACCTTTGAACTCTGGAAGCAGTAAACAGGCAGACGTGTATTATCAAACAGGGGCAGAGAGAGAACATTGGGGTTGAACACTGGAGCTAAGCCTGTGGATGAATCCTAGACCCCTGCTTTGTAAGGGAACGGTCACCCTTGTCCTCAGCTCCTCCTCAGGCCACAGCTATGGTTATTTCAGCCCTCAATCCTTGCCCCTACATCCTAAGGTTACTGTGCGAAGAAACCACGTATACTAGTTGGGAGAAGCACACTGCTCTAACAGCTAGTCCTCAAACATAAGAATGACTCAAATACAGGGAAGGTTTAATTCTTATGCACAAAACAATGCTGGTAGGGTGAGCAGGTCGGAAGTGAGACTCTCATCCGTGTGGTCACTCAGGGACCCTGGATGACAGAGATACTATCAGCTTCACCATGTAGCTTCCGAGGTCACTCTCTTAGTCTGCTAGGGTTGCCAGAAAAAAAAAAATACCACAGACTGGGTGGCTTAAACAACAGAAATTTGATTTCTCACAGTTCTGGAGGCTGGAAGTCCAAGATTAAGGTGTCAGCAGGTTTGATTTCTCCCGAGACCTCTCTCCTTTACCTTGCAGACGGCTGCCTTCTTGCTGTGTCCTCACTGGCCTTTCCTCTGTATGTGTGTAGCTGTACTGTGTCTCTGTGTCCTAATCACCTCTCCTTATAAGGACACCAGTCAGACTGGATTAGGGCCCACCCTAATGACCTCCTCTTAGCCTAATTACCTCTTTAAAGGCCCTGTCTCCAAATACAGAGGTACGGGGGGGTTAGGGCTTCAACATGTGAATTGAGGGTACAATTTAATCCAAAACAGTTATCCCTCATATTGGTTCATGTTGAGATCTAAACATTTCTGTCCTGTTTTTCTCTATGTTACTGATGACACAGAAGGTCCAGTCACACAGAAGTGGAAAGAAATATGGAGAGAAATAACAGTGGGTGGCTTTTTATCAGCCAGGCCCAAAGTACAGGATGATCAAATCCAGTCCCACTGCTTCAGCTGAACTCAGACATGGGCCTGTCCTCACACGGAAAGCTGGGGAATTAGTACCCCTAGGTAGCCGCCTCCTAGCAAAAGTTCACACAATGCAAGGCAGGACACGTTTCTGGTGAACACGAAGGCATCTCTGTCACAGCTCTGTATTCAAATCTGCAGGCTCCTTATTAATATGTGGCCGGGAACTCACAAAGCAAGAACTCAACAGATATGATTTTATTTCATTTAGCTTCTGTTTTCCTGCCCTCATCTCCTAATTTTATTGATCTTGCCATCTAGCCATATCCTTGACCCTTTTTTTCAAACTTCAAAAGTCTAGAGTTTCATTGTTTTTGCAGTTTTCCTTTTGCTTTATCTTTCATTCTGCATTTAAAAAGCTTTGGATGCTTAGGTTTCAGGTAGCCAAACCATATTATAATAACGCCTCCTCTATCTACTTTCTGGAGAGAAAAGCGGTCTAGAATGAGGGGAAAATGTGTGTGTGTGTGTGTGTGTGTGTGTGTGTGTGTGTGTGTGTGTGCTGAGAGAGCTGTAGAGAAAACTGATCAATTTGAAAAGACCTCATTATTCAGTGAAAGAGGGGAAAAGGCATAACAAGCTAATCTCAACTCTTGGCGTCAGGAATCTGAGCAGTTGTATTTACCTAGAATTTGAACAGATAACTTTTTGAAAGGCTAATCAGAATTAATGAATAGAAAAATTAAGGGCTAAAATTAATGCATGGAAAACAGGAAAAGAAACATTATAATCAGGCATCAAGTTTGCTCTATTTAAATAAGCTGAAATCTATTAGAATTCAAAAAATAAAAATCACCTTAAGACTACCCTCCCCCTTAATATTAAAAACTAAATGAATAAAAGAACCAAGAAAAGGAAATCTAATAGTAATTATATAATGTGCATGATGGGATGAAAATAAAGGTCAGTTGAAGGGGTGAGAACACACAGCATGAGGTGATTTGAGAATTCGGGGCGGGGGGGCACAATTCATAATTTTTTTTTGCAAAGGAATCTGGGTAACAGAATCAGGGCAAGGATTGACTTAATTCTTGTTTACTGTTGGGAATATACAGACATCTGACTCACTGATAGGGCTAAATTAGCTGCTTCTCCACTGATGCTAAAGATACCCTTCAGTACCTTCTGCTAGAAAATCAATTTCCTTGCAGGAGAGTTTTGAAGAAAGCTGGGGGACCTTCTACTCTTATGCTAAGTAACTAGTCATAGCAAAACACACTTATATTCCTAAAATGACCTCTACAAAACACAGCACCTTTAGTCTTGCAAATCACAAATCCTTTCAATCTAATTAGTTTTACCATTTAAAAAATTAAAAAACAACTCAGGTATTCCTGCTTATTTCTTATTGCTTGTTAGTATTTAGTAAATGGTTTGTTAAAATGTCTCCAAACAACAGTGAACAGCTCTGGAAATATATGCATGTGTGTGTGTAAGGCTCACTCATATCTGGTGTCTAAGAGTATAGAACAAAATAATCGTCATGATATTTGTAGCTTTTGATAAACAAGACAGAAATTACCAACATAGGTCACTTTGAAGCTGGAATTTCAATGTGTTATAAAAGAATATGTACATTTTCATGACTTATGAATCTGCAGTAGAGTTCTTTATTGCAGCAATATCCAAATTATTACTTCCTCTTTGCTGATTATTTTCTGAAAGGCCTCAAAAAAGTCAGAAGGCACCCCATCTGACTAAATCACTAGAACATTGATTTTGCCCTTACCGCATCTTTTAAAAATACAAACCTGATATTTTCCTTCTTTTCAAGAGCCTGAATTTCAGCAACATCCTCTCTGTCCTTGAGACTTGTGTCAATAACCATTTCTACGTTCACAAACCCAAATGTGTTCAGTAATAGAGAATTCTGGTTTCTCTAGCCCCCAAGGATACCAAATTTTCATTTCTACTTAATAAAGTTGAGAGTAAGTTGTCTCAATGCTCATGGGCTGATAAGCTAAGTTCTCCGTGCAAGTTTTCTAGCAAGAACGTGAAGTACACACACGGGTGATGGGTACACAGAAATGAACTAACTAGGCTCTAGAGAGCTGGGCTTGGGACTAGCTCTGTTATTAAACAGCTGTGTGTCCTTGACCAAGCACAATTCTTAGGACCTCCTATGCACATCTACAAAGCGAGGTATTTGGACGAGATACATGCTAATGACAGCTAATGTTCCAGAGTGCCCTTGCGGCCCAGACACTTCCCTTTGCTTTACATGGATTAGTTCACTTCATCCTCAGAACAACCCCAAGAGAAAGGTACTTTTTTTTTTTTAGCCCATCTTTAACCTTTATTGTTGGAAGTGTAACACATACCAAAAAGTACACAAAACAGAATACACAGCTCAATGAATTACAACAAAACGAATACAGTAAGTCCTCTACATACAAACGAGTTCCGTTCCAAGAGCGCGTTCATAAGTCCAATTTGTTTGTTAGTCCAACAAATTTAGCCTAGGTACCCAACTAACACAATTGGCTATATAGTACCATACTGTAATAGGTTTATAATACTTTTCACTCAAATAATATATAAAAAACAAACACAAAAAATAAAGAAAACATTTTTAATCTTAACAGTACAGTACCTTGAGAAGTACAGTAGTACCAGCTCCATCACTGCTGCTTTTACACTTGCTTCCGGACATCCTGGGCTTAAATAAAGATACTGTACTACTGTACTCTATACTGTACTGTAAAGTACACAAAAGCACAACCACTTGTAGAGGATGCACACACATGACAATGTACTCTAGACACGGGAACTAACTTATGTGATTGAACATGGGAACGTGTATTCACATCTTTGGAAGTTTACAACTTGAAAGCTCATATGTAGGGGACTTACTGTATTGTATAACTGCTAAGGAGAAAGATACTTTCATAACCTTTGCTTTACAGATGTAGAAACCCCAGGCAAAGCAAAGTTACCCATCTTGCCCAAAGTCAAAACAGCAAGTGAGCGAGAAGCAGACTCAACCTCTTAGCCATCCCATTGTACTGCTAAGGTCTTTTCTAGCCCTGCTGTGCTCTGATGCATATCAACCTCTCTTACAAAGCACTCAGGTCCAGTGTCCTTGGTAAGATTTTTCAGACAAGTAACATGGTGGAAGGAAAAGCAGCTGGACCAGGGACCAGGCAAGTGGCCTTCTCTCCCTCCTGCACTCTTAAGAAGTTGTGTGCAGCCAAGAAGGCTACCAGTAAGTTTTCTGTGCTACACAAATCCTTAAAGTCCCTCCCAGTTCATCTGTGGGAATTTAATTCTGAATCATGGCACACCTCTCATTGTGAATGGAAGCCTAGATTCCTAGTACAATGATTCCTTCCCTCCTAGGTTGTGAGTTGAGTGGCGGCCTCGCAAAAGACATGTCCGTGTCCTAATCCCTGACACCTGTAAATATTACTTTACACACAGCAAGAGACTAAATGTTAACTTATTTGGGAAAAGGGTCTTTGTCATGTAATAAAGTTAAATATTTTGAGATAAGATTTCCCTGGATTATCCAAGCGGGCTCACCAGGCTAAATAATTAGTCAGAGCAAAAAACACCTGCATTCCCCAAACGACCTCTACAAAACAGGGCAGAGTTAATCTCGCAAAGCACAAATGTTTCTCTATCCTTTAACTCTAACCAGTTTTACTGGAAAACAAATTTAAAACAGCTCATACTGTATAAGATAGAGGCAGTGGGAGATTTTACACCCGGACACACAGAGGAGAAGAGTATGTGAAGATTGTAATGAGGTAGCTGCAAACCAAGGAAGGCCAAGGGTTTCTGGGAGCCAGCGAAGCTAGAAAGAGAGAAATAAGGATTCTGCTCTAGAGCCTTCAGAAGCAACCAACCCTGCTGATACCCGATTTTGGACTTCCAGCCTCCAGAACCATAAGAGATTAAGTTTCTGCTGTTTTAAGCCACCCTTGGCAGCCCTAGTAAACAATAGAGTATCTTATTCAGGATGACTTGGGTAAGTCAAAGAGTCTGAATCATTTTTATATCCCAATGATTGCACAGTCAATGAGCAACAAACATATTCTTTTAACTATAAAATCACATCACAGAAATCCGTACACTTTAGGTCCTTTAAGTGTAAATTGGGAAACAGTCGCAAGGACAATAAACTTAAATAAGGAAAAAGTCCACCAGGAAAAGAACATAAGTCGACCTAATATAAGCAATTGTAGTCAAGAAGACTTGAAATTTAAGCCTATCTTCCGGCCTTTATGTGTCTGTGAGCGTATGTGTATATATGTATAAGTACAGGCATGTTTAGATCCAACCTGGCAGGTCTGTGAAGTCATGTCCCAGAGGGTTAAAGAAACCAATAACTTAAACATTCTTTTTTTGTTTCCTTTTCTTTAAATTTTATTTATTTTTTAATTTTTAAAAATTTAAAAAAGTTTTTATTTTATATTGGACTATAGTTGATTTACAATGTTGTGTTAGTTTTGGGTATACAGCAAAGAGATTCAGTTATAATATACATGAATCTATTCTGTTACAAATTTTTATCCCACTTACAGGTTATTACAGAGTATTGAGCAGAGCTTGAGCTTGCCTTACAGGATGACTGATGAGAAGGCAGCTTGTTGAAATCCCCTCTGCTTGGAACACAACAAAACCAGCTGAAACCGGATAAAACCAATATGGTGAATTGGAGTCTGTGCAGTATAAACCTACTTGTCAGACGGACGATCTATTGATGTCACAGCCCCAGTTCCACGGCATATTTCATACCAGCTCCCCTGAATTTGCACGTCCGCGCCATGTAGAGTTATGAAGCCTATTTGCACCTGCGTATAACACTTCTTTAAAACTTTGTAATCAACTGCTTTTCTCCTTTCTTCACTGCCCCAAACCCTAACCCTTAAATATCCACCTTGTAAACAGCTTTTGGCAAGAAAGAGTTCTCTGCAGGGGGCACCTTTGGTCTTGTCACTAATCTTAAATCAGGTGCCCCCATGCTCTACTCATCTCTGGCCCAAGCACACCTTTCCAATCTTTGGATCACACAATACCTTGCCTAACCTGTTGGTTCTTTCCATACATCAAAGAAGTAGAAATGAAGAATAAGTAATTAACAGATGACCAGACCTCTTCCTTAGCTTCCCCTTCAGTATTCTCACAAACAGAAGGTGGAACAAGACAGCATCTGAAGAAAGATCACAAGAAGTCAACCAGCCTGTACACAGCTAGGTATGGTGATGACTCCGACCCCCAATCTCAGTGAGTAACTGAGATTACTTTCCTTTCTCCCTTTAAAAACTTTCATGGCTGAGCAGAATCTTCGGAAGTGGTTTTGGGGGGACATTGAGTCCACCATCGCCCCAGATTGCCGGCATTCTGATTAAAAGCAACTTTCTACCAACATTTGCCTCTCTCCAGGGTATTCATTTTCCAGCAGCAAGCAGCTAGACCTGAGTTAGGTAACAACCTCACCTTGCTATTGGGAAGACAGATTTGAGCTTTTCCTCCTGTTTCCTTGCAATAAGGCTTTTTCCTCCCTGCAAAGCCCGTTGATTCCCCATCTGCTCTTTTTGTCACGCGAGGTCAAACGAACTCTACTCAGTTTTGTAGCACCTGTGGTTTTTCCTTTCTAAATTCATACTCAGATACTCAGCCAAAACAACACGGATAAAACACAGATCTGATGATCACATTATCTCCTGCTCAACGCAATCAATGTTGTAAAAGAGACTTCACTGGAGAATGGCAGTAAACGTTGCAAAACCTGCAGCAGCTTTAATGTTCTCAGCCCAGACGTACTAGGGGAGCAATGATGGAGAAGGTCCCGCTATGGTCTGAACTTAATTGATAAGGTGATTCTGGAAACTGCATTAGATCAAGAGGAGACTGGAACCCTAGTTAAGTGCAATCTCTAGCAATTCGTCCGTGTCGTACCTGAGAAAGAACAGGGGATGCGATTATTTCATGTACGTGGAGTCAGCACCCTGCTTTGGGTACCAGCCTGGCATCTGTCTTCCGTGCATGATAACAAATATGATGCAAAGGTATGTGTAACTTGACTAAAAGCCCATCAGAATTAGCATTGTAGGTATCCAAGAGCCTGTTAGCAAAACATTTGCACATATTTCAGTGTAAGGGAAAAGTACTTTAGAAGGCAACAAAGAGTACATCAGAAATACAGCATGGGGAAGTTTATGTTTGAAAACAAAAGCAATCAGAGACCTCTGACTACTTTGTATTTTAAATTGAGGCCAGATCTAGGCACCAGGTCTACCAGGTCTTGTGTCCCAAACAGAGGAACAATGGCTAAAACGGGGCTGATTGTTATTCAAATGAAACATCGAAACTCTCTACGGAAGACTCCTCCTTCTGTCAATTTTTAAAACCTCTTCCCTTCTCCCTAACCTCCTGGGTCCCTTCCTAGTGGCTCTTTTCAGTGAATAGACGTGAGATTAGGGTGAGACTTTTTCTACTTTCCTTAGCAGGAAACTTCGTGTTAACAAAGTTCCATTTTATACAAAAAAGCCAATCATTAGTCTCACGCAAAGCAGTCGTTGAGTGCAGAATTGGATTCAGGCTCCCCCTACACCAGGGCATTTTTCTTTCGGTACCCAGGGCTGTCTTTCAGCATCAGATTGCACAGAATGGCAAGCAAAGTATTTTCATCTCAGCCCACCGGGTTTTCATTTGAATGCCCTTAGTCTATTTGATTGCGTGTTTCGGTTTTGCCCAATATGCTGAAACCTGATTCATACACCAACAGGAACACGGGTGGCTGTGATATAATGCCTGTCATTGCATCTCACCCTAGCCATGTCACAGTAGGAGGCAGTTTTCCACAAAGGGCTCACGAGGCAGAACTGGCAAAGGGACTCTAAATTGCAAACTGCTAATGGGTGTCATTACTATGCAAAACCTTTGGTTGAACTCATCACAAACCAAATACAGTAGGTAAGCAAGTCTATGTGCCCATGTGCTGTGCACATGTGTGTATACACACACACACACACACACAGACAACCACACACTCATTCCTTATTTTCTGAAGCAGTAAATGCCTAGCGTGGGTTAACCATTAAGCAATGGAAAGCAATCGTTGCCTTATTAAAAATCTGCACTACTTACCGTGATGTTAATAAGGACTCTGCAAAAGCACAGCTTGGAAAGGGGAACTCCTTGCTGCAAATACTGGGTGGCTTTTTTCCCCCTGATAATTATGCATCTGCTGTCTAAGATTAATCAAGGAAGTTAATGATGCAAAAAATTACATTTATAATCCAGTCTGAATACAGCTGTACTGCAAGCTAAGTTTGCAGTCCTATTAAAGTAAATGGAATTAATGGGCTGTCGCTGGCAATCTTTATATCTATCAGTTACTAATTACCATTCTTCTGTAAAGAATAGTTTGTGGTGGGGAAAAAATAAAACATACCTGAGTGGGAGCTACGGTCAAAGCTTAAGACAGGCCGAGCAGTGGCTACTAGAGATCACTATACAAGGTGTTCACAATGCAGGAATGCAGTGACCAAGAGAACACCAATGTGCCCTGTCATCAGTTTAAAAAAAAGTGTGTAAATTGTTTGTCTTACACAGCAGCAAAGGATCACCAATAAGGATGACCTTTAAGTGGGAAATGTCGCCTCCAGCTAATAATGCAGGGGCCCGAGAGCTGTAAAAAGGGAGAATTAAATGAGCTAAGTTCGAAAAATGAAAGCAGCTCTCGCTATCCTCGGAGATACTCAAGCACATTTGCTGTTCTCATCACAAAAATCTCCCATTTGATTACTAATTTTATGTCTTCTGTTCTTGTATGAGTTTGAAGTGTCCCTTCCAACCCTTTACCGCTGTGTGTGGGTGTGCTAGTGTGAGTGTGTGTTTGGTCCTTAGCACACAAGGGGAGATTATTATTCTTCTGGATTTTAATTCTTTTTTTTGTTTGCTTTTATTTCCTTAGCCAGAAGCATGTGCTTTGTCACTTTACAGTCCAGAAGAGGCTCAATTTGCTAATAAAGGATACCATTTCTTTAACAGGAGACACTGAGAGTTTCCACTCATTTTTTATTACTCACAAATTGAGACTCTGATGCAATGAAATCTCCCTTAGGTCTTTTCATAGATAAAAGATGAATCATTTTAATAGGAGAAAAGTGATTGAGGAGGAAGGCATTCAAAAAGAACGCTTTAAAAAGAAAACAAGGTCAAGAGCATTTGCCTTCCAAATTTCAACATCCCAAATTTGTCTTGACACCAAACAATTAACATTAGTTTGAGAGATCATTAGTTTGTAAACTTCCCAGATTTGCGGGGCTTGCTTTTTTCAGATAGGTTCATATTGACCCTCACAAAGCAGAAGAAAGGCACATTTTAAAATCTGAATCATAGTTGAGTTACAATATTGTGTTAGTTCCAGGTATACAGCAAAATGATTTGGTTATACATATATATGTACACATCTATGTTCTTTTTTTATTCTTTTCCACTGTTAATTACAAGATATTGAACATATTTTCCTGTGCTATACAGTAAATCCTTATAATCCAACAATCTGACACCTGAGCATATATTCAGAAAAGATGAAAAGATAATTTGAAAAGATACAGGCACCCCAATGTTCATTGCAGCACTATTTACAACAGCCAAGACCTGGAAGCAGCCTAAGTGTCCATCAACAGAGGAATGGATAAAGAAGATCTGGAGGGGCTTCCCTGGTGGCGCAGTGGTTAAGAATCCGCCTGCCAATGCAGGGGACACGGGTTCGAGCCCTGGTCCAGGAAGATCCCACATGCCGCGGAGTAACGAAGTCCGCGTGCCACAACTACTGAAGCCTGCACGCCTACAGCCTGTGCTCCACAACAAGAGAAGCCACCGCAAGAGTAATGCCTGCTCGCCACAACTAGAGAAAGCCGGCGGACAGCAATGAAGACCCAACGCAGCCAAAAAAAAAAACAAAAGAAAAAAAAAAAGATGTGGAAAGGCACATTTTTAAGAAGTCAAGTGATGGAAGAAATTGAGTCCTAGATTTTGAGTGAAAAGGTCAAGGTTGAAATTGTAGCTTTGTTTTTCAGTAAGCCAAAGGTCTTGAAGCTAGATTTTCCATTTACCCAAAGGAGGTAACAAACAGCACGCACCCTTCCTTTCTCCTAAGGAGGTACTGAGATGTTCTCGACTTCATGTGAGACTACAGACAGGAGAGGGTTCACACATGTTGAATGACTTCTCTGTGTTGAATTCAGTCCATCTGTATAGCTATTGAGGGACAGATGTATGATCAGTGCAGGCCCAGTAGATCAGGATAGATCCCTGGGCTGGGACTGGAATCAATGCGGCCCTTGGACCAGGGGAGGGGTCAGCCTCTGAGGTCCCCAGGACACCCGTGGCCGCAGGGTCCAGGAGAGCAGCCTGGGTCCCTCCCACTGCCCTGCGCACTGCTTCTTGTAGGTGATTAGGCACCAGTGATCCTCACATCTGATTTGAGGTGACCGCGCACATGGAACATGTGGTGTGTTTAGAGCGCTGGTCTACCACCATCCACCGTAGACACTGCCTGAGTTGCCCGTGTGGCCCTGTGTGGGTCTCCCCTCCGGGTTCTGACCTTCCCATTCTGCAGCACCAACAGGGGCGAACAGCAACCTTGAACCTGTGCACGCTTACCACAAACACCTAGGAAGGCCACCCACCCCTCACGGCAGCCTCCTCTGCCTTCCCAGGAGACTTTCCAGGCTGTTCGTGCTGGTCCCTGCCCTCTCCGGTCTCCCACCTCCTGCTGTCCGCACAGTCTCCCGTCCCACCTGATGAGGGTGGACATTTGTTCCTGAATGTAACTGCTTTCCCCTCCTCTTCCCGTAGGCCTCTACCCTCAGGGCTGGCAGCCTTGTGGCAGGCAGGGATGTGGTCCCCATAGAAAGAGATCACATTCTAAAAAGGTACTGATGACCCTCTGAATTGTTCACAACACAGTGGAAAAGATTCTGCATTTATGCTAGAAAATTTCAAATAGCATATTTAATGCCAACCCAAAGGAATGATCCTTCACACTTTCTTGCAAAATCAGGAGGACATGCATTTCTGTTCATCATCAAGGGGGAAGGACAGTGAGGACCTTGGAGAGGGTTTCGGGGGCCAATCTTCACCCAGAACGGGATGGATGAGGCAACTCACTAGTAACAAGGCAACAGCCCTTAAATGAATGGTGTTTGGGAAAAGCGGAAGCAGGATCTCTTCTGTTTCAATACAAACCGGCTCTGGAGAGCCCGGGAATTGTAATAGCAAAGCTGTTCCCTCCTTCCAGTGGGAGATATAAAATCAACCAGGAATGGTGCAGGTATACAGACAATAAAGAACAGGACAAGATGGTGTCTGGATGTTACAAAGAAGCTTCATCTGCATTTGACTGGACAATAAATAAATACATAAGTAGCTCTTTTCCACCCATTATTCTAATTTTTCTCCAACAGATCACTGTATCTCATACAGGCCCATGAATTTTGTAACATTCTGTAATCAGCTTGTTTTATAGACAGGAGCCTCATCAAGCAAAATTTGCCCAGGCTCTGCATATGCTAGGGGCAAGTTTGTGGGGTGTCATGTTTTGTTTGTTGCTGTTGTTTTATTTAAAAAAATATATTATATAAATACACATACACATACAGTCAACTTAATCCTATGCTAAATTCAATCCATCTATATAGCTCAAGAGGTCTTAGTTTACATTTCTCTTGAACATAATTATTATTTTGCTTTTTTTTTAAATTAATTTATTTATTTATGGCTGTGTTGGGTCTTCGTTTCTGTGCGAGGGCTTTCTCTAGTTGCGGCGAGCGGGGGCCACTCTTCATCGCGGTGCACGGGCCTTTCACTATCGCGGCCTCTCTTGTTGCGGAGCACAGGCTCCAGACGCGCAGGCTCAGTAATTGTGGCTCACGGGCCCAGTTGCTCAGCGGCGTGTGGGATCTTCCCAGACAAGGGTTCGAACCCGTGTCCCCTGCATTGGCAGGCAGATTCTCAACCACTGCGCCACCAGGGAAGCCCTTATTTTGCTTTTTAACTTAAAATAAATGTTGTAGTTTGCCAAATCCTCACTTGACTTGATGATGGCTATAATCCTTCTTACAGCCAAGGCTCATTTTAACTAAGACTCATGTCTTTAAACTAATTCATCTGTTCTTTCAGAATGATTTATGTGGATGCTCCAAGCAAAATGTAATGGTAAAGGGAAATCATCATTTAAAAATCCGGCCCCCAAATGAAAATGTGTATTCGCCTTTCTTTTCCAACTTGTCACTGAAAAAAAGGAATGATCAAATAATGTTCTTAACTAGGACTACCATTTTTTATAGTTAGAGGCAGTATAACCTGTTTTTGAGAACAGAGGCTAGGACTTTACATTTTACTCCCTCACGTCTGAGCTCTGGTCTTCATTGGCTGTGTGATTTTGGTTCCCAGTTTCCTCATCTGTACATAAAGACAACACAGCACACACTCTACTCGGTTGCTGAAAGGGTCCAGACAAATAACGTAGGTCAGGAAATTAAGTATAGTACCTGGAGCCTAGAATCTTTTATTTTATTTTACTTTATTTATTTATTTTTGGATGTGGACCATTTTTTTAAAGTCTTTATTGAATTTGTTACCATATTGCTTCTGTTTTATGTTTTGACTTTTTGGCTGCGAGGCATGTGGGATCTTAGCTCCCCAACCGGGGATCGAACCTGCACCCCCTGCAATGGAAGGCGAAGTCTTAACCACTGGACCCCCAGGGAAGTCCCAAGCCTAGAATCTACTTAATAAATACAAGTTCCTATTATTTTATCATAGACCATAAAATAGTGCTTAGCCTTCATAAAACTTTTATAACATATTAATCACAAATTTCAAGAAGAAAATGACTTTGCACATGATTCTTAAAATATCACTACAGTAGATGGTATGATTGCAAGTACCACAGCCATTTTGCTTTGCCTCTTTTTTGTAACACACAGCCCAATGATCCTAATTTTAAACCATTTTTCTCCATTCGGAGTGTCATGACGATCTGAGCTGCACATTCTCCTTTCTACAAAAGTAAAGCAGTACAACTTTGACAAAAATTAGAACTGAATTATGCATGTCAATGGGTTTGTAGAGAAGAGCTGAAATATGTTAAAATCATCAGGGTGCATTGAGAAAAGGGAGGAAGAGCCCTATGGTGCTTTATGGTGGTTTGTTTGCTATTCAGTTTGTTTTTTTCAGAGACAGAAATGGACCGAACCATGCATCTTGTCAAGATGGAGGATTCAGTTCGGTTTCTTATTCCCATTTCACGTGCAACCAATCAACATTATTTCTTTTACGAAAACCAGCAGCTCTATTTTAAGAGACGACTCTGTTCATAAAATTGCTTTCTATTGCCATCACAACCCAGTTTTGGAAATTACAGTTTGGGTTGCCTTTGGAGATTCCCAGGTTGGCCAAAAACCTTAGAAAGGAGCCCAGCTTTTCCTTGTAGGGTGGATTACCCTGTCATATATCTGCTCCCTGGGTGACCTACAAAATTAGCCCAATATGAAAAACTGGCATTAAAGGAAGTAATTCTTTTTTTTTTTCATTTCAAAAAGTGCTGCAATAAAAATGACAATGCTACTTTCTAGTCAGAAAAATACCTACAAGAGATGAAAAAAATACATGACCGGAATTGGAAAAGCTTTAGCTTATTTTAAAATAACAGAAATCTGGGAAATAGTCATACTCTGAGGCCGCATAATGACTACTGGCAAGAATTAAATTGGTGGAAATCCAAGCAGCTGGGAAAATGTTGGCTCAACCACTGCCAGGGAAACCTTGAGTCCCTACTCAGAACTCAGGAAGGAAACCATAACTCCCCAGCTCTCGCCCAGCAGCCTCGGAGGACCCAGTCGAGCCTCATGCAGGGTTAGTGCTGAGTATTCCCGGAAAACCATGAGCCAGCTGGGTTCTGAATCCGGGAAGGTGAGGAAAGAACATCTTATTTCCGCTAGAATCCACTCTTTAGTCTCCAGACTGTTTCTTATTTCTGAGTTGAAGGCAAGTTTGAATGCATTAAAAGGTAGAGGTAAAAATTTCCTTCTCCTCAGAGTGACCTGCCAAACCCACCTGATTCCCACTGCCAAACGTGTAGGCTTGGAAAGGAAGGATTAAGATTCCTTAAAAATTAGACTTTGCAGGCATTTATTCACTCATGAATATTTTCATGATGTACCTCTTGCCTGTCTCTCGGAGACTTTCTTTGATCCAGCTTTAAGGACGAATAAGTTAAAATTATAATGTAACAAGATAGAACAAAATTGATTAAGAAAAATTTTGATTGTAGACCCCAATAGTCAAATAAAGTAATACACATATAATCTAATTAGCTTTATAAATAAAAAGTAAAGAAAATGTTTCCTAATCATTCCAAATTCAAGGTTAGAGTGGATTTCCCTGGTGATCCAGTGGTTAAGACTCTGCACTCCCAATGCAGGGGGCACGAGTTCGACCCCCTGTCCGGGAACTAAGATTCCGCACGGCACCGCCAAGAGAAAAAAAACAAAACAAAAAAACCAAATTTAGGGTAAGAGATCTTTCTAAGTCTTCCCAAGGTCCACATTCTTGCAGATGCAGGTGTATTACGTGTTTTTGTCCTTTCTGTTGAGAGTCAGAAGAGGAAATGATCCAAACAAGGAACACGCAGGAAGGACTACATGACAATCCTATAGGGCATGCTCCAATGGAGAGCTTCTAAACCAGCTATGGTAAAGCTTTCAGGACTTCAGGGACAAAGTCAGCCACTGGATCCTTTTCTGAAGCTAGGTCTCTTAAACAAAAATACTTAGCAACATTGTTCTTTCACTCACGGCTGTAGAAACACACGTGTATTCAGGACATTTGAACAATGAAAGAGAGCAATGTCACCTGATGACGTTAGGAGAAAAAAGTCTTGACCCCAAATTTAGCATATCTTCTTTGTTTACCAGGGCTGCTTAGCTGTGCAAATCACAAACAACAGAAGAGATACAGAGGAAGTCAAAATACAAAAAAAAAAAAAAAAAAAAAAAGGTTAAAAAGAGCTGCTGTAGGCAATGCACAGTAGTCTGAGGCAGACATGGTTTTCCCATGAAACAACACATCAAAATGCGTGTCGCTGGAGCAAGCGTCACCCCTGAAGTGCCTACGGCTTTGAAGCTGGAAGAAAAGATCGATGAACGTAACACTGTTCCCGCCAGTTACACAGAAAGAGGTCTGCTCATCATCTAACTGCTTTTGAATCAAGCCACAATACTGGGAGATTTTGATATATACCATGAATACATCTGCTTTAACGAGTTTATTTTAAATTTTGTTGTGCAGACAACAAGAAGAGCGGACCAAAAATGTCAAGTGTTTTCTTTGCAAATCTATCCTGCAACAAGGAGGGGGTCTATAAATAATCCTTTTGTCTGCGATTTCCAAGACAAAATTGAGCCATGACCTGAAAGACCACTCTTCCCACCAACTCGAGGCTTTTCTCCCGTTCAGCCCTTTTTAGGCTGTGGATGAGGCTTAGGCAGGACAGGCTGCTACTGTCAGACGTTCGGAAAGCATGTGAGGTGGCAGTGCATTTAGAGGACCTGGACCTGGGATGAGGCTGATACAGAAGCTCTTCACTCTGACACCAGGGCTTCAAGGGGCATTTCATTGTCAGATGGGACCCGGTTTAATTGCTCATAATAACAACTCTGCTGCTGGGGGAGTGACACGAACTATGGAAGGCTGTGGAGTTCACCAGAGGAAGCACAAACTGGCAGTGGGGGGCAAAAAAGGAGGATGAATTCCCAGATCTGCCACCAACTGGCTATGCCATCTTGGGCTAGTCGTTTTTATTCATTTCCTAAAGGATACTCTTGGAGAGAAAGGATTTGAGGTGGCTTCTAGGAACGGCCTAGATAAAAGCAAAAGTCGAGAAAATAAAACGAGAAAAGGAAGTTGCTTAGCATCTCCAAGTTTCTGTCTTCTAAGAAAGGCAGGTGAGTTTGTCAGGAGTTAGTCAATCCCATTCCGTGCCTTGGTGATTGGCTACCAGAGTGGGAACAACCTGGGATCTTCATTATACAGATTCCCTAGAACCACTCTGAAAATTCTCCCTTAGTAAGTCTGAGGAGGAGCCACGGAATCTGAACAGGTAACCAAAAGTGGGAGTATTATTATTAAATAACGGTAACAACAATAGCTCAACTTCCCCAATACTTAGCTTGTGCCAGAGACCACATAAGCACATCTCGTTTCCCATATGACCTTCTAACTCCATGATTTTATGACTTCATGCACCTTGCCACTTGTATTTTGGCTGGGAAATATTTATTAAGGGCAGGACACTAATTCTTTTTTAAAGAAAATCCCCCATCAACACTGTCTATTATAATTAACAAACAGTAACTGCTGGGTTACAATGTAGAGGATCAGACTAACTGCTCTTTTCCTCGTGATCTGTTCCCAGTCAACTCTGGGGAGAATGAGCCTGTCATACTGGGCAGTATTTCCTCTCTTCCTGCAGACTTACTGAAAGTTGTGGGCTGTCAAAGCCCTTTGCCATGGGCATGAGAAGCAAGAGGGGCAGATTTCTTCATCCGGCCCCTGCTGCCCAGGCCTGCTGTGACCTCGAGGTGGAGGTTGACGGCCCTACCATCCCTCCCCACACAGCACTCTGTGAAAATCTCCTTCTGATTTCCACTTGTTTCTCTCCAGACCTCTTCTTCTCTTACCAGTTAAGAAAGTTCATTCTTAAAAAAGAAGAAAAACTATATAGGTAATTAGTTTCCAGAATCTAAGATGCGATACATAACACAGAGTCGCCTAGCTTTTGAAAGTCTACTCATGGATTAAACAGAAAGATGCAAAACTGGAACGCACTGTCTTGGCCCACCCTAGACTTGCTTTGATGTTATTGTATTCTGACATCATTTCACTGGTCTCTGACAAAGAAGGGTGAGGAAACCCATCACAATATTTGCTGCCAGGATGTGATCAGATATTCATCATATTTATGGTGTTTTCTCTGGGAGGACCCTTGGAGAAAGTGTTCTTCTGTGTATTTTTTTTCAATGCATCCTCCCAATTATCCCACAAAGTAGGTTTTATCATCATCATGACCATTTGACAGATGAGGAAAGTGAAGATTATAAAATTTAAGAAATGTTCCCACAGCTACTCAGCTAGTAAATGATGGAACCAGCATTCAAAATCAAGATTTTTCCAAATCCACAACCTTCATTTTCAAAACTTTAATTGTATTTCTGAAACCAGCTGTATCTCAGTGTCACTAACACAGTATGTACACTTAGGCAAATGACTTCATCTTTTCTGGCCTCACTTTGCTCATCTATAAAATAGGGAGACACAGCTAAACAAACTCAAAAGTACATTCGAGTTTGGATGTATGATGATTATTAAATCATTGTTCTCATCAGAAATGTGCAATTCTTTCCTCTTCATCACCGTCATAGCCTTCATCACAATCTCCATCACTAAAATCTATTAAGCACCTATTAATAGATTAAATCTAATTAATATATAGTAATCTACTTAATAGAATTTAATGAATAAAACCTACTAATCACCATGTAGACTTTTACTTCTCTTACACACTCTATGAGCTAGGTTCTCAATAGGACCTATTGAGTTTCTCTATTTTAAAGATGGGGTAAGACATTTAAAGAGATGAAGTAGTTGCCCAAGGCCACATAATTAGTAGCTGATGAAGATAATGTGATGAAGATAAATCCAAATAGGGTAGTCCTTTGACTCATGTAAAAAATATATACTAAGGGCAGCTGAGATAAGGAGAGAAAGCTTCCTAATGCTAGAACTTGGTATGAAATAAGCAGACATTCCTGATAAGCAGCAGGGTAAAGATTTTAAGGATGTGTTCTCATCATGTTACTCGAAATAAAAGCTTTTCCTTTAAAGCTTCAAATTCACAGAGGTGGATCCTTATTAATTTGGAGCTTATGTAAAATTCAAATTTATATAAGTACATACTATGTATATGCCTACATATGGATGTTCCCTCATTTAACCAATACTTATGGAATTCCTAATATGTGCCAGGCACTATTCTAGCCATCAGTGACATGGCAATGAACAAAAAATAAAAATCCCCATTGTCACAGAGATTACAATTTAGTGGTCGGAGAGACAGTTATAATATGGGGGAAAATCGTAACATTCCTACCCTCGGAGAGCTTATGTCTAGTGGTAGAGAGAAGATATTAAACTAATATGTAACATGATGTCAGATTTTGGTAAGTATCATGTAGAAAACCAGTTCTGGAAAGGAGGCAGGGCACACTGGCGAGGTAATGAAAACTGGTAAATTTTAATTAAAAGTAACCAGTTTGAGGCTGGCTTTCTTAATGTGTTCATTTACTGAGTTGATACCATTAGTTTAAACCCTTGGGAAATATATGAAAATTTTACTTACTTCTCATGCTGATTTTTGTCAATTCAAAACAATTCTGCATGAAATACATTAAGAATGTAGTTAAGGGGGAAAAAGGCAATGTAATAGCGTTTTGCTCTGGGAGATTGAACAATACTGCATGATATAAACTGGACCACAGAGTGTATTCTTTAATGAAAGGAACCAGAGAAAGGAGACATAACAAATCTATTTTCAGATGCAGTTGACACAAACTGTTGCCTCCCCCTAATTTGTAGTGGAGTATATACATCATCTCTGTTGGATCGATGTGACAAAATTTGGGAAAACAAAATAGAAACCATCGTTTTGTGTGAAAATTGGAATCAAGTTACATGGTCATCAAGCAATTTGAAGTCCTGAGAAATTATCTTTTCATGTATCTTAGTCAAATATCATAATCTGAATAACTGAGGCATTTGCATTATACCTATTTTACTTATTTATTTGATGAATTAATTTATAGGAAAGTTATTCTTACCCTCTCCAATATATTTATTGGAGTTACCCTCTCCAATATATTTATTTTGAACAAATCTATGATGTTATTAAAATGGATTTTTTAACCATTAGTTGAAATTGAAACATACTGAAAAAAAAAAGTGTAAAATTCAGTATATTTGTGAGCCTTAACAGAAAAGTTATCAATTATCTAGCTGTCACAAGCTGGTATTTAAAGGCAGAGGAAAAATAAAAAGAAATTCATTCATTTTGTTCCCATATCATATGGGAATGAAATTAAAATAAAATCATTAGAAGTGTAGCGGTTTTTATTTTCTTCTGTTATTTTACCTTTATTCTTTTATCTTAATTTACTCTATTTCATGATTATTCAGTTACCTTGAATAAGAGCTAGCTATAGATAGCACTTGAATTATATAAAGTCGCATGAGTGTAGGCGTCAGAATGACTAATCTTTAAATTGCAGTAGATGTGCAAATGTAGAAAAACAAAACAACAAAAAGTAAAGAGGTGGAGCAAAAAAACCCCACTTTAATATATTTACTTGTATTCAGCTATTGAGCCAAATTACTACTTGCAAGCTGTACTGAGTATTAGTTCTGGAGGCCATGACTTCACTGAGGAAACCCGAAATCACTTCTTAAGTTATTTAGATAATCAATAAATTCATTAAGATTCTGAAAGCTGGAGGTTTTAGCATTGTGTTCTTGTAATGACTCTAGTACACAGAAAATTTATTATGAAGTATAAACATTTCATAAAACTGTACATTTCTTCCACCTCTAACCTCTCATTAATGTATATATTGCATTATTCATAACATATTGATAAACCTAGTGAATCTATGATCTTATATACTTTGTTAATGTTTTAAACCAGTGGTACTGGCAGCTAAATAAAGCAAATAAAAGGAAAAGATGGCTTTTCTTTTTCATAATAAAAATAAACCATAAAATCAGCCATAAAGGAAATCCGTGATCTTTAAGCTCTAAATAGCATTGAATGCTACAAATCTCTGTTATTTTGGAAACTTATATTTTTAGTATTAAATGTGAGAGGTACTTACCACATTTTAATTATCATTTTCCAGTCAATATAAAGGTATGATATACTTAGTTCAGAAGGACATAAAGGCTAAGTAATATTCTTCTAGTTTTTCCAATTGCATAATAACATTTCAGTAAATTGCACACATGTTATGTGGCTGTGATGGCTTCTTAAAAGTACACAAGTATCTAGCTAATCAAATTATATGTAAATTAAGCAGTATTCTCAAGCCTGATATTTTCCTTCAGTATGATTTCAGGCTTACTCTTTTTTTGGATTGCAAAATTTTTCTTTTAGATTTCATTTTACAGAGAGAAGAGAACTGTCACTTAGAAGAAATGCAATTTAAAACATGAGTCAAGAAAATGAGCTTAGTCATACATAACAAGGCAACTTGTGTTAATTAGCTTAGGATTTCAATGGGGGCAACCCATGGTTTTGTTCTTCAGGTCTAATTGTGCTATCAAGAGGCACTTCCCTAAAAATCAAAGCAGATCTCTATTCAACCAGAAACCCACAGACACACACACATATGTACAGAACACTATCACAGGCTTTCTTTATGTCCCTGTAGATTGTTTCAGGATTTTAATTTTTAAATATCTTTTATTCAACTATTCAATAAATGTATGATCAAGCACCTACTTTGTATGAGGCATTGTGGTTGCCTAAAAATATAATGGTGAGCAAGCTAGACTCAATGGATTCAGAAAATGTCATTGTTTTCTAAGAAAAAAAATTCATAAACAATTAGATGATATTATTTTAGTTAAAATGTATCAAGTGCCCACCAAGTGCCTGGCTCTGGTGAAAGTGATTGTTACGTATTAACTATTTTAATCATCACAACAATCCTACAAGTTATGTTACATTAATATGTCTTTTATGGAGATGGGAAAGTTGAGGCACAGTAGATTTAAGTGACTTGTCCCAAACTGCATAGCTACTAGCATGGCTGGGATGGGATTCTAGCTCAGGAAGTCTTGGTCCAGAGTCCACTGTCTTAAATACTGCATAACCTTTGGTACCTGACTCTCTGTGTGCACCTCCATGGTCCATATTTGCCAACCTAGATTCTAGATTTTAGAGGACTTCAATGGTGAGCCTCAGAGGAAACTGCTTCTTTGTCAAAGGAGGAAATAAACTTTTAAGAAACTCCTGATTGTTTCCACAAATCCAAAATCTCTACTACTGGCTCTGGATCTAAATGGAATCTAACATTTGGTCCTAATGCCTTTGTCCCTGTACTTTCCTATCCTTATCTGTTATTGAACAAGTCACCCACAAAATTCTAAATAATAATCAGAGGAAATTAAAAGAAACATAGCAGTAAAAATAAAACAATATTGGTCATTACGTTACACTGTACACATACTGACAGAGAAATTTTCACCTGCATTTTCCTTAAACATACTAACAAATATGAACAAACTCAAGCAAACAGAAACAATTTAAGAAAATACAAATAACTCACAAAAATTTTAATACGGAACATTCATTTGGGAGAAAATTCTCCAAGAGGTTTGTGTTTCTGCACTTCTGAGCAAAGGGGCTTGACAGCTTTCTGGACTACCATTTCAAGGATGTTTGTATAGCAAACAGCCTTGGAAGTTAGACAGTATCTTCCTCTGGGCAGAGGACAGATATTTTTTCCTGACCAGTACAACAAACATAACGCCTTTCGCTGGGGCAAAGGTTGGGCAGGTTTGCTAGGAGTCTCCTTTATAAGACTGTGATTTTGCGAAGCTCAGGGTTCCTCAGCTGTGAACCTTCCGTGGCATCACCCTGTGGCCTTGGTAGGCAAAGGGAACTGATGGGAATGTGAAGCTCCTGGTGCCCAATGAGCTGTCAGTAATAAGTCATTTGTCTCTGACCTAGGAGACTCATGTCTCCTGCCAGTATCTATAAAACTGTGGTAGACTTACTTCTTGCCTTGCAAGTAGTGTAAAGTCTCAGATCCTGAACTGTTCCTGATGTATTCCAATTCAGCAAGAGGTATTTTGTGTCTAGAAATCTATTTTAATTATACTTTATTGAAATCTTTATCTACTTCTTGTAATCCTCAGATTTCTGGACGAATGCACAGTGAAATAGAAGCTTGTATTTGAACTTGACAAGAAATGACCCAATGGCAATCACAGAGAAACCTTTTACCTAGAGAAACTTCCTCAACAGCTGAAGCATACACACCTATTCATTGGTATGGAACCACAAAGAAATGGCAGTTCTGACAGGTATTACAAGAGGCAGTTTCTTAAATTTACCAGATAAAGACATACACACACACACACACACACACACACACACACAGACACACACACACACAGAGACACACATATTCCAACTTCAAAAAGAGTAGACTTCATATGTCCATCTAATCCAACTACCACTCTGTGATTTATTGCTATTTCAGAACCTGGATAGAACCAATTACAATTTTTCTAAGTATTCAAGAGTAATTCATATAATTGTTAAATATATCATTTTCGTTCTTAAGTCTTCAACAACATAGAACCCACCACTCCTGCAGTCCCTACCATCTCTGCTTTATTTTTTTTCCAGATCACTTAGCACCTTTTGACATACTTTATACATCACTTCCTTATTTATTATTTGCTTCTCTCCACTAAAATGCAAGCAGTATGATCTCTAGAACAATAACAGAATATGATACATAGTAGGTACCCAATCAATGCCTACTGAGTGAATCAATAAATACATTAAATAAATAAATAGATGTGCTAATTGATTTTTTTACAAAATTAGGGAAATACTGAAAAAACAATTTTACATTCTACTTTATAAATTAAAATATTATGAGCCTTGCATTAAATATTCTTTCAAGCCATTATTTTTTATGACGTTATAAAACTCCATTTTACTGATCTAGCGTAACTTAAATATTTCCTCATTGGTAGACACTTGACTTTTATTCAGTGTTTTGATATCATACCTTGTATTCCCATGAATATTAATCTTTGGCTATCTGAACACTTCCAATGCAGGATATCCTCATTTCAGTGAACTCCTAATTATATAATTCTACATGAAAAACAATTGTGTGACAGACTTGCTCTACTTTAAAAAATTTTTGATAAAGTGTAATTATTTGTATTAGTTACAGATTTTTTATCTAAAAAAAAGTTCGTCATATGAGTCTGCTGAAGAGAATTTCCTTCACCACACTGCTATAGTTTAGAAAAAAGAAAATTGAGACCAAACATCTCAGACTTAGTTTTATTACATAATGAACTGTTCAAATATACTTTAAGTCTTTCAAATGATCTTTCTATATAATTTCTCTTTCCCAACAGTTTAAGTAATTGAACATTTAAACTGTTAACTCAAAATTATATTGGATTTTTAAACTCGAGTTCTTTTCCTCCTTGTTTAAAGTTTTAACTTATTTTATTTTTCCAAATCTTTGAGAACAAAATAAGCTTGAATTCCACTCTGTAACATGGAAGTTTTGCCGATCTCATACTGGTCCTCCCAATCTTTCTAATTCACACAGTTGTTGCAATTAACATGGTGGAAAGTGGGCCTTAGAGTTGGAATATACAAACGCACACACACATGCACACACTTGTTGAGATTATCACAGTAATTCATTGTCATAGTTTTGTCTCTCTGGCTTCTTTCCACTTTCTGATTGAACCATGGTGTTTTCTCAAAAAAAAAAGTGTGGAAGAGGGTCCCACTCCATGTAAACCACGTTTCTAATGTCTATCTCCAAATAATGGATCATCTCAGATTCACCACTCCTGAAATTCAGATGCTTACTATTTTCCAAATCAATTATAATTTTTTTATAGACACTAAGAAGCACAATGGCTATTAAAGGTGAAAGTGCCTCTTATGATCTAGAGCTACCAACTAAATACTTATAACAACCATCCAGAAATTTTTGCGAATATGTTCTTTGGTACATGTAATGGCACATGTGAGAACTCAACAGCTTTGCCTCCTAGGAAAAATGTATGAAGGGGTGAGATGGTGTGATAAGTCTAACAGTTAAAGAATTTCACTTACAAACTCTGAGAAGACCCCTTACAGGAAGTTAGAGCTTCTTTATGACAAAGCTCATGGTAGGTTGGCCCCTTCCGTTTTCTTGACCACAGGGTCAAAGTCTCTCCAACACACTAAATTTAAGTTTCACACCAGTGCCTGCTCTATTCATTGGTCTGTAAACTTGCTGCATGGAGAACTGAGAGCCCTGTGAAACAATATGTGATACATGCTATTATAATGCAAAGAGAACTAAAATGGGGCTCAGTTCTAGACCAGGGTTGAAAACTTTCTCTGTAAAGAGCCAGAGAGTAAATATTTTGGGCTTTGTAGGCCATAGGGTCTCTGTCTGTATGTTTCACCTACTCAACTTTGCTATTGTAGCATGAAAGCACCCAGAGACAAGTTTTATTGACTGTGTTCCAATAAAACTTTATGAAATAGGTGGCCCACTGGGTTTGGCTCACAGGCTATAGTTTGTTGAGTCTCAGTTTCTACTGGTTTCTCTCTGGCATAGTGACTAAGCACAGGTAAATCACCTAATTACTCTGGACCTCAAATTCACCACCTATACCATTTATAGAATCATAGAGTCTTGATGGGCTAAACAATACTGGCATGTATGTCCACACAAAAAAAGAAAATCACACATTGATCTCCAAATATTTTTGTCATAAAAACATATACACGTGGGGATTTGATAAGATGCTATATTTGATGTCTCTTCTTCAGTTACTCCAAAGGTACCTTTTGAGTATCCAATTGGAAAAAGGTGGTCTGAAGCATGGGGCTGTCCATTTCTAGCTTTATGAACATAGATACATTAATTACTGCCTTTGTGTCTCATATTTTGCAAAATGAGAATAATTTAATTACACAAAATTGTTCTAACTGCATGTGTCACAGAGACATTCAAATCTAGATGGCACCAAGTCATTCAATCTTTCAGTCCACTCACTCATACGCAAGAGTGTCTTGGTGCCCATCTTAATGTGATGGTGTTAATATCAAAAACAAACAAAGACCAACCTTGAAAATTCCCTGGGCAGACAAACCAGTTGAGCCACACAAATAAAGCTTAATTTAACTTATTTCACAAGGCTAACCTGCCCTGGCTCATTTCTTGCTTAGGCAGAAGCCAAGTTTAAACTCTTTCCTGAAACTGATAGCAGGTAACCACTAACCAATTCCGTATTCTTTAAGAAAATTCGAATACTATAACTCATCCCTGTGAAGAATAAACAATCACTGCTTTCTCCCTATATACACTGCTTTATAAACATAGACTCTTGAGCCTCACTTCATGTTTTGGTTTGTAAACTGTCTCTTTGGTATATACCATAAAATTTTACTAGTTACTACTTCGATGATTCATTGGTTTTACTTTTGTTATTTATAAACTTTTGACAGTTCGATGCCCAAAATTCTCAGCACTATCTCCAACAGTTGGAAGTAGAGTTAGAGTTTTCCTAGATGTGTCTTTGCTGTCACTACTTCCCTACTAGTTCTTTTCTCATTGGTCTGCTTTTGTCCACTCTGGAGATGACCCCACAGCTTCAATATTCCTAGAGCTCTTGTGTTTAGGAGACTGTTATAAACAATTAAGGGGTACCTAGAGTAAACTTTAGCATGGGAAAGGAAGCATAATACTAGCCAAGTTGGAGTAGAAGGTGAGCAGGAGGGGGAGAAAGAGGAGAAGAAAAAAAAGAAAAAAACTAATTATAATGATGATTATTTATATGATTTCCTATCACTAGGAGCTGCGTGGATCATATCGCTCTATTGTTAGTCCTCCTGCCATGTACTGACTCCTTTCTTTCCAAACAATTACTGCATCTCTCCCTTCTCCGTTCCCACACATCTCCCACTTTCTACAACCAGACAATGTAAAAATTCTTCTCACTTTAGTATGCAGAACAAAGAATCTCTCCTCTTAAAAACCTCCTTAAAGTCTCCTTATAAGTCAAGATGAGCTTTGAGATATTTTCACCCTAATCCCAATTTAATCAGTAGCGCTCACCAGCTAAGAGAAAGCAGAAACTTCTGGGTATATACTCAACAGGTTTGAAAGTGGGATCTTGAACCGATATTTGTACGCCTATGGTCATAGCAGCATTGTTCACAATAGCCAAAGGTAGAAATAACACGCCCATCCATCGATGGGTGAATGGACCAACAAAAGGTGGTATCTAACATACAACGGACTATCATTCCACCTCTAAAAGGAAGGAAATTCTGGCGCATGCTTGCAACATAGATGAGCCCTGAGGACATCCTAAGTGAAACAAGCCAGATACGAAAGGAAAACATTGTATGATTCCACTTATATGAAGTACTTAGAGTATTCAAAGTCATAGAGACAGAAAGTAGAACGTTGGTTGCCAAGGCCTGGGAGAGAGGGGGAGGGGAGTTGCTCTTTAATGGGTACAGAGTTTCAGGTTTGCAACGTAGAACATTTCTGGGGGTGTTTGGTGGTGATGGTTGCACAGCAATGTGAATGTACTTAATGCCACTTAAAACACTTAGAATGGTTTAAACGATAAGTTTTATATTAAGTACATTTTAACACGATTTAAAAAAAGACAAAGCAGAGAAAATGCAATTGGTTTTTAAAAGCTAATGTTTTTGAATTCTAAGAGCTGGGCTCTTGAGCTTAAAAGCACAAGCTCTAAAGGCCTCAGTATATAGTGTAGCCACCATCAAAAGGCAGATGGAGAAAAACGCATGCTCAGGTAAGAGCCTTTTTTCTCACTTCAAAGAATAAGACCCTTCTCTGAGCTGTGGAAGGCAGCAGAGAGTCAGAGGAGAAAAAATCTTAGCGTTGGTTGGTAAATAGTAAAGTCAAGCTGAGTGGCAAGATGACAGGACCACCATGTGCTTTTGGGGGAAAGGAGAGAAAAGGAGAACAGCTTCACCCCCGAACTCCAAGAAGGGCTGAGGCAAGAGATAGCTGGGCCCCTGGCTGAGCAGCTGAAGTCTGTCCCTTGTGGGCAGATGCTCCAAGATAAGATAATGGCAGGAGCAGCCAGGAGCTGAGCCCTGCACAGATAAGAGATAAAGAGACCACATATTCCTCATTCTCAAGGTCAAGGAGACCTTCCTGACTACACATGCACAGAAAGGCTCCTCGGGGGCCAAAAAGGAAGGGGGTGCCACCCCATAATAAGTGATGTCAACCTACCCATAGGCCTCTTCGCTAGAATCCACCTTGGCTAAGAGATGCGCGCACACAGGGGAGGACCCTGAGATATTCTAAATCCGGACTCAGAACCAGGCAAAGCAAGATGACTGGCCAGAGGAAACCCGGAAGAAATGCCCCGTGTAAGTGATTTACACTACCATGAGGGCATGACTCTGAGCCCACCCATGGGAGTCTGTTCACATGTACTCTTTTTCCTCCTAACAAACCCTTGACTTGTTTTACTACTTCTCATCTCTCTGTTGAAATTTATTTCTACAAAGCAGACAAGCCAGGGCCTTGTCCCTGGCCACTGGCCCTCGTGGTCTGGTGGCTGGGATTCAGTGTTTTCACTGCTGTGGCCTGACTTCCATCTCTGGCTGTGGAACTGGGATCCCGCTTCAAGCTGCTGCAAGCCGAGGCCACCCGAGATCAGGGTCAGTAACGCAGCAAGAGCCCAAAGATTTCTTGCGCCCACCGTGGTGCAGGAGCAAGACATATGTCTGCATGGGGGGTAGAGGGGATCTAAACAAACGAGTGAGTCTACCTCACAGAATTCCAGAATGCTGCAATGATGTGACATTCAGTAGCATGGCTTCTTAACACACAGCAGAGGAGCAATGAAGCTATCATGGCCTCAGGGAGCCTCTTGACTCTTCCAAAGATCTAGCGTGTCATGGAGAAAGGACTGAAATTATTTTAAGATCCTTCTTAGTGCGTAGAAATAGCTGGAATCGAAGTGACCTGCAGAGACCCTGTGTTTTAGAACGGTACTGTCCAATACAGTAGCCACTAGCCATGTGTGGCTCTTGAAGTACAAATGAATTAAAATGAAATGCAATGAAATGTTCAGGCACTCAGCTGCAATAACCACATTTCAAATTCTCAATACCCGCATGTGGATTGCAGCTACCCACGTAGAGCAGATACAGAACATCACAGAAAGTTTGACTGGACAAGGATGGTTTAGAACAAAGAGCTACAATAGCAATTTTAGTGGCTGGACAACCAAAAATCATATGGAATAGACCAGAGTGCATCTCACCTCTTGCCAATCTGGACAGAAAAAGACAAAGAACCAGGTGTCTCCTGGCCCCTGACATTTTTAAAGCACCTAGAATATAAACATAATTCAGGAAAGTAGAGAGAAAGACTCTGAATTAGCTAAAATTATATTTTACACGTAGAATGAAAGTTCAAAACACAGGCATTTCAGGTGTGGTTTCAGACCACTGCAATAAAGCAAATATTGCAATAAAACAAGCCACATGAATTTTTTGGCTTCCCAGTGCATATAAAAGTTATGTTTACACTATACCATAGTCTACGAAATGTGCAATAGCCTTTTACCTAAAAGAATAATGTACATACCTTAAATCAAAAATACGTTTTTGCTGAAAACTGCTAACCATCATCTGAGCCTTTACTGAGTGATAATCTTTTTTGCTAGTGGAGGATTTGAAATACTGTGAGAATTGCCAAAATGTGACACAGAGACACGAAGTGAGCAAATGATTTGGAAAAATGGCGCCCAGAGACTTGCTCAACACGGGGTTGTCACAAACCTCCAATTTTTGTAAAAAAAACAAACCACATTTGCGAAGTACAATAAAACGAAGTATACCTATAGATACTAAGTTCAGTTTTTTAGAAAAATGTCAAGTTTCCTGCACCCATAGCCTTATGGATGAAAACACGTAAACCAAACTTCCCTGAGATGGAACAGAGTTCCCTGTTTGGGTAAAAGTGACCACAGCACCTTTTTAAGATAAAATTGTGTCGTCCCCCTAAATGAAATATCCAGCTGGGGGCCTAGTTTATAGACCTAGTTTACAGATGGCACTCAAAAATGGTAACACATCTTGTTATAAACATACAAAATAAAAGTGGGTATCTGAGAAGAAACAAAACCTCCGGATCGGAAAAGGACAAAACTGCCTTTGACAATAAGCAGCTAGTAAGAGGCCCTGAGGTCCTCTAAGTCAGAAAGCTCAGTGTGGGTCTGAGACAGCACTGCCTGAGGAAGTTCTGCGAATTCCAAACTACAGAATCTCCCAGGGTCTTGCCCGCATGGGCAGCGGCAGAACCGGTAACAGCTGTGCTGTCAAACGCACACTCATCAGTCAGCTGTTGCCCAAATCAAACTGCAGCCAAGGTTGTTAGAGCTGCTGAAAAAATAAACAGCTGTTGACAGGGAGATGGTACAGGTGGTGAGGTCACACCGGCAGCGGGGGCTGGGGGTGAATGAGGAGGCGAAGGAAGAAAGGGATGATGTGAGCCTGTGACACTTGTAGACCCCAGAATAACTAACCTACTCACTCTCTAACCTTACTAGTGGGGGATCTTAACTGCACTTGCAACTGACAGAAAGGATAAAAGAACAGATCAATCTCAGGGATCTTATTCCTGCTGTACAGCCTGCATTCTGAGGGTGACAGCAGAACACAGAAATAAATGATAAACCTCCAAACCCACCGGCAGGCCGTGTTGAGGGATTCAGAGCTGGGCTGGGAATCCGAGGAAAATAGAGCTAGTCAATTAGCTAGTCAGTTAGCTAGTCAATTTCAGAAGTGTGTGTGACATACAAGTTCCTAGAAAAGTTGGAAGTTCCTTGCAGTCCCCACCTACTTCCTAGGCAGCCAGCCACCCTCCCCATCACCAAGTTTCATGCCAACAGTCCCCGCGGAGAAGAAGAAAAGAATGGAAAGAAGGGGACTCGACAAAGGTAAAGTGACTTCATTCCTACTGCCCGGGTTTTCCCACTCAGCTCAAAGTCACAGCTGCTAGGTCCCATGTCACGGTTAGGTTTTCTAGGTCCATGCTCAGCATTAGGTACCGAGGAAAACTGCACATTAATGAAAAACTGTGCAAAATGAATCTTAAAAATTGATACAAATGAACTTATTTCCAAAACAGAAATAGACCCACAGACATAGAAAACAAACTTATGGTTACCAAAGGGGAAAAAGGGAGCAAGGATAAATTAGGAGTTTGGGATTAACAGATACACACTACTGTATATAAAATAGATAACCAACAAGGTCCTACTGTATAGCACAGGGAACTATACTAAATATCTTGTAATAACCTATAATCGAAAAGAATCTAAAAACGAATATATATCAATATATATAACTGAATCACTTTGCTATACACCTGAAGCTAACACCATATTGTAAATCAACTATACTTCTATCAAATTTAAAAAATTAAAAAAAAAAAAAACCAAAAACTTAGCCAATGTCTCTTTCACCAGCAAGGGTTTTAGGTTTTCCCATTTGATTAGTTTATAATTCAATATAGGTGAATCTCAAATTTGTCTTCTACCTCAAAGGGCAGGTAATTCCAAGAACTGGGTTGAAACAAGCATCTTGTTAAACTCAGACGGTCCTGGTGTACAGGGACTGAGAAAAGACCTAAAAAAGCAGAGTGGCTGCCAATGGCCACAGGGCCAAATTATGCTTTCTAAGGCGGAAAAATTGAAGGAACTTTTAAAAATGGTTTTTCTTTTCAAAAATTGACGAAGAGGGCTATATACTTTTGGGATGTGAAAATAAGCCCCGAAGTAAAGGCAATCGTGGGTTTGGTTACGTTGAAGAAAATGAAGGAAGGAGGAAAATGCCATTCAGTGAACACCTACTTACCTGCGACTGCTCAGTACTGCCACATAAACCGTTTTTGAATCGGGGGTTTTGCTTACTACCGTGTTAGGCAGTCTTATCCTTATTTTATACGCGAGGAATTAGCTACTCAGGGAGGTGAAGTTAACGGACTGAGAACCACACGGGCTAAAGGGCAATGCTTTGATCTGAACCAGATCTTTACCTTCAAACGTAAGCTGCAAGTTTGAAAGAGGATTTACCAGCCACAGACTCTGCTCAGTGGTACCCGAGACTGATTCATTCAGCCAGTAGTAAGTGGGTGCCTACTGTGTGTTGACCAGGGCTGTGGGAAAATGGCAAACAGTGGATTTGGAAAACATGTCAAATCTAGAGAAAATCTGATAGTTCTGACAAGTCTACAGTCTCCACCTACTTTAGAGGCAGTGACAAATAACGAAATTAACTGATTTCACTTTTCCACCATCAGAGGCCTGTATACGCCGCTCCATTAACTTTCTTTCCATATTTCATCTGGGAACGTTTTCAATCAGCATTCGGAGCCAACGGCTTCAGCACATGGACCACACATAGAAAGCAAGGAAAAGTTCTGGGGTTTTGTGTATAATGGCAGCACTACCCAATTCCACTCTGTCTGATTCCCTGGCTTGCTGAAGTCAGAGCTGGACAGAATGAGAGCCGGTCCAAAGTGATTCTGTGATCTGTCATTTATCCTAAATCACCGTGATCTTTTTCATCGCTAATCAATTTCTTAATGACATATGTAGTTTCTCATTTCTAAGCAAAACAGAATAGTCAAGGAAAACAGCAGGTACAGACAGATCTAAATGTCTCAATATTATATTTACAGATAATCCAAATGTCCAGAATAAGTCTCATTATCCAAATTCTGCTATGGCTCTTAAGTAAATTACAATCATTTTCTAAGTACTAACCTTTCAAAGGGATCGCCTAAATAACATGTAATAAAAACAACACAAAATTCACCACGAGAGTCTCCTTACTATCCTACTGGAAATCATTCGCAGACCTACATGCCTTTGGCAGACAAAGCAAAATGGTAGTGATGAATCAATCTTTTTTTCCTTCCCTCCCTTCCTTTTTCCTTTTCCTTTCTTGCTTCCTTCCCTCCCTCTTTCCCTCCTTCCTTCCATTTACTTACCACCACGGATGCCACAAATGCTTATTTTTCAAGAGTGTTTTAAGTTCTAAAGAAGATCAGGTAATACAGCTAATTATATAATATCCATTAACACAGCTGAATTCCTAAAACAATGATTTTGTTCCATTTTCATTATCTATACATCTGTTTCTTTTATCCGCGGAATTAGTTGTGGTGGTAAAATGTGCTTCTCCCTTTGTTTTCCTGACTTAATATAACTGAACTGAATAACTTCTTAAAGTACGTCACTTTTCATTTTAAATGTAGCTTAAAAAAAAAAACAGGTTAACAACTGCCTACAGTTAACTGAAGATTTTATGTGCTATAATATTATATGCCATCCATTACCAATTTTATAGGCTGAGCAGAATAAAATAATCATTGATCTTTTTCATCTGAATGCTATTAAGAAAAACGGTGTAAACTTCAAGTGATTAAACTGTTACTTAAGATGCTTTATTAAAATTTATTTTAAAGCGATTTTTCTCATTAAGACTTGACAAATCTGGAGAGCACTTCATTTAATCTCCTTTATGAGAATGTTTTGCATGCAAAGAACCTGAAGGACTATGAAACTCCGAGAGACTTGGGTGGTCTGGAGTTGCTGAAACCTGTAGGCAGTTATTTCTTGCAGTTTTGCTGTGCAAATTGTTTCTTACACAAATCAAGGTGGGAAGGAAAGACAGGGAATCACGATCTTGCCTAACAGTTTTAGTTTTCTACACACATCGATACAAATAAAGACGGAACCACTGCCAATTACACTCTGTGTGTCTTACACATCTTTTATGATTACTTAATCAAAATATCCCATAACAGGAGTTCAACAGATTTAAGGCATGTGACAAAAGAACTGTAAAAGACCTATCAGGAAATAACAAAGGAGCAACTGTCATTGCCATTCTCACAACTACCCAAAGCCAGTACAGTATTCTCGAGGTTGGGTGTGTCCCAGGAAATAAGATATATGTGATAGCTCATGTAACCCACAAACAACCCATAAGGTGATTAGTAGTGTTACTTGCATGTTACAGATGAGGAAACTGAGCCATAGGGAAAGCAAGCAACTTCCCCATCATTACATATTTAGTAAGTAGTGAATCTAGAATCCAAACCTTAGACTCTGACTCAAAAGCCATCGCCTGAAGCTCTAAAGCCCTGCTCCTCCATGTGCGGTTCACAACCAAGCAGCACCAGCTTGACCTGTGACATTATTAGAAGTATGTACTCTGGTTTAATTGCATACTGATGCTCGAGAGCACTGCTCCCATGTTATATAACAATAGTGTGAATAATAATGGTGTGTATTATGTTATGTATTTCTTTATTACTTCAAAGTGTGTGCACAGATACTGCTTAACTGTATCAAGGTTAGACAAGGTTAGAAGGCAAATAAGAATGTTCTGGAAGAAAAGGAGTCTATTTGGATGTCACCAGACAATGTTTGGTCCTGCAGTTTATAACATAACGTGGACACATATACTCTTGGAGGACTATGAAGGGAGTGGTCATGAATTCATGTCCCCAGAAGCTACTTAGTGGGCTGACATCACGAAATTTTGCCGAACTTGCCTAGGAAGGGTTGTCTAACCACATCAAAAGCTATCTTGCCAAAAGTGACACTAAGTGTCCTTTCTGAGGATATAATGAAAGAAACCTGTTCCCTGAGAGTTTCCATTTAAATGAGGAGGAATCTTGGCAAAGCAGATCTTCAGAACTAGGAAATATTTAAAGCTCCACTCCCTGTTACTGAATGTTTTAAAAAGCAACAAAGGAGCAACTGTCATTGCCATTCTCACAACTACCCAAAGTCAGTACAATATTCTTGAGGTTGGGTGTAAGCAAGAGCAAGTTTAATTAATTTATATTGAATGCAAAACTGGATATAGCTTTTTTTATCATAAATGCAAGTTAGCTAAAAGACAGTGAGATAGGATGGAATGTTTTCTTGAATTCTTTTACTTTGTCCAAATAAAAGCCAACTAATTCATTAATAGGAATCAATCTGTCAAGTTAGTAGCATTGAATTTACTACTAAAATTACATAAAATGTGTTGGTTTCATGTGCCTGCCTCCTCAGCTAAATTATGAGCTTTATTCTTCATTTATTCTAACATAATAAATGTTTCAGACATAATAAATAAATACTTATTGAGTCATAAATTAAAATAATTTTTTTCAGGTTCCCTGGATTAGGACTCTAAGATTCTTGAAGAGAACGACTGGGTCTTCGTCATTGTCTATCTATCTCCCATGACTAGAAATTTGACAGTAACAATATTTATTGAACTAATGAATGAGTAAAAGGTTGCAGAGAAGTAGAAAGTAGCCATGCTGTTGAAGCGACCATGAAAAATGTTAATTCCGACAAACAAGTTGCCACTTTTATGGCAATAATATGAGTATTTTATATTTTAAAATGTAAATGAACAATGGAATCCTTATGTCCTAAACACCTTAAATGAGACTAGTTATTAATGAAGTTTTCAGTTTGTATTCATTCTCTACTAGTTCATATAACTTGTGGTTGAATATTATCTGCTAGCAATCAAGCTGATAAACACATTTATATATTTATAAATGTTTACTTCCCAATAAACTTCACTTAATACTCACATTATCAAGAGCCAACATTTATGAGAGCAAAGCTCACAATTATGAAACTTACATTAATGATTTTTTTGAAGCAGAATTCCTTAGGTCAGGTCTTTACATATCAGTGTTCCACATAAAGACAAATTTTTTAAAGGATATAGATAAAATACAGGTTTTATTATAATGGTGATTTTTAGACCATTTCACATCTATAACATTTTCATTTATGTCATTCTTTAAAGAAATAAGAAAAAGAAGAAAGTATCTGCAGATATGCTCAGGACATGAGAGAAATCTAGGGCCATTTATTCTTCCACATCATCTACTGAAAAAATACAAGTTGTCAACATCAGTTAAAAATAATGGCTACCAACCAACCAATACATCCATAGAAAGATAGAAAACGGCCTCCACTGAAGCAAGCCAATGTACTAAATATGGAATCAGACAGCAATCACAGAACTAATCACCATATTTACAGTCAAACAATGCAGCTGGCAAGAAGATCCAAAGATATGACGAGCAGGGAAACAACCTGGAGTCTTAGTATTTCAAAAACTGAAGGTGTGGGAAGGTTGGCCAAAATAAAAGCAGGGCATGAGGTATTAACATACGTAATCAACATTTCTGAACACCTATGGCATTGTATATTAAACATAAACAAACTCCATGTGTTGTAAACTTTAAATCCCAGATATGATTTCAGGAGCCAAAACTCAACTTGGAACATTTTTCTTCGCTCCTGCGGTGAGTATTTTTTCAGGATGTTCTTTTAGGTTTACTTGGCTTTATTAAGAGTCAAGCTAATGCCTCTCTCCCTGCCAACTACCACAGAAGCCTTCTTAACGAGGTAAAGCAGACAGCACAATAAGCAGAGGAGAAAGAAGTGGTTACATTCGTGTGTTTTTCTTTATTAGGCATGAAAGTCCTTAAGACACACATTTAAAAAAATTCCTTCCAACAGCTCACAGGCATTGCAAGTGATACGCTATTTAGGATAAAGAACAAAATGGATCACACTTTCAAAAGAATTCTGAGAAAAATTCAGGCTTCGCTGTTCTGCATGTTCTCCTGTCAGATTCCCAACACTTTTCAGTGAAGTTAGAAACCGAGGAATGTAGCACAAGGTGTGGGGTGTTTCCTCCTCATTCTGGACAAACCAACGGTTTCTGAGAAGAGTGCATTTGACTTTGAAAAGAGTTGAGAGTCATCACGTGATGCTTGTAGAAGTCTTCAACAGATAGGAAGTTTGTTGAACTTGATGTGGGTTGTTTTCCTTTTTAAGGTGTATGTTAGCTTTTACATTTTTTTTTGCCAGAAATACATTGTGCAGACTCATACAATTATCTGACATTTTTTATTGAAGTATAGTTGATTTACAATGTAGTGTTAATTGTTGCTGCACTGCAAAGTGATTCAGTTATACATATACATACGTATATATATATATATATATATATATATATATATATATATATATATATATATATATATATTCTTTTCCAATATGGTTTATCACAGGACATTGAATATAGTTCCCTGTGCTATACAGTAGGACCTTGTTGTGTATCCATTCTCTATATAAAAGCTTCCACCTGCTAACCCCACCCTCCCACTCCATCCCTCCTCTAACCCCTCCCCCTTGGCAACCACCAGTCTGTTCTCTATGACAGTTTCTTAAGAGAAAAAAGTGAAGGAAAATTTTGAGGCTAAGAGCCTATAAGGTATTACCTCATCTATGTTCTGTCTTATGATATTTCCATTCAGCTAAAGATGAATATATTCATCAGATGTACCATATAGTATATCTGTGATCACTAAACTCTTATTGTGTGGAGGAAATTGTGCTCTGGTGCCCTGGTTCTCATTGTATTTGGAAGCACAGCAGTCTGGATTTTTTTCCTTTTTTTTTTTTAGTGGTGAGGAGAGATTTTTACAAGTTATTACTAAAATTGTTTAGAATAATGGTTAAATGTATAGTCAAGTCCAGTCAATCAACTTTAAATTTAAATTGGACTTTTTAACTTCATTAAGGAGTTATATGACAGATATGGTAAACTCAATGATCCTTGATTCTAAAATAAAAATTTTCCTAATATTCAGAACCCAGTGGCTATCTAAAAACTACAGCAATTTCCTTGAAAAACACAGAGCTTTCAACAGAAAATTAAGTGTCAACTTGACATTTTAATTTGCTGGCTGGAACAATTTGCTCTAAGGACGTGTAAATAAAGTTGCCCACTTCTGAGAAACACTCAAATGGCAGTGTTTAAACAGTGATGTTAATTTGCCCACTACCCTAAAATACCATCCCTACTATGCTATGAAACTCGATATAACCTAGCACTATCTCGATCAAATTCCATTACAATCGGTATTAATAATACAAACCAGAAATTTTACTAACCTCCTTGACCTTCACTGAATGTTCAAGTGTTTAAATGATAATGTCTATAATGATTAAATTTGAAATTGGATTTTAGGAATAAGTTGCCAAGCTTGGTCAACATGTTTTCTGATTGACTTTGTAATCTCATCTAATAGGAGAAGGTAACAAGAATCAATGCATTAGCCTTTCCACCTAGATATAATCTAAATAGCTCTACAAGGCCTTTCAGCAAGCCAAATGCTAAGTGTGACACAGAAATCTCAGAGCTGGGGCCATGTCGATCAGAAAATACAAACTAGGGGTCACATCTAAGTATTAATATCAGCTGGGCCCTTAACTAATCATATATTATAGGTAGTACATGGTGCAATTAAGTATTTTGCTGAAGATATTTGCAATTTATACAGTTTGAAAAGTTTTTTAATATATAAAAAATATAGAATATTATAATAGTTATGTACTGATTACCTAGAATGAAAAGCTACATGTTAATAACTCTATTTTTGCTACAGATACGTCTTTTTTTAAATAAGAAAACTTGAATGCTACAGACATGTCCTTTGTTCCCTTCACCAGGCCTCCTGTCACTCAGTCACTCCTCATAGCCGCCTACAAACTAAGATTTGATGCATGACCTTCCAGCCCATGTTATATGCTGATAATCAATCTCAGTCTCTCTCTCTCTCTCTAATTGCCACGTGATTTCAAAATACACACACACACACGTATATTCTATAATTCTGTACACAATTTGCAACTTGTGTTTCCTCCCCACCCGATATTATGCTTTTATGACATTTCCACATAAAAACAATTCTTTCATTTCAAACGTCTCTTAAGGTACATTTCAAAATAGATCTCAATGTAGATATCTATTTTTCCTTTGATAATCATATTAATTGTTATGTGTTTTGGGGTTTTTTTTTGGCCAATAAAAACATTGCTGGATAAACCATAATGGGAAAGAATATGAAAATGAATGTGTATATATGTAAAACTGAGTCACTCTGCTGTAGAACAGAAATTAACACAACATTGTAAATCAACTATACTTCAATAAAATAAATTTTAAAAATTTGCTGCAGTGAACATCTCTGAATTAAGCTTCATGAAACACCTATGCAAGAGGTTTCTACATACTTGCATTATTTTAAACCATGATCCCCAGTAAAAAGCATGTGTACATGCATAAACATACATATCCATATACATTTGTGTATATATTTTTTTCTTCAAAATTCTGAACTTTTACTATAATTTTAGGTAAGTAGAATTAAAAACAAACTCTGAGCTTAAAATCATTCTACGTTATTTCTCTGCCTCATTCCAAACCAGGATTTCAAACCCAGAGTATGTCAATAGGACCTGATAGGTAGTCTAAGAGCTAATTAAGTTAAAATTAATTAAGTTGACTCTGGAGGTCAAATTAGTATTTTCTGGATTTTTTTTTACTTTAAAAAACAGATAAAATGATCAAAAAAAAAAAAGGGGCCAGGATCCCCACATAGCCCATCACACACAAGCACCATCTATTTGAGTATATAAATTCTGTAAATGTAGAAAGTGCCAGAAAGGGCTGTTTACCTCTCTTGTCTATCTTTCCTACCTCATGATCCTAGAAAAGCAGGGACTGTTGCTTTTCAATGTAGCAGGTGACAAAAGTCACAGAAGCACTAAAACTGTATGTATACATAGAAGTTCTAAAGAACACAAGGATGTTTTGTGAAACTAACTGTTTTTCTATGTGATTGCTTTTAAAAAACTGGTTTAAAAAATGTTCCCAACTTATTGTACTACTGGACTGTTTATTCTAGTTTCTATTTAAAAAAATAATTTGGATGTAGACATCAAAACTATGAAGTATCTTATCCCCATATACAGTCACTTAAATTTCCCTCTTCCTTCTTTTTTTTTTTCAGTTCTTTAAAATCCCTCATCAAGGTCGTTGAAGTAAAATTCCATTTCAGATTTTTCAAAAAGGGAAGCTCAATAATTAACTACTAACTTTACTGCCTAATTATTTGCCCAAACTCAAGATAAAACGTGGCATAAATGGCTATGCTTCAGAGAGAGGAAAATTTGCAAAATGCAAATTTTCTTACTTTTGACTCTAGTACTGCCTTGATTTATGAGTTTCAGAGGAAGCCATTTGCCATTGCCATACCTCACCAGGATCAGGAAAATTGGGTAAAGCTAAAGGAATTTGAGTCAAATTGTGTTTGCTGCTTCCTCAACCAAATACCGTGCGACTTACCTAAATTTAATAACTGCTTCAAAAATCCCTTCATGGGGACTTCCCTGGTGGCGCAGTGGTTAAGAATCCACCTGCCAATGCAGGGGACACGGGTTCGATCCTTGGCCCGGGAAGATCCCACGTGCTACGGAGCAACTAAGCCTGTGTGCCACAACTACTGAGCCCATGCTCCAGAGCCTGTGAGCCACAACTACTGAGCCCGCGTGTCACAACTACTGAAACCCTCGCACCTAGAGCCCGTGCTCCACAACAAAAGAAGCCACCGCGTTTAGAAGCCTGCGCACCGCAAGAAGAGTAGCCCCCGCTCGCCGCAAGTAGAGAAAGCCCGTGCGTAGCAACGAAAACCCAATGCAGCCAAAAATAAATAAATAAATAAACCCTTCACTTTCGATGTGTAGATGGAACCTGAAACCTTAACAGTAACAGAGCACTGCTTCCCAAATCTCTCTGCTGAAGGACCTGCATCCCCCCATAAATCATAAGCCAAAACTCTTATGAAATATAACAAAAATGAATTAACAGAAAAAATGAAATGACAAAGATATGCAAAGTATGTCATAATTCTTTACTAGCTTCAACAGATGTCCACTTGCTCTCCTAAGTTGCTATAAAATCTTCTAAATGCTGCTCACGTTCAATCTCAGCACTTATCTCATTGCAGACCTGGAATCAGTTCTTAGACAGGAACATACAGGTCTGAGAACCACACTTTGAGAAGCGCTGAGTCATAAAACCAAATAGTTTGCTGGCAAAAAGTTCTCATTCCTTTGACAAAGAGTCATGAGAAACAGCATTAACATTGTTCTTTACATTCGTGCAACTTTTCTCAAAAGACAGTCTGAGAAGGTTACTCTTTCATCTGTCCTTCACTGTGAAAATGGATTTTCCCACCAATTTTGGCCACAGAGTGGAATTCAGTGATTCTCAACATTTAAGGGGCAAAGGACTCACCTTCGGGAGGTTGTAAAAGATGTTCATTACGGTCCCAACACCAGAGCCCAGAGTTCAGAATTCAGTAGACTTCCTTAATGCCTACCATTTCTGTAGCACCTTCAATCTTTAACACCTTTAGATATTCTTACGAGGTCAATACGATTACTCTAGTTTCACAGATGACAAAATGTGGACTCAGGCTTTTGTCTTTTAGACATAGAACTCAGACTTTTTAGATTCTAAATTTAGTATTTTTTCTTATGTGTGCAGATGGGTCTTGAGTCTTAAAATTGTTACTAGGATAGGAATAGATTCTTAAAATTTACTACCACTTAAAGTTATTTATTCCCCTAATGATGACTGGCCATATACAACATGAATGCTTGTGAGGGTGACATTATATAAAGTCCACTGAAGCTCTAGATGTTCCTTTTCATAACTGTCCAATCACAGCCAGGATATTATTTAGGAAATAGCTTACTGTCTTGGAGTTAAGCCTTCTAAGGAGCTACAGATTATTTAGTTAATTAGCTTATAATGTATACCAAGGCTCTGACAGCTGATTAAAGAAACTACAACTAAAAAATGATACAAACGAACTTATTCACAAAACAGAAACAGACTCACAGACTTAGAAAACAAATTTATGGTTACCAAAGGGGAAAGGGGGTGGGGGATAAATTAGGAGGTTGGGATTAACATATACATACTATTATATATAAAATAGATAAACAAGGAACTACTCTATAGCACAGGGAACTCTATTCAGTATTCTGTAATAACCTATATGGGAAAAGTATCTGAAAAAGAATAGATATATGTATATGTATATGTATAACTGAATCCCTTTGCAGTACACCTGAAACTAATACAACACTGTAAATCAACTATAGTCCAATATAAAATAAAAATTTAAAAAAAAAGAAAAAGAAATCACAACTGTTTGCAGGCAAGAGAGCCTTGTCATAGATGAAGTTGCACTGGGCTTGGATCACTGCATCTAAATCTAGCCATGACTCGGTGATTCACTACTTGTGTAATTTGGGGCAAGTTATTTTACTTCACACCTTTGGGTTTCCTTACCTATGTCATCCAGATAACACTTATAATACGTAAGGCTCTCATGAAATTGTATTTTTTAAAAGGTGGGTGTAAAATTGTCTTTCTTAATAGCCCTTGTCACTTAGTCTGTGATCAATAAACATTTTTTTTTACAAAAAAGCAACATACTGTAGTTATATGGAGTAGTTATATGGAGCCGGCAGTAGCTCCAATAGAGAACTTCTTTACAGTGTGAGTGACCTACAGTGGAGACACCCCCTACCCCAGGGGTAGACTTATTTGCCATCACGGTAGATAGTTAAGTAAAAAGCTGGATTACAAGTTGTCGGAAACATTGTAGAGTGCAAGTGTAGGTACATAGGCCAGATGGCTCTAAGAATCCTTTCTTGCTTGGGTGGCCCTAACAAAGTATCACATACTGGGTGTCTTCCACAACAGAAATGTATTGTCTCACAGTTCGGGAGGCTAGAAGTCCAAAATCAAAGTGTCAGCAGGGTTGGGTCCTTCCTTCTGAGGGCTGTGAGGGCAGAATCTGTTCTAGGCCTCTCTTCCTGGCTTGTAGAAGGTGTTCTCCCCATGTCCCTTCTTATCATCTGCCCTCTACGACTGTCTCTGTGTCCAGATTTCCTCTTTCTATAAGGATACTAGTCATAATGGATTAGGGTCACTCTAATGACCTCATCTTAACGAATGACATCTTCAACGACCGTATTTCCAAATAAGGTCACATTTCCAAAGCACCGTGGGTTAGGAAATTTGGGGGTACACAATTCAATTCTTGATGCTATGATTCAATGTTCAGCATCCTCATGAGAAACAGAAGTCAGGGGTCTCAGTTTTCTCTTAGCTCTACCACTTATGAGCCATGAAACTGGAAATCTCTCCATCATTCTAGGCTTATCTGTAAAATAAGTGATTTGCAGCTGACACAAATTAATTCTAAAATGTTTCTTTCATTTTTAAAATGTCTGTAAGTGTGGAGCAGGGAATTTCCCAAAGAGCTGCTGGATTCCACAATAAGCTAGGGGCTTAGATAGTCCCTTATTCAGGTTCCCTTAGTTGCCCAGGATCACAGTTAGTAAGAAAGCAAACAGGTCCAATATATATTCTTGCAAAAGCAAAGCTTCGGCTTATTATGATAGATGGACTGAAAAAGGAAAATAAGTACATAATGTGTATTATGCCTCAATCTTCAGTGAGAGGGACATGCTCATACCTCAAAATATCACTGGAAGGATAGATACAAAAGCCAATGACCACACGGATTGTCACTGAAAAGAGAACTGAGTGGCAAAGGAAGAGTAATAAGGGAAAGTTTTTTGTTCTCATCACAAAAATAAAGGAAAATATGTTACTTGGTCACATTTTGAATGATAGAAAAATATATTACCTGGTCAAAGAGTACACAAGCATTAAAACAGAAAAGTACTGTGTGGCGTGCAATTGTTTAGCCTTTTATTTTCAAGCCTAGATATCCTGTATTTAATTCATTTTGTGTTTGAGGGTCCTTATAAGTAGGCTTGACTTTTACAATTTTTGGTTCACAGGAAGGTGTAGGGCTCAGCAAACATGCTTACATACCTGTTTCAGCATGAAGACATATACTGAAAGATTTAATAACCCTATGTTTCTTAAGATGCTTTTGTTGTACAAATATGGTGCACTTAAAGCACAGAACTGGCTAGAAATCTGCTACATTTGTCTTCAAAGGGCAAGGAACTTAGCAATCAATACCATATTTACTATGGTATTTTTCACCTGCAAAATTTCCACACCTTCTACCAGTTGTGGATAAGAAAGACAGGTTTATTTTTCTACCCATAATTTCACCTTGGCTCCCTACCTATTTTAGTGACAGCAGCAGTTGTAAAAACTTCGTAGGAAGTTACTGATGTGTAAACTGAATTTAACTGACATCTCTCTGAACCAAACAAATGGAGATGTAATTAACACTGTTTCTGTAACTAATCCTGGCTGAGGGAGGGGAGCCATCCCCACAGCTGGAGCAGGTGACAAAGTACAGAGCCACAGGGGCGAGCAAAAGTCAAGAATAATTTTTGAAAACACAGGAGACAAAATGTGCCAGTAAATATGGTAGTCTTCCCATTTTAAAGATGGAGGAAATAAAGATCCTAAAGGCTATATATCCGAAGATAACAAAAAGTTGAATTTGAAATGTTCTATTTTGAGTTCTGTATTTTTGTCATTCACCTCTAATATTATAAATGCATGTTTAACCTGTAGAATAATCTCTGTATGTTAAGCATATTTAAATTTGTCCTTTTAGAGTCCTAAAGTGCCTCATCAACATTTTCATGGCAACAGCCATTCTGGACTCACATGAAATAGTTAATGAAAAATACAAAGGACTGATTTTAGAGTACATTCTATAGGTAATCACTGGGATTTTTACATCACTGTCCTATTATATAATGGGAGTAAATAAATATATGAGCCAACATAAAATTATAAATGCATATTAGGGGGATGGCTTGATGCTATGTTCCCTTATATTTCCTAATAATTGTGTAAATTAATAACTTCAGTTAAATAGAAATAATCTAATGTATGAAGCAATGAGTACTTAGATTTTTAAAATTTTCATGGAGACATTTCCTCCAATTACGTTTCATATGATACAACTGTAATGACTATTTCTCCTCTATTAGTTATCTGTCATGCATTTTTCCTATCTATCTATCATCTATCTATCATCTGTCTTTCTTTCTATCATGCATCTATCTACCCTCCACTCATTCATTCAAGAAATGTGTGTTGACAGACATAGAAAACAAACTTATGGTTACCAAGGGGGAAAGGGGGTGGAGGAGGGATAAATTAGGAGTTTGGGATTAGCAGATACACACTACTATATATAAAATAGATAAACAACAAGATCCTACTGTATAGCACAGGGAACTATATTCAATATCCTGTAATAAGCCATAATGGAAAAGAATATGAAAAAGAATATATATATATATATCTGAGTCATTTTCCTATACAGCAGAAAATAACACAACATTGCAAACCAACTACATTTCAATTTTTTTAAAAAAAAGACTTGTATATTGAGTCTTTGTGATATCCCAGGCTCTATAACTTAATGAAAGAGATAAATATGGAACCGATTACAGATCCCAAATTAAACCTTAACTTTTACCATATAGCTTTCCTTGGCCATCTCCAAGTCACCACTCCTTCCCTTGGCCTCAGGTAGCACTTATTTTCAAAGGACTTTATTTAAGGATTTAATTACTGAGCTCTTTATAGAACGTTTTAACTATTTCACTGCATGCTTGCATAGACCTTATTGTCTAATGCTTGCATAGACCTTACTGTCTAATGTGGTGTTTTTATATCTAGATGCTTTACCACCTGCTGATAGAAAAGTATTTTAAAGAGTGCTGAATCAACTGGGTTGATGCCATAGTTACAAAGACGATTCCTCCCACTCCTCTTGTTCTTCCTCTTCCTCCTTCCCTGCTCCTCTTCCTTCTTCTTCTTTTCAACCTTGTTCTTGTATTTCCAGGTCTACTAGAGTGTCAGACAGATAGCTGGTGCCTAACAAATGCCCAGAGAGTGAATCAGTGAGTAAGAGATAAATTACCTCTTCTCCCTCCTCATCCTCTCTGTTATATTTATTAGTACTCTCCTTACAACAGATACTTTTGATGGAGCTATTTATAGGAGGCACATTTTTCAAACTATAGAATTATTCCAGTGGTCTCAAAAGTTTGTAGAATGAAGAAAGCATTGAATGAATAAACGAATGAAAAACTCATTCCTGTATTTTTCTCGCCAACAATTTGGAGATTGTGACACACATAAAAGCTTAAAAATTTTACAGCAAAATTTTGCTTTTAACCAGTTGGGATGCAAGTGATGATTTCAGGTACATGGTCCATACTAAGCATTCAATAAATGGCACCTATGACCAAAGTCCTGAACAATGTCACCCTATAAGGAAGGCTCCTAGTATTTCTGGGAGCTAAAGCACACCATAGAAGGATCATGCTTGGGGTAGAGCTGCAGCTACCAATAACTTCAAATGTCCCCAGTGCCCCACCACACATACACCAAAAAGCAAGTTCCACAGTGGCAGAGACTTGGCCTGTTAGTTTTGCTGTTGAATCCCAAGGGCCCAGCACATAGTAGGCCCTCAATAAATATTTGTTGAGTGAATGAAGGGATACTCTGCAGAAGTGTTTAAGAAGTGTCCAGTGTATGTAGTCATTCTTCTGGCTTTCCCTCCCTCTACCCACATATGTTCAAAATCTCAGGCCCTATCCCTGAACTGCTAAATCAGAATTTGCATTTTAACACGATTCCCTTGATTCTTCACATGCATCCTAATTATGAGAAGCACTCCTATAAGGCACATCAAGTTCACTTTCCTGCCCCCCCCCACCAACTGATAAAACTTCTGAACCCAAACTAATGTCACATTCAAGTTTATATGGCGGGTTGCTTGTAGGGTCAGTGTTTCTGAAAAATAAGAACCGGAGTCAGATGCTAGGATTTGATCTCTCTTTCTCTCTCAGCCTCTTTCTTTTCCCCCTTTCTTCCTCCCCATTTGCTCCCTCTCTGGCAATGAAGTCATATTACACAGAGGAACAGCACAGAGTCAAAATTTCTATGCTAATTTACTTTGTTTTTTTTTTTTTTTTACTGTTAAAGAATATTAGCCAGGGCAAACTGAAAAGCAAAATAGTCATCTCCTGTATATGCACACCTTTCTGCCTCTTTGCACTCTGCATGACCTCCTTACACTTCCTTGTGAATCTTCTGGAAGAGACAAGACTCAATACTTGCTGAGTATCTGGCTTATGCAGGTGCACTAGGTCGAGCTTACTCATTTAATCTTTATGCCAACAAGAAATACAGTCATGGAAAGGGAGCACGGAGTCAGGTTCACTGTCAGCTCCCATCAATATATCCTCCAAAACTTGTACTTTTCAATGACATTCTCAATGTTCATTATTGTCATGACTACTGAGCAGAATATGAAGAAAATATGTTAAGAGACATGAAAAACAAAAAGGCAGTTCAGAGACCTTTGGAGAAAATTGTCAAGGAGTATAGCCATTTTTTACAGGTTAGCTCCAATCTAAACAATATCCCAAGGTCTTACCCAAGCCCATTCTCTGCTTCCATTTCCAGCATTTTAAAACTCAGCTACCTCTCTGATAACAAACCTAAGAGATAGTTAGCCACTATCCTTTTATGGAACAGGACACTGGGGCTCCAATGGACTTAGCTTCTTGCCCATGATTGCAGAAACTTTTAGCTTTTCTGATTCTAAATAGTCCTTTCCATTCTGCCATCATGTCAAGTCTTCTGTTGGCAACTCAGCACTGCTTCCGCTCTTGTGTGCTCCCCCTTACATCCTAAGGACAGGAATCCTGAGGTGTACGTTCCCACAGATCTTGGCCAGCAATTTTCAGCGTAAGAGCCCACTAAATACTCGAGATACACATCTTTCAGATATCACATTAGTGAAGTTGTCTTATCGTGTCCTACTGGGTGGCACATGATTTTTATTTGCCGAATTACAGATGATAACACTGATCATTTGAGTAAGATGGTGCCTGCTAGGTTTCTCCTCTGTAAAGTTCCTTTTTTTATTTGTAATTAATAAGTATTTGTGTGGAAATATCTGGAGACTGTGTAAATATCCTGTTCCCTATCCCACTCTCATCTACTATGCTTATCACCCATTGATGTCCCTTGGCTGAATAACTTTAATGTTTGCCAAATACCAATTTTTTATTTTCATTTTTCCTCCTACATTTATTCACAGGCATTCTACTGGAAATAAAAGCTTTACCTTCTCTCTGTTTAATTATATCTGTGTGGAATCATGGATTCATATTTTGTTCAATGGATTATAATCTATTGTTCTCTTTTTTAAAAAAATCCAAAATCATGGGATTTGGATGAAAGTAACTGGGATTACTGGGCATCCTGTATTTCTGCAACTTCCCGACTCCATGAAAGCAAGTAGAAAAACCAAGAGCCAGCAACAGCCTTCCCTGACCTTTGCTTGCCCAACACGTTCAAATGTTTTTTAAGCATCTAAATCCTTCTATTAATTCCCTTCCTGTTAGCATGCCTAGAATAGTTTCTATTTTTCTCATCAATCCCTCACTAAGACAAACATAAGGATAGCCTTGCACTCCTGTCCTTGAGCAGCCATTCTATCCTAGACATCATTCTCTATAAAAGAACCCATATTTACAAATACTTATTTGTCAGCTTCTCCTTTATAAACTAAATTATTTCATGGCAGAGGTCATAACATAAATTTTGTTATCACTATTCCTAGCACATAGAAGATGCTTGTTAACTAGCAGTTGACTGAATGGACCAAGCTCATACTACTTAGAGAAGAAATATTTCATTACTAAATACCATTTACCTATTTCCAGGATTGGTTCCTTTCAAGAAATGCACACGCAGAACGGGATCACTGAGATAAGAATGGTCCTAAGCACTGAAACTCCAGTGAAGAGATTGAAGGATAGAGTAGGGGTATATGAGGAATTAAAGGAAAATTTCTCTTGTCTGAAAGCTACTGGAATAACCAGAGATACAACATCCCAAGGTCAAGGGAATGGCTTCTGTTGCTATTCCTTAAAAGTTGGCTTTAAGTATATTAAGGGATCCTAATGATTTTATTGAATGTCCTTTTATATATCCATAGCCCAGGTCATATCCTACATCTCTTTTTCTTTCTCTCCTAACTATGTGTGTTTTTTTTAAACAGATGTTTCCTGATTCTTCCTGACTCACGTCTGAACCCAATGGTTTATACTCTTATTTAAGGACAATAATCTCAGATATTCACGTATGTATTTTGTTACATGTATATACTGAAATTTCTTTCCTTTACCATTCTGCCACACTTCATCCCAAATAGACCATTCTATACTCATATCCTCAGAGAAGAAATATAACAGGAAAACAGTTTCTGATCACCATGGACTTTGTTTCAAAAGGTCAGATGAAAGAAGATTGTGGGGTGGGAAAGAGGTAATAGCAGTGTGGCACGTCTAGGCAGGAGGTACCACTAAAGCCTCACCAGTTTGTGTGTCCAAAGTCAAGAGTTTGGGCCTAAAAGGCCATGCTCACTAGGGGCTCATCATACCATGATTGCCTATGTGGACACATAACTTGATGAACACAGGAAGTCTCCCACCAAAAGCTGGGTGGATAATCTGTTAGATTCTAGAGCCTCAGCACATCCTGAAACAATAAAATTTCACTTCCCTACAGACTAATGGAATGGGCTTTTGAGCCAGAAATAAAATCAACTTACAGCAATAAAATGTTACATTTAATAGACCCTGAATTTGTAGATTGAGAATCACACCTGCTACAAAATCAAGAACTCAGGCTGTTACTTAAAGAGATGCTCTGTATCCTAATTCTCAGTCCCAAACTACCAGATTTGGGGCTTTGCAACCATTCCACTCAGTTGGAAACAAAGAATGGCTTAATCCATGACTGGCTGCAGCTTGACCAGCACTAGAAGGAACTAACCAACAGGTGGAGGAACAGAGGGTCTCTTGGTTTAAATGGAACGAATAACAACACAAGTCCAAATTGATCACAGAAGAAAAAGAATCAAGTAAAACTTTGGCAATCAGTTAGTCAATGAACTTCCAAATTCAAAATAAGAAGGATTGACAGGCTATTTATGAATAGAATACCTGTCATTAAAACAGTGATTGTTAATGCTGAGCCCTGTTCTAGATGATTTAACCCACATAATCATGACCGCAAGCCTACAAAGTAGGTTATTAGTCCCATTTTACAAACAAAGATATCGAGATACATAAGGATTATGTGACTCACCCAAGGTCATCATGATGGTGAGTAGCAGCTCTGACTTGAACCCAGTCAGTCTAGCTCAGAGTCCAACTTGACCACCATGCCATGCTGTCTTTGCCCACAAAAGCTCAACTATTTTGAACGGGATAACCCCAAAGGAAGAGATTAGCAGGTCCACTCCCTTTATTTTAAAGATGAGGAAACAGTACCAAAGAGGATTAAGACATTTGCTCAGCATCCTGTGGCTCAATATATCACTCATCTTTGTTTTATGACAAATAATACTCATTGTCAATCAAATTAATCATTTTGCTTTAATGTTTCCCAAAGGGCAAATCAAAAGTTTAAAACCCAGCCTTTGACAACCTTCCAGGAATTGTACCTCAGCTTCTCTAAAGCTGATATGAGACATGAGTGACAGAAGGTCAAGTAGTCTCAGAGGTCAGGTAAAGCACCCTGATGGATCATCTCCGGGAGGCGGGAAGCAAAACGGTGCCAAGAAGCCACTTAACAGTGAAGCAGGCAAAGAGCTCAGAGAGAGGAAACCCAGGGACTTTACTGTGTTCATTCAAGAATCAGGAAATTTGATTCTGAGCCATTTTTTCCTCTACACTTATTGAAATACCTAGAATTAGAAACCTCTACTCTGGAAATATGATCTTTATGCTGCTCTATTTAGGTTCCATCAATTTCAAAATAATATTCCTATGGCAAATCCTTCATGCTCCCAAAAGCAAAGAAATCACTGATTTTCCCCTGTCCTTTAGTAAAGGATAGCATGTAACTGTACCATCTCCTTGGCAGGTCCAAAGTCCCCATGACAAAGCATGATTAAAATAAATAAGACCCACTTCTGTCTCCTGAAGGAGAAGGATCTAATTGTGGACAGATTTTTTTAAAATCCGTCATGGGGGTAAGATATTGCAGTAAGAAATCTGTTTTATTTAGGTCACCGGGCATTCAGAGACCTTGCGTCCTAATCCCCTTCACCTTGGTTGTGTTGACATGTCCTGTCATTGATAAACTCAGACCTGCATTATAACAACTGTTGAAAGCTGAATCAGATGATATTAGAAAAAAATGTCACTTACTGGCTTCTAACGTTTTCAACCCTTATTTCTATTTCCATCCTAGGAATATTCTCACTGCTTGTACAAAAAAAGATGATAAATATGAGGAATCTGTCCACTTATAAAGACATGCTTAAGAGTGAAAACAGGGGTAAGTAAGTATTGAACTTTTGTTGAGAAGGCTGTTGACAAAGCCCCCAAAACAAGGTCATTTAAGAAAGACTTAAGTTGAGGAACTGTGCCTGAGCAGGAAGAAAAAAAAATGAAAATTCTTGGTACCAGAACCCTACATTGTTTTAAGTTAAGAGGGAAAATGTGCTGTATACATGGAATGTATCTCTAGTGTGATTATAAGGGTCCTCTTTATTAAATCAGAAAAGAAGTAACAGATTTGAAAATTAAAGTAGAAAGTCCAGAGAGAAAAAACACATGTTTAAGTTTTTAGACATCTACTTGAATTTGAATGCTCTCTAACACATTCATTAAATTTCAATTAAATTGAACTTGGCATGGAAAAGAAACTAATAAAATGGTTAGTGTTGTCCAAAAAGACACTAAAAGGGAGACATGAATTCATGATCAACCTAATCAGATTACATCTTTTTTCATTTTCCCTTTGAAGGAGCCTGGCCCTGGGGACCTTACACAACCAGGCAGACAACTAACCTTGTTGTGCTTTCAGACAAGCTATGGAACAAAGCATAGAGTAAATGAGAGGTAGTGAACAGCTCACTCCTGGCCCTTAAGGTTTTCCAGTACCTACCACCCTGGCATATGCAGATGATGTGGGACTTACCGCATTAAAATTGGGGAAGAGGTTGACTGCGGCCGCAGTGTCAAGAGGAAAGGGAAGAAACGGTTTAATATCCAGCGATGGTTGCAAAGGAGGGGCTGGTGGACGGACCAGGGCTGGGAGAGCGGGGCTCTGGCATGTACCACCTGCACAGAGGAGAACAAAGGGAGTGATCAGGGACATGGTGCATATAAAACACACAACACACAAACACCAAGGTCTCTTTTGAGACCAAAAGGCCAGCTTTATGGGTCACTGGAAAAAACAAGACATGGAGTGTATTGACCTCAGCTGGGAACCGGCCAACGAGCAGATGTGCCATTAAGCAGAGAAAACCAGTTGAGCTGCTCCTTTATCCCTCTTGGATTATAACTATCTGGTTACGTAAGGAATTGTTAACATTTCAAACATTTCATACTCCCCAATCCATCCTTCTTTTCCTGCCTACAACCTGGACTGAGTCAGCTACAAATCTATAAGCAACATCCCTTGATTCAAAGGGAAAACCCCTCCAATGCTCCCCCAGCCCTCTTTGAAAACGAACTCCTGCTCAAAATATGCATGCAGTCTGAGGGAATCTTTTACAGAACTGCTCTTTTCCACCGCGTCCAAAACTCTGGCAGCAAGACGACATGAACCTGGCACAGAAAAGAAACTTAACCGCAAATGCAGGCAGCTGTACCTTACTTCCCTGGCAACTGGAGGGTTAAAACCAGCAAATCCAGCTACATATCATGTGATCCCTGAGCTATTTAGCACCCCTGTGGCTTTAAACATTCAAGACTAGCTGCCCCCTTCCTTCCCAGTCATGAATAGGTGGAATTTAGAAGGTCACCAATGAGCAGGGAATGGAATATTATGGCAACACACACAGCTCCTTTGCATACCAGTGGGCACAGGCTGTTTGCAAGGGACTCCCACCTCTGCCCCCTGTTCTAGGATTCCACTGCATTCAGAAGCTGAAAGGAGCCCATCTCCCTGTTATGTCTCTCATACTTTGGTAACGTTCCAAAACATCAATTGGCTGTTAATTAGAGGCTGTTTGAATCCTAGGAAACTGTTAAAATATGCCAACATTCTTCTAATCTGAGAGGCAAGCAACGGACTGTAAAAACCTGCTGGTGAGAATCCAAGAAGCATGAGGAAAACAAAATGCACTAGAATTATTCCTTTCTCATGGAAAAGAATTCTAGGAGACAGAAAAGAGAAGATGGCAGAGTAGGAGGATGCGAAGTTTGCATCTCCTGACAACTAGGGCACCTACCAGGTGCTGGTGCAGGACCTCAGACACCTAAGGGGACAGGGGGAACCCCCGATGAGTGGGTAGGTTGTGGAGCGGAGTGAGAGCGGAGGAGAAGTAGAGGTGGGACGGGACCAACATACCTGAGGGGCAGCTGGGGGAGGGGAGGGGCCCACTCACTACGAGGGGATCAGGGGGACATGGAGAGATGTTCCGGGTATCGGAGGATCAGAAGGGAACATGGCCAGCATTTCCTCTGCCCACTCGGGTCCTGGACTAAACCTCCACACACCGAGGCCCCCTCCAGCTGTGTGGTGCTGAGCCTAAGCCCTGCCCCCCACACCCCCAGGGCCTTTTCTGGCTGCTTGGGTCCTGAGCCTAGGTCTGCCCCCCACCTAAGCCTTGTCACCCCGCCTAAGCCCTGCCCCACCTAAACTCCACTTCCCACAGCCAAGGCCTTTTACGGCCTTTTTTTTTATTTTGCTATTGTGGTTCTCTTCTACCTTGTTGTTGTTTCATTTATACATTTATTTTTTATAATATATTTTTTATTTTTCTAATTTTATTTTACTTTTATTCTTTGTTATTGTTCTAGTCCTTTTTTTCTTTGGCTGTGCCACCTGGCTTGTGCAATCTTGGTTCCCAGGCTGGGGGTTGGGCCCGAGCTCCTGTGGTGGGAGCTCTGAGTCCAAACCGCTGGACTAACAGAGAACCTCAGACCCCAGGGAATATTAATCGGAGTGAGGCCTCCTAGAGGTCCTCATCTCAGCAACAAGACCCGGCTCTACCCAACTACCTGCAAACTCCAATGCTGGAAGCCTCAGGCCAAACAACCAGCAAGATAGGAACACAGCCCCACCCATCCAAAACAAAAATGAGATGACAAAAAAATATATTACAGATGAAGGAACAAGGTAAAAACCTACAAGACCAAATAAATGAAGAGGAAATAGGCAACCTACCTGAAGAAGAATTCAGAGTAATGATAGTAAGGATGATGTAAAATCTCAGAAACAGAATGGAGAAAATAAAAGAAATGTTTAACAAGGACCTAGAAGAATTTAAGAACAAGCAAACAGTGATGAACAACACAATAACTGAAATTAAAAATACTCTAGAAGGAATCAATAGCAGAATAACTGAGGCAGAAGAATGGATAAGTGAGCTGGAAGATAAAATAGTGGAAATAACTGCCATGGAGCAGAATAAAGAAAAAAGAATGAAAAGAATTGAGGACAGTCTCAGAGACTTCTGGGACTGCATTAAATGCACCAACGTTCGAATTATAGGGGCGCCAGAAGAATAAGAGATAGAGAAAGTGTCTGAGAAAATATTTGAAGAAATTATAGTCAAAAACTTCCCTAACATGGGAAAGGAAACAGCCACCCAAGTCCAGGAAGCACAGAGAGTCCCATACAGGATAAACCTTAGTAGAAACACTGGAAGACACATATTACTCAAACTAACAAAAATTAAATTCAAAGAAAAAATATTAAAAGCAGCAAGGGAAAAGCAACAAATAATATACAAGGGAATTCCCATAAGGTTTTCAGATGATTTTTCAGCAGAAACTCTGCAGGCCCGAAGGCAGTGGCAGGATATATTTAAAGTGATGAAAGGGGAAAACCTACAACCAAGATTACTCTACCCAGCAGGATCTCATTAAGATTCAGTGGAGAAATCAAAAGCTTTACAGACAAGCAAAAGCTAAGAGAATTCAGCACCACCAAACCAGCTTTACAACAAATGCTAAAGGAACTTCTCTAGGTGGGAAATAAAAGAGAAGAAAAAGACCCACAGAAACAAACCCAAAACAATTAAGAAAATGGGAATAGGAACACACACATCAATAATTGCCTTGAATGTAAATGGATTAAATGCTCCAACCAAAACACATAGACTGGCTGAATGCATATAAAAACAAGACCTGTATTTATGCTGTCTACAAAAGACCCACTTCAGACCTAGGGACACATGCAGACTGAAGGTGAACGGATGAAAAAGATATTCCATGCAAATGGAAATCAAAAGAAAGTTGGAGTAGCAATTCTCATGTCAGACAAAATAGACTTTAAAATAAAGACTATTACAAGAGACAAGGAACGACACTACATAATGGTCAAGGGATCAATCCAAGAAGAAGATATAACAATTGTAAATATTTATGCACCCAACATAGGAGCACCTCAATACATAAGACAAATGCTAAAAGTCATAAAAGGGGAAATTGACAGTAATACAATAATAGTGGGGGACTTTAACACTCCACTTACACCAATGGACAGACCATCCCGACAGAAAATAAATAAGGAAACACAAGCTTTAAATGACACAATAGACCAGACAGACTTAACTGATATTTATAAGACATTCCACCGGAAAATGGCAGAAAACACTTTCTTCTCAAGTGCACATGGAACATTCTCCAGGATAGATCACATCTTGGGTCACAAATCAAGCCTTGGAAAATTTAAGAAAATTGAAATCATGTTGAGCATTGTTTCCGACCACAATGCTATGAGATTAGAAATCAATTATAGGAAAAAAACTGTAAAAAGCACAAACACATGGAGGCTAAACAGTGCACTGCTAAATAACCAAGAGATCACTGAAGAAATCAAAGAAGAAATTTAAAAAAACCTAGAGACAAATGACAATGAAAACACAATAACCCAAAACCTATGGGATGCAGCAAAAGCAGTTCTAAGAGGGAAGTTTATAGCAATTCAATCTCACATCAAGAACAAGAAAAATCTCAAATAAACGATCTAACCTTACACCTAAGGGAACTAGAGAAAGAAGAAGGAGAACAACAACAAAAAACCCCGAAGTTAGTATTAGGAAAGAAATCATAAAGATCAGAGGAGAAATAACTGACATAGAAATGAAGAAAACAAAAGCAAAGATCAATAAAACTAAAAGTTGGTTCTCTGAAAAGATAAACAAAATTGATAAACCTTTAGCCAGATGCATCAAGACAAAAAGGGAAAGGACTGAAATCAATAAAATTAGAAATGAAAAAGGAGAAAAGGAGAAATTACAACTGACACCACATAAATACAAAGGATCATAAGAGATTACTACAAGCAACTATATGCCAATAAAATGGACAACCTGGAAGAAATGGACAAATTCTTGGAAAGGTACAACTTTCCAAGACTGAATCAGGAAGAATTAGAAAATATAAACAGAACAATCACAAGTAATGAAATTGAAACTGTAATTTAAAATCTTCCAACAAACAGAAGTACAAGACCAGATGGCTTCACAGGCGAATTCTATCAAATATTTAAAGAAGAGCTAACACCTATCCTTCTCAAACTCTTCCAAAAAATTGCAGAGGAACACTCCCAACCTCATTCTATGAGACCACCATCACCCTGATGCCAAAACCAGACAAAGATATCACAAAAAAGAGAAAATTATAGACCAATATAACTGATGAACATAAATGCAAAAATTCTCAACAAAATACTAGCAAACAGAATCCAACAGCACATTAAAAGGATCATGTACCATGATCAAGTGGGATTTATCCCAGGAATGCAAGGATTCTTCAGTATACTCAAATCAATCAATGTGATACACCAATATTAACAAATTAAAGAATAAAAACCATATGATCATCTCAATAGATGCAGAAAAACTTTTGACAAAATTCAACACCCAGTTATGATAAAAACTCTCCAGAAAGTGGGCATAGAGGTAATCTACCTCAATATAATAAAGGCCGTATATGACAGACACACAGCAAACATTATTCTCAATGGTGAAAAACTGAAAGCATTTCCTTTAAGATCAGGAACAAGACAAGGATGTTCACTCTCACCTCTATTATTCAACAAAGTATTGGAAGTCCTAACCATGGCAATCAGAGAAGAAAAAGGAATAAAAGGAATACAAATTGGAAAAGAAGAAGTAAATCTGTCACTGTTTGCAGATGACATGATATTATACATAGAAAATCCTAAAAATGCCACCAGAAAACTAATAGACCTAATCAATGTATTTGAAAAAGTTGCATTCCTATACACTAACAACAAAAGATCGGAAAGAGAAATTAAGGAAACAATCCCATTTGCCAATGCAACAAAAAGAATAAAATACCTAGAAATAAAACTACCTAAGGAGGCAAAAGACTTGTACTCAGAAAACCATAAAACACTGATGAAAGAACCCAAAGATGACACAAACAGATGGAGAAATATACCATGTTCTTGGGTTGGAAGAATCAATATTGTGAAAATGACTATACTACCCAAAGCATTCTACAGATTCAATGCATTTCCTATCAAATTACCAATGGCATTCTTCACAGAATTACAACTAAAGTTTTTACAATTTATATGGAAACACAAAAGACCCCGAATAGCCAAAGCAATCTTGAGAAAGGAAAATGGATCTGGAGGCTCCCTCACTTCAGATTATACTACAAAGCTACAGATATCAAGACAGGATGGTACTGGCACAAAAACAGAAATATAGATCAATGGAACAGGATAGAAAGCCCAGAGATAAACCCACACACTTATAGTCACCTGATCTATGACAAAGGAGGCAAGAATATACAATGGAGAAAAGAAAGCTTGTTCAGTAAGTGGTGCTGGGAAAACTGGACAGCTACATGTAAAAGAATGAAATTAGAACACTTCCTAACACCATACACAAAAATAAACTCAGTATGGATTAAAGACCTAAATTTAAGACTGGACACTATAAAACTCTTAGAGGAAAACATAGGAAAAACATTCTTTGACATAAACCACAGCAAGATCTTTTTTGACCCACCTCCTAGAGTAATGAAAATAAAAACAAAAATAAACAAATGGGACCTAATGAAACGTCAAAGCTTTTGCACAGCAAAGGAAACCATAAACAAGACAAAAAGACAACCCTCAGAATGGGAGAAAATATTTGTAAAGGAAGCAATGGACAAAGGATTAATCCCTAAAATATACAAACAGCTCATGGAGCTTAATATCAAAAGAACAAACAACCCAATCCAAAAATGGGCAGAAGACCTAAACAGACATTTCTCCAAAGAAGACATACAGATGGCCAAGAGGCACATGAAAAGATGCTCAACATCACTAATTATTAGAGAAATGCAAATCAAAACTACAATGAGGTATCACCTCACACTGGTCAGAATGGCCATCATCAAAAAATCTACAAAAAATAAATGCTGCAGAGGGTGTGGAGAAAAGGGAACCCCCCTGCACTGTTGGTGGGAACGTAAATTGATACAGCCATTTTACATTCCTTAAAAAACTAAAAATAGAGCTACCATATGACCCAGCAATCCCACTCCTGGGCATATACCCTGAGAAAACCATAATTCAAAGAGACCCATGTACCTCAGTGTTCATTGCAGCTCTATTTACAATAGCCAGGACATGGAAGCAACCTAAGTGTCCATCAACAGATGAATGGATAAAGAAGATGTGGTACATATATACAATGTTATATTACTCAGCCATAAAAAGGAATGAAACTGGTTCATTTGTAGAGATGTGGATGGACCTAGAGTCTGTCACACAGAGTGAAGTAAGTCAGAAAGAGAGAAACAAATATCATATATTAATGCATATATGTGGAATCTAGAAAAATGGTACACATGAACTTATTTGCAGGGCAGGAATAGAAACGCAGACATAGATATGATGCGTTTCTGATGAGAACAGATATGATATCTGATGAGAACAGATATGTGGACACAGGGGGGCAAGGGGAGGGTGGAAACATTGGGAGATTAGGATTGACTTATATACACTACCATGTGTAAAGTAGATAGCTAGTGGGAACCTGCTATATAGCACAGGGAGCTCAGCTCAGTGCTGTGTGATGACCTAGATGGGTGGGATGGTGGGGGTGGAAGCGAGGTCCAAGAGGGAGGGGATATATGTATACATAGAGCTGACTCACTTCGTTGAGCATGAGAAACTAACAGAACATTGTGAAGCAATTATACTCCAATAAAAATAATAATAATAATTTTTAAAAAGGACAAAAAAAAAAGTGAAGAAAGACTCCTGTCTGTGTCACTTCCTTGCCTGCCATCTTGTTTTTAAAACAAAGTAGAGTGAGATCCCATACAAATTATCTTTACAAATCTCACGATCAGTTCTCGTCAACTGCACACAGACCATCATCTTGCCCTTCATCAGTTACCTGAACAAAGGTCAACATTTAAAAAATGATTCTCCACTGCTAAATCCAATGCTATTGGAGCAGAGTATCTACTAACAAGGTGGGTGACTTAATACCTAAAACAGAAGCCATCAACACAGGATTTAATTAACCATGCCAAAAAAAAACCATTAGCTCTCCTGGATCTCCTGATTGGCTAATCATCTGGAGCCAAATTAATAAAAACAGTATTTTTTTCCCCACTTTTTACTTCCCTCTTGAAATGTTCTTCACCAGCTACAAGGCCAACAACAGCCAGTTTGAAACAGCAAACCAATGAAATAAAAAGTAGTATGAGTCAGGAAATAGAGGGCCAATGTTAAAACAGAGATAAAAGCAAAATATAATAAGTCTCCATTCACCAGAGGACACCATAAACTTATTTTATTGTTCACCTGGTGGTATACTTTCTTAGAGAGGGCATTCATAAAACTTTGGTGATAGACCTGTCACGAATTTAGTATTGCTACCAATTTCTCTCTCGCTCGCTCTTTTTTTTTTTTTTTTTTTTCCAATTTCTCTTTTGATGAAAAGTTAAAGAACCAAAATAAAATTTTGGTTGGCTCCTCTTTACAAAACTCAGAAGTAAAATAAGTTTTGGTTGAAATCAGTGGTGTGGTTTAACCTATCCACAAGTAATAGTGAGCTTTAAATAAATCATTTTAAATATATATTATCTGTGTCACAGGTCATGCTTTGCAAAAGATATTCATTCATATATATCCATTACCTTGTTTGACCCTAAAATCTCAGAAATCAGCTAATGGCTAACATAATATCATGGAGAGAAAAAATAAGTTGATAAACTCTTTAGTTGTTTATGTTGCTTCCACAGAGACATTCCATTCTTATAATTCCAAGAATGCAATTTAGCAGGAACATATTCTGGAATTATTTCATTTATAAGTCCCCTCTGGTTCAGAATATCCAAAGAGGTTCTGAAAAAGCTCAACCTTCTCTTTTTTTATCCACCACAGTGAGAGGAACAAAGAATAAAAAATACGTTGATTCTATTGCTAGGGAAAGTTAATTCCTACCACTCTTCCTCTGAGATCTGTATTTCATTTACATTTCATTATACACACAGTTCAGGGCCCTCTCTCAGTGTTACAACTGGGGTTCCCTACCTAAGGGATTAAAAACATCAAAGAAGAGTCATAAAGCTGGGGGAAAGCTGGGGATACTACTTGAGTTCATCCTTTCCTACCTATTTGAAGAGAGAAATGTAAAAGACAGTTGGAAAAGAGAGAACGTGTGACCGCATAGGCTTTGGACACTGCCTAGGCAAACCCAGGTGTACTGGAGGCTGTGGTGTGCTCCCCACAGCCCCCTTCTGGACGGAGGCACACCCTCCCCCAACTGCTGCGGGACCCCCTATGGATGACTCTCACTCGAGATCCTCCTCAAGCACTGAAGAGGTCAAAGGGAGCTGCCTCACCCAAGGTCAAACTTCCTCCCGAGTGGAGGGGCTGGTAGCCCCATGCAATGACGGATTCATGCAAGGGTTTAATTAGTGGCTCCTTCCCCTTGCCTCAAGGCAGGGAGACTGAAGCTCTATTTCAGCTCTAAAGCTCCTCACAGAATCTAGGATAGACTGAAGTCTCTGTTGGGACTGCATCAGGGCTCAACTTTTCCCTTTGCCCAACCCTGTATCTCTCACTCCTCACAGGAGATGTTCCCCAAGAAAGCATCTACTGCTGGAAGAACTTGACCTATGACATCAGAGTATAACCATTCATGAGTCTGAGCGAAATGCTGAATTACTTTATTCTAAAGTAGGTAATTGCCTACAAATCTATAGAGAGGCACAAGATTGAGCCTCTCTCTCAAAAATTACCTGTGACTAATATTTCTGCTTTTAAAATTAGGATAAGTTCTGAAATATGTTACTTGTCTCAACCTGTATATGCTCAGCAGTAAGAATACTATTGGCAAATAGTGTAAAATCAAAACTGGCAAACATAACATGTTTCATCTGTAAAGCAGACTAAAATATGCTCCTTGAGAAAATAGCTATTTCATTCTTTCATTTTTATTAGAATGTATTACATTTAGGACATCAATATATGTTTATTGTCTTTATTTTAAAATTATCCTGAACATAATTAACTTCAAAATATACAATGAATTTGTAGACACGACTATAGGTAAAAAAGAGTTGTTTTGTTGTTATCATTTACCGACAGAGTTACTTCATTCATCGGAATGTCACACTTCTAGAAATATTGTTGTTATTAATTTGAGGAAAGCATTTTGAAACTTCCATAGGGTAGTAACAGAAAAAATACAAATTCACGCCCTTTGTATGTGAAACTGCCTACATCTAGTACTATGTATTTCAAACCCTATGCAGTTTTAATTTACGCAGGTTTTAAAAATTAAACCTTAATAAATTATTCAGATTTCAGAGCAGTTAATATCTCTCTATACCAAATTTCTTATATGCCATTAAAGTTAAACTAAAAAAAACAGTCATTAAGTGGAGATTAGTTATTACAGCTATATTGAGTAAGGTATTGAATAATGAAGGGAAATAAGGTAAATACGATGAAGTAAGTGATCTAAACTCATAAAACTCCTCTCTGTCCCTTTTTGAAGTTTGGTTTTGTTAGTTTATATTCATATTTAGAATTTTGAATTGAACTATAGAGCAAACATATTAAATATTACTTTGGTTTCTTCACAAGACAGCTGTGTATTCACAAAAGCGTGAATTCGTGAATTTGAAAAAAATACCGGAATAACCTATTTGTTCATGAATATTTGTTAATACTATCTGAGAAAATAAGACACATTCACTTCAGAAGTTTGCATTTTTGAAATGCAAATCTAATTAAAATGTAAATTTGGAAATGTTTGTTTTAATAATTTATACAGATAAATAGGAATTCTAAACCAGTGATTGTCAGCTGAAGCTACTGTATTAGAGATAATATATATAAAGTGCCTAGCAGAGTGTCTGGCCAGTTGATGCCAAGTGAGGAGTGTTGTTTTTTTCTAATGAATTCAGTAAATTCCAGAGGAACTGTTCAGGGTGGTCCAGACACAAATCCGGGCTCCCGGAAAGAGGTCAATCAAGATAATTTTAAAAGCACCTGCCTATTCTTCACTTTTATTTTGACCCCTGCAGAAGGAGAGACTTCACAATAAGAGGTTACTTTGTAAATCAATATTTTGAAATATTCCTTGAGAGTGGAGTAGTATTCTTTCCATAATACAACACTTTTAACCTTGAACTTCTGTACTTGATCCATTCAGGTTTCATCAAACAGTCACAGATGTCCTGTCTGACAGCTTAACCAACTACTTAATCATTCATTTCCCCAAATGACAAAACCAACATTCAAAATGATCAAGGGTTGCTGCTGTTCAATATTCATGACACTGTATGCTTTAGAACTGTGAATCATTGAAAAACAATATAAATATATACCATATATATAATACATATTTATTGTTAAAATATATTATCATTACATATTTTATATATATATATATATATATATATATATATATATATATATATATATATACACACTTATAGAAAGCAGAAGAAATCCCTGATTTCCTGATGGGAGAAATAATTTCTATATCTTTTTTTTCACCATCAATTTAATTATATATATGTACATATTTGCTTATCTATATTGAAATACATACATATGTTTCGATAGTGTCAACAGTAAGCCATAGTTAAACTGTTAAACTGCTCAGAATATTCATACCTATTAGGAGAACATCAAGAACATTTTATGGGGCTTCCCCGGTGGCGCAGTGGTTGAGAGTCTGCCTGCTAATGCAGGGGACATGGGTTCGAGCCCTGGTCTGGGAAGATCCCACATGCCGCAGAGCGGCTGGGCCCGTGAGCCACAATTACTGAGCCTGCGCGTCTGGAGCCTGTGCTCCGCAACAAGAGAGGCCGCGATAGTGAGAGGCCTGCGCACCGCGATGAAGAGTGGCCCCCGCTTGCCACAACTAGAGAAAGCCCTCGCACAGAAACGAAGACCCAACACAGCCATAAATAAATAAATAAATAAATAAATTTTAAAAATGGGGGAAAGAGCCAGGGCCACGAAAAAAAAAAAAAAAAAAGAACATTTTATGTAACATCAAGTCCTAAGTAGTTACTTGCAAAGCAACTAATTTGATAGACGTGGAACATTATTCACATCCAATCCCAACTATTTCGGTTAGAATTTGCCATGTGCACTGGGGGAGGGAGGGGCATGATAGGATTTCTGGAGCCTATGTGATAGAGGACATAAAAGAATTAGATCTGATAGTATGAATAAGAAATAGAAAAGAAATGATGGATTTGGGGCATAAAGGCAAAACTTGATTTGACACAAAACAATGGCATGGAATGCTGTTAGTGACATTGGCCAGCCAGGGTGGATGGGAGCAAATGTTGAGAAAAAAAGCTAAATTTTATAAATCTATTGAGTAATTGGTATGAACTAGGCCCTGTTATAACCTTAATTCCTTTAAAATGCACAAAAATTCTGTCAGGTATCTATTATATTACCCAATTTACAAACTCAAAAGACAAAGCTATTACCTAAATTACACCTCACCTAAAATTACACAGGTAAAAAAATGGCATTCGATGTAAACCTGAGTAACCTTAACAAGTTTCAACACACTGATGCAAATAGCATTTAAATTAAATCAACAAAAACATACAAAATGACAACAAAAAAGACCACTCTAAGAAGTCAGTTTTGTCATACAAGGCAAGCCAGCTCCCTTGAAGCCAGAATGGAATGCACTAAATCAGAAATCTTGTGAGAAAATTTTATCACTGCTCAAAAAAAAAAAAGAAAAAGAAAAGAAAAAGGAATAGACACATTCCTTGTACAGGAGAAGATAAAGGAATATTCAGTATTTATTACCAATATTTATCTGCATGGGAAGATGCTGGTTCTGTCCTATATCTGAGAATGTATCCAGAAAGACACGAATATCATATCAAATGTTTGAAAAGTCCTCTGGTTTACATTCTTTAACATCTACTTGCCAAATAAGAAAAGCAAACAGGTGTTTGTTGTATTCCCTTGTGCAGCTGCCTCTAAAAAACTCAAGGTTGGGGATTACAATGGGCAGTTTGTTGTTGAGATTATTTTTTATTCCTTAGCTAGGAAAACTGTATGTTCATCCTGTTTCCTTCAACCTCAAGTGATCCAAACTCCCATTCAGTTCCTATCTTTGTTTAAATGTTGTTCCCAACTGAAAGATACTACTAGAAACAAATTTTGAGATAAAATTTGAATTTAGTGTGACTTGGTCACAATTTGTCTTTTATTGCTTTCATTTTGCCTCTGTTTTAGATTGTTGATTCACTTACTAAGGTTTGGAAAATTGATCCAGCACCTTCTACCTGAGCTGAAGGTCCTCATTGGCCTAAAGTGACCAGCACTTGGCAGGTCAATTCAAATATTAAAAGCAGGGTCTGGTCCACAGGGGCAGTTGGCAGCACTGAGCCACACAGGGTGATGACCGCTGCCTCATCCATACTGTCCTTGACCACAGAGAGGAATGAGGTGAGAATGGGAGTGAGTCAGGGCAACTGGAACACCGACCTGGAAACAGTGACACAGAAACGTTTGCCCAAGTCAACTATCTGACTCATACTTTACCCATGAAAGAAAGCCCATGTGAGGGATCCATTTTCCCTTGTTTAAATTCTTTATTTATTCATTTTAAGTTGTAGTATTTAAATATTTCAGTAAATCCAATGGAATATTACTCAGCCTTAAAAAAGGATGAAATAATCCTTTCCATTTGCAGTTACATAGATGGACCTAGAGATTATCATACTAAGTGAAGTAAGCCAGAGGAAGACAAATACCATATGATATCACCTATACGTGGAATCTAAAATATGACACAAATTAACAAAACAGAAACAGACTCACAGACATAGAGAACAGATTTGCGGTTGACAAATGGGAGGGGGGCAAGGGAGGGATGGAGTGGGAGTTTGGGATGCAAACTATTATATATAGAATGGATAAACAACAAGGTCCTGTTGTAGAGCACAGGGAACTATATTCATTTATTTATTTATTTATTTATTTATGACTGTGTTGAGTCTTCGTTTCTGTGCGAGGGCTTTCTCTAGTTGCGGCAAGTGGGGACCACTCTTCATCGCGGTGCGCGGGCCTCTCACCATCGCGGCCTCTCTTGTTGCGGAGCACAGGCTCCAGACGCGCAGGCTCAGTAATTGTGGCTCACGGGCCCAGTTGCTCCGTGGCATGTGGGATCTTCCCAGACCAGGGCTCGAACCCGTGTCCCCCGCATTGGCAGGCAGATTCTCAACCACTGCGCCACCAGGGAAGCCCATGGGAACTATATTCAATATCATGTAATAAACCATAATGGAAAGGAATATGAAAAAAATATAAACAAACAAACAAACAATAAATAAATAATGCAGTAAATCACTTGAAAGGTCATTTTGGAAGGAAGCTAAAAAAAACGACTAACTAATGTTTTCTCTGTTAGTTATTGAATACTGGGACAAAAATCAAAATACTGCTATTATCTAGTTGCCAATATCCTGAGTCAAGTCTTCACGAGAAGAAAAGTGGAATCTTTCACTTATTTACCCAACTTTCATGACAATTTCTGGTGCCTGGGAGACACTATGAAGATTCTGTCAAGAGTACCAGAGTAAGGAGTTTTAGACATTTAATCCTATATATCCCTCTGCACTTCAGCCCCTCTGTCAAACACTGCATAAGTCAGGACAAGGAACTCCTCACAGGCGATCAAAAGATTTTGCCTGGAAACTTCCTCTCATGTTTGCACCAGTGAGCGTAAAAATGTAAAATTTTCCTCAAGAGGAATTTCCCAAGATTTCATTCCACAAAATCACTTGTAACTAATAAAAAAAGGTGCTCTGGTGCTGAACTGTCCCATGTGGTAGTCTTTAGCCATGTGTGGTTATTTTAAATTGGAATTAAGTAAAATTAAACATTCAGTTTCTCAGTCACACCAACCACATGTCAAGTGCTTGACAGCCACGTGTGGACAAAGGCTACCTCGCTGTATACTGCAGTTAAAAAAAAAAACATTTCCATCACTATAGAAGGTTCTATTAGACTTTGAGGCTTCAATGCAAAACCAACAATCTCCAGTGAGGAGTAATTTGCAGATAAGGTGCCTGATACAGTCTGTTCCAGAATGCACTGCCGATAGAAGAGAAGTCTTGCTTTCGCCTGGGTCCATCTCCTTTTGGGGTTGAGGAGGAGAGCTTTTCCAGAGCCAAACGTGGCCACTGTCAGAAGGCAGACCCTGCTGGGATTGTGCCAGAAAGAATTAATTCCTTCTCAAGGAATGGAGAATTCCTTGAGAAGACAATGGCCAGTCTATGAATCTTCACATGTGATCAATGACGATAATCCTCAAAGGGCAACCTAATTTAAAAACTCTAATGCTGAAATCAATATTAATGAGTAAGGAGTGCTTTGGATAAAAAATGATGCCATATCTTCAAACCAAAGATGGAAAAAGGGCCAGTCCTGGGGCAAATGGATGTTTATTAATATCTGATAATTCTTGAGAGTGCTATCACAAAGATTTTATTTCACCAAAGTGTGTCACAATCTAGTCTCACTAAAAAACCAAGTGTTCAAAGCCAGCTAATGTAGGCAGTTAAATCTGCCTAGCTACATCTGAATTACCCTGAGGGGTAATTCTGTTCATAATATCCAGGCGTTAGTCATCTCACTCTTAAAAGAGAAAAAAAAGATGCTGTCATCTTGTGATATGGTCTTGTTTTTTCCATGATCTGTGCCTTTCAGTTGGGACTTGCCCACATGAATTTCTCTATGCCAGCACAGCTGGGTGTACAGTTCACTGTTCCTCCAAAGCCTGATCAATATCTTTCTTTCCCCGTGTTTTTTCCACATGATATTACTGTGATATATTCTTTGCTTCCTCTCCAAGCACTCGCCAATCTGTGTAGACCTTCAATGTGACCCAAGGTATTAATGAAACATCTCCTGAGCTTAAATGGTTTAGTGTGGTTTTCCCAGTACCATCAAGGTGAGTTAGGTAAGCATCACACAACTTAGGGAACACCTTTGTTTATCTCCCTAAAGTGTCCTCAAGATGTAGAGGGTGAGGATGTCAGTTGAGGGAGAGACCAGCTGAGGAAGAGCAAGTCTAAGAGAAGAAGACAAGCTAAGTTTTTGACATCCTGAGGTTGAGGTGTAAGTGGGAACGTAGCCATTGGATAAGTGGTACTAACACTTAGAAGACAGCTCTGGGCAGACTTCATTCTGAGGAAAGAGTGGAGAGTCATCAGGTAGGAACTCAAATCATGGACATGAAAAAGATTTCCTCAGGTAAGTGTGGAACAAAGAGCCCAGGGCCTAAGCCTGAACCTGGAGGCTTGTTAGCCCAGTGAAGAAGACTGAGAAGGACTGGAAAAAGAACAAGACGGAGGCAGGGAGAATGATCTCCCAGAGACAAGAGGAAGAGGTTGTTTTTAAGAGGAAGAAGTGGTCAGCACTGTCTAAGGCTGCCCACGGAGGGAGCAAGTAAGATGGCAACTTCTGTGAGATTTAATGTCGAGAGTTTTGGTGACCTTTATGAGTTATTTAGTGGGTAACATCAAAAAGAAGTCACTTTCTTGCAGGGGATTGCTTCCAGGACCCCTGGATACCAAACTCTGAGGATGCTCAGGTCCCTTATATAAAATAGCACAGTATTTGCATATAACCTACACACATCCTCCCATATACTGTAAATCATCTCTAGATTACTTATAATACCTAATACAATGTAAATGCTATGTAAATAGTCTCCTGTGCCCAGCAAATTCAAATTTTGCTTTTTGGAACTTCCCAGAATTTTTTTTCAATATTTTCCACCTGCAGTTGGTTGAATCTGCAGAAACAAAACCTGTAAATAGAGAGGGCCGAATGTATATCAAAATTAAAGCTGCCTACTCTTTAAAAAAAAAAAAAAAAAAAAAGGGCAAGCTATTGACAAGAAAAATAAATAATGCAAAACATGTATCTAACAAAAAGCTTGTATTTGGAATATATAAAGAACTCTTTAACTCAATACTGAGATATTAACTCAATTAAAAATAGGCAAAAATTTTGAACAGGCATTTCACAAACAAAGAAATCAAAATGGCAAATATGTGAATGAAAACATGCTCAACATCATTGGGGAAATACAAGTTAAAACCACAAGATATTATCAATCACCTACTAGGACAGCTAAAATTACAAAGAAAAACAATACCAAGTGTTGGCAAGGATGCAGAACAACTGGAAATTTCATACTTGGTGGTAGAAATGCAAAATAATATAGCACTTTGGAAAAAATCTGGCAATTTCTTATAAAGTTAAATATTGACTTACTATAGGACCCTGCAATCCCCTAGGTATTTACACAACAAAAATAAAAATACCTGTGTCCAAAAAAAAAAAAAAGTGAAGTCACTTTTGAGGAGGGTCAGGGATGGAAGAGGGGTTCAGAATGGAGTCTAGCGGGGAAAATTATTTTGAACAACTTGGCTGGGAAGGGAAAGTAAAGTAGGACCCTATAGATGTGGGTAAATATGTTTTCAAGGTATGGAAAGGAATTGATTCAATCTAGAATATTTAGTATAACTCACTTTTGGAAAGGCAAGTTTCCACCAGCAATTAAGCCTAGAAAATACGAAGCCGTGGCAGCATATTAAGCATTGTAATTTGTATCTATCTCGGTTACATTCCACTCCACATATTCTCTAAACGTACATCAAAGTATAGCAAATAACAACTTATAGTCCTGGTTCAGGACACAGTTCAAGGATGACTTCCTCTGCAGGGTATCTTATAGATGTCCGGGTAGAAAGAGCACTCCCTTGGCACTCTACCCTGCATTCCTCTGTCTGCACATACATTGCTGCATTTACTTGCTTCTGGGTCTGCCTCCCCACATGAGGATGTGGGGTCTTGAGGAGAATGTCTAGTGTAATCCTCCTTGACTTCTATGCATTAGGGGGTTCCTCGTACCTATTGGTGATTTGTTTGTCTTTTTCCTGGAATGGATGGATGGATATATAGGCAGATGAGCAAACAGATGACTGAGTGAAATTGAATCGCAGCCTGTTGAGATATTGTACCCTTTCTTCTGTTGTGCCCAAACTAACAATCTTATCCATTTCAAAACCCAGTAACTTCCCTGAAGAACTAGAAAAGGGGACAGTCAGAGAGTTTATTGAAGTGCATTGCTAAAAGGTGAGGAACATTTTATCATAGACTTTTAAGCTGATGAAGCTTCCATAATTGATTTTTTTTTCTTTAAAATAATAAATAAGTGGTTCAATCAAAATTCTAATCTTTCTAGATTATAATTTTATTAACATTTTTTCTTGGCACTATATAAATTTCTTAAACATCTTTCACTTTTAGGTATGAATTTATTCTATCTTGTAAACAACTCCCCTTTCCTCCATAGGTATAAAAGCAGTAACATTTCAGCTCCTGCATGCTGGGTAATCCATGGAGTATATCTCCTTTGTGCTCTCATAGCCTTAAGGAAATGGAGCCATGGTGAAGTTAAGATAATTGTTCAAGGCCACACAATAAGTTATAGAGACAGGATTTGTAGCCCAACATTCTACCTCCAAAGTCTAAGCTCTTATATTTACATTTTATTCAGAGATGGCCATATTTTTTTGGATGACCTGTGGTAGAGAAAAAAATAATTCCATAAATAAAAGCTGGTTTCATTTAAACTAGGCCAAAGCCAATCAACTCAATTATCTAAGATTCATTCATTTGTAAGGCACTAGATTATTTAAGGAACAATTTCATGTTTCTTGCCTTTATTGAGGTTTATAATCCAGTATAATGCATATTATGCACGTGCTGAGTCTACCAGATACCATAATGTTATAGACTGAATGTTTGTGTCCCCCCCACCCAAATTAATATGTTGAAACTTATAACCCTCAATGTGATGGTATTCAGAGGCGGGGCCTTTAGGGGTGATTAGGGCATGAGGGTGGAGTCTTCAAGAATGGACCTAGTGCCCTATTAAAGAGGCCCCAGAATGATCCCTTGCCCTTTCCATTACGTCAGGTGGCCATCTATGAACCAGGAAGCAGGCTCTCACCAGATACCAAATCTGCCGGTACCTTGATCTTGGACTTCACAGCCTCCAGAACTGTGAGAAATAAATGTCTGTTGATCCTAAGCCATCCAGTCTATGGTATTCTGTTACAGCAGCCCAAATAGACCAGGACACGTGTGTTAATCCAAAGGTAACAGATTTTTATTCTATTTCAATGAACCTGTTATTTGTTCAGTTCTCCCTTTCACTCTACATATTCCAGAAGGGCAATGTAGAAACTAAATTTATATTCATCATAATTAACTCTATTGAGCTTAATGGTAATATCTCCTAGAGCATTCACTTACTGTGAATGTTTTCACTCAGTGTTTCACTGTGATTTCTTTTTTTTTCTTTTAGCATCTTTAAATTGAATTTTCTTTCAAATAGCCTTGGTACAAAATTTCTAGGAAACACCCCTGGAGTTAGTACTGGGTGACACAGAGAAATAACCATGGAAGAAAAGACTATGTCACCATTGCTATCATCAAATTAAATAAAATCTATTAAGAACAAGGAAGATCACATTTTTGCTATCTTAAGAGGCCTATATTTAGCACATACCATTTGTAGCATCTATTAACTTCTGAGATTTAGGAACTGTGAGTTCTGGTTTCCATCGCTTTGGTGAACATTCTTACAAACTCTATAATAGCAAAAAGAAATTCTGATTTCAATTTCCTCAAGAATATCCCCTGTGGAGCTAACATGTGCTCTGTTTAGTCTAGGCCTCAATGTGATTGTTTCTTCTGGCAGGTTTTGCATAAAACAAACCTAACTTTATATTTTCTTTTAATTCTGAAACATTTGGTCCTTGGAAAAGATGTAAAATCAGTCACTAATGGAACTGTAGTAATTGTGGTATCCTGAAAATGACTGGCTTTAAAATAGAAGAGAAATCAAATGCTTGTAAGTGATTGTAAGCAAGAAGATACACATAACCATATTTTATTTTTATAAGAAGTTCTGTCATTGTGAGCACTTATTATAGCCTATGTTCTGTGCTAGATGGCTTTACATAGATATTTACGTAAACAATGAAGGCATCCTTATTCTCATTTTACAGGTAAGGAAATGGAGGCTTAGTGAGGTCACTTTTCCAAAGATAAACTGACTTATTAAGGGGTAGAGCTAAGAAGAATTAGAAACTAGAGATATCCGATTCCAAAGCCCATATTCTTTGATTATATTACACCCCTCAAATACCTACCAAGTTGTGAGTCCCACCAATCTGAAAGAGGAATTGATGAAAGTGGTAATTGCCTCTGAGGAAAGGACTTAAGTTTCCACATTCAAATAGCCTGGAGTCAGCAGACATAGGATTTACAAATACAGGGGAAAAAAAAAAAAAACAGAAATTGCTTATAGCCTCAGGAAGGAGAAAGTCATCATACCAAGGTTATAGGGCCATCCCTAAAATGTTACACATGATGAAAATGGACATCTATATTGTGTTAAATAGAAAACATCATAAAATACTGCAGTTAGTACAAGGATTAAGTGAATCTAAAATGAAGGAGAAACAAATAATCAGTGGGAGCTGTCCCTGCTGGGAGCCATGTTGATAGAGATGACTAGCATTAAAACTTAAATCTGAGACAGCCATCTGGAGGGTCCCAGAGCTCAGAGAATACAAGGCACCAACCAGAAGGTCAAGATCAGAGGCCAAGGTACATAAGAGGACACAGGTTTTTCTGGTTGCCATGATCAAGTTCTCACCTTCCTGTGAATTGCTGCCTAAAATATAGAGTTCTTGTCTTGCCATGAGGCACATACACATCTTGACTTGTGCTACTAATTCCCATCCATTTTACTCCACTCAGACTGAGCCAGAATTAACTGACTGATGTAGGACATCACAGAAATTGTCTCCAATTTTTCTTTGACTGCAAATTTACTAGAAGCTCATTCTCTTAGTATTCCTTAGAATTGGAGTGTCCAGAACAGTACAGGCCTTAATAAGTTTCTAAGAGAAAAATTTAATTTAGAAATAAGAGTAAAATATTCCAGTAATTAAATTGTACACTGCTGGTACACAGTGGACCATATAGACTGAATTATTCAAATAGCTCCAATTTCAAATAATAAAGATAACTACTAAAATAATAATAACAATCACTATCAATTTTTGAGCACTTCATATATATATATGATTTTAATTTTCACAATTGTATTAGTTCTTAATAATTTAGGTTAATGGTGGAAACTGAAGCTATAGAAGATTAAGTACTTTATAGCAGCAGATTTAAAGTAGGGATGTAAACAACGGTTGACTGATTTCAATACTCTTGCTCTTTTTAAAACATCATATTCCATCCATTGTCCCTATAAGCCAAGGATAGAGAGCCATGATATTGCTTTCCTCTGTAGTTCTCAGGGCCTATTTTAGCAATCAACCATATTTGTAGTTGGTCTCAAAATCCTTATATAACACACCATACCAGTGGTATCTAATCCAGTTCATCAGAGTTTGCTATCCCCAACATACATACTCAAAATAATTTAAACATGGTACCATTAGGGAATCCTAAACTCTACCTTTATGCTCCTCAATCAGGGTAGAATATGTATGGAAATCCTTTGTCAAAAATGTAAGATGGATAGTGAAATAATCCTCCTGGCGTCTTTATACCAAGGCATTGGGCAAAGTGCTCTGTCTTCTTTTGGTTGAAATCTGGTGAGAGGACTTTTCTGCCAAAGCTTGCCCAGATTATGAGGATACTTGGAGAATTGCACTTGCTCCTCAGTAAGTAGGAGACCTCCATTCCTTAGCTTTCTGAATCAGTGAGTGTTGACACAGTTAACATATTTTGTGAGATCCCCTCATGACTCTTATGTGATGACCCTGGCATGACTGACCATCTTGAGAACATACAGCCCCCTTATCGCCATTCTTCCTCTTAGATCTGTCTTAGAGAGTAAAAGCCTGAGGACTGACCTGACCCATGTAAACCCAAAAAGTCCTGTGGAAAACAACTGACCTTAAAAAGAAACCTGAGAAGGGGCTCTGATCACAGGTACAAAGAATTCGAGTTAGTCCTTTCAAACTCATGGGCTGGTTTGCCTTAAATTGTAAAGATTATTGTTGTGCTTTTGAAAGGACGTTAATCCCAAAGGAAGAACAAAACAGAATGAGTCAAATTGCTTTGAGCAGGAAAACCTGCTGAGAGAGAAGAGAAAGTCTATAAGGAGCGACTTTTCTGAAATTGGCCCTGCATTTTCCTGAATGATTCTGATCTGTCCTGACTTTTCAAAAGTCATTATGCCTTCCAAGAGCTCACTATTCGCCTCCATTTCATCAATGTCATTATGACCTTGTCTTGCCTACTCATACTATTTAGCGGTATCCTCATATACCTAAGCTAAGGAAAATTTTTTTAATTTTCTTACGTTTGTGTTATTTCTTTAACTCCTCCCTGTCTTTCAAGGTTTAGTGGAAATGTCACTTCTCCCAGTTCCCTACCCCGCCCCGGGTCCATTTAGTACCATAATCAATTTTCTCTTTTGCAAACTTCCACAGAATGTTTTAAGTGGTGATGAGAACAAGCTCTGTTATCAGAAATCTGAATCCAAATTCCAACATTTTCATACTCTAAGGAAATTCACAGCTTTTTAGTTTCTTTTTCTGTAAATTAAGGAAAATGACACCCAAATTACAGGATTTCTGTAAGGATTACTTGGAGAAATATTTAACAGAGGACATACTAAATTATAGTAACTATTCTTATTGCCTTTTTTTCATTATTATTTTATTAAAATGATAGGAAATAAATTGATATGTGATATTTTATTAAATTTGATTTTATTAAAGTCATTATTATTTAAATCATTAATCATTATATATCTCATGGGTCTTACCTTTTGTTTAATAATAAAGTTATTTGGTTCTGGCTTAAAAGTTTTTGAAGGGGCGTATCCATGTCTGTATTACTTTAATTTTTTTTCATGATGCCTAACAAGGAAACTCAAGTGCTGTTTTTTTTTTTTATTGAGGTATAGTTGATTTACTATGTTGTGTTAATTTCTGCTGTACAGCAAAGTGATTCAGTTACACATACATATATATATATATATATATATATACATTCTTTTTTTTTTTAATATTCTTTTCCATGGTACTCAAGTGTTCTTGAGTGAATGAATGAATGAATGAATGGGTAAAAAAGACATTGTTTCTCTGAAAGCTAATCCAAACAGAATAAGTGGAAATGGCAAACTATAATTTCATTAACACTATTGGTTGAGTCCTATTAAGAACATGAAATATTCATTGCTGCCTATTTTCAATGCACGAGCATTGTGATGGTAGGGAAAGGAAACAATATTTAAAAGAGAGAGAAAGATAAAAAGGAAGGAAATAAGGAAGGAATGGTGCAGGGGGCAATAATCTAGGGAAATAGTCATATCCAAATCAGATACGCACATGACTCACTTGACCTAGACAAAACTGTTACTGAAACAGCCTGTAAACAACAGGGAAATGGCCCCCAAAAGATATCCTACATGGAAATACTTACTTTTAAAAGAGCTCATGGTAACTCACAGAAGCATTTCCAGCTTTTCAATTGGAAAATAACCAATCAAGTACATGATATTATCTGACAAAGTATCGTATGGAACAGAGACTAGCTCAGTGTCTAATTCATAGCAGATACGTGAAACATAATAGCTGACTCAGAATCTGCGATGGAAACGTTTATTATTATTTTTGGTCAGTGGGAAAATGGACACACTAATTCACATTCGTCCCTTTTTCCTTGTTCTCAGTTGCTCACCTGCTCGGTCACCTCTTCTCTTTTACTGCCCCTCACTTCTCCTCCCTCTCAGATTTACTTCTTCTCTCATTCATTCTCTCTCACAAGCATTCATCAAGTATTTATTGGTTGCCCACTCTCTTGAATGCGCTGGGTAAGTTTCAATAAAAGTGAATATGATCCCAAGCCCTTTAAATAAGCATAAGTACAAAAGCAACAGCAAGGGAGTAAGCAAAACATTGTTTTCCATTCCTATTCTCTTCAGCATACCCTTTGGAATAATGGTTTTCTCTTGTTGAACAAAATGAAATCTTTTTCTGAACCATGCAGTAAAAATGAATGCAATTTGTTAATATTAGCATATGTTAACAAAAGCAAAGGAGCTTCTAACTGGACATTGGCTGGCCTCAATTTGGTCTTTCCTCCAGATTTTCACATACTTTGAAACCCACTTCCTTTCATAAAGAGACATATGTGATGTTTAATGAACAGTATCAGATAAGATGACTGACTTTTTTGTCAAAATGTGATACGTTCTGTTATTCGCACGGACTAGAATCAAGCCCACTGAATTTTATGAGTGGATTTCTCGTCCATTTGCTCCGTTTATACCCACTATTTCAGACAGACAAAGTTTAAGACAGCATATTGACACTGGGGACTACTTGATAATAATTGTTTATGGCAGTCTTGCCTGTAGCTGAAGAATTCAATTAGTCTAGCCAAAATTTTAGTTGGATCTTTTTTTCAAGTGTCTCTAGCCAAATCATGAGTGCTATACAGTTCTACATAAAAATATCCTTTCTTCTCTCTCCATATACACCAGCTCATAAGCTTACATTCCCTCTTCCTCACAGACAGCCAGTTTCTATTTTTGTTTTTAATGTTGTCTTCCATTTTCAATTGCACTTGGTTACATTTTCGTTTAGCTAGTCTGGGTTGGGTCTCAACTGACTGATAAATTCTATGCTTATAGATATGAGCATAGTAGCATTGTTTGCAAAGAACTCAGACTCTCCCATCACATTTCAGAGTATTATACTGTTATGAAATAGCTGAAGTTCTTCCCTGATAGCATAGAAGAATATGGTAAGGTAAATCTCCTCACAAAGCATGTTATTTTTATATTAAGGAAGTCATATGTTCAGAAATCTCATGTGAATATATTCTATGAGTAAAACAGTTTTGGCACATGGGAGGCAAATTTGATTGGCATGGAGCAAATTACATTATTCATTATGTTTCTGGAAAGGTAAAGGCTGCACAACTGGTAAATTAAAAGTGATTATTGCGGTAATGAGATATTTCAAATAAGCAGGCTTTAATCTGCTCAAGGAAATAGCAGGGCATACCTCAAGGGGCGAGCTTAGGAAAACTGGCTGTTCCTCAAAGAAGTCCATAATACCAAGAGCACAGAGGTACATCACAGATAAATTGGGTAGAAAGGAAACCCAAGGGGATAGAAAAACAACTCTGCATATATTTGGAAGACACACACACAAAAACATGTTTTCTGGAAGAATGCAGACTAAGAATGCCAAAACTTGAAACAAAGCAATCAAACAAAAAACAATCATCTATTTTATTAGCGTCACAAATCAGAAAATATCAAGACTAAATCAAACTTAATGTGATTAAAGGAAAGAAAGAGAAAGCAGAGACTTCACTGATGATTGATAGATTTTCTAAAACAGAAATGAGAAAAGGATTATAAAATTAGAGTTGCATACTTGGAGTATGTTGAACCAATTGGTTGACCAATTAAAAAATATCAGATGCCAGTGAAAACCTCCATTAAGCCAAATGTTTGACATCATCAAGTCCAGGCTCAGAAAATAAGAATTAACTGCATTAAAGTCTGATTGTTGGACCGATTTTGGAGAGAAAGGGATATAAAGTAAGGGATGCAGGCCACATCTAATGAACTTCAAGCAAAGGTAAGGTCAGAAGATATGCAATTACACAGAACTCTTAACAGAATAAAGAGCTGAAACCTGGACATTTGGAGGGTTTGTTTAATTGTTGTTTTGTTTTAATAGAAGCCAGAAAGAGTAGCTAAGTATGTTCAGAGTCTAATAACTTCTAAAAGATATACACAGCCTGTAAATATCCAAAGTAGAGAAACAGACATGATTAAAGGGCAGGCAAATAGGAAAAGGGAAGGGATGGGGAAAGCAAAAGGTATTGGTGATGTTTGCCTGAAGGGAAGAGACTCAGTGTGACTTAATAGCCTTCAACCATTTGAAAAGTAATATAAGAAGGATGGTTAACAGATGTTCTCCATTTTCACCTAAGACATAAAAAGCAGACAGAAGACTAAAAGTGCAGAGGAAGGATAAAAGAGTTATTCTAGTTGCAATTATGTCTGGAGGAAATGACACACTTTCAGGCCCTCTAATAGGAATGACTGTCAAGGGTTAACCTTTTTTAGGAGAAAGAGTCCCTAAATCTCATGCAATTTTGTGAATTCCTATCGGAAGATGTACAAAATCAGAACAAGTTAGAACTGGATGGGACTTGAGCAATCAAGTCATCTACTTCCTGAGCAGGGGTAGGCAAACTTTTTTAAGGAAAGGGTCATAGAACAAATATTTCAGGCTTCGTGGGGCATATGGTCTGAACTGCAATTCCACCACTGTAGTGTGAAAGCAGCCACAGGCAATATGTAAACAAAGGGGCATGACTATGTTTCAATAGTTACTAAAACAGTCAGCAAGCCAGATTTAGCTGTCTGGCACCAGCTCTTTCCTGACCCTGGTTCTCAAGCTTTAGTGAGCGCCAGAAATACCTAGAGGATTTGTTAAACACTGACTGCTGAGGCCTACTTCCACCTACAGTTTTGACCAAGGCCTGCTCATTTGCATTTCTTACTAATTGCCAGGTAACACTGATGCTGTTGGTCCAGGGACCACACATTGAGAACCCAGAGGCCAGAGCACAGAAATGAGAAGCCCAAGGGTCAGGTGAGCACAATTCTAAGATGGTCCCTAAGATTTCCTTCCTCCCCATTTACATACCAAGTATCATCCCCAAGACTGTGAATTTGGTGGTTATTACTCCTGTGATTAGATTATGCTACGTGATAATGACCTCAAAATTGGGAGATTATTAAAATGGGCCTGAGGTAATCACATGTGGGCTTTAAAAGCAAAGAACATACTCCTGCTGGTCACAAAAGCAACAAAAGGATTCAGTGTGCTGTTGGAGGCCAGGTGTTGAGGAGCTAAGAGCAACCCCAGGCTGACAGTGACAAGGAAATTGAGATGGCAGTCCTACAACCACAGGACTGAATTCTTCTAACAAGGATGAGCTTGGAAACAGATTTTTTTCCCCCAGAGTCTCCAGATGAGAACTCAGTCCAGCCAACATCTTGATTTCAGCCTTATGATGCCCTGAGCAAAGGACACAGTCATACCAATGCTGTACTTCAGACCAACAGAACTGTGAACTAATATATGTGGGCTAATGAAATACATACATGTTTTCAGCCCCCTAGTTTCTGGTAAATGTATTACACAGTAATAGAAATCTACCACTGTGTGTGGTGTGTGTCCCGCCCCAGACCTAAACCTCCCCAGTCGAACAGGATGTATCCACTGGCCGACATCATTAATTCCCATAACGCCCAGTGCTCTGCCTACCCGTTGCCCCCTCCACGAGCATGCATGTGTTTCGGAAGCATCTCTCTCTGAATTAAAACATTCCCTTAGTTCTCAGTCTCCTCTTCTGGTCAGGGGTACAAAGAAACTGAGGTAAGAAGTAGCTTCAGTGTTTGGCAAGCATAGCCGTACTAAACCTAAAAATAGTTAATAGTTTCTTCTTTCCAAGGAGCTTTACGTTCTTTAGTATCTAATTTGAGCCAACCCCAAATATTTCAATGGCAGAGCCCCTTTAAGAATCTTTAATAAGCCCCAAATTCTTAAAAAGTTCAAAAATACCCTCAACAGTTATATTATAAAATCCTATTAATTTAAAAGCATTACATTTTCTGACATTTAAAAAGTTTGTGACATGGCATATCCATAGTTTGATTTTTCTAATGTTCTTATAAAGGTCATGTTTATGGTAAAATAAACACACATTTGCAAGGGTTATTAATCAGAGCAAAGCTAGGTCGCAAATAGATTTCTAAAGAATCTCTTTTTTATTCTGAACATCTTAGCTACTTAAGACTGTCACATTTTTCAAGAGCCTACTTGGAAAAAAAATTAACGATTAATTTCGTTTAAAGGGATGTCTTCATTTTAAACGAAGGGGGAGTGCAGCTTAGGAAATAAATGACAGAGATGCATTCTGCTAGTTCAGCAAAGTTGCACAGCAATTTGGAAAATTCTAATTTTTAAGCTCATGCTTTAGAGCAGGTACATTGCCAGTTGGCAAGGAAACCGATGGGGTCTAAAAGCTTCACAAAGAAGCCAGTGGATATTGGCAATAAGTTTTTTAATGTGTATATGATGAAAGGGACATCTATTAATGCTAAGAAATACTGCAAAATAAAAAGGTGTTAAACTTTATTTTCTTACACAATTACCTTTCTGTTTTGTCTAAGCAAGAGAGATATTAGATAACTTCCTTCTTGTTGAGCGTTAAAAATAAAATAGACTTCTTTTGTTTTAATATTCAAGAAATGCTAAGAAGAGGAGCATCGCTGAAGATCTTGTGGCTACTGGCTATTTGGAAACATTATTTGCCTTGGTAACAAGAATTCAACCCACTCTTGAAATCTAAGCACACTTTCAAAATATTTAAGCTTAACAGAAAGAAACAAACACACAATACGGCATAGCCTAGCAGTTCATAAAAGACAACAGAAGTGGCAGACAGCATCTGATCTTCAAATTTCTGTATCTCTCTTCAGTTTTTCCAGCTGAATTTCTCTAACCTTGTGTGTGATGAACTTTACAAACCCAACAGATGAGCTGGCACATGCAATTTTGCTCCAAGAAGAGGACGTATTGGCTCCAAAGAGCTGCTTCACCTGATGTTTAAACCAAACATCCCAGCCAGATTTCAAGGGCTCCAAATAGCACGGCTCAGAAAAAGACCAAGTAGAAACCCATTAAACGATGAAATTGGTCACTGGCATCACCGAATTACTAATGACACGAGATTTCTGGAAAAGCATGGAACAACACATCTTGCCTCTCTTAATTTAGAAAATGAAGTGCTAAAGGTACAAATGATCAGCCACCCTGAGGTTCCGGCCAAGGGACCAGTAAAGCAATAAGCCAAGCGTGGCAGCAAGACAGGTGGATTCCTGGAGCAGTAGTCCCTCAACTGAGACAATCAGAGCAGGGAGAATGGGTCAACCAAGAAAGGAGAAAGAGTACAACTGTGAAAACTGGCAGGCAGGCACCCTGGCTGGCACAGATGTACAGCTTGGGTTTCCATGCGGATAATGGACAAAAAGGCAAATCTACACATTCTTGCCTTTCCTGTGATCCACATAAGAATAATTAAAGATAAGTAATACAGAAAAGGGAAATGGAAACACAAGGAAAATGAAGAAAGTAACTTTTCTTTAGACGCCAAGCAGTTTGGTAGTGGTAAATATTATCATGTGCAGAAACGTGTACTCAGTTTGTAATAGTTTATTTCGAAGTCTCTTCAGTAATGTAACACCAAATTATTGTTGTGTTTGGCTTTTAAGGTTGCTCTAATTTTAATTTTTGGCAACTGCAGATTATACATTGGTATAAAGAGATCGAAATAGTGCACTTTGAAATTACGTATGGTTTCTAGCCATGTAATTGTAAAACTCAGGATTGGGATGTGCTATGAGAAACTATGAAAGGCATCAGTATATACCAACTAGCACCTACTGTACAGCACAGGGAACTCTGCTCAATATTCTGTAATAACTTAAATTGTGGACTTCCCTGGTGGTCCAGTGGTTAAGACTCCATGCTCCCAATGCAGCAGGCCCAGGTTCGATCCCTGGGCAGGGAACTAGATCCCACACGCCACAACTAAAGAGTCTGTATGCTGCAACTAAAGATCCTGCACGCAGCAACAAAGATCCCATGTGCTTCAACTAAGACCCAGCGCAGCTAAATAAATAAATAAATATTTAACAAAATAACCTAAATGGGAAAAGAATTTGAAAAAGAAGAGATACATGTATATGTATGACTGAATCACTTTGCTGTACACCTGAAACTAACACAACCTTGTAAATCAACTATACTCCAGTATAAAATAAAAATTAAAAAAATAAAGCATCAGTATATAAAGTGACATTGGCTAAATGCAATATGATGTGACCTCAGACGTGAGTCACATATGTAATTTTAAAGTTCCTAGCAGCCACATGAAAAAAGTAAAAAGGAACAGGTGAAATTAATGTAATAATTTTATTTCATTCTTTATACACAAAAGAGCATTTCAACATATGAGCAATCTAAAAAAATGAGCTAGTTTACACTCTTGTTTTCTCTACTAAGTCTTCATAAACCAGTGTATATTTTAAACTCATAGCACACCTCAATTTAGCCTAGCCAGTGTTAAGTCTTCAACACCCACACAGGACCAGTGACCACGTTTGGCAGGCTGGGCACAGAAGTTAAGAAATCAAGGCTTTCGTGTCAGACTCTGAATTTCCACCCTATCCCCACCATTAACTAGCTGTGACCTAGGCAGCATGATTAGTATTTCTTAACCGAAAATGGGAAATGCAATATGGGAAAAGTAATAGTACTACCATTAGAGTTACTCTGTTGATTAAATAATTCTTATAAAAATAACGTAAATACTGACTTGACACTTACCTGAACATTTAATAGTTTTTAGTTTTACTAATAATGTTTTAATATAACATGGAATTACTTATAGTCTCAAGATGTGAGAGCCATAAAACACTTCCGATCGATAACTGTGGGATTCTGCCTTTGGCATTTTGGTCATCCCTTGTGGCAAATTAAATGTGGCCACTAATACTTTGCTGGTCCTCCCATCATGAAGAGGAGACTGTTGTCTTGCCCCATGAGTTACCGATGGTCTGATGGTCTGATTTCCCAATAGAACATGGCAGAAGTGATGCCACGTGCATTCCAGGGTCTGGGCCTCAAGAGGTCTTCCTCTCTTGCCCCTTGCTCTCTGGTAAGCCTGTCCAGAGACCAGTAGGAAAGGAAGTGGGTCTAGTCCAATGAAGAAAGAGGTGCCATAAAGAGGAGAACCAGGGTCCACAGTCAACAGTCAGCACCAACCTCCAGAAAAGTCATCTTGGACTCTCCAGCCCAGGAGACTCTCCAGATAAAGGCTGCTAGATGAAAAAGCCAGACAAAACAAGCAGAGGTGGGACTTCCCTGGTGGCGCAGTGGTTGAGAATCTGCCTTCTAATGCAGGGGACATGGGTTCAAGCCCTGGTCCAGGAAGATCCCACATGCCACGGAGCAACAAAGCCTGTGCTCTAGAGCCCGTGAGCCACAACTACTGAGCCCTCGTGCCACAACTACTGAAGCCTGCATGCCTAGAGCCCGTGCTCTGCAACAAGAGAAGCCACCACAATGAGAAGCCTGCGCACCGCAACAAATAGTAGCCCCTGCTCACCGCAACTAAAGAAAGCCCGCGCACAGCAACAAAGACCCAACACAGCCAAAAATAAGTAAATAAATAAATAAATTTATTTAAAAAAAAAAAAAAAAACAAGCAGAGGCGGTACCCAAACCCCAAGTATCATGAGACATACTGTTATTGTTGTGGCCAGTTAGTTTTGGAGTTGGTTTGTCATGCAGCAACAGATAACAAAACTATCATGACAAAACTATTATAACAACTATGACCTGTGATATGTTTTTTTGAATAAAGCAAAAGGTACTTTTACATTCATAGGAATTCAACACAAAAAGGCAAAACAATGGTTCATCAATGATGATTATGCACAATTTTGATTTGTTCCCATTGAGAAATAGATAAGTAGCTTAATGAAGCCTTATGTTCACTGTAAAAAAGCGAGACAATATAAATAAGCAAAGAACAGAAAAAATTTTAAAAATCTCTATAGTCTCACTATCAGAAGTCACCTCTGTTATCTGGGCATCTCTACTATTTTGCTCCTTTTAAAAATGTATTCTTTGAGGGGGTCAAACACATTAGTTTACAAAAAACAGAATCATTTCAAACTGCCTTTGCTCTATTGAGAATAATTGCACATTTTAGTAAATATACTTCTAAAATCTCATTTTAAATTCTGAGAATGACGTTCTTTTAGGGATATACCATAACTGATTTAACCAAGGCCTCATCACTGGGCATTTACATATATACCCAATTTTTTCCATTATAAATAAATCTGACATAAAAGATTTTTATAATCATAAATAAGTTATTTCAAATGAAACAAGATAAAAAGGCAATCAGTAAATTGGGGGGAGGACACAAGGCATACCATGAAACACATAATGGCATAATTCATTAATTATCTTTCTATAATAAAACTTGCAGAACAAGTGTTTATCACAGCTAGACATTAATTGCATTCTTTCCAAGTCTCAGCTGCTTTAAGGGTCTTTAGCAATGTCTCTACTTCCATAAGGCATTTGTATCAATAATCTGTTTTTAAAATCCATGAATTCTGCCATAACTATTGTCATCTGATGACATTCTAATATTCAATTAATATCCTAATATTCAATTAATAACTCTAGATATGCAACGTGAAAACTAAAAACCAAGTCATGTAATTTTTGAAATGACAAAGAGAAATTTCTCAGTTCCCACTCAGCAGCTTTATACTGTAACCATATGTTTAGAAAATCAATTAAGAACACACCAGGGTATCTGAAAACAGTGTGTGTACTCTATGAAGTTATTATTATATAATGTGCTTGTTTTCCCAACAACGCACTTCAGTACTCATAGAGAGATGTCCTTAGCCAAGAAGATTATTGTCTTCTTAAACAAGTAAGCTAAGAAAAGTATTCTCCGTGACAATGAAAGGGAGCTAAGATGCACAAATCTTACCTACTCCCATGGCTGAGACTGTGCAATCTCCACACGGGGAGATTTTTCGGATGTCCAAATATTTACAATCATCTGGCCTACCTCGCATTCTTGAAGCACAAAGATCCTATCACAGTTAAAGACTGAACAACTGAATCTCAAAGGAGTTACGACAAACTGACCGTGTTCTAATACCATACTATCTACAAAAGTAGAGTCCCCAGAGAGAGACTTCGGCTATGTTGGTCTAACTCTGTCCAGAGGACAACAGCACCAAATTTAATGAATCACTAATATTCATTCTCTGGAGAGATGTGTTCTGTCGTGAGGCAGCGTAAACCCCACTGAACTTACAATGGCTAAAATGGTCAATTTCCCTTTCCTCTCATGCTCACCAAGCAACTTGCACATCAGCTGGTCCTTCCCAGCAACCTAGAAAGGGTGGACTTGAAAAGCAGCCATAAATATAACAGTCACGGGAAATTCAGGGTGGGCTCAACTACACATTAGTAGTTAGACACGTAGTTTAGATTTCATATGCATTAAGTTCATAGGCGTCAATCTTCGAGAACCTGCTTGCTGCTTCCTGTAGCAGTTTCTGATTAAGGGGAGGACAGTCAGGTAGCGTCAATTGATAAGAAGCTCTAAAGCAGCGATTCTCAAACTTGATCGGCATCACCTGGAGGGCTTAAAAACCGGAAATTTCTGGGGCCCCATCACCTGGGAATTTGAATCTCTAAGAACTTCTTAGGTGATACTGATGTTACGGATTTGGGGACCTTAGTTTGTGAGCCACTACCCTAAGGTATCTTCCGATTACATTGGGAATGTTAACAGTAGTTTATACCGGATTTGTAGGGCAGGAATAGAGATGTAGGTGTAGAGAACGGACATGTGGACACAGTGGGGAAAGGGGAGGGTGGGACAAACTGGGAGATTAGGTTTGACATAAATACACTACCGTGTGTAAAATAGATAGCTAGTGGGAACCTGCTGTGTAGTGCAGGGAGCTCAGCTGAGTGCTCTGTGAAGACCTAGATGGGTGGGAAGGGGCAGGGAAGGCAGGTTCAAGAGGGAGAGGATATAGGTATACATATAGCCGATTCACTTCATTGTACAGCAGAAACTAACACAACATTGTAAGGCAATTTTACTCCAATAAAAAGAAACATACTGGATTCCAAATAGGACTGTTTACAGATGCAATGAAAGGTAAGTGCGCTCGAGTGATGTTTCAGACATGGTTCCTTAGGAAATAGAGCCTAAGACAAGAGTTAGGTGTTATTGCTTTATTTGGGAGATGTCCGGCCAGGGCAGTGAGGGTGAGGAAAAGGGACATGAGGAGGGCGGGAGGACAAGCCATGTGAGGCGGTGCATGACCACTGCGTCATGATAAGCTGTGAAGAGACACCGCCCGTTCCACTAGGCCATGTGTGATGTCTCCTGACATGCTATTCAGAGAAACTGCACCTTGGAGGAGCCCATGAGACAGAGGGGGCGGAAAAGGAGTTTGGCTTCCTTCGTTCTCCTTTTCTCTAAGTTCTAAGTGTGCCCACTGGAAGTTAACTCCCTGCCCCCCAAGGGGCATCTTCTGACCTCCTTGGGGGGAACCACGTTCCACTTTTCAAGAAGTGCAGCACTTCAACCCTAGGCTAGACGTTTCAGGAAAAGCCAGAAACCCAGGGCTTAGCACTGGCTACACTAGCCATTTATCCTTAGCCTAAAAGGAGGATCTGGCCATCCTAGACTGGCCATTGGACCCACCAGGTAGAGAACGTGAGGACCCAGGCAGACTTAGTTCCTTGACTCTGATGGTGGGTGACACAGCGCAGGAACCTGAGCGTCTAGAAAATGGGGGTACTGAGAATTTCCAAGGAAGCCCAGAACATCTGTCTAATGCGTATAGAATTTGAAAACACTACCGTCGTTCTCACTAACTTATCTCCAACGAATAAGGGTCACATACGCACCATCCAAGTCTGAAATGACACATCTTGTCACCAGTTCTGAGATCGGTGAGCTCACAGCTGCCCGAAAGTGCTAGAAATCATTAGCTGAAATTCTAAGGCTGAAGAATGCGTGCCACGGTGCTGTTGACTGGGGAAGAGGGGATTATTTTCATGATTTTAAAAATCTGAACGTGAAAGTCTTTAATAGGCCTTCCAAAAAGTTGGCTAGGTCAAAAAAATTGCAAAAAAAAAAAAAGGAAGAAAAAGAAGTGTTCTTTTTAGTGGAAAATATTTACCAACATGAAAGAATTGAATAAGAGAACTTTTACACATATTTTGAAAGAGGCTTTACAACTGTCTTAATGAGGACGATCCACTAAACATTTTTGAAGGATGGAAAGATTGAAAATTAAATATACCGAATATATAAAGTACATGCAAAAAATCCTTTATTCTAGAGATAAAATTTGTGCAATTTGTACACAAATGAAATTTTAATTTTTTAGTAGAAAGATCAGTTTAAAAAATTTTCACTAAATATCATAGTTTTAATATAAAATAAATACATATGGATATATTTATGTATATATTTACAAATATATGGATATATTTATTTATGTCTTTATAAATATATATTTATATATTTATAAATGTATATGGATATATACATATACATCTGTATACCCAAAAGTCAAAGGCTATTGATTTGAAAGGGTGCTAAACCATTAAACCATCTGGGATGCACACATAACTCAATAGAGCCTTGTCTAGGGGTCCTTAGGGTATGTGAGCCGGCAGACTCAGTGCCACACCAAGGTGGGGACACTATGTAAGGTCCTGTGGATGGTAAACTGGTCAACCTAGCAGATATCTCAGGCTTACCCCTCACCCTGCTTACATTCTTAATTTTACATTCTCCTGATTATCACCTTCAGAGCCCCAGGTCATTTCCTCACGTTCTCTGGAAACTTCAGCACCTGAACAGAGCATCCCTCCTTCACCCTCTGCCACGTATAACGCCTGCACTGGAAAATCCCACCCTACCCCCAGCCATAGATTCTTCTCTGCAGTCTACTCCAGTGGTTCTCAAAGTGTGGTCTCCAGGCCAGCAGTATCACCATCAAATGGGAACTTACAAGAAATGAAGTCACTGGCCTCACCCCAGACACTTGGAATCAGAAAGTCTGGCTGTTGGGACCAGCAAAGCATGTTTTAAAGAACCTCAGGTAAATAAATTCATCTGTATCTTTTTTTTTTTTTTTAGATTCTACATGTAAGTGATATCATATGGTATTTGTTTTCTCTTTCTGAGTTACTTCACTCAGTATGATAATCTCTAGGTCAACCCATGTTTCTGCAAATGGCATTTTCATTCTTTTTTAATGGCTGAGTAATATTCCATTGTATATATGTACTACATCTTCGTTATCCATTCATCTGTCGATGGATATTTAGGTTGCTTCCATGTCTTGGCTACTGTAAATAGTGCTGTTATGAATATTGGGGTGCGTGTGTCTTTTAAAATTATAAATAGAGATCCCCACTTGCCACTCTGCACCTGCTTCTCACGCTAAGGGAGCACTCCCTTCCTTTAGCAGGGAGGACTACATAATTTATCAACCAGTTCTTTCTTTATTTTATTTTTTAAGTAACAGACTTCTATTATATTAATCATTTGTATTTTTGTATATGGCTGTTCTCCCTTTTGTTTTTTGAATTGTTCTATCATTTTTATCTTTTTTTTCTTTCAAATAGTTCTGATGTATTCTGGTTTAGGTTTTACTAACTACTTGCGTACAACATAAAAATCAATAGATTTCAAGCTATTATATGGATATTGTTGTAGATGTTATGTGGATATTCATTTTTATATAAATATGGTTGTGTTCAGTTTTTTGATTATTGACTTTCAATTTTATTTCATGATTGAAATAAAAGATTGATCAAGATGGTAAAAAAAAAAAAAAAAAAAATTATAGATAGAACCACAGACATAGAAAACAAACTTGTTACCAAAGCGGAAAAGGGGGGGGAGGCATAAATTAAGAGTTTGGGATTAACATATACACACTACTATGTATAAAATAGGTAACCAACAGGGACCTACTGTATAGCACAGGGAACTCTACTCAATATTCTTCAATAACCTATAAGGGAAAAGAATCTGAAAAAGAATATGTATGTATAGATAGATATAACTGAATCACTCTGCTGTACACCTGAAACTAACACACCATTGTAAATCAACCATACTTCAATAAAAAACAAATTAATAAAATAGAATAAAATTAGAAATGAAAAGAAAAAAAAGCACCTCAGGTAACTCTGATGCACCTTACATTTGAGAACCACGGCTCTACTTCATTCACACCCACCTGCCTTCAGCCTGAACACTTACCTGGTCAATATCTGAAACTACTCTTGAACACTGGCACTCTGACCTCTGACCACAATCCATGTCACTTCCCCTTTTCTAAAATCTCTGGTCCCTTGAATGCTTCCAAGACTCCTCTCAGCCTGCCACCCCCTCCCTTTTTGCCGTCTCTCCTCCCCAGCCTGAGCCACATGGCCAACCAATTAAACTGTGCTCTCAAGAGCATCCTCAACTCCCTCACCTCTTTAACTCTTGACCACAACCGTCTTGCCGATGCCATACCCTAAACCAATCCAACTCCCTGTTTCTCCAGGTTGTTTCTGGGTTGCCAAGTACTGCTTGAAAGAACGACACAGCTATGTTCACTGGCTCCATTACAAATGTATTCTATCCAACCTCAGCTGCTTGCTCTCTGCGACTTGGCAATTCTTTCATTCTTCCCCAGCCTGCTTCCTTTCCCACCCACAGCAGCTGGTCCACAGCTTTGTAACTTTCCCAGTGGCCCCAACCTCACCTTCAACCTCCACTCTCCTTCACCAAGAAAGGAGACTCACTGTAAGGCAGGAGTTCCTTACCCCCCCCTCCACTTCTGCCTCAAAATGGACTCAAATATGTGCGCCCACCCTTTCCTCCTTTCTTTCCTCTGAGAAGAGCTGTCTTGCCCTCCCCAGGTCACCCCGCCATCTCCCTTCTCTCTTATCCTACACTCTCCAAGATCTTAATGCCTATCTATTGATAATTCTGACCGTCATTGCTATGAAACTATGTTATTCATATGGATTGTCCACCTTAATTTTCACAACTCTCGGATTTTTTTTTATTGTGGTAAAATATACATAACACGAAATTTACCATGTTAAGCACCTTTAAGTGTACAACTCGTTGGCATTAAGCACATTCACACTGTCATGCAACCATCACCACGATCCATCCTCAGAACTTTTCATCCTCCCAAACAGAAACTCCATAGCTGTGAAATGATAACTCGCCATTTCCCCCTCTTGTCCCAGCCCGTGGTAACTACTGTTCTACTTTCTGTTGCCGTGAAACTGACTATTCTAGGCATCTCGTATGAGTGGAATCATACAATAGTTATACTTTTATGTCCAGCCTATTTCACTTAGCATCATGTTTTCCAGATTCAGCCGTGTTGTAGCAGATATCAGAATTTCATTCCTTCTCAAGGCTGAATAATAATCCATTGTATGGATATACCACACTTTGTTCATTCATTCATCCATCAATGGACATGTGGGTTGTTTCCTCTCATAAAACTTATGTGTGGTGTCTATTTTTAACCTCACTTTTAGATGAAGATCCTGAGGTTTAAAGAGGTTAACACAGCTGCTAAGCAGGTGGAGTAACCAGATGTAAAGACCTCGACCTTCATATCTCCGGCTTTCCCCAGGATATCTCTCCGGCTCTATCTCATATACGTCCACTTCTCTGGAGATTATACTCCATCAGTTTTCCACCCTCAGTCAAGCTGCCTTTCTCTGTGCCCACCCACTCCTTTCTAAAATCATATTCAATTATGTTCAACCCTAAAAATAATTGACTTCTCTCTTTGAATTTACTTCCCAAATTCTCCCAAATTTGGCCATTAAAGGTCATGAATGTCTTTCTCTGTCTGACTTACTTCACTCAGTCTGATCATCTCTAGGTCCATCCACGTTGCTGCAAATGGCATTACTTTATTCTTTTCTATGGCTGAGTAATATTCCACTGTATATATGTACCACATCTTCTTCATCCATTCATCTGTCAATGGACATTTAGATAACTAATAAGGACCTACTGTATAGCACAGGGAACTCTACTCAGTACTCTGTAATGACCTATATAGGAAAAGAATCTAAGAAAGAGTGGATACATATATATGTATAACTGAATCACTTTGCTGTACTCCTGAAACTAACACAACACTGTAAATCAACTATACTCCAATACAATTTTTAAGAGGTCATGAATGATGTCTTAAGTGTCTCTTCCCCTGCTCTCCTACTCAGTGCCAGTCATTCTGTGCCTTCACAATCCAGCACCAATGTACTTTTCCAGCCTCATCCACCAATGACACCCCTCACTTCACTCCACACAGAATGCCACAAGCTACAGGATATCCATCTTCCTGCAGAGTCAATGCCTCCATTCTTCTCCCCAACATTTTCCTTAGAAGGTCCTTTTTTCCAGTGCTCCTTCTGACAAACTCTTGCTCAGCCCATCCTAAACTACCTTTTTGCTGGCGTCTCCCAGGCCACCCCAACTCCCACCTACCTCAGAGTAACCATGTCTTTCTCTGAGCTACTCTTATGGATACTACTGCCCCAGAATTTTAGTATCATTCATTATCTGAACATCTGCCATCCTCTTCCAAGATACTGTCAACATCTTGAAGGCAATCACAACTTTTAAAATTTTTTTATTTTTTATGTTTGAATTAATTATTATTTATTAAATTTATTTTATTGAAGTATAGTTGATTTACAATGTTGTGTTAATTTCTGCTGTAGAGCAAAGTGACTCAGTTATACATATATATATACATACTTTTTCATATTCTTTTCCATTGTTTATCACAGGATATCAGATATAGTTCCCTGTGCTATACAGTAGGATCTTGTTGTTTATCCATTCTATATATAATAGTTTGCATCTGCTAATCCCAAACTCCCAATTCATCCCTCCCTCCCTCACTCCCCCTCCCCCTTGGCAACCACAAGTCGGTTCTCTATGCCTGTGAGACTTTCTGTTTCATAGGTAAGTTCATCTGTGTCATATTTTAGATTCCACATATAAGTGATAGCATATGATATTTGTCTTTCTCTTTCTCACTCACTTCACTTAGTATGATAATCTCTAGGTCCATCTATGTTGCTGCAAATGGCATTTTCATTCTTTTTTATGGCTGAGTAATATTCCATTGTCTATATGTATCACATCTTCTTTATCCATTCATCTGTTGATGGACATTTAGGTTGTTTCCGTGTCTTGGCTATTGTGAATAGTGCTGCTATGAACATAGGGGTATATTAAATAGAGTAAAAAACATATATAGTGGATATTTCTCATGACCTCCTCATAACTTCTTAACCATTTTCTCCTCTGGCTGTAGTTGCGGCAACTAGCTTCACACAGCTGTAACCAGATAACTCTTTGCCTCAGTGACAATAGGTATCTCTTGCTTTCTTCCCCAGAGTTTTTCTGATACCTCAATGAGGGATGCCTTATGGGAGCCTGAGTTCACACACACATGAAGATTTGATTTATGCGGGAATTATCCCATGTTGCCGCCCAAAGGGAAATGAGAGCTGGTGGACTGTCTCCTTCTATCAGTCTCTTGAAGGGAAATTTCTGAGGCTACTGCATACAGGCACTCAGAGGGTCCCAGTATGATTGGGCCTGTTTGCCCATAGCAGTGATCAGTTTGATAACCTGCCTTGGTTTCACTCTTCCCAGTCCTCTGCTCTTGTTCCCTGGGACCCCTTCTCAAAATAAACTACTTGCAGTACAGACTATTGTCTCAGGCTCTGCTTTCTGGGGCATCTCAAACTTACAGTCAGAATACTATGTCATAAGCGTGGCTTTGTCATTTACAAGCTCTGAAACCTTGGGCAAGTCACCTGACCTCCCTGGGATTCAGTTTTCCTCATCTGTAAAGAAGAGATACCAAGAAGAATTAGGCTAAAGCTCATACGCTAAAAAAAAGTATATGTCCTGTGTAATGTAGAGAAGGTTTTAGAAATATTAGAACTAATGATCTCCATAATAATGTTTTTTGAGTTTTTAAAAATATTTCTCACAGATTGGTGCCCATCGATAAAAGCCAATAAACAGTTTATGAATTCAAAACATAAGAGAAAATGATGCATCATCTAGCCAAAGAGGAGTAGGAGCTACAGAGTCAAGATTATTGATAAAATAAAACTTTAGGAAATCTTTCCCATAGAATCTTTAAGGAGTGTCTTCTGAGAGAATCAGGACTCATGGGGGAAACCCTGCAACTTGGATACATACTCAAGAGCAAAGTAGAACTAGCTCTGATTAGGAGGTTTCTAATCTGCTTTCTCTCAGCCCTTCCAGAACGTTCACTGGTCTTAACAACCAGATCTGGGCACTAGGGGAGAATTCTTGGGCCTTGGAACACCCCACACTTGACAGAGGAGGATAATTTGGAAAAAAAAAAAAAAATGAGAGAGAAGTCATAACTATGGTGAGTTGAGTTCTCATTTGTGTACGTCTAGAAAAAGATGGACTCTTGGGTATTTAAACATACAACGATGAAAGAGGGTAACTTAGAAAGCTTCTTGTGATGGATCTCAATGAAGCCACTTGAGATCTACATCTCACTAACTGTGCAGGGTCAAGCTGGTTATTTAACTTCATTGAGTCTAATTAAAACAAACAAGCAAAAAAAAAAAGACAATTTTTCAAAGGGAAGGGAAGGGAAAGAAAATAAGGAGAAAGGGAAGAAGAGAAAAAAGGAGGAAGGGTAGAAGGATAAGCTTGGCTTTTAAAGTGAGGCTGACTTGGGCTTGGATCCTAGCTCCACCAAAGAACTGCTTTTGTGTTTAATGAATCATTTAACTTCTCTATAAAAGGAGTACATTATCTTGAAGATTAGATACGGGGCATACAAAGTGCCTGGAACATAGTGACAGCCCTTCTCATAATTTCCTCCTTGCAGTCAAACTGCAGATGCTGTTATATATATGTTGTACACAGAGAGAGTCCATGGAGATACTCCACTTTACCCCTTTAAAATGCCCTCCCTTCTAACTCTAATCACTGCTACCTCTTGTTGGGGTGAAAATATGTGGTGTAAACAAGAACAGCATCTTATTCTCCTTAAGTATTTTGTAATTAGAGAGATAATTGCGATTATGGTGCCTTGTCCACACCAGACCCTGCGCTAAACAACTTAGATATACAACTTTTCATCATAATAGTGCTAGTGGTATCATAGTCCCATTTTACAAATAAAGGAAGTGAGGTTCTCAGTGGGTAAATCATTTTGCCCTATTTCTTACCGTAATAAGTAGGAAACTGGTCTTAACAGCCAGATCTGGGCACTAGGGGAGTAGGTATAGTGGAACATAGACCCACTGGGTCTTTGGGTCTTGGAACATCCCACACTTGACAGAGGAAGATAATTTGGGGGAAAAAAAAGAGAGAGAAGTCATAACTACGGTGAGTTGAGTTCTCATTTGTGTACGTCTAGAAAAAGATGGACTCTTTGGTGTTTGAACATACAACGATGAAAGAGGGTAACTTAGAAAGCTTCTTGTGATGGATCTCAGTGAAGCCACTTGAGATTTACATCTTACTAACTGTGCAGGGTCAAGCTGGTTATTTAACTTCACTGAGTCTAATTAAAACAAACAAGCGAAAAAGGACTTGAATGGGGATGAACCTGGCTCTGTCTGGCTCCAAGGCCACCAGAGAGCACCTCCTTTGATGTGCCTTCCCAGAGTAGAGAGGCAGAAGTCTGGATGCTTAAAAGGTAGGGGGTGGGCAGGCAGCAAGGTTGGACACAGACTCTGGATTCAGATCCTGTAAGTCAGAGCTCTGACACATAGCAGCTGTGTGACCTTGGGGGATCATGGGATGTCTCCTGGCCTCAGTTACTTTATCCGTGGAATGGAGACTATAAACTCTCCTACCTGAGCATGCTTGAGATAATCCCTGGCCCCTCCGGCACAGGAAACACAACACATATTTGTTGTTGTTACAATATTCATTGTGTTGTGACAACAGATAGCCACTATACAGTGGCATGTAGAAGCTGGCCCATGTGAGTGAAACCAAGACATTGAATTCAGCCACCATTCAGTGCATTTAAACATTTCTCATTTAAGCCACTACATCAATTAATAATAGGCTTTCTGATCTAATCAGCATAACCGTGGGTCCACATAACCTGCCCACCTTCATCAAACTCAGCTCTTGAAACAATCGATCATTGTCTATCAAGCCCATGCAATGCATTTCCAGAGAATTATCCCACAAGATCATGAGAACTCAGCTTCTGCCAAACAATGCTTTATCGTGGGAAAAAATCTACTCCTTAGTCAACCTCCCTGTAAATCAGTAGAGTGTGAATTACCTGAACCGGAAGGGAACCAGTCCTCTGTGGATAGCTCTAAAGGACCCAGAGTTATCATTTTATTCATCAGCTTGTGTCTTGTTAATATTCCTTGTTTTATTATGATTTGAAACAAAGTAAAATTATTAGAAATGCATTAGAAAGTGACAGTATAGCATTCTTATGAATGTGTTTGTGTGTGTTTTCAGGTCAGAGGAACAGCTGACACTAAGCATGTGCTCTGGAAGAGCTGCCCGCCTGGGTGGAAACCCTCTCGCTAGCCACGTGGCCTGGGGAGAGGCCATCTCCGTGTGCTGTTGCTTCTCCTCCTCTTGTAAACAGGGGAGACCAAAGCTGAACCTGCTACGTAAGATTGCTATTCGCCCCCCAAAGATCTGAGTGCTCACCTTGGGTGAGATACCATTCTACACATTTTCATGCCCTTAAAAATTTAAAATCACATGAAGAAAGACAGTAAATCAAAATATAATATGCCAAAGGGGATACGCTGAGCTCCACCTTTGCCTGATAGTAGTAAGTTTTGTGATCTGTTCCAAGAAACTCATTTGGTCTTGCTGAACCTGATGAGAATAGTAAAAAAAAAAAAAAAAAAAAAAAAAAAAAGAAAGAAAAGTAAAGTGGAGTAAAGGGCATAGAGCTGCACTGTCTAGTTTGGTAGCCACTAATCCCATGTGTTTACTGAGCCCTTACAATGTGGCCGGTCCAATTTGGGATGTGCTCCAAGTGTAAATACAGTGCATTTACCAGAAGTACCCTAAACATAAGTACCAGATTTTGAACAGTTAATATGAAAACGGGAATATAAAATATCTCATGAATCTTTTATATTAATTACATGTTGAAATGATAATATTTGAGGTATATGAATTAAGTGAAAGTATTATATAAATTAAATTTTACTTGTTTCTTGTTGCTTTTTAAAAAATGTGACTACCAGAAAATTTTAAATTATCTATGTGGCTTGCATCTGTGGCTCATGTTATACTTCTGTGTCTTCTGGGCTAGAGAGGGATGGGGGCCAGATTTGCGGCTGAGGAGGCATAAAGTAGTCAGGGAAGACCTCTCTTAATAGCATGACATGGGGGCAGGACCACAAGGAAATGAGGGAGGGGCGCCATGTGGGTTCTCGGGAAGAAGCATTCCAGACTGAGGGCAAAGTCAGACATAAATGAAATAATTGATGCTACACAACTAAAAAGAGCCTGACACCTAGTAAAGCAGTAAACTTTAGCTCTAATGATTCCTCAGACCCAAAAGCCTGGACTGCTATTTAAAGATCTGCATTAATACCATCTGATTAATTTTAAAAACTAGTAATCTTTTAAGTAATCTTTTTCCAAGAGGGAACAGCCAGGATTAAACATCTTTAGGGATTATGGAAAACCAGCTGGACTAACAGAAGATCTGAGTGCACTCTGGCTCTGACAAGCTTTGTGACCTTGTGACTTTCATTAACTCACTTGGCCTTTCTGAGCTTCATTTACTGGTATGTACCGATAAAATGGAGGGAAAAGGTGAATAAGAATTTTGGCTCTGTCTTCTGTAGAGAATTGATGTGAAGCTTTAGAAAGTTATTTAAATTATATAATGCAAGAAAAATCACATTGGAATCCTCAAGTGACATACACATGCTAATTTCATCATTGAAATGTACAGGGGAGAAATCCAACACAATTCTAGTTCACCTCTGGTGCAACTGCCTGTAATGCTTTATGTTGAAAAGGATGTCCTTCAGATTTTTTTTTTAATTTTTAAATTTTATTTTATTTATTTTTTATACAGCAGGTTCTTATTAGTCATCAATTTTATACACATCAGTGTATACATGTCAATCCCAATCTCTCAATTCATCACACCACCATCCCCACCCCTGCCGCTTTCCCCCCTTGGTGTCCATACGTTTGTTCTCCACATCTGTGTCTCAATTTCTGCCCTGCAAACCGGTTCATCTGTACCATTTTTCTAGGTTCCACATATATGCGTTAATATACGATATTTGTTTTTCTCTTTCTGACTTACTTCACTCTGTATGACAGTCTCTAGATCCATCCACATCTCAACAAATGACCTGACTTCATTCGTTTTTATGGCTGAGTAATATTCCATTGTATATATGTACCACATCTTTTTCATCCATTCATCTGTCGATGGGCATTTAGGTTGCTTCCATGACCTGGTTATTGGAAATAGTGCTGCAATGAACATTGGGGTGCATGTGTCTTTTTGAATTATGGTTTTATCTGGGTATATGGCCAGTAGTGGGATTGCTGGATCATACAGTAATTCTATTTTTAGTTTTTTAGGAAACTCCATACTGTTCTCCATAGTGGCTGTATCAATTTACATTCCCACCAACAGTGCAAGAGGGTTCCCTATACTCCACACCCTCTCCAGCATTTGTTGTTTGTAGATTTTCTGATGATGCCCATTCTAACTGGTGTGAGGTGATACCTCATTGTAGTTTTGATTTGCATTTCTCTAATAATTAGTGATGTTGAGCAGCTTTTCATGTGCTTCTTGGCCATCTGTATGTCTTCTTTGGAGAAACGTCTATTTAGGTCTTCTGCCCATTTTTGGATTGGGTTGTTTGTTTTCTTAATATTGAGCTGCATGAGCTGTTTATATATTTTGGAGATTAATCCTTTGTCCGTTGATTTCTTTGCAAATATTTTCTCCCATTCTGAGGGTTGTCTTTTCGTCTTGTTTATGGTTTCCTTTGCTGTGCAAAAGCTTTGAAGTTTCATTACGTCCCATTTGTTTATTTTTGTTTTTATTTCCATTACTCTAGGAGGTGGATCAAAAAAGATCTTGCTGTGATTTATGTCAAAGAGTGTTCTTCCTATGTTTTCCTCTAAGAGTTTTATAGTGTCCAGTCTTACATTTAGGTCTCTAATCCATTTTGAGTTTATTTTTGTGTATGGTGTTAGGGAGTGTTCTAATTTCATTCTTTTACATGTAGCTGTCCAGTTTTCCCAGCACCACTTATTGAAGAGACTGTCTTTTCTCCATTGTATATCCTTGCCTCCTTTGTCATAGATTAGTTGACCATGGGTGCGTGGGTGTCCTTCAGATTTAAAGAAAAAATATCTTCAATAACTGGTCTGAACGTTCTCTCTTTGCCCCTCACGTGTCCTCTTTAGCACTCTCCAGGCTTTGCTAAGCCCTGAAACACTAACCTATGTGGACTGTATCCATGGACTCCTTTGCCATCTAGCTTCTGGTGGCTTTGGTCATTGGGAAGTAACAAGTGATCTGAAGTCAGAATGAATTTAAGTTTGGGGGTTTTATTGCCTGATGGGTCTCCATTGGTTGTCCGTGTCCTTTTATCAAACTTCCTATGAGGCACCACTCTCCACACAGTTCAAGATGCCCATTCTTCTCCTTGTTCAGGGCACTGCACAGCTTTGTTGGTTTCCTTAAATCCTACCCAACCTTTGTAAACAGTCCTCTTGTTAAATTCTTCTCAATGACACAGTTTTGGTGTGCCATCTGTTTCTTGCTGAATCCCTGACTGTCAATAACTAAGTATGTGTAAAATAAACTATTTAAATGAGAAAGCAGTTATTGCAACCTTATATAAGTAGCTCATGCTGTGTACCCTCTCATGAAAAACACCACTGTAGATAGTTCTTTCTCCTGTTGGCCCATGACGCTGACCTTGAGGCTGGTGAGTCGGCTAAATTTGTTATTTGTGGCTCCTCCTCTTTCTGATCTTTGGCCTTGAAATGAACCCAGCCACTTTCATAGTAATTAACCGCTACTCCTGCATGGCCAACTTGCACTACTTCCTTCCTAAACCATACACTCTCGTGCTGTGAAGGTGCACCTTTCAGGTCACTGCACATGCCGAGCTCCCTGCAGACTTTGTGCCCTGCATACCGTACCACCTGTCATTGGTGCCCACACCTGCTCTCCCATGACTCTACCTGCTGAGGTCCCTTACCAGCCACAAACACTGAAAAGAAACTGTGTGCCCCTTCTCTATATGCAGTAAAAATAAAAACAATACTCAGCTGTAAGAGACAAATGCCTGTATTTGGAAATTAGAATAGCGTTTCCTAGTGTTTCTGATCTCACATAAGTTCCCTGGGACCAAACTTTTCTTATTTTTGAGATGACATTGCACAACTTTTAAAATGCAGTTTGTGGTTGGTTTGCCTACTCCGTCACACATCAATGTTCCCCTCTTTTCCATGAGATTCTACTCAGGTGCAATTTCCTGCTAAAAGCCAGCACTAAAGCCTCGACTCTGGACTAAGAGCCCTACTTCACGTGTACCTGGCACACACTGTGTGTACCTCCCGCAGAGTCCTCAGCTCACCTTACTGTCATCACTGGGTTTACCTGTCTTCCTCCTAAGTGTCACTCTTCACTCTTTATCCTCTTTCCTTACTTTATTTTATTTCATAGTCTTTATCAACATCTAATAGTATTTATTTGCTTCTTTATTCATTATCTTTTTCTTTCTCTAAAGTATAACCCATGAAATCATACTTTGTTAACCACAGTATCCCTAGTACCTAGAATAGTCCCTGATACAAAGAAAGCCCTCAATAAATATCTGGTGCATTAATGAATGAACAAATAATCTCATGTTTTTCACATGGTATGGGACAGAGTAGGTGCTTAATAAATGCTTATTTGAATGCAGAGTGGCTTCATTCTAGTACCCGACCACAGTGGCCACTACAGTGGCATGCTGATCAGATCATGCATTTCCAAGAAGACGTCTTCTAGAGTGTGGAGGTAAACATGGTTACCTCAGAGTCTTAGCCATCTAGAAGGGGCAGCTGGTTCTCAACCCCAGACAGTATTATCATTTGAGAATGTAGGCTCAGTTCTGCCAGATCTTCCCATATTTCAAGAAAAGCCAAAACTCTTGATTCTTCTATGTTAAAACTTCTCCATTTTAAAGGTGGCAATGAATTTAAAATATTATAAAATATGATGGGACCCCAGCGAAATGTCTGCAAGTGGGATGCAGCCAGTGGGCTATCAGTGTGAGAACTCTACCCCCACCCCTGCCCTATAGAATGTCTCCATAAAAGAGGGCAAACTTTAACAAACACCAGCACCTGGACTCGGGAACTCAAAGACATCCAAAGTAATTTCTTAATATAGATTAAGAAGGAACAGCAAAGGCTCCTATATTTATATTTTTAAAAGTTCTCTCTTAGAAAACACAAAGAGTATGAAACCAAACCACTAATTAAAACTTCATTAGAAAATTAATCAAGAGAGAATTCTCCTGTGCTAAAAACTCAGTGATTTCCAGGATCCCATGACCTTCGATCTGTTTGTAATGTGGTTCTCCTTCCTAAGTGGGCAAGGAAGGGCGTAGTACATGAGAGTCAGGAGTCATTTTGCCAATATCTCCATTGTACAGCTGAGGAAATTAGGGTGGGAGAATCGGAGACTAACTAGCCAGAGGTCCTGTGAGGAAGGGCAGAGCTAGAAGCAGAACCCACTCTGTCTACTATGCCCCCCAGATCCACCAGCTCCATCGCGCCTCTCCTGTGGTCCAGACCCTTTGCACTAGATGCGGACCTGGCTCTTCCACTCACACGATTTGGTTTGACTCTCTAGACTGTCCTGTGTTTCCCGCCCAGCAGTACTCAACGGTTCGGTTTCTGCCACTCCCACACCAAGCCCCGGTTGCCAAAGCCTCAGCCTGGGACCTGTGCCCAGATGAGCTTAGCCACCAGTGATGGCGGAGGTGGAGGCGGGAAGGGGAAATTTACCATCCTGCACCCTGCAGAACCTCTGATGCACTGCTTCGCATCCTGCAAGGGTCTACCTCACTTCCACATGACTTGCCCTTATTAAAATAGTTACTCAGTGGTGACAGGACCAGCAGTGACTGAAACATCACCTTACTTTCCCCACAGGACAAAAACAGAACAGATGTCCACAAGGCCATGCAACCTTACACGATCATACTTTGACTTATCACAAAGTTCCTTGTCGTGCAATCAGCTTTTTTCCTTTTTTTCTCCAACAGTTTGATCGAGATATAGAGTTCACACACCATACAATCCATCCCTTTAAAAACAACCAACTTTTGATAGCTCACCTATAACTTCTTACACTGGGGTCAGTGAAAGACCACATATTCCTACAAAGGTGTATTTTTCCATAGAAATTATAGTGAGGCCAGGGATTCCTTTTGCATGAGTCACAGCGTATTTATGACTTGAGGATATACAAAAGAAAATTTTATGACTCTTTTCTAAGCCATTGTTGGCACCTTGACTAGAGGCAGATATTGGGGCTTGAGGGGCATGTTTTCAAACTGATGTCTATATTAGATTTATAATCTTATCATCAGAAGTGATCATGGACCAGTAGGGTTTATTCCGGTTTCTAACCTTTTCAGATGTCAAAGAGTTAATTATAATATGGCCAATACCCAGAAACCTATTGTTTTGCATGTACCATGTGCCATGAAGGCAGTTGCTAGGGTAACAGAGGGTCACATCCCCAAGTCCACTTCTGGGGGAGGGGCATTTAGATAGGTAGACAGATAGACAGATAGGTAGATAGGTAGATGATAGAGAGATATTAACATAGATCCTAACACCAGAGACAAAATCAGGTTTAGAGAGCTGACAGTTTATTTTTTTCCCTCCTCCTTCAAGTGGCTGCCTCAGCCTGTATTCCTCAGTATGTGTAGACGTATCCAGAGATAATTTGGAAAGTTTGATAAAGTTTAAGTTCAAAGGCTTTCAGTACCTTTCCTATAATAAAACACAAATGTGATTCAAACTTGAGTGGGGCTTACTTGCTAAGAGTGTTTGTTATTATTTAAAGAAAAATGGAGCGAGTTGATGATCTGGATCACACTCCTAGGGTAGAGAGATGCTTGGTTAAATAGTTATTATTCTCTTTACTAACTCCTATTTAGATTGGCTTCATTATGTGACTCACAAGTCACATCATCTTTATGAAAGTCGCTTAAAACATTCAACATGAAACAAAATTCAGAATGCTTGACTTACTCACAGGTGTGGGACTGTTGACAGTCCTCAGGTATAGCAGGAAGTCAAGCTTTCATTTATATTTCATGGTGCAGTAAGTACCATTTAATTCTGAAATGTTAAGATCATTACAAGGAGTCTTTAAATTTGAAGCAATTGTCAATGCAGATCAACTTTAAGACTCCACCACCATCATGATGCCACCTTAAGGACACTGCAAGTGCTTCTTTGTTAAAATCTCGAAAGGGAAAGATCTCTACACATAGAAAACATTTAATCCCCTAAATGCTCTAGGGGCAAAAAAAAGCTGCAGATTAGGGGAGTGTATGCTAATATGGACAAAACCTGCTATGGGCTCCCCTGGGAAAGTAGCGTTTGGAAAGGGCAAGGCCGAGCTGAGTACTGCTATAAATTTCTTCTGAAGATGAGATCATTTGAGAATATACTGGTCTCTTTAACTGCGTCTTACTTAATGTTTCCAATTAGTAATCCCTGGTCCCTAATCAGCCCTCAGAGACTGGAAAAAACACAAATTGTAGAAGATGACAGATCCGCTCTTTAAAATGTTAAAAGATGAGAAATGAGTAAGTTGGATTATACATGTGTGTGTCTGGACTTAAATGACCTGAACTCACTTATTTCATATTTGATATAGAGGAGCTTTGGGCTGGGAACAGACAGCTGGGTTTTAGCACTGGCTCTGGTGCTAAACGCATATGGAACCTTGGAAAGTAACAACCTTTCTGTGATTCAGTTTCCACATCTGCCAAAGGAGCAGCTGGGCTTCACCTAAGCTCCAAAACTCCATGACGAGTTCTAATACGAGGCCAAAGCCCCAGAGTATCAGCTTAAAATTATTGGTGATTATAAGGAAAAAAGGGAAAAAAAAACAAAAAAATACAAATGCACTTTGGGTTAATCTTGGTTACTATTAGCAACATGGGCAGCAGCAGGAAACAGAAAACGTACCATGTTCTAGGTACTGAGTTAAGAGCTTTGCAAGCTCACGTAATTAGCTTACAACAGCCCTACGAGGAAGCAGTTATTCCTCTAGGGATAACTTACCCAAGATGGCGCATAATCCTAAATGGCAGAAATAGGATTGAAACCTAGGGAAACTCAGGTTTCTCTGGCTTAATGCTATGGCTCTTAAAGACGATCACCTCCCCATGTAATCTGGGATTCCTGAATGTTCCAACCAATCCCATAGCTTCCTCCCACTCATGGCATTTAAGCTACCTTCATATTTTACCAATTTTCTTTAAGAAATTGCTCACTCCAAGTCCCAGAGTAGGGAAATAAATTTGATATTATTATTTTCCATTACTTGGAAACAAAAAGATGCTTTTACTCCTTCCTTTTTATTTCATTTTTAAAAATTTTTTCATTCACTTTTTTGGTATTAAATGTTCAAAATTATTTTATTAGAGTATGGTCTGAGTCCCTTCAATCCTAACATTTAAATTTCATCACCAGCTATTACCAAAAAAATACATTTAACTGTCTAAGAATTTCAACTGATCTGTGTTGATAATACCTCATATTGGCTTTTTGTTCTTTTTACAATCAACCTGTTTCATTAAGCCAAGGATTAAAAACATCTGGAGTGTGTTACACTCACACACATACTCACACACACACATACACCCACAGAGCAATACTTGATCATAATGGCCTTACCAGGACTTACACATTATAAAGCAATTTTTCCTAGAAGGCAAGGTCTGTTTCTAAAGCTTCTGTGGTAGAAGAATCCACAGTCAGAGACTTGAGACCAGATGCGTAGACTGGGATTAAAGCTGTGATTAAACCTCTTGCAGGCGCAATACTTCCTTTCATATTTCTTAAAATATGCACAGACAACAGATATAATGTGTGTCAGTGACACAGTACACATTTTACACTATGGTACTGGCTACCCAACTGTTTAATTCCATTTCCAGTCTCCTTCAGGATCTCACACACCTTAAGTAAGGATGCACATAAATTCATTTTACTCTGACGAAGCAATACACTAAAAGGCAGGTATATTGTGCATTTTCTGTGACCTACCAAATGTTCAATGCCTTTATGATTTTATGACCCAGAGTCATCTGCACCTCTTTCTCACTAGTACCTCGGTCCCCATGAGTTTCCAGAAAGCCCCTCTAACCCTCAGCTTACTTACCATCCTCTAAGAAGCGGGGGCTGTCTCAGACAACTATTACAGCCCTCCCTAGGCTTGCTTGAAACAAATCTCACCTCTTTCTTTAGCCTCTTTGTTTATTCCCGAAACATCAGTTTCTTATTTCCTAATTTTTTTTCAACAGAAGTGCCTCTTGCATGATAAAAACTCAAGGTTGTATAAAGAGAAAACTTTCGCATACGAAATTTAACGAAACTCACGGATGGGAGAAACTACTGTACGTATTTTTTAAATAATTATTTTTAAAGTAAACATTTTTTTCCCAGTTTCTTATCAAGTTAAGTATACACTTACCATATGACCCAGCTCTCCCACTCCTAAGTATTTTCCCATGATTTCTGAATGTATACAGTGGAGTTGTTTGTAATCATCAAAAACTGGAAACAAAACTGTCCTTCAATAAGTGACTAGATTGACAACTGTAGCACACTCACACATGCAATACTATAGGTAAAATAAGAGTTAAATAAAAATAAATAAACCAGAGCAAATTACTGATACTGACTTTCAAAGGCTTTAGGCTGAGTGAAAGGGGTCTGTCTCAAAAGACTACATACCCTACTGTTTCATTTATATGATATTCCAGAAAAGACAAAACTACAGGGACAGAAATCCAGGAGTGCTTCCAGGATCTGGGCATGGAAGTAGGCATTTCCTATTAAGAGGCATGGAGACATTGAGGGAGAAAACAGAATAGCTCTATATTTTGATTGTGGTGGTGGTCACATGATTACATGCATTTTCTAAACCTACAGAACTATGGACTAAAGGGATAAATGAAATCTTAATAAAAAGAAATAGATAATAATACTTTTTTTTTTTTAAAGTAAATTGGGTCTGCCAGACCCAATGATTGGTGAAACAGATGGGTGTCTTAGAGCCGAATCAGTAAATGCCTACATACTTGTCCCCAGCTAGTGATGGTTCTATTCTTTAGATCAGTGTATCACCTTGATAGCTTGTCGAAGGGGCAGGGAGGGTCATGTCCCTCTGCTGCTTTCCTTGGTAACTGATGAGCCAACCAGACATCAATTCCCCCTGTAACTGGTAACCCCCGCTCCCCCAGGGAGCAAAGACTGCTGCAATCTCCTGCCCCATTGTCCACCGCACACGGCGGGCTGTCGCTCCAGGACCTTGCTTCAGACGTGTACGCTCCCTCTTGCATTAGACCATTGATGTCTCTGTCCCTGACTCCAGGCTCTTTCTGTGGTCCCCAGGCTTGGCAAGTACAGGTCTTGCATGCCTGCAGGGCGCAGCCCAGCAACAAGGTCCAGCTGGATGCCTTTTTTGAGTTCCTAGGAGATGCCCTGACCTTTTTCTATCTCCTGACTCTTTGTCCTAAGCTTCCATTCTCTGATGATTGGATCTTCAGCCCCACAGCGCATATTGGTGGGCAGAGCCTACTAGTCACTGCATTTTTGTTGTTGTTGGTTGTTTTTTTTTTTTTGGCTGCACCACGGGGAATATGGGATCTTAGTTACCCAACCCGTGCCCCTTGCATTGGAATCACAGGGATCGCCATTGGATCGCCAGGGAAGTCCCAGGCGCTGCGTTTTTGAATTGCCATTGCACAGTCCTTGCATTTTCCCAGGTTGATCCTCATTTTTACCTACACCCAAGAACGTTTGTGGCAGGACTTATTAAATAACAGCCTGAGTAAAGAAGGGATTGTGCTATTTCTGCAGACTCTCAGTGTTGGCAGTGACACTGAAAGTCTGTGGACCTTGATGCTTGACCATCTTTTCTATGATAGTTCCTCCAAGGAGTGATTTAGCCTCACCTGGAGGGTGGAGAAACTCACCGCTCCCTGAGCAAGGCTGGTTAATTCTTTCACAGCCTGATGTTAAGAAATCCTCCTAAAATTCACTCATTCCTCATGAACCAACATGCTCAAATTGTATTTGCTAATCTAAAGCTTCTCTGATTTTCCCTTATTCGGTCCTCTACCATAACTATGTGACCTTGGTCCTTGGGAAACTTAACCCTCCTGGGCCTAACTTTCCCATCCCTCCAGTTTTTCTAGAAATCAAATATATAATTCTCTTCCTCTACAATGATTTCATAGTTTCTTATGTTTTATTAATAAGTTTGGAAAGATGGGAGAAATGGTTAGGATATTTGGAAAGAATTCACCTCTAACTCATTTCAACACTTTTTTTTTAAATTAATTAATTAATTAATTTATTTATTTTTGGCTGTGTTGGGTCTTCGTTTCTGTGCGAGGGTCCCCTCCAGCTGCGGCGAGTGGGGGCCACTCTTCATCGCGGTGCGCGGGCCTCTCACCATCGCGGCCTCTCCTGTTGCGGAGCACAGGCTCCAGACGTGCAAGCTCAGTAATTGTGGCTCACGGGTCTAGTTGCTCCGCGGCATGTGGGATCTTCCCAGACCAGGGCTCGAACCCGTGTCCCCTGCATTGGCAGACAGATTCCCAACCACTGCGCCACCAGGGAAGCCCCTTTTTTTTTTTTTTACAACAGTAATTATAGGACAATTCTGTTATCAGTAATCCAGTCCAGACAGCCCCGGAGCCCATATACCACCAACATGCTATCCTACATAGCTGTCATATGGAGAAAAGGAATAGAAATCTTCCTTAAAACTCATTCATTCTGCCTTTTCAAATTTTAAAACACATCCAAGTAATCTGGGTGTTTATATGTAGCTTTAAGGACATATGAATTTCCAAAGATCTTAAAAGGGAAATAAACAGCAATCTCCATGGCCCATCCCCATCTCCTCCAAGAGCTGGGAGAGAGAATTGAGACTCCGAGAAATGGACAACAGCCCTGGGACTGGAATTCCATCTGGAAAACCCATTTTTCTACCTTTCCTGTATCACTGGGAATGAAAAAATACATAGAATCATAGACCAAATAACTGATGCCGAAAACACAGCCTCTGTGCACCAGTGCTGATCAAATCTCAGAGACAGAGTTTGGGGTGAAGGAGAAAAGGACAGCTTTATTGCTTTGCCAGGCAAAGGGGGACACAGCGGGCTCACGCCCTCAAAACTGTGTGTCCCAACCCGGGGGAGTTTGGTGAGGAGTTTTACAGCCATGGTTCAAGGGCGGAGTTGCTGATAAGGATCAGGGTGTGTGCAGGGCCTGCACTCCTTTCATCTGGTCTCAGGTGGTCTCCTGATGAGCTTCTCTGGTTCTCGATGTTGTCAAACTGTGAGACCTTCTCTCTGGAATGAAGAATGCTTCATCAAGAAGTTAACATCTTCCCTTTGTTAGGGTTTTAGTTCTGTAGAAGACCTCAAAGATACTATGTATATCCCTTGAGGGGGAACCAGCACCCTGCCCCAAGGCTGCACTAGTGTTTCTTGACTGCTCCACCCTTGTCTCTGCATCCCCTCAAATCTGCGTTCCCCCCTTTGCCTGGCAAAGCAATGAAGCGATTCTTTTCTACCTCACCCAAAGCTCTGTCTCCAAGATTGGACTCAGCACCAGTGTACAGAGGCCGAGTTTTCGGCATTATAACTACCATCTTAAAAACCTACAATGACGTATATGAATGTCATTTTGCTAATTAAAACCCTTCCATAATTCCCTATAACGTACGATGATGACGCTATACAAACCTTTAACTGATGGAGCATTTGAGGCCCTTTTTAAAGGCCCCGCCACCATTTCTGGCCTCTCTGCCACCACCTACCGCACTGCCACTACTGTCCAGGGCAATGGACTAGTACCGTCTCCCTGAACTTGCTATGTTCTTTCACATCTTTGCACCTCTGTTCACTCTGCCCTAAGATGCCCTTCCCTCTCGCAAATCACTATGGATCTCTGCAATCCTGCCCTCTCTCCCCTGGCCATGCTTGCTTCCAAGGCATCAGTGCAGGAATCGGATGCTCACGTCATGGAGCAGTATCTCTGCCCCTTCAGGCCAGATGTCCTCCAGTGAGAACCTCCCCCACTGGCCCAGCACAGCCCTTTGGCCAGCTGAGCTCACCATCTCTTCCTTTCTTACTTCTTTATGTGGAAGATCACTCTCCTCCCCATATTTCAACCTATAGTTTCTACAGTCTGCGACATCTTCGTATTTGCTTGGTTTCAACCGCCAGGAAATAATGTTATTTTAAGTAACAGAAAAGTACAGATTAAAGGAAAAGATTTCTCAATAATTTGGACACCCTTGCAAAATTCTATTAAATAAAACTTTGATTTTGAGAAACATCTATGCACATGGGTATCCAATGTGAAAACTTCATGCAGAAGGAAATGAAAATAGTGCATATGAAAATTATTCAGGTTTGCAAATATATAAGCTCTTGAAAACATGGATTTTACTATTGTCTAAATACAGAAAACCTGTTAGCTGCCTTTATCTACACTGAGCAAATAGAGTTTTCTTTACTCAATCAGGATTAATTTATTTCTTGAATCCATCATATTCTCTCACCCTCTACTGGCAGTGAATTAATTCAATCTCTATTTGTGTCCTGAAATACTGCAACGAACTCCTAAATGGCTTTGAGGCTTTCAGTCTCAACCCACTACACACACAAATACATATGCACATACTCTGCTTTCCATTTACCAGTGATGCCAGCTTTCTTAAACAGAAGGATCACTTTTCAAGGTAAAAAGAATTTCTTTTCCCTTCCCCACCACGCTAACTTGACCAACCTTGGGGCCTCTAATGGAGAGAACCAAGAGAGTAGCCAGGTGCATAAAGAAAGATGGTGCGCCTCTATTCCACTGCCAGACGCCAAGGGCAAATCTACACATATGGAGGAATAATCCCTTTCCAAAGGCCCCAAGGGTGCCCCCCAGCAGAGTACGAGGAAGTCCCATTCTAGAGAAAAGCTGGTCCCTCTGAGACCTCCACTTGCCCATACCCCGGAGTCTAGTGGCAACCTCCAAAGTCTGTGTGCTCCTGAAGACCTCTTTTGTAACGTTGCCCTTCATGGTCTTGGCACTGAGGGCACCCCTTCCCCTGCGCCCTCACATGTGGTGGGTGTTTTCTTCTCCCCCCTCTTTGTACCCATAGGCATGGAGGCAGGGGACATGTTCTCCTTATCGCCATCCCCAGGGCATTCCCCCTCTGCACCCCCAGCTTCAAAGTGTCACAACCATTCGGAGCAATCACTGTCACAACCATTGTTGCCATTATCCCTGACCACAGGGCATGCCTCTGATGCCAAAAACTCAGCCTCTGTGCACAGGTGCTGAATCAAATCTCGGAGACAGAGTTTTGGGTGAAGTAGAAAAGAATAGCATTATTGCTTTGCCAAGCAAAGGGGGACACAGTGCGCTCATGCCCTCAAAACTGTGTGTCCCAACCCGGGGGAATCTGGTGAGGAGTTTTATAGCAATGGTTCAAGGGTGGGGTTGCTGAAAAGGAAGGATTAGGGTGTGTGCACTCCTTTAATCTGGCCTCAGGTGGTCTCCTGATGAGCTTCTCTGGTTCTTGAGGTTATCAAACTGTGACCTTCTCTCTGGAATGAAGAGTGCTTCATCAAGAAGTTAACACCTTCGTTTGTTGGGGGTTTAGTTCTGCAGAAGAGCTCGAAGATACTGTTATGTGTATCCCTTGAGGGGGAACCAGGACCCTGCCCCAAGGCTGCACTAGTGTTTCTTGACTGCTTCTCCCTTGTCTCTGCATCTCTTCCCTTCTCTGATTAGCAACTGTTTGAACCTGCCCTTTGGAACTCAGGGAAGGTCACGGAGGCTGAAGCCTATACCCTACAAACAAGCAATGGGGGACACAGAAAGGCTTCCGTGCCCTGGAGCCCCACAGGCTCCATCTCTTTCATCTCTTCTTTTCTTGATGGTTTCAGCACTTGTTTCTCTACCACTGTCCCCTACACTATTTTTGACACACCTTGTGATGATTTTGAGATACCCACAGCCAATATTTCCACTTCCCTGGAGGTTCTGCTCTTCGGCCTCCTCTTCTCCAGTAATCCTGTTTTCCACCCTTCCTCAGCCACTCCTTCCCACAGTCATAGGCTAGACCTTGTCATTTGCAATAACTGCAATGTCACCATAATCTCAGTTTCAAATATTCTGTCCTCCAAACACCGTCTCCCTTATTTGCTGGTCACTCTTATTACACCAGCTCAATCTTTCATCCCATGAGTGCCTAGAATCTGCTGATCTTTTCACCTTTTCAGTCCTTCACCCTGTTCATGCTTTTCTATCTTTACTCAGCTTAATCATTATAACCTCTTGTCTGCATCCTCAACTACCTAGCCCTTTCTAGCTTCTTTATCCCGTTGACTAAATGAAGCCCTGCTTAAATGTAAATCTTTGCCTACATGTGCGTCTGTGCTCATGCAGCTGAATTGGACAGGAGAATAAATTAAATGTGCCATTATGACTGCTCTCAGTTTAAACCCAGGATCATTTCAACATCAAGAGGGCCCTTCATGCTGCCCAGTAAACAAATGGCCTTTGCCAAATCCACTCCCTCACTCTCCCTCTCTCCTAGACAAGTGTTTTATTTTTTCTCCTTTTTCTCGAAACTTCCAATACCTCTTCCCCAACCTACCTCTGAGCCAGTGGCCTTGTTTCACACTTCACTGAGAAAATGGAAGCAACAAGGGACAAATACCATACATCGTCATAATCTCATCTGAGCCTACATCTTGTACCACCCCTGCTTTCTAGGAATGAACTGTATCTCATCTAAGGACAATCCCTCCTCTTGATCCCTGCCCTGAAGTCTGCACAGACATCACTCCTTCACCACCGCTTTCTCTTCCATATCATCAAATTTCCCTCCCTACTCTATATCAGTTCACTTAATTTTCACATGTGTTATTATTTCTTCTGTCTTTAAAAACAAAACAAACAAAAAGCAAACTAACACAATTCTCCCCTTCCCTTTACAGCAAAGCTCCTTGAGATGGTTGTCTATAATGGCTGTCTCCAAAATCCCTGTTCCTGTTCTCTATTAATCCCACTCCAACGAAGCCTTTGCTCACACCATGCCACGGAAACTTCTCCTACTAAGACCATTAAAGATAATGTCTAGTCCTCGTATCACTTGACCTATGGAACACTCCTCTTAGGATTTTAGGTATTGGTGTTCTTCCCACAGCTCTGACCTTTCCTTCTTATTCTCCTTTGTTGGTTCTGCCTCATCTCCATGGCCTCTAAATGTTGAAAACCCTCAGAGTCTGGTCCTTATAACTTACTGAATTTCCATTTATATGGTATTAACTGGCAACCTCTTTCAGTCTCATGTTTTAAACATCATCTGTATGTTGACAACTCCACATCTACATGTCTACCTCAGACCTTAACACTAGACTTTGCACTCAGTATATCCAGCTGCCTTCTCCATGTTTCCACTGAATATCTCACAGACATCTCAAGCTTTACATGTCCAAAACCAAACCCCTGCTATTTTCCCTTCAAATCTGCTCCTGTCAACACTGTGTCCATCTCAGGAAACAGAAGCTTCATCCTTCTGTTACTCAAGCCCCCAAACTTTCAATCACCCTCAATATCCCACACCCAACCCCTCAGCAAATCCTGTCAACTCAAGCTTTAAATACACATTTCCCACCACCTCTGCTGTTACCACCCTTGCCTCTCGACTAAAATATTTTGATAGCTTCCTAATGGATTTCCTTGCTTCCATCCTTGCCCATGTTCAAGTTATTCCCAACACAGCAGCCAGAATGATACTATTTAAACATACAGCCCCTCCTCAGAAACTGTCAATACCTTCCCATCTCAGAGTGAAATCAAGGGTCTTATAATATCCTAAAGTCCCCTATAATCACACAATTATCTCCCTATGTGATTATCACCATGACCACCCTCACCATTGGAAGTCCATCCCCTACAACTCTCTATGCCTCTCATACCACTCCAGCCACACTGGCCTCCATGTTATGCCTCTTACATGTCAAGGGCAGTTCTCCCTCAGGGCTCTTACATTCACTGTTCCCTGTACCTGGGATGATTTTTGCCCATATATCTGCCTGGCTTGATTTCTCAGCTTCATAAATACATTACTCAAAGTTCACCTTTTCATAGAAATCTTCCCTGATCCCCCAACATGTCCCTTCACTCTTCCTTCCTTTATGTTTCTACTTAAAAATTTATTCCTAAAAAAGAATGAAATAATGCCATATGCAGCAACATGGATGGACCTAGAGATTATCATATTGAGTGAAGTAAGTCAGACAGAGGAAGACAAATACCATATGATATCACCTACATGTGGAATCTACAATACGACACAAATGAACATACCTATGAAAGAAAAACAGACTCACAGACACAGAGAACAGACTTGTGCTTGCCAAGGGGGAGGGGGTGGGGGAGGGAAAGATTGGGAGTTTGGGGTTAGCTGATGCAAACTGTTATACATAGAAAGGATAAACAACAAGGTCATACTGTAGAGCACAGGGAACTATATTTAACATCCTGTGATAAACCATAATGGAAAGGAATATGAAAAAGAATATATATATGTATAACTGAATCACTTTGCTGTACAGCAGAAATTATCACAACATTGTAAGTCAACTATACTTCAACATTAAAAAAAAGTATTCCTGTATAGCATAGGAAACATTTTCCTTATTTAACTTACTATATCTCTATATCCCCACTAGAATGTAAGTTCCACCAGGGTAGGGAATTTTATTTCTTTTTGTTCATTGCTCTGCCTCCAGTGCCCAGAAAAGTTTCCAGTGCATAGCAAATCCTTATTAAATATTGAACGAATAAATGTTTTACCTGAAGCTATTATTTGATTGAGGCAATACACGGCAAAAAGTTCTCACAAATGCAATTATGCCGTTAAATGGATTTTGCCTTTTTTTAACCATAAAATCACTTGGGACCTTCAAAGGAGGGTAGAATGGATATGTACAAGAGAATACTCGGAGCCCCTCTGGAATTTTCAGACTCACAGATGATATGTGGAGCTTTGTGAGATTGTCAAATCTCTTGTGATAACTTCCAGGATCTCTCTGCAGTCCTGATGCAGAGATTAGAACCAATGCTCCATTATTCTGCCAATGTAATCATTCCAAACTATAAAGCTCCATTACAACACACCTCTGGTTAAAGTCCTTTAAGGTTGCTTATGCCCACAACAGTGCTTCACAAATTTTCACCTGCCTTAGAAGCACCTGGAGGACTCCTTAAGCCACAGATGGTTGAGTCTCACGCTAGAGTTGCAAATTCAGTACATCTCAGGTAGAGGCAGAAAATCTGCATTTACAACAACTTCTCAGGAGACTCAGTTACTCTTGGTGCTAGAACCACATCTTTAGTACCACTGGGCTGAAAAGTGAACACGTTTGCTCACCCTATGACGTCCCCCACAGATGAACCCACGTGATATCCTCCAGAACAAGGCAGTCTGGGGCCAGTCCACAGGGAGGTTTCCTGGAATGCTCGTCCAAGTTTGCTCCTGAGCAACCCTTCCGGGGCTCCTCTGCAATTGGACCCCCTAGGGTTAATATGAATACAGTTCTTACTTGGTCTCCTGAGAAATCTTTCCAGGGAAATTTCTGACAGCCAAGTCAGAGACTGAGTCCTGGGAACCATTTGTGTCCGCATCCATCAGCCAGCTTGTGGCCACCAGCCAACAAGGTAGAATCTCAATGAAAACCAGTATTTATCTAAGCGTTTACCAAGTGCCTGGATATTTGCTGAGAACGCTCTACGTACCATATGTTCCCTACATATGAACCTTCAAGTTGTGAACTTTCAAAGATGCAAATGTGGAGCTTACTAATGAAGACCTGATGGAATTGGAGGCCCACAGAAAGGACGAAGAGAGACAAGAAGAAGAAGAAGTAACTGAAGAATGAAGAGATTCACAACGCAGGAAAAGGCCAAGGGGTTTTCTTTATTTGAGGAGGCACTGTTAGTTTTTGAGGCACAGGACCTGAACGTAGAATGGTACACAAAGGTTGCAGCAGTCGTTCAGAATGCAACCCACTGCTACCGTGTAACCTATGATGAGAAAAAAAGAGCTACTACCCAGACATCACTGGATCGTTTTTTCAAAAGGGTAGACAGAATTGAATCCAGCAAGGAACCAGAACCTGTGCCATCAACATCAGGTGTGAGTGAAACTGCACCTTGCCCTCTGTCTCCTACTGCTGACAATCCTTCAGCTCTACCATCTCCCACCTCCTCTCCCTCCTCCAGTCAGTAACTCTTCTTGCCTGTTCCCTCGATGCCAGCCCCCGTATGCCAGCTGTTGTACTGCACGACTGTACTTTTCAAGGTACTGTTCTGTAAGATTAAAAATGTTTTCTTTATTTTTTGTATTTCTTCTCTATATATTATTTGTGTGAAAAGTATTATAAACCTATTACAGTACAGTACTATATAGCCGATTATGTTAGTTGGGTAACCTAGGCTAACTTTGTTGGACATACTAACAAATTGGACTTAATGTGCTTTCAGAACAGAACTTGTTCTAATGTAGGGGACTTACTGTAATGCCTTATTAGACCCTCTCAAAAACTCTATGAGGCAGGTACCATTATTATCTCCATTTTACAGATGAGAAAACTGAACCTCAACAAGATTAAGTATCACGCTCATGACTTAGCGTTTTAGTGGCAAAGTCTGGATTTGAACCCACATATTCTGATTCCAGAGGCCAGAATTGTAACCAGGATGCTACAATACTTTCTCCTAAATATGACATCAGAAAAGAGAAAACTAAAACAGTTAAATTATTTCCTTCCCAACATGATTGGAAAATGTTCAGACAGAACTGGAAAATATAATTCAATCAATTTTAAAACAATTAGCACTGAAGACTTAGGTTGTCTCCAAATCACTCAATTTTAATTTTTTCTTCACTTTAACCTGAATTTTGGCAGAAAGTTAAAAAATACTTTTAAAGTATTAAAATTCCAGGTTGTAGGTTTTTCCCTTTCATCACTTTAAATATGTCCTGCCACTTACCTCAACATAAAAAAGGCCATATATGACAAACCCACAGCCAACATCATCCTCAATGGTGAAAAACTAAAACCATTTCCACTAAGATCAGGAAAAAGACAAGGTTGCCCACTCTCACCACTATTATTCAACATAGTTTTGGAAGTTTTAGCCACAGCAATCAGAGAAGAAAAAGAAATAAAAAGAATCCAAATCGGAAAAGAAGACGTAAAGCTGTCACTGTTTTCAGATGACATGGTACTATACATAGAGAATCCTAAAGATGCTACCAGAAAACTACTAGAGCTAATCAATGAATTTGGTAAAGTAGCATGATACAAAATGAGTGCACAGAAATCTCTTGTATTCCTATACACTAATGATGAAAAATCTGAAAGTGAAATTAAGAAAACACTCCCATTTACCATTGCAACAAAAAGAATAAAATACCTAGGAATAAACCTACCTAAGGAGACAAAAGACCTGTATGCAGAAAATTATAAGACACTGATGAAAGAAATTAAAGATGATACAAATAGATGGAGAGATATACCATGTTCTTGGATTGGAAGAATCAACATTGTGAAAATGACTATAGTACTCAAAGCAATCTACAGATTCAATGCAATCCCTATCAAACTACCAATGGCATTTTCCACAGAACTAGAACAAAAAATATCAAAATTTGTATGGAAACACAAAAGACCCCGAAGAGCCAAAGCAATCTTGAGAAAGAAAAACGGAGCTGGAGGAATCAGGCTCCCTAACTTCAGACTATACTACAAAGCTACAGTAATCAAGACAATATGGTACTGGCACAAAAACAGAAATATAGATCAATGGAACAGGCTAGAAAGCCCAGAGATAAACCCATGCACATATGGTCACCTTATCTTTGATAAAGGAGGCAAGAATATACAATGGAGAAAAGACAGCCTCTTCAATAAGTGGTGCTGGGAAAACTGGACAGCTACATGGAAAAGAATGAAATTTGAACACTCCTTAACACCATACACAAAAATAAACTCAAAATGGATTAAAGACCAAAAAAAAAAAAAAATGGATTAAAGACCTAAATGTAAGGCCAGACACTATCAAACTCTTAGAGGAAAACATTGGCAGAACACTCTCGGACATAAATCACAGCATAATCCTATTTGACCCACCTCCTAGAGAAATGGAAATAAAAACAAAAATAAACAAATGGGACCTAATGAAACTTAAAAGCTTTTGCACAGCAAAGGAAACTATAAACAAGACAAAAAGACAACCCTCAGAATGGAAGAAAATATTTGCAAATGAAGCAACTGACAAAAGATTAATCTCCAAAATATATGAGCAGCTCATGAAGCTCAATATCAAAAAAACAAACAACCCAATCCAAAAATGGGCAGAAGACCTAAACAGACATTTCTCCAGAGAAGATATATACAGATTGCCAACAAATACATGAAAGAATGCTTGACATCATTAATCATTAGAGAAATACAAATCAAAACTACAATGCGATATCATCTCACACCGGTCAGAATGGCCATCATCAAAAAATCTACAAACAATAAATGCTGGAGAGAGTGTGGAAAAAAGGGACCCCTCATACACTGTTGGTGGGAATGTAAATTGAGACAGCCACTATGGAGAACAGTATGGAGGTTCCTTAAAAAACTAAAAATAGAACTACCATATGACCCAGCAATCCCACTACTGGGCATATACCCTGAGAAAACCATAAGTCAAAAAGAGTCATGTACCACAATGTTCATTGCAGCTCTATTTACAATAGCCAGGACATGGAAGCAACCTAAGTGTCCCTCGACAGATGAATGGATAAAGAAGATGTGGCACATATATACAACGGAATATTACTCAGCCATAAAAAGAAACGAAATTGAGGTATTTGTAGTAAGGTGGATGGACCTAGAGTCTGTCATACAGAGTGAAGTAAATCAGAAAGAGAAAAACAAATACCGTATGCTAACACATAAATATGGAATCTAAAAAAGACAAAAAAAAAAAAAAAAGGTCATGAAGAACCTAGGGGCCAGACGGGAATAAAGACACAGACCTACTAGAGAATGGACTTGAGGACACGGGGAGGGGGAAGGTTAAGCTGGGACGAAGTGAGAGAGTGGCATGGACATATATACACTACCAAATGTAAAATAGATAGCTAGTGGGAAGCAGCCGCATAGCACAGGGAGATCAGCTCGGTGCTTTGTGACCACCTAGAGGGGTGGCATAGGGAGGGTGGGAGGGAAACACAAGAGAGAGGAGATATGGGGATATATGTATATGTATAGCTGATTCACTTTGTTATAAAGCAGAAACTAACACACCATTGTAAAGCAATTATACTCCAATAAAAACGTTAAATAAATAAATAAATAAATAAAGTATTAAAATTCTAGCCCAGGAAATGAAGGAAGAAACATTACTCAAAAGCCTCTAAAATTTTAAATAGCTGTAAGTTGGTCTAATAGAGTTGCCTACGATATGCCAATTTTCCTTGTAGTAGCTATAACCTTGTATTTGAGGTCATGGTTTCTATTACATTTGTATTAGAAATACTGATAAAGCCCAGGCAGAGGTATATTTCAACCTCACTACTCAAAGTGTAATCTGTGAACCAGCTGTATGGACCAAACCTGGGGGATCAGTATAAATGCAGACTCTCAGACTCCACCCCAGACCTGCTGAGTCAGAATCTGCATTTTTAACAAGATCCCAGGAGACTCTTATGTTCTCGATGCTAAATTTTAATTCCAGACATATCAATAAAGAAGTGTCCCGTAGTAAAAGTGCCCTGGTCCAGACATCAAGAGAACCATCTCTCCTAACTGGCTGGATGATCCTGAAGGATTTCACTGCTCTTGGCCTGCATTTCTTCATTGGAAAAATAAGGAGAATGAAAGATGGACCTAGAATAGTGGTTTTCAAACTTAACTGCACACTGGGATCATCTGGGGATCTTGAAAGAAAAGACTGAAGTCTAGGTCTTACCTCTAGGGAATCTAATTTAATTTAAATTGGTCAGGGGTGTGGCTTTAGTATTGGGATTTAAAAAACTGCCCCCAAGGATTCATATGTGCAGCTAAGGTTGAGAACCACTGGCCTAGAATGGAGGTTTAAAGCATTTTCCCTAAACCAGCAGCATCAGAATCACCTGGGCACAAGTGAGCAATGCATCTTCTTGGATCCTATCTCAGATGTGCTGAATGAGAAGCTCAGGGGGCGGGGCCCAGTGGTCTGCAGTTGACAAGACCTCTGGGTCTGCAGAGCTTCTGGGCTCCGCTGCATACCCCAGTTCCAGAACAATGACCTGGAGAAATCATCACGGTCCTTTTCCTTCAGCATAGCTGCAATTTTAGCGCGTATTTCTGACGGGATATGCCAACTGTATGTTTGCCCCGTGAGTCCCATGACATCTCATTTGAAGACCTTCTATTTTGGGGTGGGGGAGAGGAAAGAAGTCGAGATCTTCAGGAAGGTTTCCAAGTGGTGACAAAAGATCCCTGATACCAATCAGGCAATTACGCGTACCTTTTTCCTGTAAGAAGACCTTCACAATTGTGGGGGCATGAATAGCATGTGCCCATCTGCTGAAAAGCACACTTTGCTTAGAATTCCTTCTTTTGTTTTTCAACACATCTCTCATTTTCAAGAGAAAGCTGTAATAGAATCTTTTCTAATGAGCAGAGTTGAAGAGTAAATAAAACCCTATGGTCTTTACTCCTGGGAAGGGGCATATCTACCTTCCCTTCTTTGCTTGAATGGTTGCCTAGAAGTTCCTTACAAGTCTCAGCCATGGGCACACTCTGCCTGTTCCAAGACCAGGCCCAATCAAAGAATTTAAGGTTCCCATCATCAACCAGAGAGTTGAAGCCAGGTGGGTGAGATCTGAACAGAGTTGGACATTCCATTGCATAGGAAGAAATCCTTTAGGCAGACTCTGTCTCTCAATGGTCTGAAGCATCCTTCCCATGGTTATAAAAAGAAATCATCCAGAGAAGAGAGTACCAAACGTTGGCATAGCCTAAAAAAGACTTCACAAAAACAGGAAAATCTCCCATCTTTAAATATAAAGAAATAATTTTCTTGGGCCTTGAGTTTCTTTGAGGTTTTATAACCAAAACGAGGACAAGAAAATCCTATTTTGGAGAGTACCTAATTTATTTGAAAATACTTTTGATCTTTAAATCCCTTAGCAATTATAGTAATATTAATTCAGACCATTTTAAATTATGCAAGAGAACTGTTACACTTTATGGAAGAGATGCGTTTCTAGGTACACAAATCCTTTCCACTGTATTTTATAAAGATCAGCGTGGAATCTGGAGGCCAGCTTGGCATTTTACGTCTGAACCGTAAAAGTGTCCCATCTTCTAGAGATATTTGCAAACAAACAGCAGGGCAGCAGGGGTGGTATCTGGTCCCCAAAGGGGAGAAGCAATGTAAGTCAATGGCAGCCCCCAGCAAAGGTAATGTTTCTAGCAGACCCTGTGGTCCAGCAAAGCAGCTCTGGACGCAAACTCTTCCTTAGACACCACAGTGTGTATACAATTAGATATTTTTGTATGGTACCTATTTTGTACGATATCTTCTGATATCCTCTTTCTCCCTCTCCCCTTTACCCTTGAAAATCAATGCTTTCAGCTACCTGATACTTAGGCCCTCTCTGTTCATCTTGCCTTTTCTTTTGTGTTTCTTCCCAACAGGAAGTGCAACGGCAAACAGGGCTGCCTGACAGACCAGAGCCTGGATTCTGAAGCCCCTGGGCCCCTCCTGCTGGAGGGATTTAGGATTCTGTCTTGCTCTCAGCTAACCCAGTGAAAGAGGCCTGGGGCCACTGTGGCCTCTGAGATGCAACTTTGATTTTCCACCCTCTCCTGGGGTCCAGTGGGGTTCCAGGTCTCACACTTCAAACTCCCTCTGCCTCATGTTCCCTGATGTGACCTAGATTCTCTGGCCAACCTCCACATCAAGGAGACTAGATCATTTTCTCCAGGTTTCAAACCAACCTGGAAGCCTGCTGGCACGGAGCAAAGGTCTTAAAGCCTGTAAGCAACCCTAACGGCTTCCGAATCTAGTGTTGTTGTCCTCAGTCATCAGATTTTTCCGTCTTCCTCTTGGCCATCCACACACTTTTGTGAACTTGCTGTCCCTTCGGACAGCGGTCCTTTGACCTGGTTGTCCTGGGTTGGTTTCCCAGGCCCATGTGGTCCTGGCTAACCCTTCTGCCCACCCAGCCATGTGTCGTCTTCTGGTCTTGATGCCTCACATGTGCCTGCCCAGGTCAGAACCCAGGTGGCTTCCCCAATACTATGTGAGGTGAAAGAAAGACAAACCCAGGTGCCCTCCCAACCAGTATGCTGGCGTTTTCTTTCCCAGGCTCAGTTTACAGACAAAAAAAAAAACAAAAAAAAAATCCAAGGTTTTATCAGGTCACAGAACCTCAAGGTCTGTGTGACACCATCCCAGGACATGTATAAAAAAAATCCAAGGTTTTATCAGGTCACAGAACCTCAAGGTCTGCGTGACACCATCCCCCAGGACATGTATCCTCTTAAAAAAAATACATTCAATTAAACACTATTTTACTCACCTTTTTTAAACGGAAGTTTAGACTACCTGAATGTGTAATCATAAAACAGGCAAGGAAAACCCTATAGCTTTCTAAGGACCTATTCTAGGTCTGTTGCTTTATCCAGGTTTGTCCCTTTAATTCTCAACAGTAAGTTATAAATTTCTGCCACTTCACAGGTGAGGAAACGCAGCCCCAGTGCGCTCAGGGGTCCTGCCCAACTGACTCAGCCAGCTGGTAGTAGAGGAGAGCTCCGGCTCATTCAGACGTTGGCCTGGATATGACCTTTACCACGCGCCTCCCACACCCCCCGGAACAGCACGCGAGCCCCCCCGTCTCCTCCCATGCTTTGCCAGATCCCTCTGAACTGCACTTCCTACCCATTAGTGTTTACTATATTCTACCTTACTATACACTTTTTATTTATTTTGTTGGTTATTTAATGTCTGTCTCTTCCCAAGAAAATGGACATGCTTCAAGGGCAAGGATTTTGTTTCGTTCACTGATTTACCCACAGTGTCTAGAACAGTGCCTGGGACATGGCAGCCCTCCAGCATATAGGTGAGGGACCTTCTAATAAAGCGGTGATGGCTCGACTGCCTACGCCGGTCCCAGCCCTCTGCACCCTCCCTGTTCTGTGTGTAGACATGGAAATTCCACCCCCTCCCCACCCTGCCAAGGCAGGGTCACCTTTCTGGTCATAATTCACCTTCTGGTCCCACTGACACCAAAAAATCCAAGTAATAAGTATTCAAGTATGCCTTCCACCTTGAGGTACAAAGATTTAGAAACAATGAGACTTTAAAAGCAATAAAACCCTAAACATGAATTTCCCATTAAGGCTCAATTTTTTTCTTTTATTTTTAAAAAATTTTTAGTTTATATTGGAGTATAGCTGATTTACAATGTTGTGTTAGTTTCAGGTGTACAGCAAAGTGATTCAGTTATACATATACATGTATCTAATCTTTTTCAAATTCTTTTCCCATATAGCTTATTACAGAGTACTGAGTAGAGTTCCCTGTGCTATACAGTATCCTGTCTTTACTGTTTATCTATTTCATATATAGTAGTGTGTGTATGTTATTCCCAAAATCCTGATTTATTCCTCCCCTGACCTTTCCCCTTTGATAACCTTTAAGTTTGTATAATTATTTAAATAATGGTTTCCTAGTCATTGGCTAACAGGCCTTCATTCAAGCTATTTTAAGATGAAGAAGAGGCAACACTTACTTTATAACCCTCAGTGCAAACGGATTATCTTCCCACTGCACCATCTTTGAAGATAAAACTGTCATTTCCACCAGCGGTGGAAGGCGGTATGATTTAGGGCGCCCGAGATCTTGTCACTTCTGGGAACTCCAGTGGGATGGAGGCTTCTATCTCCCCATGAGTCTTTTAGAGATAAGGTCTTGGGCTCTCCCAGTGGCCTTCCCAGGCTGGGTTCTGTAATCTCTCAGAACTTGGTCCTTAATCGGGCTGTCAATTGACTGGGTGGGAAATCTGGCATCCAGTGAAAGCCAAGGGGGTTTTGGAAGGACATCAACAGTTCAGAAAGCCAGGGCTATAAAGGGGAAATGTCTTCATGAGCCTGAGAGATGACGGGCACCCATGACCCGTGCAAGGACCCAGACCTTCTGTACCAGGGGACGGGGCTAAGGACAACAAATTGAGCCCAAGATGTCCTTGTAGCAAAAGAGGATTGGTCACTAATCCAGTTTGGAGGAAATCACCAGGGGATGTTTCGTTAGATTCTCCCCAGAGCTACTGAGATGCAGGCAAAGCCTTTCTGTGGCCCCCGCTTCACAAGGCAGGAGCTCCAAGCACTCACTTGTCCCTTCTTCATTCACTCAGGCATCAGTTACTGGCTGTATCACTTCTGCCGCTATCACGGAATATCAAGAAGATTGCATTATGCACAGTACACACATTATTTCTTTAAAGAACCACCCTGTGAGGAAGCTGAGACACATAGATGGAGGTTCGGCCGGAGTCACGCCGCTAACAGACACAAGGGGCAACCTGACCACAGAACATAGGATTAAATCACTTCCCCGCACTACGCCAGAGACGCCTCTACCTACAGAGGCCTTAAAACAGAGGATTCCAGCCACACACACAGTCCCGTCATGAGAAAGGGACGCCCCCCCAGGGGCAGATCATGCATGACAGTGGTCCCCAGCTCTGACTGAGCATAGCACCGGCCGGGGAGCTTTTACATGAAAGTCATAACCATTTTAAATTAATACAGGTCCTATCTTTATCAGTGCAGAGGAATACAAGCAAGAGAACCCCAAAAAAGCAGCTCACAGGACAATGAAAGACAACCCTTGATGAGAAAAGCAAAGCACGTCTTCCCTGGTGGCACAGTGGTTAAGAATCGGCCTGCCAATGCAGGGGACACGGGTTCGAGCCCTGGTCCGGGGAGATCCCACATGCCGCAGAGCAACTAAGTCCGTGAGCCACAACTACTGAGCCCACTACCCACAACTACTGAAGCCCGCGTGCCTAGAGCCCATGCTCCGCAACAAGAGAAGCCACTGCAATGAGAAGCCCACGCACCGCAACGAAGAGTAGCCCCCGCTCGCCGCAACTAGAGAAAGCCCGTGCACAGCAACAAAGACCTAACACAGCCAAAATAAATAAATAAATAAATTTATTTATTTTTAAAAAAGCAAAGCAAAGCAAACCAGTCACCCCATGTACAGCTGTGGGGCACCTCTGATTGCTGGGCACAGAACAGTGAACAAGACAGACATCTATCCCTGTCCTAGTGGAACTTTTCTTTTTTTATTGTAAATTTTTTTTTTGATTTTTGAATTTTATTTTATTCATTTTTTTATACAGCAGGTTCTTATTAGTTATCCATTTTATATATATTAGTGTATATATGTCAATCCCAATCTCCCAGTTCATCACACCACCACCCCCCACCACCACTTTCCCCCCTTGGTGTGCAGACGTTTGTTCTCTACATCTGTGTCTCTATTTCTGCCCTGCAGACCGGTTCATCTGTACCTAGTGGAACATTTTATCTGCACAAAGTGACTTAAAAAACCCAAGTCCCTCCCAAAGATAACAACTGCTAATGATTTCTTATGTTTATTTTTGGAAATGAATGTGGTTACATCAGGATAGCTATCAAAGAACCCTCTTATATTCTCACTCCCAAAGGGATTTCTTTGGGGATTTCTCTTTACCCTCTTGAGCCTTGCTTTCACTGCTGTGACATTCGAGATTTTTTTTTTTCCACATCACAACATAAAGATATACTTATTTTTTTCACGGCTGTACTCCCTTCCAACATCTTGAATGTACCATAATTTTATCTAATGGATCCCCTACTGATGTTCACTTTTGTTGTTTCCAGTTTGAGCTTTAAAAATCAACACTGCATTTAACGTCCTTATTTATATGTGTGAGTGACCTTATACAGTGTATTCCTAGTAACAAGCTTGTTAGGGTTAAGAGTACCTGCTATAAAAAAACAAGCATATATAAGTATCATCAAAGCACCTAGTACAGAGTTCACAAAAAATGCATTTCCTTGCACACAACTGTGTGTAAGAGTGGCTTTTGCCATACTCAACTTTTAAAAATTTACTAATCTCCTAAGTGAATGACTATATATCCCATTATTTTTACTAATATGTTGTTAATTATGAGTGAAAATAAGTGTAGTTTTATATTTTTACTGGCAATATATTTTTCTTTATTTGTAATGTGTCTGCTCATATTCTTCATTTTTCTTTCGAGTTGTCTTTTCTTATTGATTCTTATAAGCTCTTTGTTAATTAAAGAAATTGGCCATTTATCTGCCACTGGTGTTTAAATATTGTTTTCCAAATGTGTCATTTGTTTTTTTACTTAGTTTTTGAATTGTTTTTCCCAAACACAAGTTATTAATTTTATGTAGTTAGATTTATCATTTCTCTCCTGTATAGTTTGGGTTCGTGTCCTGAATACAGAGGCCCTTTCCATTACAGGAGTATAAATTTATTCACCTGGGCTTCCTTCCATAAATTTATGACTTAAGTTTTTATGTTTGAACCTTTGTTCAATCTGTAATTTATTTTGGTATAAAGAGTGGAATAGGAATTTATTTATTTGTCTAAATGTTTACCCAGTGGTACCCAACCCACTGATTTAATAATTCCTGTTTTCAACAATGAATTGAAATGTTACTTTTATCATAACTTACACCCCCATATACATAAGTATTGAGGTTTACTTCTAGATGTTCTCATCTGTATTTTATTACCTATTATTCAGGACCAAATTATTTAATTATTATGGTTGTACAATACAATTTAGGATAAGTATCTCCTGTCAGATCGTTCCTTTTTCATAATTTCCTGGAGTGTTTGCTGATGTTTCTTCTTTCAGATAAATTATTGTATCATTTTGTCTAGTTCACAATTAACTCCTATTAGTATCTTTTGCGCTATTGCATCACATTTTTGGGTTTATCTACGAAGAGCCAACAATCTTATGATATTAAATTGTTGGGGGGGGGAGTTGAATATACTGATTCCTGGGTTCTTTCCTTGGGTTGTCTGACTCAGTAAATCTAGAGTGGGAAATAGGAAACTTAGGAAATAGGAAACCTTTAAAACTCTCCAAGTGTTTGTTCAGACAACTTTGGGAAATACCATACATGGAAATTCAGAGAAAGGGTGTTTATTCCTCTTATGAAGAATTAGATGGTCTTCAAGAAAAGGTGGTACATTGACAGTAGACCTTCTGGAAGAATTAGTAAGATTATGTTTTCACATAACATGTTTAAAGGACAGAAAAAAAATAAGAGTGAAAAAACAATGAATGGTTAAATTTTCAGAGACACAGAGGCAAAAAAAAACATTACATGTCAGGTAAGAAGGAAAACTTTAGGCCAAGTCTCAGAAGGGTTAGGAAACTAGGCGTGGTTCTGCAGAGCCAGAACTTGGGATGAGAGAAGAGGAGTTTTGTAAACATGGAAGTGCAAGGTAAATTGGGGCCAGAACCTGGATCATCCTGACCACCTGAATAAGAAGTTTTGGAAGCTCTGCATGAGGCAATAAGAATTGCTACGGGCATCTGAGTATGTGTGTGCACATGTGTGTGTGTGTGTGTGTGCACGTACACACACGTGTGTTTGTGTGTGTGTGTGTGTGTGTGTGTGTGTGTGTGTTGGGGGTTATCGGGTCTGCAGCTAAGTCCTGGCCTAGCACAGTGTTGGCTAAGTTGGAAGCATGAGAGAGTAAGTCAGGAAACTCAGCAGGGACGATTACAGCTGTTCACACTGAGATGAACGCTGTGCACAGCTGGCAGTGAGGGGTGGAATGAAGGAGGCTTGATCTGCTTCTGGGTTCCTGCAGGCTCTAGTGATTTATGGCTCCAATGAGTCCCACCTTTTCACCCCACAGCCACTGTAGGATCAGAGAATCATAGGGCTGGGAGGGACCTGTGAATTCATTTAGAGGCTGACAAGTGCAGGGATCCACCCAGGTTTAAACCCAAAGCACAGGATGGCAGACAGGAGCCCTGACTCAGGAAGCAGAGAGAGAGGAGTAGAAAGCTGTGAGCCTGCATTCACTCCTGGCCCCCACACTTTGGGTACAACATCAGCCAAGTAACAATGTCAGTTTCCTCATCTACAAAATGAGAAGAACATTCATTTTATACTTTCGTTGTGAAGAAAGAATGAGACAATAATCAATTCCCCTGACACCCTGAGGAGGACAAAAGGTCCTGGGAAAGAGTCAGCAGACCTCTATTCTAGGCAGCCCAGCTCCACCACTCACTACTGACTCTATTTGCGCTAAACAATTAAACACATTAACTTCCCATCTTCTACCTATAAATATAAAGATGCCAGGTGTCCGACAAGATCGCAAGATGCCATCCAGATAGGAGGTTCTTCTAATGCCTAGTACACAAGGCTTATAGGATCTCTAGGATGGGAGAGAACTTTAGATGCTCAAGGAACAGAGGGAAATGTAACTTAGGACATGAGGGAGTGAGTTCTACCCAGTACTCCTTATTAGCATGTCATAAAGTGCAATGATTTACTGATTTCCTTCACTTAATTCTGTTGCTTTGACAGCACTGGGGGCTGCTAGGATGGTGCAAAGAGACAGCAGGTAACACAGGAGACCATCTCCAACAGAAGAGAGAAAAAATGACTGCTTCCTCTCCCTTCCTTTAGGGTAGGGCTCTTAGTACTATTTATATTTTATCAAGGGTGGCTGCGATTGTCCTTAAGACTATTCAACAGCACGGACCAGGGAAGTGATAACCTCCACTTTATAGAAATGTCCCCTCCTACCAAGATTCTACAGAAGTGGCCCAGGAGTAATGTGCTGGGAAGAAAATACCAAAGGGTGGTGTCAACATTTGGCACACAAGACGTCCAGTCAGGAGGTCTTGGATTTGAATCCTATGCCTGCCATTTTCAATCTATTTAGTCTTGGGCAAGAAATGTAACCTTTAAGGGCATCTTTCCTCTTTGGTAAAGTAGAGAGAATGACATCTAGTCCATTAAAACATGATCATTCCTTTAGGGAGTAAATGAATTGATGTTTGTAAAGAGCTCAAGAGCTCAATAAACGGTGATCATCATTACCGTTTGGAGATTTGGAGTCTTCAATAAATGTGGCATTTTTACCATAGAGACACACTATAGACATTCCAGATTATTTCTAGGTCTAATGTTTTCTAAACGGCAATGATGAAAAAATAAGAAGAAGAACATGGAGTTGTTAGGAATAGAAGAAAAAAAAAATCACTGAAATACAGAATTAGGCAAATGTGCTTTTACCTTTTAATGGCTATGGACTCCAAAGAAAATGAAACTTCCAACCATAGCTGGCTTTAGATCTAACTGAATTAGAGCTCTTTCAAGGATTTGCATTCTAGTTTTGAGGCAAGATGGCACAGCCCCACTTACAAGATGCATTCTTTCTGTTGCATTCATCCCCATTTGAAAGCACAGGGTATCTTTCGATTTTATGGCATTATAGCTTTTTTGAATATTGAAACCAATATCCATATGGAAGTAGCACAACGGAAGTAAGTGGAGAAATAGATTGGAGAGGGGAGCGCAAGGACGAAAAAGCAGAAAGTCACTCATTTTGTTCCACTTTGAGAATTCATGCTCTGAGAAGTCTGCAAGGCAGTTTTCACATAAAGAGGTTACCAGTTTGAAAGCACCTACTCTACTCTTTAATGAAAGAAATATATGTAGAAATTGATCAATAAAAAATTTCCATGGGACACTTTGGCAATACCCATGAGAATTAAATATGCCTTCCCCCTAAATTCCACTTCTGTAAATTTACTCTATGGATATATGTGAACATGTACACAAAGAATTATGTATGCACAATGATATTCATTGTTTTTATTAGTGAAAGAATGAAAAGAACTTATTTTTCTTTTAAAAGGGCCAGTAAAATAAATCACAATATGTTCCTGAATTAGAAAACGGTGTAGCCATAAAATTAAAAAAAAATAGAAACATCAATATATGCTGAATAAAGCAATATGAAAAACAGGGGACATGGTATGTTTCCATTCCATGTAACAACAAGAGGGGGGTGTATACATATACCCTTCCATAGAGTTTATTTTTCCAGCTTTATTCAGATATAATTGACATATAACATGGTATAAGTTGAAGATGTACCACGTAATGATTTGATGTGTATATATATTGAGAATAATACTACAATAACTCTAGTTAAAATCCATCACCTCACATAGTTGTAATTTTTTCTTGTGATGAGAACTTTTAAGATGTACTTTCCTAGAACTCTCAAATATATTATAGAGTATTGTTAGCTATAGTCACCACACTGCACATGACACCCCTGGGATGTATTGATCTTATAGCTGGACCACCTTCATCCACCCCCTTCCCCTTCTGTAGAATGCAGTCTCTCGAATAAAACAGAGTGCACTAGGGTGGGGATAGAAGATTTCGTTTTCACTATTTGCCCTTCTATGATATTCTCTTTCAAAAACTGTACGTGTATTATTACCTTTTCCAAAAATAGAAAATATTCTATTGAGGGTATAGAAAGATGTCATGGTCTCCCTCAGTTCCTGGTGTTCTAGGAAACCCCCCAAAAGTTCGGATTATTATCTGATAAGAAAAGATCGCCCCACACCTGGCACATTCAATGTGCCCAGGAAGAAGCCAGTGAGAAAGAAATCGCTGTTCCATTTGGAAGAGAGTCGCCGCTGTGTCAGGAACACATACACACAGAGGCCAGGCCCCCAGGCACGGCTCCTGCAGAGGGAGACCAACTATCAATGCCATTTGCAGTCTGTGTAAGCCTTGACTTTGGAGCATTGCGTGTTCCATGAACAAGACTTCCTGTCTCCTACCCTTTCTGGAAGGGAGCTGGAATGTTTCCCTGCTCTCAGCCTCAGGCCCCACCAGCAGGTGGGTGCTTGGCGGACAAGCTGAGATGCTCTCTGCTTGTGTGTTGGTTCACGTGTTAGTTTGTTGCCTGCTCCAAAAACCCATGATCTATCTGCGTATTGAGGATGTGCTCCCGCGCTCTGGCTTTCAGAGGCTGAGTTTTACTCAAGGTCACACCAAACAGTGTGGCCAGGGGCTGACCCAGCCCGGCCACTTGCTGCTGCCTCTTTGCTCGCACTCTCTGTACTCGTGTTTCCTCATCTGCAGAGTGGCACACTGATCATTCTTCCAACAAGGCCGTTAGGAGGAGCGGTGGGGCCCGTACCCTGAGAACAGTGGCTGGCAGGGACCAAGCACTGAATAAACCTCAGCTATTTTTAGTAGTGAGTTACCACTGTCTCACTTTACTGATTTGGAAGCTGAGGCTCGCGGCCACTTTTGCAAATTCACGCCACTGAATCGAGGCTTGGCTTGTAAGTTGTGGTCGGAGCCTCTTCACTAGCGCCAGATACGTGCATTCACCAAGCACTTGGCCTCTATTTTCCTGTCTGTGAAATGGAGACTTTGACTCCATACGTCAAAGAGCATATGTTAGAATGGCAGCAGCTCTGACTACAGCAAGCAGAGATGGGACCAGAGACAAAAAAATCTCCCAATTTTGCCTTTAAGATGTTCATAAGTGAAAGTGCAACTGTGTTGGAACCTTCCTGCAGTCACATTTTATGCTCAAGGAAAGCGCAAGAGTAGCCTCTGCTCTGTTGTTCATTTGTTTTCTCGTCTAAAATGCTAGTAGGCAGCAGTTCAGGCCAGGTAACCACTACTGTGGAATAATTTGTTGCTTGGAGCAGCCCTACTTACTAGTCCTCATAGAAAAACAAAAGTGCACTTTGCTTCTCACATAATCGTCACATATTTGGCAGACTAAGTGCTCTGATAAACGGTTGGCATTTGACAGGTGAGTGAATCGGCTTTCCCAGGTAAGGACGGGCAAAGCCAGCCACTTTCACCCAAGATGAGGCCAACTGAGCATGGGCATTTCAGTGGAAGCTGCCTTGTCTGTTTGTGTGCCTGTTGTTTTAAGGCTATCGATTGTTAAGACAAGGGTGGGTCAGGAGATGGAAAAACAAATCATTAGCTGCAGCCGCCCTCATAAGCTGTTACAACGCTCAGAGAAAACACTAATGGATAAACAAGGTCAACAGAACACAAGGGGCCAGCTCACAATGTCCCAAGGTGGCCAAGCCTTAGCCAGGCCTCTCTTACCCTAAACAACAAGCAAAAATCATTAGTATTGACATTCGGGGTAGGCAAACCGCACGCTGAATGGAGAATGACTTCACCCCGGCTTGCCCATCATATCTGTGGGCAGGAGGTAATTTACAAGCTGCCCTCTCTGTACAGAGATGGTGCAATATAGATGGTCCATGACCACTTACACTTGATCTTTGGGGTGTTTCTTCTTTTCAGTGATGGAGGGGAGTGCTGAGTCAGGTCAATATTTAGTCAGGATGAATATAGTGACAGCAGGCCCAGTACTCTGCGTACACCATCTAATTCAATCCTTGTAAGTATTCTAGGAAGTTTCATTTATTATTCTTATTTCACAGATAGGGCAATGGAGGCTCAAAGAAAGCAAGTCACTTGCCCGAGTTCTCTGTGGGGAGCTGGGTCTTGAGTACTGAAGCTAGGATTCGAACTTGAGCTACTGGAACTAGGGTGAACAATTCACCCCAGTCCGCGTGAGACTTCATTTCAGCACCCAAAGTCCCACGTCCTGGGGAACCCCTCAGTCTCAGGCAGAAGTGAGATGGTTGGTCACCCTAAGTGGAAATCTAACTGTGGACCATTCAGTACCTTGTACGATAGAAACAGAGGAACACAGGTTGGAGACTTAGACCTGATTTTCCATGTCAGCAGAAAGCCACAGGTCAGCTAAATGATCGCTAAAGAGTCACTACTTAAAGTGTGGTCAGTGGCCCAGCAGCACAGACATCTCCCGGGAGCTCATTGAAAGGCAGAATCCCAGGCCCCACCCCAGACCTGCTGAACCAAGATCTGTGTTCTAATACGATCCTCTGGGGATCTGTATGGACATTAAATTTTGAGAAGCACAGTTCTAAAATCCTTTCCAGAACCATCCCACTGTGATCCAAAATCAACTTGCACAGCATGCATCTCTTTTGGGTGCCAGCTCTAGAAAGGGTCCCAAGGACAGGGGAGGAGGGTTCATCCCTAGGGACTTCCAGTCTATAAACTGAGGCAGGGGCTGGACGGGGTAGCACAGAGCAGCTTGTAATCAGGTCCAGACTTCATGCCATGGACTGATTTCCCTCAATGTAAGCAGTGTGTTGAGACGAAAGAACATAAGCTCTGGGCTCAGATTGACCTGGGTTGGAGTCCTGACCCCACTGCCTGAGTGACCCAGCAAGTGGGGACTCCTGAGTCACAGCGTGCACTCTGTCAAGTGGTTAAAGTCACCCGTCTTGGTGGTTCTCAAGCTGGCTGTCCTTCAGAATCAACTGAGGTGTTTTAAAAGAAATGCAGATGCCTGGGCTCCAGCCCAGAGAAGTGGATTTAATCAGAGTGCCCTGGTCCTTGATGGTAGCATAATTACAGAGTTCTCCAGGGGATTCCTTTGCGCAGCCAGGATTTAGACCCACTGGCCTTCCTCTTAAGGGTGATGGTGAGGTGCTGATGAAGTTACTCACGCCAGCATCTGGGACAAAAACAGGCATCCCGGCTCTGCTAAATTCCGTTCCTCAGTCAGTGGTGCCACACCACCTGTCAGCACCAGCACTGCTCTCCACAAACGGGAGCTGACGAATTCTCTAAGGAAACCAAGAGGTCCGTAAAGTCCATGGCTTGGGCTTCTCACAGTGATGTTCTTACTTATTAAGCGTTTTATTTCATTTTATCCTCTTATTTTATTTTACTTATTTTGGCCATGCCACAAAGCTTGTGGGATCTCAGTTCCCTGCCCAGGGATTGAACCCAGTCCTTGGCAGTGAAAGCCTGGAATGCTAACCACTGGATCACCAGGGAACTCCCTTATTAAGCCTTCTGAAGTTAGGAAAAACCAGGCAACAGTGCCAACTACTAGAGCTAATCAATGAATTTGGTAAAATAGCAGGATACAAAATTAATGCACAGAAATCTCTTGCATTCCTATACACTAATGATGAAAAATCTCAAAGAGAAATTTAAGAAACACTCCCATTTACCATTGCAACAAAAAAAATAAAATACCTAGGAATAAACCTACCTAAGGAGACAAAAGACCTGTATGCAGAAAATTATAAGACACTGATGAAAGAAATTAAAGACGATACAAACAGATGGAGAGATATACCATGTTCTTGGATTGGAAGGATCAACATTGTGAAAATGACTATACTACCCAAAGCAATCTACAGATTCAACGCAATCCCTTTCAAACTACCAATGACATTTTTCACAGAACTAGAAGAAAAAAATTCACAATTTGTATGGAAACACAAAAGACCCCGAATAGCCAAAGCAATCTTGAGAAAGAAAAATGGAGCTTGAGGAATCAGGCTCCCTGACTTCAGACTATACTACAAAACTATAGTAATCAAGACAATATAGTACTGGCACAAAAACAGAAATATAGATCAATGGAACAGGATAGAAAGCCCAGAGATAAACCCACGCACATATGGTCACCTTAATTTTGATAAAGGAGGCAAGAAGATACAATGGAGAAAAGACAGCCTCTTCAATAAGTGGTGCTGGGAAAACTGGACAGCTACATGGAAAAGAATGAAATTAGAACACTCCATAACACCATACACAAAAATAAACTCAGAATTGATTAAAGACCTAAATGTAAGGCCAGACACTATAAAGCTCTTAGAGGAAACCGTAGGCAGAACACTCTATGACATAAATCACAGCAAGATCCTTTTTGACCCACCTCCTAGAGTAATGGAAATAAAAACAAAAATAAACAAATGGGACCTAATGGAACTTAAAAACTTTTGCACAGCAAAGGAAACCATAAACAAGACAAAAAGACAACCATCAGAATGGGAGAAAATATTTGCAAATGAAGCAACTGACAAAGGATTAATCTCCAAAATTTACAAGCAGCTCATGCAGCTCAATATCAAAAAAACAAACAACCCAATCCAAAAAATGGGCAGAAGACCTAAATAGACATTTCTCCAAAGAAGATATACAGATTGCCAACAAACACATGAAAGGACGCTCAACATCACTAATCATTAGAGAAATGCAGATCAAAACTACAATGAGATATCATCTCACACCGGTCAGAATGGCCATCATCAAAAAATCTACAAACAATAAATGCTGGAGAGGGTGTGGAGAAAAGGGAACCCTCTTGCACTGTTCGTGGGAATGTAAATTGATACAGCCCCTATGGAGAACAGTATGGAGGTTCCTTAAAAAACTAAAAACAGAACTACCATATGACCCAGCAATCCCACTACTGGGCATATGCCCTGAGAAAACCATAATTCAAAAAGAGTCATGTACCACACTGTTCATTGCAGCTCTATTTACAATAGCCAGGACATGGAAGCAACCTAAGTGTCCATCAACAGACGAATGGATAAAAAAGATGTGGTACATATATACAATGGAATATTACTCAGCAATAAAAAGAAATGAAATTGAGTTATTTGTAGTGAGGTGGATGGACCTAGAGTCTGTCATACAGAGTGAAGTAAGTCAGAAAGAGAAAAACAAATACCATATGCTAACACATATATATGGAATCTAAAAGTAAGGGAAAAAAATGGTTATGAAGAACCTAGGGGCAGGACAGGAATAAAGACGCAGATGTAGAGAATGGACTTGAGGACACGGGGAGGGGGAAGGGTAGCTGGGACGAAGTGAGAGAGTGGCATGGACATATATACACTACCAAATGTAAAATAGATAGCTGGTGGGAAGCAGCCGCATAGCATAGGGAGATCAGCTCGGTGCTTTGTGACCACCTAGAAGGGTGGGATAGGGAGGGTGGGAGGGAGACACAAGAGGGAAGGGATATGGGGTTATATGTATATGTATAGCTGATTCACTTTGTTATAAAGCAGAAACTAACACACCATTGTAAAGTAATTATACTCCAATAAAGATATTAAAAAAAAAGTTCCCAAACGAACTAATTTACCAGAAGGTTAGTATTCAGGATCTTACACAACTCTGTTTTCTTTTTAAGGAAGAAGAAAAATTCTGAGCCATCTACTTCTAATGCACCATTTCACTGATAGAGCTTCCTTCGGACATGGATCCTGAGTATCCCCATAAAACTGTAAGTTACAGCCTGCCATTCCTGGGGCAGCTAATGGAAACACGTGGCGCTGATCACGTGGCTTCCGGATTGCGCATCGCAAGGGCGTCAGTCCCTGTGAGTAACCTCCGCGTTGCCTCATGACAAGGGCACCATAAGTTATAAACTGTCGCAGAGCTTTAGAAGCAGGCTTTGAGACAGATGCTAATAATTCCATACAGGAAGGGCAGAAAGTTTTGCCTTCATTTTTTTTTTTTTTTTTTAATAGCACGGCCGGTCAGCCAAAGAAATCAGTGTTTAAAAGTCGAGCAACACACAGAAGGATAGATAAAAATCGATACCAAATCCCTCTTTCCTTCCCAAGCAACTATTAATAAACTCCCTCAGCTTTCAATTGTCTGTCCCCATTAGAGTCTTGGGCAGGAAGGAATACGGGGCATGGAGTCTTTATGGAGGTTTCCTGCCCTGCTCATTTCTCTATTCTGCCTCTGCTTCTGCCATTTCCCTTCGTTATAGAATAATGACAAAGAAAAGATTAGAAGTGGCCTGGGCGGTACATCTAACCCCAAAGTACCAGGGGCTATCTGAGGAGGTACCCAAATGCTCCCTTTCTCAGCGCACACAGATACCTCCACGGGGATGCATCGCTGAACATATATTCCCAAATTGTCATGTTTTCAAAATCCGCTCTTTTCTTTCTAATGCACTTGGTTTTCACATCCTCATACCAAGGCCAATTCCTATGGTGCTTTGCAGATTATGAAGTGTGTTTCAACCTCTGATTGAATCTCTCTGTCAGACAGACCCTTTAACCCATCGTATAATGGGAAAAATTGACACAGAGAGATTCACTAATGTGTCCAATGTCACACTACCAGAAAGTGACAAAGTGGGAACTTGACCGGGGAGGATTGGTGAGGAGCTGCTGAAAGCTCTTCACCTATATTTCTTTCCCTCCTACCTGCATCTCCCCCAAGCAAACCTCTCACTGATAACGGAGAGATTTTTACAGAGACGCTGTCTCATTTAGAGTGCTACTTATATCAGTTGTAAGATCTCCCTCCGGGTCTGTGGCCAGTTTGCCCTGAGATCTGTCTCTCAAACTTTGGACTGCCCAGGTGCTGACAGGTGCAGGATGCACTGCCCAGGCTGCCTTGTTGGTTGCCCTCTGGCTGGATTCCACCAATGAGAGGCAGAGGCTATGCACTGGAGGGCGGGCGCAAGAGAGAAGTCAGGGTATTTCTCCATCTCCCTCTGTGCCTGAGGCTGAATCCTTCCATCCTCAGTGTCTTAGGCCTGCCGCGATTCCAGCTCCTGCCAGGAGGCCCTGGGTCCTGGCCTCCAGGACCACGTCTCGTCTCTCTCCATCTTACACTACCAGTTTCTTGCTATTGCTAACCTCTGTGTTGCCTCCGCACCCCTCATGGGGCATCTCAGCTCCTCCATCACCCACATAACTCATGACCTGCATTAAAGTCCTTCTTTGTGAATTAGCTGACACGGTTCCTGTTTTCTGGTTTGACCCTGAAAGATATCATCACTTTTAAAAATTTTTGCACGTTTGTATACTGGGTTGAATATAGAGGGAAAAATCAAGAAAGAATCAGATTTTACTGATGGCTCACCATGGACTTCCTGAGGCTTGGCAGTTTTATATGCCTTGTATATTTTAGTCCTCAAAAGAGAACTGTGGGAAACACATTATCATTATTCTCCTTTCACAGAATAACCTGGATATCAAAATGTGAGGTGACTTGCCCAAGAATACAGAGCCAATAAGTGGAACGGCTGAGATTCTAACGCAGGTTGTTTTTACTTCTCTATCAGTCATGGAATAAAGACCAGGCTGGGACTCCCTTCTGGAACAAATACTGGAGATAATGTTGTAAGTATCAAAGTCTGTAGTACAAATGACTTGCATTATTTTTACAAGCATCGAGCTAAATAGTGAAACGGCAGGTATACGTAACACATAATTAATACAAGCCTTAATATCTGACGATGCTTTGGGAAAACTGAAGCAGTAGAAAAAGCCAGGGTCCTGCCCGAGGACAATTCATGCCTTTTAATTAGATTTTTTCTGATTATTATTCGATGTGAAAAAATAAGGCGGAATAATAAAAGTATGGATTAGGTTCACACTTCTGTTATTAATTGTGAATCCACAAAGTCAAAACACACATACATCTTAGACCTCAACCATTTTTATTTATTTCTTTAGCTATCAGCTAGAATATTCTTTCTAGCATTATTATTACAAAGAATCTTCCTTTCATAAAAAATATCTCCCTACGCTCTGCTATAAAGAGTAAAGGGCACTGAAATCAGCCTCAAAGCACGGAATTGGAGTCTTGGCCTTAACTTTTACTAGATGTGTGACCTTGAGAAAGTTGTTTCAGCCATCTGAGGCTCAGATTCCTCATCTAAAAAGAGGAATAATTATATTTTGTCTTCCTCCTACAATGGGTCATTTTGAGGATAAAAAAATAATGTAGATGCATTTTAAAAAATACAAATTGCTCTACAAGGATCACGTTTATTAAAGTACGTTTACATTCATTATTGCGTTTTTATCCTCAGAGCAATCTGCCACAAGTGCTTTCCTTCATCAGCAAAATGCATTAATATGGAAAAGGTAAGTGTGAAGAAAAACTTTACAAAAGCCTTGCAAACAGCAGTTTTGCCCAGCCTTAACAAATGGCAATTTTTGAAATTGGTGGCCTTGCCGAGCATTTCCGGCTACTTGCACATAAGGTGGTTCCTGCCTATCCCAGCCTCATGGCCAGAGAATGCCAACATCTGGAGTAAAGACACAGAAAATGCCAACATCTGGGATAAAAACACAGAAGCCAAGTGCAGCTGAGAACTGACATTGTGACCAGGTGGATTGAAACAAAGTGCAATTCTACCATCTTATCTGATGATTTTGCGTGTTCTTCCGACATTTTCGAACATCAGTCTTAATATTCTATAACTCTGTCCCTCTCCTTTCACACTGCAGAGTCCTATGAAGAAAGATGTAAAGTGAACCAGAAAAAAAGGGGGTGGAATTTCTTACATTCATTTAAATATCTAATACCTAAAGGCGCGTCCTGACTTCGACATTTCGAAAACAAACAAAAAGAAGCAGCTACTGTTTCAGCAGCAAAGAGGTGGGTTTCTCTTGTCAACTCACATTCACCAGTTTTGCTAGGGAACGTCAGCCTTCTGGATCCGCTGAGGAACTGGATTCCCTTCCTCTCTGATCTCCAACACCCATTTCATCTTGCAGTTTCAACACCTATTTGTAAGTGCCTATGTGCCTGTCACTGGGCTGAGCAGGGTGCTGAGGGCACCTGAGGTTAAACAACACTCAGGCATTGAAAGAACTCTCAGCCCCCAGCCCCATCCCTGCCCCCCAGTCCCCAGCTCCCTCCCACCAGGCACCGCTGTACTTTGGGGCAAACAGCATTGCTCAGACCACCAGCTGACACTGCTGCCCATTTCCCCTCTGACCTTGGCCCAGGTAAATTTTCTCCTTCCTCCCTACTTACAGAAAAGTGATTACTGCAAGTGGGCAAAAAAACAAAAAAACAAAAAAAACAAACGTAATGAAGAAGAAGGGGTTCAGTTCATCCCATCCAGTGCTATGATACAAGTCCATATGCATTTCAGTGGTCAGAATCCAGAGGGATTCACGGAAATGCCTTCAATTTTAAAGGCTGTGCAAACCTGGAGCTCACATTCAAAGAAGGCTGACTTCCAGCTGCTTTGTAACGATTTTAACGGGACAACAGAGCAAAGCGTCTTCCTATTTTCAGCCCTAGCAATTTGGTTCAAGCGTGATCTCAACCACTTTAAGCTCTGATATTTCTAGCCACCTCTTATGCTGTATTTTCTCTTAATGCCACCAATCATGTGTGAAATTCTGTTGCAAAACTAATCTTTGCGGGAAATGATATATAATGACTTCTTTAAAGAGAGACAGAGAGAGAGGGGGCAGTGACTATGGCCTTTGTTGTTTTTTGACATGTTTTTCATAGTGTAATACAGATGGAAACAGCTCTTTCTCAAGGTCAAAGTCGAAAGAGTTTTCTGCTTATACAAGCATCACTCTTTCTTAAGCAGGAAAAGCCTTGAACATTATCCTCATGACTTGACTTTAAAAACATCTAAGGTATAGAATTGTTGATAAACTTGAAAACCAGCTGTGCTCAAAATAGTTTCATATCCATCTTATTAAATCAATAAAGTTTTGCCTTTCAAATGATGTGAAAAGATTTACAAATATACAAAAGATGTGAATGAGAAATAAAATTTGGGTATTTATATAACAAGGCACTATTTTAGGATCCAGTGTTACACTTACACACACACACACACACACACACACACACACACACATATTATGCTAGCCAACACACCTGGTCTTATCAAGGGAGATTTCAGTCAAAAGCAGCTGTGACCAAATATTCTGCAGTGGAAGTCAGAAAACACTAATTTAAAATTTTCACTTGTTTTTTGGAACAATTATGCCACCCACAAAAGGGTAACTTTGCAAGTCGTCATTATCTCATGAATTTTGGAACTTGTCCCTTAAATAAACTCATCTCGTTTCCATGTAATTACAGCAACTAAGAAGGTCCTTTAAAAAAGAAGAAAAACTTAGCTCAAAATTTAAGGGTCCTAATAAAGAATCCATGTTACTGACATCTTGATCATCCTTGGGATTTGGTTCCCGAAAATGAGAAATTCATATGAATCTGAAAGAGAAATGTCTTGAGGGGGTTCTCATAGATTTCAGTTTCCTGCATCTGATGCTTTCTGACAATATTCACCTGTCACATCCGCCATCCCTGTTATGTAGTAATTGACTGCATGCCATTTAGATTCATTTGTAATAGCACACAATGGTAATGACTTCAAACTTCAAAAAGGGAAACCTGGACTAACAAATTCCTTCCTGAATTATTCTCTCCCGCTGGCAACCTCGGGGAAATAGAAACACGTCCAGAGTGCCTGAGGGACTCAAGTAGACCTAATTCCCCATAACAGATCACTCAGTACCAACTAATTAGGATGAGTTAAATGTTTCCACTGAAAACACACACACAAAGAAGAATGTTTTTCTCTGCTGCCTGCTGTTTTCTGCACATTTCCTTCCTTGTAGCCTTGCCGGGTAACTGCTTTTCTAACACAACCAAAAGTGTAAACGCTGACTGGAGAATGTTCTAAACATCCCAGCGGAAAAACAAAGTCCTTCCTATGACAATGTACAAACGTGGCTATTATAGGCAGGGGAATAGGCTGCTGGTCTAGAATTTTCCTACGAGATTTTTTTTCTAGCTGTTGTATTAAAAGCTTCCTCCATCAAGTATTTCTTGTTATGATAGGCACAGCGCTAAGTCTTTTTCATGTTTTTCTAAGGCATTTTAAGGAAGACAGCTGATTCACAATTAGCAGCACGCTGCACTTGAAAGGCTCATTCGCACTTTCTAAATTTTGCTCGCCCTTTTCTCCGGGTTTAATGGATATGCCATGAATAGTAGCATTGAGAGGGAGCTCTAATATTTGTCTCAAGTTCTGCTCATTTGTTTAAGGTGCATACTTTCTTTTTTGCAGCAGGATTCTCAGGGAGCAAACCCTCGCCCCTGCCTGGCTGTAAGTACCCCCAGAATCTCCATCTGGTTGATTTTCGGCCACATCGAATTTCCTCAGTGCCATCAGGCTCCCATTTTCTCTCCTGATGGCCAAGGGCTGTGACATGGCACCTCTCTGGCAAACTGTGGACAATTTGTGAGGTTGGCAGGACCACGGGCAGCTATTCATCACGCCAGCAGTGGAGAAATGTGTGCAGCCAGATGGAAGGGGAAGATGATTCAGACATACTGGAGACAGTACATGGTTACAGACTTCTGCTGGGATGCACCTGCCCTTCATGCCAGCGCTGTCCCCTGACCCAACTGTAACCAGGTGACACGGGGCAGGTCTGCTGTACTGACAGCCGCCCAGGACCACTGCCTTCATCCGCTGAGAAGTCTTGCAGCTGCTTGTTGTTATTTGCGGATCAATTTTTTTAAAATTTATTTTCTTATTTATTATCTCTAGGTCTCATTTGCAAACTGAGGATCATAATACTACCTTTTTCTTTTTCTTTTTTTTTTTTTTTTTTGCCACACGTGGGATCTTAGTTCCCCGACCAGGGATTGAACCCGGGGCCCTCGGCAGTGAAAGCGCAGAGTCCTAACCACTGGACCACCAGGGAATTCCCTATTTCCGGATCAATTGTTGTTAACGGCTCTTCATCCTCGGCACATGCCATTTTTAAGTCTGTCAAATATTCCTGGGGGTGGACAGGGTAACTTCACAAGTCTTTATGATTTTCCCTTGCTTTTACAGTAAATCCCAATCAGGTTGCTTGCTGGGATTTTTCCTCTCTTCTTTCTCCCGTGTGAACCTGATTCTTAACTCCAAGTAATGAATGCGAGATCCACAGAATAAGTAACAAACGTATCCACGGTGACCGAACAGCAAACTCTTAAGTTACTGCGCAGTCAGTGCAAATGAACAATTATTGAAAACACTGCCCTAAAATTTCAGTAGGAGATAAGAGTGAGGCTTAAGTCATTAAAAGGGTCCATTAGCCTCGTGAGTCTGAGACAGCACACTCAAAACACGAGCTATTCTGGAGAACTGGAAATATTACTTATTCCACCAACTTGCACACACACAGCTGACTCCAACTGAGAAAGGACAGGGTCCCAGTGTCCAGCCCCTAAGGGGAAGGGGGTCTACAGAGAAGCAGAGTCTGGGTCAATCTGTCCAGGCAATGAGTCTTCAGTTAAACTTGAAAGGCATAGCAGGCGAGCAAAACTGACAAATTAGATTATTTACAAGGGAAATAAATACCCTGCTTGCATACCAATTCCTCGGGTGTTAGACCATCACCATGCTCTTCATCACTCCCTGCTGGGGACACAAATAAAAGACTTCTGACACCTCTACCCCATTCTCGCAAATCACCAGAAAAGCCCAAGAATTCAGCCCTGCTTTCCTTTTGTCCCTGTTCTCCCTGAGCTGATAAACCCTCTGCAGTTCAAAAATGAAGAAGAAAGTCACAGTTTGGGTGACCAAACTGCAAAGTGAAAGCACTGTTTTGAAAAATTACCTGAAATAGCTACACACACATAAATACACATATGTGCCTACGTACATACACACACACATACATACTGTTAAGGATGTGCAACATTAAAATGCTGTTGAATCTTAACACGCCTGGGTCGTATTGTCAATTCTGACCCTAGATCATGGACCACACATTTTATGAGAGACAGGTGGGCTCCCAGAGTTCTGGATGCCAAACAGCTTGAGGGAGGGGCTGCATAACAGAACCTGAAAGAAACAGCATTCCTAAATACACACGATTTCCTCCGAGAATAGAAAACCATATCTCATGCCGGAATTATGGTAAGACCGAACCGTGCTCATGACACAGAGGGCAACTTTAGCCTTGCCTTTAAAAGAGTATAATTTCATCTGAAGCAGGACATCACATTTCAATGTGTGCTATTAAAAACTTGCATTACACAGTGAAACTAATTGCCCTGTGAATCACCCTGCTTTACAAGACGGCTGGACGAGCATGCAGTTAATAATACGAGCTGGCCCAGCGAATATTTCTCCAAGAGACACAGGAAAATCCAGTACAGCACAGATGGCCTCTGGACCAGTACTTTTACACCACTGCTCTGGTTAACACTACATCCTCACCACCATCACCTTAGGCATTGTTGCAAGAGGTTGAAAACTTAAGCTAACATTAAAATCTTCCTTTCCATCTCTCAAATACCATTACAGATGCTGAAATGTTATTTTGTCCAAAAGACATATTATCTTTACAAGCTTTTGCATGTGTCAAACACATTCACAATAAACACTTGCTATTTTATGAATTGCCAATTAACACGCTTACCACCTCTATCACTACCCCCTGGAAAGAGTGTTAACTCTGGATTCTGCTTAAATTTGTCTATCAAATGAGGAGCCTTTCTTTAAAATCGGTTTTAGTTATTTTTAAGACTTATTTCCTAACATGACGCAAATTAAAGGGAAATCAAAACTGCTGTCAAGACAACTAAAAAGCATTCAGCTTTTGCATACTTTGGCAAATGTTTCAAAGGCTCGAGCGAACAAAACAAATAGTACGCACAGCAATAAACAACCGAGAAACTAATACTGCCCCAGCGCAAGTTTCTCGAAATACCTCTTTAATTGAAAAATGACTCTAGCTTACATATTTCCAAGCAAGTCAACTAATCACCCAGAGCATTTGCATCATGGAACCCTCGCCCCTCTTCAGCTGCTCTCACAAACCTTTTAATATCAGAGAGATGCCCTTAGGTGATGATGCGGGATGAAACTTACAGAAGGAAAGCATAACTTCAGGGAGGAGGAAAGGATATTCCGTGTAATTCCTTGGCTTCCTATTTAGGCAAGGCTTTTGCCTTCTCCCCATCAGTAAGTTGCAGCGTTACAGTGCAAATGTGCAGCTCCCAGCCCACTTAACACCGCTCCACTAAGAGCCCAGATCTAAGCCTCAACATGTTTTCTGGAAAGGCAGGCAGCTCCGCAGAAAACCTAAGGGAGGTTTCCACCACGGCACGCAACTAAACTGCACAAACATTTAACAGCTCCGAGACCTCTAAAGGTTTAAAATAATATGCCTTTTGTGCCAGGCTGCTCTAGCTGGATGGAAAACTGGGATACCGTGGAAGCGTGCTCTCAGCTGCCCAAGCACCGCACACCAAAGAATGTTTTCCCTTTCTGCCTCAGAATTAGGGAAAAACCCACATGCTTAATGAACCGTGGATATGGACTAAGCTTCCCCGGCATCCACAGCACAGAACTTTGTTTTACATTCCATTGAGTTTGCCCATGACTTTCCCACGCCGCACCATTTCTCCTTCCTCACCTAGCTAAAAAAAAAAAAAAAAAAAAAAATCAACTTCATGCACACAAATCAAGGCAAAGTTTAGCCACCCTCACCCCTGCCTCTTTCCTTTTCCAACTTCAACTCCTCTGCGACTAACAAACAGCCCCGATTGTAGCACAAAGGAAGCTCCCAGGGCTGCACCAGCCGGGTCCTCCAGTTGCCAGCTGAAGGTAGGTTTACTGGAATAGATTCTCGAGGCTTGCCGAGATTTTCGAAAGGGCTTGTCTGCCCTGGTGAAGAGCTGGGCACCCCCAGCATGACATCATCAGCGTGAACACTCACCAAAATACATTATGCTTCTCATTAATCAGACAGCCGGAACCCCACCGCGGCGTCTTCAGCATCAGCTCGCACCCAGGGCTGCCGCGCAGAGCCAACCCGTTTCATGCTACATTCGGCGGAAACGTCCCCGGCGTGGAGAGCAGGGGCGCCGAGCGTGCCGCCTCCGCCGCGGGATGAGCGCCTCGCGGGCCGCCTTTCCCGGGCTACGGTCCCCGGCGGCTGGAGCGTGCGCTCGGGCTGCCTGCTGCACTGCCCATCTTTACTGTAATCCGACTCCTCCTTGCGATGTCCTTGCTGCGCCTGTGACATCAGGACTGAGAGTACTACAAACAGACCCCCCACCCCCACCCCACTCCACCCCACCCCACCCCCGGTTCGCCGCGGCTCCGGGAGGCGCTCCGATTGCCTGCCTGGACCAACCCTGGTGCTCGGGAAGCGTTGACGAGCCCAGAGACCTGGGAGGGGGCGGAGTGAGGGGCGCGGGAGGCTCTCTTAAAGAGAGAAGGGTCTCCAGAGCCACCGCGGCGCGCACGGGGGGAGAAATTCACCGGGGGGTGGGGGGCGGGAGGGGACAGGGTTAAGGCGACTTCTGTCATTGACGTGTCATTAGACACACTTTTATCCCGCCCCTCCCGCGAATGGCAGCATCCCCGCCCCAAATGAACCTCCCCTCCCAAGTTTAAAAGGCAGTAGGAAGAGGAATGGTGCCTTGTGCCTGCATTCTCTTTGCTGTGGGCTTGAGGGTTGGTTGCTGTCTGTGATGGTTATACCTAAAAGACTCCAGGGACCATGGCTAGGGTAATACAGGTTTCCACTGAGAAGTGATCAGATCACAGAAACCCAGCAGTTGGTGAAGAGTTGTTTTTATTTCTTGAGTATTTTCTGAGCTAGGTTGATAGAGAAATGTAAAGAAAAATAACTGGTGATGAAAGTCACCTCGCACTTGCACGAGATCACATTTGCTGCCTCCCGAAGCAGGCAGTAGAAAGGACACTGAGGCTGAAATGATCCCTGACCCCAAAGGGAAGAGACATTTTAGCCTGAAAGATAACCAGGATTGTGTCATAATTCAAGTCTGGTCACCAGTATAATATAGACACACACACACACAAGCACTCCCATTACATTTGAGATGAACAGTCGAGAAAGGCAAAGCTTAGCAAAGAAGCTTAGCCCTTACATAGAAAAGGATGTTAAAAAGAAATCCCTGAAAGCTGGAGTGATTAATATTTCAATGCTCTGCACTGAAAATAAACCCATAGAGCAAGTTCAGTTTCATAAGGACTCATCTCTTTGGGGCCCAACTTACTTACTGGACCATTTAAACAAACATTTCTACAAAAATCTATTAAACTAAGAACTGAAGATATTGATAAACCATAATGGAAAAGAATATAAAAAAAGAAAAAAGCAAATAAAAATTTTTTAAAAAAACTGAAGATAAAGAACTGTAGCCTATGGAAGCAAGCAATTGATATATTTTAATAGGAGTTTTGGTAAGCCATGGTAGCCAATATTTCTCCATTGTGATATTAAAATATTCCATGGTCTTTCCTTGCACAATTCTGTGTCTGTTGATGGGTTTAATACACTAGGAGGGGCTGAAGCCCGTAACAGCTTGCTCTGCAATCTTGCAGTGGATTATAAAGAATTTGGTGAATGCAAATAGATAATCATATATAAATCAGAAACATTACAGCGAGTCTTAGGATAAATCTGGTGATGCTCTTTTAGAAATAGTCTTCATTTAAAGCAATTTGGAGGAAGAAAATGTCAATAGTAAAGAATATTTACTTTTTTTACTCCTATTTTTAAACTAAAACTAAAAAGAATGTTACAGGAAAATCCTGAAGACAACACATAAGTGTTTTTCCTTTTGGACAGATGGAAATCATCCAAAAGTACAATTATTGGCCTTTCCCTCAGGCAAAAGAACCATCTGTGGTAGAGCTTATTCATGAAGCTCATCAGGTGTCTTGACGGCCTACATGGGCTAGGGGGCGCTGTAGTTTAATGTTAGAGTTTTTGGTCCTTTCGACTTCCTGTAGTTAGAAGGTGGAAGCTTTTAGAGTTGCATTTAAAACAGGAGATTTAAGATACTAAAGGACTCTCTTAATAATTAATAACACTCTTGAATTTGCGTGGCATTCTGCAGTCACAAGGTCTTTTCACTTATGTCATCTTTCTTACTAACAAACTGAGATCTCGAAAGGCGTATATTATAATCACAAGAACCTGAGGCTCAGAGACTTTAGGCAACTTTCTCAATTATGTCAGTAAATGTCAGTACAGAATAGTTGTCTTACTATTTGTATGTTGACTTTATGTTCAAGTCCCCAGCAGAGCTCTTTATTCAAATATATAAATGCTAAATTTCCTGTTTATAATGGCTCAGGTAAAGATCTCCCCCAATCGTATTACATCACTGCATGTTCCAGAAAAAAATATATATTTATATGGTCATGAAAATAAGAGGCAGAGAGCATTTGGTACTAGAACATTCCAACCTCTGCCGGGTCTGAAAGAGCATGGCATCCAAGGAGCAACTCAGTGTTACATTCATACAATGGAATTCTGTTCAAACAAAAAAATGAGGGTGTCTGCTTTATTTAAACACGTGTGCCCCATCCACCTCCAATTCAGGGTTATCTGGAATGTCAAGACCTCCGATAGAAAAGTTGCTTATTTCTGGATGGAAAACAAGTGGTTTTGATTTTACTTGTACACTTATTATCGTTTCTTCTAAAATTACTTTATGTGTATATATTATATTTATGAAGAAAAAAATGCGACTATTTTTATCTTGAAACAAAATAACATCTAAACAAAGGCACAGCTGAGGTTGGCTAGACGTAGGGTTGTGGACTCGACAGCCGTGCCTGAGAGACGTGCCCATATGTCACCCCCAGGAGAGGACCCAGCAGCTCCCAGGGAAGGACCTCGTTCACACCCGTGGCTTTTCTCTGTCTCTCAGAAAGTATGAGAAGCTGAGAAATTCTGAGGGGGAATAAGGTAGAAATAGACCTTTCACTAGTAAAACAAAGGATGCCCTAAAACCAGTCACATATTTGGACTGAAAACATCATGGGAAGATGTGAATTTTCTCTTTGCTCAGATATCCGGAGAGCTGCCTGCCTGGATTCTCCTGTCTCCTGAAAGTCTTGTTCAAAGGTTTGTCAGGGTAGTCATTCCCAGTCTCCCTTCTAACAGTTCAGACTGCCTTCCTCCTTCCCCTGGCTTTTCCTAACCCCTCACCACCCTCTTAAGTCTCCATAACATTTATCACCATCTGACCCACTACTGTGGACATCTGTTCATTTTGATCTCTCTCCATTGGAATATCATCTCCACGAGGGCAAGGATTTTCCTTGTTGTTCACTGCTGTCTCCACCATCCTTACAAGGGTATCTGGCACTTGTTGCTACTCAGTAAACATTTGTGAATGAATGAATGAATGAACATAACTGAGTACAACCTTACTCTGTGTAAAACATCATACTTTCCTATGTGCCTGCAGTCAATTCTTTGAGACTGATGGCGTTTGATGCAAACTGTTTACACAAATTGAGTGTGTCCATGCTTAGCAGCAGCTGTTCTTATATTCCATGCAATACAGATGCCAGGTGGTCCTGCAGACCATAATCTGTGAGCTTGCTTGTCCTGTCTCATAGCTGAATGCAGCAGTCATACAGCACTGACTTAGCAGAGCCCGTTTATGTTGCCTTCCTCTGCGTCTTAGTTTTGCCCACTTTCATCTCTTCCTTATGTATCAGCAATAAAGTTTTATCCAATGTTCCTTATTCCAGGCTTGCCCAAGGCCAACCCATGCTCCATATTAGATCCATTATTATCTTTTTAAAACAGATGTCATCAACTCACTCCCTTGCTCAAGACTCTTCATTGTCTATTTCACCTACCAGGGTATATAGGGCCTTTCACAACTAGCCCCTGATTACTTTTCCACTTGTGAATATGCTTGATCCTTCACAAGCTTCACTCCAATCCCATTGCAGAACTACAGTTCCCCTAAAGACTACACTCCTCTTACCTGCTGTCTTTATCTGGACAGTTCCTATTCAACTTTTGGGGCTTTGTTCAAGTATTATTTCTACTGAGAACCTTTCCTAACTTCAAGAGTGAAGGAGGTACTGCTCCTATTTTGTTTTCAGATAGCATATTATCTAAGTCCTACTTGAGCACTTAAACATAGTGTGGGGATTTCCCTTTACTTGTCCGTCTCCCAAATGAAAGAGGATGCTCTTTTTTTTTTTTTTTAAATCTCCAAGACCTAGTATAAATCAGTATTTAATGAATGATTCCATTATTTATCTATTCATTCATTCCATGTTTACTGAATAAATTCCATATCTTTTGAATGTCTACTTTGTGCCATGCATTTTACTAGGTGATGGATAAAGAACACTGCAGAAAGTGCAAAAGGCAATGGGGGACGTGCCTGAGGGTTACCAGGAAGAGCAGGAAGGTCAATGTGCTAGAGAGGCAGTAGGTACTGAGGAGGATATTAATAGTTGAAGTGAAATGGGTTACATGGAGCCTAATTCAGTAGGACTTTGGTTGGCCATATCATAAAGATTTAGACTTTTATTCTGACTTGTATAGAATGCCTTTGGAGTAACGTAATTTGACATATTTTAACAGGTTCACTATGGCTGATGCATGGAGAATGGATAAAAGGGAGCAAAGGAAAACACAGGTGACCACTTAGGAAGCCTTTGTAATAATCTAGAAAAGAAATGGTGGCTTAGACCAGGGTAGGAGCAGTGGAGATAGTAAAAAGTGATTGGAATCTATACATATGACAAAATGGGTCAATAGGATTTCTTGATGAGTTGGGAAAGTGATGGAAGAGAAAAAAAAAGAGTAATAGATTATTTGAAATTTGGGGACTGAGCAATTAGAAGGTGAAATTTCCACTAACTGACAAGAAGACTGTGGAAAAACATGTTTGGGTGGGGGGGTAGGAGGTAGTCAATGCGGGACCTATTTAGTTTGAGTCCTATTATAATATTCAAGTGGAAACGTTCCCTAGCAGTTGGGCTATATAAGTATGGAGTTCAGGGGCGATGCTTGAACTTCATATTTAAAGTCATTGTTTGTATCATTTTTTTTTAGATTCCACATATAAGTGATATCATATGATATTTGTCTTTCTCTGTCTGACTTACTTCACTTAGTATGATAATCTCTAGGTCCATTCATGCTGCTGCAAGTGGCATTATTTCATTCTTTTTAATGGCTGAGTAATATTCCATTGTATATATATGTACCACATCTTCTTTATCCATTCATCTGTCAGTGGACGTTTAGGTTGTTTCCATGTCTCGGCTATTGTAAATAGTGCTGCAATGAACATTTGGATGCATGTATCTTTTCCAATTATGGTTTTCCCCAGACATATGCTCAGGAGTGGGATTGCTGGATCCTATGGTAGTTCTATTTTTAGTTTTTTAAGTTCTCCATAGTGGCTGCACCAATTTACATTCCCACCAACAGTGTAGGAGGGTTCCTTTTTTTCCACATCCTCTCCAGCATTTATAATGAACTTATATACAAAACAGAAATAGACTTACAGACATAGAAATAAACTTATGGTTACCAAATTAGGAGTTTGCAATTAACATAATACACACTACTCTATATAAAATAGATAACCAACAAGGGCCTACTGTATAGCACAGGGAACTATACTCAATATTTTATAATAACCTATATGGGAAAAGGATCTAAAAAAGAATATATATATACATATATATGTATATATACATGTATAACTGAATCACTTTACTGTACACCTGAAACTAACACAACATTGTAAATCAACTATACTTCAATTAAAAAAAGAGAGGAAAAATAGCAATAAACAAATAAAAAGTTGTATTTTCAAATAAAAAAAAATCATAACCTTATAGATGGTGATTAAATCCATGAGACCAGGTGATACCTCCAAGGGAATATAGATGGAAAAGTAGAATAGGGTCAACAGTGAGCCCTGGGGAATTATAAGTGCAAGAGACCAAGTATGTGCGTATCTGGTGACTGAATATTTGTTGAAAGTACAATAATCTGTTGAATGAATATTTGTTGACATATGAATGACATTTGATGGAAGGCTATTTATTTTAAGCCTGAGTTTGCCTCCGTCTCATATACCTACACCCAATGTCAAAACAGGTTGAAAGGTGGAGAAATAACTAATTTGTCTATATGAGAACAAATGACAAGTGCAACTAATCTGTGTAGTGTTTTGATCAGAATTTTGTAGATTGTGTAGACATGACTACACACACATAAGTCATTTTTATTCATTGATTCCTACTTGATGCTTCCATTGAAACTAAATGCCTAGGGACCTTAATCTGGACAATTAATAGCCTACAGGAAAAGAAGTGCTAATATTGTGATAAGAAGAAAAATTCTATAAATACTGTAATATTGTAAAATTCTACATATCTCCCTAACCTTGGAGACATCATCTAATAAATTCCTTCTATATGTGGTCAGTTAACATGGGCTTTTTTACAAGATTTACTAACTGGCATTGAGAACCCTCTTAGAATTCTTACCCTGGAGCTGGCTGTGGCCTAGGCATGTTTATTCATTCAAAAAATAGTTATCGGGTACTCACGTGCCAAGCACTGTTCTAGGTGCTGAAGGTACATTGATGAAATTACAGACTCTCTGTCCACATGGTGCTTACATTCTTGGGGTTTCCATAGCTTAACTTATCCAGTAGGATTTGGAACCTCTTCCAGCTTTGTCTCATGCAGAGGAAGACTTAAAATATCCTTCATCTCCTTCATTCATTGGTTACGGTTTGTTGTTTCTTTACCCCCATAGAATGAACATGAGGGCAGGGGCATATCTACCATGTTCATACTGTATCCAGTGCCTCAAAAAGTGTCTCAACAATAAGAGACATGAAATAAATATTTATTTGTATTGATTTATTATTTATTTGAATGAATAAATATCTCAAAAGTCTTCCATATGATGCTCTGTCCTGATGCTACCGAGAATATAGTTATAGTCTACCAGGAATGCCTTTTCCTCTTCCCCTTTATCTGTCTAGATAATTGTATTCACCACCCAAAACTGCTCAGGTATTTCGTTTTCTAAGAAGCGTTCCCTAGGCTTATGTCTGACTCACATGTTCCCCTAATGTGCTCCCATTGTTTGCAAAACTTTATTCCAGTATTTATTAGATTGCCTTTCAATAAGCAGCTCAGTTATCAATATCCCTGAAGCAGAATGAAGGTTCTTTGGAGTCATGGAAGAAATAGACAAATATCAATTCCTTTAGTATTTTAACATACCTCAGAATATAGCAGAAATGCACACCAAGGACATGGCAGATTGGGTTTGTGATTGGAGCGTGCTGTTAATATCCATGACTTAGGAAGCAGCAACCTTTGCTGTGGTTGGAGACGAGTATCAGAATTCCATAGACAAGGAGGAGACTTCAAGAGCAATCTTAGGGTGAAGAGAGAATTCCCAAAGCTGGGAGGAAAGGCCAGCCAGGAACCGGCAGGCTGATCAGCCAATTAGGCAAAAGACACATCAGAAATTCTGTGGGTGGAGCAGGTCAGGAATCCAATATGGGAGCCAAGTATCACCAGAGTCAAGAACAGAGAGTTTAGGCAGAGAAGAATCTGGGAAAAGCTAATCAAACCCCAGCTGCTCTTACAGGTGCCTTTTATTAGCACATTTGCCCTGATTGATTGATTGTCCTGATTCCCTTATAACAGGAAGCGTCCCAAGCTCCCTTTCTGAAGTCTCTCGGATTAGCTCCCTGTCACGTTTCCCTTTCTTATTTTCTTTTTTCCCCTCCAAAGCCCTTCAGGAACGTGTTCACATTTTTATCTAGCTTTTAATAAGGCTGACTGGCCTCTTGCTTTATGTCTATGTAGATATTTTCTCCAAAAATCAATGGACACCACATCAGACGTTTGGTAGTCCTGGTCTACCTACTTTGGTGCCTCACTCACAGGAAGTTTAATTATTGTAACTATTATCATCAGTGGCAAAAAAAAAAAAAGTGAAGATCCTATATAACAAGACACTGAACTCAAATATTTAAGCTACTGCTCTGCTTCTCAAAGCATTTGGTGTCTTATTTAAGGAGATGAAGCATTCATACAAAAATATAAGTAAAAAAAAAAGGTAGTATAAAGTAAATGACAAATGAATAATCTAGGACATGTATGTAAGGGCTTGGTAAAAGACGAAATTATAATGGCTTCAAGGCAAACCTGGAAAGCTGCAGAGAAGAGGTGGCACTTAAGTTCAAACTTTATGATTGGCCAGATTGATCAAATGCAGACATTGGCAAATGACATAAAGCAAGGGTGGAGCTGTGAATGGTAGGTCTGGGAGACAAAGAACAAACCAGAGCATTCAAGAGGAAGTTTCATGAAAGATTTTCATGCCAAGCGAAGTTGGAGAGGAAAACACAGAGCCTATGTTGGATGTGACCTCACATCCCAGATTAAAGGGTTTGAAGTGACACATGATGCAGGGAGTGTCTACTGAATGAATATGTGAATGAACCTTAAAGTGTTTCCAAGGACAGAAACGTAATAATATGCCTCCCAAGATATTTGGTGACACCCTACCATGAGTTAATACATCTTGTAGAGCGGGTTGAGAGATCTTATACGCTCCAGAGGTTTCCAATTTTTCTTAAAATAAAATTCATTTATGGTTTCTGGGCAGCAGTTTGAGGATAAGCCCTCTCCCCACAACAAATGTGCTTGCAAACCAAATGGAAGAAGAAAACAACATCATATTGAATTTCTTCTTTTGCTTTAAAAAAAAAAAAGATATTTCAAGGTAAATTGAGTACAGGTCAAGTACAGTTGGATGCTTTAGGTCATGGACATTCCATTTTTATATATACCGTGATAATAATGCTATAGAGTGAGCACAGAGACAATGCAGTGTGCCCCCAACTTTGCAAGCCTTCACAAAGAAATTGAAAGTGTTTCCAAGTGTGCATAATTCTGCACCTCAAGTCAAATACAGTAGATGGAAATTTGTTTGGCTTCCTCTGTCAAAATGTCTAAAACACATGAAGGAAATGTGTAAAGGAAAACAAAATATTCCAGTTTCAACATTCTTTTAATTATATCTCAGTTTCAATCTTGGCTTTGCTCAAACGTAGAAACAATCCTAAGGGCTCATCTCTGATCCTTTTGGTGGATAAAATGACCGCGTGTGATTTTTCACCCTTGACTCAAAAATGTCATTTCTGGAAATCCATGGTATTTGTCACCATGAATACCATTTAACTGTGGCAGTACCCAAAGGAACTCTGCACAGCCATACGTGAATACAGCTGAAGGAACTTAATTAATCTTGCTGTCACTTCCATGATGCTTTTCATCAGTTTTGCTGCTATCTGATCAAATGGCTTTCTCCGTATTGGAAACGGCTACCCACAGCCTCTTGGAAAAGCATTTTCAAAAGGTAAACAAAGACTTGCCTTTGTGGTAGGGAGCTTTGATGCAGACACACATTATTGTTGCTACTCTAACATGGAAGTAACCCTCACATTTCCTATTTAAGATTACAAAATCACAGAAAACATAAATATCTATTCTGTCCCCAACCGAGAAATTGCTTTAAAATCTATACACAGAATATGTATTTGAAATAAAAGGTCATGTTTTTCTTTCTATTCTTTTCATGAATAGTGATGCTTAATTCATTATCATGAACTGTACTTACAGTATAGAATATAATGCATAACAAATCTAGACTTTTTCACCGACCACTGGTAAGCAGATGAAAGTTGGGTTTAACTGATACAGCAAAGCAAGTGATCATTCAATGACAGTACCGGCCCTCACTGTGAGTCATATTTTGGAAAGATTGGTTTCATATGTGTATATTTTAAGTATAATTTTACTTATATGCTGTTTTTGCATTGTTTTTTCAATGCTGGCCATAATTTAATTTACTAAAAAGAAATTGGAATGATTTTGTAAAATGTCATCACATTTTGACCATATGAAAGTCAACTCAGTCCTGTGGGATAGCCACAGAGAACTAGAAAAGCAACTCACCAATAGCTCAACATCCGTGGTGGGCTCTGATGAAAAAATATCAGTAATGTGTCCTCTTTCTTCATGTGTGGAGCCAGCCTCCAAAATTGCCCCCAGTGATTGATTCTTGTTTCCCAGTATTCACACTCTTGTGTGGCCCATTGCCATTTTGGGTAGAGCTGACCTGAGCAACAAATAGGATGTTGTTGACATGACCAAGGTGTGACTTTCAAGATGAGGTCATAAAAGGCAAAGCGGCTTTGGTCTCTGTCTCTTGGATCACATCCTCTAGGAGAGGGGACTTGCCCTGCTATCAGGACACTCAGTAAACCCTACAAAGAGGTACACATGACAAGGGACTGAGATTTCCAGCATTTCCTGGCATCAAGTTGCCAGGCATGTAAGTAAGCCACCTTGGAAGTGAATTCTTCAACTTGGGTCAAGCCTTCAGATACCTGCAGCTATAACCAACATTTTAAATGCAACTCATGAAAGACCCCAAGTCAGAACCACCTAACTGAGAAACTCCCAAATTCCTGACCAAGAGACAGTGTGAGAGATGATAACACTTATTATTGTTCTAAGCTTCTAAGTTTGGGATTTTAAAAAATATGTCAATAGATGCATCATGCAGTTTTATAGCCTACTTGTAACAGTGGGACATCTGTACAAGATTAATTAAAATGATGACAGTGTGATATAGAGCTCAGCTGAGATAGACATAGACATAGGGCCTTGAAGAGGTATGTATCCCTTTGGGTTTTGGTTTCTTAATGCGTGAAATGATGGAGTGGGAATGAGTGAGGGTCACCAATGCAAGAGTCTTTGGATAGACGTGAGGAAAGTCTTGATAATATAATTGCAGGGGGTGAGCTAGATGTCTGTTTATAGAGACTGTTAGAGCCTTTGGAGGATTGACAGTGTGTGTCAACGAGTGCCCATTATTTTGCTTCAACTGACCGGAAGCCATGAGGGAATTCGAACTTAACTTTGCTAGATTCTTCCATTTCTTCCCTTCCCAGTTTTTACTTTCTATGAAGAAAACAGTACCCACTTGATAAAATCTTTCATGGAACTTCAATGTGAAGCCACATTGTTTTAAAATTATGATTTTTTTGTTTTGTTTTATTTTATTTTAATTATTTATTGGCATATAGTTGCTTTACAATGTTGTGTTACTTTACAATGTTGTGTTACTTTCTGCTCTACAGCAAAGTGAGTCAGCCACATGTATACATATATCCCTTCCCTCACAGATTTCCTTCCCATCGAGGTCACCACAGAGCACTGAGTAGAGTTCCCTGTGCTATATAGTAGGTTCTCACTAGTTGTCTATTTTATACATGGTAGTGTATATATGTCAATCCCAATCTCCCAATTCATCCCACCCCCTCTCCCCGCTTTGTTCTCTACGTCTGTGTCTATTTCTGCTTTGCAAGTAGGTTAATCTGTACCATTTTCCTAGATTCCACATATATGTGTTAATATACAATATTTGTTTTTCTCTTTCTGACTTACTTCACCCTGTATGACCGTCTTTAGGTCCATCCATGTCTCTGCAAATGACCCAATTTCGTTCCTTCTCATGAAACATTTTCTTTTTCCCTTCTTTTGCATTTTCCGATATCTTTAGCGTTTTATTAAAGGGTCTCTGCTACTGCATTCAGCTGTTCCATCTGTTCTTCCCTTCCACCACTCTCTCTACCTTTCTCTAACTCGTGATCAAATTTCTACCTTTATCTACCAACTCATGTTCCTCTTTGTCTGGGATCACCATCTCCCCTGCGTCTGGCAGGCCCTTCTTCATACTTTTTTAACCTACTGAAATGCTGCTCATCTTTTTTTTTAATTTATTTTTTATTGAGATATAATTGACATAACATTATATTAGTTCAGGTGTATAACATGGTGGTTTGATATTTGTATATACATTGTGAGATGATCACCACAATAAATCTAGTTAATATCCGTCACCATATATAGTTACGGAATCTTTTTTTCTTGTAATGAGAACTTTTTTAAAAAATTTATTGGATTATAGTTGATTTAAATGTTGTGTTAGTTTCTGCTGTACAGCAAAAGTGAATCAGTTATACATACACATATATCTACTCTTTTTTAGATCTATTCCCATATAGGTTATTACAGAGTATTGAGTATAGTTCCCTGTGCTGTACAGTAGGTCCTTGTTGTTTATCTGTTTTATATACAGTAGTGTGTGTATGTTAATCCCAAATTCCTGAGTTATCCCCGCCGCCCCCACCCACATTTCCCCTTTGGTAACCATAAGTTTGTTTTTGATATCTGTCATCCTTAATCGTTTCTTTCTTTGTTTGTTTGGTTTTGGTTTTGGTTTATAGGAGAGATTTATCTGAAGAAATATTATGAAATACAAAACAACATAAACCCTTAATCTCCACTCCTACAGTGGTAGATTTGATATAATGCACAATAAAAAAAACTTTAAAAATCCAAAATACACAAAGTACTGCACAGTTTGATCACTAAGTCATTAATTGACCAGCAAGGATGAGCCTTCTCTAGGATGGTTGCCAAGGTCATAATTAGTGACTAACTTTTTTTATACCTTAAGAGAAACGTTATCTATCCCTTGATAAAGTTCCTTGGTATGTCTTCCTGTTTATAATGTGAAATCTCATTTGGAAGAATTAATATGTATCATTTATCTTATTGCCACTGAGTGTTCTTACAATGCCTGCCCATGACACACCTCCCAGATCTCCCTAAAATGAGAATTGTTGCTCAGCTGCTAGGAATGCTTTAGACAGAAGGCCTTCACCTGCCAGCCTCTTTAGGTGTTGTCTCAGATGCTGGGAGCTGCATTGCTAAGGTTTCTCCCCCTGTGGTGGACCACATCAGTGATCAGTGTGGAAATAAAAGTCCTGGCCATCTCAGACCAATTTGGGACAATCTGGTAGAGTTGGGCCATTTAAGCGCTAGAGCATCCAAAGCTGTCTTTGGACATGCATCACAGCTCAACTTCTTTTTCTCTCTAGTCGAATTCCTCTTCTCCCTCCCACAGAGCCAAGCCAGAGTGCTCCCAGATAAACACTCTACCTGCTAACCTTCCTCTCTGTCTGTTTCCCGGAGAACCCATCCTGTGACACTATCATTGTGGAAGTACTCAATATATACTTGGTGGTATAAATTTAAGTCCCAAGTACCTAAAGGCAAGCAAGACTAATTTCCCAAAGAAGACAGTATGCTGACGCCCCAAGAAGCCCTTGAAATTGCTGGATAATTGAGAAAGAAAACCCACCTTTTCTCCAGAGACTTGTTGATTTAGGAATTAATGTGAAGAAAGGAAAGCTCAGAATTTAAATGAATGCCCTGGTCCGTGTACTCTGTCTGAGTAATAGTGATGGCTCAGAGCTGTCAGGTCTTCCAGGAGATATTCAATCATGATGCTCTCCTCTTTCTTTTCAAGAACGGTAATCACTCAGCATTTTATCTTTTCTAGAAGGTGTCATTATTTTAAAAAGACAATAAAAGTCTCACAAGGGTTTCTAGGTAGTGGAAAGTTTTCTCTTCACCTTCAATAAAAAGGAAAAAAAAAAAAAACTGGAGGAGAAAAAGACCCTAATTAATTTGAGCATGAAGAAATCCATTAGCTTTAAGGAACTTGCATAATTTTGAAGTATAAAATTTCTTGGGAAATCCTTTTAAATTGAGTAATTTATCATGCACTTTAGTATCTCAAATACACATCACATATCTTTGAAAATAATGTTGTATTAGTTAAATAACCAGACCAGTTTTTCTGGAGGGAAAAAAACCAAAAACAAACAAAAAAATATTTCACCTTAGTAAAAGCTTTGTGGAGAGTCTGCTCTAAAGAAACTATCAGCAATAAGACCCCTTGAACCTCTGATGGGCAGAAAGAGAGGTTAGAGAGGACTCTGGAGAACATGACGTCTACGTTGAAGAGTACGGATAATTTCAAATTAAATAAAAATAAAGGACAAGTATCCTAGGCATAGTTCACAGCAGGTGCAAAGGCCCTGAAGAAAAAGGAGCATGGGAACAGGAGGTAAGCGAGGCCGAGCAAAGTGGTACAGAATGAAGGACGGCAGGTACCTTGGAGGCAGTCATGACCCTGCTCCAAGGATGTAGAAAACCACAAAGGGTTTAATCAGGAAAGGGATGGACTGTATGCTTATTGATTCAAAAGGTACTAGAATAGTGACCTACTAAGTATTGCGTGGAAATAAAGCACTCATATAACCATGTGACTCTGAGATAAACATATGCAGAAATGCCCTAAATCTCTGACATAAGTCCCGCTTTTCCTTGCTTGGGTTTTCTGTCTACATGTCATCCAATGAAACGTAGTAGACAAGGAAAAAAAAAAAAGGACGTTTTGCATGGCTGGGCTTGTCTAGTTGGGAATCACCAATTCAGCCAGTTTCAGGGTAAGTCAGCTTTTTCAGCTGTCACGGGAGCTGAGCATTGAACACAAGAATGAAAACTGAACAGTTGATTGTTTGACAATTGACCCAGATTAGCCTTCAAATGATGGAGTCAGTGCGTTGGCTAGATGGGAGTCTGTAATATAATTACCTATTGTATATGCATAATGTATACATGTATATGTGATTTGCAGAAGAAAATAGAAAAAGTGAAACTTTGAGGTGTATACCACAAGTTTTTATGTTTATCTGCCAGTTGTAGTATAATTCTACATTTCTGGCTCACATGCCCAATTTTTAAAATTGTTTACTTTTCTCCTGCCTGAAAATTTCCTAAGTAACATCTCTCACATTATGGGTGGCCCTGTTTTTGAAGATCCTTAAGCACTAAAGTGTATTCTGAGACTGTCATTACCTATGGTGGCCTCAAGGATTTGCAGTGGCCAGGAATGTCTTGTTTCTTCCATAAAGTTTCAAAAATGAGTGTCTGTCTAATCACAGTACTATTTTCAAAAGATCAGCAGGTTATTGCATTTATTTTGAGAAATAAAGGCAGCCATTTCCTAAATGTTATCTATAATATATATATATATATATATATATATATATATATGTAACGTGAGTATGTGAGATTTCACTGTCTTAACCTTCCTAGAAATATAAGCAAGGCATCAATCTTGATGGGAAATATAGGGAATTTGGACATATTTCAAGATGGTTGCCAAGCCATCCTCCTCTCTGGGAAAATTCCTTTTCCATATGAAATATGCAGGTCTTACTCACCCCTGGACATGACTGATTTGATTACGGTGACCTCTGAATAGGATTTTCTGAGACCTATGACTTGTATGGCTCAGCTTGAAAAAATGAACCAAGACAATCCTGTTTGTTCTTGAAAACAAACTAAGAGATGGAGAAGGAACTTGTCAATTGGTGATGGACCCTGGAACTAGGAGTTCATATAAACGTAGGTCTTACAGAGTCCAGTGCAAGGTGGATAAGCCCAGGAAGGTAGAAAAGAGGGGAAGAGGCAGAGAGACAGAAAGAGAGCAGGCAAGATGTATGTTGGATGGAAAGAGAGGCTCATTCTTATAGGGTAGGATTTGGTTATTCAATGGTTTCTTCTCACGTGCACCTTTCAAATGATTTCATTTTTCGCCCTGAGGTAACTTTAATAAGTCTCTGTTCCTCCAATAGTAATAATCTCTTATCACTCCCTTAGTTAATTGGAAGAGATTCCATAGACTGACACTAGGGGGCGTCATGGTCAAGTTCTGTACCCTAGCCTTTTGACTATTTCTCCTAAAGAGGAGAACACAAAATGGCAGCATCGTGAAGAAGAGAAAGACAGTGGTCTAGAAAAGAAGGAGAGCAACAGTCAGGCTGGAGGGAATCAAGGGTATTCAGGAAGTGAACTAAGAGTAGTTATGGGACGATAATAATGGTTTCTAGAAAAATGACAATAGCTTCTAGGTCTCCAGAACAAAGAGCTATTCTCTTCCAACTTTTATTTTCCACTAACATTTTGTGAAGATGTGCTTGTGAACAATAAGAGTAAAGGCTTTTGACTCCTAGGGTTGATACGTAGCCTGTTCTCCTTATGTTTTTATGTATTGTTTTCCTGATAATCAAACCTCTTTTATTACTAGATGATGAAGAACATTGAACTTTGTCAACTAGATGACTTCCTATCTGTTGTGAATGAGTGACATGCCTATTGAAGTGTTAGAACCCCAAATCATGACTTTGGCCCATGTATCGAGGCACCGTCAGCACTCTTTCTAGAGATCAGTTTGTGTTTTAGCATATTACTGGCCACGAGTAACATGGATTCATTGATTCTCTCTGTTATCTCAATTTCTGATGGTTCACAATAGATCTACCAGATTTCCTATAAGATGCAAATCTCAGCGGAGATCCTGCAGGAGAACAGAGAAAGTCTTATTAAACCACTGTGGAAAGTCCGTTAGAGGATGAAGGATAACAGATAAATAAATGATGAGGTCAAGACAAGTAAGTTAGAATAGATGGAATTTGAAAGAAGGTATATTAAATGGAGCAAAGGTGGCATGAAAGGATAAAACAAGTTAGAAGGCAGGATAAAGTACTGGAGACCCTTGAAGTCAAGAACACATAGTTAAAATTGTATTTACTAGAAAAACTGTCTGGAGTTGAACCGATGTACTTGAAAGGATTTGTGGCTATGGGTAAACAGGACAGCCAGACAAGGTTCTATTAATATAAGTCTTATCTAATCCAATGCTTGATTCAAGTTGTGGGCTCAATGACCACATTTAATGTAGCTGTCAAATATAAGATCTTTTCATACCCAATCTCTTTTTTTGTTGTTCATGAAACGCGGCTGAAGAGCCTGCGTACAAACACCCCCCCACACACATATGCACACCACGACCACTTGTGTCTAAGCCTAAATTGAAACGGAAATGTGATCCGTTGAGAGCCTTACAGTAATCACACTTGTTAGGGGAATACTAGGACACTGTGAGACACCCACCTTTGAACAAGGCTGAAGCTACACACGTGTTTTAGGCTTGTATAACTATCCTACAAAATATATTTCCCTTTTCAGCTCAACTCCCTCCTGTATTTGACAAATTTCGCACATTCTTTACCTCCAAGCTCAGACATCACTTCTTCCAGAGCACCTCATGACTCTACTGATAAGCCTCCACACTCTTGCTCAGCACCCTCTCTTTGGTGATAATGCATTTTTTGTAACTGTCTGGACCCTCGCCTTCACAGACTATAAGGCAGATGCCACGGCGAACTGGCCACTGTACCTCCAGGGTCTAGTGTGCGGTTCATGGTAACTATCCAGTACATACCTGTTAAATGGGTGGATGGATGTGTGGATGGATGGTGAGTGCAGAGACAGTTGGGGTGGAATGTGCGGAAGGGACAGGACAGACAAAAAGAGAGGAGGAAGGAAGGATAAGATACTGTGATGTGAGTGTATGACAGTTGTATCAATAGATATTTGGATAACAGATACAGATGACCTTTCTTTTGGAACATTTTAGTAATGAAAGAAGTGGACTCTATAATGCTGGGTTAAGGCACAAAAGTGTAAATGATAGCTTTATATCACTATGAACACCCACTGCATATCCAATGGACTAGCCCTTTATCATAAATTCTAGCCGACAATGAAAAGTATACTTGAATTTTTACATTATTACAGTTTGTTCTAACTCTGCACATAAGAGTACATTCTAAGCATAAGAGGATTATATGAACATATACTTGTCTCTCATTTCTAGCCTTGCTGTATGTAATAAAGGGTCTCAGAGGGAGATATCTTAGTGGGCTATGGAGCCCCTGAGGCGGCTGAGACAACCCCCAGGGCCATTCATGCCTTGTGACCTATGCCTGCATTCTGGTTATGGGCAAAGATGAAGGATCTTCTTGAAGATAGAGTCATGACCCATTTTATAACCAGAATTGTGCATTTAGAAAAGAGTGACACACTATGATTAAATATACAAAAAAGGAAGGTGATAATTAATAAGAACTTATTCTTAAAGTACTAATTCTTTTCTTGCTACCTTCTATTTCCTCTTTATCTCTATTTAAAGAAGGAGAATCGATGCACAATTAACAGGTTTGCCCAAACCGGGCAAGGTCACCTTATGGAATGAAACTCTAAAGAAAGTCTTTCTTTACTACCCCTTTCCCAGGGAAGAGATAGGAACTTGCAACTTTCTCCATCAATTTCAACCTAAACACAGTTTTCCTGAGGCTTTGATCACAGCATGTGGTGCATCTATGCTTGTATGTCCTCCTTCACTGGACGGTGCATTCCCTGAGGGCAGAATGTTGGCATCTGTGGTTATCTTACTCATGTCTGTGCTCCTGGCTCCCACAATAATGTCCACAGTGAGTCTGCAAAGATGTTTTTAGATGGGTAAATGAAGGAGTGAATGAAGGCACACAAGAGGAAGAAGAGTCACCACTGACCATGTGGCTGGACATCTGTACATTTTCCCTGATGAATCTCTGGAAAAGAGAGTAAAGACATATTTGAGAATGGAATTTTTGCCATGAGAAGTTGTTGTGTTTGTTGTTTTGCTTTGTTTATACCAAAAATGGTAATTTATCATTTTAAGATGGGAAACTTCTTTTTCCAGTGACTGATATCCCACTGTTCCCTATCTAAGACCGTCTCCATTTCCTGATATTATTTAATCTGAGGAACGGAAATATTAGATAATTTGTTGTTCTTAGGAAACGTAACATCAGAGGAAAGGGAGATGGGAAGGCTTAAAGGTTTATCCAGGCCACTGGGAGCTCCTCAGCAAAACCTCCATTTTATGTCCTTGATGTTTATGTCATTAAAATTTATAGAGTCCCAGTCATCTGGACGGTGCTGGACAGATATTGCCAAATTTGAGGTACTTATTTTTTATTATTTAACTACAGAAGTCCTATAAATCGCTTTATTCCTAAATATGGTTTTATAGTGTTCAGGTGTAGAAATTCTATATATCTTAATTAACGTGGTGGTCACATGGGTACATTTGCCAAACTAATCGAACTTTAGACTTAAGAACTGTATTTTTTTTATTAAATCATATTCTAAAGAAAAGAGAAATGGAAAAAAATAAATGCTAAGCACACACAAAAGAATTAGATTGGGTAAACATGAGGTTGAAAGCTGGAGTGAGCTATATGATATGGTTAGAAAATAAAAATCAAAATGAATCTTAAATTTCTAATGGACTTAAAGTAAGATTGTTACAAAAACCAGGGGCGACGGGTCCCTCAGGCTTTGGCAACACAGAATGTTATAGTAGAAAAAGCATGACTTTGGAGCAATCCTGACCTAGGACTCAATCCAAGCATTGCCATTCAACAGCTGTGTGACCCCATGAAAGTTACTTAACCTTTGGAGATTCCATTTCACCATCTGTAAAACTGGGATGATAATCTCTACTTTGCTTTTGGGTTTTGAACAGTTGGCTTATATAGGTGCTAAATAAATAGCTGCTATCATCGTTAATATGCATCATCTTAATAACAACATTTTAATTTCTGCAAATTTAAAAGAGTTCCATGAACATGAAAGAGAAATTTACTATTTTGTGCTTCCATGCCTGGCCACATCAGGCTTCTCTAGTCTTTTCCTCCCCCGAAGTGAGTTTCTCTGTTAAAAACAAGGGTCAACAAGAAGTAACACTTTTAAAAAGAGAAGCCAGTGGGGACCCTCTGACGGAAGCAAGAAAGGGGAACTAGGAGGTAGCGACTCAATTCCGTGGTCTCACAAAGCCCAAAGGCTTATGAAAAAGAAATAGCAATTCCCAGGAAAGATATTCTGGTAGGTTCAGAGCTGGAACGGAGTGGATTGATTAGGAAGTATTGAAGAGATTCTGCTGACTAGCTGGATAGATGATGATGGTGTTGCTATGATTGATGAAGTGGATATGATTAGGAATCATGTAGGATTTTGACGTTTCTAGTCCAGGACCTGTCATTGATATGAGCACTTGGGAAACTCTGAAGATGCCCAGTGAAGGGGGAGAATTAACAGATTCGGTTAAGATCTTCGTGGTACCTTTGAAACAAGGAAATAAAAATAACACAGACAGGTGAACAAAGGATCTGAAACAGAGGGGACAGATGGAGGTCAGCGGTATGCTGGGAAATATGTAACAGCTGACTCTCCAGTGAAACAAAGCCTTGATTTGTAGCATTAGCCACTCTCCATGGTTTAAACACTCCCACCAAGGCACCCATTTCATGGCATCGATACAACAGACAGAGCTTCCAAAGAGATGTGCACAGTGGGCTCTTGCAAGGGGGTGCAAGCCAGTTTCATCACATAAGGGGTGATTCTAGACGCAAGAAACAGTCAAAAGCATAAAGAGTTTGTTGAAAGTTCAGTAAATTCCTCTGGCTAAGGGATGGCTTTCGCATATCGTTTGCTTCTGTTTCACTTGTGTTTCCTTTTATGTTAAAGTTTTCGTGCAGGGTCGCTTGGTATTTTCAGGAAGAATTGGCACTGTTCCTTAAAGCAGCATAGAGTATTCATTATTGGCACCTGCAACACCTGCTACTTCCCAAGGTCATCAGAATGTTAGGGTAAAGGAAGACTGTTCCTTCTTACTTAAAAAAACAGGGGGAGGAGGGCATGCAAATTGCTTTCATGGCCCTACTATCTCTAAAATATTCTAAACTCTCAATGAACCTATTTGCACCTATCTGAAGTTTGTACCTCTGGCTGTGGCCTTTAGCAAATGGGACCTTATATGTTATCTAATTTCCAAATTTGTCTTCTACAATTTTATCATGACCGTTTTGGTTATTTGTGCATCTTTTCTTCCTCCCTATAGGTTTGCTGTTTTGGTGTCTCCAGAAATTGTTTTTATACTGAAATACTTGAGGTTCTTAATGACAGGGGAATAATGAATCATTTTCTTATTGATAAAGAATGTGATTCTAGAGTATATTTTTGGATTATCTAAGCTAAAAATAGTGTACATTTCTTTCTAGAGCTCATTTTTTAAAAGTAACACTTTTCGCTAATTATACAATTTGGGAAAATTAATAATAATTTTATTCCTGTTAAAGAATTTGGAAAATTCAGAAAAAAAGTAAAGAAGAAAATAAGCATCCATAACCCCACACATGAATGTTATAAGAGTACTATTTCCTTTCAGCTAGTCAACTTTATAGCTTATATTCACAATATATATTACGTACATATTAAATATTTTATACTATTTCTTTGTATTCCGAAATTTTGTTTAATATTATACTAATCAACATCCTCCCCATGTCATTAGATTCTGCAAAATATAATCTTAATTGTTGAACTCCTCTGTCATGAGTGTGCATATTTAAATATTCTTCTGTTTTTGGACAGTTACATGGTTTCCAAGTTTTCATTATTGTAAATGGGATGGCAATGGACATCCTCTTCCATTAGTTTTTGTGCTTATTACTCATTGTTTCCTTAAATAAAGTCCTAGGAATGTAACTACTGGGGTAAAAGGTAAAATCGCTGCAAAGAATTTCAGTACGTAGTGCTCAATTGTTTTCTCAAATGGATTGTACTGATTTACAATAACATCAGCACTGTATGTGTCTATTTTCACTCCATCATCACCAGCGTTGACTATTATCTTTAAAAAAGGGAATATATGTGGGTGTGTTTCTGCTAGTGTGTATGTGTGTGTATGTATCCCATCACATAGATTACGATTGGCATTTCATTGTCATTTGCATTTATTTTTCTTTTATCAAGATAGGTTAATGTTTTCTGTGAAAAAAATGTGTTTGTGCATGTGTGTGTGTGTGTGTGTGTGTGTGTGTGTGAGAATTTCTCTTCTTATCCCTTGCTCATTTTTTAAATTGATGTTTAGCATTTTACGGTACCTAAGGAATTTGATGTAATGTGCAGGTAACTGAAATAACAAGTTTTAGTTGAACTTCTGGAAATATAATTTCTAAATGGAGCATCAGAAATTACCATAAAAGGGAAAATCAAGCTAAATTATGAAAAGGATATTTACAAATCATAATTATACAGAGCAAAAAGAAACATTATCCCTTACAGCTATGAGAACTCCATGAGAAAGGCATATTTACTACCTTTTTGGGCAGATACTGAAGGTTTCTTCTTCTGTCCATGAATGCAGTTGGATTTAAAGACCAGATTCAGAAGGCTTTCCAGCTCCCTTCCCATAACAGAGCTGCAGAGGAATCCTTGCAAACAACTGCTGTGAGCTTTAGATATGATTTTCTAATTCTCCCTTGGCCCCCAAACATGCTACTTCCTCAGTCTTTTCACCACATGGGATCATGTTGCCAGTAATGTCTTTGGGATAAATTTGAATTCATCAGGCTTGACTTTAATTACATTATGTAAACTAGAAAATGTTCCCAGTAGGCTTTGAGGGAATAGCTTCTGTATGCAATTGCAACATCCTGTCTTGTTTGAAATATTTGTATTTTGATAATCCACACTGACTCCAAACCCTTTTTTGATCTTTGTCAGGAACTCATTTTCATCACATCGGCCTGAATTTACTTTCTTTCTTTAATAAATATTTGCAAAATTTGCATAAGTTCCTTCCCTCTAGCCCACATCCTCCCCAAACGCCTCTCTCTTTTCCGCCCACTGGGGCAAGATGGTGAGCAGAGATGGGCAAAGCATCCTTTTTTGCGGGTTATCCCAGCACCACGGAAGTGGACATACCTCAGCTGACTTCTGAATAGAAAGCATTCTGAGCATAGGGAAGAAATGCTTTCAGAATAATCAAGCAGGGAAAGAAGAATCATTTGAGACATTCCATGGACTCTACACTTAGGTTCATTATGACATCTGTGACGTTGACCATACAGATACCCCATTGTAGACTGCATCATTGGTCCCCAATTTTTTTTCACATCTTTATTGGAGTATAATTGCTTTACAATGGTGTGTTAGTTTCTGCTGTATGACAAAATAAATCAGCTATACATATACATATATCCCCATATCCCCTCCCTCTTGCGTCTCCCTCCCATCCTCCCTATCCCACCCCTCTAGGTGGACACAAAGCACCGAGCTGATCTCCCTGTGCTATGTGGCTGCTTCCCACTAGCTATCTATTTTACGTTTGGTAGTGTATATATGTCCATGCCATTCTCTCACTTCGTCCCAGCTTACCCTTCTCCCTCCCCGTGTCCTCAAGTCCATTCTCTATGTCTGTGTCTTTATTCCTGTCCTGCCCCCACGTTCTTCAGAACCTTTTTTTTAGATTCCACATATATGTGTTAGCATAGGGTATTTGTTTTTCTCTTTCTGACTTACTTCACTCTGTATGACAGACTCTAGGCCCATCCACCTCACTACAAATGACTCAATTTCGTTTCTTTTTATGGCTGAGTCATATTCCGTTGTATATATATGTGCCACATCTTCTTTATCCATTCATCTTTTGATGGACACTTAGATTGCTTCCATGTCCTGGCTATTGTAAATAGTGCTACAATGAACATTATGGTACATGGGTCTTTTTGACTTATGGTTTTCTCAGGGTATATGCCCAGTAGTGGGATTTCTGGGTCATATGGTAGTTCTATTTTTAGTTTTCTAAGGAACCTCCATACTGTTCCCCATAGTGGCTGTATCAATTTACATCCCCACCAACAGTGCAAGAGGGTTCCCTTTTCTCCACACCCTCTCCAGCATTTATTGTTTGTAGATTTTTTGATGATGGCCATTCTGACTGGTGTGAGGTGATATCTCATTGTAGTTTTGATTTGCATTTCTCTAATGATTAGTGATGTTGAGCATCCTTTCATGTGTTTCTTGGCAATATGTATATCTTTTTTTGGTCCCCAATTTTTACCCCTCCCCATATTCATGCCCTTTGACATGTAACTATGTTGTTCCTCCTTCAATGAGCATATGAGATTTCAACCCCTGCCTTCTGTTGGGCTTGGGATCAATTTCAATTAATAGGATGAAGTGTGCCATATTTCAGCTTAGCTCTCTTATGCCTCTGGTATGAGATTGACATATACACAGTTATATATAAAGTAGATAACTAATAAGGACCTACCGTATAGCACAGGGAACTCTACTCAATACTCTATAATGACCTATAAGAATGACCTATAAGGGAAAAAAATCTAAAAAATAGTGGATATATGTATATGTATAACTGATTCACTTTGCTGTACAGCAGAAACTAACACACCATTGTAAATCAACTGTACTCCAACAAAAATTTAAAAAAAAACAAACCTGCCCTGGCAAGCCTATTGGTCCAAGGAGAACAAGAGACATGTGGAACAGAGATGACTCAGTGGGATTAACACCCACAAAAAGAAGCAGGGCTGCCCAGCGATCACAACCTGAAGCCAACCCGCCCAGCCGAGCCACGCCTAGATCAGCTGAACCCCAGCCAACGGGCAGCATGTGTCCAAGAATAAAGATAATAGGTCACAGCTGTTTTAAGTCAATGGGATGGTTCGTTAAACAGCAGTAACAAACTAATAAAATACCTTTAGAAATTTTAGCCACATATGACTTACACACTCAATGCAAAAATTAAAAAATTTAAAAGCTCCTCAGTTAGGAAGAAAGCCAATCAGTGTCCCTGATTTAAGAATGGTGATGTACACTTTTCTCAGGTTCTTGTTTATGGCTCCTGAGATATGCCTCCCACTGGAAGCATTTTGTTTTTTAATTTTATTGAAGTATAGTTGATTTACAATGTTGTGTTAATTTCTTCTGTATAGCAAAGTGACTCAGGTATACATATATATATTCTTGTTCATATTCTTTTCCATTATGGTTTGTCACAGGATATTGAATATAGTTCCCTGTGCTATACAGTAGGACCTTGTTGTTTACCCATCCTGTATATAATAGTTTGCATCTGCTAATCCCAAACTCCCAATCCATCCCTCCCCTCCCCCTTGGCAACCATGAGTCTGTTCTCTATGTCTGTGAGTCTGTTTTTGTTTCATAGATATGTTGACTTGTATCATATTTTAGATTCCACATATATGTGACATTATATAGTATTTGTCTTTCTCTTTCTGACTTACTTCACTAAGTATGATAATCTCCAGGTTCATCCATGTTGCTACAAATGGCATTATTTCATTCTTTTTGATGGCTGAGTAAGATCTGCTGGAAGCATTTCTGTTTATTGGCTTTTTCAGAAGCATTTCTCACTACAAATAAACTTTTTTTCCCTCAACACACTTATCCATCCCTCTTCAAAGCTCCTCCCAACTACTTCACTCTTTCCCTACCCACAGAGATGCAGAGAACCTGAGCTGGGGGTGGCAATGGTTGACTTCAGAAATCAAACAAGCCTTTCCATTTCCTTTTCATCTCACAGGGTAATCTAAACACTGAAGCTCTCCACAGTCAATCAGGCAAGCTCTCACTGCCAGCTCTTGAAAGACGCAGAGAAACAATTTTGATTCAAGGCATGGCTCATGACAAGCAAATCTACAATCAAGAAAAAAATATATGTATACCCATCTCAAATGAGGCAGAAAAATCACATCCCATGTCTTCATTAATGTTTCTGACTTCTCACAATAAAAAAGAGTATCGTTTTTATAATTTAATTAAAAATAAAATTTAAAAATCAAATCCAAACTCTCTGTTGTCCATGGTGTGAATCAGTTTTTACCAAAATCAATAAGCCACTTGTGGCTAAGTGTTTTATAAACAGTCAGCAAACTCAAGGAAAAATACTGTGATGAAAAGATTATTTTAATAAAACAAAATGACTGTCTGGCACATGGTCTGGAACATTACTATATGTGGACCAGATACTATTAATATCCCTGCTTTTCTAAGGACAACAAACCTAGCTTGTTTCCTTAGGCAGAACTCAATCTTCCCTACACAGAACCAGGCTGGAAAAGAAGATTCTGTTAGCAACACTCAAGAAGTGAGGATCTGATGGCTGACGTGCACAGAGGTATACGATTTAGCCTGGAGCAGAAAAAGATCAGCCACAGTCATGGCTGGGACACGGAAAACGGCCTGGGGATTAAACACCCACACACATTACTTACTCAGCACCAGTGAAAGCCACAAACATCAGTGTCATTAAGCACCACTGCGTGTTTCAGGACAGAAACATTCCAAATACCCTATTCTCTGTGAAACAAAGAGCTACTATATGATCCTGCAACCCCACTCCTAGGCATATATCCAGAGAAAACCATAATTCAAAAAGATACATTCACCCCAATGTTCATAACAGCACTATTCACAATAGCCAAGACATGGAAGCAACCTAAATGTCCATCCACAGATGAATGGGTAAAGAAGATGTGGTACATGTATACAATGGAATACTACTCAGCCATAAAAAAGAATGAAATAATGCCATTTGCAGCAACATGGATGGACCTAGAGATTATCATACTAGGTGAAGCAAGCCAGACAAAGACAAATATCATATGATATCATTTATATGTGGAATCTAAAACAATGATACAAATGAACTTATATACAAAACAGAAACCAACTCACAGACATAGAAAACAAACTTACGGTTACCAAAGGGGAAAGTGGGGGGGGGGAGGGATAAACTAGGAGTTTGAGATTAACAGATACACACTAGTATATATAAAATTGATAACCAACAAGGACCTACTATATAGCACAGAGAACTATACTCGATATTCTGTAATAACCTATAAGGGAAAAGAATCTGAAAAAAATAGATATATATGTATGTGTAACTGAATCACTTTGCTGTACACCTGAAACTAACATAACATTGTAAATCAACTATACTTCAATAAAAAGAAAAAATCAAGCAGATTATGCAAGACAAATTGCTTTTTATCTCAATGATCATAAGCCCCAAATTGTTCAAAGGTTTGTATTCAGAAACACATCTACACAGTCCATATGGAGAAATAGATTTACTTTCTTCTAAAAGCTTTTCAAACATGTGAGGAAAAACATTAAAAAGGGGTGATTATCGCCTTTCTATAAATTGTATGGCCTAAAGCATAATATTTAATTATATTGTGACTATAATAAAAAGGCAATTAAATGTCTATTGTAATTAGTGAACTTAGCACATTGAGTTTATACAATCCCTGTTGCTGAACATTAAAAAAAATGTTTTTTCTGACTTTAATTTCTACCTTGGAGAAAAAGAAAGGGGTAGGCAATTCACACTGACTGAGTACTTTCAGAGTAACATCCACGTTACACATGTGAGTTCCTTTAACATGGTACAGTCAAGAAATCTATGAGAAAAGCATAAGTAGAATATGAAGCACAGACGCATTTAGAACCGCAAGGTCTCAGATATCTAGACCTGTTTATGTTAGTTATGAGCATGGCCTTAGACTGAGCAGATTCTATATTCTGTTGAAAGGTACAAGGATCTACTAACTCAATTACTCAAAATAATGTTTTATTTTTTTGTCCTCACTAAATATTTCCTTAGACTTAGTCCCAAAGTTCAATGTACATTAAAAACAAACAAAAAACAGGCTCAGAAGAAACCCTGGTCCCACACGTAATTTCCAAGCATTGTCTTACAAGGCTGCCTTGCTAACTGAGCAGGATAAAGAAGGGTGAGGTTACCTATTGTATGTGGAAGTGACTTGCAGTGTTTGGTATATTCATGCACGCATGCACACAAAACCATCTGGATAGGAAATGAACCCTTCTGGAGAGTCAACACCGCCACTAACAACTAAAACCACACAGCACTTACCATGCGCCAGGAACTACTCTAAATACTTCACTTCTATTAGGTATTTTAATCTTCCTAAAAATCCTACGAACAAATTTCACTCGTTTCAAAGGACAGTACCAGCTGAGCAGAGCGCTCGTGGCCAGAGGCTACTAGATGTAGGGCCCACTGCCATTGCAGCGTCTACCAGGGGATTCATGCCACAGTTCACTGAGTTTTCCTCTCACGTGTCACTCTCTTCCTCACTTTTTTTTTTTAAATTAATTAATTTATTTATTTATTTTTGGCTGTGTTGGGTCTTCGTTTCTGTGCGAGGGCTTTCTCGAGTTGTGGCAAGCGGGGGCCACTCTTCATCGCAGTGCGCGGGCCTCTCACTATCGCGGCCTCTCTTGTTGCGGAGCACAGGCTCCAGACGCGCAGGCTCAGTAGTTGTGGCTCACGGGCCCAATTGCTCCCGCGGCATGTGGGATCTTCCCAGGCCAGGGCTCGAACCTGTGTCCCCCGCATTGGCAGGCAGATTCTCAACCACTGCGCCAGCAGGGAAGCCCCTCACTTACTTTTGTTTCTGTTTCAGCCTGTGTATTTTTCCATCTCACTATTTTTGTATATATGGATATAATATACATTTATACTCTTTATTGGTAGTGTTTATTTACTGAAAATACGAATATGTTCTCTTTTTAAATTTTAAGAGTGAATTTGCTGAGTGTTTACTTTTCCTTTCTCTTTGAATACTTAAGATCCAATAGGGACCCAAAGCAGTTCATACAGGGAAGTGCCAAGACACAGAGACCTCTGAATGTCCAGAGATGCAGCATTAGTGGGCTAACATTTCGGTAGAGTAACCCACAGACCCCCAGGGAACTACTGCATCGTCCTCAAACCCTTTTCCTCCAACTTGCACCAGATGAAACTTTTTCTGGAACTTTCTCCACCAGGTGACTAATAACAATATTCAGATATTAACAATAACCACAAAAACCAAGGACTTCCTGTGAGATCCATCCAGCATGACTGCTGATTGGGTATTTCCAAAGCTCTCGTAGCAATTACTTAAGACATGAACATCCAAAGCGATCAGCTTTAGATCCACCAAACTTGAGAAATTTTGAGGCAATGACTTTAATGGATTCCCCCAAGTTGGATGGAGAAATTAAGAGATTGTAACAGAGAGGTAACTCAGAAGAGAGAGGTAAGGTCAGCTATACTGATCTTCCAGAAAATGAAAGAAAAGGGTACAAATAAACATGAAGTCTATGAACAGGATAGCTATTGCTTTCTTTGAACGATAAAGAAGACGGAAAAGAATGGACTTCAGCAAGAGAAAGAAATACAGTAACCGTGCATTTTCAGAGAAAATGTTGTCCGATGGAATGCGAGGGTAGAAATCGAATGCTGTCTTGCCTAAATGGGATGGGCAGCCTCTCTGTGACTAAAATGGACATAGCTCCTAAAATATGCCACAAATTCCTAATTCATTTCAACTCCCTCTAGGCTTCATCTGGAAGCAAATCATGAACAGCAAATACTAAATGTATCGAAGGCTGTGCCAGGGACTGTCAAGGTCTTGCGTGTCCATGAGCTATAAAATATTTTGCGAAAATCATTCTTTAGAGAAATCTTTTTGAATAATGGTTCCTTTACAAGTGATTCGAGACAAGTGTTTCGTGAGTCTCAGGTCTAATAGTCCCTCATCTAAATTCAGGCCAGAGAATGACTAAGGATTCCTCTCTGTTCTTGACCACATAAGCCAGACACCTTGAACAAACACTTAAGTCTTCTTATATTATTATGACTCCTAAACTCAGAATATCAAAGGTTACAGAATCTAAATAGCATGGGTTTTAGAGGCTCCCTCTTTTACCAGACTGACAGGGAAAACCTCTTTTATTTTCCAGATTTTTTAAAATTGAAGTATAGTTGACTTACAACATTGTGTTGGTTTCTGCTGTACAGTGCAGCAATTCAGATATATATATATATATATATATATTCTTTTTTATATTCTTTTCCATTATGGCTTATCATAGGATACTGAATATAGTTCCCTGTGCTATACAGTAGGACCTTGTGGTTTATCCGTGAAAATTTCTTACAAGTAGATCTCCAGCCCATAGGTCAAGATGAATCAAATAATTGATGTCCCCAGCAATGGCATTTGACCCAGAAAAAAAAAAAAACTTTTGCAATAAAATGAGAGCTGAAAGGGCTAAATGGGGATGGAATGACTAGCGACTTTCATCACTCCTCAAACTGATGAAAATTGCCTCTATCAATAAAATAGTCACCTCACTTTCTTGGCTTTCTGTCATCTCCACCAGGGGAAAGACTCATGTGTACCATCTACCGTAAACTCTCTGATCCCTCTCTTTGATGAAAAGGGACTCATTTCAGGACCTGGATCAAAAACTGAAGCTCTCCCATCATCTTATGTCATGCACCATTAGCATCATTCATTCTGAGAAGACACTGCCCTACTTTTCATGGAGGTCCACAGCTCCTCCTGTAAGAGCCATGCTCGTGTGTCTGTCTGTATTCTGTTACCTGGGCAACGCTTAGTGGTGCCTGACAGGTGGAGAGCACCATGGAACTGAGAGAAGTGATCTGTCACCTGGAGGGAATTTAGGGACCAGAGAATTTAAATACATCTCTTTTAAGTGAGGAAACTGAGGCTTGGAGAAATTAAGAATTTTGTTCAAGGTCACTCAAGACAAACGAGCCTCTAATTCTGGATATTCACCAAAACTCTGATCATTTTAATTTTCATACATTGGGTAGATCATTCATTTAATTTGTATCTCCTTTTCCAAACTGTCATTACCTTTAAGCCTCTCTAGATTTGCTGTGTGACTCTGAACAGGTTATTTAACCTCTTTGAAGTTATCTTCTTATAAATAAAAATGTGCATTATAATATACATAACTAATATAACTCATTCTTCTTAAGATTGCTGGGACAATTAAAGAAGACAACACTTTTAGAAAACATGGTCTGTTACAAATATTATACAGTAAGTATTTGATAAATGTTAGTTCCCTACCATTACTCTTTGGGTGAGGACGATAAAATACATTGAAATAATGAATAAGTAGGTTAAGGTGTGTTTGAACACAGGCTAAGAGGGAAAGTGGAACAGTAACTTGATTTAACTTCACACCCTGGATAATTAGGTCTACCTGCTGGAAAATTTGTTATTCAGTTCTAATTGCATTCAGACTTGGTGAATCATGACTTCACTAAAACATTCATGCCTCACCTGCGTTTCCTACTCATAGCTTTGCTGTTTTGCTTGATTAGTAACTGATCACTATTCCTCCTGATCTTTAGTTCAATATTTCAAGATCATCTTAGGAGAAGAATACCATATTCCACTGAAAATTTTTATTTAGGAACCCTCATGTATTGCAATTTTCTGGTGGTGTAAATAGATGGATATTGAAAATAACCTGACATATGAAGGACCTGGATAGGTAATGGAAAAGCCATTAACTCAAAGTTTTATGTGTAAAGTGTTTAGTTTGATCAGGGCTTTCATTAAATTACATTCAAAATTAAGCTCTCCCCAAGATTCTCAAGCATTCCATCAGAGCAGTGTAGAGAGAAAAGCCTGAAAAGAGATGGTCCCTGAAAATCTCTCCAGTAGAAGGGAAAAGCACCTTCTCTTAGGAAGACACTTAGATGTTACTACACGTCACCATTTGGAAAAGCATTTCCAGAGAGGCCTCGTAGACTGTCCTGTAGACTGTACTGCAAGTAGACTGTCCATCTAGAGCAGGAATTTAAAAAAAATCTGCAAACATCTCAGACGCTCTACAGCACAGTTTAATGTGTAAGCACCAAGTGTTTGGAAAGTGCATCTCTCTCCCTTCACTCTGAACCAGCAATTTCTCCAGCCTTGTTTCCCCAGAACAGGTTCCATCCCTGGCCTTTCTGAGCGAAGGTACCAGCTAAAAGATGCTCTTCGCAAAAGCAAATAAATAAAATAAAATAGCAGCCCCAGATAAAGCCAACTGATCTTTTCCCTTACTAATCTGGGGATATTTTTGTGAATCAGGAAACGTTCAAAAGCTCACAATATCGCTGGGGAAAGTTAAGCCTTTCCTAAAATATCTTGATCGACACCCACTTCCTCTGACAAAACTAAAAATACAGCATGTAGGCAAGTCTTCCAGAAAGAAAGTTGTGGCAGTGATTTTTTCTTTTTTTTTTTTCTTCCTTTTCCATCAGACCTCAGAGACAGCAGTGCCTCTTTATCAGCGTTGCCAGACTAATTCTGTGGCAGCCGGGTCCTCTCAGGCACAGGCTTATCAGTCTCCTGTAAGAAGTTTGTCATTTCGTGCACTATGGGTATTAGGACGGAGTTACAGGGAGCAAATTCTGCCCAGAATAAAACTTTCAAAATCAGCCTATAGAGAGGAAGAATGTCATTATGGCTTCAAAATCCAAATATTTAAAAGGAAAACTATAATCCGCCATTGGATGCGTATTCTTAAAAATGGAAATATTTCTTCCTAGCTAACTCTCAGTGTGGGCTACTTACTTACCTAAAGATCTATCTTTGGGTGTCACACTTCAAACATACCAGCATAATCACATTAACCATTTTGTTGGCGCCAGGAGTTTCTAAGGTGATGGCACCTCTATTCTACGTGGCTTCAATATGGTTATTTAATATGTAGATTTCAGATTAATGGAAGCTATAAAAAATTTTCAAACAGCCCCTCGGCATGTGGGATCTAAGTTCCCTGACCAGGGATCGAACCCATGCCCCTTGTATTGGAAAGGCATGGTCTTAACCACTGGACTGCCAGGGAAGTCCCTCAAATAGTCCATTATTAAGTACTATGTGAACGTACACGCACACACACACACGACTTCATTTCACCTTTACAAAATCCTTCTACAGCATGGATACCTTTATTATTCGAACGAAGAGGGTCACAGAGGTCCCTAATCTGTGACCTCAACAACACAAGCATAAATGGTAGACGTGGGACTCAAATGCAGCTCTTTCTGACTCTCCTTTCCCAGGATGCCTCATGAAGAACTTTACAAGCTGCTCCAAATGCTAAGTGTGGCCCTGGTGACCGTACCAGGTTGTCTTGGGCACCCTGTGCAATGGTCTGGCCAGAGATATTTATGAAAGTCTCAGTCCAAGAGAGCCAAGCACAGCTTGAAAGTACATTACTTCTCCCGGGAAGTCAGTTTTTTTTAATCTTCATTGTTTCCTTTGGCATATTTCAGATTTTAAATATATACAATTCAGAGGAAATGGGATATAGCGCCTCCAGCAAGAATTATTCAAAAGGCTTTAATCAGAAATTTTGCTCGCATTCCCAGCGCCCCGAAACCACATAACCTGTCTACCTCAGTACATAATCTCTGAATCAATCTATGCTGGGCCATCAGGGAGGAAAAACAACTCTCAAATACCTCCCATTGTGCAAAAACTATGATCCGGAACAGTACAGCCTCAGCGATGACAGAATAATAAGGCTGTTTATACTTTTCTGTTTGATGATTCGTAAAACCAAGTCGCATTGAAGTCATTTTTTTTTTTTTTTAAGCATTAAGCTTTGCCATGTCTGTGGACATATGCTAATGAATGAAATGAAATGATTTTTTTTTTTTTTTCTGTATAAATGAACCTTATCTTTTAAACCAGAAACAAACTCCCAAGCTAAATCTCCAAATATATTTTCCTGGGTCCCATGTGAAGTAGCCCATTATGTTATTTCAGGACTTAACACTACCAAAATAAAAGAGAAAGAAAATGTTACATTTATTTAAATCTGATGATAAAACATAGTGGATTGAACACATGTGTTTATCTTCATTCTCGCCTGAAACCACACTTAAATGACAGCTAGGAAAAAGAAAAGCATAAATCATAAGGGCAAAGAAATGAGCAGAAACAACACCATATAAATGATGTGAACTCATTTTTGGAAGATAAAGAGAGCATGGAGAAAAAATACATGATCAAGCGAAGCGGTGGAAGCTGAAAGTAAGTATCCACAGGAGATACTGATGAGAGATCAGCCTGCTGAACTTCCAGAACCTTCAAAAGCCTCGGGAGTTGGAGCCATGAGGTTCCTCCAAAGATGAGGGTACAAGCAGAGGACATTTCCTCCTCTAACTTTTGCAGAAGAAAGGAGAGTTCAAAGACTAAGTGGGGACGTGAGGCACAGAGAGGGAGAGAGGGAGAAGCGAAAATGAAAACACAAGTATGTAGTGATGGGAATACCGCCCCGCCCAAGGGCTCTGCTCCTGCTGGGCATCCAGACACCAGTGTCCAAGACCCCACCTACCCCACACCCCTGCCCTGGGGGACATTAGAAGCTCCTTCTCAGGAGAAGTAGGAAGATCCCAGAAAACTGCTATTCAGAGGCTGACATTTTGAAATCTGCCAAGAAAAAGCCAGCTTTCCACCCAGTCACCTCAGTGAAGGTCACCAGCCCACCAGCTCTGCTATCACCTTTCTAACACCTCATTCTTAAATATGAATGAGCAGAAAGATCACCACATATTTGAGGAGAGCCTCCATCATGAAATGCAGAGACCAAGGTAGTGAGGACAAAATTCAAATAAAGAGAGACAAGACTAGGGGCAGAAGGCATATCTTTAAAAAAAAAAAAAAAAAGAATAGTTAATAACCTCAGAGAAGTAGGTGTTAATGTTGCATCATACAAGAAAAAGAAGGATGCCTTGAAAAGAGGCAATCAGATAAGAAGAACACTAGGAAATTAAAATTATGATAGGTGTGATCACATATTCAATAGAAGCATTAGAAGGTAAAGTTAAGAATATCTTCCAAAGAATAGAAATAAAAAAAGACAATTAGGGCTTCCCTGGTGGCGCAGTGGTTGAGAATCTGCCTGCCAATGCAGGGGACACGGGTTCGAGCCCTGGTCTGGGAAGATTCCACATGCCGCGGAGCAACTGGGCCCGTGAGCCACAACTACTGAGCCTGCGCGTCTGGAGCCTGTGCTCCGCAACAAGAGAGGCCGCGATAGTGAGAGGCCCGCGCACCGCGATGAAGAGTGGCCCCCACTTGCCGCAACTGGAGAAAGCCCTCGCACAGAAACGAAGACCCAACACAGCCAAAAATAAATAAATTAAAAAAAAAAAAAGACAATTAGATGGAAAGTAAGAGAGAAATGATAACAAAATTAGAGAATCAATCTATACAATTTGCTATCTGCCTAACAGGAGATCCAGAAATAAAATTAAGGATAACAAATTATAAAATATATATATACATATATACACATGTGTGTATATATGTATACATATTTTATATACATATATATACACATATAAATACACACAGACACACATATATATATATCCTACATAGAAGAACATATATCAAGAGAGAGAGGACCCAAGTTAAATTTAAAAAAGGGGGAAACAGGATCTTCACTAAAAACACATCATGTAGTATAAGGATAGAATAGAAACATTTTTAAGACAGCAAAGAATAACCTCTTCTCCACTCCTGTTCACTGCAGGAGGTGCTTTATTCTAAGGAGGCCATACTCATGCTAGAGAAAGCATGGAATCCAGGAAATAGGAATCGGGATCCAACACCTGCTGGAAGTCTGGAAATTTCCAAGGTGATGACCTATGTTGTGAAAAAACAGCCACACAGAAGGCTTAAGGGCTGCTGGCCTAGATTAAGGCAGGAAGTCAGAGGGTGTCAGGAAGGAGGAATTAAAGAAGAAGGATCAGATAGCGAGTCTGACATACTGGGCCACGTGCTCTTGAAAGGTGTGGGAAAAAGTATGGTATCCCTAAAGCCTGAAGCAAGTGAAAAAAAATTGAAACCATGTTTAACTCCAGGAAAAACAAAAAGAAATTAAACAATAAAGCAAAAAGTAATTATAGTCCCTTATTTGGCTTCCCCACGAACAGTAGGTCCACAGGCATAACAAAGAAAACACAAAATACTGAATTAATTAAATCCTTACTTAATACAATCATCATTGGAGGGTGGGGGGAGAGTGCCACAGACACACTACAGTTGAAAAATTCAAGACGCACTGTCTAAAATTATAAATCAACAAACTTCCTGTTACTGGTTTAAAAACAAAACAAAAACCGGAAGAGACTATGTAGGAGAACTGAAAGTGGTATGTTCTGATCAGTAGAACTTGGGAATGGGGAGAGTTGGGACAGAATATGGGTCTAGTGGTTGCTCTAAACATTAAAGCTCTGTGAGACTTTCAAAGGATGGGCACAGGTTCATTTGTTAAACATATAAATTAATAATTTTTCCAAAGTTAATAGATGCTTTTTACCTGCATTACTGCAAAGAAATCTCCCTGAAGCATAAAGGTAGGGATCACTGATTTACAAGGTCAGAAAACAGCCTTATTTGCCTGTCTTTTAGAAAATTCTGGATTTGCTTGTGTATGTTAAAAATAAATAAATAATGCAAAACGAGAAATTCAATTAAATACTACACAAAGATCCAAAAGGCTTAAAAGTATTTAGCAGGATTATTGCATTTTTATTACCTTTATCACATCTCCTGTAACAGATTTTGGACATAATGAATATTCTATGACCTTCATGTATATGACTTCTTGGCTTCTTTTAATTTGTCAGTGTTGTCAGAATACAGCAAGAGGATGGGTTCAAGGGACTCAAAGCTCTTCAAAGGGAAATTGAAGGTATAGTCCGACCTTAAAATGAAACATTTTGAAGCTGTTACTAGGCTGAGACAGATGTATACGAAAAGATCTCCAGTAAATATTAAGTAAAAAGGATCAAGATGTAGAGAACGGCATGCATTCGGTGATTCCCTTTTTACACACACATATATTTATGCTTGTGGACACACAGACTAATTTTGGGAAAACAATACTTATTATATGCTAACAGTGTTGGCCTATCAGGAAGAATTCTTAGGAGGAAAATTCGTACTTTTATTCAAAACTCTTTAATACTCTGATTTTTTTTAACCTTATGCATATATACTTTATTTTCATAAAGATAAATAAAATGCCAATCCATTATCATGCCACCATTAAAATAGATGGCTTTGAAGTAGAACGGAATGATCTATCAAGTTATACAAAGGGGAAAAGGAATTATGATCATATTTATGTAAAACTAACACAGAGTTATCTGTTGGTTATAAGATTGGGAGTGAGATTTGGAGTGATCGCTGTGTCTTCTTTACAGTTTTTTTTGAAGTTTACAATTTTTCTACAGTTATCTTTCTATTACTTTTAAAATGAAAAAATATCACCAAAAGAGAAAAAAGAAGAAAGAGGAGAAAATGGCATTCCTTTACCAATTCTCTTGGGCACAGAAGACATTCAGCCAGAGTGTAGCTTTTCTGGAACAGGATTGTAAGCATCTGGGCATTACATTTGCAGATGGACTTCGTACAAAGCATATGGTAGATTTTCTCAAAGAAAATTGCTGCTGCAGAAGCACCAGTTGCTATTTAAACCTTGGCAGACTACTTCCTTCTTATGCTTGACTTTTCTCTCTCCAATATGTGATTTCGACATCTGCTTAGCTATTTCTTAAGGAGTTCCCCCCACTATTGAAATTATTATTTTTTTCTTTAAAAGGATTGTAAATTGTAGAATGGGAAATTGTGATAGCTTGGATGGGTGGGGGTGAGAGGGATAACGTTTTCACTTGTCCTTTAGGCCTATTTATTTTTTTCTTTCTGTTCCCTAAGTTGCGACATCTTAAAACAAGGGCTAAGGAAACAGAACAGTACAGAATGGAACAGAACAGAACATTATAAGCCACTATGAAGATATTCACAGAACCAGCGGCACTCGAGCCAAGCAAGCATAGTACCATTTCAGAAAGGCAAGCAACTTCATTCTCCATTTACCAGAGGTGAGAGCTCTAAAAATCACAAGTACTTTTCCTGGAAAGTCAATGCCTTTATAAAGGTCAACACAGAATTTATCAGCTTTATTGCATGTTTCCTGTCCTTTTCTTAGGTATGTAAAAGGAGCAGAATAGAAGGATTTTTGTGTTTTCATTTTTAATGTCTTTTCTATACTATGACGAGGTAGGACAATTACTTTGCTTCCGACTCAGTACATTATTTTAATCGCGTGTAGGTCCATTTTTAACAACAAACATTCCTTCAGTGGCTCAAATTTAGAACGGCATAGGTGTGCAGCGGCCGTGAGATAGACAGGAGAGAATGACAAACATTTACCCAAGAGAAATAGTGGCAGACGTGGGACGTGTTGCAGAAATGTCTGCACGACAGATGACCGGCCTCTGAAATTTAGGGGTTTTGGCTGAAAGTTTTAAGAGACACTACCTTTCCCAAGGAAGAAATCAGCCTCCTTCAATTTCCCATCCTGCTCTGGGGACAAAAATCTGGAACTCTGCTAAGGCTTATGGTGTCTCCAGGGGATATTTTACAAAACATTAGCGACACTAATGGTTTTCATTATTTAATGATTTCTAACAGCCTGCATCTGAATGAAAACTAGAGCAAAGTTTACAAAGTTGTAAGTATTAACAACTCACACTCTATATAATGGGCCTGACCTCAATCATTTGCATATTCCCTTTGGCCTTTTCTGAGAAAGACATTTGATAATTAAAAGACAGGGACTCAAAAACTTAAGCTTCCTTCATAAGGTGTATTGTTTTGAACAATCCGCTACTCTGGGCCTTAACTTTCCGTACCTGCAAAATAAGTGATGGGTCAGATAAATTTTGATGTCCCACCTGACCTTAGTATTCAATTGCAAAGGCTTTTTTTTTTTCTCTGTAGAGTATTTTGCACCCTCTGTTAAAGGAAGAGCATAGGGGTTTATAAAGTTACCACAACAACTCTCTGCCTCTAGGTAAGTAAATATTTGTCTTCACAAACCTTTGTAAAGGGGGAAGGAGTTGGCATATTTCAACCCTCTGGCCAAATCCAGCCAGTTATCTGAACACAGAGCCCTTTGGTTGGCTTATAGTCTATGGCTGCCTTCAGGCTACGCTGGCATCGTTGAGAATTTGCACCAACACCACCTGGCATGCAAAGCCTAAAATATTCACTAGCTAGCCTTTTCCAGAAAGAGTCAGCCAACCCCTGGTCTAGAAGATCTCTGAACTGCTAAGGACCTTCTTGGCCCCTGGGAGTGGTGGGGACCTAGGTAGGTACCCAGGTGCAGGAAATGTACACACGTAGCCAAAGGCCCACGTCCCTCTTGGGCACTTCTCATCCTGCTCTCTTTTCATTGGTGGAACCCCAAATCCCCAAACGGAGCAAAACCCAATATCCAGATTCTTCAGATTAAAAGACACGCTTTCATGAGAAACATAGCTATTTGATGCCAAATGGTTGTTTTCTTTGTTTTAAAAAAAAATGCTCTAAATTCTCCTTCCTTTGTACATTTTAACTAGTCTCTGACCAGCACTCAAACTGTTTGGTTGGTCACTGACGTTCTAGAGGATCCGATTAAAGCTGTGGATCTTCCCCAGGAAAATGGGCTTGGGTAATTCACACAACATTTTACACCCAATTTTCTGGGAGGGGAATGGTTCACATTAGTCTAAGACTTCAGAACACATGGCCACAACAGCTTCTAAATGTGATCATTTGTATAATATTCTAAAGGTCAATATTACTATATAGGATTGAAGGCTGATGTGATATCGCAGAAAGAATATCAGACGAGGAGCCCAAAAAACACTTTTATGCATTGTCTCTGCTACTAAGGAGACAGGACAGGCCACTGAGATGCTCTTTGCTTTGGATTCCTCGTTTAGTAAACAGTGAAAACAATAGTGGCCCTGTCTACTCCACAGTCTGTGATAAGAATCCAATGAAGTCATCGTAAGAACATTTTATAAACCACGCAACTCTTCCTATTTGAGTGGTGAGGGCTGTTGCCAACCCATTTCACAGGAGGGGACAAAGAATCACAGACACTCTGTATTCACAGCGTGGTCTTCGGAAAAGCAGCAAGAGCATCACCTGAAAGCTGGCGAGAAATGCAGATTCTCAGGCCCTCTTTAGACAGAGTGAGACAGATTCTGCGTGTTGACAGGAGGGCCAGGTGATTTGCGCACGTGTTCAGACTTGGGGAATGTTGCCAGAGAGAGATCTCTCTGCAAAGTACAAACCACTTCATAAGGCTGATCTCCTTCAGGTAAGGAAACAGGCTCACAGATTTTACAGGACATGCTGAGATTCTGCACAAATCAAGTTGCAAAAGAGACAGGAGATGTTAGCTTTTAGAAATGTTTTCAAAATGATTCTGAATCACTTTGGTGTACACCTGAAACTAGCACAACACTATTAATCAGCTATACTTCAAAATAGAATACAAATTGAACAAATAATAATTCTGTGCTCATGGAGCTCACTGCCTAGAGAAAGAGACATATCATAAAACAAACACAACATCCTGTGGGAAGCTTAGAAACAGCTTGAAGATGCTGAAATCCACAAAGAGTTGCCATCTACTATTATGAGGTCATGGAACCATTGTCAGGGCAAGCTGTAGATTTCTAGATCTTCTTTTTATCTGCAAAATTGTCATATGGGAAGTGGCATATCTATTTCTCTGTAATCCCTCATGGAGCTGGAGTAAAAGCAGGAGGAAAATCATGTAGGCTTTACAGTCTACTCCTCCACCGCATGGAAGAAGATGTGAAGAGAGGAAGAAATGGGTGGGGGTTAGACCATTGGGAACTTTTGGACATTCCTGAGGGTTTCTGGTTTCTGGGTTCTGAGCCATCTATCACCTTGAGAGCTGGGGGTGCCAGGCTACCACTCAGAGGACCGAAAACAGAGAGCAGATTGAGAGGTTTCAGCTCAAGTGTAAAGGCAAGACGACTTCTAGGCTGTCCAGCTGTCCAGCTCAGACCACCAAGTGGAGGGAGCAACCAGGATTCAGAGCAGAAGCCTTACAAATCGGGTGAAAGCATTTTCCTTATCTTTTATCTCTCAGAACCCTGAGAATGGTAGATGGGAATGGAGGGGAGAATGACCCAAATTGAATGATAACATTTAAAGAAAAATAATCTTTGAAGCTGCAGCTGCAGCTCACTTTGGGCGTGTAATAGAAAAGGCAAAAGGTCTGGAGTAAAAGAAGCCTGGACTTGAGTCCCAGGTCTGCCCCTTACCACTACTGTGTGATCTCATGTAGCACCGGCAACCTCTCTGAGCTTTTCCGGAGACCGCGAATTAATGTCACATATCACATAATGTTATTATGACAACTACATGAAATGATGGTTATATAGTGTTGGCAAACTGTGAGTGCCCATCATATATCCATTCCCTCCTCTTCCTTTGTCACTAAGGTTCAGTTTGTTGGGCCAGTATCCAGCGTGTGTTGAGTATTGTATCCAACGATTCCTTTAGGACCCTTCATTAAAACAAAATGAAAACGTGTAAAATACATCAAGAATGGAACGCTTAAGTTGGAGTGTTCCAGCCCTGTTTGTCCTCAGCTCACCCTCCAGGTTTGGTTTTTTAACCACCGTATTAGCCTGCTCTAAGATCACCCAGTGTGAATGGAAGAGCCGTCAAAGTCTTTCACGTAAGTACGTCCACAGTTGCTGTAGGCCTCAGGCCCTCTGTAGGGCCTCCTGTAGGCCTCCTGTAGGCCTGTTGGCCCTCTTATAAAAGAGGAGCCTGGAAAATCTGTGCCTCCCTAAATTACAGCAGTGGCACGCTGTGGCCTCACCCTGGTGACAGATGGTTTTATGGGTGGTCTCTGCCAGACACTTGGCTGAGGGCGGAGCATGTGGTCATTAGCGTCTGTTCTACTCTGGTGGAGAAGTAGCTGTGTCACAAGGAAAGCTGGGTCTGAAGATAATTGACAGTGAGGGAGACAGTGCCCTCTTTTTTTTTTTATTTTATTTATTTTATTTATTTATTTATTTTTTGGCTGCGTTGGGTCTTCGTTGCTGCGCGCGGGCTTTTTCTCTAGTTGCGGCGAGCGGGGACTACTCTTTGTTGCGGTGCGCGGGCTTCTCATTGCGGTGGCTTCTCTTGTTGTGGAGCACGGGCTCTAGGCTCGTGGGCTCCAGTAGCTGTGGCGCACGGGCTTAGTTGCTCCACGGCACGTGGGATCTTCCTGGACCAGGGCTCGAACCCGTGTCCCCTGCATTGGCAGGCGGATTCTCAATCACTGCGCCACCAGGGAAGCCCCACAGTGCCCTCTTGATGTCACCCAGGAAAAAACAAAAAACAAGCTGAAAGAAATTAAAAAAAAAAATTCTTTCCCTTGGTTCTCCTGAAACAGGAAAGATAAGCCCAAATAATTTCATTATTTCTGTGAAAGAGAAAAGTCACGATGTCTCCTAGTGAGGGAAAAATAAAGCAGAGAACACGATATCCACAGGTGCTAACAGTCAGTGAATTGGGGGGAAAATTTTTGACTCTGGCTACTGGGCAAACATATTTAAAACAAGCACAACACAAAAAACGCTTCCCCATCTTTCACTTATTTAAATTATAGGCACTCAGATCTGGCGAAGGGACAACCATCAGACAGCATGCCAAAGGAAAGCCATGCTCAGTGGCAAAGAGAAAATAGCTTTTTAACAAAAACTAAAGACTATGACTATTAATATTTAAGAACTGGAATGCAAAAGCTGGTAGTTAGCTACAGAGACCAGTAGAAGTATTTAAGACATATATTTGAAAGATCTAGGAGTCTATGGTCATCTGCTCAAATAGAAGTTGATTTAGAGCAATAGCATCATAGCAAAGCCCAGACAGCACTTTCTATCTTCTCTTGGCATCTGGATGCAAAGACTGAGACCAGCAGTGTAGTTGTTGTTTTTAAATCAAGTCATGGTAGATTTCCCTAGTCCTCCTGAGCTTTCACAGAGTCAGAGTGTCCTGGAGAACTTCGCTTCTACCCGTCTTACTTTTCTATTGCTGGTGACGAAGGACCCACAAGCTAAGCAGCTTAAAAACAACACAAAGTCATTATCTCAGAGTTACATGGACAGGACCCCAGGAACAGGTTAGCTGGTTCCTCAGCTCAAGGCCTCCCTAGGCTGAAATCAACACATTTCCCCGGGCTCAGGATCCTCTTCCAAGCCCACTGGTTGTGGGCAGAATTCACTTCTCAGTCTGTACAATGAGGTCCCCGTTTTGTTGCTAGGTCTAGATCAGGGACCACTCTCAGCTCCTCCGGGTCATCCTCATGTCCCTGACACCTGGCCTCCTCCCCTCACTACACGGCCAGCAAGAGAGCATCTGCTACAGCAGCTTGAATTTTAGAATGGCTCACCTGATTAGGTCTGGCCCACCCAGGATAATCTCCCTTTGGTGAACTCAAAATTAAGTAATTAGGGACTTTAATTACGACTGTAAAATTCTTCACCTTTGCCACATAATGTAACCTAATCATGGGTGTTACCTCACCATATTCACAGGTTCTGTTACTGATATAGGAGATAGATAGGCCTTGGGTTAAGCTGCTGCAGCTGGTTTCATGCTGACCCTTTGAAATAAACTACCAATGGACGTGATGCACCCTGACTGGATGAAACACAAGGCAACCCACTGCAGCCTCCTCATTTTCGTGGTCGAGAGGATTTCCCAGTCCGACACTTGCACAGAAGGGGTCTCAGTTCGTCCTCTAGTAACCTCGGCCACATTGTAATATCATTGTAATACCATTAGCATTGTGGTTTTGACCCCCTCCCCCTGTTGTGGGTTTCACTTAGGTGCTCACAGGAAAGATTCAAAACAGAGCCTGGGAAATAAGGAATTGCAGATGACACGATCATAGGGAAGGGAAAAAGGGAGTCACCCTTATCTAAACCCCAGAAGATTAACCCCATATTAACAACCTAAGCTACCTCTATAAGGTGCAACTCACTCTACGAGTTCACCCATGTGCTCTCCCACAAGTACTGTGCTTCTAATAAATGCTGTGCCTGCTTTGCAATCTTGGTCTCTTTCTCAAATTCTTTCTTCAAAGAAGACAAGGACCAAGGTCCTTTCGCTCACTGAAAACATTACCATTCAAGGGGAGGGGATCTTACAAGGCATGCACACCAGAGGTTGGGGAACTTGGGGGCTCTCTTTGAATTCTGTGTGACACACTATTTTTTTGTTTATTTAGTAAAATTTTCATAACACAAAATTAACCATTTTAAAGTATACAATTCAGTGGAATTTAGCACATTCACAATGTTGTGCAACAATCACCTCTATCCAGTTCCGAAGTATTTTCATCACCCCAAAGGGAAACCCCACACCCCTTAAGCAGTCACTCCCCATTACCCACTCCCCTTGGTCCCTAGCAGCCACTCATCTGCTTTCTGTCTCCAAGGATTTACTTCTTCTGGATATTTTGTATAAATGGAATCATATGATATGTGATCTTTTGTGTCTGGCTTCTAACAGTTGATGGCTATTTGTATTGTTTCCACTAAAAACACAAATTGCTATGAATATTCTTGTACAAGTTGTTTGAACATCTTAATAACTCTTTTGAGTCTTACCTAGGAGTGGAATTTCTGGATCATACAGTAACTGTTAAATTATTTTCCACAGTGGCTATACCATTTTACATCCCTACCAGCAATATATGAGTGTTCCAATTTCATAATAACCTAACCAACACTTGTTATTTCAGATTCTTAAAAAATTAGTAGTAATAGTATACCATTCCAGGGGGTGTAAAATGGCATTTCACTGTGGTTTTGATTTGCATTTCCCTAATCTCAGTGATATTGATGTCTTTTCATGTACTTTTTAGCCATTTTTGTATCTTCTTTAGGGAAATGTCTAAAAAATAAGTCCATTGGCCATTTTTCATTTGAGTTGTTTGTATTTTTGAGTTGTAAGAGTTATTTATATATTCTGGATACTAGATCCTTATCAGATATATGATTTGCAGACATTTTCTCCCATTCTGTAGGTTGTCTTTCCACTATCTTGATAGTGCCCTTTGATGCATAAAATGTTTAATTTTTATAAAGTTAATTTTATAAAATGTATCTATTTATTTTTCTTTTGTTCCTTGTTCTTTTGGAGTCTTATCTAAGAATTCATTGCCAAATTCCATGAAGATTTACCCCTAAGTTTTCTACTAAAAGTTTAATATTTTCACTTAGGCCTCTGATCCATTTTAAGTTAGTTTTTATGTATGATGTAAGGTAGGTGTCCAATTCATTTTTTTTACATGTTCCATACCCATTTGTCCCAGAAATATTTGTTGAAGAGATTATTCTTTTCCAATAGAATGGCACAGTACTTTTGTTGAAAATCAGTTGATCAAAAAGTTATGGGTTTATGTCTAGATTCTCAATTCTAATCCACTTATCTATATGTCTATCCTCTTATCTGTGTCATACTGTTTTGGTTATTGTAGCTTTGTCATAAATTTTGAAATTGTGAAATGTGAATAGTCCAATTTTGTTTTTCTTTTTCAAGATTCTTTTGGTTATTCGAGTTGTCCTGCAATTACGTATGAATTTTAGGATCAGCTTGTCCACTTATGCAAAAATATCCATTGAGATTTTGATAGGGATTGTACCGAATCTGTAGATTGCTTCGGGTAAGTTTTGCCATCTTAACAATAAAGTCTTTCAATCCATGAACATGGGCTGTCTTTCCATTTGTTTAGGTCTTCTTTAGCTTTTATCAGCAATGTTTTGTAGTTTTCACTATATAAGTTAGGTACCTCTTTGGTTAAATTTACTCCTAAGTATTTTTTAATGCTATCATAAATGGAACTGTTTTTCTTAATTTCCTTTTTCAGATTATTCATTCATTACTAGTCTATAGAATACAATTGATTTTTGCACATTGATCCTGTATCCTACAAATTTGTGTAATTCATTTATTAACTCTGTTTGTTTTGTGGATTCTTTAGGATTTTCTATAAATAAGATCATGTCACCTACAAATAAAGATAGTTTTACTTCTGCATTTCCAATTTGTATGCCTTTTATTTCTTTTTCTTGCCTAATTGCTTTCTAGAACCTCCAATATTAGCATCCTTGTCTTATACCTGATCATAGGAGGACAGCTTTTTCTTTCACCACTGAATATACTATTAACTGTGGGTTTTTCATAAATGCCCTTTACCATATTGAGGAAGTTGGAGTCTGTCTTTAGTTTGAGTGTTTTGCTTTTGTTTTTAATCATGAAATGGTATTAGATTTTGCCAAATGATTTTCTGCATCAGTTGAGATGATCTTGTGTTTTTTCCCTCTCATTCGATTAATGTGCTGTATTCCATTGACTGATTTCATATGTTGAATTACCCTTGCATTGTTGGAATAAATCCCATGTGATCCTGATGTGTAGTACTCTTAGATTCAGCTTGCTAGCATTTTCTTGATGATTTTTGAATCAATATTAAAAATGGTTATTGGCTATAGATTTCTTCTGATGTCTTTATCTGGTTTTGGTATCAGGGTAATACTGGCCTCCTAGAGTGAGTTAGGAAGTGTTTCCCCTCCTCGATTTCCTGAAGAGTTTTAGTGTTAATTCATTTTTAAATGCTTGGTACAATTCACTAGTGAAACCATCTGGTTCTGTACTATTTTTGTTGAGAGCTTTTTTAAAAATTACCAATTCACTCTTTTTACCTTTTTATTTATCTATTTTTAATTATAAACTCCTAGCTAATGTGGTTGGAACTTAACTGAGGCACTGTTTCCTTTCTCTCTTTGGCCAAAACACTTGCATTACGAATCTACTGTGGCAAAGCCATCACTTTATTTAACAGGAAGGCCACATTGGAATGAAATGGGATCTAGCAGTTCATGCAGCTGCTGTGGCTTGGAGAGGGAGAACAGATCATTTGCCAGCTCAAAATTGGGAGCTACAGAAAACTGTTACTATTATTATCTTAGAGTTGTTGAAGCTTGAGTGATTTAGAAGATAAATCAACTGTAAGGAATTAATCTCTGTCTCATAAACACTAAAAGGAAAACAAACAATTAAGAAAATGTACCTCTCTCCATAAAGAGAAGGAAAATACTTTCTAACCTTGTGAGAGACTGGATAGCTTTCTCAACTAGGGCACAACTAGGCAGTCACAGGCTACAGAAATGTCTAATAGATACATTTCCTTAAAAAACAAAGAAATTGTGAATAAAAATCTAATTTATGGCTCATGAAATGATGTCTATTATCTAATACAGATTGCAATTCCAATATTGCCCAGAGTTTATACTTACAAAGGAGTCAGCATATATTAAATTTTTTTTTCCAAGAAGAGCAGAGTAAGAAAGACTTTGAGCTTCCATCATGGAGATGGACTCATTTCTTTGACAAATCCAATCATCATTTCCACAGGGAAATGGACTCACTCCTTTAGAAGGGACCTCCCATTATTGTTTCCAAATCTACTTGTTGTTTTCTTTGCCTAAGACCCCTGAAGTAGAGGGTTCTGAGCCCTTGCAAAAGCACAGAGTCAAAGCAACATTTATATAATAGATAACTTGAAATAAAATAATATAAAACATTTGAACCAGCATCTTGTCTTGCAGAAAAATAATTTTATTTGCAGAGAGTGGATCCATTCTGGTGGATAAAGTGTAGAAGGTACAACCTAAACTACACATCCATGGGTGACAGCAGGGCAGTTCACACAGACCACCTGCATCAGATGATGATTTTCCTACTCTGGGGGTAGAAACATACTCAATAAGAACATTGTCCTGGCAGTGCCATCCCGCCATCTGTGTGAACCCCAGGCAAGTCACTTAATCTCTGAGTCTTCCTTTCCTTCCCTCTAATATTAGGATAAAAATGCTCACCTGCCCATTGTACAGGTGAATAACATAATGTTCATGAAATGCTCTGAAAGCCCCATCCATAAGCAAAGTTTCCAAGGATTTGTATGCAAGTGATTGATTGAGAAGTGTTCCCCTAAGAAACAAGGAAGGGAGTCAGGGAAGCTGTACAGGGAAGAAGGGAAATTTAGGCAATGTTGATTCTGTAAGGAGCTTTGGAGTTTTGATTATGTCAGGGTTCCATTCACCACAAGGCAAGATGGCGGTAGGTCCTTGCTAAGGTCCCCACTATTGGCCATAAACCTCCAGCTTTCTGTGAGCAAAGCAGCTCTAGGCATCTAAGACCAGACCTCCAAAGAGAGTCACAGATACACGTGGCATCTTAGAAGCAAACTATCATCAAAAAATCTACAAACAGTAAATGCTGGAGAGGCTGTGAAGAAAAGGGATCTCTCCTACACTGTTGGTGGGAATGTAAATTGATACAACCATTATGGAGAACAGTATGGAGGTTCCTTAAAAAAACTAAAAGTGGAGTTTCCATACGATTCAGCAATCCCACTCCTGGGCATGTATCTGGAGAAAACCATAACTCAAAAAGATACATGCACCACAATGTTCATTGCAGCACTATTTACAATAGCCGAGACATGGAAGCAACCTAAATGTCCACTGACAGATGAACAGATAAAGAAGATATAGTATATATACACGATGGAATATTAGCCATAAAAAGAATGAAATAATGACACCTGCAGAAACACAAATGGACCTAGAGATTATCATCCTAAGTGAAGAAAGTCAGAGAAAGACAATATCATATGATACCCCGTATATGTGGAATCAAAATAAATGATACAAGTGAACCTATTTACAAAACAGAAATAGAGTCACAGATGTAGAAAACAAACTTATGGTTACCAAGGGGGCAAGGGGTGGAAGGGATAAATTGGGAGATTGGGATTGACATATACACACTACTATATACAAAATAAACAACAAGGACCTACTGTATAGCACAGGGAACTCTACTCAATATTCTGTAATGACCTATATGGGATAAGAATCTAAGAAAGAGGGGATATATGTATATGTGTAATTGATTCACTTTGCTGTACAGCAGAAACTAACACAACATTGTAAATCAACTATACTCCAATAAAAATTAATTTTTAAAAAACGCAAAAAAAAAAAAGCAAATCATCCAATGTGAGGGTGGAGGATGGGTGCTCCAAATAGTAAAACTGATCTGCCAAGAGTGTCCTATAACCATCTTCCTTAACATTTTCATTTCATTCCCAGACTTTCATGTTTTAACAGTCTTCTAGAAAATTATCTAGACAGCGTTTTTTTTGTTTTTTGTTTTTTCTGTAGATATAGTCACTGCTATTTAAAATCATATGCTTTAATAACTGTGTAAACCAGTTATGGTTTCAGAACTCAGCATAAAGCTTAAATATTCCATAACAAAATAGCTTTTCAAAATGTTTCCACTTTCAGCTTAATTTTACAGTAAGGAAAATCTATTTTTCTTTAGAACCATTTATCCCAAGAGTGTTGGAAGGCAAGCAAGTGGATGGGGAAAATGCTTTAACAGGTCCCTGTGGGATAATCAATCATCACTCATTTTGGAACTGCACTTAGCATCTGTGGCACTGTCATATGAGAATGAAAAATTCAGTATTCTTCAACCTCGATACGAATATTGTCAAGTTCCGTAGAATTTCATTTCAGGTTTAGACAATGAAGGAGATTTTGCTAGAAGTATCTCAGCTCATCAGAAACCAAACTTAAGGAATTTTATAAAGGTGTAAATTATTTCAGTTGAAAAACTAGCACTGTCACAGGGCAAATGAAACCTCCTGCACATTTTTTACCCACAGTGAAATGACTTGTATACAATTATGACTAAATTAAAATGTTTGACGTGACGGTTTTAGTAAACGGAATAAGATTTTTTATAACACATGCCTATTGTGCCCTATTACTGTCCTCCGTGAGTCTTGTATTTGTTTTCTTACATGAGGAAATGGAACTGCCATCTCAATTTGCAAAGGCTAAATAGGTCTCTATTTGCAAGTTGTAATTAAAATGAATACACATGTGGTGATGGCACATCACCACAGTGGAGAGGAAGGTTTTTAAGGAATTAATCAGGTGAAAAATTAAGTAAATCTATCACAAGGAAGTACTTAAATTTCTCCAGGGTGTGCAGAATGACTATGAAACAGAGATGATTCACAAGCAGAGGGAGTGATATTTCTTTTCCATGCATCAAGCCTTGCCCAGCATGTGAAAAGCGCACCTGTACAATCAGAAGACAAGAGTTTAAATCCCTCCTTCCCCTTCCGAGCTGTTCATCCCTGTACAATTCATTTTACTCTCTCTTGCCTTCAGATTCTCCTCACCTTGCTTAATTTAAACTGTTTCAATGTTTATTTACAACCATTTACTTAATTTTACAGATGAGGAAACTGAGGGTCAGAGACGTTGAGTAGTTTGTCCAAGATTGTAAATGATGAGGTGGGTCTTAGTTCAAAGAGATTCTATGTTATTGTTTCCACTGTCTTACCCTATTTACTTTCTATCACTTGATAATTAAAAGAATGTGGCTCAGAAAATCACTCTTAAGGATGAAAATTTAATAATTATCATAATTTCTTCTTCGAGAAATTAAAGTTCAAAACACAACAAGAGTCTCTAGAAGAGTCCAAATAGAGTGATGCCATTCACTATGGTAGCCACCAGTCACATGTGGCTATTTCAATGTAAAAAAATTCAAACTAAAAGAAAATGACAAATTCCTCACTTGCAAGAATCACCTTTCAAGTGCTCAAGAGCCACGTATGGCTCCTAGCTACCATATTGGAGAGCAGGAATAAAGAACATTTTCATCATCACAGAAATTTCCATTGGATATTGCTGGCTAGAGTCTAGATCCAAGACTTCCAACATTGTATTTTATAGTCACTAGCGTTTTATCTGTGTGTTTTTTTGGGTCTTACTCCTAGGCATGGTATTTTAGCTTACTTTTATGACAGTGCTCATCTTTAAGTATTTTGTCAGGTATATGGCGACACAGAAATCACACTGCAAAATAACAAATAAATCAAGTGGTTTGGAAACACAGACATTTTCTCTTATTATTTGAGTAGCCTGGAAGACTGTTGCTAATACTCAAACTCCAGGCAAGATGCAGCTTAGAGTCTTCTATACACAAGAAGTCAAGCAAATAATACACCAGATATTAAGACACTCAATAATTACTAAGCTTTCCCATCTTTTATTTGTTTATTTTTTATACAAAGGGGAAAATGTGTAGCCAAAGCAAGTGCCACTTTGGACAGAAGCAAAAATTTGAATCCTATCGACCCTGGGAGGTAGAGTAGAAAGACCACTCTGATGCTCATGAGGGTGACTCATGTCTCTAAGTGGGTTTAAACTTGCAAGCTGTTCAGAGGGAGACTCTAATCCCTAGTCTTTTGCTCCTTGAACCATCTCCTCCAATTTACATGAATTATGTGGGAAAGCAGTACCAGATGCAGATAACAGAAGAGCTGGTAGTCTGTTGAGTGGTGTTGAAAAATCAGGTGATTATCAAAATTAGATTAATTCAAATTAGATATATGTGTGTGTGCTAGTGTGTGTGCCCCTGCACACGTGCGTGCTCACAAGAGGGAGAGAAAGAGAAAGGCAAGATCGTGTGCTTGTATAAGTGACATGTACATTTATTGCCAATTTGGGCGTAAATGTGGGTGTTTAGGTATGGAATCTGGTCACTGGCAGTTTTCTCGGTGTGGACTCAAATATAAACCAGGCTCTGAAAGTTAGTACTGCTGATTCTCCATGATTCATGGTTATAGGTATGAAATCCACCAGTTAATAGCGTCCATTCAATCCAAGTCAAACAGCTGACTTGCGATTAGGAGAGATAACAAAAGGGCACCCTAAGATTCAGAGACTTGTCTCCGCCCATGTGACCTAGACACATGGCTCCCTTGGAGACCAATGCCGTCATTTATACAATGAATAAGCTGAGCAATCTTGGACCATCCCACCTCTGACATGTGGATTCCCCTCTGTCACAACTTTCCTCGGAGTTGCCAGGAGTATAGTAGTGCTGACAAGACTGGATTTGTCTTAATTCTCTCCCATCTATCAAATGGAGATGTTGGTGAGCAGTGAAATGGCCCATCGTGCAGATGTGGGGAAAGAACGGGCAGCTGCTCGGAGCACAGGATTTCATAAAAGATGAAAGACTTTTCCCTGGATAATTAGCATGTGGCTGAAATGCCTACTGTGTGTTGCTACTATTTACCTCCATAGACCGCAAGATGGGAATCTGGGAGAGGTCACTTTCAACACATTTTGGAAACCATAAAATATAATGTCTGTAAGTCCATAGCATTGAATAAACAGTCTTGCATATACCCTTGTTCGTATTTGCCAGGTGAAACTGATGTGTGTATTTGCTGAACAGCAAAGCTTGCTTATATGTCTGGTACTCAAGTAAGGCTTGCCTTCCGTCCTTCCTTTCTTCTTCCCTTCTGTTCCCTCCCTCCTTCCTTTTTTTCTTTTGTTTGTTACACCTATCTAGGCTCCTTTTGCATTTGGTACCTGAAAAGAGAATGCTACGACACAGGTGCCAGTAACACTCTTGCTGAAATGGATCCAACACCGTTTCATCAGGAGCGTTACTCACTTCCTTTTTAAAGTAAGAGCCGGATCACCCGCAACCCGCTCCAAGAATTCCAATTTACCAAAATCTGCTTCCTCCATTAAATATAATAGTACCACTTTACACTAGTTAATTAGGACTGGAAGAAATGATACAGAATAGAAGGAGTTGTTTTATGGTCGATTGAGGTCATAATAAAAATATACATGAAGCTAGCGCTATTTTTATACGAGAATAGAACCAAATGTCATTCCAGAATTTCTTCCTCTAAACCAAATATGCTTAATTTTTTATAGATTTTGTTGTCAGTGCAAAATCTGTGTCATTTCACAGTCATGAAATTTAATTTTCAAATCGACTCATAAAAATTTGTGTTTGTATCTCCCTCTATTAATGGCCTCCCAACCTTCCTAGTCAGAAAACTTACCTGAGGCTTGTTGTTAAAAATACAAACCCTGGAATTTCCCCTTGATCTGAAATAATCCTCTCAAGGAGAGAAACCTTAGCATCTGCATGTGCAGAACATCAGCAGTAATTTTCACAGTAAAAGCCAAGCTCGGAAACCATTCATTCACCTCCAGAATGGAAATTTCATTGCCCGTGTGTGATTTTTCTGAAATCAACGCCAACCTCCCTCCTATTTTCCTGATGTGAATCTAGCCCATTTCATAGTCCACACTATTGTGGAAAGCCAGAAGAAAGAATGAGGCAATAAAGGATTTAGAATAGTACAGTGCAATAAAAATATAATGCCAATCACATGTGTAATTTTCAATTTTGTATAAGTCACATTTTAAAAAGTAAAGATAGTTGAAATTAACTTTAATAGTATAGTTTATATAACTCAATATATCCAAAGGATTATCACTTTAATATGTAAATAATAGAAAAATTATTGAAATACTTTGCATTCCTTTTTCAAACAAAGTCTTACAAGTCTGATTTACACCTGGTGCATGTCTCTGTTTGGACGTGCCACTTTTTTAAGGGTGTGATCACTGTGTTCAGGGCAGATTTAGAATTTATTGGTTTATGGCATGATGACAGTAAACAGTAACTGAATTTGCCCCACCCATTTACCTTGAAAAAATTACAGCAATTTATGGGCATTCTAATGATGATTTGACTTGCCAAGATTAAAAGTAAAAAGAAAACCAGGAACAGGGAACAAAAATCACATGGCCTGGCTTTAGAGTTTCTTGTAGATAGTATTTCATTTTCATCACTTAAAAATTGATATTAAGTTAATAAATACAATAGGGAATATATTCTCATTCTTATTAGTAGGTGTTAGGTATTAATTCTTACCATGCCAATAACACATTATATTTTAAAAATATTTAAATAATTGTTTAGTATTAGTGGAATGGAATCTAGGGGAAAATGTTCCTTAGAATACTTCAGTTTCTTTTTTCTGCTATATTTTTAACAAAATAAGCTCTGTTTATATTTTTTCTTAAGCTTTTCAGAATGCCAACATCTGTGTTTCAGTGTCATCTCAATTTTTGACAAGGCCCCGCTTCTGAGGAAGGTTTGAGGAAAGTCTTTGAGATGCTCTCACAGTTCTTACAAAAGCTATTTACTCAATCCTCATATGTGATCCTGAAAATAAGGCCCAGATGAATTTCCCATAGTTATTTTATTAAAATAAAGAAAGAACACAGACTAAGTCAAACATCAGTACCTGGATTCCAAACTCAATCCATTTCCTTGGTAATATGTGGACACAAATTTGCTCCCTGAGGTAGGCAAAGGCATAATAAACACTATACGGTCACAGTTACCTTGTCTCTTACCCTACATTCAAAATCTGCATTATTTTGAGGATCTAAACTAAACTTACAGAAGAAAATGATTTCTTAGACATTTGTAATATGCCAAAAATTCAAATCTTATTTTAAGTCTAAACTTATGTATGGCCAAATGTGTTTCAACAGAGAATAGCTCAGCGTAGACTTTATTTTTACCCTTCCTCCGTGATACTACAATGAAATGATCAAGAGATAGGATGCCGGGGAAGACCTTCAAGATGGCAGAGGAGTAAGACGTGGAGATCACCTTCCTCCTCACAAATACATCAAAACTACATCTACATGTGGAACACCTCCTACAGAACACCTACTGAATGCTGGCAGAAGACCTCAGACTTTCCAAAAGTAAGAAAATCCCCACGTACCTGGGTAGGGCCAAAGAAAAAAGAAAGAAGAGAGACAAAAGAATAGGGACAGGACCTTCCCCTCTGGGAGGGAGCTGTGAAGGAGGAAAAGTTTCCACACACTAGGAAGCCCCTTCACTGGCGGGGACAGGGGGTGGGCAGGGGGAAGCTTTGGAGACACGGAAGAGAGCGCAGCAACAGGGGTGCAGAGGGCAAAGCGGAGAGATTCCCGCACAGAGGAGCCGTGCCGACCAGCACTCACCAGTCCCAGAGGCTTGTCTGCTCACCCTCTGGGTCGGTTCTGGGCTGGAAGCTGAGGCTCTGCCTTCGGAGGTCAGACCCCAGGGAGAGGACTGGGGTTGGCTGCGTGAGCACAGCCTGAAGGGGGCTAGTGTGCCACAGCTAGCTGGGAGGGAGTCCAGAAAAAAGTCTGGAACTGCCTAAGAGGCAAGAGACCATTGTTTCAGGGTGCACGAGGAGAGGGGATTCAGAGCACTGCCTAAACGAGCTCCAGAGACGGGCGCAAGCTGCAGCTATCAGCGCGGACCCCAGAAACAGGCATGAAACGCTAACGCCACCACTACTGCCACCAAGAATCCTGTAAGTAAGCGCAGGTCACTACCCACACCGCCCTGGAAGCCTGTGCAGCCCGCCACTGCCAGGGTCCCACAATCCAGGACAACTTCCCCGAGGGAACACACGGCGTGCCTCAGGCTGTTGCAACATCATGCTGGCCTGTGCCACCTCAGGCTTGCCCCACATTCCAATTATGACTACTGTACCCCTCCCTCTCCCAGGCCTGAGTAAGCAAGAGAGCCGTAATCAGCTGCTGCTTTAACCCCCTCCTATCTGGGAGGGGAACAGATTCCTGAGAGTGGCCTACGTGCAAAGCTGGGGCAAAAACCAAAGATGAACCCCAGGAGCTGTGAGAACAAAGAAGAGAAAGGGAAACTGCTCCATGCAGCCTCAGGAGCAGTAGATGAAATCCCCACAATCAACTTGAAAAATGCTGCATTTGAAGAATACCTCATTAGACAACAAATGTTCCCAAATTGAGGCGGTGGATGTTGGGAGCAATTGTAGACTTAGGATTTGCTTTCTGCATCTGATTGCTTTCTGGTTTTACATTCATCTTAGTTTAGTTTTTAGTGCTTGTTATCATTGGTGGATTTGTTTATTGGTTTGGCTGCTCTCTTCCTTTATTTATTTATATTTTTTATTTTTAAAATTTTTATTTTTATTTTATTTTTAAATTTTATTATTATTTTAAAATTTTTAAAATTATTATTATTTTTATTTTGTTTTTCCTTTTTTCTCCTTATGTGAGTGTGTATGTGTACGTTTCTCTGTGTAATCTTGTCTCTTTAGATTGGCTTTTACCATTTGTCCTAGGGTTCTGTCTGTTCATTTTTTGTTGTTGTTGTTGTTTGTTTGTTTTCTTTTTATTAGTGTGTGTGTGTATGTTTCTTTGTGTGATTTTGTCAGTTTAGTATTGCCATTACCATTTGCTTTGGGGTTCTATCTGGTTTTTTGTTTTTTTTTCCTTCCTTTTCTTCTAAACCATGTGGCTGGCTGGGTCTTGGTGCTCCAGCCGGGTGTTGGGCCTGAGCCTCCGAAGAGGGAGAGTCGAGTCCAGGACACTGGACCAAGAGAAACCTCTGGGCCCGACATAATATCAGTTGGAGAGAGCTCTCCGAGAGATCTCTGTCTCAACACTAAGACCCAACCCCACCCAACAGCAAGCAAGTTCCAGTGCTGGACGCCCCATGACAAACAACTACCAAGACAGGAACACAACCACACCCATTAGCAGAGAGGTTGTGTAAAGTCATACAAAGTTCACAGACACCCCAGAAAACACCACGGGATGCGGCCCTGCCCAGCAGAAAGAAAAAATCCAGCCTCACCCACCACAACACAAACACCAGTCCCCTACACCAGGAAGCCTACACAAGCCACTGAACCAACCTCACCCACTGAGGGCAGACACCAAAAAATAACAGGATCCTATGAAACATGCAGCCTGTGAAAAGGAGACCCCAACACAGTAAGTTAAACAAAATGAGAAGACAGAGAAATATGAAGCAGATGAAGGAGCAAGGTAAAAACCCACCAGACCAAAACAAATGAAGAGGAAAACAGGCAGTCTACCTGAAAAAGAATTCAGAGTAATAATAGTAAGATGATCCAAATCTCGGAAATAGAATGGAAAACATACAAGAAACGTTTAACAAGGACCTAGCAGAACTGAAGAGCAAATAAGCAATGACAAATAACACAATAAATGAAATTAAAAATACTCAGGAAGGATCAATAGCAGAATACCTGAGCAGAAGAATGGAAAAGTGAGCTGGGAAAATAAAATAGTGGAAATAACTGCCGCAGAGCAGAATAAAGAAAAAAGAATGAAAAGAATTTAGGACAGTCTCAGAGACCTTTGGGACAACATTAAACACACCAACATTCAAATTATAGGGGTCGCAATGAAGAAGAGAAAAAGAAAGGGTCAGAGAAAATATTTGAAGAGATTACAGTCAAAAACTTCCCTAACATGGGAAAGGAAATAGTCACTCAAGTCCAGGAAGCACAGGAGAGTCCCATACAGGATAAATTCAAGGAAACACATGCTAAGACACATATTAATCAATCTATCAAAAATTAAATAGAAGGAAAACATATTAAAAGCACCAAGGGAAAAGCAACAAATAACATTCAAGGGAATCCCCATAAGGTTAACAGCTGATAGTTCAGCAGAAACTCTGCAAGCCAGAAGGGAGTGGCAGGACATATTTAAAGTGATGAAAGGGGAAAACATACAACCAAGATTACTTTACCCAGCAAGGATCTCATTCAGATTTAATGGAGAAATTAAAACCTTTACAGACAAGCAAAAGTTAAGAGAATTCAGCACCACCAAACCAGCGTTACAACAAATGCTAAAGGAACTTCTCTAGGGAGGAAACACAAGAGAAGGAAAAGACCTACAAAAACAAACCCAAAACAATTAAGAAAATGGTAATAGGAATATACATATCGATAATTACCTTAAATGTGAATGGATTAAATGTTCCAACCAAAAGACACAGACTGGCTGAATGGATACAAAAACAAGACCCGTATATATGCTGTCTACAAAAGACTCACTTCAGACCTTCAGGGACACATACAGACTGAGAGTGAGGGGATGGAAAAAGATATTCCATGCAAATGGAAATCAAAAGAAAGCTGGAATAGCGATACTCATACCAGAAAAATAGATTATAAAATAAAGACTATTACAAGAGACAAAGAAGGACACTACATAATGATCAGGGATCAATCCAAGAAGAAGATATAATAATTGTAAATATTTATTCACCCAACATAGGAGTACCTCAGTACATAAGGCAAATGCTAACAGCCATAAAATGGGAAATCGACAGTAACACCATAATAGTAGAGGACTTTAACACCCCACTTTCACCAATGGACAGACCATCCAAAATGAAAATAAATAAGGAAACACAAGCTTTAAATGATACATTAAACAAGATGGACTTAATTGACATTTATAGGGCATTCCACCCAAAAACAACAGAATACACTTTCTCCTCAAGTGCTCATGGAACATTCTCCAGGATAGATCATATCTTGGGTCACAAATCAAGCCTGAGTAAACTTAAGAAAACTGAAATTGTATCAAGTAACTTTTCTGACCACAACACTATGAGATTAGATATCAATTACAAGAAAAAAACTGTAAAAAATACAAAACATTGAGGCTAAAAATATGCTACTAAATAATCAATAGATCACTGAAAAAATCAAAGAGGAAATCAAAAAATACCTAAATACAAATGACAAAGAAAACACGATGACCCAAAACCTATGGGATGCAGCAAAAACATTTCTAAGAGGGAAGTTTATAGCAATACAATCCTACCTCAAAAAACAAGAAAAATCTCGAATAAGCAACCTAACCTTACACCTAAAGCAATTAGAGAAAGAAGAAGAAAAAAAAACCCCAAAGTTAACTGAAGGAAAGAAATCATAAAGGTCAGGTCAGAAATAAATGAAAAAGAAATGAAGGAAACGATAGCAAAGATCAATAAAACTAAAAGCTGTTTCTTTGAGAAGAAAAACAAAATTGATAAACCATTAGCCAGACTCAACAAGAAAAAAAGGGAGAAGATTCAATTCAACAGAGTTAGAAATGAAAAAGGAGAAGTAGCAACTGACACTGCAGAAATACAAAGGATCAAGAGACTACTGAAGGCAACTATATGCCAATAAAATGGACAACTTGGAGGAAATGGACAAATTCTTAGAAAAGCACAACCTTCCGAGACTGAACCAGGAAGAAATAGGAAATATGAATAGACCAATCACAAGCACTGAAATTGAAACTGATTAAAAATCTTCCAACAAACAAAAGCCCAGGACCAGACAGCTTCACAGGTGAATTCTATCAAACATTTAGAGAAGAGCTAACCCTTTTACTTCTCAAACTCTTCCAAAACATAGCAGAGGGAGGAACACTCCAACTCCTTCTATGAGGCCACCATCACGCTGATATCAAACCAGAAAAGATGTCACAAAAATACAAAACTACAGGGCAATATCACTGATGAACATACATGCAAAAATCCTCAACGAAAGACCAGCAAACAGAATCCAACAGCACATTAAAAGGATCACACACCATGATCAAGTGGGGTTTATCCCAGGAATGCAAGGATTCTTCAATATATGCAAATCAATCAATATGATACACCATATTAACAAACTGAAAGATAAAAACCATATGATCATCTCAATAGATGCAGAAAAAGCTTTCTACAAAATTCAACACACATTTATGATAAAAACTCTCCAGAAAGTAGGCATAGAGGGAACTTACCTCAACATAATAAGGGCCATATATGACAAACCCACAGCCAACATTTTTCTCAGTAGTGAAAAACTGAAACCATTTCCTCTAAGATCAGGGACAAAACAAGGTTGCCCACTCTCACCACTATTATTCAACATAGTTTTGGAAGTTTTAGCCATGGCAATCAGAGAAGAAAAAGAAATAAAAGGAATCCAAATCGGAAAAGAAGAAGTAAAACTGTCACTATTTGCAGATAACATGATACAATACATAGAGAAGCCTAAAGATGTTACCAGAAGACTACTAGAGCTAATCAATGAATTTGGTAAAGTAGCTGGATACAAAATGAATGCACAGAAATCTCGTGCATTCCTATACACTAACAATGAAATATCTGAAAGAGAAATTAAGGAGACACTCCCATTCACCATTGCAACAAAAGGAATAAAATACCTAGGAATAAACCTACCTAAGGAGACAAAAGACCTGTATGCAGAAAACTATAAGACACTGATGAAAGAAATTAAAGACGATACAAACAGATGGAGAGATATACCATGTTCCTGGATTGGAAGAATCAACATTGTGAAAATGACTACACTACCCAATGCAATCTACAGATTCAATGCAATCCCTATTCAACTACCAATGGCATTTTTCACAGAACTAGAACAGAAAATTTTACAATTTGTATGGAAACACAAAAGACCCCGAATAGCCAAAGCATTCTTAAGAAAGAAAAACAGAGCTGGAGGAATCAGGCTCCTGGACTTCAGACTATACTACAAAGCTACAGTAATCAAGACAGTATGGTACTGGCACAAAAACAGAAATATAGATCAATGGAACAGGATAGAAAGCTCAGAGATAAACCCACACACATATGGTCATTTTATCTTTGATAAACGAGGCAAGAATATATAATGGAGAAAAGGCAGCCTCTTCAATAAGTGGTGCTGGGAAAATGGACAGCTACATGTAAAAGAATGAAATTAGAACACTTCCTAACATCATACATAATAATAAACTCAAAATGGATTAAAGACATAAATGTAAGGCCAGACACTATAAAGGCCTTAGAGGAAAACATAGGCAGAACACTCTATGACATAAATCACAGCAAGATCCTTTTTGACCCACCTCCTAGAGAAATGGAAATAAAAACAAAAATAAGCAAATGGGACCTAATGAAAGTTAAAAGCTTTTGCACAGCAAAGGACAACATAAACAAGATGAAAAGACAACCCTTAGAATGGGAGAAAATATTTGCCAGTGAGGCAACTGACAAAAGATTAATCATCAAAATATACAAGTAGCTCATGCAGCTCAATATCAAAAAAACAAACAACCCAATCCAAAACTGGGCAGAAGACCTAAATAGACATTTCTCCAAAGAAGATATACAGATTGCCAACAAACACATGAAAGGATGCTCAACATCACTAATCATTAGAGAAATGCAAATCAAAACCACAATGAGGTATTACCTCACACAGTTCAAAATGGCCATCATCAAAAAAATGTACAAACAATAAATGCTGGAGAGGGTGTGGAGAAAAGGGAACCCTCTTGTACTGTTGGTAGGAATGTAAATGGATACAGCCACTATGGAGAACAGTATGGAAGTTCCTTAAAAAACTAAAAATAGAACTACCATATGAGTCAGCAATCCCACTACTGGGCATATACCCTGAGAAAACCATAGTTCAAAAAGAGACATGTACCACAATGTTCATTGCAGCACTATTTACAATGGCCAGGACATGGAAGCAACCTAGTGTCCATCAACCGATGAATGGATAAAGAAGATGTGGCACATATATACAAAGGAATATTACTCAGCCATAAAAAGAAACGAAATTGAGTTATTTGTAGTGAGGTGGATGGACCTAGAGTCTGCCATTCAGAGTGAAGTATGTCAGAAAGAGAGAAACAAATACCGTATGCCAACACATATATATGGAATCTGAAAAAAAAACGTTCTGATGAACCTTGGAGAGGAATATAGATGCAGACATAGAGAATGGACTTGAGGACACGGGGAGGGGGAAGGGTGAGCTGGGACGAAGTAGAGAGAAACACCGGCATGTATACACTACCAAATGTAAAGTAGATAGCTAGTGGGAAGCAACTGCATAGCACAGGGAGAGCAGCTCAGTGCTTTGTGACCACCTAGAGGGGTGGGATAGGGAGGGTGGGAGGGAGATGCAAGGGGGAGGGAATGTGGGGATATATGTATACACGGAGCTGATTCACTTTGTTATACACAGAAACTAACACAACATTGTAAAGCAATTATACTCTAATAAAGATGTTTAAAAAAAAGTCTTAATTGTGTAACAGAAAAGAGGTTTTTAGCTAATTTTATGATGGTAATCCTTTTGAATATATTAACGCAGCTAATCAACAAACTGTACAGCATAATCTTATAGTTTATATGTCAATGATATCTCAATAAAGCCGAAGAAATTAAAAAAAAAAAAAGAGATAGGATGCCAAAAGTAGGATTAGGAAGAAAAGGAGAAAAAAAAATAATCTGCCAATCAAACGTTTCTATGCTTATTGCATAGTGGTAACATTTTCCTTTGTTGTTGTTGTTGTATGTATGGGTTGTTGCATACATGCTTTCTACTGTTTCTTATATGTATAAACTCACACACACACGAGCACACCTGTTGTAATAAGAAAAGACAGATACAGATCTCCTGAGGTCCTAACGTGAAAGAAATTCAAATATGTCGTTTTGAACACAGTGGCACGTTTTGGCTAAATTTCCTGTCTCTACCCCTCCAACCCCCTTTACAAACAGAAGCACAATTAAGTTGGGGTGTCAAATATTTCCCAGCCTACCTTGAAGTTAGGGCTGCCCCTGTGACACAGTGACAATCAATTAAATGTGAGCAGAAGTTTCTGGTTGGGGCATTTTTCTCTTTATAGTAGAAAAGATCTACTTAGTCTGTCCCTTTTTTCACTACCGTTCACGTTTCCTCGTTGCTGAGACTATTTAGTTGATGTCTGGAGATCAAGTAGCTCTTGATCTTCAGACCAAATGTCTGAGGAGGAAGGCTTGCCCTAAGGATGGTGAAGTACAAAGTCAGGGTAATCTGAGTGCCTATTGTCATCATGGGTTACAATCCCTGTACCAGCCTTCTTTCACCTAAAGCTGAAATCTGTCCATTTAATAACTTTTCCTGAAAATATGCGATAGTCTTGGAACACACGGAAGAACTCTTCTGAATATATTAGAAATATTATCATTTTTTCAGAAGGAACATGGAGCTCACTGATAATATTCTCTCCTCTTTATGACAGGCTGCCTCAAATAGCAAAAATAGGTCTTCTGGTTTCTTAAATTTTCTTGTCACTGGTATAGTTTTATGGACATTGGCTAGTGTCTTATTAACACAGGACGTGATGAAATTATGGGTAGAAATCCATGATTAGGAAGAAGTTTTGGAAGATTTGACCATGAGGATTAAAGCTATTAAGAGGGTCATCTTGGCTTTGCTAAGTCCTGAGTCAAGAATACCAGAAAGCAGTTCACTTTGACGCAGAATGTCTCCAAACACTGTCAGAAACTTCCAACGGTGTCCACAGACAGGAGCTGCATTGTGCTGATAAGAAGTAGAAAGTAATTTCTTACATATAATATACAAACTCTTTAAATTGATTTTTAAATCTTCTCTTTCCAAATTGTCTATTCCAGAGCTCATCCTGATATTCTCATTGCCTAGAAAGTCAATTGTGATAGCTAGTGCATGCCAAGCACACAATCCTGTCTTCCCTTGACTTCTTATAAGAAAACATAAGATTGCCCATCTGCTTCAGATGTAAAAGCTTTATCAGATGTTGGATTCCACGAGGAAGATGAAAGATGCTGTCAGTCATCAATTTTAATATACATTTTCTGAAGTGAGTTTTGCTACAACCTACTAGGTTTCCTTCCAAAAGAAACAATTCATATAGATAACTTTTACGAGTGAGGGAAAATATTTGTAGAAAACTAAATGTTTTAGAAATAAAAAGCAGGCAAATAATTAAGAAAATAAAGTCAACACATTAGGAAAATGTGAAAATTTCATAATTGATGAAAATATTATTTTATGTGTTAAATAAAATAGTATATGATATATGCAAAAATTATGTAATTTATGAAGATTTAGACATGACAAGGGTCAAAGATAAGGTGGTGAATGTATATTTTAATACATTTATTTTAATGTGACTAGATTAATATATATGTGAGCTATGTATTACATATGTTTGTATATATATATATACATATGTATGCATATATGTCATACATACATATGCAATCATGAGTATTAATCTTTTAAAAAATATGTATAGGATAACAAAATGCCAGAAACCATGAAAACCATGAGGGTATTTCCCAGGTAATTTAAATGATAAGGATAAAGGCAAGAACTCAAAGTTAGAGTATTTCTTAAGGAGCTTAGTTCTTTAACTTAGAAAAATAAAATGCTCATCCACACACTCTGCTTGCATGTGAAATAAAAGTGACATAGTGGGGCTTCCCTGCTGGCGCAGTGGTTGAGAATCTGCCTGCCAATGCGGGAGACACGTGTTCGAGCCCTGGTCTGGGAGGATCCCACATGCCGCGGAGCAACTGGGCCCGTGAGCCACAACTACTGAGCCTGCGCGTCTGGAGCCTGTGCTCTGCAACAAGAGAGGCCACGATAATGAGTGGCCCGCGCACCGCGATGAAGAGTGGCCCCCGCTCGCCGCAACTGGAGAAAGCCCTCGCACAGAAACGAAGACCCAACACAGCCATAAATAAATAAATAAATAAATAATTTTTAAAAAACAAAGCAAAGAAAAAGATTTAAAAGTAAATAAAGTCATCAGTCCTTTAAAAAAAAAAAGTGACATAGTATAAACAAGGAGTATTGGCATTATTTCAAATACATGAAAAAAAAACAAGTTGAGGATGCTTGAAGGATTGAATTAAATAGACAATACAGGCAAACTTGTAAAAAAAAAAAAAAAGAAGCCATCCCATTATAAACACCCTCTCTTTACAAATGGACCTGAGAGATAAAAACCTTTTGAATATACCTGCCCTACTTCAGGCAAACACCAGAAGCCAGGACTCCATACTCCCTGCTCTGCGCTGTGGCCTCCTAGAAGGTGGGCAGTTGTGCATTAACCATCCCCTTCCTGTGCTAGGTGACTGGCATCCATCGCGCTCTCCTCTGGGCATGGCAGTTGCAGAGACTGTGAGGAGAACCCCCATGCTGACCATCTTCGCCCTGCACTAATGTAAGCAAATACCTCCCCTCCCCTTTGTCAGAACTGGCTACACAGAAACTTGTCCTGTGGAGCACTGTCAACTATTCCTCTCCTGCCCTACACAAAGGACAGCAAGGGGACAAATCATCCAACTCTCCCAACTAGAGAGTGAGGGAAAGATGATGGAAAAGGATGATCTGGATGAAGCAAGGATTTCGATGAGTTGTGGGAAGTCCCAGGGCACACCCTGGAGCAGCTTCTGCATGAAACCAACCAGAATCAAAACAGCAAAAGCCATAAGAACTGAACACTGGTGTGAAATGCTGCCCAGGTCTCAGATTGGCCCCAGGTTAGCACACAAGTAGACAGGCTAGACTGAATAGTACTTCAAAGGCTTTAACAACAAAATTGCTATTTGAACCACAGCCCGCAAAGGCAGCCAGAACATGCATTCTAAACTTTAAGAGCTTGCCTGCACGCTCTAATAGACAACTTAAACAGAAAGCAGAGTCTCATAACCTAAAATGTCCAAGATACAATGCGAAATTGCTCATCATCTCTAGAACTAGGAAAATCTCAACTGCAGTGAGGAAAAATCATCGAAGGATGCCAAATACAATGATGACTCACATTCTGGAATGTGATGAAGACCTTAAAGCAGCTATCATAACATGCTCCAGCAAGCTATTATGAACACTCTTGGAGAAAAAAAAAGGAAAAATTAAAGTCTGAGCAAAGAAAAAGAAATTGAAATTCAGGAACTTTTCAAGAATAAGTAAAGAGCAAAAGAGGAGGTAAATATCTGGGTAAATATAACAGGTTGTTCTTATCCACTTTAGATTTAAAAATTACGTTTGATCATCGAAAGCAAAAATTATAACATTTTCTCTTTTTTTCATAATTTTATTATTTATTTAATTTTGGCTGCTTTGGGTCTCTGCTGCTGCACACGGGCTTTCTCTAGTTGCTGCGAGCAGGGGCCCCCCTTCGTTGTGGTGCATGGGCTTCTCATTGCGGTGGCTTCTCCTGTTGCAGAGCATGGGCTCTGATGCAGTTTTCACTGTGTGTACAAGTAATATTTAAGGCAATTTTGTTATAAAGGTGGGAGAGGAAGAGGGACCTCAAGACTGGTAAGGTTGTTACATTCACCTTGATGTGATAAATTATTGAAACAAGATCATAAGTTGTGATAACTTAGAAACATATGCAACCCTTAGAGCAACCACAAAAACCACTATGCGAAGATATATACTCGAAAACACTGAAGATAAATTAAGACTGAATACAAAAATATGAACAAGGAGGCAAGGAAGGAGAGAAGAACAAAAAAGCACAGAGGGAATAAACAGGAAACCAACATATAACCAGAATAGAGCTATAACTAAAAAGGAAATTAAATTCACAGTTAAAAAAACTTTCTGAAACAAAATATCTAGACACAGATGCATAGATTGTTTCACTGGAAAATTCTCCCAAACATTTCAGGAAGAAATAACTCCCATTTTACACAATCTCTTCCAGAAAATAGAAGAGAAGGGAACATTTCTCAATTCATTTTATGAGATCAGCATTCTCCTGATACCAAAGCTGACAAAGACAATACAAAAAAAAAAAAAAAAATACAGACCAATATCCTCCATGAATACTGACAGAAAAATCCTCAATGAAACATTAGCAAATTCAGCAATATATACAAAGAAAAATACACCATGAGCAAGTGGGATTTACTGCAGGAATGCAAGGCAAGTGCATTATTTAAAAATCAATCAATCTAAAGATGAAAACTACATAATTGTATCAACTGATGTGTATAAAGGATTTACTATTCATGATAAAAAGAAAGATGCTACCTCTTATTTTAAAAAGAGGTATGTGTGTGTATGCATATATATACATACGATACTCACACTCACATATTTATATTAAACAATGAAAATGTATAACAAAACTAAAGAAATTGTTTACCTATGGGGAAGGAATGGAAGACGATGGAGACAATAGAGATTGAAGCTGCATTCTCTGAATACCCCTTATTCTAAAATTTGGTTTTGGATCCATATAAATGTTTTACCTAATTATTAAACAAAATGAATCAAAGGAAACTAGCTGTATGTCAAGTTGGACACTTAACTACCCTGTTAAGATTTATCTGAGTGAATTTAAACAAAGGACTTTGAACATACATTCCTGGTGAATGTATTCAAAGGATAAAATAAATTATACGGATAATTTAAATGGTAATCATATTATTATATATGTTAGCATGAAATAAGTAATTATTCAAGGTCTTTAGTACCACATTTTCCATGTAGGAGAAAGGAGATGGAAAAGGGATACGAATGCAAATTCAGAGAAGTTAACACAAATAACCTGAAATCTTAAATTTGCATTGAAAATACTAGTATAAACTTATTTTATTTGATTTAGCAAAAATCCTGTTTCCTAACTCATACCATGAAAAATGACAAATACAGTAGTAATGAACACCCTAATCACTGAGATTGTGGTCTTAAAAAAAAAAAATGTCCTACAAAGAAGAACCAGGACTTCTTCAGAAAATTGCATATTCTCAGGACTGGGAGAGGAACTGTTCAAGATGGGACCAGAATATATTTTCATATGAGAAGCAAGAAAGCTATCAAAGACTATTAAGGTCTTTTCAAAAGAATCAAGAGTCAGTAAAAGGGATTCCCACTTCTTAGGAGGGGACAGTTTTAACAACAAAAAGGTGATGAAGGTAACTTATTGAATATATATAAAATACCTGAAAACAGGAGACCTCAATAAAAACAACAAAACATAACAGAACTCAAACATACTTACAGGTTGCTAATATATGGCACCAATTAATTATTCTGAAAACTCATAAAGGAAGAAAAGCATCTAGCATTTCTTCTGCCTTTGCTGTGTAAACTGTACCACAGGAAACAAACAACTGATAAGAAAAGGTACCTCTTAATCAAGACATTCCAGCTAATTAATGCAGAAAGAAAGAATTAGAATATCACCATTTTGCAAACTCTAATGAAATTACTTACCCAGGCAATGCTCAGTTGTTGCCAAATTATCTAGCAAAAGGTTGATTGATAAGCTGTATAATGAATGGATGAGGGTAAAAAAATCTAAACCCACTGATCAATTTTAACACCACAAAGAAAGAGATAATGAAACATGTCATACCTTCTGATAGAATGAAGTAGAAAGTACACAGAACCACCTACAAAATATTTTTACCAAAAAAAAAAAAAATTAATCCTGAACCTCATCAAGTCTGTAAGTATAATTACTAGTCTATAAGAAACACAGGGCACAGAGGAGCAATTTAAATGCCACCAACGGAAAGTAATCACTCAAATTGAGAACATGGAAAATTTTACAAAATAAACAATCTGGCTCCTTTAATTAAAAAAAAAAATAGAGAAAACTCTTATAGATAAAAGAGTCTTATCAACTAAATGCCATGTCAACTTTTTGTTTGTTTGTTTGTTTTTTGTTTTGTTTTGTTTTTTCTGTAGCTTCTTTTTATGAGCTTATTTATTTATTTATTTATTTATTTTTGGCTGTGTTGGGTCTTTGTTTCTGTGCGAGGGCTTTCTCTAGTTGTGGCGAGCCGGGGCCACTCTTCATCGCGGTGCGCAGGCCTCTTCACTATCGTGGCCTCTCTTGCTGCGGAGCACAGGCTCCAGATGCGCAGGCTCAGTAGTTGTGGCTCACGGGCCTAGTTGCTCCTTGACATGTGGGATCTTCCCAGACCAGGGCTCGAACCCGTGTCCCCTGCATTGGCAGGCAGATTCTCAACCACTGCGCCACCAGGGAAGCCCGCCATGTCAACTTTTGACCTTGTTTGAAATTTGATTTAAGTAATCAACTGTCAAAATATATTACTGGGACTATCGGAGGAAATTTGAACACTAACTGTATATTAGATGGTATTAAGGGATTATTTTTTATATTTAAGTGTGATCATGATAATGCATTATTTTTAAAATAAAGAGAAATTATCTCTTAGAGATATATTTTGAATTTTTTCTAGATTAAAAATGTAATACCTAGGATTTGCTTGAAACAATTCATTAGGGCATATGGGGTAGTGAGGATATGGGAGAAGGGTAACACTGAAATAAGACATATGGCCTCTATCAGGACATACACTGATATTGTGGGAGCTGGGTAATGAGCATTTGTTATACTATCTCTTCTTTTCTGTATATACATTTTAAGATCCTATATTAATAGAAAAAGAAATTTCAGGTTGAAGATGCCAGAAGGAAGGAGGGAGATTAAAGATGGAGTAACGGACAAAGAAATTGAGAACATGGGGATGAATCTAAATCAACATTACATTAAACAATGTAATGTAACAAATGTAACAAACAATTAATTAACAAACAATGTAATGTAACAATGTAACAAATCTACTTAATTTTTTCACATTGAAAATAAAACAGAACTGAACTGAAGTTATGGTACAGAACTGCATATAAGCTATTAGGAGGTGATGGATATTAATAAGTTCTAAGGGGCTTATGTTTCTGTGGAATGGAAAAATTTAAATTTATACATGGTTACAATAAATATGCTGTTAAATGTTTTTTCAAATAGCCACAAAAAAAGTAGAAAAAAAGAGCGAGAAAAAAGGCAAAAAGAGCAGAAAATAAAAGTAGAATAAATAAAAAGCACAAGATGAGATGTTAGAAATGAATTCAAATATGACAATAATCACAATCAATGTAAACAGACTAAACTCTAGAATTAAAAGACAAAGATTGTCAGACAAGATTGGAAATGAAATAGTTATATGCTTTTTAACAGAGACTCAAACCTAAGACAAAATAACACAAAAAGTCTAAAAGTAAAATAATGGGAAAATATATACCAGCCAAATACTAAATATAAAGAAAATCTGATGTTACATTAACATAAGAAAAATTATGCTACATGGAATAAAATTAATAGAGAGTTAAACGTACTATACAATTGCAGACAATTCCCCAGGAAGTAACAAATTATATAATATAAAATAGCATAAATTAAAAATTAGAGGCTGAGAGAAGATGGCGGAAGAGTAAGACGCGGAGATCACCTTCCTTCCCACAGATACAGTAGAAATACATCTACACGTGGAACTGCTCCTACAGAACACCCACTGAACGCTGACAGAAAATGTCAGACCTCCCAAAAGGCAAGAAACTACCCCCGTACTTGGGTAGGGCAAAAGAAAAAAGAAATAACAGAGACAAAAGAATAGGGACGGCACCTGCACCAGTGGGAGGGAGCTGTGAAGGAGGAAAGATTTCCACGCACTAGGAAGCCCCTTCGCGGGCAGAGACTGCGGGTGGCAGAGGGGGGAAGCTTCGGAGCCACGGAGGAGAGCGCAGCCACAGGGGTGTGGAGGGCAAAGCGGAGAGATTCCCGCACTTCCCGCATGGAGGCTCGGCGCTGACCAGCACTCACCAGCCTCAGAGGCTTGTCTGCTCAGCCGCCGGGGCGGGCGGGGCTGGGAGCTGAGGCTCGGGCTTTGGTTGGATCGCAGGGAGAGGACTGGGGTTGGCGGCGTGAACACAGCCTGAAGGGGTTAGTGCACCACAGCTAGCTGGGAGGGAGTCTGGGGAAAAAGTCTGCAGCTGCCGAAGAGGCAAGAGACTTTTTCTTCCCTGTTTCCTGGTGCGCGAGGAGAGGGGATTCAGAGCGCCGCCTAAACGAACTTCAGAGACGGGCGCGAGCCGCGGCTAACAGCGCGGATCCCATAGCAACAGGGGCGCAGAGGGAAAAACGGAGAGATTCCCGCACGGAGGCTCGGCGCCGAGCAGCGCTCACCAGCCCGAGAGGCTTGTCTGCTCACCCGCCGGGGCGGGCGGGGCTGGGAGCGGAGGCTCGGGCTTCGGTCGGATCGCAGGGAGAGGACTGGGGTTGGCGGCGTGAACACAGCCTGAAGGGGTTGGCGCACCACAGCTGGCTGGGAGGGAGACTGGGAAAAAGTCTGCAGCTGCCGAAGAGGCAAGAGACTTTTTCTTGCCTCTTTGTTTCGCGGCGGGCAGGGAGAGGGGATTCAGAGCGCCGCCTAGACGAACTCCAGAGACTGGCACGAGTCGCGGCTATCAGCGCGGACCCCAGAGACGGGCATGAGACGCTGGGGCTGCTGCTGCCGCCTCCAAAAATCCTGTGTGCGAGCACAGGTCACTCTCCACACCGCCCCTCCCGGGAGCCCGTGCAGCGCGCCACTGCCAGCGTCCCGTGGTCCAGGGACAACTTCCCCGGGAGAATGCACTGCGCACCTCAGGCTGGTGCAACGTCACGCCGGCCTCTGACGCCGCAGGCTCGCCCCGCCTCCTCCATACCCCTCCCTCCCCGCGGCCTGGGTGAGCCAGAGCCCCCGAAGCAGCTGCTCCTTTAACCCCGTCCTGTCTGGGCGGGGAACAGACGCCCTCAGGCGACCTACACGCAGAGGCGGGTCCAAATCCAAAGCTGATCCCCAGGAGCTGTGCGAACAGAGACTAGGAGGGGAAATCTCTCCCAGCAGCCTCAGAAGCAGCGGATTAAAACTCCACAAACAACTTGATGTGCCTGCATCTGTTGAATACCTGAATAGACAACGAATCATCCCAAATTCAGGAGGTGGACTTTGGGAGCAGGATATATTAATTTTTCCCCTTTTCCTTTTTTTTTGTGAGTGTATATGTATATGCTTCTGGGGGAGATTTTGTCTGTATAGCTTTGCTTCATAATAGCTTTATTTTACTTCACTATATTATAGCCTCTTTCTTTCTTTCTTTCTTTCTATTTTTTCTCCCTTTTACTCTGAGCTGTGTGGACGAAAGGCTCTTGGTGCTTCAGCCAGGCATCAGGGCCGTACCTCAGAGGTGGGAGAGCCAACTTCAGGACACTGGTCCACAAGAGACCTCCCAGCTCCACGTAATACCAAACGGCAAAAATCTCTCAGAGATCTCCATCTCAACATCAAGACCCAGCATCACTCAATGACCAGCAAGCTACAGTGCTGAACACCCTATGCCAAACAACTAGCAAGACAGGAACACAGCCCCATCCATTAGCAGAGAGGCTGCCTAAAATCATAATAAGGCCACAGACACCCCAAAATACACCACCAGACGTGGACGTGCCCACCAGAAAGACAAGATCCAGCCTCATCCACCAGAGCTCAGGCACTAGTTCCCTCCACCAGGAAGCCTACACAACCCACTGAACCAACCTTAGCCACTGGGGACAGATACCAAAAACAACGGGAACTACGAACCTGCAACCTGTGATAAGGAGACCCCAAACACAGTAAGATAAGCAAAATGAGATGACAGAAAAACACACAGCAGATGAAGGAGCAGGGTCAAAACACACCACACCTAACAAATGAAGAGGAAATAGGTAGTCTACCTGAAAAAGAATTCAGAATAATGATAGTAAGGATGATCCAAAATCTTGGAAATAGAATAGACAAAATGCAAGAAACATTTAACAAGGACGTAGAAGAACTAAAGGGGAACCAAGCAATGATGAAAAACACAATAAATGAAATTAAAAATACTCTAGATGGGATCAATAGCAGAATAACTGAGGCAGAAGAAAGGATAAGTGACCTGGAAGATAAAATGGTGGAAATAACTACTGCAGAGCAGGATAAAGAAAAAAGAATGAAAAGAACTGAGGACAGTCTCAGAGACCTCTGGGACAACATTAAACGCACCAACATTCGAATTATAGGGGTCCCAGAAGAAGAAGAGAAAAAGAAAGGGACTGAGAAAATATTTGAAGAGATTATAGTTGAAAACTTCCCTAATATGGGAAAGGAAATAGTTAATCAAGTCCTGGAAGCACAGAGAGTCCCATACAGGATAAACCCAAGGAGAAACACGCCAAGACACATATTAATCAAACTGTCAAAAATTAAATATAAGGAAAACATATTAAAGGCAGCAAGGGAAAAAAACAAATAACACACAAGGGAATCCCCATAAGGTTAACATCTGATCTTTCAGCAGAAACTCTGCAAGCCAGAAGGGAGTGGCAGGATATACTTAAAGTGATGAAGGAGAAGAACCTACAACCAAGATTACTCTACCCAGCAAGGATCTCATTCAGATGTGATGGAGAAATTAAAACCTTTACAGACAAGCAAAAGCTGAGAGAGTTCAGCACCACCAAACCAGCTTTACAACAAATGCTAAAGGAACTTCTCTAGGCAAGAAACACAAGAGAAGGAAAACACCTACAATAACAAACCCAAAACATTTAAGAAAATGGGAATAGGAACATACATATCGATAATTACCTTGAATGTAAATGGATTAAATGCTCCCACCAAAAGACACAGGCTGGCTGAATGGATACAAAAACAAGATCCATATATATGCTGTCTACAAGAGACCCACTTCAGACCTAGAGACACATACAGACTGAAAGTGAGGGGATGGAAAAAGATATTCCATGCAAATGGAAATCAAAAGAAAGCTGGAGTAGCAATTCTCCTATCAGACAAAATAGACTTTAAAATAAAGACTATTACAAGAGACAAAGAAGGACACTATATAATGATCAAGGGATCGATCCAAGAGGAAGGTATAACAATTGTAAATATTTATGCACCCAACATAGGAGCACCTCAATACATAAGGCAAATACTAACAGCCATAAAAGGGGAAATCGACAGCAACACAATCACAGTAGGGGACTTTAACACCCCACTTTCAACAATGGACAGATCATCCAAAATGAAAATAAATAAGGAAACACAAGCTTTAAATGATACATTAAACAAGATGGATTTAATTGATATTTATAGGACATTCCACCCAAAAACAACAGAATACACATTTTTCTCAAGTGCTCATGGAACATTCTCCAGGATAGATCATATCTTGGGTCACAAGTCAAGCCTTGGTAAATTTAAGAAAATTGAAATAGTATCAAGTATCTTTTCCGACCACAACGCTATGAGACTAGATATCAATTACAGGAAAAGATCTGTAAAAAATACAAACACATGGAGGCTACACAATACACTACTTAATAACGAAGTGATCACTGAAGAAATCAAAGGGGAAATCAAAAATACCTAGAAACAAATGACAATGGAGATACGACGACCCAAAACCTATGGGACGCAGCAAAAGCAGTGCTAAGAGGGAAGTTTATAGCAATACAAGCCTACCTCAAGAAACAGGAAACATCTCGAATAAACAACCTAACCTTGCACCTAAAGCAATTAGAGAAAGAAGAACAAAAAAACCCCAAAGCCAGCAGAAGGAAAGAAATTATAAAGATCAGGTCAGAAATAAATGAAAAAGAAATGAAGGAAACAATAGCAAAAATCAATGAAACTAAAAGCTGGTTCTTTGAGAAGATAAACAAAATTGATAAACCATTAGCCAGACTCATCAAGAGAAAAAGGGAGAAGACTCAAATCAATAGAATTAGAAATGAAAAAGGAGAAGTAACCACTGACACTGCAGAAATACAAAAGATAATGAGAGATTACTACAAGCAACTCTATGCCAATAAAATGGACAACCTGGAAGAAATGGACAGATTCTTAGAAATGCACAAACTGCCGAGATTGAACCAGGAAGAAATAGAAAATATAAACAGACCAATCACAAGCACTGAAATTGAAACTGTGATTAAAAACCTTCCAACAAACAAAAGCCCAGGACCAGATGGCTTCACAGGTGAATTCTATCAAACATTTAGAGAAGAGCTAACACCTATCCTTCTCAAACTCTTCCAAAATATTGCAGAGGGAGGAACACACCCAAACTCATTCTACGAGGCCACCATCACCCTGATACCAAAACCAGACAAAGATGTCACAAAGAAAGAAAACTACAGGCCAATATCACTGATGAACATAGATGCAAAAATCCTCAACAAAATACTAGCAAACAGAATCCAACAGCCCATTAAAAGGATCATACACCATGATCAAGTGGGGTTTATCCCAGGAATGCAAGGATTCTTCAATATACGCAAATCAATCAATGTGATACACCATATTAACAAATTGAAGGAGAAAAACCATATGATCATCTCAATAGATGCAGAGAAAGCTTTTGACAAAATTCAACACCCATTTATGATAAAAGCCCTGCAGAAAGTAGGCATAGAGGGAACTTTCCTCAACATAATAAAGGCCATATATGACAAACCCACAGCCAACATTGTCCTCAATGGTGAAAAACTGAAACCATTTCCACTAAGATCAGGAACAAGACAAGGTTGCCCACTCTCACCACTATTATTCAACATAGTTTTGGAAGTGTTAGCCACAGCAATCAGAGAAGACAAAGAAATAAAAGGAATCCAAATCGGAAAAGAAGAAGTAAAGCTGTCACTATTTGCAGATGACATGATACTATACATAGAGAATCCTAAAGATGCTACCAGAAAACTCCTAGAGCTAATCAATGAATTTGGTAAAGTAGCAGGATACAAAATTAATGCACAGAAATCTCTTGCATTTCTATACACTAATGACGAAAAATCTGAAAGTGAAATTAAGAAAACACTCCCGTTTACCATTGCAACAAAAAGAATAAAATATCTAGGAATAAACCTACCTAAGGAGACAAAAGACCTGTATGCAGAAAATTATAAGACACTGATGAAAGAAATTAAAGATGATACAAATAGATGGAGAGATATACCATGTTCCTGGATTGGAAGAATCAACATTGTGGAAATGACTCTACTACCCAAAGCAATCTACAGATTCAATGCAATCCCTATCAAACTACCACTGGCATTTTTCACAGAACTAGAACAAAAAATTTCACAATTTGTATGGAAACACAAAAGACCCCGAATAGCCAAAGCAATCTTGAGAACGAAAAATGGAGCTGGGGGAATCAGGCTCCCTGACTTCAGACTATATTACAAAGCTTCAGTAATCAAGACAGTTTGGTACTGGCACAAAAACAGAAATATAGATCAATGGAACAGGATAGAAAGCCCAGAGATAAACCCACACACATATGGTCACCTTATCTTTGATAAAGGAGGCAAGCATATACAGTGGAGAAAAGACAGCCTCTTCAATAAGTGGTGCTGGGAAAATTGGACAGGTACATGTAAAAGTATGAAATTAGAACACTCCCTGACACCATGCACAAAAATAAACTCAAAATGGATTAAAGACCTAAGTGTAAGGGCAGACACTATCAAACTCTTAGAGGAAAACATAGGCAGAACACTCTATGACATACATCACAGCAAGATTCTTTTTGACCCAGCTCCCAGAGAAATGGAAATAAGAACACAAATAAACAAATGGGACCTAATGAAACTTAAAAGCTTTTGCACAGCAAAGGAAACCATAAACAAGACCAAAAGACAACCATCAGAATGGGAGAAAATATTTGCAAATGAAGCAACTGACAAAGGATTAATCTCCAAGATTTACAAGCAGCTCATGCAGCTCAATAACAAAAAAACGAACAACCCAATCCAAAAATGGGCAGAAGACCTAAATAGACATTTCTCCAAAGAAGATATACAGATGGCCTACAGACACATGAAAGAATGCTCAACATCATTAATCATTAGAGAAATGCAAATCAAAACTACAATGAGATATCATCTCACACTGGTCAGAATGGCCATCATCAAAAAATCTAGAAACAATAAATGCTGGAGAGGGTGTGGAGGAAAGGGAACTCTCTTGCACTGTTGGTGGGAATGTAAATTGATACAGCCACTATGGAGAACAGTATGGAGGTTCCTTAAAAAACTACAAATAGAACTACCATACGACCCAGCAATCCCACTACTGGGCATATACCCTGAGAAAACCATAGGTCAAAAAGTGTCATGTACCACAATGTTCATTGCAGCTCTATTTACAATAGCCAGGACATGGAAGCAACCTAAATGTCCATCGACAGATGAATGGATAAAGAAGATGTGGCACATATATACAATGGAATATTACTCAGCCATAAAAAGAAATGAAATGGAGGTATTTGTAATGAGGTGGATGGAGTTAGAGTCTGTCATACAGAGTGAAGTAAGTCAGAAGGAGAAAAACAAATACAGTATGCTAACACATATATACGGAATCTAAGGGGAAAAAAAAAAGGCCATGAAGAACCTAGTGGCAAGATGGGAATAAAGACACAGACCTACTAGAGAATGGACTTGAGGATATGGGGAGGGGGTGGGGTGAGATGTGACAGGGTAAGAGAGTGTCATGGACATATATACACTACCAAATGTAAAATAGATAGCTAGTGGGAAGCAGCCGCATAGCACAGGGAGATCAGCTCTTTGCTTTGTGACCACCTAGAGGGGTGGGATGGGGAGGGTGGGAGGGAGGGAGATGCAAGAGGGAAGAGAAATGGGAACATATTGTATATGTATAACTGATTCACTTTGTTATAAAGCAGAAGCTAACACACCATTGTAAGGCAATTATACTTCAATAAAGATGTTTAAAAAAAAAAATAGAAATCAAAATTTGAAACAACTACAAGAAGAAACCAATGAATCACTGTACCACAGAGCTACGTTATATAAATATACCTTTTAGTAATAATAGATTAAGCATATAAAGAACAATTAAAAAATAGAACATACAAGTGACATATGTAACATGCTTTATCTAATGGACATATTTATAACACTTTAGTTCCAAACTGTAGAATATACATTCTTTCAAGGCATAGTACAAATGAACAGCATTGGGGATGACAAGAAAAAACTAAAAACCTCAATAAACTGACAATAATGAGATAAATTGAATCAATAATTTAAAATATTTCAGGGACTTCCCTGGTGGTCCAGTGGGTAAGACTCTGCACTCCCAATGTAGGAGGCCCAGGTTTGATCCCTGGTCAGGAAACTATATCCCGCATGCAACTAAGAGCCCACGTGCTGCAACTAAGACCCGGTGCAGCCAAAATAAATAAATAAAATAATAATAATAATTTAAAATATTTCAACAGGCACAGATGGTTTCTCAGAGATGTTTAACAAACTTCAATAAGTAGATAATTGTAATCTTATATAAATTTTACATTTACATAAGATTTTACAGGGAAAAAATTCTAAGTAACTTTATGAGACAAGGATAGTAAAAAGCAATTATATTACAGGACAGTCTTATTCATAAGCTTAGACGAAAAAATCTTCAACAAGGAATGAGTAAGTGAAATTCAGTAGGATACTTAAAAATGTAAACTATCATAAATGAGTTGGTTTTGTCTCAAAAGAGCAAGGTTAGTTCAAGTGAAAAATTCATATGTTCATCCTAATATTGAAAAATTATTAAGCATTTGACAATTTTTAAATAGGATGTCATGAAAAAAAATAACTTCAACCTACTAAAAGTTGAAGGAAACTCTTTCTACCAATAAAGGGTACTTAGAATTTTAAAAATCTACATCAAACATCATATTTAATAAAGAAGTGTAAAATTTATTCACTTTAAAATCAGAAATAAGATGAGAATGCTGATAAGACCAATCAAAAAGTTCCCAGAAGGTTTGAATGAGCATCTCAGAGAAGAAAAAAACAAAAACAAATTATAATCATGTGTGTGCCAAGATGTTGAACTTCATTGGTAATCAGGAAAATGCAAATTAAAATTACAAAGAGATGCCATTGCACACTCACCAGGTTGCCAAAAATTTAAAAGTTGGCTAAACAAAAGTGTTGGTGAATTGACAGTCATCCTCATAATTTGCTGGTGGGCATGTAAATTTGTACAACCGTTTTTCAAAACAATTTGTCATTACCTAGAAAATCTAAAGATGCGTGTATCCTATAACCCAGTGATTCTATTCCTAGGTATATCATCTACAGAAACTTGTGCAAAGGTACAAAGGATGACCTGTACAAGAATATTGACAGTGGCATTATTAACAGAGCAAACTCTGGAAACAAGCCAAAGGTATATCTCCAGTAAAATGGCTTAAAGAATTGCAGTGCACCTGTAGATCGTAAAAAGAGCAAGAACAGGAAGGAACTACAGTGACATACATCAACATGGGTGAATCTCAGAAACAACACTGAGGGAAAAAAGAAGTGATAGAAGAATGCTTCTGGAATCTTGCACATACAGAAAGATCAAAAGCAGGCAGGCAAAACTGCATAAAATATTGTTTAGAGATATGTGCATATGTTATAAAGATATAAGCAAAAGAAAGGAAATGAATCATTCAAAATTCAGGTGAGTATTTAGTTACCTGGAGAGAGGGCAAGAAGAGGAGTTCACAATCAAAAAGGGTAACACAAAAGACTTCAAAGATGTGATTTTCTACTTTTCAAGCTGCAAAGTGGATACACAGGTGTCCTTTTGATTGTCATACTTACACTGCATACATACATTATGTATATTTTGGGGCATTAATGTTATCTTGCATAAAAACCTTCAAAGACTGTATAATTAGAAAGTAGGTAGAATTTGAACATCATAGTATATGTAGCTGCTTATTCATACCAAATCTGATGTTATACAAATTGGTAACATATCATTTGGGGCAACTTTAGACTTAAATCACTGTAGCCCAATCTTCACCATATTTTTTTGGGTGATGGAAATTCTTATCTGTACCCTAAACATTGATGTATTCGACTGGCATTCATGACAAGTCCCACACCTATGTACCCCCACCTACACACTATGCGTGCCCCCAAAACCCACACACTATGTGTATATAGCATATAAACACATTTTGTTTTAATTCACTTCTCTTTTCCTCAGACATTATGGGCTGTCTCTGGGGATGCAGTCAAGCGTTGCTATGTTCAGATGAATTTTCTGGCCCAAGGAGATAATTTTGCACAGTCAATAGCAATATCCCAGAGGTGAACCAGAAAACTCAATGAGTGAAACAAAATTCAATGCCAATATCGAGCAGAAAAATCCTTAACCACAGAGGGTATGTTTTCTAAAGAACACACCAGTAAATGCAAATGGAGCACAGAATTCCAACATACAATCCAAGCAGATTGGGCCACATTATCACATAAGGTTGCAGATAAGAAAAAAATAATCATTCTGCCTCTGTAACTCCCAAGGGGTCCCTTCTGCTTAGGTTTAAAAAACTCAGTTTATGGTAATGGATTGCACAGACCTGTACATCAAACCTGAGGTGAACTTGTCACTTTATTGAGAAATCATTCAATTATTATACTATTTAATGATGCATGAAAGCAAAATGCAATTGTGAAGAAAAGCATTTTGGGTATAGACTGTGTGTTTTAGTCATGCAAAATGGTGCATTTCTGTCAGTACCCCGAACACAGCATGGCAATCTGTGTAAACCTAAAACTGAAAGGAGATGACAAAAGGTGACTAATTAAAACACAACTTCTTTCAAAATTCATTATATCACAGTACAGAACATCACCTGAGGCCTTGGGACTTCTGAGCAAAACAGCAAGGGCTCACCCCTCACGTGGTTTGAATTAACTTTATATTCCAAACAAAATATCTATGCCCTTGAGAATTTTTATTAAAAAGACTACACAGCAGTGGTGTTTTTTATAAAAAACCATACATTTGTCTAAATACATGAGTAAGAACACACACATATCTATGAAAATCATTGATACACAAAATCAAGATGAAACAAAAGTGTCTTCTTTAAGCCAAAGATCATACACACACCCATGTATGTGTATATATGCACATATACATACATTCATATACACATATGTCTATATATATGCTTCACCTTGTCCTATAGCTCTTGATCATTCATATATATATACATATATATATATAAAACAACATATAGTTATATATTACATCTGTATGACCATGTATATATATAGTTATGTAGTTATATGTATAGCCTCAATTGTCTTTTAAGAACTTGATACAGAATGGTAGTAAGACTGAGTAGAAACTAAAATGAAAGAAATGATTCCACTCGGTGGTGATGTAGATGCTCCAGTACGTGAAAAATATTAGCAATGGATGAAAATGGAACAGTTTAATATCTCAATAAATAATTTAGAGAATTTAAGGAAAAATCAGAAATTGTTCTAAAATTGCCAACTGAGACTTGGTGACTGTTTTTACACTATAAGAAAATGGCAGGGAAATGATTCTTCTGCACAATAATGCTGATTATAACTATAATATGATAATGTGGCATTTCAAACAAAATTACTTTCATTGACAAGCACTCCTATGCATAAGTGCTTTTTAGAAAATTAATATGTTCAGATTTTATGATAGTAACAGAGACTCCTATATCATTTAAATATTGATACAACTGTCTATTTGAGGTTTTTTTCACAGTTTGTAAGTATCAGTACCACCTAGGTCATACATAAAGACATTTTTTTCTTCTAATATTAACATCTTTTTCTCCTGCCAATATTTAATGAATGTATACATCAATGCAAACAAGGTAAACAACATGATTTTTTCCCTAAAGAATGTTCTAAAATGACAAGCATTTTTAAGTGGAATGTCAAAAGGAACTTGGGTGAAACTCCACAAGCTCCATGAAGCTTGCATCAAACTCCTGTATCCTTTCTTTTCTTACCTACAGCATGTATTGCCAGAACTAGTCTGCCACCTGAATACACACTACTTTGTATTCTTCTCGAACTACTTCTAGTATTTCTGGTTTGTCTCCCCATATCAGTCATATTGCTTTTATTAAACTACAATTGGCTAAACATTTCAGATTGTTTGCAAATAGCAAAAGGCATAGAGTTCAGTAATTCCAGGGTTGTCTCACTGGCTTACCCACCTCATGAAAGATCCAGACTCTTTATTTTCCCTCTGCACTCCTCAGTTCATTTGCACTGTCTATTCCCAGACCCCCCACCCAACTCCAAACTGCCACAAATGGCTGCAGCAACTCAAACACCAAATTTTTACATGGCAACACTTAAGAGCAGGACAGAGGAAAGGACAGTGAGAAAAGGAGAATAAGATCATCCTGTCCATCTCTCTCTCTCTAAAATCGCACAGGTTCATTTTTCCCATAAACTCACCAGCAGAATGTCCCTTATGTTACATGGACAAGAAGTAGGTCACATGGTCACTTCCAGGAGCAAAAGAAGCTGGGAAGATAAATATCTGGCCTCTGTAGTCTCTATCATGGAAAGCTGACTCTATCAATAAGAATTTGGAGAGGAGAGTGCCTGGTGAGTAAGTAAACAACAGTGTCTACTGCAATCCCAGACCTGATCGTGAGTCATCCAAAGACTTGGGCTAGGTGGGGCTTCCCTGGTGGCGCAGTGGTTGAGAATCTGCCGGCCAATGCAGGGGACATGGGTTCGAACCCTGGTCTGGGAAGAGCCCACATACCACGGAGTAACTAAGCCCATGCGCCACAACTACTGAGCCTATGCGTCTGGAGTCTGTGCTCCACAACAAGAGAGGCCGCGATAGTGAGAGGCCTGCGCACCGCAATGAAGAGTGGCCCCCACTTGCAGCAACTAGAGAAAGCCCTCGCACAGAAATGAAGACCCAACACAGCCAAAAATAAATATAAATAAATAAATAAATAAATAAATAGGTCACACTCATCTTTAAAAAAAAAAAAAGACTTGGGCTAGGTAATGTATTACTTGTGTTTCCAGCAGAGTGTCCAGTTCAGTGCTGGTAACTTAACATCATTGGTAAAATTCCCCGAGGTGGTGCGAGTCAGAAGAAATAGTTGATAAGGCACACAGAAAGCCGTAGTAATTATTGGTTTCTAAACAGTGGTAGGGGGTGGGGAGAGAGGTCCAGACAGTATTTCACTTGGAAGTTCTTCCCTTTCTTCAGAAAGTGTGGGTGGCCTAGGAAACTTCTGTCAGTGTTCAAACAGCCAGAAAAACAAGCAAGGTTGGGGGTTCTACACAACTTTTGCAGAACATGAACTATATGGAAGGGGGGGATGCACTCCTTAAGTTTCAGAATTTTACAAATAGGTGATTTCCTGCAGTAATGAAGACTCTGTTGATCATTAAACGACTGCAGAAAGAAAACTAGAGAATACTCTGCAATTAGTATAAACAGAGAAAAAAATGGGAGGATTGTTAAAGAATCGGGAAACTGACAGAAACTCTCCTGCAGGACAAGGGTGTAGGTGGTCGCAAGGTCCTCTTCTGGATGTACCTGATGAAACAGTGACCAGTGGGGGCTTCAAATCAAAGAGTCTGAGCACAGAGCTTTGCACTGCCACGTGCTCGACTGTACAGCTTTTATCAGCTCCATCGCTCTGTGCCCCTGTTTGCTGTCTCTAAAGTGGGGATTCCAATAACACTCCTCTCATATGGTTATTGTGAAGACAACATTAAGTAACACATGTAACATCCCTTGAACATGGACACACAGTAGGTACTCAATTCTTGTTAACTTCTATTACCACCATTGATACTCTTAAGCCACACCTGACTCAAGGATGGGCAGTCCTTCAGGAAAAGATTTGCAATCAATACCACACCCTCAAAAAAAAAAAAATACCACATCCTCCCTGAATATTGCTTATTTTATAGTAACGCATCTTTAAATCAGCTGTGCAAACTATGCACAAACCATACACACGTATATTACACCTATATATGAGTATGTATGTGTATATAAATATATTTAATTGGATCATTTTCAGCCTTTTAGAGGCTTCAGAGTCTTGACTTACAAGGATTCTTTCACATATTTTTAAGAGATCAACTAGGCACTTGTGGGCGAGCAGCACCACTTATATGATAGGTTTGAGTTTACTCATGTCTCAAGATGCCACATGCTATACCAGATCAGTAAAATCACTTGTTGAACTAAATTCACATACTAAATAGTTTATATTTCATCCAGATTTCATATAGGAAGGAGACCCGTGATTAAACCCGCAGCCTCTTTATATTACTATACTTGTAGTGCCCCTATTTTGAAGCATTACACGTACTCTTGGAATGCAGAAGGAGGACAGATTACAAAAAAAGATTAATTCTCCCAGGAGTTACAACTCTAGAAAAGAAGTCTTCGAAATGTGCATGGCATTTGACTCTTCATTCAAATGCAATTTCTGATCCTTTTGAAGTTTGCCTTTCACTAGTTAAATATATAGTGCAGGAAGAAACACACTGAATTTGTAGTCTGTGTTTCTCTAATATTCAAAGAACGTTGGTAAAGGGCTCAACATTAATCTTCAGCTTATTTACCTGGATAAATGCCATTATGAGTCAGCTGTATTGGATATTAAGAATAACTTGACTTACAGTTTATGCATTTTCTTCTGATTACATTTTTTCCTACCCTGTACTTACAACTAAGCCCATGGGAATATCATGTCAAGAAACTAATCAGAAACATAATGAACACTGTATATTTCACAAAGGGACAACTCCATGCATGCCAGTGTTGGTTATAAGTTCTAAAAATCAGAGCCATATTTCCTACACAGAATATTCCCTACACAGATATTCCCTTTAAGCCAGTATGTTCAACTGTGCTGAGAAGTTTGTATCCATATAGTCACATATATACATCCTGACATGCTAATCTCTGTGGGTCAGTTCCAAGGAAACAGTCAGACCAGTGTTCATAGACCTTGAAGTTGGCAGGGGTCATATTTTAAATGTCTCCTGAGTGATACAATCAACATATATTTTGCTATGTTTTGTTGCCCACCAAGAGAAATAACCAAAAGAAAAATGGCCCTCAGGCCCTGAAACAAGATGGTGGAGTAGAAGGATGTGATCTCACTCCCTCTTGTGAGAACACTAGAATCACAACTAACTGCTGGACAATTATCGACAGGAAGACACTGGAACTCACCAAAAAAAATACCCCACATCCAGAGACAAAGGAGAAGCCACAATGATACAGTAGGAGGGGCGCAAACACAATAAAATCAAATCCCATAACTGCTGGGTGGGTGACTCACAAACTGGAGAACACTTATACCACAGAAGTCCACCCACTGGAGTGAAGGTCCTGAGCCCCACGTCAGGCTTCCCAACCTGAGGGTCCGGCAACGGGAGGAGGAATTCCTAGAGAATGAGACTTTGAAGGCTAGCGGGATTTGATTGCAGAACTCTGACAGGACTGGGGGAAACAGAGACCCCACTCTTGGAGGGCACACACAAAGTAGTGTGCGCATCAGGACCCAGGGGAAGGAGCAGTGACCCCGGGGGAGACTGAACCAGACCTACCTGCTAGTGTTGGAGGGTCTCCTGCAGAGGCGGGGGGTGGCTGTGTCTCACAGTGAGGACAAGGACACTGGCAGCAGAAGCTCTGGGAAGTACTCCTTGGTATGAGCCCTCCCAGAGTCTACCATTAGCCCCATCAAAGAGCCCGGGTAGGCTCCAGTGTTGGGTCACCTCAGGCCAAACAACCAACAGGGAGGGAACCCAGCCCCACCCATCAGAAGACAAGCAGATTAAAGTTTTACTGAGCTCTGCCCACCAGAGCAACACCCGGCTCTACCCACCACCAGTCCCTCCCATCAGGAAACTTGCTCAAGCCTCTTGGATAGCATCATGCACCAAAGGGCAGACAGCAGAAGCAGAAACTACAATCCTGCAGCCTGTGGAACAAAAACCACATTCACAGAAAGATAGACAAGATGAAAAGGCATAGGGCTATGTACCAGATGAAGGAACAAGATAAAACCCCAGAATAACAGCTAAATGAAGTGGAGATAGGCAACCTTCCCGAAAAAGAATTCACAATAATGATAGTGAAGATGATCCAGGACCTCGGAAAAAGAATGGAGGCAAAGACTGAGAAGATGTAAGAAATGTTTAACAAAGACCTAGAAGAATTAAAGAACAAACAAACAGAGATGAACAATACAATAACTGAAATTAAAACTACACTAGAAGGAATCAATAGCAGAATAGCTGAGGCAGAAGAACGGATAAGTGACCTGGAATACAGAATGGTGGAATTCACTGCGGCGGAACAGACTAAAGAAAAAAGAATGAAAAGAAATGAAGACAGCCTAAGAGACCTCTGGGACAACGTTAAATGCAACAACATTCACATTATAGGGGTCCCGGAAGGAGAAGAGATAGAGAAAGGACCCGAGAAAATATTTGAAGAGATTATAGTTGAAAACTTCCCTAACATGGGAAAGGAAATAGCCACCCAAGTCCAGGAAGCACAGAGAGTCCCACACAGGATAAACCCAAGGAGAAACACTCCGAGACACATAGTAATCAAATTGGCAAAAATTAAAGACAAAGAAAAATTATTGAAAGCAGCAAGGGAAAAACGACAAATAACATACAAGGGAACTCCCAAAAGGATAACAGCTGATTTCTCAGAAGAAACTCTACAAGCCAGAAGGGAGTGGCATGATATACTTAAAGTGATGAAAGGGAAGAACCTACAACCAAGATTACTCTACCCGGCAAGGATCTCATTCAGATTCGATGGAGAAATCAAAAGCTTTACAGATAAGCAAAAGCTAAGAGAATTCAGCACCACCAAACCAGCTCTACAACAAATGCTAAAGGAACTTCTCTAAGTGGGGAACACAAGAGAAGAAAAGGACCTACAAAAACAAACCCAGAACAATTAAGAAAATGGTCATAGGAACATACATATCGATAATTACCTTAAACGTGAATGGATTAAATGCTCCAACCAAAAGACACCGGATGGCTGAATGGATACAAAAACAAGATCCATATATATGCTGTCTACCAGACCCACTGCAGACCGAGGGACACATACAGACTGAAAGTGAGGGGATAGAAAAAGATATTCCATGCAAATGGAAATCAAAAGAAAGCTGGAGTAGCAATACTCATATCAGATAAAATGACTTTAAAATAAAGAACATTACAAGAGACAAGGAAGGACACTACATAATGATCAAGGGATCAATCCAAGAAGAAGATATAACAATTATAAATATATATGCACCCAACATAGGAGCACCTCAATACATAAGGCAACTGCTAACAGCTATAAAAGAGGAAATCGACAGTAACACAATAATAGTGGGGGGCTTTAACATCTCACTTACACCAATGGACAGATCATCCAAAATGAAAATAAATAAGGAAACAGAAGCTATAAATGACACAATAGACCAGATAGATTTAATTGATATTTATAGGACATTCCATACAAAAACAGCAGATTACACATTCTTCTCAAGTGTGTACGGAACATTCTCCAGGATAGATCACATCTTGGGTCACAAATCAAGCCTCAGTAAATTTAAGAAAATTGAAATCATATCAAGCATCTTTTCTGATCACAATGCTATGAGATTAGAAATGAATTACAGGGAAAAAAACGTAAAAAACACAAACACATGGAGGCTAAACAATATGTTACTAAATAACCAAAAGATCACTGAAGAAATCAAAGAGGAAATCCAAAAATACCTAGAGAGAAATGACAATGAAAACACGACGATCCAAAACCTATGGGATGCAGCAAAAGCAGTTCTAAGAGGGAAGTTTATAGCTATACAAGTCTACCTCAAGAAACAAGAAAAATCTCAAATAAAAAATCTAAACTTACACCTAAAGGAACTAGAGAAAGAAGAACAAACAGAACCCAAAGTTAGCAGAAGGAATGAAATCATAATGATAAGAGCAGAAATAAATGAAATAGAAACAAAGAAACCAATAGCAAAGATCAATAAAACTAAAAGCTGGTTCTTTGAGAAGATAAACAAAATTGATAAACCATTAGCCAGACTCATCAAGAAAACGAGGGAGAGGATCCAAATCAATAAAATTAGAAATGAAAAAGGAGAAGTTACAACAGACATTGCAGAAATACAAAGTATCCTAAGAGACTACTACAAGCAACTCTATGCCAATAAAATGGACAACCTGGAAGAAATGGACAAATTCTTAGAAAGGTATAACCTTCCAAGACTGAACCAGGAAGAAATAGAAAATATGAACAGACCAATCACAGGTAATGAAATTGAAACTGTGATTAAAAATCTTCCAAAAAACAAAAGTCCAGGTCCAGATGGCTTCACAGGTGAATTCTCTCAAACATTTAGAGAAGAACTAACACCCATCCTTCTCAAACTCTTCCAAAAAATTGTGGAGGAGAGAACACTCTTAAACTCATTCTATTATGCCACCATCACCCTGATACCAAAACCAGACAAAGATACTACAAAAAAAGAAAGTACAGACCAATACCACTGATGAATATAGATGCAAAAATCCTCAATAAAATCCTAGCAAAGAGAATCCAACAACACATTAAAGGGATCATACACCATGATCAAGTGGGATTTATCCCAGGGATGCAAGGATTCTTCAATATATGCAAATCAATCAATGTGATACACCATATTAACAAATTGAAGAATAAAACCATATGATCATCTCAATAGATGCAGAAAAAGCTTTTGACAAAATTCAACACCCATTTATGATAAAAACTCTCCAGAAAGTGGGCGTAGAGCGAACCTACCTCAACATAATAAAGGCCATATATGACAAACCCACAGCAAACATCATTCTCAATTGAGAAAAACTGAAAGCATTTCCTCTAAGATCAGGAATGAGACAAGGATGTCCACTCTCAGCACTATTATTCAACATAGTTTTGGAAGTCCTAGCCATGGCAAGCAGAGAAGAAAAAGAAATAAAAGGAATACAAATTGGAAAAGAAAAAGTAAAACTGCCACTATTTGTAGAGGACATGATACTATACACAGAGAATCCTAAAGATGCCACCAGAAAACTCCTAGAGCTAATCAATGAATTTGATAATGTTGCAGGATACAAAATTAATGCACAGAAATCTCCTGCATTCCTATATACTAATGATGAAAAATCTGAAAGAGAAATTAAGGAAACACTTCCATTTACCATTGCAACAAAAAGAATAAAATACCTAGGAATAAACCTACCTAGGGAGACAAAAGACCTGTATTCAGAAAACTATAAGACACTGATGAAAAAAATTAAAGATGATACCAACAGATGGAGAGATATAGCATGTTCTTGGATTGGAAGAATCAATATTGTGAAAATGGCTATACTACCCAAAGCAATCTACAGATTCAATGCAATCCCTATCAAATTACCAATGGCATTTTTTACAGAACTAAAACAAAATATCTTAAAATTTGTATGGAGACACAAAAGACCCCGAATAGCCAAAGTAGTCTTGAGGGAAAAAAACGGAGCTGGAGGAATCAGACTCCCTGACTTCAGACTATACTACAAAGCTACAGTAATCAAGACAATATGGTACTGGCACAAAAACAGAAACATAGATCAACGGAACAAGATAGAAAGCCCAGAGATAAACCCATGCACCTATGGTTAACTAATCTATGACAAAGGAGGCAAGGATATACAATGGAGAAAAGACAGTCTCTTCAATAAGTGGTGCTGGGAAAACTGGACAGCTACATGTAAAAGAATGAAATTAGAACACTCCCTAGTACCATACACAAAAATAAACTCAAAATGGATTAGAGACCTAAATGTAAGACCGGACACTATAAAAGTCTTAGAGGAAAACATAGGAAGAACACTCTTTGACATAAATCACAGCAAGATCTTTTTTGATCCACCTCTTAGAGTAATGGAAATAAAAACAAAAATAAACAAATGGGACCTAATGAAACTTCAAAGCTTTCGCACAGCAAAGGAAATCATAAACAAGACGAAAAGACAACCCTCAGAATGGGAGAAAATATTTGCAAAGGAATCAACGGACAAAGGATTAATCTCCAAAATATATAAACAGTTCATGCAGCTCAATATTAAGAAAACAAACCACCCAATCCAAAAATGGGCAGAAGACCTAAATAGACATTTCTCCATAGAAGACATACAGATGGCCAAGAAGCACATGAAAAGCTGCTCAACATCACTAATTATTGGAGAAATGCAAATCAAAACTACAATGAGGTATCACCTCACACCAGTTAGAATGGGCATCATCAGAAAATCTACAAACAACAAATGCTGGAGAGGGTGTGGAGAAAAGGGAACCCTCTTGCACTGTTGGTGGGAATGTAAATTGATACAGCCACTATGGAGAACAGTATGGAGGTTCCTTAAAAAACCAAAAACAGAATTACCATATGATCCAGCAATCCCACTACTGGGCATATACCCAGAGAAAACCATAGTTCAAAAAGACACATGCACCCCAATGTTCATTGCAGCACTATTTACAATAGCCAGGTCATGGAAGCAACCTAAATGCCCATCGACAGATGAATGGATAAAGAAGGTGTGGTACATATATACAATGGAATATTACTCAGCCATGAAAAGGAACGAAATTAGGTCATTTGCTGAGATGTGGATGGATCGAGAGAGTGTCATACAGAGTGAAGTAAGTCAGAAAGAGAAAAACAAATATCGTATATTAATGCATATATGTGGAACCTAGAAAAATGGTACAGATGAACCGGTTTTCAGCACAGAAATTGAGACATAAATGTAGAGAACAAACGTATGGACACCAAGGGGGGAAAGGGGCGGGGTGCTGGTGGTGGTGGTGGTGTGATGAATTGGGCGATTGGGATTGGCATGTATACACTGATGTGTATAAAATTGATGACTAATAAGAACCTGCTGTATAAAAACATAAATAAAATAAAATTCCCCCCAAAAAAAGAAATAACCAAAAGAGAATGGGGAGGGCGGTGGTTATCGCTGTTTAATATAACTGGAACCTGTAACTACAGTCTTACTCATATAAAGTCTAAACCACTTTGGCATTCACATTTTCCCATAAGGAAAATTTGGCATGTAGTTTACCATTTGTTTGTTTTACAAATATTTATTGAGTATTTACTATGTATTAGACAGGTTATGACAGGATGGATTCAGCATGGAGCAAAGCAAACATGTGCATTAGTTTCACATTGCTGCCCTAACAAATAACCACTACAATACACACTTGTTATCTTACAGTTATGGAAGTCAGAAATCTGAAACTAGTTTCACTGGACTAAGTTCAAGGTACTCTCAAGGTGAGCTCTTTCTGCAGACAGGAGGGGAATATCATTTCCTTGCCTTTTGGGGCTTCCATGGGCCACCTGCATTCTTTAGCTCATTGCCTTTTTCTCCATTTGCAAAGCACATCACTCCAACCACTGTTCCTCTCCTTACAACTCCTTTTCCTGACTTTGACCCTTTTCCCTCCCTCTTGTGATTATACTGGGTCCACCTGGCTAATCCAGACAACTCTTCCCATCTCAAGGTCCTAACTTAATCATATCTTCAAAGACCCCTTTGCCATGTAAGGGAACATATTTATAGTTTCTGAGGAATAGGATGTAGACATCTTTGGGGGTGGGACATTATCCTGTCTCCCACACCAGGTACCTGCTCTAATGAAGCTTACATTCTAAGGGGAAGCCAATAAATGTGAAACCAAGTCAAGAAACTGCATAATTTCAGAATGAATATGTACTATGAAAAAATTTAAAAGGGCAGTAGGAGAGTAATTGGTATGGAAAAAATGGCTGTCTTACCTGAGATCTTCAGAGAAAGCCTCTGAGATAGGAGGCTTCAGGTCTAAATGATGAGAGGGAAAGAAAAGAGCTTTCCAGGTAGAAGGAACAGCAAGTGCAAAGGCCCAGAATTAGTAACAAGCTTGGGTGTTTTAGGACAGAAAAAGGACATTTTAGAGGCAAGAGACAGAGAGAAAGGATGTGCCCTGACCAGATAGGTCTCCGTAGGTCATAGTAAAAAGCTTGAATTTTATCCATAATAGAAGACAAAGCAAAGGAGAATTTTAATCAAGAGGAAGGCATGATATAGCTTATCCTTTGCTTAAAAGTGTCAAGCTGGTGGCAGTGAAAGACTGGTTAGGAGGAGAAGTTTCAGTAGCCCAGGTAGGATGCCATGGTGTCTTGGGGAAGATGCTGAGAAATTACTGAAATATATAGAATATCCTCTAAAAGATTTGCATTTAACCCTCTAATTACTCTAGAAAAATGCAATCTTCACATGCACCAAATTGCCACCGTGTCTACTTTGTACATACATAACAGGCATGAGTATTTGGGGATTGTTCGCTAGTTAATTGGGTCTGGCAGTTGATTTGATGGATATTTGTTTAACTGAGTTGACCAGCTGTTTGGCTGAATTGATTGGATTGATCTGTTGTTTTAGTAGTGTGGAGACAGCTGTCACCATCTCTGGGGTATCCTAGGTTCTACACTTATATTCCTTTGATATAAAGCCACTTGTAATCATCTTAGTTGATATTTTCTTGGCTACACTGGGAAATGCATCTACATATCATTTGTACTGATGGTCCTTTGATGTCAAATTGTTTCTGTAGCCCAAACTCTATTGGCTTAGCCAGTCTTACTCAGTGTTTGTTTGCCTTCCTTCTTCACTGCCCTGCCCCTGTCTGTCCAGGATGAGGTGGACTTCAGCCAACATCCTGCTCACAGCATCTTTATTAGCGGTTTTGGAATGTGCCTGTCAAATTTTAAGTAGGTGTTCCATGTTTGTGATTTCTTTTCCTTAGCAAATATTTGTGTCTGGAAATTTTGCTTGCAGTGTACAAAGAAACCTTGTACTCCTGGAGGGGGAAAAAAAAGCAAGTCCATCTTTGTTATTTCCTTGGGATAGACAGAAACCCTGAAATGTATCTGGAAGACAATATTCACGCAATTGATCTCATTTATTCCCCCAAGTTCATTTGGAGGAGGGGGTGTCAAAATTGGCATAAAAACTGATGAATAAAATATTGTCAAAAAAAAACTAGTATTTGGGTTTAAAGAGTAAAGTTTTATAAAACTAAAGGAGGCAGATTCCAGGAGCTCAGAATTTATGTACACAGGGAAGCTACAGCCTGGATCTAACCATGAAAGGAAATTTTTTTTGACATTTCTTTTCGAAACAAGTCAACACTGGAGGTTGTTTTTTGAGTCACAATTCAATAACTGGGAAAAAAATTTTTGCTTAAAAACATCCTCTCCTTTGCTACCTGGAATGCCCTTTCTCTTATGTTTTAGTATTTTCTTCAAAATTTAACTGTTCCAGGACTCTTCTCTGATTAACCTCACTTGTGGCAGGGAGGAGCGGAAATCACACCTCACAGGATACTATGGTACAAAAGAAAATATATACAAAGTCAGGTGGCAGAGACAGAGTAGGTACTCAAAAATATTACATATTTGTATTTTTTCAATATTGCTTCGGCCTTTTTATAGGTAATTTATTCACTGACAAATTGTTCTTGATGAATGAACCCTAGACTGGAAATAAGAAAACCTCAGCTTTGTTCCAAGCTAGTGGTAGTGTTTGAACATAAACCCAGACCTTCCTACCCTCAATTCAGAGGTCACCCATCCCATTTAGCTACTCATTTATTCAGAAAATATTTACTGAGATTCAATCTGGTTCAAATCAACCCGATTCAGTTCATAAACACAACCTCTGGGAACACAGACCTAAAAGAACTGTCCCGCTCAGTGTTTTAACCACTGCGAAGGAGGTTGCTTTTCCCTCTGTGGGATGTAAATGCACACCAGATTCCTCCCGCACAGGCCACAGTTCCAACACAGCAGTCAGACAACTGAATCCTATCAATTCTGGATTTTTATGGTGGGTTTTGCCATGAAGAATTCCAACTATCTTATCTTGGTAATATATTTAATATTGCATAACTTTGTGCTCATGCCAAAATAACCTACAGTTCGAAAATATCAAAAGAAGCTTATATGCACGTGTTTATGCTTAAACATCTTACGAGAAATGGGGTGAGAAATGTGTTTTTAAAATATAAACATTTTGACATTAAAATGCACTATCCCTTGAACTAGCACGGATATCATCTTTCCAGATTTACTTATAAAAACATTAAAAATCAATCCAATACATTTTCTAGACAGTATTGTTAAATAATTTATCTTTTGCTTATTTCAGCCTTGTTTTCTCCTTCGAGTTTATATATTTTTAATTTTTCTCTTTATTAAATTTTATAATGCTGCATGTTAATAAACCACACGTTCAATTCTTTTTCCTTCACGTCTACTTTTGTTTAGAAATGATTCAATAAAAATATGAAAAATAATTACAGCATTTTTCTTTAATGCAGCAAATCTTACAGCAAATCAATTCATCTCTATAATGTTGTCTGCCTTTTAGCATTTTCTATGTTAGACTCATTCACATGCTGTCAGGGTTTTATGATAAAAAATAAACATTGTTTTCAACCAATAATTTGAAAATCACTGGTGCTCGGTCCCTACTTCTGAGTAGAAATTATCTTCCATTTAACAGAGTGCCTAGCATTCTCATGGATCAGAAAAGCCATAACCTCTCATGCTCATAGAAACTTACCAAATGGGAAGCTGCTCTCCCTTTGCTAGCCCACTCTCCCGAGACTGAACTTAGAGCTGCCTGAGACAACGTCTGTATAATTGATCACATATATTCAAAGCTTCGTACTAATTCACCTTCACCCTCCTGGATCAGCCCAATGATAAAATGGGCTGAGCAGTCAGGTGGTGTGATCCTGAGCACTGAGGCCTTTAAATGGAAGCTCTCAGTGTCTCCCAAGTGTGGTCATCTGTCACTGGGTGTGAACTTGGACTAGACAACATTTCAGGTCCTTGCAAACTTGAAGATGATCTGATTCTATGAGTTCCCCCGCTCCCTTTTTATCTACTTCTGTTTCACAGCTGTTAACAGGGAGAAGATTCATGCAGCAGCTATTCTGTTATGTCTCTGACTTCACTTAAGGACATCCTTGTGGTCAAAACTTTTTTATGAGAATATCTGAATATCTTATAGAAAATAAACCTTACTTCCCCAGCTATTCTTTCACCCACAACTTATTTCCCATAGTAGGGCACATCCTACCAGTATCAGGACACTTTCTATTCCCATATGCTTAAGTATTTATCCATTTAACAAATGTTTACTGAGCACGTACTCTATCAAACATTGTGTTGTGTTGGATACTAGGAACTCAGCAGAGATCAAGAGAGACAGGAATCCTGTACCATCGAATTTTCTTTTAATCAGGTTTTTAGCCTGGTATGTTTAGTCAGCTGAAAGGTGGTCCCAAAGATATGCCCATATCCTAGTTTCTGGAACCTGTGATTATTATCTTATATGGCAAAAGAGTGAATATCACCTTACATGGGAAAAGGTGTCATTAAATTAAGGATCTTGGGAGGAGGAGTTTTTCCTGGATCATCCAGGTGAGTGCTAAATGCAGTCACCTGTATCCTTCTAATAGAAAAGAGAGGAAGTTCAACTCTATACATAGTGGAGAAAACAAGGTGAAGATGGAGCAGAGAGAGATGTGGCCACAAATCAAGGAATGTCAGCCACCACCAAAGCTGGAAAAGGCAAGGGATGGATTGTGCCGTCGAGCTTGCAGAGAGAGTGTGGCCCTGTAGATATCTTGATTTGGATATCTGGCCTCCGGAATGGTGGAAGAATACATTTCTGTTATTTTAAGCCCCTCAGTTTATAGTCATTTGTTACAACAGCTCCCCCTCACCCCACCAAATAGTATAGAAGTCAGGACTTAGGAACCAAAGACTTGGACACTCTGAGCTGTGCAACCTAGTAAATGGATGACTTCAGGCAAATCACTTCATCTCCCTGGCTCTAGGTGACTAATCTGTGAAATGGGAAAACACTGTCTACCTTCTATTTAATTGTTGGCTTAAAAGGTACTATGTGTTTGAGTCATAAGTCTAGACCATAATAAGCATGCAGTAATGGTACACATTTGAATATTATAGCCAGTAGTCTTTTTTCTTAGTTACGAGTTGGCCATTTTATTTGTTAGTCCTTTGCAGTCAGTACAGTATCCCCTTTCCTTCTTTATAAAACAATAATAATAGAGAAAAAAAATGTGAAGATTTGCCTCTGAGGCAAATACTTCAACACATTGATTGTTTTCACTTTTTTTTCCCATTTCCCTTCCAGGCATTATCCATATGCACTCTTTTTTTTTTTTAACAATTTTATGTCTTGTGTTCTTTTACACCATTACAAAATATTTCCATATGGGTTTAGTAATGATTACTTATAATGGCTACATAATATGTAATTGAGTTACCATAAAATTACCATGATTTACTTAGCCATGACTTTTTACCTCATATTTGTGAAGTTTTAAGAATTTTAATAATATTATATTGAACATGTGCAGCTTTCCCCCTTTTTTCCAACACTTTTATTGAGGTATAATTCAGATACCATTCAGTTCACCCATTTAAATATACAATTCAGTGTTTTTTAATAGATTTGCATAAATTGTAAGTTGACTATATGTCAGTTAAAAAAAAAAGAGTGATTACAATATTCCAAACCTGGAGAAGCTCTCCCCAATATTCCCCAAGGCTCACACCTGCTGTGCTCAGTAAGACCAAAATGCTTTGACTCACTCCTGCAAAGTGATGTCCTTTAGAACATGGTAAAGAGGAGCACTCCTTGCCACAATCATAGCATTTGTGGTACTCAAGGGCATTTGTGGGGAGCAGTCAAAAGCAACCCATCTGAGTAAGGCTCAAATATTAGCTGGTTTTCCCATCTGGAGGTCCAGTGTTAGGAGGAATAGCAGCTAATAATTTTTTAAAAAACACCCATGTTAAAACAACAAAGTTAAATTCTTACTCTTAACACACACTTTAGAAAAAATAATACCCATTGCTGAGAAGGTTACAGTGAAACTAGAATATCACATTATTGAAGGTAGCATCCATTCAACAACCCTTTGGGAAAAAAATTGAGCAATAGATATCAAGGGGCATGCTGTAAAAAGATTCTTATCCTTTGCCTTAATAATGTCTTTGGGATTCTTAGCTTAAAGGAATATTTCAAAGATAAAAGCTATACAACCCAACAATTCTCCTCCTAGGTAAATACACCCAGAGATATGAAAACCTATGTCCACACGGAAGCCTGTACATAAATGTTCACAGCAGCATTATTCATATATCCAAAAGGTTGAAACACGACAAATGCCATCAAATGATGAATAGAAAAACAAAATATGGTATATTTACACAATGGACTATTATTTGGTGATAAAAAGGAATGGATTTTGAATATGTGCTAACACATGGATGAACCTTGAGGACATTATGCAAGTGCAATCATCCAGACAAAAAAGGACAAATGCAGGATGTTCCACTTACATGAGGCACCTAGAGTAGTCTGATTCCTAGAGACAGAAAGTAGAATTGGGGCCAAGATGGGCTGGTTGGATGGGAAACGCGAGTTGTTGTTGAATGGGTACAGAGTTTCAGTTTGGGAAGATGAAAAAGTTCTGGAGATGGATGGTGGTGATGATTGCACAACATTTGAATGTACTTAATGCATTGAACTGTACACTTAAAAATGGCTAAAATGGTAAATTTTATGTTATGCATATTTCACAAAATTTTTAAATGGGACAAAACAATCCCAAAGACAGATTTTATGAGTCTATTTATATGAAATGTCCAGAATAGGCAAATGGGAAGTGATTGTTAATGAGTATGGAATGATGAAAATATTCTCAAATTGACTGTGGTCACGGTTGCACAACGTAGCCAGCAGTCACTTTTAAAAATATATAAAAGATATTTATTTTAGAGAAGTTCAATCGAAAATAAGAAAAAGTCATTTTAGTCGACAAATAACAAATGTTGGAGAGGGTGTGGAGAAAAGGGAACCCTCTTACACTGTTGGTAGGAATGTAAGTTGGTGCAGCCACTATGGAGAACAGTATGGAGGATCCTTAAAAAAATAAAAATGGAGTTACCATATGATCCAGCAATCCCACTCCTGGGCATATATCCAGACTAGACTATAATTCAGAAAGATACATGCACCACTATGTTCACAGCAGCACTATTCACAACAGCCAAAACATGGAAACAACATAAATGTCCATCGACAGATGAATGGATAAAGAAGATGTGGTACATATATATGATGGAATACTACTCAGCCATAAAAAGAATGAAATAATGCCATTTGCAGCAACATGGATGCAACTACAGATTATCATACTAAGTGAAGTAAGTCAGACAGAGAAAGACAAATACTATATGATATCAATTATATGTGGAATCTAAAATATGATACAAATGAACATATCTGTGAAACAGAAACAGAATCATGGACACAGAGAACAGATTGGTGGTTGCCAAGGAGGGGGAGGGATGGATTGGGGGGTTTGGGATTAGCAGATGCAAACTATTATATATAGAAAGGTCCTAGTGTACAGCACAGGGAACTATATTCAATATCCTGTGATAAACCATAATGGAAAAGAATATGAAAAAGAATGTATATATTATATATATATATATGTATAACTGAGTCATTTTGCTGTACAGCAGTAATTAACACAACACTGTAAATCAACTATACTTCATTCAAAAAAAAAGAAAAAGTCATTTTAGAATTACTTTAGTGGTGATAATAAAATTAATACACACAAAATCTTTTATCTATTTGTGATCTTTGTTAGTCATAACAACAGAATAAAAAGAAGCCAGTAAAGGAAAGGGGGATACAGTTCTTCTGTAACATCAATCTTATTGTATTTCATACACATATAGCTGCCTAAAGTGGATACTGCTGTTTCGTTACCGGACATCTATCCCCTTCTCTTTCTTTCTGAAGTAACCTAGTTATGTTCAAATAGGTACACAGCCCATGAGACTCAGAGCTGAATTCATCTCCTCCTCCTGAGCTTCAAGTCCAAGTACCAAAACTCCATCCCTTGCACAAAGGATTGGCTTGGAAATGGATTCATGTCACGATACGACCAATGGGACACAAAAGACCTGTTTGTTGAGGGCTTCTTAGAAAGTTCTTTTTTGTTTACCTGGGAAAGATAGTAGGAGAATTATCTTTCTTCTACTCAGTGTGAATAAGGAAGAATGCTACTTTTGCCATCCTATGGCATTTTAGGAGGAAGGTAGCACTTTGGACTACAGAATGGAGAGATGGTTGATGATTCCAGCACTGACCTTTTCATTCAGCCAACACTGAGCTCCACCCTACATTTACATTCCCAGCTAAGCAAGCCAATAAAAACGTCCATTTTTTAAAAGGCAATTTTGTATTATATTTTATGTTACTTTCATATATCCTGAGTGATAGACTTGGCCTAGGAAATGCTAAATAAATGGCCCTACATAAGTACACTCACAGAGAGTCATGGCTTTAAGTAAACATTCCTTTACTGCAATTTAGTTGTTATTTAAATTCAAATCTAATAAAGGTAGTGTCATATATGAGATCTGATGAGAAAACGATTCTCAACAGCTAAGAAGTAAAGATAAAATGTAGTGAAGGTATCTATAGCTTGCATATTTGTTTGGGTTTGGGGGAAAAGAAGCAAAAAGACATGTAGTTTTTTGTACTAAATAGATTCTATGTGACTATATAGCAAGTGGTTCTTGTTCCTTCATTGTAAAATTTTCTTTGAACAGTTTTCCCTTTAGAAAGTTGTTATAATAACGTGTTTCCTCCAAAACTCTCTAGTTGGATAATGTTCCCTGCTGAACGACTCCTAGCCCGCTCAGGAATGTGGTAAACACAATGTGATTTGGAGGGTGGATCAAAGCAAAATTATTTTTAAAAATACCTAAACCAATACTTATGTTCAGTAAGGTCAAATACATGAGAAATAAATATTAGCATATGGCCTAATAGGAAAAGCTAAAAAAAAAATCATGGGAAAAGAAGCATGCAGCCCAGAAGAGGGAAGGTTGTATATGTTACTTGGAAAGGTTCTTGGTAACCAGAAATTATACTTGAAACTATATTGTGATAAGGAGAAAAGACTTGCTTTCTCTTCTTCCACTCCTAGTAATGGTGTGTCATTTCCAGAAAACAATTAAAAATTCTTCCAATGATTGTTCCTAACAATGATTCCAATGATTGTTCCTAAAAATTCTTCCAATGGTTGTTCCAATGATCATTCTAACAATGATTGTTCCTCTAACCAAATGTGTCTTTCAGGATCTCTTTGGTATCCTGAGATTATATTCCATAATACCTCAGACTGTTGTAGAAGCAAAGTATATGAATGGATTCTGAATATGACTTTAAAATAATTCATGGGGTGGCTTGGGAGCACCTTTTTTTAAAAAAAGGTATTTATTTTATTTATTTATTTTTGGCTGCGTTGGGTCTTCATTGCTGCGTGCGGGCTTTCTCTAGTTGCGGCGAGCGGGGGCTACCCCTCGTTGCGGTGCGCGGGCTTCTCATTGTGGTGGCTTCTCTTGCTGCAGAGCACAGGCTCTAGGTGCCCGGGCTTCAGTAGTTGTGGCTTGTGGGCTCTAGAGCTCAGGCTCAGTAGTTGTAGTGCAAGGGCTTAGTTGCTCCGCGGCATGTGGGATCTTCCCAGACCAGGGCTCGAACTGGTGTCCCCTGCATTGGCAGGCGGATTCTTAACAATTGAGCCACCAGGGAAGCCCGGGAGCACCTTTTAAGTTAGGGTGGGAAGAAGGAGTTTGGAGCCTGGGAAGGCCAGGCAGGTAAGGAAAGATGTGTCTAGTCTTTTTATTTATATGTTTATTTATCTATTGTCAATGACACTGTCACAATAAGATCTTCTGAAGAACTTTTAATTGCTGATAATGGAAGCTAATAGGAAAGAAAAAGTTATTCTTTAGGGCTAATGTTGTTAGTTCTTTGCTATTCCAGCTCTTCAGAAAGAGCTCTGATCCATCAAAAAAAAAAAGGTATTTAGAAGAGGTACAAAGAGAGAAACATACAGAAGGCGTTTTTCAAGTCACTTCTTCAGTTTTTATCATCAGACGCTTACTCTGTGATTTACCCCCTCTTGTCCTCTCTCCTTGCTCTCATTTCTTCCCAACCAATTTTAGGACTTAAACACCTTTACACTTCTCCATATTAGATGAGCAAGCTGTGAGGATCTGAGGATGAGGTGGAGAAAGTCAGCCAGGTGCTTTTATTTACGGATTCACAAATACCGCCGTGGGATATAACGCATGACAGCAACCTACAGAGAAAATGCTCAAATCTGCATTCTAGACCAAGAGTTGACAACCTTTTCCTGTGAAGAGCCAGATAGAAAACCTTTTAGATTTTGCACACAACCTCCATCACATCTACTCAACTCTGCTGTTCTAGTGAACAAAGTAGCCTTAGACAATACATAAATGGAGGCACATTGCTTTATGGTCCCCATACAACTTTATTTATGGACACTGACATTTGAATTGCATATAATTTCCACATATTGTGAAATATTATGCTTCTTGTGACTTCGTGCTTCAACCATTTAAAAACTGTAAAAACCATTCTTAGCTCACAGGTATACAAAACATATCATGGACAGCCTTTGCCCCTGGGCCATGGTTTGCTGACCCTGTTCGGGATCCCCCGCTCTTAAATACCTTAGAATGGTGAAAACCAGGAAACATCACCCATCTTATTCTGGGATTCTTCCTTTTCCCACTTCTTGAGCCGATCACATCACCTTTGTACATTGCAGTAAGAGAAATCTTATGTAGGGACATGAAACTTGTCTGAAGAGCACATTGTCATGATTTTACGAAACGGGTGTAAAAAATTCAAAGTACTCATCTTTACAGCTCTATAAAATATAAAGCCTTTCACATGTCACATACACTGGAGTGACAGAAACAAAAGTTCAATAAAAGTGAAGTGAAACTTATTTTTCATGTTTTATTGTCAGATTTCTTCCTACAGGCCTTCTTCTTTCAGTCTCTAATTTAGAGACATATGTTCTAGCTATTGAAAGACTTTGGCTTCTTTCAGTCACCTACTGGTGTGCAAAAACCACTCTAAATGTAATGTCTTCAAACAGCAACAATTTATTGTGTCTACAATATGGCAGGTTGGCTGTGGGGTTCTTCTGACGGTCTCTCCTGAGCTCACTCATGTCACTGTGTTCAGCTGGTGGGTGGATAGAAGCCTGGGCTCACCTGGGATGGTAGGGATGGCTAGGTCTCTCTCTCCCCATCCCAGGCTTCTTCATGGTATGGATAGCTCAGGGCAGCATTCCAGGTGAGCCCAGGTAGAAGCTGCAAAGCCTCTTGAAGCTCACGTTCCAGAATTTTCATGATATGCTTTCATTTCCTCCACATTCTATTGTTCAAAGCAAGTCAGAATACCAGCCTAGATTCAACAGGGAATTTGTAGCCACTGAACAATCTACCATATCACACATCTCAGGGCTTGTGGAAGCTATGGGTGCAAAGTATGCCTTTTATGTTGAATCATTTTGATTTTCATAACTGCATATTAAGAGAAACAACCTTAATGACATGGTTTCAAAGCCTAGTGATGAGCTTTCAAGAGGACCACAGATGAAGACCATTTACAAGACTAGACGTTGTCATAAAATTGGTTTGTCTTGGCTCTTGTCATTTTGGTAAAAAGGACAACTCAGAAAGATTGCCTGTTGAGACAATGCAGAGGATGACCACGAAGGAAATGCTAGTGGGAACCTCAACCATGTCAGGGAAAGGCTTCGGGACGGGTACTTGAAGGATTTGGGAGAATGGAAACCACGTATGGTAGAGATTGCAGAGACAGAGAACATGGGATCTCTTTGGTCACGGTCACAGTCAGAACTGTGGATCAGGAAGAGCTCCCAGAAGTTGTCCTAGTGAACTTAGGCATGAGTCAATAATAAAGTGGCCATCCTTCCTTGTTAGTGTTTTTAGTTCAGGTTTAAGACCTTCTTTGTTGAGAATATCACACCAGGTCTTTACCATACTGGAAAACACATTTTCAGAGGTCACTAGGAAACCACTGGGGCTCTGAGTTTCTATAGTTCAAGGGATGGGGAGAAGAGATGCAGCAAAGAATGGTACTGCTGCAGGATGGCACACTGACCCTAGCCATCATGACCTGATACTCAAGTCAGTCCCAGCCAGAAACCTGCCAACGGTACTAATAATAACCTTTTTCTTCAAATCTAAGATGCCATCTATTGTAAGTTGAATCCTGATTTATATACCATTCAGTAACTATAAGATGCCACCTGTAAGATGCATCCTGATTGATTTCAAAGATAAGTTGTGAGTAAACACACTTTTTAGAGCTGATGGAATTTGGTCATAATAATAACAAAAACATGAACTAAATAATGAGCACAGGAGCCTGCTAAGCAATTTTCATGTTTTTTTCTGTCAATGCTTAACAGTCTATGAGAGACTTTCCATTATTCTAATTCCTACTGTATGGACAAGGCAACTGAAGCTGAAGAGATTAGGTCACCTTATTCAAGGTCAGATGGCCAGTAAATGCAAAGCCAAGATTCTATCCTTGGTCTTTCTAACTCCAAAACCTGGCCTCTTAATCACTAAGCTCTATGGCGTTTTCTGCAAATTGGTCATGGACATGTATGAGCCACACAAAAACAAACAAAACAAATGAAGACTTCAAAGACCTAAAATTAAAACAGAATGGAGAAATACTGCAGGCCAATGGGATCACTTTCACTTTTCCACCTATCAGAAGGCAGAATAAAGAATTTGATCATTACACAGAAGGCAGTGTTCTCTCTATTGCCAGACATATTCATAAAGACATTTTATTCCTTCCTTTTTTTCCTTTTCTTATGCTTGCTCGAGTTTGAGCACTGCTCTCTAGTAGGTAATGCGCACACTTTAGCAAGCATATGAATTTGTATACACAATCCTAAAATTTCTGTACTTTATGAGCAACTTTGGAAACTTTCAAGAAAAGTTTTGTCTTCAGCCAATGTTGGTGCACAAATGTCTTGGGGATTTCATAGCTCTTCACGGGGATACCACCGCTTAAGCAAGAAAGTACCCAGCAGAGGATACTCTTCTGTATTTGGTGATCTTCCATCTAATTCTAATATTCTACCATTACTTATCTAGATATTAATTTGGGGAATGTGATTGGACCAATTACTTTTTCACCTATTCAACAAAGTTTGATAAATCACCCCTTATGTCAGATATTACATCTACATACCATGCTGGGGATGCTGAGATAAAATATATAGTCCCTTGTTTCAAAGAGTTCATGGTCTACAAGAAACCAAGAGTTGAATAAATGGCTGTGACTGAGGTCTGCTCAGGATAACTAGGCAGCACAGGTGATGGACACATAGCCCAGCTAGGTTGACCAATTTAGCTTCCTAATAAGCTGAGGCTCATGTTGAATATTTTAAAAATGTCAGAATTAGACAAGATAGATGATGATGAATGGCTTGCGAAGAAGAGAGGAAAAGCAAGTCAAAGGAAAGGAGGCAAGATCATTCAAGAGCAAGGATGGTACCATCTCTTCATTTTACTACGCAGTTGGTGTTTTCCACCACCCATCAATGTAATACAGATCAGGGGTAACAGCCCTAGCTCACTCTTTTCAATAGCTACATGGGAATCCTAGGGCCAGCTACATGGGTATCCCACATATTCAGTCAACTATTCCTCTACTGATGGACTTTCAGATTATCTCCAGGGTTTTGCTACTAAAAACAGTGTGGCTGTAAACATTCATTTATGTATAACTGTAGGCTTAGGTGCTTGATTTCTCCCAAGATCAATTCCCAAATTTGACATTGTTGAATCAAAGGGTATTACATTTTTAAAAAAATGCCAGACTACTGTATCAATTTATCTTCTCACCCAGCAGTGTAGGTTGCAAATCTTAATAATTTTTGCTAATTTTAAAAGCACAACGATAACTCTCCATCGTAATTCTTACTATCCTGACCACTGATGAAGCTGAAAATGTTTCCTTCTCTGTGATTGCCCTGTTTATATCCATTGAACATTTTCCACATTGTCTTCTTCCTGTCGTTTTTGAATACTTAGGTTATTAACCAATTTTCATTCAAATTATGCACACTTGTCCTCCACTTTGTCTTTTGACTTTTGTATAATGACTTTGACTTTGTTGACTTCATTTATGATGTATTTTGTTATAACACTATTTCTAATTTTTGTAAATTCCTATGCATTTTTCTTTGCTTTTATACATTTTTCAGTTTCTGATCTTCCTTGAGAAAGTCTCCCATCCCTTGACGATGCATAAATATTAATTGAAAATTTATTCTAATACGTTCACTATTTCTAAAATTTAGATCTTTTGTACACCTTAAAAATACATATCTTCTTTCAGATAAAAGAAACACAGAGAGGTAAGTGGTTTTGATATGAATAATAATTAAAAAAATAATCTTTCTCACCAGTATAGGTCAACTGGGACCCCCTTCTACTTTGTTCTGAGGCCCAGGCTGACAGAATAGCCTCTCTCTGGAACAACAGGACTGGAATCTGGAATACTACTCATCTGGGACTGATGTGCAAATAGGGAGTCAGGAGGACGGAGTAAGACGGGAAGGGGACTGAATTTTATCCCAAATTCGGATCTCTATCAGATCTGATTCTTCTTGCTTATATTCACTTTCCTCCGCCTTATTTCCAGCAGTTTAAATTGAATTTGATCCATGTTTGAAAAGCCAGGCAGTGATTGGCAGGCATGAAAGAAAAGTTCAAATTCAATTTGGTCAACCCCTTTGGAGCCATGGTGGATGATTATGGTGATGCTTCTTTCTATTGATGCTGTAATTAGATCTTTGGAATGGTTGCTTGTATATTAGTCCGAGGATGTGAATTTACATCCAAAGGGTTGTTTTACAGTTGTAAAACTTTGGAAGTGGAATGAAAGTCTTTTTTTGTTTAATTCAGCTGCATAGTCAATCCGTTACATTTCGGATGCCAAAATGGTGCAGAAATATAGTACTTTTCAGCTTTGGTTACTTCTATATTTGATCTGCTGTCAAACAGCAGTTAAGCTGATGTAGGAGGATTATTTTGATAAGGCCATTTCTAAAGAGAGAATTCAAAACAAGAACATTATGGTCTTCCCCATTAATGTCAAATAAATTGTATTTGGCCAGACACGGTTGGGGCACTTCTGAAAATCTGTTCTCTTTCAAATTGCACTATGTTCTATTTTCTGAAGAATGCTTGGTTCTTGTTTGAAATAGTTTAGAGTAAAAGCTTTTAAGAACAATTTTTTTAGAAGCTGGGTTGGCTTTTATTAGAAACTGTGGTTTATCCTAGAAAGTAGTTCCTGGATAATCACTAGAGAATGATCATGGTCCTATTTCAGAACAAGCTGAACGGGACCACCCCTGTGTGGGGAGCTCTGAACAGTTAGAAGATGCTGTACAGATGCTGAACTCTTGGATGTGGGGAAGAAGGCTTTAACCAGCAGGTGGAAGTGCTCGGGAGATCAACCTTAGTTCCTTTATGACTTAGTTCCTTTATCACTTTGCCCTTTGCTCGGGGTCTTAAAATGGGCCTAGTCCAAAAGGTCACCAATGTGGCATTAGTGGCCCAGGAATTATCTTGGCCATTTGAGTTACTGAGGCTACGTTTCAGCCCAGGAGAAATGTCAGCCCATTATTTTAGAAAAGTGGGTTCTGGGGCTGCAAAGCCATTTCTATTTCTTAGGCTTTTGGCCCAAGCGAGGGAGAGGTAGAGTCTGATTCAAGGGTGGTAACAATTGAAAATATTAATTTGTTAATTCAACGAAAATTGACTGAACCTTTAAAATATACAGGGCCTTGTACTAGGCACTGCAGAAAAAACCAAGGAGTTCCCTAATAGTGGGTGCATATTAAAGTCAGAGTGTGGTAAAGAGGAATAACCAAAGAAGAATTAGCAATTTTGCAAAGGAAAGAAATTCCAGCAGATGGTGAATTCTTTTTTTTTTTTTAGAAAGGAACTTGATTAGATACCAAGGGTGGGGGAATTCTTTTTTTTTTTAGACACCAATTGTACTTGAACATTTGTTATTTTATTTTATTTTATTTTTAATTTATTTATTTATTTTTGGCTGTGTTGGGTCTTCGTTTCTGTGCGAGGGCCCTCTCCAGCTGTGGCAAGCGGGGGCCACTCTTCATCGCAGTGCGCGGGCCTCTCACCATCGTGGCCTCTCTTTTTGCAGAGCACAGGCTCCAGACGCACAGGCTCAGCAGTTGTGGCTCACGGGCCCAGCCGCTCCGCGGCATGTGGGATCCTCCCAGACCAGGGCTCGAACCCATGTCCCTGCATTAGCAGGCAGACTCTCAACCACTGCACCACCAGGGAAGCCCGGTGAATTCTTAATGAAAGAGTTATTCCATACAAACTTTGACAGGCAGAAACATTTCCAAGGGTCCCAGATGGAGACAGGAGGACGGGTCCCTCCAAGGTGCGAGGAGCATATTCATTCTAACTTTGACTCTAGTGAGAACCAACTCCATTCATAGCACTATGCTTCCTGCTGGGGAACAAAGTAGAAACGGACATGGATTGTGCAGAAATGAACTCCAGTAGCAAGGTAAGATATACTGATAAATAAATATAAGATTGAAAGAAATGCATTACACAAGACATATAGATCCTTGCTCTGGGAATTGTGTTGGAATTTAGAGAGATGATATTCAGCCTAACAGGAGGCCAGAGACTGGGGATTTGGAGAAACAGGTCCACCGTGTAGCATTTTCACTATGTTATCTAGTTGTAATCTGGAAAGAACCATGAGAGGTAGAGGATACAAGAAAGGCTAAGATCTATTATCCCTATTTTACAGATGAGAAAACTTGGGTCAAGAGAGGAGAGTTTTGTTTCCTATTGACATATACACACTACTAAATACAAAATAGATAACCAACTAATAGATAACCAACTGTAGAGTACAGGGAACTGTGCACATAATAACCTATAATAACCTAAGTGGGAAAAGAATCTGAAAAAGAATGGATACATGTATATGTTTAACTGAATCACTTTGCTGAAACTAACACAGCATTGTTAATCAACTATACTCCAATATAAAATGAAACTTTAAAAAAAAAGAGAGTAGAGTTTTTTGTTATTTTTTGTTGTAGTTTTGTTTCACTTCTCAACATGTAGTTTCTGAAGAATGTTTTTGCTAAAGGGAATTCATCTTGAGTTGGGACTTAATTTATTCTAGTTCATCAGCTGATGGGACATTATGGATGATGCTTTCTTGGTTTTCTTGGCATTTCTGATTGGCCACCTGGATGCTGAATTTGTCTGAAGTGGGTGGGTAATAAAGCTTGCCCTATGAACAAAATCAAATGGGAAAGCCCTTTCAAAATGAGAAATCACCACACAAAATAAGGCATTAAGTTTTGCATGGTGAACTTTCAGTCCACATTTTCAGTGCCATCACATCATTTCTAAAATTCATCTCAGTGAAAGATGCTAAAAGTCTGAAATATTGAGGTCTATGAGGAATTCGTCACAATCAGCAAAATTGTTCACTACATTGTTTGCCTTCTACATGGAGCTGGTATTTTCATTGAGTTTTGAAAGGCAAAAAAGATCAATTTTACTGTAACTTTACAGAGCTGCCTTGTTCAACCTCATGCACAAACATCAGTGTACAGCACCCCTGTGATTATCCTGAGATAATTTAAGGGATCCTGATGGACTTTCGAACTGGTTTTACAGACATTGGTTTCACCTCTGACGTTTGATGTACTGATAAACCACGAACAGAGCAAACAACAACAACAACGAGAAAGAAACAGAATTTGCTAATCTCTGACATAGGCTTTCAGGTTACTTTGCAACTCCTTTCTTCCAGAGAATCACTTAGACTTAACATGGATGGAGGCATTATTAGCTATTTACTCTCCAGTCCAGTTCTATGAATGTCAGATCACAGGTTGCATATACGTCCAGCACATTTGCTGTCTGTAATACATTAGAGCTTCCTGAGATTAAAAATAGAGGGGAAAAAGAGTGTGGAGATTTCAATTCGCTTAGTGGCAGAATTTTCTGCACGGATGGGACTTCTGGTGTAATGAAATATAAGAGGGATGATAATTTTGGTTGTGGCCTGAATTCATGCATAAATGTACCAAGGAGACAGTAGCTGCTACACCAGCGTTATGACGGTGTCTCTTTCTTCTCCATCTTCTTCTCTTTCTTCTTTAAATCCCTATTCAGTTAGGAAATCTACTCTCTGAACTGATATGGAGAGCTTTCTAAGCAAAAATAACTTTGTTCAGTGTCAAATTTTAGAAAGATGAAATGAACAAACCATGCCAGTTTCCATTAATTCAGTAAATCTTTCAGCATTACAATCTCTCCCAAGGAAGGTCATTTTTTACAGTCCTGTAAGTGCTTTCTGATGTATAATATACCCCCTGAAAAGACACCTGAATAACCTCAGCCGCATTTGCCATATTATAACACCAGGATGTTCAGCTAGAGGGCTTAGAAGACTTGATTTTTGTGGTTAATGAGTGCTCCTAAGAATCAACGTCTTTGACTTTTAAAGGAGAGCTTGACTGCAATTTGTACATCAGTGTCAGGTTAAGAAGACACACCTGAATATAGGAAAATAGCTGAAGATTCATAAACAGACCACCAGAGCAAAAATTAATTAATTGTATCGATAATGACCATGAAATAACTCTATACAATGCCTAAAGTAGCCAAAGCATGCCAGAGCTGATAACCATACTGCAGTTCTGATTTCTGGGGAGCCCGCTAGTAACATAGAGAGAAAAATTCTGCTCCAAAGTCAGAATGAACATGTAGGCCATTTCACCCTGGGCCATGGGAGTTGGGAGAAAAACTGCACATTAGCCTTTGTTAGGGAATGGCTTCCTAGTTATAACTGTACAGCTGGAAAAACTGAGGCCAAGGATGGATGGATCCAAGGTGGAGGATTTGGAAAAAGTATTTGAGAAGCGATTCTCAGTTCTGGAGGTCTCTAGAGGCTTAAATCTAATTAGTACATCCTATACCTTTTCACCTGTACATTTCTGCCCAATCCTGGAACAGGTGATACTCAAATTATTTAAAAGTTTCTCAATGTTGGGGTAGGATTTTCCAGATTTAAAAAGCACTTTCCCATAAACCAGTATAGTGAGAAAATTACTGACATTAAATTGTGTATGCTCTCTTGCACTTTTGTCTCTGAATTCAGACAGGTGGCAAGAGTTTGCAATGTACTGCTTTAGGGCTTTCTGCCATGGTGGAGAGATGAAGCAGCCTTTTCCTTGCAGGAGATCATTGAGAAACTTGACATGTTTCTGGAAGGGCAGGAAGCAGCATAGTACCCTTGTGATGTAGGGGAGATCTAAGAGAATGGAGAGTGGCTGAGATTCCTCTGGGTCCCGGGGTCTCGTTCCCAGGCCTTACCCATCCCCAACACACACCTCAAGTTGGGAGAGTAAGATGGGAAAGGCACCAAGGAGGGGCTGAGTGGTACCCCAATCACATCCCAAAGCCACACACACTGCACACTGAGATAGTGGCTGTCCTGGTAGAAACCCATAATATCGATGACTGATTACTGCTGTACTTGGTTTTCACAACCCTATGGATGTATGACTTAAAGATCACATGACTAGTTGAATGTAAAGCAAAAGCAAGAGTCCAGATCTCACTCCCCACCCAGATTCCTTTCTGTTACAGGCTCCAACCTCAGCATTTCAGATGAAGCTAATTTTAAATTCTAATCTCACATCAGCTGTCAAAGATTTCACCTCTGGAAATCCAACTGCAAAAGCTATTTTCATCAGTAGAAACAGGGAAGAATTTATATTTTTATGACTCATTTCCCAGAGACCCTGAAAGAATAAAAAAGCTATACATGTAAAGGGGTTTTAGTTGCTTGGAGGCATTCCATTATCTATATACAAAACAGTTGCTGCTGGGGTTCCTTTGCTTTGAAGGGATTGAGAATCAGGTAAGAAGGCATCTATGACTTATAATCACAATTTCAAAAAAACAATAAAATTTTAAAGGTATCCATTGATAATGCTAAATCAGTTAAGTAAAAGATTGCATTTGTCTTGCTTCTGACAGGGATAATAGCAAACATTTTAATAATCCAATTGCTTTATGCTGATCTGGATCTTTATTAAGCTCTTAACATATTTTAGATAACTAGGGAAAAAAGAAATAGTTACATAATGAATACAGTTTGTTGAATATAATAATGCTTTTGCAGTTTCCCCCCTCTTTTTTGTATGTGAATGTCAATTTTATTGAAGTATTATTTATATATAATAAAATTCACTCATTTTAAGTGTATAAGTTAAGAATTTTGTGAAGTGCATAAAGTCAGTCCAGTCATGACATAGAACATTTCTATCTCCCACAGTAAGATCCTTCTTGTTCATTTGCAATCATCCTTCTTCCCTGCACTTGGCCTTGACAACCAATGATTATTTTTCTTTTCTTTATTTTCATTTTATTTTGATAAGAACATTTAACATGAGATATATCCTCTTTTCAGATTTTAAGTGTATAATGCAAACTATAAGCACAATATTGTCCAGATCACTAGAATTTTTTCATCTTGCATCGCTGAAACTTCGTACCTGTTGATTATCAACTCCCTGTTTCCCCTCCCCTCAGTCCCTGGCAACCACTACTACATTCTCTGCTTCCATGAGTTTGATTATTTTAGATATCTCATATACCTGGAATCTTGCAGTCTTGCTGTAACAGGCTTATTTCACTGAACATAATGTCTTCAAGGTTCATCCATGTTGTCACATATTGAAAGATTTCTTTCTATTTTAAGGCTGAATTATATTGCATTGCATGTATGTACCATGTTTTCTTTATCCATTCATTGCATGTATGTACCATGGTTTCTTCATCCATTCATTGATGGGCAGTTAGATTGCTTGTACATCTTGACTATTGTGAATAGTGCTGCAATGAACATTATCTCTTTGAGCTGCTGATTTCCATTCTTTTGGATAAATACACAGAAGTGGGATTTTTAGAGTATATGGTAGAAAATAACGAGGATCAGAGATAAAATAAATAGAGAAGAGGGAACTCACATGATCACCTTAATAGATGCAGAAAAATCATTTGATATAATTCAACATCTTTTCATGATAAAACTCTTAAAAAACTAGGAATAGAGGGAAATTACTTCAATATAATAAAGGTCATAGTTAAAAAGTCCACAGCTAATATCATACTCAATGGTGAAAAACTGAAAACTTTTCCTCTAAGATGAGGAACAATGCAAGGATGTTCACAGTTGGCACTTCTATTCAACATAGTACTGGAAGTCCTGGCTTGAGCAATTAGGCAAGAAAAATAAATAAAATATATCCAAATCAGAAAGGAAGAATAAAATTGTTACTTTTTGCATATGACAGGCTCTTATATAGAGAAAGCCCTAAGGACTCCACAATCACACACACACACACACACACACACACACACACAACTCTGTTAGACTAAGAATTCAGTAACATTGCAGGATACAAAATCAACATACAAAAATCATTTGTGTTCTATACACTAAAAACTATCTGAAAATGAAATTAAGAAAACAATCTAATGTACAATAGCATAAAAAGAATAAAATACTTAGAAATAAACTTAACTAAGGAGGTGAAACACTTGTGCATTGAACAGTACAAAATATTGATGAAAGAAATTAGAGACGCAAACAAATGGAAAGATATGCTGTGCTCATGGATTGGAAGACTTAATATACTTAATATTGTTAAATTGTCCACACTACCCAAAGCTAACTACAGATTCAATGTAATTATTATCAAAAAGTCAGTGGCAATTTTTTAGAAAAAAAAAATCCTAAAATTCCTATGGAATCACAAAAGATCATGAAGAGTGAAAACAATCTTGAGAAAGAACAAAGTTAAAGGTATTATATTTTATGACTCAAAACATATTACAAAGCTACAGTAATCTAAACATTATGATAATGGCAGAAAGAAAGATATGTAGACAAATGGAATAGAATAGAGTCCAGAAATAAATCCATGCATACAGAGTCAACTGATCTGCAACAAGCATGTCAAGAACACAGAACAGGAAAAGGATAGTCCTTCAACAAATGCTGTTGGGAAAACTGTATATCCATTCTCAAAATAATGAAATTGGACCCTCATCTTAACATCATACACAAAAATCAACTCAAAAATAGATTGAAGACTTAGATATAAGACGTGAAACTATAAAACACTTAGAAAAAAATCGTAGATAAAAACCTTCATGACACTGGTCTTGGCAAAGATTCCATGAATATAATATCAATAGCACAAGCAACAAATGCAAAGATAGACAAGTGATTTGTTTTCTATGACTCTTATTTTGCCATTTCTCTCTATATTTTCATTATAAATGGAATAATACAGGATGCACTTTTACTGTGTCTGACTTCTTTGACTTAGCATAATGCTTTTGATATTCACTCATATTGTTTCAAGTATCCATTGTTCATACTTTTTATGACTACTATTCCATTGAAAGAATATACCAAATTTGTTTATCCATTTGATATTTGTGGTGTTTACCCATTAGATATTTTGGTTGTTTCCAAATTAGTATTATTATGAAAAAAGCTTCTATGAATATTTATATACAAATTTTTGTGTAGACACAGGTATTCATTTCTCTTAAATGACCAAAAGTAATACTGCTGTGCCAAATAGTAAGTATATGTTTAAATTTAGAAGAAACTAAAAAAGTGAAGTGACTGTACAATTTTATAATTCTGGAAGCAATATATGAGAATTCTTGTTGCTCCACATATTTGCCAATATTTTGTATTACCACTTTCTTAATTTTAATTATTCTAGAGTGTGGATAATGGTATCTGATTTTTATTTTATAATTTCTTTATACCTAGTGATTAATGACGTTGAACATTTTTTATGTAATTATTAGCCACCCATATATCTGCTAAAATGTCTGCTTAAATAGTTTGATCATTTTTTAAGTGGGTTGTTTGTCTTCTTATTACAAAGTTGTGAAAGGTGCCTTTCATGCCATACAGATTGGGAGGAAATAAGTAAAACTATTTTATTCTAAGATAATTTGATCACCTATGTAGAAAATACTAAAGAATTTTTTAAATTAACTACTAGAACTAATGAGAGAATTGTAGGGTTTTGTTGATATACAAAACTCAATTATATTTCTCTATATGAATATGAACAAATAAATTGGTAATAATGCATAAAACTATCATTTACTAAGGTATAAAATTAAAAAAATAATTAAGTATAAAATTAACAAAATGTACACAGTGTCCATACACTGAAAGCTACAAAATATTGCTGAGAGAATATTTCTAATATACCAGTTAATAAAGAAATATACTTGTCCATGGATCTAAGACTCAAAATTGTTAAGATGCCAGTTCTCCTCACAATAACCTATGGGCTCAAAGTAACCCAAATTAATATCCCAGTAGGCTTTTTTAGACATACAAGATATACATAAATATATGAATTAATATATAAATATAGTAATATATAATATATAAATTAAAATATATATCATATATAAGTGGAAAGGACCTAGAATATTCAAAACAATTGGTAAAAAAAGAAGAACAATATCATAAGACCCATATTTCATGGTTTCAAGGATTATTGTAAAGCTATAGCAATAAAGACACTGTGATACTGGGTTGAAATATACATATAGATGAATGGAACATTATAAACAGTCCAAAAATACACCCATACATACATGGCCAATTTATTTTTGTCAAGGTGCCAAGGCAATTCAATGGTCAAAGGATAATCATTTCAACTAATGGTGCTGGAATAACTGTGTAACAATATGCAAAATATATATACGTTAGACAAATGAAACTCAACCCTTACATCACACCATACACAAACACTGAAAAAGAATTATAGGCTTAAATGTAAGAGATAAAATTATAAAACTTCTGTAATATAAAAGAGGAGAAGTTATTAGCGACCTAAAATTAAGTGAAGATTTTTTAAATAGAATATCGAAAGCACAAACTATAGAAAAATTTAATGCATTGGATTTTATCAAAGTTAAAAGTTTGTTTCGTCAAAAGGAACTGTTAAGAAAATGAAAAAGCGAAGAATAGCTTTTTAAAAACATTGGCCCATATAAATAGTGGAGAGAATAAAGTTAATGGACCCTGGCTAGTGAAATTTAGGGAAATTCTACTAAAGGTTGAATTTGATTCTTCGAGTTGCTAGACAGTTTGATTCATCTTGTGGTCCTATGTAATGAACACATTTTCACCTGACTTCTCTCTTCCTTCTACTGTTTTTCCATATATTTGTGCACAACTATTAGAATCCTGCAGTAAAAGCAAAGACACATTTCTCAGGCATTGTGTTTGGATTTTAGGGGGGAAATCCCTGCCACATGTGAAGTAGGAGTCTTGGACTAGAAGTCCATTTGATTATGCCTTCTGAGAGCTACTTATACCTCAGGCTTTCATGATCCCTGTGTCCAATGTGAATATCAGAGACTTGGACAGATTATCACAGTCATGATGGTTCTGATACAGATCAATCCTGCTTAACAACAAACAAAAATAAATTGACAATAGCTTTTTTTTCTTTTTGGCTACTTTTCTCCATGACCTGATCTCACATGAAAATAAATTTGAGAATAATTATTTGACATTCAAAAGATGAAAAGACCTTTCAAATAGTTTTTCAAGTATCATTTTAAATGTTTTTTATTCTTTTTTGAATTCTAGATATTGCCCATAAAAAAAAAAACCAAACGTTTTTGGGGGGGAAAAAAACATTTTTTAAAGCATTGAAGTCAATGTAAAGTGGGTTTACTTTGGACTTATCAATAGGGATTAGCATTTAAAGTACCAACAGGATGTTGCTATCTTATTTTAAGAATCTGTTCCCACACTGGGTACCCGGAGTATTGTATTTTAATCAAGTTGTAGAGTAGCTGGATAAAAATGTTCCAAAGTCACATACACTCAATCACTAAATGAGTTAGAAACCTTGAAAACTGACTGGTTGTTAGCCTAGAAATTTCAAAGCTCTCTTTATCATTAATTATATAGCTTCTCTTTTCCATCAGAAAACAGAACATAATGAATAATACTGCATTTACTAAACTTATGATCATTTTCTCTTGCCTGAAATGGACTCTAAAAATGCCAACAGACATCACATCTTCTTGGTGAATAGAGATCATGTTTTTCTATTTTAGAATACAGCCATTATTTCAGAGACATAAACATTAACTCCCACAAAAATTTTCATTATAAACTCATTTAAGACTCTTGTCTTAAGGTTTTATTAACAGTGTAAAAATACTTCTCTATAATCACTCTCATCATGTCTGCATATAACAGACTCAAACTCTACATGATATCACTTGTTGCCTATGTTATTTGTACTTGAGAATTATACTTATGCATGTACCTGTTACACCTGTATTTTTTAATTCCAGGTATTTTACTAGTTTTACACATTGTAAGTCCTAAAAATATCAACATCAAAGTAACTTCTTTTCAGAATATCTAACTCTATGTGTCTTGCATATTCAGTAAAATAGTGCAACTTCTTGTATGGTAAGAATGAGAATTGTAAATTAATGCTAAAGAGTGAGCTAATACTTAAGTATTACTTCATATTTTTATGAATTATGTGTTTAAATATTTACAAAATTATTAATAGCATGACTTTCTATTTCTTTTTTTAACACAAGAGAATATGAAATCTAAATACTCAAACTGCCCTTTCTCCAACACCATCTTTTTTTTTTTTAATTTTGTGCTTAAAGGATGAAATATACAGCACAGATCCTAAAATGGGACATTAAAATAATGAAACAGTAGTTTTCCTAATTATTTTCTTCCATATATACTATAAATGGAAGTTACATTTCCAAACTATATGTTAAACCCATACCATTTCCATTTTCACCACTAGTATCACCCTAGACATCATCATTTTTTGCCTGAACTACTCTAATATCTGTTAATATAGATGTCTTCTAAATTTGTTGCTTACATACTTCCTCAAACATTTGAGAAATCTACGTTTTTTCTCTTTGCATAATATTAAGTGGAGATCTAAAAATTTTTATTGCGAGTTTAAACAGTTACAAAGGATGGTAATTTGTCACTGCTTATCAACACTGGCATGTAAAAATAAGCTGTTATATCTACTCTTCAAAGGTTCAATGGATGATAAATATAAAAGTTTGATACTCACGATATCAAGCTTCTGCACACAATAGAATAACTCCAGACTCTTTTATAAAGAACTAGAGAATTGGAGAATTCGTTTAAAAAGTTATTTTCTAACACTGCACAGAAACATAGCATATTAGGGTAAGAATTCACAAAATGGGGCAAAGGACAACTAGGAGACAGAACAAGTATAGGGAGCTAAAATTTAGGAAACTGACAGATTTCACAACATGGTTGGAAAATTTAAAAGTTCTCACCAGCCAAAGTAGAGAGACCTTGCTGAACACTTGAGATGTTCAGCTGAGATTCCAGAAAGGCCATTCCTTAAAAGGAAGGATAAACTGGCCCTACAATAAAGGCTACTCTTCACCTGTCCTAAAAAAAAAAAAAAAACTTTAAAATATTCTAAAAATGAAAATGCTGACACAAAAGTATAATAAATGAATTGCTTGCCAGAACAAAATGTAACACTCTTTAGAGGAAAAAAACAAAATCCACATAAACAACAATGTATCATTCAAATATCCAGGATCCAATAAAGAATAATTAACATGTAAAGAAGCAGTAAAATACAACATATAACTAGTCAATAGAAACAAACCTAGAAATAAAAAAGTTAATTAGAGGATAAAGATTTTAAAATAGTTTTTGTTATTACTATGTTACCAATTTAAAGGAAAATATGAACAAAATGAAAAGATAAATAGAAACTATAAAAACGAAACCAGATGAATTGTAGTGGTGAAAAATACAATGCCTGAAATGAAATTTTCACTGGATTGGCCTGGCAGCCAGTTAGGAACTAGAGAAGAAAAGATTTGTGAACTTGATGAAAAGGCCTTATGAACTAACTATCTGAACAGAGGAAGAGAGATGTGAAAAAAGTTGAAATAATAAAGAAACACTCAGGAACTTGTGGGACAAGATCAAAATACCCAGCATACATGTAAGTGGAGTTTTAGAAAGGAGGAAGGAAATGTAATTTAAGAAAATAGTAGCCAAAAGATGTTTCAGATTTGATGAGAAATATCAACCCACATATCCAAGAAGCTCAAAGAACCTGTAGAAAAATAAATAAACCAAATAGAACACCAAGACGCATTATAAGAAAATTGTTGAAAACAGATAATTAAAAGAATGTAAAACAACTATGACAAGTATATTAAATATGAAGAAACAAAGATAATAATATCACCAGTTTCTCATCAGATCAAATGCAAGCCACATGACAAGGAAATGACAAAAATAATGTAATTGAAGGGAAAAAATAAAACTGTGAATTTAAAATTTTACTACCAGAGAGAGATTAACCAAGATGGCGGAGTAGAAGGACGTGCTCTCACTCCCTCTTGCGAGAGCACCAGAATCACCACTGGCTGCTGGACAATCATTGACAGGAAGACCCTGGACTTCACCAAGGAGGATACCCCACGTCCAAGGACAGAGGAGAAGCCACAGTGAGACGGTAGGAGGGGCGCAATCAGAGTAAAATCAAATCCCATAACTGCTGGGTGGGTGACTCACAGACTGGTGAACACTTATACCACAGAATTCCACCCACTGGAGTGAAGGTTCTGAGCCCCACGTCAGGCTTCCCAACCTGGGGGTCCGGCAACGGGAGGAGGAATTCCTAGAGAATCAGACTTTGAAGCCTAGTGGGAATTGATTGCAGGACTTTGACAGGACTGGGGGAAACAGAGACCCCACTCTTGGAGGGCACACACAAAGTAATGTGTGCATCGGGACCCAGGGGAAGGAGCAGTGACCCTGGGGGAGACTGAACCAGACCTACCTGCTGGTGTTGGGGGGTCTCCTGCAGAGGCGAGTAGTGGCTCTGTTTCACCGTGGGGATAAGGACACTGGCAGCAGAGGTTCTGGGAAGTTCTCCTTGGCGTGAGCCCTCCCAGAGTCTGCCATTAACCCCACCAAAGAGCACCGGTAGGCTCCAGTGTTGGGTTGCCTCAGGCAAAACAACCAACACGGAGGGAACCCAGCCCCACCCATCAACAGTCAAGTGGATTAAGGTTTTACTGAGCTCTGACCGCCACAGCAACAGGGAGGGAACCCAGCCCCACCCATCAACAGTCAAGTGGATTAAGGTTTTACTGAGCTCTGACCGCCACAGCAACAGTCAGCTCTACCCACCACCAGAGCCTCCCATCAAGCCTCTTAGATAGCCTCAACCACCAGAGGGCAGACAACAGAAGCAAGAAAAACTACGATCCTGCAGCCTGTGGACCAAAAACCACAGTTACAGAAAGATAGAGAAGATGAAAAGGCAGAGGGCTATGTACCAGATGAAGGAACAAGAAAAAACCCCAGAAAAACAACTAAATGAAGTGGAGATAGGCAACCTTCCAGAAAAAGAATTCAGAATAATGATAGTGAAGATGATCCAGGACCTCGGAATAAGAATGGAGGCAAAGATTGAGAAGATGCAAGAAATGATTAACAAAGACCTAGAAGAATTAAAGAACAAACAAACAGAGATCACCAATACAATAACTGAAATGAAAACTACACTAGAAGGAATCAATAGCAGAATAACTGAGGCAGAAGAACGGATAAGTGACCTGGAAGACAGAATGGTGGAATTCACTGCTGCGGAACAGACTAAAGAAAAAAGAATGAAAAGAAATGAAGACAGCCTAAGAGACCTCTGGGACAACATTAAACGCAACAACATTCGCATTATAGGGGTCCCAGAAGGAGAAGAGAGAGAGAAAGGACCAGAGAAAATATTTGAAGAGATTATAGTCGAAAACTTCCCTAACATGGGAAAGGAAATAGCCACCCAAGTCCAGGAAGCGCAGAGAGTCCCATACAGAATAAACCCAAGGAGAAACACGCCGAGACACATAGTAATCAAAGTGGCAAAAATTAAAGACAAAGAAAAATTATTGAAAGCAGCAAGAGAAAAACGACAAATAACATACAAGGGAACTCCCATAAGGTTAACAGCTGATTTCTCAGCAGAAACTCTGCAAGCCAGAAGGGAGTGGCATGATATACTTAAAGTGATGAAAGGGAAGAACCTACAACCACGATTACTCTACCCGGCAAGGATCTCATTTAGATTTGATGGAGAAATCAAAAGCTTTGCAGACAAGCAAAAGCTAAGAGAATTCAGCACCACCAAACCAGCTCTACAACAAATGCTAAAGGAACTTCTCTAAGTGGGAAACACAAGAGAAGAAAAGGACCTACAAAAACAAACCCAGAACAATTAAGAAAATGGTCATAGGAACATACATATCGATAATTACCTTAAACGTGAATGGATTAAATGCCCCAACCAAAAGACATAGACTGGCTGAATGGATACAAAAACAAGACCCATATATATGCTGTCTACAAGAGACCCACTTTAGACCTAGGGACACATACAGACTGAAAGTGAGGGGATGGAAAAAGATATTCCATGCAAATGGAAATCAAAAGAAAGCTGGAGTAGCTATACTCATATCAGATAAAATAGACTTTAAAATAAAGAATGTTACAAGAGACAAGGAAGGACACTACATAATGATCCAGGGATCAATCCAAGAAGAAGATATAACAATTATAAATATATATGCACCCAACATAGGAGCACCTCAATACATAAGGCAACTGCTAACAGCTCTAAAAGAGGAAATCGACAGTAACACAATAATAGTGGGGGACTTTAACACCTCACTTACACCAATGGACAGATCATCCAAAATGAAAATAAATAAAGAAACAGAAGCTTTAAATGACACAATAGACCAGATAGATTTAATTGATATATATAGGACATTCCATCCAAAAACAGCAGATTACACGTTCTTCTCAAGTGCGCACGGAACATTCTCCAGGATAGATCACATCTTGGGTCACAAATCAAGCCTCAGTAAATATAAGAAAATTGAAATCATATCAAGCATCTTTTCTGACCACAACGCTATGAGATTAGAAATGAATTACAGGGAAAAAAACGTAAAAAGGACAAACACATGGAGGCTAAACAATACGTTACTAAATAACCAAGAGATCACTGAAGAAATCAAAGAGGAAATCAAAAAATACCTAGAGACAAATGACAATGAAAACACGACGACCCAAAACCTATGGGATGCAGCAAAAGCGGTTCTAAGAGGGAAGTTTATAGCTATACAAGCCTACCTAAAGAAACAAGAAAAATCTCAAGTAAACAATCTAACCTTACACCTAAAGAAACTAGAGAAAGAAGAACAAACAAAACCCAAAGTTAGCAGAAGGAAAGAAATCATAAAGATCAGAGCAGAAATAAATGAAATAGAAACAAAGAAAACAATAGCAAAGATCAATAAAACTAAAAGTTGGTTCTTTGAGAAGATAAACAAAATTGATAAGCCATTAGCCAGACTCATCAAGAAAAAGAGGGAGAGGACTCAAATCAATAAAATCAGAAATGAAAAAGGAGAAGTTACAACAGACACCGCAGAAATACAAAGCATCCTAAGAGACTACTACAAGCAACTTTATGCCAATAAAATGGACAACCTGGAAGAAATGGACAAATTCTTAGAAAGGTATAACCTTCCCAGACTGAATCAGGAAGAAACAGAAAATATGAACAGACCAATCACAAGTAATGAAATTGAAACTGTGATTAAAAATCTTCCAACAAACAAAAGTCCAGGACCAGATGGCTTCACAGGTGAATTCTATCAAACATTTAGAGAAGAGCTAACACCCATCCTTCTCAAACTCTTCCAAAAAATTGCAGAGGAAGGAACACTCCCAAACTCATTCTATGAGGCCACCATCACCCTGATACCAAAACCAGACAAAGACACTACAAAAAAAGAAAATTACAGACCAATATCACTGATGAATATAGATGCAAAAATCCTCAACAAAATACTAGCAAACAGAATCCAGCAACACATTAAAAGGATCATACACCACGATCAAGTGGGATTTATCCCAGGGATGCAAGGATTCTTCAATATACGCAAATCAATCAATGTGATACACCATATTAACAAATTGAAGAATAAAAACCATATGATCATCTCAATAGATGCAGAAAAAGCTTTTGACAAAATTCAACACCCATTTCTGATAAAAACTCTCCAGAAAGTGGGCATAGAGGGAACCTACCTCAACATAATAAAGGCCATATATGACAAACCCACAGCAAACATCATTCTCAATGGTGAAAAACTGAAAGCATTTCCTCTAAGATCAGGAACGAGACAAGGATGTCCACTCTCACCACTATTATTCAACATAGTTCTGGAAGTCCTAGCCATGGCAATCAGAGAAGAAAAAGAAATAAAAGGAATACAAATTGGAAAAGAAGAAGTAAAACTGTCACTGTTTGCGGATGACATGATACTATACATAGAGAATCCTAAAACTGCCACCAGAAAACTGCTAGAGCTAATTAATGAATATGGTAAAGTTGCAGGATACAAAATTAATGCACAGAAATCTCTTGCATTCCTATACACTAATGATGAAAAATCTGAAAGAGAAATTATGGAAACACTCCCATTTACCATTGCAACAAAAAGAATAAAATACCTAGGAATAAACCTACCTAGGGAGACGAAAGACCTGTATGCAGAAAACTATGAGACACTGATGAAAGAAATTAAAGATGATACCAACAGATGGAGAGATATACCATGTTCTTGGATTGGAAGAATCAACATTGTGAAAATGAGTATACTACCCAAAGCAATCTACAGATTCAATGCAATCCCTATCAAATTACCAATGGCATTTTTTACGGAGCTAGAACAAATCATCTTAAAATTTGTATGGAGACACAAAAGACCCCGAATAGCCAAAGCAGTCTTGAGGGAAAAAAATGGAGCTGGAGGAATCAGACTCCCTGACTTCAGACTATACTACAAAGCTACAGTAATCAAGACAGTATGGTACTGGCACAAAAACAGAAACATAGATCAATGGAACAAGATAGAAAGCCCAGAGGTAAACCCACGCACCTATGGTCAACTAATCTATGACAAAGGAGGCAAAGATATACAATGGAGAAAAGACAGTCTCTTCAATAAGTGGTGCTGGGAAAACTGGACAGCTACATGTAAAAGAATGAAATTAGAATACTCCTTAACACCATACACAAAAATAAACTCAAAATGGATTAGAGACCTAAATATAAGACTGGACACTATAAAACTCTTAGAGGAAAACATAGGAAGAACACTCTTTGACATAAATCACAGCAAGATCTTTTTTGATCCACCTCCTAGAGTAATGGAAATAAAAACAAAAATAAACAAATGGGACCTAATGAAACTTCAAAGCTTTTGCACAGCAAAGGAAACCATAAACAAGACGAAAAGACAACCCTCAGAATGGGAGAAAATATTTGCAAAGGAATCAACGGACAAAGGATTAATCTCCAAAATATATAAACAGCTCATTCAGCTCAATATCAAAGAAACAAACACCCCAATCCAAAAATGGGCAGAAGACCTAAATAGACATTTCTCCAAAGAAGACATACAGATGGCCACGAAGCACATGAAAAGATGCTCAACATCACTAATTATTAGAGAAATGCAAATCAAAACTACAATGAGGTATCACCTCACTCCTGTTAGAATGGGCATCATCAGAAAATCTACAAACAACAAATGCTGGAGAGGGTGTGGAGAAAAGGGAACCCTCTTGCACTGTTGGTGGGAGTGTAAATTGATACAGCCACTATGGAGAACAATATGGAGGTTCCTTAAAAAACTAAAAATAGAATTACCATATGACCCAGCAATCCCACTACTGGGCATATACCCAGAGAAAACCGTAATTCAAAAAGACACATGCACCCGAATGTTCATTGCAGCACTATTTACAATAGCCAGGTCATGGAAGCAACCTAAATGCCCATCAACAGACGAATGGATAAAGAAGATGTGGTACATATATACAATGGAATATTACTCAGCCATAAAAAGGAACGAAATTGAGTCATTTGTTGAGACATGGATGGATCTAGAGACTGTCATACAGAGTGAAGTAAGTCAGAAAGAGAAAAACAAATATCGTATATTAATGCATGTATGCGGAACCTAGAAAAATGGTACAGATGAGCCAGTTTGCAGGGCAGAAGTTGAGACACAAATGTAGAGAATGGTCATATGGACACCAAGGGGGGAAAACTGCGGTGAGGTGGGGATGGTGGTGTGCTGAATTGGGCAATTGGGATTGACATGTATACACTGATGTGTATAAAACTGATGCCTAATAAGAACCTGCAGTATAAAAAAACAAACAAAACAACTAATACTAAACTTTCATTGCGTTATTTGTATGGAAATATGTTAATATAAATGTTTCAGACATTACATGAAATTTCTAAAAATCTTATATTTGTATTTGTATGGAAATATGTATGGAAATATGTTAATATAAATGTTTCAGACATTACATGAAATTTCTAAAAATCTTATATGTTCTGGTATAATGTTATAAGTAATAATCCTAGTTATTACTTTAAAATGTATATCTCAGAAATAACTAATTTTCTTGTCAACTGCATTATTATGAACTTTCATCAAATCTTTAACCGTGGTCATTTTTAAGTCTTTTGTCATTTACAGACAGTTCTGGGTGTACTCTGATGATTTTGCAAATATGTTCCTATAAAAGGGTTTCATCTTCAAGAAATTCATGGAAAAGACTCTGACAAGTGCAGGTTTCTGGTAACTGACTGTACTGCTGAACTGAATGAATAAGCATTTTCAGAACTCTAATGAAAAACTGATGAACTCATAAAAGTGCTAACAAAAGATCAAGATGAAAAAAAAAATTAATTACATGGGACTGAGTGAACTGATGAGGATGAGTATAATTTTTGTGACTTTCTGTCTGAATTTAAAAAAAAAAAAAAAATCCCACAAGGACTCAGAGGCAAAGAATATACAAATCAATTTTCACTGCAAAGTAAAGGAGCTGTTACAGTGGAGGATTACTGGACTGAATGTCAATATTATGACATAGTATGAGTGTGTTTCATGTTTGGTAATTGCAATCATTGTTGCTTTTGTTGTGGTCATCCATGTACAATGCTTGGTGTCAGTCTATTTATGTCTTGTAAAAATAAAATACAGTGTGTGTGTGTGTGTGAATAAAAAAATAAAAAAATAAAAAAATAAATAAAATTTTACTACCAGAAAAAACATCCTTCAAAAATAAAGAAAAAAAAATATGTTTTCAGAGAAACAAAAGCTGGGATATCTTATCTCCAACAGAGCTGCAATAAGAGAAATGTTAAAGAACGTTTTTTATGCTGGGGGACTATTAATGCCAAATGGAAATTTGGATCAACCTAAAGGAATGAATAGCACAATAAACAGTATACATGTAGAAAAATATACCTTTTTCTCATTACTAAATTTCTTTAAAGACATTTGTGAGGTTTATATCAAATATAAAAATCAAATGTCTGAAAAAAGAATAAGATGGATAAAAATTAAAAGGTACTATTACTAAGTTTTTTCTTTACATAGGAAATGGTATGAAATCATTTGAAGGTTAGGTTGTGATGATATAAAAGCAAAAATTGTAAACCCTGGAGCAAAACCCTCAAAGTTAAACATAGAAGTTTAGTCTGTAAGCCAGTAGAGGATGTAAAGTGAAATACTGACAAATACTCACTGAAAAAAATACAAAAATAAAAATAGTAAAAAAGGAACAAAGGAAAAATAGAAACAAAGAGAAAACCAAGAGCAAAGTGGTAGACTTAAATCCAGATATTAGATTAAAGGCAAATTGTCTAAATATACCACATAAAATGCAGATACTGTAAGAATAGTATTTAAAAAGTAGCACTTTAAATGTAAAAAATGAAGATGATAAAAGGCATATGATGGAAAAGATAATAAACATGAGAAACTTGGAGTGACTATATTAATATCAGATAAAGTATTTTTGACAACTAATATTGCCAGAGATAAAGATGGATATTCATGATGACAAACATTACAATTAAGACTAGAATAACTAAAATTCCCTTAAAGACATTTGTAGAACTCTATCAACAAGTGCAGAATATATGCTCATTTCAAGTATTCAAGAAACAAACAAGAAGCAGGCAGTTTAGCAATATTGTAGGATGTAAGATCAATATAAAAATAATTATATTTCTGTATATGATCAACAAACAATCATTTTAAAACTATCTTTTTTTAACATCTTTATTGGAGTATAATTGCTTTACAATGGTGTGTTAGTTTCTGCTGTATAACAAAGTGAATCAGCTATACATAAACATATATCCCCATATCTCCTCCCTCTTGCATCTTCCTCCTACCTTCCCTATTCCACCCCTCTAGGTGGTCACAAAGCACCGAGCTGATCTCCCTGTGCTATGTGGCTGCTTCCCACTAGCTACCTATTTTACCTTTGGTAGTGTATATATGTCAATGCCATTCTCTCACTTCATCCCAGCTTATCCTTCCTCCTTCCCATGTCCTCAAGTCCATTCTCTACATCTGCGTCTTTATTCTTGTCCTGCCCCTAGGTTCTTCAGAACCTTTTTTTTTTTTTTTTTTAGATTCCATATATATGTGTTAGCATACAGTATTTGTTTTTCTCTTTCTGGCTTACTTCACTCTGTATGACAGACTCTAGGTCCATCCACCTTACTACAAATAACTCAATTTCGTTTCTTTTTATGGCTGAGTAATATTCCATTGTATATATGTGCCACATCTTCTTTATTCATTCATCTGTTGATAGACACTTAGGTTGCTTCCATGTCCTGGCTATTGTAAATAGAGCTGCAATGAACATTGTGGTACAAGACTCTTTTTGAATTATGGTTTTCTCAGGGTATATGCCCAGTAGTGGGATTGCTGGGTCATATGGTTGTTCTATTTTTAGTAAAACTATCACTTTAGGGCATTAGAAAGCTTAAAATCCAAAGGGATAAATTTAACAAAGATATACAAGACCTGCATATTGAAAAGAACAAAATATCACTCATAAATACTAAAGAAACTAAAATAAATAGGGAGATATATCATGTTCGTGGATTAGAAGACTCAGTATTGTTAAAATGAAATTCTCCCAGAAGTGATCTGTACATTCAATGCCACCCCATTGAAAATCCATGCCTGCTTCCTTGTAGAAATTGACAATCTATTTCTAAAAATTATGTAGAGATGCAAAGAACATAGATTAGCGAAAAATTTTTGAAAAATCAGAACAAAGTTGAGGGACTTACACATATTGTAAAGCTACATTGATGAAGAAAATGTGTTATTTGGACAAAAATGTAGATATATAGGTTAATGGGAGCAAGTAGAGAGTGCAGAAACAGATCGACACATAAATGATCAATTAAATTTCAATATGCCAATGCTATTTAATAGGAAAATATATGGGAAATAAATGAGCCTTGATTCCTATTTTGCACCATACACAAAATTAAACTCAAATGTATCAAAGACCTATGCATGAAAAAAATTTTACAAAATTTCTAGAAGAAAAAAAGGGAGATATTTTTATGTCTTTTGGTTAGGCAAAGATTTCTTAGATAGAAGAAAAGAAAAGATAAATTGGATTTTATTTAATTTAAAATTATCTGGTTTTCAAAATTTCTCCTTAAGAAAATGAAAAGCAAGCCACAGAGTGGAAGAAAAGATTTCTAATACATATACCTAAAAAGGACTTTTATCCAAAATTTACAAAGAAACTTAGAGCTCAATAATAAAAAGAAAAATGACCCATTTTCAAAAATGATCAAATATTTTAACACGTACTTCACAAAAGAAAGTAGACAGATAGCCACATGAAGAGATTATCAGTATCATTAGCCATCATGAAAATGTAAATTAAAACTGCAGTGAGATACAAGCACCACTCTACTAGAATGGCTAAATTAAAAGTTCTGAAAAACATCTAGTATTACTGGATGTAGATCAGTCAGAACTGTAACACTTTGCTGGTAAGAGTGTAAAATGTATGACCACTTTGGTTTGGCAGCTTCTTTTAAAGTTAATTATACATTCAACATATGACTCAACGATTCCACTCCTAAGTATCTAACACAAGAGAAATGAAAACATTTTCCCACAAAAACACTTGTACATGAATGTTCATAGAACCTTTATTTAAAATACTAAAAACTAGAAATCTTCCACGTATCCTTAAACAGCTAATGGATAAACAACTTGTGGCACATTCACTTAAAGCAATGCTAAGCAGCATAAAAAGCAACAAAGATAATCTCCTGTGATCATAAAACTCTATGTGTTAAAAATCTCTTGTGATTATTATTAATAGCTGATTAAAAGAACATAAAATAACAAATTTTACAAACATTAAGAATGACATATAACTAATAAGAACCTGCTATATAATAAAATAAATAAAATAAATTACAAAAAAAATGGCTAGACAAAAAAGAAAAATGACTAAAAAAAAAAAGAATGACATAGACTTCAGCATCAATTCTCTTCTTTTTTTTTTTTTTTTTTCTGTGTTTATAGATTGTTAGAGCTGAGTATTCTATTAACTTGCATAAGTAGATGGATAATGGAAGTTTTGTTACGGCAATATTACTGAAATACTGGAGCTCTCTATAGGCCAGCAATCACATTGTGATCTATCAAAAAATATTTTCAACAATCTTGTTAAAGTGAATAATTGGAAATTACCTGATTTGTGAAAGAATTCGTTATCCCATTTGGTATGTTTTCAGTACCAAAACCAATATTTCTAATCGGTCCCACAGTTTGGTGTCCTAGAGGGTTTTACCAGGGCTATACACAGTAGTAGATTTTTGGATGGGTAAGAGGTGAAACTTTCTTTTATAAATTGTGAAAGGGGAGGTGAGAATGTAGAACATGCATAGAGTATTTTCAGGAAGGCCAATCTGAGAAAAGAGCACATCTGGGAGCTGAAGAGTTGTAAACTGATTCCCTTATAACAATTCATGCCACAGGTACTCTTTAGAATGACTACCCCCCGGGGGTAGCACCCCCGGCCTGAAGACCAGGGCTCAAACAGCTCTTCATCAGTACCACATGCCTCCTACAATCCACTCTCCTGACAGCAGCAAGCCTAAGTGATATTTTTGGTAATGAAAATGAGATTTAAAAAAAATTCTCCATTGCTATTCCTTCAAAACCCTCCTGTATATGCCCACTGCAATTAGAATAAAATGCAAACTCTTCAATTCTGAAGCCCATCACTCTCTCCTCTCTCATTTCTCCTTCTCTCCATTTCTGGGTTCCAGATATAGACAGCCTTCTGTTTCGCAAACATAACAAGTTCATTCCTACATGGGCCTTTGTCCCCTGGTTAGTCACACAACCTCAAGCAGTCCCTGTAGACACTCCCTGTCTTATTGCTCTGTTGCACTTCCCACCATTTGTCACTGTCTGCTACTGTTGCCCTTTCCCTCTTTTAATATGTTTCATGACAGCACAATCAAAACCTTTCTTGTCTTTTATTTTCATTTCTCTCCATTACCTAGAACTGTGTCTGGTAGACTCTCAAAACATATTTTTTTGGATTGGTGGATGAGCCAATAATGAATACAAAGTTGTTTTTATGAGCATTCGTGTTTAAAAACATTTTGGTGTTGCTGAACACTAAAAAATTGCTCGATTTTCCAACGTGAATTTATTGTTTCCTAAAGCTACAAGATGCATGCTGTATGCCATATGTCTCTCAGTTGGCTGTACATCTCTAAGGAAACTTCAACTGCAAAACAATTTAGAGAACGTCGAAATTTCAGCAAGTTCAATTAATTGCATAGTAGTTTCCCTTAGGACATTTCCAACACCATTCCTAGGTCTTATTCATAAAAGAGCTTCCCTAAGTGACAGTAATGGACAGTATTCGTTTGAAAACTGTCATCTCTAGACCTGTAGCTTTATTGATTTCTACACTGCTTTTACTTTTGAGGCATCAAAGTCAGAAACAAAATGAATATCATACTAAATGGTTGATTTTAAAGGGGATTATTTTCTCAGAAGAATTCTGAAGAAATGTTGCGATTCTCAATAGGGTAAGATTAGGTGGTAATTACTGTCTTGAGCTGAGCAGTAGTAGGTTCTATTATTTCTACACAGGCATTTAGGACAAGATGGTGCTGTGATTACTAAGAATTGACTAAGAATCAAATGGTGGATAAAATGAAAGGTTATGAAATGAGGAACTATTTCAAGGGATCAAGGTCAGTGTGAAATAATCGAACCTTAACGGAAAAGGGATTAGAGCCTGGGTTAGGTTATTGAAAGATGATAAGATCTGGAGGAAACTGTATCCCAAGAGAAACTGTTTGCCCCTCAAGCCCCTGACAAAGTCAGCAGGAAACGTTCAGGAATATTGTGGACCTCTAAATTTGGTTTTAGTTTCTTATATTCATTCCCTCCACATACTAAAGCAAAATCTGTTTGTACCTATTTCTAAATTTGCTTCCCCAGTGGTCAAAGCCAATTAAAGTTCTGCATACATTTTAAAAATAATACTTCCAAAGAAATTGAAAGTGGTTTGTGATAAAACTAAACAACCAAAGGATATACTCAGAGTAGCGTTTTTAAAACCCAGCAACTATGTTAAAATTAGGTGTCATTGAAGTTACAGATACCTACTTAAGGAGATGAAATTTTTCTTATTGTTGGTAAGAAATTCCTACAGTTCCTTTCAGTGAAAGGAGAGTTTAGAAAAAAAAGAAAGGTCTGGAAGACTATATATGACTTTTTAAACTATCTCTTTTCTTTTTGGTGGTTTAAAAACATTGTTTTGAAGAAAAAAGGTGGCCATCTCTATTAGCTCAGAAATCTTATGTTTGGAAAGTCAATCCACTTTCATATCTGTAGCATGATGATTATCAAAATCATTATCATTGTTAATGAAAATGCTAAAGTTTTCAAGTGTTTTAAACTTTAATTTTTCAAAATTTGCATTTTTTGAGTTCTGTTTATGTTACTTTATCAGTTATAAATGCCCAAATAGGCAATTGTAAAAAAAAAAAAAAAAGGAAGGGAAATTTAGCCTAGAGTTGGAAGAATGGATTTCAAGTCTTGATTTTATTACTTGTTAACCACGTGACATGACATGTTATTTTGTAACTATGAGTGTTAATTCCCTCCCCTGTAAAAAGGAGGACCAAAAATAATTTCTTCACAGTATTGCTGTGAGGGTAACTGAAAAATTGGCTGTGAAGTCATTCGTTAAAATCTAAAGGTGCAAAACAAAAGGAAGAGTATGTACTGTACAATTCCATTTACATGAATTTAAGAAAGGCAAAATGAAAGAATAGTGATAGAAATCAAAATAGTGATTATGAGGGATTAGGCTATTGACTGGAAAGAAACACAGAGAACATTCCAGGATGACAAAATACTCTATACTTGTATGCAAGTGGTGGTAAAATTGTTATATGCAATATAAAAAGTCCTAGTAATGTGCACTTAAGATTTGTGCATTTTGTGGTAAATTACCTCAATAAAATAAATACAAGGAAGATATCCATGTTCCTTAGCATGGCCGCAAGGACAGTCATGACCTGCTTCTTATCTACTTTTCTATGTTCCAGCCTGGCCACTCTATTCTCTTTCTTCAATCAACTTTTGAACCAATTATTACCTGGCCACAACATTTGCCTTTTTTACAGTTGAAAAGAAATGTAAAAAGTCCATCTCTTTATTTATTTACATCCTATCCCAACCTTGCCAAGCAAACGCCAAGTCTTCTCTAAAAACAGAGCTCCTATGCCACTTCTTCCAAAAACCTTCCAGAAATATTCTACACAGATAGTGATAATCAGACAGTCCTCATGCGGGACAGCTTCGTGGGCATGCAATCTCAGAGGCAGCATAGAGTTCCATGCCTAGAAAGGCTTTGTACTTGGTTAATGCTCTGCTATAGCCAACTTGAAATTCTTAATTTTTCAACAAGGGAACATACATTTCCATTTTGCAGTGAGTCCTGAAATTATGTACTGCGTCCTGCTCTTCTGACATTTCTCTGTACGTGTACCAGCATCTTTCTTTGTTGTTGAGAATTACTATTTACTTCTCTGGCTCCTTTACTTACCAAGAATCCCCTAAATCATGACTACGGCTTTTCCATTTCCCTAGCATACCTCTTAGCATTTAATAGGCCGTTAATGAGTATTTGTTGATTGATGCATTAAGTAACTGACCCACTAACTGGATGAATGAACTAATAACAGAGTGAATTCATTAATGTTATTGGGCAAGGGAGTGATAGGGGCAAACTAAGAAATGATAACAGAGTAGGGGAGTAAAGTGAAAACTGTAATCATTCGTTAATCGGATCTACACATTTGTCAACAAACATTAGGTACCTACGCTGTGCCAGTACAGTTGACTGGCTGGCAATCACATCTAGAATCCCCCCTCCTTGACGGCCTGATTTGACTGTCCTCCTCCCCATATACCTGGACCAAAGCAAGAGAGTCCACTGCCTCTGTACAGCTCATCTGTCCCTGAAGACAGTGGCAGGAGCTGAAAGTGAAGCTGGGCAGAATAAGTAAGTTTTAGGCATGCCGCCATATAGTTTTCAAGCTTACTTCCTAATTTTCCTTTAAACACTACTCATTGTATAACCTCATCAAATCATTCCTCGGCAAGTCATTTGGCAATTTACTCCTTGTCAATGGAGTGAGAAACAGAGGACAGGAGAAAATGGCTCTGGAAGTGGTATTGCATACATTGCAATATCCATTTTGTTTCAGAGGCAAATTGTTGGAGACACCATGATTTTTGCCATGTCCATACTCCACCCACCAGAGTTCTCATTGAGCCTTTCTCAGTGGCTTCCAGATCTTCTTTTTTAATTTGAAATTTTTATTTGTTAAAAATTTTTACAAGAGAGGCCGCGATAGTGAGAGGCCCGCGCACCTCAATGAAGAGTGGCCCCCACTTGCCGCAACTAGAGAAAGCCCTCACACAGAAATGAAGACCCAACACAGCCATAAATAAATAAATAAATAAGTTCCTTTAAAAAAAAAAAAAAAACCTTTAAAAAAAATTTGTTTTATTGGAGTATACTTGACTTACAATGTTGGGTTAGTTTCACGTGTACAGCAAAGTGATCCGTTATACATATACATATATCCACTCTTCTTTAGATTTTTTTTCCCGTATATGCCATTACAGACTATTGAGTATTCTAGGTCTTTTAATAAATGAGCAATGTTGTTGTCAATAGCCACATTACGACTCCCCAAACCCATTCCCATACCTATCCTGGAAAGTAACTTAGCATATTGTTACTTTCTCTAAGAATTTGCTTGCAATCTAGCCCTTACATAGTGGCTCAGAATAACTCGTTTTCCTTCCCTCAAGAATGTTTTCGTTGATGAAAAATTGCACTCTTTGGCACTGCACACTGCCCTGCTCAAGCTGAGATTACATCTGCACCACCCAGGGAATTAATCACAGTGTGGTTTACGACAAGATGCACGCTCTCCACAGACTCTCAGAAGTGGCACTTCTTCGTGAAAATACGGTACTATAGGCTCCTTGTCGTTTGCCCTCTGTGGAACTAAAGCCTTTCCTGCTATTTCCTGTTTTAATCCTGTGAGTCTGGATTTCATTTCTTTCCTATTTTTGCAGGAAATTAGAATCACTGCATTAAGCACAGTCCATTGAAATAACCTTTTCTCGTTTTCTTCCGTCCCACACATATCAAGAAAAGTCGTCCAAATGAGTTGGAGACCAATCCAGACCTGGAGCCCTTCTACTTGCAGAACTGCCATTTAGTCAGTCCCCAAAGGCTTTTTCTTAACCATTTGTGCAATTCATAGAGAATGAGAACTTGTTTTTAGAATAAACTTGAAGTAATAACTTATGTAAATTTCGATTGAATGTAAGTATGCTTGAAGGACTATAAGCTGATCTAGATCATGTTTGAGTCTTTCTAATAATGAGGTGTGGGGATAACTCTAATATATGGCGATGTTAGTTCAGTTTATTCACATTTTGCCAAAGATTTTGGGAGGAGGTAGCTAATAAAGATATACTACCAAACACAGAACTGGATGAAATCAATCTATCTTCACACACACATACATCGAATATACTATGTGAATTATGGTATGTGTGTGTGTGTATACATGTTTATGTATATACATATATATAGCGTATGTGTGTATAATCTGGTTTTAAGAGTCCTATTAGTTGAAGCATAAGTAGATGAGTAGAAATTACAAAATGCTCATCATGGGTAAATTTTTTCTTGCTACCATCTCCAAGAGAAATTATTCATACAAGGTATTTTATAGCTGTGGTTGACATCAAACTCTCCTCGTTTTCTTCCTCTCTCAGTGATCATTTCTTCACAGCCCTTTCTGAATGGCTGTGTTTCAAAAACTGAAGTGTAGACAAGGGAGTATCCAGGGTTATTTCCAAGGACCCCTCTACTTCTCTACATGCCTTCATTCTCCCTGTCATTTAGTTCCTTGGTTTTAAGTAACATTCTCAAATTTTTATCTTCTTTCTGGACCCCTCCTGTGAACATCAAACTCAATTACCTCTGGGGCCTCTCCACTTGAATATCAAAGCCAGTGGGAAACTCTAGCTCTTCCTTTCAAAATCTGCTCTAATTGCAGTCTGTTCCATCCTTTCAGCTGCTCAGGCAAGACATCTTGGAGGGTTTTTTCCCCTAATTTTTTTTTTCGCACACCACATATAGATCCATCAGGAATTCAGTTGGTTCTACATTCAGAACAAATTCAGGATCTGACCATGTCCCATCCCTTCCACCACTGCCACCCAGTTCAAGCCACCATCATCTTTTGTCCGGATTGCTGCAAATTTCTCCTCTTGCCCTTGTACCTTTGAGAAGATAGATGAGGAACAGCCTGCTCATAGGTGCTCAAAGTAAAGAACTTTTGAACAAATGTTAGGCAATGTCCTTAAAAGATGGTTTCAAAGGAAGTTTAGACATTGATTCCAAGTGACTATATCAGAAACCTTAAAACCAAAAATCACAGACATAAAATCAAAATAAAACTCAAGGGAGAAATTCCAAGTGGAGCTAAGGTAAGTAGGTAGCCTTCACACTTTCTACCTGACGCCACCTAAGAAGAGTACCATTTGTTGCAGAAATATAATTAACATGTCTGTTTCTTATCCAGACCTTCCCTTATCACTGTATTTAAAACTGTAAGAACGTGATCTCAACCCTCACCAGCTCTCCCTCTTCCCTTGATCCTTGTTACATCACTTCATAGCACCACTGACATATTATATATTTAGTTATTTATTTACTTCTATATTTTTATTGTTGTTTTCCCCGATTAGGGCAGGGGTTTTTGATGTCTTAGTCACATTGCATCCCCGGCTATTACATTTCCTAGCACGTAGTAAGTTGTATGGTTCAGGTCCCAACAGAAAATAGAATCTGACTCAAATATAATCGTAGGTTTTGTGTTTTTTGGTTTCTTTTCTTTCTTTCTTTTTTTTGTAGAGAGTACATAGGGAGGTGTTAAGGGAAATCGACAAGGGATTTGGAGCACCCAGAATCAGCAACTGTGAGAAGTCCTTATAATCCTGAGGCCCCAAGAGGAAGCAGGGAGGCTAAAGAGGTCCAGGGGCTCAGGGAGAGCTGAGGCCATGGTGGGGGTTGCCTGGCAGGAATTGCAGTCCTGGTGGGAAAGGGAATGGCCCCAGTCACACAGCCGGAAGCAGGAGGGAGCAGAAGATACATGCCCTGGCCTCTGTTGTCTCCTGCCTTGAGTCTCCCGCTGATGTGATCCACTGGCCAAGCCATGGAAAGCCAAGGTCAATGGAGCCCAGCAATTCAGGCTGGAGGTCAACCTCCAAGGGCGCAGCACCCAGCAGAGAAGAACAGGAATGGAGCCGAAGGGTAAGTGGAAAATAACCAGCATATAGGAACTTAATAAATAGCCATGGAACAAAGGCAAGGCAGTGGCCTTAAAATGTAATTTTAAAAGAAACCTAGAAATTAAATCCAAATGACTATTTATCTCAGAGACCTTAAAAAGTGCCATGGGTACAGAGGTTCCTTGAAAAACTAAAAATAGAGTCACCATATGATCCGCAATCCCACTCCTGGGCATACATCTGAAAAAGATGAAAACTCTAATTCAAAAAGATACATGCACTCCAATATTCATAGCATCACTATTTACAATAATCAAGACATGGAAGCAACCTAAATGTCCATCTACAGGTGAATGGATAAAGAAGATGTGGTACACACACACACACACACACACACACACACACACACAGTGGAATACTACCCAGCCATAAAAAATAATTAAATAATGCCATTTGCAGCAACATGGGTGGACCTAGAGATTATCTTACTAAGTTAGAGAAAGAGAAGTATCATGTGATATCACTTATATGTGGAAACTAAAAATATAATATAAATGAACTTATTTACAAAACAGAAATAGATCCACAGACATAGAAAACAAAAGTATGGTTACTAAAGGGGAAAGAGAGATAAATTGGGAATTTGGGATTAACAGATACACTACTATGTATAAAATAGATAAACAACAGGACCTACTGTATAGCACAGGGAACTATATACAATACCTTGTAATAACCAATAATGGAAAAGAATCTGAAAAAGTATGTGTATATTCATATATATATAAATGAATCCCTTTGCTGTACACCTGAAACATTGTAAACCAACTATACTTCAATAAAATGTTTTAAAAATACCAAGGGCATAAAACCCAAATAAAACTCAGGAGAGGCAAGTCTGAGAGGGGTTCAGGTAAGGAGGCAGCTTCAAGTGTTCTAACATGGGCCATGAGGAAGGGTTATTTACACAGTAGATCCTTTGGTAAAAATTAAAATGTTCACACAAATAGGTAGATAGACATGTCCCCCAATTTCCTAGTTCTAAGTCCTCCACTGAACTTGGGGGCATTTATGATTTGCATCATTAATCCAGCTTCCAGCCATGGTGTCCCTCTAACACACAGGCAAGGCAGAGGGCTTCATGGTGACCACCGATCTAACAAAAGGGCCAAGCTGTAAACACCACGCGGTTCCTGTTTTTCTTGATTGTCTACCCCACTTTTGGTGAGCTCTGCTTTATGTCAAGAGATCTAGAATCTGACTTGCTATCAGGAAGCCAGAATAGCAGCCATCGCAGCCATCATCCCTGCGTACGGCACAGGAGAAAAGGTATACCTCAACTTTCAAATCTCAGGTTTGAGGAAGGGATTCTTTTCAGCAGCAATACCACTTGGAACGAAACACAGGTAAGAGATGAAAATCACAAACCAGCCAAGGGATCCCAGAAGCTCAAAGAACTTCTCTCAGCAAAACCATACTTTACACCCTGCCTGTAGATTTACTTTTGTTTCCAGAAGAAAGCTAGGAACAAACACAGTCCGTGGAAAACCCAGAAGCTGGAGAGTCAGGGGCTATACCTGTGTGGATTGATCTTTCCTCTTAAGTCGTTGGGTCTGGGAAGAAAGAAATAGAAAAAGATGGGTAAACAATAAAGGGAGGAATAGAGTTGCCCATTTTATGTTCATGGAGATGTAAAGAACATTCTGCTTTTCCTCCCTTTGTTCTCCTCAGAGGCCCATTGAATAGGACATTCAGGAAAAAAAGGAGACAAAACAGCATGTCTCAGGCCACGTCAAGGTGCAGGCCCATCAATTCAGCGGCCTGAGGAGCTCTCCCTGCACAGGGCCTGGCACTGAAACAACATTATTGCTGGCTCTGACTCTGGAAGTTCTAAAGGCATTTTTCTTTTTTTTCCCCTGTAGCTATGAGGTGCTGACCTCACTGCTGGAATTGGAAGATAAGAAAAATGTTTTAATCCGTATGTTAATTATTGAAATTAGAACTGCAAACAAATATTTTGGGAAACTTTGAGTTGCTTCCAAACGTGGCGCTTTCCATTTTAAGCCCAAAGTGTAATTGCGTATTCAAGGGCTCAGATCTTCCCGAAGATTCATACATTATGCATGTCGCACTTCCCCGGGACACGGCGGATGTCACGCTCCGCATCCTGCTGAAATGGGGAAATCATTTTAGACAGAGTTTGACTTGAAACAGTATCACAACTCAAAAAAGAAGAGAAAAAAAAAAACAACTTGGAACTCACTTTTTGGGACTCAGAAACTTTAGTAATAGAGTTTTTTTAGTAAGAGAGTTTACTCTCTTCTGGGTAAAAAATTATTATGAAATTAAGAGGAATGTTGAAATAGCACATTAACAACTACAGAAGTACATTCTTTTATGGAAAAAAAGTATTTCTGAAAGAGGTTGTTAGTTTTAAAAATTTGTTGTATTGAAGTATAGTTGATTTACAACCTTGTGTTAATTTCTTCTGTACAGCAAATTGATCCAGTTATACATATATATATTCTTTTTCATATTCTTTTCCATTATGATTTATCACAGGATACTGATACACTTCCCTGTGCTATACAGTAGGACCTCATTGTCTATCCATTCTATATATAATAATTTGCATCTGCTAACCCCAAACTCCCACTCCATCCCTGCCCAACCCCTTGGCACCCACAAGTCTGTTCTCTGTCTGTGAGTCTGTTTCTGTTTCATAGATAAATTCATTTGTGTCATATTTTAGATTCCACATATAAGTGATATCACATGGTATTTGTCTTTCTGAAAGAGGTTGCTATTGACCAAGTTTCAGTGTACTTTATCTGTAAAGGGCCAGATACTAAATTTTTTAGGCTTTGTGGTGACATGACCCCCATCACAAATACCCAACTCTGTCCTTGCAGTGCAAAGTCCGCCATGTGTAAACAAAGGGGTGGGACTGTGTCCCAATTAAACTGTATTTACAAGGGGAGGTGTCAAACAGAGTTGGCCTGCAGGCTGTAGATTGACAACCCCTGATGTAGAATATACTTTTACATATTAATTAATATTTCTACCAGGCAAGTTAAATCTTTAAAAGCATACAGTATTGCCTACTTCTGTAAGTTGATTATTCCCCTAATAAATTCCTGGCTGCTTTTATCAGCTGGACAAATACAGATTTTCTCTCATCAACATCAATTAAGAAGGGAGACATTTACATTGCCAACATCAAAGTGCTCCTGGGAACAGATCAAGCACCCTCTCTGTATTAGATTTAATATTTCCATTGTCAGGTTTAATAAAATCCTAATAGTTTTCAATGCCGGGCTCACAAACATTTTCTCTAACTTCTGCCTCAAAATCATATATTAATTTCAGCCACTGGTACCCAAGGCAATTCCATCACAACGGCTTTTGGCTGCTCCAGGGAAGGCCAGGCTAAGGGAATTTGAACATCTGTCTCAAGCAAATTTACTCAGTCTCTATTTGGATATTCCTGTCAAACCAAATGAAAAGGGGCAGAATGTAATAACATCCCTTTAGATTCACGGCTTGATTCTCATTTAGTTGACTTGATTTCCTTTAGTCCCTAGGCACATCTGCCTGTGCTTATTTTTATGGCTGATTTATGGTAAAGGTTTGATTAAGATACCTCCATATCTTACAAGGCTTAAAATACACAGCATGGAGCAGGTAAAAAGCAGAGTTTAAACTGGCAGTTCAAGGTCAAACCAAATACTGGAATTCATGCAGCCAAGCCAATGAGGTTGACCAGCTCAGAGTCACAGAACCAGCTTTGGTACAGCTGGGAAACCCAAGGAAACAGACTGCTTTCAAAACAAGCTCTTGGTTTTGTTTTTTTTTTTGTCATGACATAGTACAGGTGTTTCAACTGTATCAACACAGTCTGTCATCATAAACCGGAAAATTTAGAATAATTGCAGTTTTTCTGTGTTCAAAAGTAAGTGAAAATGTTCATTTAGGGGCATTGGTCACTGCTCATAAAAATGCATTTGTCTAATTGCCTTCAGGCATATCACTCAATGTGCTGTGCTTTGATGACATTTCTAATATGACCTGGAAAACAGGTAAACTCTTTCTAGTGTGCAGACTGGAAATTTAGATAAATGCAATTAATTAAAATGAGTATAGGGAGAATTTGACCAATTATAATTGATTTGAAAGAGCTTAACACCAAAATCACTGACCAGGCAGCATTGTTTTCCAAACTCTAGCTGTGAAAGCCAGATGGTACATGGTGGGAGAATCTGTCCAACAGCCACAGAAGGATGAAGCTTCAGCAGAGAAGGTAGTGAGTGTGTGTTGCCTCCTCAAAAGCCTTTCCTTCTCTCATTTTATGAAATGGGTGAATTTATGGGTTGCATCGTCTATGTCGAACCCTACCAAGGCAATCCCATTCTCTTGCCACAGTGGTTGGCTGGGGTAACCTGTGCTGATCAGGTCATAGCACACTCCCTGGGTACCTCACACATAATCAGGGCCAGTGAGACAGGGAGAAAAGTTCTACCAGCTCTAAGAAAAAGAGGTTATCACACATCAGGAAAGCCATGCCATGGCTTGAAGACATTATCACACAGTTATATTAAACCAACCCTAAAACTAGACCATCTGATCATATGACCTAAATAATTCTTTTATTGTTTTATAAGTGTAATGTATATATTTAAATTATAAAGTATTTCAAATATACAGAAAAGTAGAGTAAATCCTAGGACAAATACCCAAGTATCTCACTTAGATTAGGAAATGTCAATACTTTTATACTGAAATCTAATCTCTTTTTTTTAAATTTTTTTTTAATCAGTCATCAATTTTATACACATCACTGTATACATGTATACACTGTATACATGTCAATCCCAATTGCCCAATTCAAACTCTTTTTAAAAAGAGTTTAAAATGTGGTAGAATATCTTAACTCATAGTCCTGCACTCAAGTGGTTAGAAATAGAAATAGCCCCATCAGGGAAGAGCTATTGATGAATTCTGTGTCCTAGCAGCAGGATAGCTCTATTTATTAGCAAGTTCAGGTTAAAAGCCTAAAAAAAAATGCAGTAATTGCAACAGATATGATACTGAAAACATGATCAAAGTGATACGAATCAGCCCAAAATGTGGACCAATTTGAGATTCTTAACTAACACTAGGATTGTAAGAAGGGAAAATGAGCAAGAACAGAACAAAACGTTTTCCTTTATCATTGCTGCTGACCAAAGACATGCCAATACTTTGATAAGGAAGCCACAGGTAACTTCTACCATTGACTCATGATATGGCACATTTGAAATGAGGACTTCTCTTCTCTCCCCATCCTTATTGTGCTGTGTGTATGGGATTCCAGCATAAGGACTTAGGCTAAAGAGAGGTAATTAAATTAGAAAGAGCCAAAAGACCTTGGACTCCATCATCCTGCAGCCCAGATGAAGTGTCCAGACAAGGAGCTGCGCCTCCCTCTAAATATCCTTTTCCTATTTGCATGGGCCCTACAGTCACGTCTGCCACTACAGATCGGACAGGGCTGTGCCAACAGCTCTAATGACCTAAGACACACCTAACTTCAAGTCAGACTGAACTATTAGCTCAATTACAACTGGTCTCAGTTGTTTCCAGGATTTCTGGAGCCTAATGATGGTAGACTAATGTCATCCTCCGTTCCACTCCACTGAGTTTAGTCTGAAAAATCCACTTTCCCTTCCTTCCCTGACTTCACCTCATTTTGTGTACAAATATGTGACAATATATGCAAATAATATGCTTGCAAAGGGATATCCATATTTGAAAACACATGCATAAATATTCCGAGTCCACTGTCCTCAAAATCCTAGATGCCAGTAGCATAAAATCATGTTGGGAAACAACATTAGAGCTCATGTCTGAGCAAAATAACTTACTGATACTGGATTAGAAGTATCATTTAAAAAATAAAACTATACACTGATAGTTTAATTTCTTTTCTTTCTGTATTTTGTCATTTGTCCCTTTTCTTTCAATTTTGTCAAACTAAACGTTCAAAATTGTGGACATTCTTTTTAAAACAAATGTCAGCATTTGATTATATTTTGTAATATATCTTCTCTTTTCTATGCCATTGTAGATACTCATTCTCTGTTAAGTGTTTGGATGGATGAATAAATTAATAACTGTCAAAATGCTCATATTAAACATTTGCCTGCATTCTCTGAGTCACATTCTTGGCTATGAGAAAAAAAATAGTATTCACATTGAACACACATAGAATGGTCATCAAATCGTAGGATTTAAACCTATGTTTCCCAGAGAAAACCAGTGTTTAACCAAATAGCATTTAACTCAAGAGTTGGGGAAATTTAACAGTGGAGATAAGATAAGAATCTAAGGAGGTTCTACTGAATCCTGGAAGGGAGTAGTTCAGCAAGGATGTAACAGAAAATGACAGGGCTTGCAAAGGAAGACAGTCAATATACGTCAGTATGATTGATGCAGGAAGTCCAGAATTTTAAAGACTGGACTCATGTTGCCAGCTAAGAAAGTAAAGGAAGTGTACCTGGGGAGACTCAAGGAAGTGGGCAGCTGGATCCAGACATCAACAGGAAATGAACATAGTGAGTTAACAGTGTTTCTCAAACACTGATGTGCAGGTGAATCACCTGGAAATCTTTTTCAAGATGCAGATTCTGATTCCTAATGTCTGGCGGAGATTCTACGTTTCCAAGGAGCTAACCAAATGATGCTGCTGGTTCATGGACATAGATTTTGTAGCAAAGAAAGAGGATCCTCACAATGAATATAGGAGATCCAGATAATGACTATGCCTCAGCAATATATAGGTTGTGTATATAATTTGCTTAAGTGAACGTACATACATATGCATACACATACACACACAGCTTTTATTTCATAGTTTAGTTCTCAACTAGTCCTGTTGTTGCCATTTTGAAAACCTAGAGCTCAACAACCTAGATCTTTAAAGGAAAGGTACATGATATTTGGTCTTTATCATGAGGTCTGATGGGTTGGCCCGGTAAACATCCTCTTCATATCAACCCCATTTACGATCAAAAGGGAATGCATTGGACAGTTACAAATTCTCTGAGCAGAAATTACGTCATCTATGATTTGGACTGTTTGCCCTGCCTTTCTGACTCCTTGTTCCTCTGATTTTAGCTGAGTGGCTAGAAAAGTTGCTTAATCCTTATGAGCCTCAGTTTCACTATTTTTCAATGATGGATAAAATATATACACTTGAAGGTCAAACAGGCTAACATATTTAAAGTGAACATTGTGAATGGTACATCATGAATGCTCTTTAAATGACTGTTATAAATAATAGTAAAACAATCCAATGCTATTATCCATTTTCTAAAGGACTATACAGGCTTAGTATTACTGCTATGACTAAAATTAGCCTTTTGGCTGTGGGTGTGTCTGAATATAACTATAAAGCTTTCCATTGCTTTATTAAGAGAAGCTATTATTGCTTCTCTTCTGCCACCCTGCTGAATTCTATTCATTCTATCTTTTTACTAAGAAGCTTGGTATTCAAGCCTAAAAAACGTCCTCATAAAATATCATTCTTTATTATGCCAATAACTCAGAAATGTAGGTGAAGTAAATACAAGTAGTGTGTGAAATGAAGCCTTCAGAGTTAATAGTGCTACTGACCAAATAGTCAAACATTGTTAGTGTGATTATTATGGCCTGGAGGAGCCATCCTACTTTTGCAAAACAATGTTTTTCTTCTCTTTTACAGCAAATACTCTGGGGACAGGGAAGGGCATTTTTTTACTTTCGGAGGAGGCCACCCCTTGCTTTGATATAACACAGCTGTGTTTCTTCAAGTCATTATTTATAAGATTAGCCTATGATAGGACTGCAAGAAATTAGAGTATTCGCTACACATTATAGGCTTCCGGAGCCCTTACGAAATACCATGAATCTGCTATACAACTTATAAATGGGTGGAATCAATACACAGTGAAACCTCAAAAACTCATTCCATGCTAGTTTAGAATTTGTGATTTATCGGACGTAGGTCTGACTGAAGGTGCTTTTGAATTATCTGCGGAAGGAGAAAACAAACTTTGCTAAGCAATTTAAAAAGTTCATTTACCTTTCTTAAAGAATATATTATTATGAGGGTATTTTAATGGATCCAAGAGGATACAGTGTGACAAACACCAACCTTGCTTTCACTTTATTAAAGCAGAATCTGCAAATTTTCCTTGACAATATTGTTCATTTACAATCTTGAACATAACAAAACAAATTTTAAAAAAATCACTCAGAATGTTTTTATTGAGAACTTGCTGAACACTGCTGGGTACACTGGCAAATTAGAAGCTTACAGCTTGAGGAATTTACTTTGGGGAAGAAATTGAGCTTTCATTTACAAAGACTGAATTTCTTTCCCATTAAAATGATTTTGCTCATAGATAGCCTCATCCACCAGAGAGCAGACAGCAGAAGCAAGAAGAACTACAATCATGCAGCCTGTGGAACAAAAACCACATTCACAGAAAGATAGACAAGATGAAAAGGCAGAGGACTATGTACCAGATGAAGGAACAAGATAAAACCCCAGAATAACAACTAAATGAAGTAGAGATAGGCAACCTTCCAGAGAAAGAATTCACAATAATGATAGTGAAGATGATCCAGGACCTTGGAAAAAGAATGGAGGCAAAGAACGAGAAGATGCAAGAAATGTTTAACAAAGAGCTAGAAGAATTAAAGAACAAACAAACAGAGATGAACAATACAATAACTGAAATGAAAACTACACTAGAAGGAATCAACAGCAGAATAACTGAGGCAGAAGAACAGATAAGTGACCTGGAAGACAGAATGGTGGAATTCACTGCTGTGGAACAGAATAAAGAAAAAAGAATGAAAAGAAATGAAGACAGCTTAAGAGACCTCTGGGACAACATTAAACGCAACAACATTCACATTATTGGGGTCTCAGAAGGAGAAGAGAGAGAGAAAGGACCCGAGAAAATCTTTGAAGAGATTATAGTCGAAAACTTCCCTAACATGGGAAAGGAAATAGCCACCCAAGTCCAGGAAGTGCAGAGAGTCCCATACAGGATAAACCCAAGGAGAAACATGCCGAGACACATAGTAATCAAATTGGCAAAAAATAAGACAAAGAAATATTATTGAAAGCAGCAAGGGACAGAGGACAAATAACATACAAGGAAACTCCCATAAGGTTAACAGCTGATTTCTCAGCAGAAACTCTACAAGCCAGAAGGGAGTGGCATGATATACTCAAAGTGATGAAAGGGAAGAACCTACAGCCAAGATTACTCTACCCAGCAAGGATCTCATTCAGATTCGATGGAGAAATCAAAAGCTTTACAGATAAGCAAATGCTAAGAGAATTCAGCACCACCAAACCAGCTCTACAACAAATGCTAAAGGAACTTCTCTAAGTGGGAAACACAAGAGAAGAAAAGGACCTACAAAAACAAACCCAGAACAATTAAGAAAATGGTCATAGGAACATACATATCAATAATTACCTTAAACGTGAATGCATTAAATGCTCCAACCAAAAGACACAGGCTTGCTGAATGGATACAAAAACAAGACCCATATATATGCGGTCTACAAGAGACCCTCTTCAGACCTAGGGACACATACAGACTGAAAGTGAGGGGATGGAAAAAGATACTCCATGCAAATGGAAATCAAATGCTGGAGTAGCAATACTCAGATAAAATAGACTTTAAAATAAAGAACGTTACAAGAGACAAGGAAGGACACTACATAATGATCAAGGGATTAATCCAAGAAGAAGATATAACAATTATAAATATATATGCACCCAACAAAGGAGAACCTCAGTACATAAGGCAACTGCTAAAAGCTGTAAATGAGGAAATCTACAGTAACACAATAATAGTGGGGGACTTTAACACCTCACTTACACCAATGGACAGATCATCCAAAATGAAAATAAATAAGGAAACAGAAGCTTTAAATGACACAATAGACCAGATAGATTTAATTGATATTTATAGGACATTCCATCCAAAACAGCAGATTACACTTTCTTCTCAAGTGCGCACAGAACATTCGCCAGGATAGATCACATTGTGGGTCACAAATCAAGCCTCAGTAAATTTAAGAAAATTGAAATTATATCAAGCATCTTTTCTGATCACAATGCTATGAGATTATAAGTGAATTACAGGGAAAACAACGTAAAAAACACAAACACATGGAGGCTAAACAATATGTTACTAAATAACATAGAGATCACTGAAGAAATCAAAGAGGAAATCAAAAAACACCTAGAGACAAATGAGAATGAAAACACGATGATCCAAAACCTATGGGATGCAGCAAAAGCAGTTCTAAGAGGGACGTTTATAGCTATACAAGCCTACCTCAAGAAACAAGAAAAATCTCAAATAAACAATCTAACCTTACACCTAAGGGAACTTGAGAACAAAGAACAAACAAAACCCAAAATTAGCAGAAGGAAAGAAATCATAAAGATCTGAGCAGAAATAAATGAATTAGAAACAAAGAAACCAATAGCAAAGATCAATAAAACTAAAAGCTGGTTTTTTGAGAAGATAAACAAAATTGATAAACCATTAGCCAAACTCATGAAGAAAAAGAGGGAGAGGACTCAAATCAATAAAATTAGAAATGAAAAAGGAGAAGTTACAATGGACACTGCAGAAATACAAAGCATCCTAATAGACTACTACAAGCAACTCTATGCCAATAAATTGGATAACCCGGAAGAAATGGACAAATTCTTAGAAAGGTATAACCTTCCAAGACTGAACCAGGAAGAAATAGAAAATATGAACAGACAAATCACAAGTAATGAAATTAAAACTGAGATTAAAAATCTTCAAACAAACAAAAGACCAAGTCCAGATGGCTTCACAGGTGAATTCTATCAAACATTAGGGAAGAGCTAACACCCATCCTTCTCAAACTCTTCTAAAAAATTGCAGAGGAAGGAACACTCCCAAACTCATTCTATGAGGCCACCATCACCCTGATACCAAAACCAGGCAAAGATACTACAAAAAAAGAAAGTACAGACCAATATCACTGATGAATATAGATGTAAAAATCCTCAACAAAATACTAGCAAACAGAATCCAACAACACATTAAAAGGATCATACACCATGATCAAGTGGGATTTATCCCAGGGATGCAAGGATTCTTCAATATATGCAAATCAATCAATGTGATACACCATATTAACAAATTGAAGAATAAAAACCATATGATTATCTCAGTAGATGCAGAAACACTTTTGACAAAATTCAACACCCATTTATGATAAAAACTCTCCAGAAAGTGGGCATAGAGGGAACCTACCTCAACATCATAAAGGGCATATACGACAAACCCAAAGAAAACATCATTCTCAATGGTGAAACACTGAAAGCATTTCCTCTAAGAACAGGAACAAGACCAGGATGTCCACTCTCGCCTCTATTATTCAACATAGTTTTGGAAGTCCTAGCCATGGCAATCAGAGAAGAAAGAGAAATAAAAGGAATACAAATTGGAAAAGAAGAAGTAAAACTGCCACTGTTTGCAGAGGACATGATACTATACATAGAGAATCCTAAAGATGCCACCAGAAAACGACTAGAGCTAATCAATGAATTTGGTAAAGTTGCAGGATACAAAATTAATGCACAGAAATATCTTGCATTGCTATATACTAATGATGAAAAATCTGAAAGAGAAATTAAGGAAACACTCCCATTTACCACTGCAACAAAAAGAATAAAATACCTAGGAATAAACCTACCTAGGGAGACAAAAGACCTTTATGCAGAAAACTATAAGACACTGCTGAAAGAAATTAAAGATGATACCAACAGATGGAGAGATATAGCATGTTCTTGGATTGGAAGAATCAATATTGTGAAAATGACTAAACTACCCAAAGCAATCTACAGATTCAATGCAATCCCTATCAAATTACCAATGGCATTTTTTACAGAACTAGAACAAAATATCTTAAAATTTGTATGGAGACACAAAAGACCCCGAATAGCCAAAGCAGTCTTGAGGGAAGAAAACGGAGCTGGAGGAATCAGACTCCCTGCCTTCAGACTATACTACAAAGTTACAGTAATCAAGACAATATGGTACTGGCACAAAAACAGAAACATAGATCAATGGAACAAGATAGAAAGCCCAGAGATAAACCCACGCACCCATGGTCAACTAATCTATGACAAAGGAGGCAAGGATATACAATGGAGAAAAGACAGTCTCTTCAATAAGTGCTGCTGGGAAAACTGCACAGCTACCTGTAAAAGAATGAAATTAGAACACTCCCTAACACCATACACAAAAATAAACTCAAAATGGGTTAGAGACCTAAATGTAAGACCAGACACTATAAAAGTCTTAGAGGAAAACATAGGAAGAACACTCTGACATAAATCACAGCCAGATCTTTTTTGATCCACCTCCTAGAGTAATGGAAATAAAAACAAAAATAAACAAATGGGACCTAATGAAACTTCAAAGCTTTTGCACAGCAAAGGAAACCATAAACAAGACGAAAAGACAACCCTCAGAATGGGAGAAAATATTTGCAAAGGAATCAACGGACAAAGGATTAATCTCCAAAATATAGAAACAGCTCATGTAGCTCAATATTAAAAAAAACAAACAACCCAACCCAAGAATGCGCAGAAGACCTAAATAGACATTTCTCCAAAGAAGACATACAGATGGCCAAGAAGCACATGAAAAGCTGCTCAACATCACTAATTATTAGAGAAATGCAAATCAAAACTACAATGAGGTATCACCTCACACCAGTTAGAATGGGCATCATCAGAAAATCTACAAACAACAAATGCTGGAGAGGGTGTGGAGAAAAGGGAACCCTCTTGCACTGTTAATGGGAATGTAAATTGATACAGCCACTATGGAGAACAGTATGGAGGTTCCTTAAGAAAACTAAAAATAGAATTACCGTATGATCCAGCAATCCCACTACTGGCCATATACCCAGAGAAAACCATAGTTCAAAAAGACACATGCACCCCAATGTTCATTGCAGCAGTATTTACAATAGCCAGGTCATGGAAGCAACCTAAATGCCCATCGACAGACGAATGGATAAAGAAGATGTGGGACATATATACAATGGAATATTACTCAGCCATAAAAAGGAATGAAATTGGGTCATTTGTAGAGACGTGGATGGATCTAGAGAATGACCTACAGAGTGAAGTAAGTCAGAAAGAGAAAAACAAATATCACATAGTAGCGCATGTATGTGGAACCTAGAAAGGTGGTACAGATGAACCGGTTTGCAGGGCAGAAATAGAGACACAGATGTAGAGAACGAACGTATGGACACCAAGGGGGGAAAGCAGTGGGGGGGTGGTGGTGGTGGTGTGATGAATTGGGCGATTGGGATTGACATGTATATGCTGATGTGTAGAAAACTGATGACTAATAAGAAACTGCTGTATAAAAAAATCAATAAAATTAAATTTAAAAATTAAAAAAAAATGATTTTGCTCAATACCAAGGTACCTGAGATTCAAATATTGCATAATTGATCTTGTCATTTTATTCAAATGTGTACACTTTACTACTTCAATATCACCAAGAGATTTTTAAGTGCAAAAATAAATATTCATTTGCAGCTTAGAGCTATAATTTATCTGGTTTGAGCTACCGGATGCTATGATGGTGTAAAGGACACTCACAAAGTTCACATCATTGGGTTTCAAATGACTAAACCCTAGCTTGGCAAATGATGCTAGATTAAATCATCATGCATAATTATAAGTATAATACGCTGGTATAATATAAGTCTGTATTAGTATGTGTGCATATAAATAGGCACATTGGTGATTTTAAAGTGGTAGCAATATAAAAATAGTTTTATTTTGATTTTATAATCTGGAAATTAAAAAAAAAAATACTGCTCAGGCTTCCTGAGTACACCTCTCTGCATCTGGGGTACTGGTTCTCAAACTGGAGTTGGTGTCAGACTCCACTGCAGGCAGGGTTGTTGAGAGAGCTTCTGATTCAGTAGGGCCTGACGTGCAACCCAGGACCCTGTATTTCTAACAGGTCCCACATCTGACGCTACTGCTGCTGGTCTTGGCAACCACACTTTGAGATCCACTGCTCTAGAATACCTCATTTTTATTTGAAGTACACAGTAGCTAGATGTTCTCTTTTGATTCTTTTTTTTCCCCCATTGTAACAAAGATTTATAGAATTTGCTCCTATGCTTTTATCATCATATACTTTAAATCAATCATCAGAATCATCTGAGTATTGTAAAAAAATATGAATACCTGGGCCTCACATCTGTGGGTTTCATCTGGGGCCCTGGATTCTATAGCAGTGGTTCTAAAATTTTGCTATTAGAAACAACTGGAGAGCTATGAAAAGTCCTGATGCACCGGCTGTATCCCAAGCCAATTAAGTCAGAATCTCTGGGGGTAGGACTCAGGCCTCACTAGCGCTTCAGGTGATTCCTGGGTGTGACCAAAGGTGAGACCAAGCATCACGCTTGAGAACTGCTACGTTAGGGTCTGTATTCCAATGTGCACTCTATCGCTCTCTACCCAGGAGGAATGTAATTATCATGCAAACCAATCTCTCTCTTTCTTTCTCTCTTTCAGAGAGAAAGAGACCAATAGGTCTTGATCACATATTTGTATTTTCTCTATGTACATTTAAATCTCTTGTTTTTAGGTATTTATAAATGTTCTACTAGAAAGGCATATATTTCAACCTCTATTTTAAAATAAGTCATGCTATTTTATTAGTTTATTGTAATGCCTTTAAATCCCTCACATAATGCCAAGAGGAAATAGATTTTAGTAGGAAAAAATCCTCAACAGACTTTTTTAGTCAGTTTTAAGAGCTCAGAACAGAGCTGGCCAATGGAACTTCCTACGTTGATAGAAATTTTCTGTATCTGCTCTGTCCAATAAGTAGCCACTAGCCACATGTGGCTTTTGAACACTTAAACTTTGGCTAGTGCACCTAAGAAACTGAACTTTAAATTTTGTTTAATTATTTTAAATTTAAATAGTCACCTGTGGCTAGTGGCTGCCTTATTGGACAGAACAGCCTTAAATGATAAACTTAATCTAGCACAAAACCAGACTGTAATGAATATTAGGAAATATTTTCTAAACTTCTAATATTATATATATGTAATAAACTTCTAGTATATATATGTATGTCTATAGATAGGTAGATACATACATACATACATATAATGATTCTTAAAGATATACTATGTGCTAAACTCTGTGTTAAGGAATAAATACGCATTATTTCATTTGATTCTCATGATAAGCAGTTGGTACATTTTTTCTGTAGAGCCAGAGAATATTTTAAGCTTTTGAGCCATGTGATCGCTGTTGCAAATTTTCAACTCTGCTGCTATAGTGAAAGCATACCTAGACAATTTATATATGTGAGTGTGGCTATATAGCAATACATTTTATTTATATAATAGGCACCAGGTGAGCTTTGGCCCATGGGGCTTAATTAGTAGACCCTTGTTCATGATAATTCTATAATTTTATAGGTAAAGAATTAATAGCAGAAAGTGAGTACATGGCAACTCCAAACAAGGGTTTTATTTCTACTCCACACACTTACTTCCATTTTCCCCTCCCTATGTCTGATTATCATTTTATTGGAACTGAAAGATGCAACTTTTTCACATGAAATATCCATCATAAGGAACTCCTTCTCATACATTCCTTCCTGGTTATCTGTTCAGAGACAAATGTCCTTATATTATTGTTAGGCCCACTATTGTAAGGTTCTTGTAAGCTGGGACTTTATGGGGCAATTCTTGGTTCCAGCTTCTGGCCAGAAAGGAGAGTTATTACACAGCAGTTAAACATTTATGTGAGTGTATGTATATTACTGTTAAATTCAGCTATCAGATGCTGATCTGCCATGTATGTTTATTAATTTATTTAACAGAAATTAAATGCCTATTATGTTCAAGGTAGAGTGCTGGTACTATTGTGGGATTCAGGAGAGTATGGCATGATTCTTTCCAGGAAACCTAGAGTTTGAGTAGGGAAATGCAAAGTTCATAAATTATTGTAAGTTGATTTAGAGAATTGGAAGCTATGTATTTTGGAGAAGCTAGAGATCAGTTTTTACTAGAATTCAATTCAATTCAATTCAATTCAATTCAATTCAATTAATGTTCACCTACTACTAAATGTCTACTTTGCCCAGAATTTTGCTAGGCTACTGGCAGAATACAAAAAAAGAAAAAGAAAAAAAAAGATATTTTGTTTCTTTAAGATATTAAGTAGGAAAAGCATGAATACACTCTTTAAACAACAGAAAGATATTCCAAGGGCCTAGTTTCAAGAGTATTCTCTACCGTATAAAACATACCTAGTCAAGGGAACTTATTTTATGTATGTATGTATGTATGTATGTATGTATGTATGTATTCAGTGGCTGCGTTGGGTCTTCGTTGCTGCACGCGAGCTTGTGGGCTTTCTCTAGTTACGGCGAGCAGGGGCTACTCTTCGTTGTGGTGCGCAGGCTTCTCATTGTGGTGGCTTCTCATGTTGCACAGCATGGGCTCTAGGCACGCGGGCTTCAGTAGTTGTGGCACATGGGCTCAGTAGCTGCGGCACACGGGCTCTAGAGCACAGGCTCAGTAGTTGTGGCACAAGGGCTTAGTTGCTCTGCGGCATGCAGGATCTTCATGGGCCTGGGATCAGACCCGCGTCCCCTGCATTGGCAGGTGAATTCTTAACCACTGCACCACCAGGGAAGTCCCCCCAAGGGAATTAAAAGTAAGGAAGAAAATTGCAAAATGTAATATGAAGACACACACCCTATGGAAGGACCAGTCTATAGGGCTAAAAAGTTTGTGTTTACACAAGAAGCAATGTTATAATTTATTATCATGTGGCTATCTTGGTTTATATTATAATAGAGTTTTAGGTTAAAGGGATGTAACTATCACCCAGCAATCAACAGGGTCAAACACCTTCAGGTCTTGACATTGTATTATCTAAAACAAACTATGTCAAAGTGTGTAGAGTCAACATAAATATCTTAGAACTCTTAAGATAGAACTGTATGATGCATGGGGTGAAGACGTTTGCAGTAACCGTGGATAGATGAAGGAGGGGTATGTCTTCAGTAAGTGATTATTACTGGGACAGAAGACAATTTGATACACACCTGCTCCAAGCACATAGGATTCAATAGAGCAGAAACAATCCATTAACAGGAATGGGAACAGTAACAACTAGAAACCTATCATACACACACTAATCTTTCATCCACATTTAAAAAAACGGCCTTCAGTATATTTTTGTTATTTCAGTATATTAACAATATACTTATTTCCTGTTTTTCTTCCTCTTCCTCATTTTTCTTCTTCTTACCATTCCTTTTAAATGAGCCATGCTGCCATTTTCAGGAATTTCTTGGTAATCTTATCAGACATTCTTTTTTTATTTCTTTGCCATTTAAGTTAACTCTAAATATACTGCCATTAATCCAAACTGTATATTGAACATATCATGGTGAGGTAAGGCACATTATTTCACACATGTAAATCAGATGACAAGTAAAACTAATTTTCCAGCATATGAATAGGTTAGTAGAAGATGGTGTATTTTTATCTGAATAGAGCATAGTATTCTCAATTATAGTGATACTCTCTTTAACTGCATTCTTATTTCACTGTGGACATGTGATCCATCTGTTACATGGGAGCTCGAGGCAAATCATGCCTTCCTGAATAAAACTTTATTTTCAGAGGTAAAATTTTAGGTTCTCTCATAGTCTACGGATTACCTGAAACATGAAACATTAAAATGCCACAACACATACAAGATATTTACTGGGTTTTGTTACAAGATTTAAAAGTTTCCTCTAAGGTTAAAAAAGAGGAAGATTATAAAATAAGTGTTTGTTGTATATATTTAAACTGTATTTTTCAATGTAAAACAATATTGATGACATCCTTGATGTTAAAGATGAGCTTATTACCCCTGCCTCCAGATTTTTGTTTATTTTTATTTTATACATTTTCTTTTTCTTGTATCAATTTTCATTCCTTTATTAAAGTCTTTTTTTAAATTTAAGTATTGTAGACTTACAGTATTATATTAGTTTCAGGTGTACAACATAGTGACTCAATATGTTTTACATATGATCACCACTTTGAATCTAGTTACCCTCTGTCACCATGCAAAGTTATGACAAGAGGAACTGTATTCAATACCTTGTAATAGCCAGTAATGGAAAAGAATCTGAAAAAGAATAGATATACATATATATGTATAACTGCATCACCTTGCTGTACACCCGAAACATTGTAAATCAACTATATTTCAATCAAAAAACTTTACAAATTTTAAAAAGGTATGACAGGATATATTTGCACAGCTTCTTCTACATAATTTTAATCACACAGCATAATTGACTGGGTGTATTTTTTAAATGAATAAATGCCTTCTATTTGCCAAAATAAATAAATAAATAAAATAAAATGCCACAACATCAATTCCCAAGAATAATGAAGAAAATGGGATTCATTTTATTTTCATTTCAGTTGGAGTTCACTACTATTTTTTTAAACGGAAAGTGCTTGTTTTCCCTCCTACAATAGTTGTGTGCTGCATAACAATGCTTTGAGGGGCCCAGACATTATACAAACTCATTAGCACATAGATTAAGGCAACAGAAAGAGATTACTTTATCATCTCATTTAAAGACTATCATTCCCGTGCTAATGGGTAGGTGTATTTTGATAGGGCAGAGGTGCACTGTCAAATAATATAACATTCAGATGAGACCCGAAACCCTCTTCAGAGGCAATATGCACACATTCTATTGTCAACTTCCCCAACACGTAGTCATCAACTTATGTTTTTTTATTATTATTATAGTTATTGTTATTAATTTTAATGTCCATAGAAACTATCACAAACCTTCACATCAAATATCTCTTCAACAGGTGATATCCCCACCTCCCACAAAGGTATCTTTCTTAAAGTAGGAATATATATTACATTTGGAGAGCAAGCCTGATATTGTCAGGTTTGAAGGTCAGCAAAATCCACCTACTTGAATAAGCACCATAAAAACTACATTCTGAGGGATTAATAATGAATAATTGACAAGCTAAATACAGGCTTAAGAAGTATTACATGTTCTTAATGATACAGTTCAGATGCACTCGTAAGTGAAAAAGACTTATCCTTAGTTTTTAATGCCATATAAGAAGAAAATTAAATATTTTACGCATTAATTTGTTAATGTCACCTATTTGGAGTCCAGATTAGATTCTTATACCATAAAACAGAAAATTAAGCCTAGAACCAACCTAAGATATTATTTAAATACACTTCTTGCCTGAGGAGTATTAAAAGCTGTTCAATAAAGTAGTTATGAGTCTCTTAAAAAGAGAATTGCAACTTAGCATTAGGGAAAATTTTTCTTTAATTTAGATGAAAACAGATAAGCTCAAAAGTGGTAAAAGAAGGTTTGTAAGTAAAGATGATAAAACAAACAAACAAAAAAACACTGCTTATATGCTGTTGTGGAATTAAAACAAAGTCAAGTGTACAGAATACACATTCCCAGTTTTAAATATGAACAGGCAAAAATCTTGGAAGCTATATCTCTTGACCTTACAACAAGAAAAAAGCTGAGCAAACTGAAATTCAATGACTTTTCTTAGATCCACCTCAGAAATGAGGTTACAGGGAAAACCAACACACTCAAATCTAGAGAGACAGGTAAATACAGAGAGTGACAACTGAGGACACCTTATCCCTACAGCCAGTAACTGATAAGAGAATTTAAATGGCAATTTGATGAATTGCTGGAGGCTTAGTTTGGACTAGTTAGGAAGTTAAAGAGTTTGGGGAATTGAGTTTTAAGAGGGAGTTCCCACACTCATGAGGTTTACCTCTAAGAATATCATTGGTTTCTCAAAAATGAAGATTGGAAAAAAAATCTATTCTTGTGTTAGGCAGATAGAGGTGAAAAGTGTCAACTTTGAAATACTTCTAGGGCATTCTCCATTAAAAACACCTACCATTCCAGTCAGGGCCTTATCTGGCTTGAGAAAGTGACAATTAAATAACTCCAGGACACTCTAGCCTTCCTGTTCCACTTAATAGAAGGAAAAATAAAAGGTCTAAGGAATTCTTCTAAAGGCCACAGCCCAGGGACTCAGGCCAATTAAAAAACTGATATTTAATCAGAAGATTAAAGAATGCTTCTCCTCCCCCACATGACACACTACATCAACAGGGCTTCAGCATAACAGGGAAGTACAAGGGAGAGAGCTGCAAGACACATGCTGTATTTAAGAAGGATTTCTTAGGGAACCTCAAGATATAAAGGAAGAAAAAAAAAGAAAACTAAAGGAAATGAAGCCTACAGCTATGGAAAATATTAAACATAGCTCAGCTTCTAGCCAAATTAACATAAAACCTCACACTAAATGCCTCATTACCTCAGTGAGTACAACCAGAAACATTATGTTCAGATTTCAACAAAAAAATTACGAAGCATATTAAAAGACAGGAGAAAAAACAGTTTGAAGAGACAAAGCAAGTGTCAGAACCACATTCAGGTATAACACCTATTCTGGAATTATTATACAGGGAATTTTAAAAATTATGGTTAATATATTAAGTGTTATACTTGGAAGAGCAGACCACATGCAAGAGCGGATGGATAATGTAAGCAGAGAAATGAAAACTCTGACAGAATGAAAAATATGTTAGAAAGAAAAAACATAAAACGGAAAAGAAGAATACTTGTACAGGGATTGTCAGTAGGCTGGGCAAACTGAAAGATGTGTCAGAAATTTCCTAACTTCAAATACAAAGAGAAAAAATAGAATGGAAAAAAAAGGGAATGTCCAAAAACCATGGAAAAATTACAAAAGGTCATATATATAATGCAAATAACAGAAGAAGAGAGAACAAAGAAGAAAAACTATTTGAATTAGTAATAGCTAGACATTTTCCAAAATTAATGAGAAACACCAAAATATAGATCTAGGAAGCTCAGAAAACACCAAGCAGGATACTTAGCAAAAAAAGGGGAAATAATTACATTTAGGCATACCATGTTCAAACTGCAAAAAATTAAAGACAAAGGAAAAACTGAAGAAGCTAGTGGGGGGTAGAAAACACCTTACTTGTAGAGGAACAGATAATAATTACATCACACTTCTCATCATAAACCTCACACAAGCAAGAAGAGTGTCAAGTAAAATTTTTAATTATTGAATAAAAAAAACAATCCAACACAGAATTCTGTACCAGTGAAATTATCCTTCGAAATGTATGGAGAAACAAACAAAAACTAAAGGAATTTTTTGCCAACAGACATATCATGTAAGAAATGTTAAAAGAAGTTCTTCAGAGAGAAGGAAAATTATATAGTTCAGAAACTCAGATCTACATAAAGAAAGGAAGAGGGTTAGAGAAGGAATAAATGAAAGTAAAATAAAATATTTTATTTTTCTTATTCTTAATTACTCTAACAGATAATAATTTTTCAGAGTAATAATAGTAAGAATGTATTTGGTGATTTTGGCTTAAGAATAACTGAAATAAATAAGAGATGTGTCATATAAGATGGGAGGGAGGATTTGGGAATGTTATAAGTACTTACACTACTGTGAAATGGTATAGTGTTACTTGAAAGTGGACTTGGATTAGTTGTTAATGTATATGTGTATTGCACGAATAAATTTTAAAAAGAAGTATAATTGATATGCAAGGAGAGAATATCATATAAGACGATATAGAAGGCTCAGTTAAAACCAGAAAAGGCAGAAAAACAGCAGAAGGCATAAAATAAAAAAAGAACAAAGGCAGTGAACAGAAAAATGTTACAAATATGGTAGATATACTCCAACTACATCAGTAAACTATATCAATAGTCACTTTGAATGTAAACCACCTAAATAAACAAATTAAAAGATTAAAAACTGTCAGTGGATAAAGGAATACTCAATTATATTTTGTCTTCAATAAAACCATTTTAAATGTAAAGACACAGAAAGATTAAAAGCAAACGTATGGAGAAAGATATACCATACCAACACTAATCAAAAGAAAGCTGAAGTACCTTTATTAACTTCAGACAAAGCATACTTCAGAGCAAGGAAAATTATCAGGGATAAAGAGGGACATTACATTATGATAAAAGAGTCAATCCTCCAAGAAGACATAGCAATCCTTCATGTTTATGTGACTAACAACAGAGCATCAAAATATGTGAGACAAAAACTGATAGAATTTCAAGGAGAAATAGAAACACCCACTATTATAGTTGGAGACTTCAACACTCCTCTAAAAGTGACTGACAGATCCAGCAGGCAGAAAATCAGTAAGTACATAGAACAGCACCATCATTCAACTGTGTCTAACTGATATTTAGAAGATACTTCATCCTAAAACAGTAGAATATGTACTCTTCTCAAGCTCTCATGGAATATTCACCAAGAAACCATATTTTGGGCCATAAAACACAACTTAACCAAACTTAGAGGAATAAATATCATATAAAGCATGCTTTCAGACCACAATGGAATTAAACTAGATATCAATAACAGAAATATAGATGAAAAATCTTAACATAGTTGAGGATTAAGTCACATGCTTCTAAACAACACATGGGTCAAAGAACAAGAAGTCTTAAGAGAAAAAAATAAATTGTAAAATAAATAAAAATAAATTGATCACAATGTGAGATACAGCAAAAGTAGTGTTCAGAGAGAAATTTATAGCATTGAATGTATACATTAGAAAAGAAGAAAAATCCAAATTTAATTATCTCATCTTCCACTTTAGGAAGCTAGGAAGGAAGGACAACGTAACCCTAAAACAAGCAGAAAAACAAAGAAATAATAAAAATTAGAAGAGAAATCAATGACATTGAAAACAGGAAATCAATAGAGAAAATCAACAAAACTGAAACTTGGTTCTTTGACAATATCATTACAATTGGTTAACCTCTAGCCAGGCTAGCCAGGAAAAAAAGAGAGGAGACACAAATTCCCATTATCAGAAATAAGAAGGCTGTCATTACTGACCCCACAGATATTAAAATGAAAATAAAGGAATATGATGAACAACTCTATGCCCACAAATTTGATAACCTAGATGAAATGTATCAATTTATTAAAAGACATACATGACCAAAAAGCCCACAAAGAGAAATGGATCTGCTAACCAAGCCTATATAAATGGAAGAAATTGAATAAATAATCAACTTTCCAAAAAGAAAGCACCATGCTCAGATGGGTTCACTGGTGAAAGCTACCAATCATTTAAGAAAGAAATAATTCCAGTATTCTATAATTTCTTCTGGAGAATAGAAACAGAAGGAAAAACCCTAACTCATTTTATATGATAAACATTTCCCTAACACCAAAACCAGACAATGACATAGAAAGAAAAACTATAGATAAATATCTCTGATAAAATTAGCTGCAAAAATTCTCAGAAACATTAGCAACTTGAATCCAACAACGTATAAAAATAATTATACATTATGACCAAATGAGATTTGGTCCAGGTAAACAAGACTGGTTTGACATTCAAAATCAATGTATATAATCTATTGCATCAACAGGCCATAGAAGAAAAATCACATGATCATATCAAAAAATGCAGAAAAGCATTTGAAAAAATACAACATCCATTCATAAAACTTTTCAGCAAACTTGAAATAGAGAGGAACTTCTTCAACTTGATAAAATCTACAAAAAACCCTACAGTTAACATCAGACTTAATGGTGAGAAAGGATGGTGAGCTTAATGGGTAGCTTTTCTGCTAAGATCAGCAACAAAGCAAGTATGTCCCTTTTCGCCACTTCCATTCAATTGGTAAATACTGGCAGGCCTAGCTAATGCAATGAGACAAGAAAAGGAAATAAAATGTATACAAATTGGGAGGGAAGAAACAAAACTGTCTTAATTTGCAAATGACATGATTGTATATGTAGGAAGTCCCAAGGAATTGACAAAAACAAAACAAAAGAAAACAAAAACAACAACAAACTCTTAGAACTAATTAGCAATTACAGTACGGTTACAGGATACAAGGGTAATATATTGATACAAGAGTCATTAGCTTTCCTATACACCAGCAAGGAGCAGTTGGAATTTTAAATTAAAACACAGTACCATTTACATTAGCAACAAGAACAACAACAACAAAGAAATACACAAGTATAAAACTAACAATATGTACAGGATCTATATGAGGAAGATTACAATCTCTGATGAGAGAAAAGAAAAAATATCTATATAAATGCAGAGATATTTCATGTTTATGGATAGGAAGACTCAATATTGTTAAGATGTCATTTCTTTCTTTCTTTCTTTTTTTTTTTGCCATGCCACCAAAGATAACACAGGAGAAAATGTAGGTGATTGTAGATTTGGAGATTAAATTTTAGGTACCAAAAGCATGATTCATGAAAGAAAAACATAACTTGGATTTTTTTAAAATTAAAAATGTCTGCTGTTTAAAATATACTGTTAAGAGAATTAAAAGATGAGCCACAAACTGGGAGAAGATATTTGCAAAACACCTATCTGTTAAAGGATTGGTATCCAAATACACAAAGAACTTTTAAAATTCAACAATAAGAAAACAAATAACCTGATTAAAAATGGACAAAAGATCTGAACAGACATCTCAATAGAGAAGGTATACAGATGTCAAATAAGTGTATGAAAAGCAGTGAATATAACATGTCACTAGGAAATTGCAAATTAAAACCACAGTGAGATACCACTACACACCTATTATCATGGCTAAAAATCCCCAAATCTGACAATACCAAATGCTGGTGAGAATGTGGAGCAAAAAGAACCCATTGCTGGTGGGAATGTGAAATAGTACAGTCACTTTGTAAGTAAGTTTGGTAGTGTCTTACAAAGCTAAATACAGTCTTTACCATATGATCCAGCAATCACACGCCTATATATTGACCCAGTTGAATTGAAAACTTATGTCCATACAAAAACCTGCACACAACTTTGTTGATAACCACAAAAATCTATAAGCAACCAAGATGTCCTTCAAGAGGTGAATTCATAAGCAAACTGTGGTGCTTCCATACAATGGAATATTATTCAGTGAATAAAAGAAATGAGCTATTAAGCCATTAAAAATAGAGGAAACTTACATGCATATTGCTAAATGAAAGAAGCCAGTCTAAAAAGACTACATCTTGCATGATCCCGATTATATGGCATTCTTTAAAAAAAAGGCTAAGACTATAGAGACAGCAAAAAGAAAAGTGGTTACTAGGAATTCACAGGAAGGTGAGGACAGATGAATAAGTGAAACACAGGGAATTTTTAAGGTGATGAAACCATCTGTGTGATACTGTAATGGTGAATACATGTCTTGCATTTGTCAACACCCATAGAAATGTGGGTCACAGAGTGAACCTTAATGTACACTGTGGACTTCAGTTAATAGCAGTGTATCAACTTTGGTTCATTAACTGTAACAAAGTATTATATTGATACAATAGGTTAATAATAGGGGAAACTGTGTATGTGTGTAGAGGGAGGATATTTGGGAATTTGCTACACTATCTGCTCAATGGTTCTACGAACCTAAAACTTCTAGAAACTAAAGTCTACTAATTTAAAAACTACATTAAGTATTGTCAAGTTAAAATTTAAAATGGCTACTAATAACTCCAATGAAAAATCTTTTAGCCATATATATACTGTTATACCATTGACCCTTGGACAGACCAGGGGGTTAAGGGTGTCTGTCCTCCAAACTGTCCAAAATCCCCATTATTAACTGAACAGTTGGCCCTCCATATCTGTGATTCCACATTTGTGTATTCAACCAACTATGGAAGATGTAGTAGCATAGTATGTATTTATTGAAAAAAAAATCCACGTATACGTAGACCCTTGCCGTTCAAACCCATGTTCTTCAAGGGTCAACTGTATATACATACAAATATACTATGATTATACTTGTATACCATGAATATATATACCATTACCCCCCTCTGTGAGCTACATGTTAGCATTTGCTAGCACACTTTCTTAGAGTAGTCCTTACGTCTGCCTTTTCTTTCCCATCCTTGAGGGCAATGCCTTTGTCTACTGTATTCATTGTACTGATCTCATCATTGTAAACAATGCCTGGCATGTAGTAGGTACTCAATAAATACCTGTTGAACAGATCAATGTGTGAAGAAATGAGTAAGTATCATGATTAGCAATCTAGTAAACGGTTATATCTTCTATTACATCTATGTATCTTTGTGAGAGATTTAATTTGATTAAAGTAGCAGTTGCAACCAAGTAGTTTTTAAACTAAACTTAGAAACAGATTTTGAAATTATGCTATCATTTTGATTAATGGTAATTATTTTGATAACATTTTTCTTATATAACATAAATACAACACATATATTAAAATGTTTTTTATATCATCCTATTTAATGTCCACATTAGAAGATGTTTATGTACATTGTTATCAGAATAGGAGATTATTTATAAGTACATAGATATACACATAACATAAAAACAGTATATAAATTTACTGATATTGATTCATGATTAAATATATTTGGAGATAGCTGGACAGCCTGAACAAGGTTTAGTTTTATTTGAGTGTGTTTGAAGTTGCATTTTCCCATAGTGCATGCTATCCTAGGGTATAAACTCTTTGAGGGCAAGAATTATCTTTCATCATATGTATATTCCTAACACAATGCACAACTGGAACTCAATATATATGTTTTTTGAAATAATGAACTCTATTGAATTGAAAATACTGAAGGCATTGTAGATAATCAAATTAGAGTATATTGGTCTTATGCAATAACAACACATCCATAGGGACAGGAGTTTAAAACTTACAGCACTTAATCTAGAAGTCATCTAATTACATGGTTTTCCATACCACCCTTGTATACTTAGAATGGTTTCCATGCCTCAGTGAAGCATTACTAACCAGACCCTGAGGCCATGATGAAGTTGTTGCTTTCAGTGGGTAGTAAAAATGGCCTGAGAGAAATAGTTTGCAGAGCTTGCAAATCTAAAGTTATGAAGAAGTAGGAGCATCACAAAACTTAACAGTAAATCTTCAGGAAATTTCACAGCCACTACCATCCTGCCTTGTTAACACAGTTTCTTTAAAGATGTAATTGGATCCATATAATTCGGAGTATTGAGGGTATACAGCTGATAATGTTGGTATTAATAATAGAGGATGCCTGCAGAACAGTTTTAACTTCTATTTACAGTTGAATGGCTGTCCTGTGCATTCAAGACTGGATGACACAATTGTTACCTCTATTTCCTACCAGCTGATTTGTGTAAAAGGAGAGCATAGATCCAGGTCAAATCAAGGTCACTACATCACACAATTTAGTCTCATTCCCTCTTTTAAAGTTTATCTGTATTTGTATCTAATGGATCTTGATAATTTTAAATATATATTGGAATGAAAAAGTACATATATTAGGTAGACAGCTAGATGATGGAAAGAGAATGCTGTGGTTTATAAACACAGACGTGTGCATTTGTGTGTTCATGAAACACACACATGTAAGCACATCTTACATATGTTATGTATATTACATATGTCGTAACACTCAAAGTCACAATGAGCCCATGAGGTATGTTTTTAAATTTAGTTAAATGATGAACTAATCTCCTAAAGCTGAACGATCCAAAGGCACACAGCTAGCAAGTGGCAGAGCCAAGATATACTCTCAACTCTTTGCTTTTTCTCACATATATTACCCTGCTCCGTATATTCCTACTTGTGAAATATACCATGTTTATTACTTATTTCTACCTATGAAATAAACCATGGTTGCATACCTTTCACACTTTCTCATTCTCATCCTCCCAACAGATCACAGCTTTCTTCATTTCTTCCTTCATTGTATTTCTCGTATCCATTCATTCCTTTTGGATCCCACTTTAGTCACTCTAGTTTAGACTCTTTTCACTTCATAGCTTGAACATTCAACTGTATTGCTGCTTCAGTGTATCCTTCCTAAAGTTGCCAAATGTAGCATCTCTCAATACCACTTCAAGCCCGTTGCTCACCAGCTAAAACCCCCATGTTCTTCAAGATCTCACCCTCCAATCTTATTTTCTGAAGGCATGTGATCCGCTCCACTGTGAAGTGGTCTTGATGGCGCCCTATGATTCTCATCTCATCTTTGCTCAGACTTCCTCGTACATACAACGTCCTCTCCCTTCCCCCTCAACCAGCTCAAATCCAGTCCAGCCTTTGATCCCCAACTCTGGGTCCACTCTGAGTACCAGCAGCCGTGTCATCGTCACTGTTGTATTATCCTGCCATCATCATCATCATCACCATCATCCACATTCTATTTGTACAGAAAATAATAGCATCGCTACTCAACGATTAAATCCTGGGAGACCCTGGCCGGTTAGCTAACCATTTCATACTGCTCTACAATAAGATAATGATGGAAACTGAAAGAAAGCATTTTAAACCTTGACATCAATGTAACATTTCTGCAACATGCAAATGTGGAGTTTGAAAAGTATCCATTCTCGATGGACCGGAAATGAAAAACCAAGAAAAAAAAAGGAAGATTCTTCATCAAACATGGTTTGAGAGGTGTTGCTTTATAGTCTTTCAAAACATTTTCACACATAACATAGCATTCAATTTATGCTGAGATATCAAGAATTCATACTGTTGTCATCTTATAAGTGTGAAAAAAGCAAAGAACTGAGGCACAGAAAATGTATGTGATTTGCCAAAATGCATATCTTGTTAGTGGTCAAACTTTTTATTCCAAATCTGGTGATCCTTCCCCTTTGTTCTATTACTTATTTCTAGGGAAACTGCACAGTGATTGTCTCCTTCTGCCTGGATAAAATGGGATAGATGAAGAAATTTACCATGGACCACTGAAGATCCCCTGGACACCTGAGTAAGTTTCATCTATCAATACAAATTTAATCAAGCATTGGTCTTCAAGAAAAATGAGAGTAAAATATACACTTATTCTTTCTTTTCATTCATTTATCCTTTCAATTAACTAACACCGGTTACATTTATTGAACACCTACTATATCCCAGGCATTGTGCCCAGCTGGGTATACATGAAGAACAAAATAGCTGTTCTACAATGAGTCATAGGTAGAAAATAACATAGGAGTTTGGAAAAGTTTTCTCATATTTCATGTAATTTTTGGTATCATTTGGAATCATTGGCAACTCAAGTTTCCTGTTTTGTAGTACAAAAAGCTCTGAAAGGATTCCATCTAATGTGGAAATAAAATTCTGCACAGCTACACCCTGTTGCAAGCTACTCAGCTTTAGCTTCTGTCTAAATGTTCTTCCTTTCTCTAATTGCTTTCTTCAGGATTGCTAATCTTCCAAAGAATCATTGTTTACATTATGCCTTTGCCCATTAACCAGAGCAACATTTTTTCCCCACCCTTTTCCCACTCTAAGGAAGGATTCAGAGCAACTGTTAACACAATTAAAGCTCAGTTTAATTTTTACGATCCATTAGCATTTGCAGTAAAACACCATAACTGTGGACTCCTGGAGGGTTTTACGTGCCATGGGATCAGGTTTGTTCTGCTGCCCTGTGTGACCTGTAGAGCAAGAAGGCAAAGGCTTATCTTGTGGGGCACCAAAGCACTCAGATTCCATAAGCAAGGTCATTTTGGATGTTCTGTTTGCATAGGAATAAGTATTATAATAACTACCCTCTGTGAAGCTGAGAATCAACCCAGCAAACACTGTACCCAAATATCTATTGCAGCCTGCAGTCAAGTCTCAAAAGCACAGTGGCTCAGAATTTTGATCCACTAAAGAAATCAATTCAAGAGCAGACGCCCTCAATCTATGACCCATTCTCTGAGCCTGTGATTCTAGGTAGCATGCACATTCCCAGAAACGTGTTAGATTAGAAGGATGACAGCGGTGTCACACAGACTTTGGTAGTTATTGGAAGTTAATTAATTTAACCTGACCTTTCCCTAGAACTATAAAGCACAATAGACTACTAGTGATAATTGATTCTGGAGAGCCTCCGAAATGGTTTAAGGGAAACACAGCTGTGCTGTGTAACAGTTCTTGTTTGCTCTGGATTATAAACTATTTTTAGTACTTAGTTAATAAAGCTGATTTTCTTAAGGGGCCTGCAGGGGAATGCATGAGCTGCCGTGTCAGATGCTGTTGGAATTGGGATTTGCAATGGATGAACCTACGAAAATTAACTCCACCAATGCCGCTGAATTTTTAGAGCTGAGGCATTGGTGTGCCTGCTTGTGGAAATATTTAATGGGGGTAGTTGTAGTCTGTTTCATGGTTTCCCAAAATAAACCTACTTTTGAAGTCATAGACAGACTCGTTAAAATCTATCCGCCTTTTCTTTATTTTATGCATTTTAATTATAACAGCAATAAGTGAAGATTTCAGAATATAATGATAAGCAACATATATAAAGTGCTCCTTATAAATGCTTTATGTGTATTTTTCCATTTTAAGATGTTCATCTTTCCCCATTCTGGCGTCTTTGAATTTGATGATATATCATAATAGCACATCTTAGAAGTGATGACATCTTAGGTTCAGGAATCTTCCAAGAAACTTTCTTAAGGAGGTACTGTTTTTAGTCCCATCTCATATTTAAGGAAACCAAAGCACAGGGAGAGCTTAAGTAACTTATTCAATGTGATATTATCTAGTAAATAGCAGAACTGTGATTCAAATGTAAGCGATTGGTTCCAGATTCAATTCTTAATTACTGTGAGATGTCTCATGGACCCATTTAGATACGATTCAAGTGCCATTTGAACAAGACCATTTCATAAGAAACCACCACTATCAGTTTCATGTATATCCCATCGGCAGGAAGAAGGCATTAATATGTATAAAATAGAAAATACAGAGTATTCTGTGTGTTTTTATAGAAGAATGTATCATACTGTGCAAATATTTCTCTTTTGCTTTCGTTATCCAATAATAGTTTTTGCATGGGGTCCTTTAACTTAACTTCCTTCTTAGCTGCTGTATAATATTGCACTACATGAATGGACATGTAAGTGATTTTCATGTTTACACTATTATAAACAGCCCTGTATGAAACATTTCAATGTTCTCATCTAAACAAATTATTGTCTAGCTAGATACCAAGAATTGTAATTACTGGGTCATGGATACCCTTCTATTTGCTTTTTAGAAGATTTAAATATTTTAGCTATAACACACCATATCTGTTATATTGCATTTTGTTCCTAAAACCAGTGAATTATTTGCAGCTGTATATTAAAGCAGTTATTTCTTAAACTCCTTTGAAGCGCTTCTCTGTGTTATGCAGAGAATCCTTCGGAATACCATTTTTATTTAGGTTCATACACACCCTAAAGATATTTTGCATAAAGAACTCCATCTATTTGGAGAGCAGAGGGGTAGGACAAGACTTGCTGCCAAGAATAGTTCTCCTGTGATATCCTACCGGAATGAAAACAGGTGCCCCTGTTATTTTTCATCGTTCAAACTCTTCTCAAATTTGTAAAAAATGTCAAGACAGCGACATTTTGCTTGTCGCAAATGACACTAACGAGAAATCAAATGATATGATAATTTACCTTATTGGATCAAAAAAATCATAAATAGGGAAAAAAAAGTCCTGTTTGTCATATTCTTTCAGCACAAGGAGTTTAGTGCTCTTGACTCCAAAGTGTTTGTTTTCATGACTGATTTCAGCCAAACTGCAGTGTCATCTGAATGACAGAATTGTGTGCTCAGGAAAGGATGTGCAGGATCCTGTGTATTGCCATCCCTGGGATTAGATGCTTGCTCTCTGCTACCTTTGCAGACGCTTCTTGTCTCTATTCTTAATATAGTTGTTTAGCATTAAGCAAAGTTATGTCATCATAACCCCTCACATGAGAGGCAGGACTGTAATGTTGAAATGGTGTAGGCTTTTGTGTATTAGCTGATCAGCTCTAAACCAACCTTTCTTCAGAGGCAGGAAGCTATTAAGATGAATTTATTAACTGAAGTGTCAAGTCCTTCACACTCTAAATACAACACTTGGCTCACAGGTGCTGTAACACACAGAAGCACTTCAGTGAAAAAAAAATAGTCACATGGTTTAAGAATCACTAAACATAAAACAAATAGCTGTCTCTGAGCCACTGGGTGCTGCATTTAAAAGGGCCCCAGAGGGTCCTCATTTGGCAAGTTGCTTACAGACTTTAGTATCAGAGAATCATGAATACAGGAGCCTTTAGTTGGTTTCATAATGTGATCCCTTTCCTCTTAAAACGGACAGAGGGGATTTGAGGTGACAATCTTTCTTCCTTAATGTTTTCACCTTTCAAGGGAAACAAAGTAGAAGTAGGTGAGCAAACCCTTCCCCATACTTCCCTGAACCCTTACATCAGTCTACTTTGCTTTGACCAAATTGGCATTCCCTGGCGGTCCAGTGGTTAGGGCTCGGTGCCTTCACTGCCAGGGCCCAGGTTCGATCCCTGGTCAGGGAACTAAGATCCTGCAAGCTGTGTGGCGTGGCCAAAAATAAATAAATAAATAAAATAAAGCTAATAAATAATCTTTAAAAATGTAAAAATGTGATGGCTATGCAAATGACGTGTAAATCAAACCATGGAAAGTGCTTCAAATGGGCATGTGGATTTCAACCACAGCGTTCTTTCAAAGCTCCAGAAGTATAAAAATGACTATAGCGGAAGGATTTTGCTACTTCAGATGTGGTCTGAAACAGCAGAATCAGGCTGACCTGTGAGCTTGTTAGACCTCCAGAGGCTCTGGCCCCGTTCCAGAATTCGTAAATCAGGATTTGCACTTTAACAAGATCCCCTGATTCTCATATATTAAAGTTTGAGGAACATAGCTCTATACCATGGAGTCAGGAATAATTTTGTTTTTAATTTTTATTAGACCAAGTACATGAGCAGTGGCGACACTGCGTTTTCCTTAGTCAATTATGTGGACTTTTTAAAATAAAAGGCACAGTTGCTTGGAAACTTTCCCAGTTTCTCCACTTTGTCCTCAAAAAAGGTGTGCAGGGGCCTTTAGGTGAAGGTAAAGAGTGATTAGGAAAACCGTGCTTATAGTGTTTACATTTAGAATATTTGCTTTGAAGAATGGAGTACAGTTGAAGAGTTCTCACTATTTAACAGAACACTCAAAGATTCTTCTGAAATAATATTATTTATGATTATTTGGAGGTGACAGACTTTTGCTATGTCTCCTACCACATTAAAAAATGTCATGAGAAAACACCATACATCATTTATGGGTTAGTTTGTATGTGTAAAAGATCATTATCTCACCCTTTTGTCTAGATTTATGACAATGTGTTAGCAGTTTGTCTTCCCATCAAGAACTCTACTTTTTTATTTTATAATCATTTGTTCTACAAGAATTAATCCATGCGGGAAAAGTCAAATTGATTTTAAAGCTAGAAACATGTATTAGTATCATTTAAAATAATTTCTTTATCTTTAGAAATATACTAAGGGAGTTTGGGATTGACATGTACACACTGCTATATTTAAAATGGATAAGCAACAAGAACCTACTGTATAGCACAGGGAACTCTGCTCAATATTATGTAACAACCTAAATGGGAAAGGAATTTGAAAAAGAATAGATAAATGTATCTGTATAACTGAATCACTTTGCTGTACACCTGAAACTAACACAACATTGTAAATCAACTATACTCTAATATAAAATAAAAAGTTAAAAAAATATATACTAACAAACTCCTTTTTCCTCCATGAAGTGAAAAATAAATATTTTCTGAGACAGTATCTAGCCAAACTGACCATGTCACTTACATACTCTAAATCTTCGTTTTCCTATCTATAGAACAAGAAGCTTTTATCTGACCATGAGGTTTTATAATATACATTCAGATATAAAAAATTATGATTATATGATTCTACCATTTATTTTCACTCATGCCATTTCATGATATGAAGGAACACATATAGTTTAGCAGACTTTGCCAAGATTCCTGAAACCTGAAAAGGTGCAAGTTTAAATAAATTTACTAGAAATGATGAGAAATGGGTTGTAGTGATACACGATGCTTTCTGCAGAGCAAAATGAAGCATATTGACTAAAGAAATGAAGGTCATTTCATTTTGATTGTATTTCGTCAAATTGTTGCACCCATAAGGGTAGAATTTATATATGTGGAAACCGTGATTGTTTATTGAAGCAATGCATTTCTAGCGCCATCTTTGAGGTGCTCTCAGCAGCTAATGTAGGCTGAACCACAGGTAAGAACAATTGGTCTCAGACTGAGACATGCTACGCCATCTCATCCATTTCCCGATCCTCAGCAGGAAATCATAGCTACAAAGTCAAATTTCTTGTCTTTCAAAGGGAATCAATTCATGCATGATTTTATGGTATCCTTAGTGCATGTCAATGGGTGAATGCTAAGACTTTCAGTGTTGGTGTGTAACACAAGACACACAGTCATGATGCAGGGGGTCCACAGAGGGGTAAGGAAAACTGAGGGTTGGTTACCTGATTGCTTGTTACCATTTTGCAAGAAAAAAATTAAGATCACTGAATTAAACACTCAGTACAACTATTACTGTGAATTCTATTTCATATTATTTGGGAAAAATACAATTTACCCACGCAAAACTGACCCTGTCATTTGTATACGTACAGGCAGTCTATAAGTTATGAACACAGTGTTCTAAAAACGACCTTTTGAACTTGGTTGTTTGGACCCTGAGATTTATTTTCCATAGAAGTAGTGTTTTATATGATAATTTTATTCTCTGGTCAAATTAGAAAATCCTTTTCAACCCAGAATGTTGCTGAACTGAAATTATCAGGCACTTGGTACAGTGTGCCTTGAAAATCAGTAGACGACTCTGAAAGTAGCTTTGCCAAAGTAAAAAAATTCCTTTATTGCTATTGCAGAGTCTCCCTTCTAATGTCTTTAGTTTGTATCTCTGTTTCTAACCCATAGTCATCCCCTGGAAGAGTTTCATGGCCTTGACCCGGCTATTAAGCTGGGTCTTGATCCTGGCTTGTGGTGTTTTGGAGCCAGTTTGTACTGGTTCACATGAGCTAATGTTTAAATTTTCAGGAACTTTTGCATTCCAGTTAGTCAACATAGCCAATATTAAAAAATATATATTATAGATGTTTACAATTAAATGATATTAAAAACAACGGTAATAAATGGTTGGAACTCATCAGTTCTTCATTATTTTACTACATTTTACTAGTGTCTATTCTCTTGAGGTTGTTGATGTGTATTGTTGTCTGCATAGTGGAAACACTATGCAATGGTGTGGTCCTGCACATCTCTCTCCAACTCCAGGGCCAGCCACAACACGTTGGTAGCTTGAAATCAGCCATGATGGGAAACGTACACCATGGACATCAGCATCAGAAAACACTACAAGTCAAGGATGGGTATCTTTGATTATTGACTGCTAGACGAGAGAGAGAGAGAGAGAGAGAGAGAGAGAGATTTTAAAGAATTAGTTCACATGATTGTGGAGGCTTGGTAAGCCCAAAGTCTACACAGTAGGTCGGCAATCTGGAGACCCAGGGAAGAGTCCAAAAGAAGCAGCCTGGCAGAATTCCTCCTTGCTTGGGAATGTCCGACTTTGTTCCTATTAAGGCCTTCAACTGATTGGATAAGTCCTTTCCACATTACAGAAGGTAATCTGCTTTACTCAAAGTCTACTGATTTAAATGATCATCTCATCCAAAAAAATCTCCATAGAAATATCCAGAATAATGTTAACCAACTATCTGGCTGCCACGGCCCAGACAAGTTGACACATAAGATTAACCATCACATACATACATACATGTTTGTTTGTTTGTTTTCCTTGAAGTGCCATTTAAACATCAACCGACACACACTGAATGACACCCATATCCTTGGGTTGTCCGCCTGTTTCATCATGCTGTTCAGCTTCCTACTTCTACTTCAAACATACAGCTGGAGGATGGATGAAGTTCCTCCCTTCTAGGGGTCATGGTACAGATGGGGCCACACTCAATTCACTGCACCATGACTATGGACATAGGATCCGGCTCTGGGTGGGATCGATGCTTGGAGGAAAGAAGGAAGAACCTTTATGCAGAAGTCAGCAACCTTTTGAGGTGAGCTGCCTGCATTTGGCATCCTTTCACCCTCCTCTCTGAGTATCACCCTCTCTCACGATGTCCCTGTGACTAGCTCTGGCCTTTATCCTTTCCGAAGACATAGAGCCTCTGGTGGAAGTGTGATCAATGGCTCAGAAAAACCACAGCAATGTTTACAATTTTGAGCCTAGTCTCGCTAAATCATAGAATGCTTCCTTGTCTATATTGAATTAGCATGCCTCTATACAAAGAAATGGAAACATGGACAGCTGATATATATTTACGTAATTCCCTCTGGTTTACATTTGGCAAGGACCTTATGGTTGATGAGATCTGAGTTCAAATGCATGATTAGCATTGGCCCTGAATAAGCAAATCGAACAATGAGTTGCGTAGGTATTTTTTAATAGTTCTTCCTACATAATGGTATGAATTTAATCTTGAGCTGTGGTCATTATTGGACCCACCATGTCCCTATGGGTCCTCTTCTAGCATATCCTTTCATTCGTATGTGTGGGCCACCTGGCTAGAACGTCTGTCATTCCATTCCATGCCAGACTTTTTCAAAAGACTTGGCAAGGGTTCCTTCCCCTCCTCACCTCTCCAAGTCTGTCCCTCTGGAAGCGGCATTTATCGATTTCTTTTTCTATGGATGTTTCAAGTTGCTCCAGTGTGCTCACAACTGTAAGAAAGAAATGGTCCCTGGCCTCTGGGGGGCTCACATAAAAACTGTATTTAGGGTAAACCTTTATGAGAACAAGACCTTAACTTGGGTTGTTGTAGTTTGTAGATTCTCAACTGTGGAGTGGCAGTTTATTTCATGTACTGAAATGTCACGAAGGATGTTTAATTTTTGTGGATTTAGTCTTAAATATCAGAGAGTTTGTTGCTGAGTGTGCCCTTTAGCTATCTACTACCAGTAATTGATTCTAACATTTTGGAAATCCTTCAAGGAAACATAACTGTGCTGTTTAATGGCATAGTTTATAAAAAATGATTTTGTGGGATGAAGAGACAATACTTGTGGCTGGAGAATTTAGGAGAGCAAAAAACAACAGCAACAGCTAAAACCTTAGTCTTAGAAGTCGAGCAGATTGATAAATGCTTTAGACATAAACATAAAAAGGAATTTTGTTTTAGTTTTTAAGAAACATTTTTATAACAGCTGCTGCATGTGGGGGACACAAAAAAGTGACAACACAGATGGCATTTGCTCTCCTGCAAATTGTTTACGGGCAAAACAGTGTGATAAAAGCAAAAATAAAATAAGTTATATGAATAACAATCATTCAGCAAGGGGAACAGGAAAATTATAAGTTTTAAATCACCTAGCAAAGTGGTTCAAACTTGTTCTGATGATTTCTAAATAGCAATTGTATAGAGAAGATACTTCTAAGATGCCTACTACCTTTTCCTTTATCACTGAGAACAATATACAGAATTGAAGAGAAGCGAAAAAAAGCATAACGAATAAATTGGTAAAATGATTTAAATTGTTGCTTTTAAAAAATTATAACAGAATGTTTCCAGATGGATGACATGTTTCAACTGAAAGCATATTAATACATTATAAAATAACAAGCATTTAGTGAAGAAAATTACATCACAATGAATAAAATAACTCTTAAAATAAAATGATGAAATGATTAAGAATTTACTTCCATTTCATTTTTTCCTTTTATTCAAACTCAGTAATTACTCTTTCTCTTTTTTGGAGAGATCTTCTCTTCAATGCTTTTCATCCCAGGTAATTCTTCCTCCATTGTCTAGACTGCAAAATTTTTGTATCAAGAATAATAGTTCGAAATTGCCTAGCTTCAAAAATGTTCATTAGGTAGTAAAATAATGATCTGGAATTGAGGAAAGTGAGCTAGTGTGGACCTTTAGATTTGGAAGTGATTAGTGAAAAAAACTTTTATATTGGGTTAGATTGTAAAGAGAAAGGGAGAAAAAAAAGGTGTCAAGGAAGAAACCTGGGGACGACAAACATTTAATGACGGATAGAGGAAGAGGAGCTTTTGGAAGGAGATGGAAAAGATAAGAGGAAGGAGAAGATAAGAAGGCAGGGAACACGGGGGAGAGTTTTAAGGCGGAAGGGGGTGTTCACAGTGGTTCACTGAGGTTCAAAAAGGCCACAGGGTGGTCAGTACTGAGAACTGAACATTGGATGGAGCAATCAAGAGTTTAGCGGTAATTTCTTCCAAGACACTTTTCAGTGTTGCTGTGGAAACAGAAGATAGAGATGAGGACTGAGAAGTACGTGGAGACCAATGGAAACAACACATCTAGCTACTTTTTTCAGGACGGTTGGCTGAAATGGAAAACGAAATAACATGCAAGGGCAGGTAGGTAAGGTGGTGGAAGTTGAAGATAAATGGTAACAGGTTATTAAAGCTGGACTTGTTTTCAATATCATCCAAGACCTCAAATTGATAGCAAAATAATAGGGGAGTGAGTTTTCCCCAAAGTGAGATGCCAGTTCCCCTAAGCTGGGGTACCAAGGCAGCGGCAGAGGGCCAGGTCTGCGGCTCCTACCTAACCGCCCATCTCCAGCCAAATACCTGTTCAAAAGGGACTTGCAGGATGGCATCGGAAAAACGACTCGACTCTACTCTTCCCTCCCACGCCAGTAAAAGAGGCTGGACGCCCAGAGTAACTTAGGAAACAGATGAGATAGAGTAGATAGTATGAGTGCCCTTGATATCGGGTGAGAGACACAGGAAGGAAACTTCTCAGAGACCTTGAGAAGAGCAACTGTGGGGACCCAGTAGACAAGCATCTGACACCGAAAGCAGCATAGAGAGAAGCAAGTAGCTGAGGCACCAAGCAGAATGTCTGATACACCTACAGCCCCTCTGATATCGGGAGTTGGGCAAAGAATGAAGATTTTTTTTTCTCATGTCACCCTGCGTGTTCAGTTCCTAGGGCTGCCATAGCAAAGACCACAAACTGAGTGGCTAAAACAACAGAAGTTTATCATCTCACATTTCTGGAGGCTAGAAGTCTGTGATCAAGGTGTCCTCAGAGGACACCAGGGAAGGATCTGTTCCAGGTCTCTCTCCTAGCTCTTCTGCGGGTACTGGGGTGTGTGGCAGCATAAGTCTTCACGTGGCAACTGTGTGTGTGTGTGTGTGATTGTGTCTGAATTCTCCCCACCCCTTTTTTTTGCTTTTTGTTTTTGGGGATTTTTGTGGGTTTTAAAATTTTTTTATTGAATTATAGTTGATTTACAATGTTGCATTAGTTTCAGGTGTATAGCAAAGTGATTCAGTTTTATATATATACTACAAGATATCGAGTATAATTCCCTGTGCTATACAGTAGGTCCTTGTTGGTTATCTATTTTTTATACAGTAGTGTATATATTATAATCCCAAATTCCTAATTTATCACCCCCCTTTCCTCTTTGGTAATGTAAGTTTGTTTTTCCTCATGAAGACATGAGTCATGTTGGATTAGGGTCCACCCTAATGACTTCATTTAACTTGATTACCTCTTTAAAGAAATATCTCCAAATAAGGTCACATTCTGTTGTGCTGGGGGTTAGAACACTGATGTATTTTGGGGGGGTAAGGAGACACAGTCAACCCATAATACCTGATGAGACCTAATTTTTGAATATACAGATTATATTATAACCGAAAGTGGGGTCCAGCTGCTCGCCGCTCAAAAGCCAATAAAGAGGCAAGGTTGGTGGAAAGGAAAGTTTGCTTTATTCTGGATGCCAGCAACTGGTGGGCGGGGGGAAGGGTGGACACCTGTCCAAAGGCTTGCTCCCCCTCCCCTGACAATCAGGGGCAAGAGCTTTTATAGACAGAGGGAGTTGGCTACATGCAAAAACAGCACAGGCAGCTCTGACAGTCATCTTGAAATTTATCGTGAGGTGGTCTGACCAGCGTCATCTTGATTGTTTTAAGTACAATTAATCTTTAGCTCCAGGGTTGGTTTCTTCCCATTTCCTTGAGGCCAATTCTCGGAATTGTGGCAGCTTACGTCATGGCTACAGCCTGGTCATCATGTAGTTCACTTCTTCCACCTGATGGGGGTTTCAGTACCTACAAGACAGCTCACAGGAGAGGGCTCAGAATATTATCTGTAGCCCTTGAGGAGGAACTAAAGGTCCTTGACTATGCTTCATGACTAAACTGTTATTATTTAGTTTTGTTGGACTGTTCTCCTTTGTTTCTACATTTTCTCACTTGTCTGATTGAACTTATTCTTTGGCTAAAGTTTTTACACAGACAAAAGGCAGGTGGAGGACATGGCGGGGAAGGACCATAGGATCCTGCTCCATTTCAATATACGCAAGAGAAGGCGTAATTGATGTGTAGCAGAAAGGAAAGGATTTAAAGTTCGTAGATAGGCCTCAAACTAGGAAAAAAGTCTTTAAGATTAGAAAGAAGTAGGAAAGAAAGAATGGTGGTGGGCTCAGGTGAGCATAAGAAAAGGGGTGAGGGGCACAAGCGAGTCTAAGGAAACATCATTTGCTGTAATCTTTGAGGATAAGAGGGAGAGTGAAGTTGGCGGGGGTGGGGGGGGTGGCTCAAGTTTTCAAGGGGAGGGAGCAGCAAGAGAGTTGCTGATGGGAGGAGTAATGGGAAAGGGAAAGCAAAATAAAGATGGACTCTTGGTATCCAGAGGCCAAAAGAGAAAAGAAACCGTGAACTTGCAGTGGCCCCAAACCATACTGGTCGTGTGATTTTGTGTTTGTGTTTACTTTTTGTCCCAAGCAGTACTTAAGTGTTTGAGAGGGGGAAGAGACAAAGTGAGTTTTTGAAGCAGGAGAACAGAGCCGCAAACCAACTTGCAGTTGGACCGATACAGGTGTGGATTTTGTCTCTGACACTCTTTATGCAGCCACTTTGCAGACTTTCTAAAAAGTTAGGTTTCCCTGGTTTGGAAGATGGTTAAACTAATACTTTCTTTACAAATGTTTATGAAAAATAGATAAAATAATAGAGGAAAGCATTGATCTGTTATACTCCTTGGCACACAGTAGGTACTCGATTAACAGTAGATATTTTTATTATTGTTATTATTGCTCTGTTTCCAGTGTTAAGATTCTCATCATCATCGTCATCATCACCATCATTTTTCAGATTTGGAAGTTCAGTGAGTGGTTGGGGTAAAAGGAGAGGAAGGAGTTCAGTATGTTTTTTATTAGTTTGTTGTTCTTGTAACAAATTACCAAAGCCTTAGCTGCTTGAAACAACGCATGTTTATCACCTCATTGTTTCCATGGGTCCAGAGTCCAGGTATGCTTACTGTGTCTTCTGTTCAGGGTCTCACAAGGCTGCGATCAAGATGTTGGCTGGGATGCATTCTCATCTGGAGGCTCAACTGGGAAAGAAGCCACTTCCAAGCTCAAGCAGGCTGTTTGCAGAATTCATTTCCTTGAGGCTGCATGGCCTGGGGCCCTGGCCTCCCACAGGTCCAGAGACCACCCAGAGCTCTTTAACCACATGGCCCTCTTCAACATGACCACTTACATCGTTAAGCCCATAAGGAGAATCTCTAGCTCCATTCTGCCATGACGGAGTCTTAGAGAACATAACATATTCACAGAAGTAACAGCTCATTCATTTAGTCACATTCTACGGTTAGGAGAAAGTCACAGGTCCTATTCACACTCCAGTGGAAGGACTTACACAAAGGTGAGGACACCAGGAGAAAAGAATAGTTGGAGGTCACATTAGGGTCCATCTACCCCAGCTGCCTCAGGGAATCCTCAGTGAGTAACCAGTTCACAACATTGATTGACTTGATATGTCTATTCCATCATTCTCCAATAATTATTAATAAATATCTCCACTTACTGCTGACCACGAATTGCATTAGCTGTACTTGTCAAGGTGGTAGGAAAAACATGATTTAAATGGTACTTATTGCAACCCTCTATTAAAAACAAAACCAAAGATAACCAAACACAGAATGGTCTATCAAGATATGCTCATAAGTCAAAAAAAAGCCCTTTCCAAAACAAAAAATTAATTGTCTTCAAAGAATAAAAATTACTCATCAACGAGGCCAATATGCAGATAAAAGAGAAAGCCCACCGAAAATTAGTGTTCTCTTATTTAATCTTATCATCTTAGGCTGTTTCTGGAGAAAGTTCTTCAACATTGTTTATAGGCAATGATAAACATTAAATGGAAATCAATTAGGAATGTCTAAGGGTAAGCCCTTTGCCAGTATTAAGTGTATGATATTCTAACTCTCCTGCAAAAAAAGCATAGGGCAGTGAATTGGAGACATGGGTAGGGAAGGAAGAGAAAAATCCATTTGAGACCTTGAAACACAAATTCTAAGAAAAGGTATGACTGAGTTCAAATGTCCTTTCCTCAGAAGGGTCTCCCCAACCATCCTGATTAAAATACCTCCCCAGCTTTCATGTTTCAATCCCTTACCCTATTTTTCCTGAAAGTCCTTATCACCACCAGACACTGTATTATGTAATAGTTTATTATCTTTCCTTCTAACAAGAAGGTAAATGATACAAGCATGGGTTTTGTCTGTTTCACTTGTACGTATCTAGTGCTTAGAAGAGAACCTAGCACACAGGAAACATAAATGTTCACTGAAGAAATGAATTCTATGACTTCATAGCAACAGCAAATATCCAGCTAATGTTCTACCAAGTGGCTGAATCAGTTTGAAATAAAGTTGAGAGGCCTTGAAATTTCCTAATTATCTGAGATACAAATTAACGAGGTTGTATTCTACTATCGGTATTACAAAATGGTATATGTGTTAAAATTCTGAAGACACAGTAAGTTTCTGTTAACTTTAAATCGATACTATTTCCCCCAATTCAGCAATCCATAGAAGAATTATCTGTCATTGATGTGATTTAGCAAAGGTCCACTCTGTCAGCTTAATAGCCTTTTGAAATAGAGATCTAAGCTGATCACAACATACTAAATCAAAAGAATACTATCAACAACAACAACGATATAGGTCTCCATGTGTACATGCAAAACATCCATTTTAATTCAACTGTAGCATATACCGTATCTACTCATTTCAAGGGCAACTAAAATTTACTTTAAAAATTAAGTACCAATACCTGTTTCATGGGGTAGGAGGCATTCTGAATGAAAACATGACTAAAAGTAGTGGAAATTAAAACACATAGGATGGTACTTTATTTTAGTAATGGAAATGGAAGAAGCTAAGTTTTTAGAGTGTAAGAGAGATGCTTGCCTGAATTTCTCAGACCCTGTAATTTACAGCCTTGAAAAACAATAGTAAATGACTGCCTCAGGGTTGCCAAATAAATTCCTCAAGGAATCTCTAAGGATGTAGCAATCCAGAAAAATCATTCTCAAAATGCACTCCTATCTTTCACTCAATATTGCTGCATCAAATAAACTTGTTTGTCCTTTACTCTCATTAGATTTAAAACTATTATTATTCTTACCGATTTACTTTGGTAAAACTGTTGTGAATATAAGCATGACTTCTTTCAAAATACACTTGAAGAAATATCAAGATTAAGATGTATTGGTTTTCTTCCACAAGTCCTATTCACACTCAAAGGAGTGAAACATAGGTCTTTAATGGATTTTAAATTTAAATTAAATTAAATTTAAAAGACACTGACTCTCTCCATCAACTTTCCTACTTCTTTTTACCTCAACGGGTCCATGACCCTCTGAAGTTAATTTCCAAAAACTATTTATTTGTACAGCAAGATAAAGTCCAGAAGTGAAAATCAGTGTTTTTCTAACCATGGCTTGTGACCAATTTGCGGATCGGGAAATCAATTTCGTGTTTCATGTCTTACAAAATGAAGTAGAGTAGAATCGAATGCAAAAGATCAGAGTAAATCACATGTTGTAAAGATAAGTATTTTTTGAAAATGTTTTTATTGTGTGTATCTACATTTGGTCTCCTGTATAATGTGCTTTTTAGAAGAGATTCCAAACATAAGTTTGAAAAGCACTGGAACAGAGAAGAGAATGGAATTTAGACGCAAACAGGCCTAGCCTGAAGGCTGGCTGTAACACTCCCTGCCTGACATTGAGTAAGTAACCTCTGGGAGCCTCAAATTTCTCATCGGAGATGATGGCGATAATTCCAGGTGATGAAATGGAAAAATATTGGTAGATTTAGAACCACCTTGAACATGAGACAGAGCAAATTCGATTGACATCATATCTCATCCACACCTGCTTTTATCACAGCGATACCTCATTCCAAATGTGAAATGCTTATTTACGGAAGCGAGGGAGATCAGGCACAAAATTTAAAACACTGGTAAAAATACCAACGAACAAAAAAGGTGTCTTGCACATGGCAGCCAGCCAACTGAGTCTTAATTGGTACCCAAGTCATCAACCCGTTTTCCTGTGCTGGACTGTGGTCTGGGAGCTGGCACATGAAATATACACCCGTTGAGTCATGATCTCCATGAACAACATTTTAAAAGGCTAAACAATAAATAACTTAGCGGGCTTCCCTGGTGGCGCAGTGGTTGAGAATCTGCCTGCCAATGCAGGGGACACGGGTTCGAGCCCTGGTCTGGGAAGACCCCACGTGCTGCGGAGCAACTAGGTCCGTGAGCCACAACTACTGAGCCTGCGCATCTGGAGCCTGTGCTCCGCAACAAGAGAGGCCGCGACAGTGAGAGACACGAGCACCGCGATGAAGAGTGGCCCCCACTTGCCGCAACTGGAGAAAGCCGTCGCACAGAAACGAAGACCCAAAACAGCCATAAATAAATAAATAAATAAATAAAAAGTTAGCATTTATGTGAACTATAAAACCCTTTAAATGTTGAATGGGTCCTCAGATAATTTAGCTCCTTGAAAGTTTTTCCACTGAGCTCATTCAAATTAGTTATCTTGGGAATTCCATCTGAAAGTATAATGTGCCCAGAGAGAAAGCCTCAGTAGTGGCCCGAAGGTTGAAAGTTGCTTTATAAAAAGAACTTTGATATTGAGAGCTGATAACAATTAGAATTCCAGTTGTTGGCTCTAGAACTTGGAGAATTAGTAAAGAGACATTCTACATTTTATCAAAGCCACTGTTATAAATTTTAGTACCTGGGTTTAGGCAATCATCAGTTTCTACTCTGTGCAGATTTCTGATAAGAACATCACCTGAGATTGAATGTATTTTTTAAATTTTATCATCCAGAAAGAAAATAATTTTGATTGTACAGGCTGTAGATCAATCTAAAGATAATCACTGCCTTAGATAATTTACAAAAGCAACTTTTTAATATATTTGAAACTTTCAGCTAGACTTGGTTCTGGACTTAGTTCTGAAAGATCCAATGATAGAATATTTGTATGTGTGTCTCTAGGCAGTTAGACATGAACCTCTAACATTTTTGAACTTGCATATCTGTGTATATCAAATCATATTTTAAAATTGCCTTAATCTAGATAATTTCTGATTTATTTCCCCTTGAACAATATAACAAGACAGACAACAGCTTTATATCCATAATAATTAAAATGAAAAAATTCAGGCCCCTAAGTTAATAATGAACCATTCCAAATATCATTAATAATGTCTTAAGAACTAGTATGTCATAACTGGTCTCTTCAACTAATATCATGGCTTGGAAAACATGCTTTTAAAATAAATAAGTTGAAAGATTATGCTGTTATAAATGCAGAGAAAAATTGTTGAACCAATGTTTCAAGCCCATGATTTTTGGATTTCCTATTTTTTTCCCATTTGTTCTCTCCCTTTTCTATAACATAACTTGTCTTTGTGGTAAAAACAGACTCAGAGGTTTATCTGATTTCTTTTAGGATCACAGAGTAGTTTAGTTATTACTTTAGAACTGCCAAACTCATTTTATTTTAAATGTAAAGGTCTACTTTATAATTATTTTCAAATAATACAGCTTGTGAATGATAATAATTCTCTACATCTATGGTATATGGGCTCCATCCAGTGGCTAATTTAGCATCCACAAATCTCTCGAAATGGTCATTTTAAACCACTAAGCTTATCTAAGCAGTGATCAGCTACGGCTTCAAACCCTCTGAGTTTAAATCTTGGAACGGTAAGTATCAAGTGAGCATGTAACCATAAACCATTCCTCTGTTTATTCATTTAACAAAAAATGGCGAAGCTTAAAAATATATGTCAGGCATTATGCCACCCTCTGGAGATTCAATATATGAGGCAACCTCTCTCTAGGAGCTCAATTTAAAGGGGTGACACAGATGTGTATAAACAGTGAAAAGCGCCCCCTAACAAAACCCAGTGAAGTGAGCACAATTATGGTGGCAAACAGAGTGGAGCAGAGACCCCAGAGAGGAAGTGAGTTATCTGGGCAGGTAGACCAGGGAAGACTTCTCAATGGATACGTGGTTTAGAAGGTAGGACATTCCAGACGAAGAGAGCAAATAACATGTTCAAAGACCCGGATTCATACAATAGTTGAGAATATAGGGAAAATTAAGTATTTCTGTTGGATTGATTAGAGAAGTCCCTTGGTAACTTGTAAGAGCTAAGATTCCCATGACGTAACTGGAAGATACTTTCTTGGTAGTTGAAAAACTGAAGTGTTTTTACAAAGGGAGTGAGGGACAGATTTCCATGTGGAAAAAGAGAAGTGTAGTGGTGGTGTGAGGGACAGATTAGAACAGGGAGTGAAACCAAGTTCAGGGAGTTCAGCTTGGTCATTTTTAGGAAAATCAAACAAACAAAGGATAAGAAGGAAGTGAACGCCAGAGATTGCAAGATGGAAATAAGCAGACAGAGTCCAGGGGTGTTAAGATCTTAGGTTATGGCAGAGAAATGAAAATATGTCTGTGATGTCTTCTAGAAGCCGGGTTTACATTGCATTCAAACTAATGTCCAGTACGTAGAATTTCTAAAATTAAAAATTATGTCATTGGAAACTTACGTAATATCATCAATGACAATTGCATTAACAAGCGAAATAGTTATTTGGACCATATTAAAATTAAATTGGGGACATGAGAAGGGGATTCCTCTCTTTAACATTGGGAATCATTAATGTTTCTGAGATATCTCTGTTCCCATGTCGATAAAAGAAATTTTGTGACACTTTGCATCTACTAGAAAGAATACTGATGGAAACCAGGAAAAAGGAAGCTAGGGAAACCTGCAGTCCCAGCACCTGAATGGCTTATTCTACAAACATGTGGAGTTTGAGTGGGCAATAGCCAATCTTTGGTAAGCACTGCTGCTTAGATATATGTCACTCACGGTTGTCCCCAAACGCCATAATTTGATAACCCTCACAGTGTAGATGACATCTTCCCAAAGCAGAAAGAAAAAAAAACCCTGTTTTTCACAGCCTCCCCTAATACTAAGACACATCCATGTGAGTTGGGTTCTACAATCAGATGTCATACATGGGAGACTCTGATTTTAAACTCAGATATGAACAGGCAGCATGTCTTTGGAACCAAGGGCTATGGAAGCAGCTGCCCTTTGGGAGCCCCCTGATTAGGGTAGAGGTTGAGTGGTTTTAGAGCCAGCAACTGTGTAGTAGTTTTCTGGTGCGATCAATAAGGCATGATTTTGACAGAGACAGCAGTTCCTTCTTGGGAGTGGTGAGGTTTGGGGAGGTGAGTGCCATGAAATAGGAAAATGTTCTTGACACTCACCCTGGAGTCTGTTTCTTTTATTTCTCCAATGCATTCTTTTTTTTTTTTTTGAATTTTTAGAAAATTTTTTATTGGCGTATAGTTGCCTTACAATGTTGTGTTAGTTTCTGCTGTACAGCAAAGTGAATCAGCTATACGTATACATATATCCCCTCTTTTTTGGATTTCCTTCCTATTTAGGTCCCCGCAGAGCACTGAGTACACTTCCTTATGCTATACCGTAGGTTCTCATTAGTTATCTATTTTGTACATAGTATCAATAGTGTATATATGTCAATCCCCATCTCCCAATTCATCCCACCCACCCCTTTCCCCCGTGGTGTCCATATGTTTGTGCTCTACATCTGTGTCTCTATTTCTGCTTTGCCAATAAGATCATCTGTACCATTTTTCTAGATTTCATATACATGCATTAATATATGGTATTTGTTTTTCTCTTTCTGACTTACTTCACTCTGTATGACAGACTCTAGGTCCATCCACATCTCTACAAATGACCCGATTTTGTTCCCTTTTAAGGTTGAGTAATATTCCATTGTATAGATATACCACATCTTCTTTATCCATTCCTCTGTCAATGAACACATAGGTTGTTTCCATGTCCTGGCTATTGCAAATAGCGCTACAATGGACATTGGGGTGCATGTGTCTTTTTGAATTATGTTTTTTTTCTGGGTATATGCCCAGTAGTGGGATTGCTGGCTCATATGGTAGTTCTATTTCTAGTTTTTTAAGGAACCTCCATACTGTTCTCCACAGAGGCTGTATCAATTTACATTCCCACCAACAGTGCAAGAGGGTTCCCTTTTCTCCACACGCACTCCAGCATTTATTGTTTGTAGATTTTTTGATGATGGCCTTTCTGACCTGTGTGAGGTGATACCTCATTGTAGTTTTGATTTGCATTTCTCTTATAATTAGTGATGTTGAGCATCTTTTCATGTGCCTCTTGGCCATCTGTATGTCTTCTTTGGAGAAATGTCTATTTAGGTCTTCTGCCCATTTTTTGAGTGGGATGTTTGGTTTTTTGATATTGAGCTGTTTGTATATTTTGTAGATTAATCCTTTGCTTCGTTTGCAAACATTTTCTCCCATTCTGAGGGTTCTCTTTTTGTTTTGTTTATGGTTTCCTTTGCTGTGCAAAAGCTTTTAAGTTTAATTGGGTCCAATTTGTTTATTTTTGTTTTTATTCTCATTACTCTAGGAGGTGGGTCAAAAAGATCTTGCTGCGATTTATGTCAAAGATTGTTCTGCCTACGCTTTCCTCTGAGAGTTTTATAGTGTCTGGCCTTACACTTAGGTCTTTGATCCATTGTGAGTTTATTTTTGTCTATGGTGTTAGTTTAACCTAGACAGAGGTGAGTCTGCTGTCTGCAGTTAAGAATGTTGACCAGTACACAAGTATTAGCAGTCATTGAAAGCAGCGGAATCTTAAGTAAACAAGAAATTGGGATTGGTTTTCTGATGGTTGGGTTGATAGTCAGTGAGGAACCAGTTACCATCAGAGAACGGAGCATTGGTAATCCATGGTAAGTAGTCATGAAACAGCTACTGCAATGACCATCCAAGGGCACATGCAGAGCCCCATGAAGGCAAGACTTTGACTGATTAGGTAGAGGCTTCATTAGACTTGCCACTTTGGGCTTTGCCAGTTTAGAGGTTTTAAATACCTGAATAAGAATGCTTAGACCAATGAATATAACGGTGGTTCTCTTGGGGCTGCCACATGGTTATTTCAGACTACTCATGCTATTGTAAAACAGGCAAAAGGGGATTGATACATTGCCTGGGTGACTGATCTTGATTATTAAGTGGAAATAGAGTGCTTTACCACATTTAGGAAAGAAAACTATATATTGAACCCAGGAGATCTAATGTGATTCTTTTGAGTATTTATAGTTTCATGTTCAGAAATCAGGGCTGCAGCAGCTATCCTAATTTTCCTCCCTCCTTACTGTGTCATGTATTTGTTTACATATGCTACTTAATTACCCTTTTTCTACCTGCCTTCCCCTTATTTTGTATATAGGGTGTGCTGGTTGTAGCTAACTTTATAACTTATTTCCTAGATTTCAGAATATTGAGGTAGGATAGTCACCAAGCAGGAGGAGCAATGAACATCAAGAAGAGATTCTTGATCTGGAGTTATGTGTGTACAACTTCATCTGTGACCATCACATTAGTCTAACTAGATCTGAGAGTTAAATCTTATCACTGGGTGTGTAGGAAGGGTGGGAGCTAAATCTTAATCACAATCCAACATGGATTTTTTAGTGTTTGTTGCTATTATTTTTTAGTTGTAAATAAGCTATACTATCTAGCTTCTAGCTTTGTATCAACCAAAACTTATTCCTCATTTTTACCCACCTAAAATTTCTTTTTATAACATAGATGACTAAATCATGAGCACTGGAATGGTATTTTTGCTCACTGAAATGTTAGACCATGAAGTATATGCATCAAAATGTACAACTTTCCATTCCTCTAGAATTTAAGTATTACTTTTGAGGCCAATTATTTTAAAACTAAAAAAAGGAACAATGAGCAATAAAGAGATAAAATTACATTTCAGTGATGTTCAATCTCACAAAAAAGATTCATTATCACTGAACAGCAAAGACACCTGGGCACATAGTCGCTAATAAAACCCCCCTGAGATCTAGCCTAATGGCACTCCTCTCTACTAAAATAGCACATTGTAATGGAATTTTCCTAATATAGATGTCTGAATGTGATTTCTGGAGAGTTTCATTTTCATTGCTATTGGAAGACAAACTTCATCCATAAACACATAAAATTTTGTTCATACATAAACTACTTCCAGATAATCTTTTCTGCATAGTTAAGAATACGTAATTGCACTATCTATCTCCAATCATAGCGCATACATCAGTTAGGATGCTTTAGCGCCAAGTAACACAAACCAACTAACGATTGCAAAAACAATAGGTGATTTTATCAAATAACAGGGGGCCTGATGGTAGCTGTTTTCTGGACTAACTTATGTAGAAGCTCAGTTATGACAAGTTCCCTCCGATCTTACAGGCATTCCGCTCACGGTGCGGGGGCTACCACCACTCCAAACATCCCAGATGCAAAAGATAATGTCCAAAGAGAAAGAAGAAAGGAGACCTAACTCCTGTGCATTTCCAACTTTACTAGACACGAGAGTCTTTCTAAGGAATTCTCAAAACACATCTCCTCAGGTCTCATTGAAAAGAATGAGCTCCTATGGCTCTAATCCCATCATGAACAATCAGGAATGGTATAACAATGTTCAGATAAGAACAAATATGACTCTTCCTCTAGGGCAGGGATTCCCACCAGGAGAAGGGGGGTTTTGACGCCTGGGGCATAACAGCCACTACCTGGAGACATTTCCCGTTGTCGTGACTTGGTGGGGGGTTGCTGTTACCAGAATCTAGTGACTAGAGGGCAGTTATGCATCCTACAATGTACAGGACAGCCAGTCTCAACAAAAAATGATCTGGCCCAAAATATCAATAGTGAAAAGGTTGAGAAACACTGTCCCAGGATTTCTCTCACCTTCCCTGTTCGTTTGCCTTTTGATAAGTGAACAAAGTCAAGGTTCTATTAGCAATAGGTCAATAGTCTCTTCCACAAGGGAAAAGAATCTATTAGATAGATGATTCTCAAACTTTAGAACATATAGGAGTTATCTGGAGGGCTTGTTAAACCCAGATTGCTGGACCCCATTCCCAGACATAGTGATTCAGTAGTTCTGAGATGAAGGCTCAAAAATTTGCATTTCTAACAAGTTAGCTATTGGTGATGTTTAGCTATTGGTCCATACACCACATGCTGAGAACCACTGTGTTAGATTATGCCCCAGGAGATGGGGAATAAGCAGTGATCAGATTGTGACACTGGACAACTAACTTAACCTCTCTGGGTTTCTGCTTTCTCACTAGTAAAACAGGCAATTAACTAAAGGTATATTGCTTTATATAACTTGGTGAACTTAGACTCCTGTGTAACCAAATTTCCCGTTGAAATGATGCGCCCCATCCCCCATGGTACTGGTATTGCGTAATAGAAAATCAAAAAACTTGAAGGTTGTGTTTAAAATATAGTAAAATTTGAAAAATATTAAAGAAAAAACAGACCACTTGAAGTTCTTCTAAGTAGAAGGTACTCCTCAATATCAGGTGAAGCAGCTGAACTTATAGGGTTGGGCTGCTGGTAAGGAAGGCTCTTTTTCCAGCCCTTTGGTCAGGTATAACATTTGAAAAATTGCACTAGGGGTCTGAACAGGCTATTTACAAAACAAGAAATACACATTGCTAATGAGAAAATGTTCAACCTAACCAACAAAGAAATGCCAATTGAAAGAACCATGAGATATATTTTCTCTGTTTTGACAAAAAGGAAACAAGGAAAACACTGGATGTTGGTGAACAGGGGAAAATAACTGGAGCCATGCCTGACACTATTTAGCAAATGTCACTCTAGAACGATGACAGAATCAAATAAGAAAGACAATCAAATTATGGAAAAAAAAACAAACAGAAAATAAAATGAGATAGTTACTAGATTTATGGAAGAATGGTAGAGAATATTTGGCTGTTTCATGGTGATGATGTTGATGATGATGATGATATACCTTAGTTTATTAACACACTAAAAGAAAAAAGAAGAGATATTAGAAAAACATTCATTTAAATATATCAGGAAAGTGGGTAATATGCATACTTTGTAAGTGCTCATTTAGCTCTAAAGGGAAAATCACAAAACAATAGATAGAAAAATAGTAAGAATTGACAAGTCACTCAAGATGAACCATAATATAGAACTAAGTCAAGAAAGTAAACTGAAAAAATAAAAACAGTAGTATTAGGGTAGGGTCACAGTGGTTGATATATTTAGGTACATATATACTGTGAAATAAAATTCACATTTTATGGTAAGACAAGAAAAAATTTAAACATAAAATTCTTTCTCTGCCCTTTGGTCTCCTCTCTCCCTGCACTGTGTGTTGTGTATCTGCATTATGCATGGACCAAACCTCCCCCATTGGCAGAAATACTTGCTCAACCATAAAGAGCAACATTTTCCTACAAGACAACTCCTTAAAGACAACTTCTTTCTTGATCTTGTAAGGGGACACAATGACACTTAGATCTGGATCTCTCTCTCTTTCTCTCTCTCTCCTATATCTCTTTCTACTATAATTTTGGTGTTGCCCTTGGACGGTGATAATATGCATCATACCATTAAAGACTAACATTTATTGAGTAGCAAGTGCTGTGCTAAGCAAATTGCCTGCATTATCCCATTTAATTCTCAATATAATCCTGTTATCTATTCCACTTGTAGATGATAAAATCAAGAGGATATGTTCAAGGTCACAGAACTCTTACAACCAGGTCTACATGATTTCAAAGGCTACACATAAACCACTTTCTCCTATTCTCTTTTTTAAAGTAACTTTTAATTTTTTAAATACGAGGAAAGAAAGGGGAACAAAAATCCAGAGGGAGAAACAAATTCTTCACTGATGATCATCTTTGCAAGAGGGATTTGTTACTTTATTAGGGATTTGTTACTTTATTATGGATTAAGGACCCTGTGCGAAGGCCCTATATGCCTTGATGTAGCTCTTAATTTCCACCCTCACCTCCAAATCCTAAACTCTGGTTTCAGTTAAAATCTTCATTATTAAATTTATCAACGGTTTACTCTCTAAAGTTTGGAAGAGGGTGAAAAGTGGGAATTAAGATGGATTATTTTATTACTAAAATATGTCTTTATGAGAATAAGGTCAATGTCATTTCTTCAATCCCAGCTAGCATCAAATAAGAATCAGAACAAAACACTCGACAAAATGTTATCCAATTGACATTAACAGTGGATAGAAAACCCTTTTCAACTTTAAAAGAAATATATTAAACAGGCAACATAGAGATCTAAAAAGTTGCAAGTGGTGATTTTACAATAGATCTTATAAATAAAAAAAATCCCCAGCATAATTATTTGTTCCCTAGCTCCTTACAATAAGCACATGGACAGGAAAAGATAATCCCATCTTAATATTCACAACTGTCATTTATGTTCTCTCAAAAAGTACACTAAATAGCTGGCAATATATACATTAGGTAGTGATGTGCTAAGAGTGCAAGTAAGATAATTACTGAGTGATACCAACAGCTGACACGTATTACCTGCCTCCCAGACACCAGGCCCTCTGCTACACACTTTAAAAACCATATTTCCATTTAGTCTCTCAACCTTCCTTTAAGGTACATCATTATCTCCACTTCACAGATAAGGGAAGTGATGGTTAAGGATGGTTAAGTGATGATTACGTGATGGGATGGTCTAGAATGGTTAGGTGACCTGTTGACTGCTGTAGTTAGGATTTTATCCCCTAACTATTTAGCTCCAAAGCCTATGTGCTCACCTAGCGTATAAAACTGCACAACCGACAGCTTTGTAGAAAGTGGTGAGAGGGAAGAGCATCAGGACACAAGTTGGGAGAGGAAGGCCCAGGCTGACGGGTTATTTTAAGGGTAAAAAGGAAGGTAGGAAGACTGATCACCGGTGAATGATCTTTGCGAAAGGAAGGAAGGCCTGGGTGAGCCTCCAGCGTGGTGTTAAAAGTGCCGAGTGTAGTTTGTTCACTGGTGCCAGCTTCCGAGAATGGCAGAGTGTTCAGAGGTGTCCTTCAGAAGCAGGGTGCCTCCCTCTCCAATGGGGGACAGGCTTTATTCTAAACTTCAATTTCTACCCTTCAAAAGAAGGGTGCCTGAGTCAAATCCAACACTGGACCTACATAATTAGACCCAAAGTTGCTTTTCTCCATGTCAAAGTATTTGTAGAAGTACATATTACCTATCTGCCTTTAAAACTTTATTCTATTCATTCCAAGTTCATTTTAAATTTAGTGCAAAACCTTTAAAGGCTGCACAATGTTGTGTATAGGTCACAACAACTCATAGAGGCCTCAAACTATTGATCACTCAACATGAAATAGCTTTTTATCTGACAGTAATAGATCTAGTTATCTGACTTTATGTTCTGCTCCTTCCTCATTTTAGAAAATAAAGTCATTTTCAATGAAAAAGAAATGAAAGGAAGCAGAAATGAATGGAGTTTGGGAGTAAGAATGAGTGGAGCTTATTCATAATAATCAACAGAATGATATCACTGAAGATTATTTTTCCTTGGGTTACTGTTTGTATTTATTTTTAATATTTTAGTTTTATTTTCTAGGAATCAAGGCAAAGGTGTCTGAAAGAAAATGACATTAAAAAAAAAAGATTTGTGATACAGTTATTTAATAGGAAGAACTAGCTGCTTTATTTTTATAGAATTATAATGGTCTTTGTCCTTTAATTAGCTTCATCAGTACAAGCCTGTTTCTTTAGTCTTTGAGACCATGACTCAAACTTCACTATTGGCCTAGCGGAAGAGTAATTTAGTTTCTGGTATGATGATTTGTAAGTAAACAAACTCGCCATGCTTGCTTTTCAAGCCCACGCTTATAAAATGATTGCATCTGTCACACCATGACATGAGGTCTTGACACCATAAGATAAACCATCGTTATCTTCTAAAAAGGGATCATCCATTTTAATAGCTAGTGATATGCACAAGCTCTTTAGCCTTCAGGCAGAAACTGATGGTTAAAAGGATGTGGGAAGGCATTTCCTCCTCTTTCAAATACAGCATCACAGAATTAGATGTGTGTGTGTGAGAAGGCACACTTCAAATAAGAACCACTGCCGGGGGAAAATATAATATTTGATGCAATGATTCAGTCATTTAAAATAGGACCCAAGGTCCATTGTGTCACATTCACACCTGTGCTCTATTTTCAAAGATCCTCGGGGTCTGCGAGGCTGGCTTAACTGCACCATCTCAGGCAGGCAATAGGCCAAGTGTCTAAGCAAGCATTCTATGAAAATCAAAATTGACGGCTGTACAGAACTTTGTGGGTCGATGGAATTTTTCTGTATTTTGATTGTGGTGGTGGTTACGTGGTTGTAAATATTTCTCAAAATTCACTGAGCCATACATTTAAAAGGAGCATGTTTCATTGTATGGAAATTATACCTCAGTAAAGTTGATTTAAAAAAATGACAGCTGTCCGTGTTGACCATGAACACGTGCCTCTCTGGCAAAAGCAATAAAAGTCCATGAAGTCAGCTCTGGGTGCACACAAATAAAGATTAATATAGCATTTAAGACTTGTGCAGTCATGAGTAGAAGGACTTCCTGGTGAGAAACTGGGGATGGTAATTAGAGATCTACTGGGAGCTTCATCTTACACTCAAAGACAAACATCATCACTCAACATGAGCCTTTGGTATTTGCTTCTTCCTTTATCAAACCAATCAGAGTGTGTTAGCATGCTCAGTGGTTTCCAAAATTTATATCCCCATATATGCACATTAACTAGGAAGACTGCATCTTCTCGTTCTTTCAAGAAAATAAAATGTAGCACATTTCTCTGGGATTACTGAAAATATATCTAAGGTGTATCATTCTGTAGGCTAATTTCCTAAATGCGTAATCATGTATATACTAAGAGGCAACACCTAGTCCTAGACACGACCTTGATTGTGTGACCTTGGCAAAAGTCCTATCATCTCTCTGGAGCTATCTCTAATTTTGCTTCTATAAAATGAAGGGGCTAGCCCAGATAATGCCCGATGACATAGAACAACATAAATCATACTTAGCTCATGGATTAGAAGCTCTATTCTTATTAACCGAAAATTTTCTCTTTTTATTATTACCTAATACCTTCTTTTCTTTTGTCATACTAGATTTGGAGGAAGGAACAATGCTAATGAGACAATGAGAAAAAAATTTTAGTTATCTCAGTGAGACACAGAGTAAACACTCTATAGATACTAATTTCTTTCCAGTAGACTGGATTTGGTAGAAGGAATGTTCTAGAAGTTGAGGTTGTCAGGAAAACATTAGGAAGAAAAAGAACATTATTGAGGAGGGAAAAATAAAAAGGAAATGAAGTTATGATTCATCTCTAATATTTTAACAAAAGATGTATACTAGATTAAAATATCTTCCATTGGAAGAAGTCAAACCCATCTTTGACTTTTGTGGAAATAACCATATATTTTCGAAATTATGACATTAGAGAATCTTTGATTTACAAAGGAGTTTGATCATCTATACCACTTTCCCCACTCAAGGTCAGAGAGTGGCCCAGTATTTTAAGATAAAATACAAAAATAATTAACCTGTCTTGATTATACTACTTTTGTAAAGGCAAAGGCAAAAAAACAACTTCACATAGCTGTTACTTTGCGTGTTTAAGCCAAGCTGTGATTAATATTTTAGGGATAAATATTCACAGATAACAGCAGGGTCTTCTCTCATCATGTAAAGGTTAAATTTTGCCCAAGGTTGCATTTATTCCCATACTTTAACTTGTCAGCCTCAGGCAATCTTTCTCACTTTCAAATCAGGGCACACTTCACAACCTAAGAAGAGTTGACAGAATAATGGATTTGCCCAGGGAATCTAAACCCCTCAGAGGCTGGAGGATAGACGGTAAAATAAGGAAAACAAATGATAGAAGCCCAAAGTATCAGAAAAATCATCAAAAACTTGGACACAATGCACAAAGGTGGTGGCACGTCATTTCAATGTCATTCAGGGGCAAAGGCCACTCAAGGATTATCTACAGGAATATATTCAGTTCAGCACATTACTTACTACTGATTAAAGGTCTCAAACTTGGTAAAGTTGCTTGTTACATTAATTACTTTTGTGTGATAGAGGTGCAAATATTTTTTTTTCTGAAACAGGTAACTCCAAAATGTATGGTACTTTGCACACTTATCTATAATTTAAAAAAAAAATTAACTCAATTAACCTAACCTAATATTTCTTTGTTAAATGGTCTATATACACCTATTTTTTATAAATGTTCTCCGAATTGGTCATAACATCTTACTTTTTGTGTCATTAATGAATGAATTAAATGAAAAATAAAAGATTCCACATGTTCATTGTTTATTTGCCTGGCAATCATGATTTTACTTTTTAAAAGTTATATTTTAACAATAGGATCAAGAATTAAATTGAAAAGCAAATTGCTGTTTTTTAAAAAAAGAAAGTTAAAATGAAAGGGCTGAGCCATGTAACTGGAGGGTATATCAATCATGGGTACTTGGGACAAAAACCTACAAAGAAATGTCGTGAAAGAAGATTCAGGCCCCGTCAAAGGACACAGCGCTGTATGGGAATTTCCTTCTACTTGGAAAGCACTGACCCTCCACAGTCTCAGCTCTCATAATCCAGTAAATGACCATTGCCTTTGCAAGGCTGTCAGTATTTCCCCAAGAAAAGTGATTTCCTTCGAATCATGTGGTTCATCCTTCTTTAAAGCACCTGCTATTTTGTACTGTCATTGATCTGCTGAAATGTCACTACTGGCTCTGTCTTAGCTTCATGCCCACTCTCCAGGCCGGCCCAGCACTGACCGAAGTTGATCCCTGAAAGATGCAGTCTTGCTCCTTGACTTACAGATTCTTAGCTGGTGCATCCCAGGGGAGCTTTATCTCGGCTGGTTTAAGCTCTGACCTCTCGAGGTGGGGCAAAGCCCTAAGTAAATGATCATCATGTTGCGGGAAGGGGACCCCTTCCAGGGCCTGGGAGTGGGCTCTCGTCTAACACTCAGAAAGGAATAGTCTGAGGAGACACCCGTGCTGACAAAGTAAGAGACATTATCGGGAAGGAGCGCCCAGGTGGAGAGCAGGAGGGTCAGGGAACCCAGGAGAACTGCTCTGCCATGTGGCTCACAGCCTCAGGCTTTATGGTAGGGGGGTTAGTTTCCGGGTTGTCACTTGCTTGGCCCATATTTGGTCTGACTCAGGGTCGTTCCTGGTGGTGCACACATCTCTCAGCCAAGATGGATTCCAGCGCAAGGGCTTCTGGGAGGTTGGCAGGAATATCATCTCCTCCCTCTTCCTTTTGGCCCCTCCCGAATTCGCCCCATGAGTTTTCAGTGGCAGCACCGTGTTCCTTATCAGGACCTCCTGCTGTGACACACCTCGTGCGAGTGGCCATCATCCTGGCTGGGAAAGGCAGGCAGTTTCGGTCAGCAGTTCCCTGACTATCACAGGACACCCTTCCACCCCGGGCTTCACCACCACCTATGACCCGAAGAACATTTACTGTAGAACTTTCAGGGTGGATCCAGATCTCGCTTCTGCTTTCTTCTTTCACTTCTGATTTCCTATTTGAATTTCCCTTCACCCAATATGCTCTCTTTGGTTTCTGTGGGCTCCTTTCCCCCAGCCCTGGGCCAGCGCCACTCTATTCCTACACCCAGCCTCGGCTGGAAAACCACAGGTTTGGGCCAGAGACTTAGGCTGTTTAGAAGTTATTTGAGGGGTTTGGCTTCTGGATGCTATTATTGTTCTCAAATCCTGGCCCTTGTGTATCTGCCACACTACCTTGTCCCCCAGCTGCCAGCAGTCTGAACAGCTGAGAGAACTTACTGTGTGATCGAGAGGACATACCCCCAAGTCCCTGCATTTACAGTTCTCAGTCTTCAGCCTCTGCACCCTTCAAAGTCCATTGGCAGTGAAATGGAGCAGGACCCTATGGGGCCTTCCCAGGACAGGAACCCCCTGCCCCCCAGCCATGTCCCCTGCCTGCCTTTTGTCTATAGAAAAACTTTAGCCAAAGAATAAATTTGATCATAGAAGTGAGAAAATGCAGAAGCAAAGAAAAGCAGTCAAACAGGACCAAATAATAATAGTTTAGTCATTAAACAAAGTCAAGGACCTTTAGTTCCTCCTCAAGAGTTATAGATAATATTCTGAGTCCTGTCCTTTGAGCTGTTTTGCAGCTACTGAAACGCCCCTCAGGTGGAAGAAGTTAACTACATGATGACCAGACTGTAGCCATGACATAAGCTGCTCCACCTTACACAGTTCTGGGAATTGACTTCAAGGAAATGGGAACAGACCGACCCTGGAAGTGAAGACTAACTGTACTTGCAACAATCAAGATGACACTGACCAGACCACGGCATGACCAATTTCGAGATAACTGTCAGAGCTGCCTGTGCTGTTCTGCACGTAGCCCCCACCCTCTGCCTATACACCCCTGAAACTCCCCTTTAAAAGCTCTTGCCCCCTGATCGGGAGAGGGGAGTTGGCCTTTGCACACAAGCCCACCTTCTACCCCAGTTGCCAGTCTCCAAAATAAAGCAACCTTTCCTTTCTACCAACACTTACCTCTCGAGTACTGGCTTTTGAGTGGTGGGCAGCCGGACCTGAGTTTGGTAACAGCAGGTCAACCTGAGCTTTGTATTCATTCTAGAGTTCTTCTCCTCCCTGTTTCCCACTCCTCAACAGCTAGCAACGTGGTCATTCTCTTTAGAGGGCTGCCACATCATACTGCATCAACCCACGATCCATTTGACATCGATCTCTAGTGTGGCTAATTTGGCCCCTTGCACCAGACCATTGGAAAATACACCTTCCACTTACCATCAGGAACATTAATCAGAACTCTCACACCACCTCCTTGGGCAACACAATGGTCTTGTAAACCTTAGTTTTTCTTTTACTTTTCATTAGGTATATAATAATGCTCATTTTAGTGAAATGTATCTATATCTATCTATCTATATTTGCAATAAGATAAAAAATAGCATTGCTATAATTCTGCCATCCAGAGATAAACACTGCTAACAGCATGGTATACACTTCATACTTTTACTTCTACAGTACATAAATATAAAACGTTATTATGAAAAATGGCATTTTATTGCCCTTCGAAATCTTTTTTTAATATAAGAAAATCCATTTCCATGTCAATATGTATACTTTTAAATAACTAAACTGCATTTCATTGTATAGATGACCAGTGTTGATGCGAATAATTCCTTAAGGTTGGAATTCAGGTGGTTTGCATTTTTTCACCATTACAAACAGCACTGCAATGGAATTTTGATCATAAATGTGTACTAGTCAGATGAGAAAAAATTCAGTAAGAAAGGACTATCATCCCCAGCAATAGAAAACGTTGCTACAGGCTGTGCTCAACATTGCTCCCTCCAGCTTATGCTCTGAGACAGGAATCCTAACAGGACCCAAGGAAGGAGAACCCATGAACTTGCCTATTAGAAACAGCAGGCCCAGAAAGACCTTTTCTCATGGAAGGATAAACAAACAGTGGAAATAAAAACAACAAGGGGCCTGTGAAAGGGCGAAACATTTAAAGAACAGAGGACATTATATTCAACATGAAGAGGAAAAACTATGTTTAAAACATTACTGATAAAGACTGGGGGAAAAGTAATTTATTTACTTTTTTAAAGTATTTTATGAAAACAAGGACTTTCGGAAACAGGAAAAGAAAGATGAGGCCAAGATGCAAGTGAATGAGTTGAAAATCAGATGGGTGGATTATGAAAAATTGTACGCAAAAGAAAAGTGGCATCGCAGGATGCAAAGCTGCATTGGAAATAGGAAAGAGCCTGCCCTATTGATACTGCCTGAGGAACAGGTACCTTTTCTGTTTCTGAAAATGGTGTTATGCTGTATATGATTCATTTATTCTAACAAACAATTCCAGACACCTACTGTGAATGTCAACATTTGAGGATAAATGCTGAGAATCCCAGTTTGTAAAGAAATCACCTGTTGCAGGGGAGGACGATGGAAACATTGTAACAGGCTGAGTTCTCAAACTGAGGCTGGTACAGTGCTGTTGGAACATAGGCTTAACCACCCAAAGAGTGAGGAAGGTCTTCATGCAGGATGTAACTTGTAAATCAGGGCTTGCGAATGAGGCAGATTTGGCCAGACTCCAGAGGGACAGGAAAAATTCCAGGGAAAGGAAAGATCATGGGTAAAGTTCTCAAATCCACCTCCATCTACATTTAATAACTATTAGTATTAACATTGTGAGGGATCATTTTAGCTCCTTAAAATAGCCTTTGCCTGAGAAACACGCACACCCACGTGTCAATGTTACAACAATTTCAGCCGTTAAAAAATGGTTGTATTACTAAAGAATGTGAGACTTCCCATGGGCTAGCTCTAGTTCATATAGTAAATAATCACATGTATTTTAGCCTATTAAAAAGTTACAGAAAACTCAAATTAGCACTTTTTAAAATATGGTAAGACAAAGCAGAAGTGCAGTTCCCAATATTTAAATTATTTCTTCTCTAAAGGTCTCAGTGTCTAAACAAAGAGCTAATTGCTCATTGATAGTGCAAGTGTAGAAAACACAGTTGTTCCATTTCTTTAAATAACTTCTCTTCCTACAGAATGGCCACGTCCTGTGAGATATAAGTTCATCCGAATAGAATATGGATTGTATATGGAAGCAATCACATCCTATTTTTGGAACCACTTGACATAACTGTGTCACTGCACAAAATACAACCTTCTCCCAGCCCCCAACTTTTTTTTTTTTTTTTTTTTGGTATGCAGCAAGTATTCAGTTTAACAACACAAAATAACTCTGACGTTCTGAAAATCTGGCAACATTTCATTTTTCCATTATGTCAGGTGGGAATGAAAAGGAGCCAAATATTACTGATAATAACATTAGAAAAGCTTGTCCTCTTGGCTGATATGCAGGTGGGAATCATTACTGGTAATAGAATCTTTGTAACAATCATTTTATCTCTAAATATAGCTGAACATTGAGCTCCACAGTCAAATTTAAAAAGAGAGAAGGCTGATAGATAGGCATTCAAATTCTATTTTATCCTTGGAATCTCCCGGTCAAGGCTTTTTTTTTTTTAATTTTTATTGGATTATAGTTGATTTACAATGTTGTGTTAGTTTCAGGTGTACAGCAAAGTGAATCAGTTATACATATACTTATATCCACTGTTTTTCTTTTTTTTTTTGATTATTTTCCCATATAGGCCATTACAGAGTACTGAGTAGAGTTCCCTGTGCTATACAGCAGGTTCTTGTTAGTTATCTATTTTATAAATAGTAGTGTGTATATGTCAATCCCAATCTCCCAATTTATCCCTCCCCTGCCTTATCCCCCGTAACCATAACTTTGTTTTCTACATCCATGACTCTACTTTTGTTTTGTAAATAAGTTCATGTTTACCCTTTTTCAAAGATTTCACATGTAAGTGATATCATATGATATTTGTCTTTCTGTGTCTGACATACTTCACTCAGTATGACAATCTCTAGGTCCATCCATGTTACTGCAAATGGCATTATTTTGTTCTTTTTAATGGCTGAGTAATATTCCATTGTATATGTGTACCACATCTTCTTTATCCATTCCTCTGTTGATGGACATTTCGGTTGCTTCCATGTCCTGGCTGTTGTAAACAGTGCTGCAGTGAACATTGGGGTGCATGTATCTTTATGAATTATGGTTTTCTCCCGTATATGCCCAGGAGTGGGATTGCTGGGTCATATGGTAGTTTGTGCTGGGAAAACTGGACAGCTACATATAAAAGAATGAAATTAGAACACTCCCTAACACCATACACAAAAATAAACTCAAAATGGGTTAAAGACCTAAATGTAAGGCCAGACACTATAAAACTCTTAGAGGAAAACATAGGCAGAACACTCTGACATAAATCACAGCAAGATCTTTTTTGACCCACCTCCTAGAGTAATGAAAATAAAAATAAAAATAAACAAATGGGATCTAATTAAACTTAAAAGCTTTTGCACAGCAAAGGAAACCATAAACAAAATGAAAAGATAACCCTCAGAATGGGAGAAAATATTTGCAAACAAAGCAGCAGACAAGGGATTAATCTCTAAAATATACAAATAGCTCAGGCAGCTCAATATCAAAAAAACAAATAACTCAATCAAAAAATTTAGAAGATCTAAATAGACATTTCTCCAAAGAAGACATACAGATGACCAAAAAAGCACATGAAAAGAAGCTCAACATCACTCATTATTAGAGAAATGCAAATCTAAACTACAATGAGGTATCACCTCACACCAGTCAGAATGGCCATCATCAAAAAATCTACAAACAATAAATGCTGGAGAGGGTGAGGAGAAAAGAGAACCCCCCTACATTGTTGGTGGGAATGTAAATTGATGCAGCCATTATGGAGAACAGTAAGGAGGTTCCTTAAAGAACTAAAAATAGAACTACCATATGACCCAGCAATCCCACTCCTGGGCATACACCCGGTCAAGGCTTTGAATGAAGTGCCCTGCAATCACTACCCCATTTTGCATGGGTAAACACGACAGTACTGACACAGATCTGCTGGTTATTGTCAGGGAGAAAGAACACCGTATGTGGAGTAGGAAGACACATTCCAGTCACTTAATTCTCAGAATGCTTTTAAAAAAATTTCTAAAATTTAATGGCTATCAGTTTCTTTGAATGCAAAATGGGACCACGAATGAGAACATATTATGCAAAAGAGGAAATAGAGAATATATATGGGACAAATCTTTTATAAACCATAAAGTATTAGAAATCTATCTCTATGAATAATGCATCATTATTTTTATATGGGATAAGAATTTACAACAAATTGCTTTTGAGCCTTTGACAATTAACACACAAAACTAAAGATGGCTGGAGAAAAAGTACTAAACTGCTTTTCAGATACTAATACTATTTAGCTAACTGCTGTATTTCAAAGTGTGTATAGATCCAACTAGTTATGGGTTAAACATATATTTATAACAGACACACACACACACACACACACACACATGCTCACACATTGCTAATTGTCTTTCTTCTTCCTAAACCATCACTGTCCTATTTCCCTCTCCAGTAGGACTGATCTGCCACCCAGTAGCTCTGCGGCTCTAGAGTTTCATTCAGCCATTTAGTTCATTGTTGGAAATGATAAGATTTGCCAGGCATTACATCTGTTCTATGTGTTTATCATATAGGTTCCATCTATTTCATGTAGTTTCTAGATTTCTAAAATAGGTAAGAGACAGTTGCTTATTAAAAACTGTTAAAATAAGCCTCTTAAAATTTCTTAGCTCAACAACCTTTTAAAATGTCAAATACAGAGAGATTTTGCACTTCCTTTAAACTCTTTTAAACAGGGTCTCCTTTGCTTGCTGCCAAAAATACTAAAAACTGGAATTTACTACTTTCAGGAAATTATTAAAATTTTAATTAAAAAAATAATATCTAGCTGCTTTAGTGCAATGAGTTCAAAGTCTTTTAAAGTGTAACCAACAGTCCGATAACACAGAGACCGGTAATCACTGCATCTCACGTATAATATATTCATGTACAGATATGATTGACAGGTCAAAATTTAAATGTGGAAATGTGGGAAGTGACACGGGCTAGGGGAGGGGAACAAAGGAGGCTTTTACTGGAGAAAGCAGGAGAGAATGCACAGAACACTCCACACATTGCCTGACTATAAAATGATAGCATTTGAGGAACAAAATAAATATGACTCATAATTGCAGAATGCAGAGTAAATAGGCTTTAAATTAAATTTCATAGTAGAATTTCATCATATTTGATGACTAAGTGTATATATACATTTGTTTTAAATAAAAAATAAACATACTAGTCTTAAATTAGTATCTGAAAAACTACATCATATTTTCTAAAATTCCTAAGAATGAAATGTGTGTGTGTGTTTGTACTGCGCTCTGTGCTGGGGAAGGATACTGAGGAGGAGAAAGGGGTTATCTCCATGTTTTTAAAATAATAGAGTTTAACCATCTCTTACACTTCATATTGGAAATATTCTAAAACTCCACATGAATTTGTAAATACTCATGCCTCCTAAAACTGGAAATATTTAGGTAATGATCAACCTTAACAGAATTGCTATTTTTAAATAAACTCAATAAAATAAGAGTTTATGTGAGCTCATCAGCTCTTATTCTTATATAAAATCCATGTTCTAAGAAATATTAGTAAACCTTATTGTTAAGATTCTAAGTGAAATTAAAGAAGACGCAAAGTGCTTTGGAGATGACTGGTTTCATGGTGACAATCTGGTCACTGTGACAGGTCATGCTATGAGGGGACTGGACACTTGAGTTCATGTTCTCCCTGTGCCATCTACAAGCTACGTGACTCCAGGAAAGTTACATAGGTTCTTAAGGGTTTCTTTCATTGGTAATATGCATATTCCTAATATTAACCTCATAAAGTTGTTTTGAGAATCAAAGGATCTAAAATGATACTCATAAATCATTCAACGTGACAGATTGGAAATGCTCAAAGTATACTTTAGCATTCTTGTTGAAATATAAGAGCTCCATCACAGACGTTGCACAGTTTTTTCTAGAACATTTTGACTGAGTTTTATTTATTAATTTTTCAGCTTTATTGAGATATAATTGACATCTGACATTGTGTAAGTTTAAGAGGTACAGTATGAAGATTTGACACAAGCGTATATTGTGAAATGATAACCACAAAAGGGTTTGTTAACACTTCCAATAACTCAGAAAATTACCTTTTTTATGTGTGTGTGGTAAGAAAATTTAAGATCTACTCCCTTAGCATTGTCCAATTTTTATTTCCATTAGAAGTCATTAAATATTTCCCTATTTAACTATTGGCCAACAAGTTATTTTATTACAATTGGAGAGATAGGATGGATTTACCATGTCTCTATACATAGGCATTTATCATCCTTGGAAATCATGCCAAGATTCAGAGGGAATTGTATTTTACAAGAGATTTCTAAAAAATTACAATATGATCACTTTCGTAAAGTTTCTCAGAAGTCACAGAAGATAGTAAAGTGGACATTTATCAATATATCAAACTAAAAATAAACTTGAGAGTGATTTAGGACTTTGAAAATAAAATCAGTGAGAATTGAAAACAAAATAAGGTCTTATTTCTGTGTTAAACAGTACTCTGACTAAACGAAATTAACCTAGCTTCTTGCTCCAAGGAATACTTGTTCCTGGAATCCAGGACTATAAATCAACTGAAGACCTTATTTATCGAGACTCACAGTTTGCGTATGAAGGCTCACTTCAGGGCCCTCGTTTTGCTGTCCATACCAGCCCATTTCTCTGCTTTGCAGGACCTGTCAAAATTATCCATCCTGTCCTACCACTGCTTAAATGCCTGCCCTGATTTCCTGTTTTGAGACATTATTAGCTCTAAGTGATGCACTCCCTGGCTGCAGTAGGTCTAAGAAACTTAGCTTTGCTTCATCAACAGATTTCTCTAGTGGACTTTTAGAGAGTTGACACCAATTTTAAGATAACTCTTATGGTATCTAGACAATATATGAATATCTTATATCCTCTTGATGTTAAAAGGTAACGTGTTCTTTCCATTGGTGTACAGATTAATCTGAATATGTGCAGAGGAAACTAAACACTCATACTTTGATTAAAAGTCATGTGCCATTCAAAGTAATCCAGGGGATCGTTCTCTAGTGCACGAAAGTCAAGAGACAGTTGTCTAACTGTCAGTAGGAAATGCATACCATTAGAACTCCCCCTACTCTTTTGTAACTTAAATAAGAAAAAAATCCAATTAATTACATTATATTCCACAATATACCAACAGGAATCGTGCTACCCTTGGGCCTCTACAGAAAAGCTGTTATAAAGTAGATCAGCATTCCTATTCTGTTATTTGCCCCTTCACTCTTTTTTACTCAAATATAAGCATTTATTAATACTTTGTGTAGGAAAAAGGTGTTATAAGGCAGTACATTAGTGATGTAAAATAGTAATTTGTCAGAGACAAAAATATGATTTTCCACTATTCCAAGAAAGTTAGTAACAAAAAATATGTATTTGAAATATCAATTGGCATAAAAATTAAAACTCAATAATAGAAATAAGCAATTATTTTAGAAATTTTAAAATAATAGCCAAATTATATTGAATTCTGTAAAAGTCACTTTAATACTTTCAGTATTTCATGTTATCTTGGACCTGAACTTTTTTTTTAACATCTTTATTGGAGTGTAACTGCTTTACATTGTTGTGTTAGTTTCCGCTGTATAATAAAGTGAATCACCTATACGTACACCTATATCCCCATATACCCTCCCTCTTGCGTCTCCCTCACACTCTCCCTATCCCACCCCTCTAGGTGGTCACAAAGCACCGAGCTGATCTCCCTGTGCTATGTGGCTGCTTCCCACTAGCTATCTATTTTACATTTGGTAGTGAATATATGTCCATGCCACTCTCTCACTTCTTCCCAGCTCACCCTTCCCCCTCCCTGTGTCCTCAAGTCCATTCCCTATGTCTGCATCTTTATTCCTGTCCTGCCCCTAGGTTCTTCAAAATGATTTTTTTTTTTTTTAGATTCCATATATATGGGTTAGCATACAGTATTTGTTTTTCTCTTTCTGACTTACTTCACTCTGTATGACAGTCTCTAGGTCCATCCACCTCACTACAAATAATTCAATTTCGTTTCTTTTTAGGGCTGAGTAACATTCCATTGTATATATGTGCCACATCTTCTTTATCCATTCATCTGTCAATGGACACTTAGGTTGCTTCCATGTCCTGGCTATTGTAAATAGAGCTGCACTGAACATTGTGGTGCATGTCTCTTTTTGAAATATGGTGTTCTCAGGGTATGTGCCCAGTAGTGGGATTACTGGGTCATGTGGTAGTTCTATTTTTAGTTTTTTAAGGAACCTCCATACTTTTCTCCATAGTGGCCGTATCAATTTATATTCCAACCAACAGTGCAAGAGGGTTCCCTTTTCTCCACACCCTCTCCAGCATTTATTGTTTCTAGATTTTTTGATGATGGCCATTTGACCAGTGTGAGGTGATACCTCACTGTAGTTTTGATTTGCTTTTCTCTAATGATTAGTGATGGTGAGCATCCTTCCATGTGTTTGTTGGCAATCTGTATGTCTTCTTTGGAATGTATATTTAGGTCATCTTCCCATTTTTGGATTCAGTTGTTTGTTTTTTTGATATTGAGCTTCATGAGCTGCTCATATATTTTGGAGATTAATTCTTTGTCAGTTGCTTCATTGGCAAATATGTTCTCCCATTCTGAGGGTTGTCTTTTTGTCTTGTTTATGGTTTCCTTTGTTGTTCAAAAGCTTTTAAGTTTCATTAGGTCCCATTTATTTTTGCTTTTATTTCCATTTCTCTAGGAGGTGAGTCAAAATGGATCTTGCTGTGATTTATGTCATAGAGTGTTCTGCTTATGTTTTCCTCTAAGAGTTTTATAGTGTCTGCTCTTACATTTAGGTCTTTGATCCATTTTGAATTTATTTTTGTGTATGGTGTTAGGGAGAGTTCTAATTTCGTTCTTTTACATGTAGCTGTCCAGTTTTCCCAGCACCACTTATTGAAGAGGCTGTCTTTTCTCCATTGTATCTTCTTGCCTCCTTTATCAAAGATAAGGTGACCATATGTTCATGGGTTTATCTCTGGGTTTTCTATCCTGTTCCATTGATCTATATTTCTGTTTTTGTGCCAGTACCATACTGTCTTGATTACTGTAGCTTTGTAGTATAGCCTGAAGTCCGGGAGCCTGATTCCTCCAGCTCCGTTTTTCTTTCTCAAGATTGCTTTGGCTACTTGCGGTCTTATGTGTTTCCATACAAATTGTAAATTTTTTTGTTCTAGTTCTGTGAAAAATGCCATTAGTAGTTTGATAGCAATTGCACTGAATCAGTAGACTGCTTTGGGTTGTATAGGCATTTTCACAATGCTGATTCTGGCAATCCAAGAACATGGTACATATCTTAATCTATTTGTATCATCTTTAATTTCTTTCATCAGTGTCTTATAGTTTTCTGCATGCAGGTCTTTTGTCTTCTTAGGTAGGTTTATTCCTAGGTATTTTCTTTTTGTTGCAGTGGTAAATGGAAGTGTTTCCTTAATTTCTCTTTCAGATTCTGCATCATTTGTGTATAGGAATGCAAGAGATTTCTGTGCATTAATTTTGTATCCTGCTACTTTACCAACTTCATTGATTAGGTCTAGTAGTTTTCTGGTAGCATATTTAGGATTCTCTATGTATAGTATCATGTCATCTGCAAACAGTGACAGTTTTATTTCTTCTTTTCTAATTTGGATTCCTCTTATTTCTTTTTCTTCTCTGATTGCTGTGGCTAAAACTTCCAAAACTATGTTGAATAATAGTGGTGAGAGTGGGCAACCTGGTCTTTTTCCTGATCTTAGTGGAAATGGTTTCAGTTTTTCACCATTGAGAACGATGTTGGCTGTGGGTTTGTCATATAAGGCCTTTGTTATGTTGAGGTAAGTTCCCTCTATGCCTAATTTCTGGAGAGTTTTTATCATAAATGGGTGTTGAATTTTGTTGAAAGCTTTCCCTGCATCTACTGAGATTATCATATGGTTTTTATCCTCTAATTTGCTAATATGGTGTATCACATTGATTGATTTGCATATAGTGAAGAATCCTTGCATTCCTGGGATAAACCTCACTTGATCATAGTGTATGATCTGTTTAATGCGCTGTTGGATTCTGTTTGCTAGTATTTTGTTGAGGATTTTTGCATGTATGTTCATCAGTGATATTGGCCTGTAGTTTTCTTTCTTTGTGACATCTTTGTCTGGTTTTGGTATCAGGGTGATGGTGGCCTCGTAGAATGACTTTGGGAGTGTTCCTTCCTCTGCTATATTTTGGAAGAGTTTGAGAAGGATAGGTGTTAGCTCTTCTCTAAATGTTCGATAGAATTCACCAGTGAAGCCATGTGGTCCTGGGCTTTTGTTTGTTGGAAGATTTTTAATCACAATTTTATTTTCAGTGCTTGTGATTGCTCTGTTGATATTTTCTGTTTCTTCCTGGTTCAGTCTCGGAAGGTTGTGTTTTTCTGAAGATCTGTTCATTTCGTCCAGGTTCTCTATTTTATTGGCATATAGTTGCTTGTAGTAATCTCTATGATCCTCTGTATTTTGGCAGTGTCAGTTATTACTTCTCCTTTTTCATTTCTAATTCTGTTGATTTGAGTCTTCTCCTTTTTTTTTTTTTTGATGAGTCTGGCTAATGGTTGATCAATTTTGTTTATCTTCCCAAAGAACCAGCTTTTAGTTTTATTGATCTTTGCTATCGTTTCCTTCATTTCGTTTTCATTTACTTCTGATCTGATTTTTATGATTTCTTTCTTTGGCTAACTTTGGGGTTTTTTGTTCTTCTTTCTCTTATTGCTTTAGGTGTAAGTTCAGTTGTTTATTTGAGATTTTTTTTGTTTCTTGAGGTACGGTTGTATTGCTATCCACTTCCCTCTTAGAACTGTTTTTGCTGCATCCCATAGGTTTTGGGTCATCGTGTTTTCATTGTCAAATGTTTCTAGGTATTTTTTGATTTCCCCTTTGATTTCTTCAGTGAACTCTTGGTTATTTAGTAGCATATTGTTTAGCCTCCATGTGTTTGTATTTTTTACAGTGTTTTTCCTGTAACTGATATCTAGCCTCATAGCGCTGTGGTCTGAAAAGATACTTGATAAGATTTCAATTTTCTTAAATTTACCAAGCCTGATTTGTGACCCAAGATTTGGTCTATCCTGGAGAATGTTCCATGAGCACTTGAGAAGAAAGTGTGTTCTGTTGTTTTTGGATGGACTGTCCCATAAATATCAATTAAGTCCATCTTGTTTATTGTGTCATTTAAAGCTTGTTTCCTTATTTATTTTCATTTTGGTTGATCTGTCCATTGGTGAAAGTGGGGTGTAAAAGTCCCTTGGTATTATTGTGTTACTGTCGATTTCCCATTTTATGGCTGTTAGCATTTGCCTTATGTACTGTGGTGCTCCTATGTTGGCTGCATAAATATTTACAATTGTTATATCTTCTTCTTGGATTGATCCCTTGATCATTATGTAGTGTCCTTCTTTGTCTCTTGTAACAGTCTTTATTTTAAAGTCTATTTTGTCTGATATGAGAATTGCTACTCTAGCTTTCTTTTGATTTCCATTTGCATGAAATATCTCTTTCCATCCCCTCACTTTCAGTCTGTATGTGTCCCTAGGTCTGAAGTGGGTCTCTTGTAGACAGCATATATATGGGTCTTGTTTTTGTATCCATTCAGCAAGCCTGTGTCTTTAGGTTGCAGCATGTAATCCATTTACATTTAAGGTAATTATCCATATGTATGTTCCTATTACCATTTTCTTAATTGTTTTGGGTTTGTTATTGTAGGTCTTTTCCTTCTCTTTTGTTTCCTGCCTAGAGAAATTCCTTTAGCATTTGTTGTAAAGCTGGTTTGGTGGTGCTGAATTCACTTAGCTTTTGCTTGTCTGTAAAGATTTTAATTTCTCTGTGAAATGTGAATGAGATCCTTGTTGGGTAGAGTAATTTTTTTAAAATTTATTTTATTTTTACTTATTTTTAGCTGTGTTGGGTCTTTGTTGCTGCACGTGGGCTTTCTCTAGTTATGGCAAGCGGGGGCTACTTTTCATTGCGGTGTGCAGGCTTCTCATTGCGGTGGCTTCTCTTGTTGCAGAGCACAGGCTTTAGGCACGCGGACTTCAGTAGTTGCTGTGCACAGGCTTTGTCTAGTTGTGGCAAGCGGGGGCGACTCTTCATTGCCGTGCGCAGGTGTCTCGTTGCAGTGGCTTCTCTTGTTGCAGAGCACTGGCTCTACAGTGTAGGCTCAGCAGCTGTGGCGCAGGGCTTAGTTGCTCCGTGGCATTTGGGATCTTTCCAGACCAGGGCTGAAACCTGTGTCGCCTGCGCTGGCAGGCGGATTCTTAACCACTGCACCACCAGGGAAACCTTGGGTAGAGTAATCTGGTTGTAGGTTTTTCCCTTTCATCACTTTATATATGTCCTGCCACTCCCTTCTGGCTTGCAGAGTTCCTGCTGAAAGATCAGCTGTTAACATTATGGGGATCCCCTTGTATGTTATTTGTTGCTTTTCCATTGCTGCTTTTAATATTTTTTCTTTGTATTTAATTTTTGATAGGTTGATTAATATGTGTCTTGGCGTGTTTCTCCTTGGATTTATCCTGTATGGGACTCTCTATGCTTCCTGGACTTGACTGACTATTTCCTTTCCCATATTAGGAAGTATTCAACTATAATCTCTTCAAATATTTTCTCAGTCCCTTTCTTTTTCTCTTCTTCTTCTGGGACCCCCTATAATTCGAATGCTGGTGCATTTAATGTTGTCCCAGAAGTCTCTGAGACTGTCCTCAGTTCTTTTCATTCTTTTTTCTTTATTCTGTTCTGTGGTAGTTATTTCCACTATTTTACTTTCCAGATCACTTATCTGTTCTTCTGCCTCAGTTATTCTGCTATTGATTCCATCTAGAGAATTTTTAATTTCATTTATTGTGTTCATCATTGTTTGTTTGCTCTTTAGTTCTTCTAGGTCCTTGTTAAATGTTTCTTGTATTTTCTCCATTCTATTTCCAAGATTTTGGATCATCTTGACTATCATTATTCTGAATTCTTTTTCAGGTAGACTGCCTGTTTCTTCTTCATTTGTTTGGTCTGGTGGGTTTTTACGTTGCTCCTTCATCTGCTGTGTATTTCTCTGTCTTCTCATTTTGCTTGACTTACTGTGTTTGGGGTCTCCTTTACACTGGCTGCATGTTTGTAGCTCCCATTGTTTTTGGTGTCTGCCTCCAGTGGGTAAGGTTGGTTCAGTGGGTTGTGTAGGCTTCCTGGTGGAGGGGACTGGTGCCTGTGTTCTGGTGGATGAGGCTTGATCTTGTCTTTCTGGTGGGCAGGTCCACGTCTGGTGGTGTGTTTTGGGGTGTCTGTGAACTTAGTATGATTTTAGGCAGCCTCTCTGCTAATGGGTGGGGTTGTGTTCCTATCTTGCTAGTTGTTTGGCATGGAGTGTCCAGCACTGGAACTTGCTGGTCGTTGAGTGAAGCTGGGTCTTAGTGTTGAGACGGAGATCTCTGGGAGCGCTCTTTCCAATTCTTATTATTTGGGGCCGGGAGGTCTCTGGTGGTCCAATGTCTTCAACTCGGCTCTCCCACCTCAGAGGCTCAGGCCTGACACCCGGCGGGAGCACCAAGACCCTGTCAGCCACACGGCTTTTCAGCTGACAGCGTCCTCTGGGAACCTGGCCCTGTTCTAGCTGGTGAGACCTGAGTAAACTCATTAAGATTGCCAGCCACAGCAGTTCTGTGGTAGCAGGTGGGAGCTGCTGCCTGAGGAAGTGGGTGAGGCCTGCACCTTTACTCTTGAACACTTCTCTGAAATAGCATTTGGCTCCCTTCCTAGAGAAAGCTTTAACTATTTTGTTTTCCACATCTATGAAATTGAAATAGTACTGACAATCTTACTGCTTTTTGAGACAAACAGAATTGCATTGATGATTAAAAATAAATAAATAAGGGTGAATCTTTCACTTTCTGGATAGGGGTCTCACTTTTTCAGACCAGCGGATAACTGCTCTGGACCAGTGTTCCTCAAAGGTACTGTAGAAGAGTGATTGAACCACACTGAATCTTCTGGCTGGAGAGACCACTCTCTTGCAAATGTGAGTAATTTGCTACCTTCTCACCAGGAAAAATGAATCCTCGTGACCACAGGTGTAGGTGCCACAGGGAAGGAAGGTCTGGGCTAGGAGAGACACCATGCCGTGCTGCAGTGTGTCTTAGTTATAACTGGTACCTTGACCTACACAATACAATTCTTGTAGCTCTATCTTCCACATGCATAACTATTTCCTCAGGTTACATGTCCGCTGCTGTATGAAACAACCCACTAGAAAAATTCAGCACATTTCATTTAGCAGACCTCACATTAGAAGGAGACCACCTACATGAATTTCCTTGTTTCGTATTGCTAATTCATTCAAAAGCATTTTCTAAATGACTACTATTTTCCAGGTATTATTGCCATCCTTAAAGTGATGGCTTTTCATAATCCTATAGAAAAGAAGGATTTCTCCATACAGGTACTTGTATCATTTTGTTTATTTTGTTTACCTTTGGGAAGCTTCTACATCAAAAGCCTTGTCTTTATTAAACTATAAATCCAAGGTCATTTGCAGCTCCTTTTGTTCATACAAAGGTTACTGTGTTTCTATCAATTCGGGATGAAAGTACCAAATGCTTGTCTTTCTGCAGAGAGATTAGAACTCTTCCTTGGTGAAGATCAGACTCCCACATCCCTCCCCACTGTGGCCATCCTCTGGCCTTTGATCACGATGCTAATTCATCATAAACCCACACCTCATAATGATCCATCTGTTTAGATTTTCTCATCAGTAGTTGTTAAAATTAGGCAAAGATTTGTTTGTTGGTTATTTTTATTCACAGCCACATTAATACAAGCCTTAATCAACTTGTATTATGTGGCCTTTCATGCAGGGTGCACAGATTTGCAGCCTGTTTATCTAGGCTCATGCTTGCGAGGCAGCTGTTAGTCATTTAGCTAATAAAATCCTCTTCCTCCGGGGAACTGTGATTTGTCCATTCCCAGGGAGACACATATAGCCATGTAGCTTACAGTTTAACACTGGAGGCATTTTTAATCACTTGCCAGTTCCAGATTTTGGTGGACAGCCTCTTTAAAACTAGTGAACTATTTCAAGCATGACCAAATTTGGTCACTGTGGTTTTTATTTTAATTTTCTTGAAGAGAGTGGGTGAACACTTAATATTATAATTTTGAGATGAATCACGCTGACTTCAAGTGTTAGGAAGTAAATGATCTTTGAATGTATGTAAGCCCATCTTCTGTTCAGTGCTTCTATTTGACGTTTTCTGGGGGAAGAAGGGTCTTATCTGTCTTTTTCAAATATTGAAGAAATGAAAATATATGAGATTAAACCTTTTCTCATTTGATTGTGTCCCGGCCAAAAGATCATATCAATGAAAACTCATTCAAATGCCTCATTAAAATTCAGTCCCTAGATGAGCAAACTTAATTGGCATGAAGTCAAGATACATAATTATTTAAATTAGGAACATTTCTAGAAACAGAAGATTATGATGAAAGGCATCTATTTACATTACATCATTCCACTGAATTGGAAGTTATGATAAAAACTGTGTATTTTTGCTAAAAAGAAAGTGAAATATAAAATTATAACTCTATAGCATCTTTAAAACAAAAGAGGTTTATTTAAAATATCTTAGATGCCCTTTGGTTCATTTGTATTGAAAGGAAGATAAAGTCCTTCTTTTACAAACACATCCTATCAAAGCTAACAGTGTTGTGATAAATTACCCTGAGGCTTAGCACAAATAGCTTTGAACGTTAAAAAAAAATGAATGGCAAAAAAAATCAATAAAAAGTATTTTCAAAATTAGTATGTGTGCAGATATCACAAACATGGGAAGAACTCTGAGACTCGGTTCATGGGAGTCAAGAAAACCATGATCAATAGAAACCCAGAGTCTGAAAATTACTTTCAGAATTAGTAAAAACACAACAAAAAAGATCCTTGCATGCTTCTCAACACCCTGCATATTTCTCTATCATTCCATTTATATGGCATATTTTTCTTAGCACCCAGGGACCCAGGGTGGTTTCCTTGACAGTATCGTAGTTATTTGGGTATAAGATAAATACTTTCAGAATCTCAGAAAAAGGGTTTATAGGTCATTAAAATTCCACCTGCTATAGAACTGCTGACACACTGTTTTTCATTTCCCAAAAGGCATGTTGGTTTGAGGTTATTTTTCTTTTTTTTTAGGATTGGTATTATTATTGTTGCAGGTATTTGCTAAGGGAAGACAATGAAAAAAAATTCTAAGAATAGGGGCTTCCCTGGTGGCGCAGTGGTTGAGAATCTGCCTGCCAATGCAGGGGACACGGGTTCGAGCCCTGGTCTGGGAGGATCCCGCATGCCGCAGAGCAGCTGGGCCCATGAGCCACAAGTGCTGAGCCTGCGCGTCTGGAGCCTGTGCTCTGCAACGGGAGAGGCCACGGTGGTGAGAGGCCCGCGCACCATGATGAAGAGTGGCCCCCACCTGCCGCAACTGGAGAGAGCCCTCGCACAGAAGCGAAGACCCAACACAGCCATAAATAAATAAATAAATAAATTAATTAAAAAAAAATTCTAAGAATAAACACAGAACAGCTTTGTGTAACTTAAGCCATGTTGTCACACTTCTCTTCTATGTCGGTGTATTGCTCTCATTTTCATGTTCTTGTTTTAACTATTCTTTTTCTATTATCAGGTAAAATGAATTATCAGAGTTTCTCTCTACATACTGTCTGTATTAGTGGTTTACATTTGTCGTTACAGTAAAGCAATTGGTTCATTCAAGAGAACTGAAATTAATCCCCTCCCTTCCACAATAAAAGGAGAAAATGACAAAACAAATAGCAAAAGTGGTATCTATCCCTATACACAAACAACCAGGGGGCCAGCTGAATAGAGGTTTAAGAGGGTAGAATAGCAAGGGTAGGTTGAGTCATCAGAAAGCAATGACACTGTTCACACCTCTTACCTTTTATGGGACTCAGGGTAAATGGAGGGCTATTTGGAAAAATGTTGTCACTAGTGTGTGAGTTTCAACATATACATCAAGAGATGATTTAAAAATGAGATTTTCCTGCTGGGACTGCCATGGCTATGTCTCTTATTTTATTGTTGTTTTATTTACTTTATTTTTTATAGTTTATTTATTTACTGTTAATTTTTATTGGGGTATAGTTGATTTACAATGTTGTGTTAGCTTCTTCTGTACAGCACAATGAATCAGTTATACATATACATATATCCACCCTTTCTAAGATTCTTTTCCCATATAGGCCATCACAGAGTATTGAGTAGAGTTCCCTGTGCTACACAGTGGGTCCTTATTAGTTATCTATTTTATATATAGTAGTGTGTATGTGTCAATCCCAATCTCCCAACTTATTCCTCCCCCCCTTACCCAACGGTAACCATAAGTTTATTTTCTATATCTGTAACTCTACTATTTTGTAGATAAGTTCATTTGTAGCCTTTTTTAATATTCCACATATAAGTGCTGTCATATGATATTTGTCTTTCTCTGTGTGACTTACTTCACTCAGTATAACCATCTCTAGGTCATCCATGTTGCTGCAAATGGCATTATTTTGTCCTTTCTTATGGCTGAGTAATATTCCAGTGTATATATGTACCACATCTTCTTTATCCATTCCTCTGTTGGTAGACATTTAAGTTGCTTCCATGTCCTGGCTATTGTAAACAGTGTTGCAATGAACACTGGGGTGCATGTATCTTTTTGAATTATGGTTTTCTCCTGATATATACCCAGGAGTGGGATTTCTGGATTACATGGTAGCTCCTTCTTTAGTTGTTTAAGGAATCTCCATATTGTTCTCCATAGTGGCTGTACCAGTTTACATCTCCACCAATAGTGTAGGAGGGTTCCCTTTTCTCCACACCCTCTCCAGCGTTTATTGTTTGTAGATTTTTTAATGATAGCCAATCTGTCTGGTGTGAGGTGATACCTCATTGCAGTTTTGATTTGCATTGCTCTAATAATTAGTGATGTTGAGCTTATTACACCAGCCAGTGGCATCTTAAAAGCTAAACTAGTTCCATAAAATTCTAACCTAAAACCAAAAACGATAACCAATAACAACCAAGTATATACTGTACTTTGTTTTTCAAACTTCCTACTTTAATATCAGAAACAGTTCTTTCTAAATGTCCATGAATATTGAAGGTATTCTAGGCCACACCAAAGCTTAATATATATCAAAAGGTAAAAACTCTCTAAGTCATGTTCTGCTACCTGAACGCAACAGAACTTGGAATCTATAGTCAAAGAATAAAGAAAATTAGAATATTTGGAAATTAATAAAGGTTTTCCTGGCTAGAGGTTATCAACTTAAGTAATGAATATTGTGTGCATATTTTTGTAGTATTTGAATCTTATTTCTTATTTTATTTTTTGTCAGCTCTTCAATCTGATCTTCCGCATTATTTATTTACTTTTCTCTTGGGTTTTGATTCTATATTTGGCTGCTTCTGATACATAGTTTTTGTTTTGTTTTGTTTTGTTTTTTAATTTATTTTTGGCTGTGTTGGGTCTTTGTTGCTGTGTGTGGACTTTCTCTAGTTGCTGTGAGCTGGGGCTACTTTTCGTTGCAGTGCACGGGCTTCTCATTGCAGTGGCTTCTCTTTTTGGGAGCCTGGTTTCTAGGAGCGCGGGCTTCAGTAGTTGTGGCATGCGGGCTCAGTAGTTGTGGCTCGCGGGCTCTAGAGTGTAGGCTCAGTAGTTGCAGTGCACGGGCTTAGCTGCTCTGCGACATGTGGGATCTTCCCAGACCAGGGCCTGAACCCGTGTCCCCTGCATTGGCAGGTGGATTCTTAACCACTGCACCACCAGGGAAGCCCTGATGCATGGTTTTAATTGTGCATTTATGTTTAAAATGTCATCTTTACACAAATAATACCTATTACAGACTTTAGAGAATAGAATAAGCAAAAAAGGAAAACAAAAATGACATATATGTCTAAATCCCAAAGCAATTATTTTAACCACTGATAATATGCTCGAATATAGTCAGTCATATAACTTTAGGCATGATTTTTTCCAGTGTAGCATGTATACTGCTTTGTAACTTTAACGCTCTGTTAGTCTTATCAAGTAAACATTCTCTGCACAAGCAACTTAAATTAATTCATACTATTTATTGTAAAGATCTACAACAATTTATCTACTCAGTCCTTTATTGTGTGATATTTGGGTACTGGAAGAAGTTATTATCGTCGTTATTATTTTGGTGCTTTTATTCAAGAATGCAGCAATCAGAATCAGTGACTTTTTCAGTGGAGTTCGTAAGTCTAAAATTTCCTTCCTTGACATTTCAGAAAATTGTCTCTGGTTTGTCAGAATGATATAAATATTTTTATTCCTCAAATTGGAGAATATATGTGAAACATTCCTAATTGTCAATTTCACACTAATGTCAATAGCTTTCGTAATCTGATACAAAACATAAAATAATAACATAGGGGATTAGGTTGTTTGTGGCTAAAAAAAAACTATTCATTTCTTTTGACATTTTCCCTCTCTTCCTCTTTATTCCAACATCATTTTATAATTCTGCAATATATTTTATTTATCTTTTTATTCACTGAAGTGTGTGATGTTTAAGTCATTTTATCTCCCTTTAATTTTTAATCATTTAAGCTAAATTGCCAGCTTGCAATGACTCTTGACAGGGAGATCTTGTGATATTAATCAATGTCTTTATCTTCAGGGCCGGCCTTTGTTACTTATTAGCTCCAAGGTTATTTCAAATGCTTGCCCTAGATCCCAACATCTAAGAGGAAATATTCAAATCCTTCCCACTCCTATCAAATAAAGACAGCCTTAATTTAAAAATCTCTTCACTTGCTACCAGATGGTTTCATAATGTATTAAATGGTATCAGGAACATGGTCCTCTATAATAACATCTGTTTGAATAGTTGTCCCTCATATCTTGCCTTTGATAGTTTCATTGTAAAATTGCTGAGGGATTTAGAGAATGTTGAAGAATAATGTCAGGATTCAGTCTTCATTCATTCATTATTCAACAAGCATGTATGATGGTCAACCATTATCAGGAACCAAGCTTGGCACTAGCAGTTACAGGATGTAATATACATGTTGCCTGGCATTAAGGAGATGGGTATTCTAGCTGCAAACACAGGCAATTACAATTATAATCCATTTTGAAAGGTGTAACCCTGGGGGCCAGAACTGGCCACCCAGGAGCGCCTCCTCTATTTACTAGCTGTGTAATGTGGGGCAAATTAACTTGCCTAAGTCAGTGGTCAAATATATAAAATGATACTGATAATTGTACATAACCTATGGAGTTGTCAAGGGTTAAATGACATACTATGTAAAAGGTTTAGCATAAACTGGGGCACAGAGTAAACACTCAATAGGCATAAATTTTTAACATTACTAACATTGATGAGAGAGTGAAATATACAGCCTTGTGAAATACTGGACCTTGAGGGACTTACACTGTCTCTTGATATGGCGAAGGTTGTGACTTTAGGGATAAGGAGGTGTTCACCTTGAAGTAGAGAAGGGGGGAGAGGATTTTTAGACAGAGGGTACACCTAGAACAAAAGCACAGAGAGGTGAGAGAACATGGCAGGATCGTCTGTGAATAATCAAAAATAGGAACCTTGGCAACCCCTCCTCAAGGGGGAGGGGGTGAGGGAGGGATGGATTGGGAGTTTGGGATTAGCAGATGCAAACTATTATATATAGGATGGATACACAACAAGGTCCTACTGTATAGCACAGGGAACTATATTCAATATCCTGTAATAAACCATAATGGAAAAGAATATGAAAAAGAACATATATATATATAATGTATATATATATATTATATATATATATACATTATATATATATATAACTGTATCACTTTGCTGTACAGCAAAAATTAACACAAAGTTGTAAATCAACTATATTTCGATAAAATAAATTGAAAAAAATAGGAACCAACTGCTGCTGAACAAAATGGGGCTGGTTATATAAAGCACTGTGAGCCTATATCAGGGGTTGGCAAATTTTTCTGTAAAGGGTGAGATAGAATATATTTCAGTCTTTAGGAGTCAAACCTTTTCTGTCACAAGTTTGCAACTCTGCGCTGGTGGCGGGAAAGAAGCCACAGACAATATGCAAACAAATGAGCACGGCTGTGTTCCAATAAAACGTTGCTTACAGAAACTGAAATTTGAATTTCATACATTTTCATGTGTCATAAAATTTTACATTATTAATATTATGTTGATATTTGCACATATTTAAAAGTGTAAATCCCATTTTTTGCTGATGGGCTGTGCAAAAATACAGGTTGTGGGCTGTACTTGGACTGCAGACCCATAGTTCGTCATTTCTACTCAATATAGAGAAGTATTGTGCAGCAATTAAAAATATTGTATTGATTTAGAAACATCCTTAATAGTATACGAAAATGTACCTGCTTAATAATCCTAAGTGTAAGGAAAAGAGTGAGAGAAAAATCACCAGAAACTCAAGAGTAGCTGATTCTCAGTGTTATAGATTTTACTACAGTATAGTGGTTATACTTTTTCTTCCTCCTAAATTTTCTAGACTGAGCATAAATTAATTTTAAAATGAGAAAATATAGCTTTCATATATTCATATGTATGCAAAGTTAATTGATAAGTGTGATCCAATGTGATCCAATGTTAATTGATGTTAACTGATCCAATGTTGTTAATTGATCCAATGTTAATTGATAAGTGTGATCAATGTGATCCAACACAAGTGATCCAATGTGTTTTCAGGATATGTCCATTTGAAATAAAATTCAGATAATTCATGTTAAAATAAAACCTATACCCCAACAATTTTTGTTTCTTTTACAATTCCTTTTAACATTTTAAGTTGCATACAGTTAAAAAAAAAATGACTGGTCAAAGGTGAGTTTGAGAACATGTATACAAAATCTGTGTTAATGTTTAAGATTTCCCTTCAAGGCTCAATTTGTGCTCACATGCACAATTATTCTGGGAAAGGACTATCAGATAGTGGCAATCAGTCTTGGACATTATTGCCATTTGCTCATGGATGGTAGGAGTAGATGCTGATCAATGGGAACCCAAAAGAAAAACAAGGAGGAAGGAACAGGTTTTTAGGTAAGCATAACATTTGGGAAGACATAATTTTGGTTATCCCATCTTAAGATACCAAAAATAGACAAACTCTTCAGAAACAGAATTATTAAAAGTGAAATATGGTACTTCCTGAGAAACATACCCAATTTCAGATTTACTTCCAAATATTCATTTTTGTAATCACTGAAGATAACATTGAGACAGTCATCATATTTAATGGGGAAACCTTCCCTATAAATCAGCATTGACACAAGATCCCCACCACCACCACGTGTAGTCAATATGAACATCCCAGTTGGGGCAATAACAGCAGGAAGAACAATAACTTCAGAAGCCCAAAAGTTTGCAAAAGGCACTATACAAATAACACTGCTTCCAAGGCACTCTAGAAAACCGTAAGAATCTATACATTATTAAAAATAATAGTAATATTTAACAATGCAGCTAGATTCATGATCAATATAAAAACCAATCTATTCCTCTCTGGCAACATTAAAGAGTTGAAAATAAAATGAGATAAGAAACATAGCATTACAACAGCAACTTAAATATAAGAAACCTATCAATGAAGCCATAACAAAAACTATGATGGATTTTTTTAGAGAAAAGAATATTAAAAGACATTGAAGAAGATCTAAATAAATAATGGTAATCTATGTCATAAAGTGTTAATTTCCTTACAATTAAACTATAAATTTACTTCAAATTTCATCTAAATCTCAAAAAGTATTGTGTGATGTTTGAGAAGATGACGATAAAATTAGTATGGAAGAGAAAAGGGCAAAGAATAACCAAGACAATTTTGCAAATAAACAAAATGAAAAGACTTGCCCTATCAGACAACAAGTGTTATAAAGTTACAGTAACTTAGAGTATGTAGCATTGGTATTAGTATAAAATAGATTAATTGTTGTAGAATAGAATGAGGAGCCCAGAAATATACTTATGTTCATTAGTGCTTAAAAAACTATTCAACATATAAGTTGCTTCCATGTCCAGGCTATTGTAAATAGAGCTGCAATGAACATTGGGGTGCATGTATCTTTTCGAATTATGGTTTTCTCCAGATATATGCCCAGGAATGGGACTGCTGGGTCATATGGTAGCTCTATTTTCAGTTTTTTTAAGGAACCTCCATACTGTTTTCCATAGTGGCTGTACCAGTTGGCACTCCCACCAACAGTGCAGGAGGGTTCCTTTTTCTCCACACCCTCTCCAGCATTTGTTGTTTGTAGATTTTTTGATGATGGCCATTCTGACTGGTGTGAGGTTATACTTCATTGCAGTTTTGATTTGCATTTCTCTAATAATTAGTGATGTTGAACATCTTTTCATGTGTTTGTTGGCCATTTGTATGTGTTGTTTGGAGAAATGTCTGTTTAGGTGTCCATTTTTGATGGGGTTATTTGTTTTTTTGATATTGAGCTGCATTTGTATATTTTGGAGATTAATCCCTTGTCAGTTCCTTTGTTTGCAGATATTTTCTCCCATTCTGAGGGTTGTCTTTTTTGTTTTGTTTATGGTTTCCTTTGCTGTGCAAAAGCTTGTAAGTTCAATTAGGTCACATTTGTTTATTTTTGTTTTTATTTTCACTACTCTAGGAGGTGGATCAGAAAAGACCTTGCTGCAATTTATGTCACAGTGTTCTGCCTATGTTTTCCTCTAAAAGTTTTATGGTATCTGGCCTTACATTTAGGTCTTTAATCCATTTTGAGATCTTTGGGTATGGTGTTACAGTGTGTTCTAATTTCATTCTTTTACATGTAGCTGTCCACTTTTCCCAGCACCACTTATTGAAGAGACTGCAGCGCTATTTACAATAGCCAGGATGTGGAAGCAACCTAAATGTCCATGAACAGAGGAATGGATAAACAAGATGTGGTACATATATACAATGAAATATTACTTAGCCATAAAAAAGAACAAAATAATGCTATTTGCAGCAACATGGATGGACCTAGAGATTCTCATACTGAGTGAAGTAAGTCAGACAGAGAAAGACAAATATCATATGATATCACTAACATGTGGAATCTAAAAAAAGGTTACAAATGAATTTATCTACAAAACAGAAATAGAGTTACAGATGTTGAAAATAAACTTAACGGTTACTGGGAGGTAAGGGGGGAAATAAATTGGGAGATTGGGATTGACGCATATACTCTACTATATATAAAATAGATTACTAATAAAGGACCTACTGTATAGCACAGGGAACTCTACTCAATACTCTGTAGTGGGCTATATTGGAAAAGAATCTAAGAAAGAGTGGATATATGTGTATGTATAACTGATTCACTTTGCTGTACAGCAGAAAGTAACAACATAGTAAATGAACTATACGCCAATAAAAATTTTAAAAATAAATAAAACTAGAAAAAAAACTATTCAATAATTCATCCTGGAAAACGTTCTTAGACCCCTACATAACACAATACACAAACATAAAATATCTCTACTTTTCTATAGACATTTCCCTGGTAAGGAAGCAAAAGAAATTAGTTGGGCTCTGACAGATGGTCCTTAATCTGCATTTTGGCCCAAGAGAAAGAATGGACTATTTTCAAAAGTCATTCTGATTGCACTGTTTATTATTCAGTCCCAAGATTATGAGTACTCTGATTCCAGGGGCCTTAAACCTTTGATGCCATGTCACTCTTTTAGGAGTGAGCAGTTGAAGTTCCCAACTAAACTACATAAGAATACATAAGTGGGATTCACTGAAGATGCTATAAGGCTCCCTCATTTCTTCTTCACCCAAATGCATGGAATCAGCTCAAAGTCCCCAGGTCCAGTGGTCCCTCTTTCCCATAAAATACTGATTTTCTAACAAACCAAGGAAAACCTATCTAACCCTTACCTCTTATAGCTGTCAGTGATCAATTATACAGCTACTGTTGAGAGGAACTCGTGTTCTCTTTAAGTCGATGAGAGACTCTGCAGAGCCAGGCTTGGACCAGAATATTACCTGACTCCAGAGGTACTGGGCTCCCCGTGTAGCCAATAAAAGGACCCTAAGAATCTGCTTGCCATGGACCTAGAGATTGTCATACTGAATGAAGTAAGTCAGACAGAGAAAGACAAATACCATATGATATCACTTATATGCAGAATCTAAAAAGAAATGATACAAATGAACTTATTTACACAACAGAAACAGACTCACAGACTTAGAGAACAAACTTAGGGTTACCAGGGGGGAAGGGTAGGGGGAAGTGATAGGGAGTTTGGGATTGACATGTACACATAGATGTATTTGGTGGCACAGTGGTTAAGAATCCACCTGCCAATGCAGAGGATATGGGTTCGATCCCTGGTCCGGGGATATCCCACATGCCGTGGAGCAAATAAGCCTGTGTGCCACAACTACTGAGCCTGCGTGCCACAACTACTGAAGCCCATGTGCCTAGAGCACGTGCTCTGCAACAAGAGAAGCCACCACAATGAGAAACCCGCGCACCGCCAACGAAGACTAGCCCCTGCTCGCTGCAACTAGAGAAAGCCCGCGTGCAGCAATGAAGACCCAATGCAGCCAAAAATAAATAAATAAAAAAAATTAAAAATAAAGTGGATAACCAACAAGGACCTACTGTATAGCACAGGGAACTCTGCTCAATATTATGTAACAACCCAAATGGGAAAAGAATTTGAAAAAGAATAGATACATGTATATGTATAACTGAATCACTTTGCTGTACACCTGAAACGAACACAACATTGTTAATCAACTATGCTCCAATATAAAATAAAAAGTTGAAGGAAAAAAAAAGAATCTGCCTGCCTTTCTAGAATGAATATTCTATATCTTGCTTTTACTGTGGGCTATATGAATATAGGCATTTGCCAATACTTATTGAACTGTACATTTAAAACCCACTTAATTTCTTATATGTAATTACAACTCCATAAAAAAGGTTCTCAAAGGAAAAAAAAAATAAAGTGGTATGTGGGGGAGGAGTGGGCTTGGTCAAAGAATTTGGGGAACTATTTATTTCCATACCCATCTTTCCTCTTGGAGACTGCATAATGCACATGAATATTAAAGTCTCATATATGCTGCCAGAAGATTTGAGATTGCCTTGTTAATACAGACAGTGTGATGCTGGCATAAGCAGACAGAATTGAGACCGGAAATTAATCCTTGCATTCATAGCCAATTGATTTTTGGCAGTGACGCCAAGGCAATTCAGTGTGACCAAGGATAATCTTTCCAAAATGTGTACTAGGAAAATCGGATATCCAGATGCAAAGCATAAATTTCAGTGCTTACATCACACCATACACACACACACAAAACCCTACCTCCCCAATTTACCACAGGCCTAAAGGTAAGAGGTAAACCATAAAACATATAGGAGAAAATGTAGGAGAAAATCTTCAGGACTTCTGGCTAGGCAAAGATTTCCTTGATACGACACGAGAAGCACGATCAATTAAAAAATTATAATTTCGACTTCGTCAAAATATAAAACATTTGTGCTTTAAATGACCACATTAGGACAATGAAAAGCCAAGCCCCAGGAGGAGAGAAAATATAGACAAATCATGTTTGATAATGGACTTGTATCCAGAATATATAAAGAACTTTTACAACTCAATTATAAAAAGACAACCCAATTTTAAATATGGGCAAAGGATCTGAATATCAAAATAAGAGATACAAACGGCTAATTAATAACCATACAAAGGATGCTTAACATCATTAGTAATTAAGGAAAGGCAAATTAAAACCCCAACGGGATGACTTTTCACCCAGCGGAACAGCTATAATCAAAAAGACAGACAGCAACAAGTGTTGCAGAGACAGTGGAACCTTCACATATAGCTGGCAGGAATGTAAACAATGTGGGCACAGTAGAAAACCATTTGGCAGCTTAAAAAGGTAAACTTATCAGATGGCCCAGCAGTTGCATTCTTAGGTATCTAGCTAAGAGAAATGCAAAGCATATGTCCACACAAAGATGTATACGCAAATGCACACTATAGTATTGTTTGCAGTAACACAAAGTTGAAACAACATTTCCATCAGCTGGTGAATGGATAATCGAAATGTTTTTATTCTATCATACAGTGGAATATGGTTCAGCAATAAAGAGAAACACGTTACAAATTGGATGAACCTCCAAAACACTATGCTGCTGAAAGATGCCGGATGGATAGGTGCATGCATTGTACGACTTCATTTATATGAAAATCTATAGAGACAGATAGCATATTAGTCATTATCTTGGGCTGGGAGTGTGAGCCAGAATTGACTGCGACAGACAAAAGGGATATTTTGGGATGATGGAAATGTTCAAACTGTACTGTGTTGATGTTTGCCCAATTCTGTAAATGTACTACAGCGTCATGGGATTGTATACTTAAGTGTGTGAATTTTATGGTACGTAAACAATACCTCAAGAAAGGTGTTAAATTTTGAGTGTGAGTGGATCAAAGCAAAAGAGGAAAGAGCCTTCGGGATACAGGAAATGATATTCTGAATGACATCCTTACCATACCAGATTTAGCTGACTTTGTTAATGTTCCTAAATCTAGGGCTGTGAAAACCATGTGATATGAAATTAGTGAAAGCAAGTGCTCAGGTAATGACACAGCCCTCTGATTGTGGCTTAATACGGGGATAGATTTTTTACCCTGAAGCTGCGGGCAGCGTCTCCTTCAGGCCATCTGCCATAGGTATTATGTCTCTCTCTACCTAGCTTTTGATTAAATGCTGAATAGCACTGAGTTGACGCTATAATCCTCGACCAGTATCTGGAGTGCAGTTATTCTGTGAGGCTGATTAGGTAGGGGCTGCATCAGCTTTAACAGTCCATTGAGCTGGAGTCAGGATTACTCCTTTTTTGAGAACGTTAAGTAGCTTGGAAAAAACACACTCTGGAATCGAAAACCACCCCAAACCTTATTTCTTGACTTTCTGGTTTCTCAAAAAGAATAGGTGAACAACATCTCAAAATCAGCCACATCCAGTCCTCTCTGCCCTAGAAAATGCCACAGAATAAAAATAGCACATAAAACAATTTTACTAGCATGCTGGTTCCTTTTCAGGGGCCTGGTTAGGATTTTACTTTACATTGACCATGACAATAATAACTACTTTTGGATGGTTACCTGGACCTCTGGTGAAGTATTTTCTGAAATTGACTGTATGTATAGGAGGTCACAGGAAGCAGCAGATGCATGGCTTTATCCAAACCACGCTGGGTGAGCTTTCCCTCAGGAGACCAGGTTCTGAACCCAAGGGAATTAAAGGGAAACTTCCTGAACTTTGCAGCTCTGCACTGATTCCTATGGAACACTTACCTCAGGTGCTATTAAGACTCTTTGGACCTTATACTATTGACATTTGCCTTGACTTGGGAACTTAGATAAAGACGAAAAAATAATGTATGTTGCTTTTCCTCCTCTCCATCCACACCGTGGTCTTCTTGATCTGTGACCTAAAGGACTGAAAAAATTCATCACAGCTTTTTGAGCTTCTCTGCCCAAAAAGAAATTTCTTTGACTTTGTCTAGATTTGGCTATTAAATTCACAGTGCGGCTCATGTAACAGTGAGCTGGTTTATAAATATATAATGGGATTAATGATATTAAGACAGGCTGGGACCTGGGACCTGGGACCCTTTGCTGCAGTGCATGCACCTGAACAAACGTCTCCTCAAGCAACAAAATACAAAGAAATTATAAAAGACTAAAAATAACTGCATGCATGCCCAGTTGGGGCAAATTATGGACAGCAAGATACAAAAAGACCAAAAAAAAAAAAAACCAAAACAAACTGCCACTTCTGAAGAGCCTGGAGCAAAAGCAGGGCACTGCGCATGCCCCCTGCACGCAACACCACCAAAGGGGCGGGCAGACCACCTAAGCCACACCTCCAGCCTGACCCCCCTGGACACAGCCCTCCTCTCACTCCCATGTAAGGAACCAGCTCACCCTCCCCACAGGGAGCGACTCCTCGTCTGGCCTCTGATTAATTTCTATTGATTAAAGAGGCCAAGAACCCTGGTCAGTAACAACAGTAATTAAAGAAGATATTAATATACAGAACTTTTACCCATTTACTGAAAGGCCAATGCATCATAGCTATAATTTCCTTAGTATCTCAGGACTGAAACCGCTAGATCTGTTTTGTATCTATTGGGGCTGACCTGGTATTTAGCTTGACAGGGAAAACAAAAACGTAATAGTAACTTTTTATTTGAGAAAAGGTGGAGAACCTTTATTAATTTCTACATATGTGACAAATATAAACAGGTTTGATAAATGGGTCCCACTCTACCAGTGGATCTTCAAATAAATTAAATCTTATTGAGAAAGTCCAAATATTTTCAAGTCAATTCAAAGAAGCCGAAAATAGTAAAATGTGCACAACTTTCGTATCTCCTGGTCTCCTAAATATAGCACTGATGCTCGCTTAGCCTCTGTTTCAAGTCCAAAAAGGAGTTAATGTTAATTCCACTGAGATCATAGGACTGCCAGGAATTTTTAATAAGATAGTGTGTATAAGGTACCTTGCAAAGTTGGCTAGTGCATTGTTGCCTTTAAATTACTAACACCTGAAAGTAGTACAACATTGTAAATCAACTATACTTCAATTAAAAAAAAAAACCCAAAAGGCTATAAAATATTCTTATTCCCACCAGTGATATATTATTAGAGTGTCCATGCTAATTATAATAGCTGATTTTTATGTTTATAAGGAACAACTAAGGGCTCAATATTTTCTTAACGATGCGAGTTCATCCATACATACAAATTGCATTAGATTCTGCTTGCCCTAAGATATATGCAAGGCATGTTTAAGTGTTTAAAGGAATAAACCTTACTCCATCACTAAAAAAAGGAAAAACATTAATTATTATTATTTACATAGTAATTCATTGGTAATAATAAAACTAATTTTGGCAGAAAAAGTACTGGAAATGAAAATTTAGAGAGAAAGTTGTTTTTCAGTGTTAAAGAAACCTGAGCATGTTTTTCAGACAAAGAAAAGAACCAATATTCAACAAATCCTATAATTTTTTTCTTAGCTCTGAGAGGCAAATGTTATTAGTTTTGTTGGTTCCTATTTTGAAAATCATATGAAAACAACTATCGTTATGTCATATTTCTCCTTTAGATAGGAATATATTAAGAGTTATGGAAAGTCTACAAAACCTGGAATACCAGGGGTTGTATTTGGTTGAACTATTCTCTATGTTTTGTGTATTCCCTTCAAATAAGAAGAGTTGCTTAGAAATAACTGTTAAAAGATTATCTGAGTTCCAAAAAAATTTATGTTGCTGCTTTTTAAATTACTAGCATCCAGCATCAATTATTTATACTGAGATTTGTAATAAATTCTTAAATATTCAGCAACATGTAAAGATCTGGGAAAAGGTTCTTTTTTTTTACCAGATAACCCCTTCTTGTAATCACATATGCAGAGAATAGATATAGCTTTAACTCCTAAGACCTAAACTATTTACTGACTCCATCATAAAGACAAAATATATTCATGATCAAAAATTGGTTCCAGATTGATAACACAGCATGAGGGAATCCTAGTGATATAGTAAAAGAGTTCAGATTTGGGGACCAAATTGCTCCAGTTAAGAGATAATTAAACAATTTCAGCCCGGAGAAAGGCTGCTTTGGCTGGCAGCTTTGCTGTACTGACAGATGAACTTGTTTTGCAAGTGAATGAGTAAACAAATCTGTTAAATATAATTAATTTGATTTATATACATTGTTCCTCCACTTTTTAATTTACCAAATAATTCTCATCTCCTCTTAAATACAGAGGACTGATTGCACAAATATTAGCTACAGCTCAAATGATGTGAATAAGAAGCTGAGTAAAAACTTTTTCTCCTTCACTGTCCATGCTATTCAGCACATTTTTGTTCTTAGTTGTATTGTCATTATTAAGGATATTCCTTAAGCCTACATCACAATTAATTTACCTGATTTGTCTAATAAGTCCTCCTTACAGATGATGTATGTAGTTAAATGTGCAATTGTCTATTAATAAATTGTTCAGAAGGAAAAGGCGGAGGAGTATCTGCCCTCTGATCATGGAAAGTATACACTGTTGGTGTTAGTGATGAATAAGTCGATTTCAGCCCTATGCACTCCTTAAAATAATCTTCATGAGAACACTGCTTTCATAAAACATGGATTTTTAAATTTTATATAGTAAACGTTTACACAGCTCTTACTAAGCAGCACACATTCTTCTAGGTATTTTATTAACTCATTTCTTCCTCAGCATAACTATAGGATTAGGTATTAACCCCATATGATGAAGAAAGAAGGAACTGGGTATACAATGAAGTACTTCACTGAGGTCCCAAAGCTAGAAAGTGGGTTTGAACCTCGGTAGTCATGTCACAGGGCATGGCTTCTAACATCTGCTGGTGTTCTCAGCCCTGTCCCCTCAGAGTTCATTTCACAACTGTACACGTGACAGTTTTATTGACCAGATACGATTTCCCATCAGTCGACCTTCTTGGACAGACTAAACGTTGCTTGTGTGTTTGGTAATGGCCTTTCTTAGCTCATAGAATGAAGACTACACTGGCTGATTCAGGTTCCCTAAGAGATCAGTCCAAGGAGAGCAAAGTTCAAGTGGATTGAACAGACACTGGACTTGAGTCTCAGCTCTACTTTGCCGCCTGGTGTTCAGTTGGGCATATACCTCACAGCAGTACCTACTCTTGCTGGCGCTTGGCATATAAGTGTCCTAGGAGCCCACACCCTGTGATATTTTGGAAATCGTCACAACATAGTGTCAACAGAAATTAGTTTATTTGAATTGAGTTCGGTGTGAAAGGATCTTGAATGTTAAGTTTGAGGTCTTCAGTCTACATTCAAAAGAATAGGAGGCCACTAAAGGTTCTCAGAGAGAGAAATGACAGCTGGAAGCCACGCCTGAGGACTAGTTTGTGGAAAGGAGCTGAGTGAATTGGAGTAGGGCACTGAAGGGCTAGAGAAACGAATGAATCAGGTAACTTGGGTGAGGAGGCCAGAGAGGGAGTACAAGATAAAGAGAGAAATCCAAGGTGATTCCAGAGCTTCAAATGTGGGGAACTAGAAGAATCTTTTTTTTTGGTGGGGGGGGGAAGGGGAAGGACAGGGAACGTGGCATAGAGTTGGAAGAGAGAAGATAAACGTGACTTTTGAATAATGCACATCAAGGCTTATTTCAATCACCACTTTAGCATAACGCGGCTAAAAATTCTAAAGCTTTGTAAAAATAGATCTTAGTTGAGATGTAGAATATTTTTGGCTATGTCAGCCCTGGTCTGTGTAGAGAAACTTTTGGCCAATACTATAATTCCCTCCGTGTAACTACAAGCCCTGTCTGGAAGGTAATCAATCTAAATTAGTACCTCCTATTACTTTCTCATGGAACCCGTATGTTTTCCTTCAGAGCATTTATCATAATTTGTAATTATTTACTCATTTACATGTTTGCTTGTCGAACGTCTCTTTCCTCCGCTAGACTGAAATCTTCATGAAGACATGCACTTTATCTCACTTTACAGCATTGCATACTCAGTTATTAGCATAGCTTTTGGCACAAGGTAAATAAATAAATGATCCAGGTTTCTTCTCCTTACTAAAAGCCAAGATTTTTTTTTAAAACTTAGAAACTAGAAAACTAAGTAATACCTGAGAGATGCTATCCATTTTACTATGTTGAAAAATGAAATCAGTCTGTCTACTTCCTGGGCTTTGATTAGAAATCAAAGATTAGGAATAGTTGAATTGCCAAATTTAAACACTCTTCTTCCAAGTGGTTAAACCCTATTAAGATTTCAACTGTTCAGGTTCTTGGATGTGAAATATTTATGAATACAAAAGGTCTGTAATGCAACATTGCAATAAGCAGAGAGAAAAGCACTACTCTGGATCAGAGAGATTTACATTATAACTAAGAGAAGTCAGCCTCACAGCTTAGGTGATACAAGAAAGAAAAAGTACTTCTTGAAATGGGAGAAAAAAATGTGTGTTCGTAAAAGTTCAATTACTTCAATCAAAGTATAGTACGGCATACACTATTTTTTTTTCCCACAGGTGAAAGACCCAAATAAAGTAAGCTTTAAAAAAAAATCAAAGTACAATAAAGGTCTGTGATCCAGCAGATCTTCAATCACTTCCTCTTATTCTGCTCTGTCATCTAATTTCACCATTCTCCACTCCAGTGCCTTTGACCTTTGGAGAACAATAATGCCAATGACTTTTACAGTTATTTGTCCCATTGTGCCACTGTAATTGAGTTCACCTAAGGACCTATTTGACATTGTATTAATAATTGTTTATGCTAGAGGTATTTTAGCCACACTAAGTCTTTGTAAAATCTAATCAAGAAACTTAAAAGATGTTTTGTGTTATTGATGATGGAGCATCTTCAACTATATTGAATTTCTCACAATTGTTTAAATTTCGAAGATCTATTTATCTTTACATTTATGTTTAGAAATAAAAACACAAAGGACATTTATTCGTACTTTATTATGTCCTTTTTTCTTGAAATTAATGGAAAACTTCTCCCTCTAAGTGTTCTTACAGTTTGATATTAACAAGAAAATGACTAGTGTTTTCCTTTTGATGATGAATGTAATATTCATCACTAATTTTCATTGTTTTATACATATTCTAAGCTCTTATCATCCCAACATTCTCTTAAAACATTCAATATAAACTATGTGTACAGCTTAAAGTGGTCTCTAAAACAAACATATTTTTCAATCACCCGAGACTCAAGCCAAAAACAAAACAAAACAAGTAGAAAATAATATGAACAAAAAAACTCTCCTCCTTGCAACGTGTCCAAACGCCAGATGCGTAATTTACAAAAATATGAACACAGTGCCAAATCTCCATGTAAAAAAGGTCGAAGTTTTTTTTATTTGCTTCAAGGAATACTCAGCACAACAAAATCCCAATGCATAGAACATTATGGACAGCTTCATTTTTTAATGTAATTTTATTTATTCACTGATTTTTTTTTTTTTTTTTTTTTTTGGCTGCATGGCATGTGGGATCTTAGTTTCCCGACCAGGGATCGAACCCATGCCCCCTGCATTGGAAGCACAGAGTCTTAATCACTGAATATTTTAAAATGTACTCATTTAAGTTGAAAAACTCACCCTAACACTTAAGTAGGTATTGACTTTATAGCTGGTGAGGGCTTTCTCCCAATCAGGCCAAGCTCTGAATAACAAACACCAAGAAAGTTTCCGCGCACTGACACTGGTGAGCCTGGCAGATGAGGGTGCCTGGGGCAGTCTGCCTGTTATCCAAGTGTATCAGGTCCAAATCTGAAAAGAATCTCCTAGGAAGGTACCTGGACTTCCAGTGAAAGGAGGGCAGTGACCAAAGAAGGAAAACAGGCAGGATGTTTCCAGTCAATTATTGCCTGCCCACCTCCCATACGTGAATTAGTCCTTTGTCAGACCATCATTCATCATATACAGTCCCAGATGATTAAGTGATTTTTTTTATCTACTCCCTGCTACCTCACAATAAATGTCTGTTTATATTTCAAGCATGTCTATAATTTGCCATGTTCTTCCCCTCCAACTATGTCAGACACCTGCCATGTCAATCACACTTAATATCCCTCAACCATCACACACACTAAACTCATTTATTCCTCTCTGTGATTTCTCTTCCTCACGGCACTGTAAGTGCACTCTGCCTGAAAATTAATGTCCATCCCAACACCCCAATCTGAAATGTCCATCTTTCTACCTTTATGCAGTACAAAGCCCTTCATCCCTCAAACCAATATCAAGTTCATTTCTTTTATGATTCCTTATCCAATTTCAGTCCCTCTCAATTATTTTCATTCTACTTTGAGTCATTATTTTGAAATTGAGTGCTTGTGTATGTGTTTTTGTTTTTTTTAATTATTTCAAGATCATCAGGTAGTCATCTAACCAGACTGTGAGGTCTCCCAGGTCAGGGCCCGTATTTTGTTTCTTGGCATCTGTACTTTGGTGACTAGCAGTGCTGGGTGTCATATTGAAGTGACAGACTTTTCACTGCACTGATCTTCCATGCTGACAGCTGAACAGGAAGTAGAAATCCACTCAGTAAAGGCAAGGAGAAGTCACTTCGTGCTGTCATCGGCAGGGTACAATAGTGGTGAAATCCCTATGTTTGCCTACTGAAATACCAATGAATAACAACACCATAGGGCTTCCCTGGTGGCACAGTGGTTGAGAATCTGCCTGCCAATGCAGGGGACACGGGTTCGAGCCCTGGTCTGGGAAGATCCCACATGCCGCAGAGCAACTGGGCCCATGAGCCACAACTACTGAGCCTGCGCGTCTGGAGCCTGTGCTCCGCAACAAGAGAGGCCGCAACGGTGAGAGGCCCGCGCACCGCGAAGAAGAGTGGTCCCCGCTCTCTGCAACTAGAGAAAGCCCTCGCACAGAAACGAAGACCCAACACACCCAAAAATAAATAAATAACTAAATAAATTTATTAAGAAAAAAAAACTATAAAGCAGGTATTCCTATCTCTGAATTATGGATGATGAAAGGGAGTTTTAGAGCAAGGGACTTGTTAAAGACCATTCAGCAGATAAGGGTAGTGAAACCTTTCATCTTCGACAAAGTTGCCAAGAATATACGATGGAGAAAAGACAGTCTCTTCAGCCAGAGGCGTTGGGAAAGTGGGCCAGCTGCATGTAAACCAATGAAGTTAGAACACTCCCTCAAACCCTACACAAAAATAAACTCAAAATGGCTTAAAGACCTCAATATAAGACAGGACACCATAAAACTCCTAGAAGAGAACATAGGCAAAACATTCTCTGACATAAATTGTACCACTGTTTTCTTATGCCAGTCTTCCAAGGTAAAATAAATAAAAGCAAAAATAAACAAATTAGACCTAATCAAATTATAAGCTTTTGCACAGCAAAGGAAATCATAAACAAAACGAAAAGACAACCTACAGAAAGGAAGAAAATATTTGCAAATGCTACCACCAATAAGGGCTTAATTTCCAAACTATACAAATATCAATAGCTCATACATCTCAATATCAAAATAACAAAGCAAAACAAAACAACAACCCAATCAAAAAATGGGCAGATGACCTAAATAGACATTTCTCCAAAAACGATATACAGATGGCCAAAAGGCACATGAAAAGATGTTCAACATTGCTAATTATTAGAGAAATGCAAATCAAAACTACAATGAGATTATCACCTCAAACCAGTCAGAATGGCCATCATCAAGAAGTCTACAACTAATAAATATTGGAGAGGATGTGGAGAAAAGGGAACCCTCTTCCACTGTTGTAGGAATGTAAGTTGGTGCAGCCACTATGGAGAATGGTATGGAGGTTCCTTAAAAAACTAAAAAAACAGTTACCCTGTGATCCAGCAATCCCACCCCTGGGCATATATCCAGAGAAAACCTCTAATGTAAAAAGATAAATGGACCCAATTGTTCATAGCACTATTTACAATACTCAAGACATGGAAGCAACCTAAATTGTCCATAGACAGATGAATGGATAAAGAAGATATCAATATATATACAATGGAATATTACTCAGCCATTAAAAAATAAAGAAATAATGCCATTTGCAGCAACATGGGTGGACACAGAGATTATCGTACTAAGTGAAGTAACTCAAACAGAGAAAGACAAATGTATGATAATACTTATATGTGGAATCTAAAAAATGATACAAATGAACTTATTTACAAAACAGAAACAGACTCACAGACATAAAAACAAACTTCTGGTTGCCAAAGGGGAAAGGAGGTGGGAAGGGATAAATTAGGAACTTGGGATTAACATACATACACTACTATATATAAAAAAGATTTTAAAAAATAGAGTAGTGGGACTTCCCTGGTGGCACAGTGATTAAGAATCTGCCTGCCAATGCAGGGGACACAGGTTCGAGCCCTGGTCTGGAAAGATCCCACATGCCACGAAGCAACTAAGTCCGGGCACCACAACTACTGAGCCTGAGCTCTAGAGCCCATGAGCCACAACTACTGAGCCCACATGCCACAACTACTGAAGCCTACGTGCCTAGAGCCTGTGCTCTGCAACAAGAGAAGCCACTGCAATTAGAAGCCCGTGCACCACAACAAAGAGTAGCCCCCGCTCACCACAACTAGAGAAAGCCCGCACACAGCAAAAAGACCCAATGCAGCCAAAATAAATAAATAAATAAATAAAATAAATTTAAAAAAAGAGAGTAGTGAAAATTGCCTTAAAACTTAGTTCAGAGGACCTTCAAGATGGTGGAAGAGTAAGACGTGGATATCACCTTCCTCCCCACAAATACATCAGAAATACATCTAAATGTGGAACAACTCCTACAGAACACCTACTGAATGCTGGCAGAAGACATCAGACTTCCCAAAAGGCAAGAAGCTCCCCACGTACCTGGGTAGCATAAAAGAAAAAAGAAAAACACAGACACAAAAGAATAGGGACGGGACCTGCACCTCTGGGAGGGAGCTGTGAAGGAGGAAAAACTTCCACACGCTAGGAAGCCCCTTCACTGGTGGAGATGGGGGGGTGTGGGTGGTGGGGAAGCTTCGGAGCCACAGAGGAGAGCGCAGCAACAGGGGTGCGGAGGGCAAAACAGAGAGACTCTCGCACAGAGGATCAGTGCTGACCAGCACTCACCAGCCCAAGAGGCTTGTCTGCTCACCAGCCAGGACCGGTGGGGGCTGGGAGCTGAGGCTCGGGCTTCGGAGGTCGGATCCCAGGGAGAGGACTGGGGTTGGCTGCGTGGACACAGCCTGAAGGGGGCTAGTGCACCACAGCTAGCCGGGAGGGAGTCCGGGAGAAAGTCTGGAACTGCCTAAGAGTCAAGGAACAATTGTTTCGGGGTGCGTCAGGAGAGGGGATTAAGAGCACTGCCTAAACGAGCTTCAGAGACAGGCGCAAGCTGGGGCTATCAGCGTGGACACCAGAGACGGGCATGAAATGCTAAGGCTGCTGCTGCAGTGACCAAGAAGCCCATGTGCAAGCACAGGTCACTATCCACATCTCCCCTCCAGGGAGCCTGGGCAGCCCCACTGCAGGGGCCCGTGATCCAGGGACAACTTCAATGGGAAAACACACAGCGCGCCTTAGGCTGCTGCAATGTCACACCAGCCTCTACGGCCCAGGCTCACCCCGCATTCTGTACCCTTCCCCCACCCCGGCCTGAGTGAGCCAGAGCCCTCTAATCAGCTGCTCCTTTAACCCCGTCCTGTCTGAGTGAACGACAGATAGCACAGGGTGACCTACATGCAGAGGCGGGGCCAAATCCAAAGCTGAATCCCAGGAGTTGCACGAATAAAGAAGAGAAAGTGAAATTTCTCCGTGCAGCCTCAGGAGCAGTGGATAAAATCTCCACAGTCAACTTGATGTACCTGCATCTGTGGAATACCTGAATAGACAATGAATCACCATAAAATTGAGGCGGAGGACTTTGGGAACAACTGTAGACGTGGGGTTTGCTGTATGTGACTGACTAGTCTCTGATTTTTATGTGTATCTTAGTATAGTTTTTAGTGCTTCTTATCATTGGTGGATTTGTTTATTGGTTTGGTTGCTCTCTTTTTTTAATATTACTTTTTATTATTTTTACTTTTTTCTTTTAATAATATTTTAAAAAATATTTTAGTAACCTTATTTAATTAATTAATTTATTTCCTTTCTTTTTTTTCTCCCTTTTCTTCTGAGCTGTGTGACTGAAACTATCTTGGTGGTCTGGCCTGGTGTCAGGCCTGAGCATCTGAGGTAGGAAAGCCAAGTTCAGGACATCGAACCACCAGAGACATCCCAGCCCCAGCTAATATCAATTGGCGAGAACTCTCCCAGAGATCTCTGTCTCAGCGCCAAGACCCAGCTCCACTCAACGACCAGCAAGCTCCAGGGCGGGACACCCCATGCCAATCAACTAGCAAGACAGGAACACAACCCCACGCATTAGCAGAGAGGCTGCCTAAAATCATACTAAGTTCACAGACACCCCAAAACACACCACCGGACACGGTCCTGTCCACAAGAAAGACAAGATGCAGCCTCATCCACCAGAACACAGGCACCAGTCCCCCCCACCAGGAAGCCTACACAACCCACTGAACCAACCTTACCCTCTGGGGGCAGACACCAAAAGCAACGGGAACTACGAACCTGCAGCCTGCGAAAAGGAGACCCCAAACACAGTAAGTTAAGCAAAATGAGAAGACAGAGAAACACACAGCAGATGAAGGAGCAAGGTAAAAACCCACCAGACCTAACAAATGAACAGGAAATAGGCAGTCTACCTGAAAAAGAATTCAGAGTAATGATAGTAAAGGTGATACAAAATCCTGGAAATAGAATGGAGAAAATACAAGAAACGTTTAACAAGGACCTAGAAGAATTAAAGAGTAAACAAAAAATGATGAACAACACAATAAATGAAATTAAAAATTCTCTAGACGGAATCAGTAGCAGAATAACTGAGGCAGAAGAACGGATAAGTGACCTGGAAGATAAAATAGTGGAAATAACTACCGTAGAGCTGAATAAAGAAAACAAGAATGAAAAGAATTGAGGACAGTCTCAGAGACCTCTGGGACAACATTAAATTCACCAACATTTGAATTATAGGGGTCCCAGAAGAAGAAGAGAAAAAGAAAGGGACTGAGAAAATATTTGAAGAGATTATAGTTGAAAACTTCCTTAATATGGGAAAGGAAATTGTAAATCAAGTCCAGGAAGCATAGAGAGTCCCATACAGGATAAATCCAAGGAGAAACATGCCAAGACACATATTAAGCAATCTATCAAAATTAAATAAAAAGAAAAAATATTAAAAGCATCAAGAGAAAAGCAACAAATAACATACAGGGGAATCCCCATAAGGTTAACAGCTGATCTTTCAGCAGAAACTCTGTAAGCCAGAGGGGAGTGGCAGGACATATTTAAAGTGATGAAAGGGAAAAACCTACAACCAAGATTACTCTACCCAGCAAGGATCTCATTCAGATTTGATGGAGAAATCAAAAGCTTTACAGACAAGCAAAAGCTAAGAGAATTCAGCACCACCAAACCAGCTTTACAACAAATGCTAAAGGAACTTCTCTAGGCAGGAAACACAAGAGAAGGAAAAGACCTACAATAACAAACCCAAAACAATTAAGAAAATGGTAATAGGAACATACCTATCAATAATTACCTTAAATGTAAATGGATTAAATGCTACAACCAAAGACATAGACTGGCTGAATGGACACAAAAACAAGACCCGTTTACATGCTGTCTACAAGAAACCCACTTCAGACCTAGGGACACATACAGACTGAAAGTGAGGGGATGGAAAAAGATATTCCATGCAAATGGATATCAAAAGAAAGCTGGAGTAGCAATTCTCATATCAGAGAAAATAGACTTTAAAATAAAGACTATTACAAGAGACAAAGAAAGACACTACATAATGATTGAGGGATCAATCCAGGAAGAAGATATAACAATTGTAAATATTTATGCACCCTACATAGGAGTACCTCAATACATAAGGCAAATGCAAGGTAACACAATAATAGTAGGGGACTTCAACACCCCACTTTCACCAATGGACAGACCATCCACAATGAAATAAATAGGAGACACAAGCTTTAAATGACACATTAGACAAGAAGGACTTAATTGTTATTTATAGGAGATTGCATCCAAAAACAACAGAACACACTTTCTTCTCAAGTGCTCATGGAACATTCTCCAGGATAGATCATATCTGGGTCACAAATCAAGCCTGGGTAAATTTAAGAAAATTGAAATTGTACCAAGTATCTTTTCTGACCACAACGTTAGGAGACTAGATATCAATTACAGGAAGGAAAACTGTAAAGAATACAAACACGTGGAGGCTTAACAATACACTACTAAATAACCAAAAGTTCACTGAGGAAATCAAAGAGGAAATCAAAAAATACCCAGAAACAAATGACAATGAAAACAAGATGACTCAAAAACTATGGGATGCAGCAAAAGCAGTTCTAAGAGTGAAGTTAATAGCAATACAATCTGCGATTAAAAATCTTCCAACAAACCAAAGCCGAGGATCAGATGGCTTCACAGGCGAATTCTATCAAACATTTAGAGAAGAGCTAACACCTATCCTTCTCAAACTCTTCCAAAATATAGCAGAGGGAGGAACACCCCCAAACTCATTCTATGAGGCCACGATCACCCTGATACCAAAACCAGACAAAGACATCACAAAAAAAGAAAAATACAGGCCAATATCACTGATATACATAGATGTAAAAATTCTCAACAAAGTACTAGCAAACAGAGTCCAGCAGCACATTAAAAGGATCATACAGCATGATCAAATGGGGTTTATCCCAGGAATGCAAGGATTCTTCAACATATGCAAGTCAATCAATGTGATATGTCATATTAACAAACTGAAGGATAAGAACCATGTGATAATCTCAATAGATGCAGAGAAAGCTTTCGACAAAATTCAACACCCATTTAGGTTAAAAACCCTCCATTAAGTAGGCATACAGGGAACTTACCTCAACATAAAAAAGGCCATATATGACAAACCCACAGCCAACATCATTCTCAATGGTGAAAAACTGAAACCATTTCCACTAAGATCAGGAACAAGACAAGGTTGCCCACTCTCACCACTATTATTCAACATAGTTTTGGAAGTGTTAGCCACAGCAATCAGAGGAGAAAAAGAAATAAGAGGAATCCAAATCGGAAAAGAAGAAGTAAAACTGTCACTGTTTGCAGATGACATGATACTATACATAGAGAATCCTAAAGATGTTATCAGAAAACTATAAGATCTAATCAATGAATTTGGTAAAGTAGCAGGATACAAAATTAATGCACAGAAATCTCTTGCATTCCTATACACTAATGATGAAAAATCTGAAAGAGAAATTAAGGAAACACTCCCCTTTACCATTACAACAAAAAGAATAAAACACCTAGGAATAAACCTACCTAAGGAGACAAAACACCTGTATTCAGAAAACTATAAGACACTGATGAAAGAAATTAAAGATGATACAAACAGATGGAGAGATACACCATGTTCTTGGATTGGAGGGATCAGCTTTGTGAAAATGACTAAACTACCCAAAGCAATCTACAGATTCAATGCAATCCCTATCAAACCACCAATGGCATTTTTCACAGAACTAGAACAAAAAATTTCACAATTTGTATGGAAACACAAAAGACCACGAGTAGCCAAAGCAATCTTGAGAAAGATTAAGAGCTGGAGGAATCAGGCTCCCTGACTCCAGACTATACTACAAGGCTACAGTAAACAAGACAATATGGTACTGGCAAAAAAATAGAAATATAGATCAATGGAACAGGATAGAAAGCCCAGAGATAAACCCATGAACATATGGTCACCTTATCTTTGATAAAGGAGGCAAGAGTATACAATGGAGAAAAGACAGCCTCTTCAATAAGTGGTGCTGGGAAAACTGGAGAGCAACATGTAAAAGAATGAAATTAGAACTCTCCCTAATACCATATACAAAAATAAACTCAAAACGGATTAAAGACCTAAATGTAAGGCCAGACACTATAAAACTCTTAGAGGAAAACATAGGCAGAACACTCTATGACATAAATCACAGCAAGATCCGTTTTGACCCACCTCCTAGAGAAATGGAAATAAAACCACAAATAAACAAATGGGACCTAATGAAACTTAAAAGCTTTCGCACAGCAAAGGAAACCATAAACAAGACAAAAAGACAATCCTCAGAATGGGAGAAAACATTTGCAAATGAAGCAACTGACAAAGGATTAATCTACAAAATTTACAAGCAGCTCAATATCAAAAAAACAAACAACCCAATCCAAAAATGGGCAGAAGACCTAAATAGACATTTCTCCAAAGAAGATATCCAGATGGCCAAGAGGCACATGAAAAGATGTTCAATATCACTAATTATTAGAGAAATGCAAATCAAAACTACAATGAGGTTATCACCTCACACAGGTCAGAATGGCCATCATCAAAAAATCTATAAACTATAAATGCTGGAGAGGGTGTGGAGAAAAGGGAATGCTCTTGCACTGTTGGTGGGAATGTAAATTGATACAGCCACTATGGAGAACAGTATGGAGGTTCCTTAAAAAACTAAAAATAGAACTACCATATGACCCAGCAATCCCACTACTGGGCATATACCTTGAGAAAACCATAATTCACAAAGAGTCACGTGTCCCAGATGAATGTAAAAAAGATGTGGCACATATATACAATGGAATATTACTCAGCCATAAAAAGAAATGAAAATGAGTTATTTGTAGTGAGGTGGATGGACCCAGAGTCTGCCATACAGAGTGAAGTAAATCAGAAAGACAGTGGCATGGACTTCTTGCATATACCACCAAACGTAAAATAGATAGCTATTGGGAAGCAGCTGCATAGCACAGGGAGATCAGCTCCGTGCTTTGTAACCACCTAGAGGGGTGGGATAGGGAGGGTGGGAGGGAGACGCAACAGGGAGGAAATATGGGGATATATGTATATGTATAGCTGATTCACTTTGTTATAAAGCAGAAACTAACACAGCACTGTAAAGCAGTTATACTCCAATAAAGATGTTAAAAAAAAACAAAAACAAAAACTTAGTTCGGTCTAACTCTAAAACTTTTTACCACAGAACTCTGAAGAGTTTAGACTTCTTAAAAACTATGTAATTTCTACTAAGACATTAATCTCACCAAAATTACCTGTAAGTAATTTATTAGTTATACATTATTTAAAAACAATAATCATCCAATGAAACCTTGTTGAATGCGTTGATATTGTAAAATATACAAGGAATTAAATATACAACCCTTATATAATTAAGGGTAAAATTTAGATGAGCAACAAGGATTTACTGTGTAGCATAGGGAACAATATCCAATATCTTATAATAACCTATAATGGAAAATAATCTGAAATATATATATATAACTGAATCACTTTGCTGCATACCTGAAACTAATACAATATTGTAAATCAACTACAATTCAATAAAAAAAGAATAAAAGTTACATGAATGTCAAGAAATCAAGAATTACATAAACATTTAGCAAAATAAGACACGTCTTAAAAGCAGAATGTGATGTGTCCAGTAACCGGTGCCATGAGTTTTTATAGGGGGTAACAGTCTTCACAGGCTGAAGGCTTCAGAAAATAGATTAGGTGGAAGAAGACCTTGGGAAAGTAAAGGAAAGCATTTGTATCATTAAATGGGAAGGCCTCAGAGTTGGGAGGAGATGTCTTAAGGAAAGCACATTCTGGTTCAGACGAACTGGTTCAGACGACGTTGAATAAACTCATCCGAAAAACAAAGAGTCCACACAGGGAGTAACAGATGGAAGGCTGGAAAGTGGCCCCAAGGAAAGAGAAAGGCCAGCCTTCTGAACTAGAATGGTAGGGAAGTTGAAACTAAAAGAATTTTCTCTGTGCCTACCTCATGTGTTTCCAATTCTTTCCTTTCCTCTTTTCTTCCCTGGGCCTTTGTCTTTTAGGTCTTAGGAGACTCTTTTTTTTTTTAAAGTCTAGACCAGGACATGAGATATTTGGTTGTTTTTTTTTTTTTAATTAATTAATTAATTAATTTTTATTTTTGACTGTGTTGGGTCTTCGTTTCTGTGCGAGGGCTTTCTCTAGTTGCGGCAAGCGGGGGCCACTCTTCATCGCGGTGCGCGGGCCTCTCACTATCGCGGCCTCTCTTGTTGCGGAGCACAGGCTCCAGACACGTAGGCTCAGTAGTTGTGGCTCACGGGCCCAGTTGCTCTGCGGCATGTGGGATCTTCCCAGACCAGGGCTCGAACCCGTGTCCCCTGCATTGGCAGGCAGATTCTCAACCACTGTGCCACCAGGGAAGCCCGACTCTCATTTTTTTAAATGTTTTTTTCTAAGTTTCTGGCCAATCATGAACCATGACCCTTTTTGCCAGTATTTCTTTCTTCCCCCCACTTCCTTTTCTTTTTCAACATGTGAAGGAAAAATGTTTCAAGTGCAATATATCATCAGACAACGTGATGTGGCAAACAGGTATTCACAAGTTTTGAAGGCAGAGATGGATTTGACTCCAGTTCAACTACTTAATGGCAAGTTGCTTACCCTCTATAAATCTCACAGTCTTTTAGTCTAGAAAATGGAGAAAATCATAACTACTTGCCAAGTTTGATGTGAAAACTGAAAATGCTATATGCAAAGCACCATTTTTACAACATAATAAATACAATATTAGCTCTGGTTATTATCGATTCTTTCAACATCCATGTCAAAAGGCTTATATTTTATGCTGGAAACCCCCTTTTCTTATTGTAGTACAGCAAAACAAACAAACAAAAGACAAAGCAAAACAGTCTACGTGCAGTCAAGGAAGTTATATTCTAGTTCGGGAGAAAGAGAACGGTTGGATTATAAATTTGTAATATAACTTAAGCTGTAGTTAAGTGCTGTAAAGAGCAATACCACAGGCTGAGAGGATATGAGTGGGGTTAGGGGTGGGAACAGTTCTGACAGGGTGGCCAGGGATGTCCCAATATACAGCTTTGTTCTCAATGAAGAAAATATCATATGTTAAAATGTTAAATATAATATCTGTCAACAAAGGGATGATTCAGAAAAGTTTCTATTTAGTTGAATACTGCAAAAATATTATCAAGGTTACAAGAATTTACTTCAAATAGAGATGCATCACAGAGGCTCCATCCAAACCCTTTTGAATAATTAGTATTTCATCAATGGCTGAAAGACAAAGAATATTAAATCTAAAGTGTTTGAAACAAATTACTGGTAACAATCAATGAGAAACAAAAACGATTTGTCTTTGAAAGTGTGATTTCAGCCAGTGGAAAATTATGATATATTTCCTTTTAAGTACCCACTTTATGTTATTTCAAGAACAAACTATTAAATAAAATGACCTGAGTACTATCTCTATTGTGTGGTGGTTCAAAGAGAAGCTTCAGGAAACAAAATATCTGGGTCCTCAAGCTCTGATTTTTCTTAGCTGTGTGAGCTTGCTTATATAACTTATATGTTACTGTTTTGATGATGCCAATTTTGTGGAAAATTCATTTTTAGGAAAAGAGCAATATACTCTATGGCAAAAATGTGATATCTTTGGGAAAAAAAGTAGTATCATATGTACATAGAAGGCTAAATCAAGTGTCAGCTATAATAAAATTTCCTGCTTAACTAGAACAAGTGAAAAAAATAATGGTCTATAAAATATAGTGATTAGGCTGGACATTTTCTGTAGTCTTTTCCAATTTTAATTCCATGACTTTTAATTTACTTTATATATTATGGCCCACCTCACTCTACAATTAATTTGCAGCAACTAAGTCTTTAAGCTCTGTGATTGGCAAGAAATATGAAATAAAAAAATATTTTGTTCTTTCTCTTTTACAGACTCAGGTACTATTAACAAGTGGTATAACTAGATACCATCAGGTTACATACAATTATCCTCTTTGATTTTGGGAAATTCTACTCGACTAAAATTTGTCTTTAATAAAGAAAATATATACAACATATGCATATGTATGCACATGTGTACATATAGCTAAGAGCATACAAAACAATAACACTGTAACGATGTGTTGGTATTATTTCAAGCAACCGATAATTTGTCAACAATTTTATGTGATAATTAAAAAAAATACTTAAATACTTATAAATTCTCATTTTCAGATAATTCATACCCATGTGGTACTCAAGTAACCTGTATTTGAAATAAAATGGCACTTATTTTGAGCAGTTGGAGAAGAATAAGCAAATAATTGTTTCAAATTCCTTTCCTAAAAGCCTGCGCCAGTAAAGGGCTCTTTAATTTGCTCCACATTCTAATTTTTAGTGAGTCATCCTTCTTTCCTATAAAATATGATACAAACAGAATGGAGGGGCTCATCCACCAGCTAATGCATTGTTTAGGGACTTACTAACTTTGGATCAGAGCACATGGCCATGAGAACACAAGAAAATCTAAGCACTGCAGAAGCAACCACATCATTTGCTCCTTGATTTATTACCTCTTTGGCAGGCAGTGCTCCAAGCTTCCATGCATATATGGGCAATTGGGGCGTCTGTGATGAAATGCTGTTGACAGAAGTATGGCCCGTGGTAACATGATTGCTATAATAAGGAACCACGGTAAGTCAGACAGCTGTATCAATGGTTATTCTCTGCTTTGATATTTCAAAATGTCAACGCACCATCACAAACTGTCAGGGGAAAAAAATTTAAGGATGTAGAGAGAGGAAAGAACACTTCTATCTGCAGTTCTTTAATCAAGTCATTGTTTGAGATATTTCTAATCACAGGGATATAATACACACAGTTCTGCTGCTTCTCTAAAACATGAGGATTTTACCAAAAGCTGAATGTCAAGTTCATCTGTCTTATTTTAAAGTCATCATTTAGTTTATTTCGCCTTGTAAGATGTTACAACGTAACCCTTCTAAGTTCATATTGGAATCTTCTCAATACATAATACTTATATCTGTCATAATATTTCACATAAAAACAAATTTCTAATAATAAAAATTGTTCAGAGAAGCCAGAAAAAATGTCTTAACTTTAGGCTGAATTTAGTGTTTTATTTCTAAAGACCTAAAAATGAGGGAAGAGTTAATTTGGTTCACCCATTCCACATTTTGGTTCTGTCTATCCTATAAGAAATAAAAAGCATCATAAAGAAATGAGTTGGGCTTCCCTGGTGGTGCAGTGGTTGAGAATCTGCTTGCCAATGCAGGGGACACGGGTTCGAGCCCTGGTTTGGGAAGATCCCACATGCCGTGGAGTGACTAGGCCCGTGAGCCACAATTGCTGAGCCTGCACATCTGGAGCCTGTGCTCCGCAACAAGAGAGGCCGCGATAGTGAGAGACCCGCGCACCGCGATGAAGAGTGGCCCCCACTTGCCGCAACTAGAGAAAGCCCTCGCACAGAAACGAAGACCCAACACAGCCATAAATAAATAAATAATTAAATAATTAATTAAAATCGCTTTACCTTTAAAAAAAAAAAACCAACCTTGCTTTAAAAAAAAAAAAAAAAGAAATGAGTAACTCTTCCGTATTTGATTCATTCTATTTTGTTAGTCTTTTTCTCTGCACTCCAATTTATCAAATATTGAATTTTAAAGTGTAAATGACTTGTGCAGTAATAACTTCAAGCACACAAATGATATATCTACTGACTATTTATAACATATTCAGCGTATTTCATCAATCCTTTAATTCAAAAATTAGTCCACATGATAAAATGCAGACAAATTCTAAAAGAGAAATGAAGAACAACATGTAACCAACAACTTACATAGCTGTTAAAATTACTTTTATAAGGAATATCTTCTTCATATATATGTAATATATACACACATTCACAGCTTAGTACACTGTGCTGTACCCAATATAAATGTGTGTATTTTTTCTCAACCAGAGTCAGAGATTTCACCAACCAGATATACTTTTTCTAGCAAAGAAGGAAAGAAGGACGCTACACGAACAGTAATTTAGTTCTGGCGTTTTAATGCAATGGCCAAACTAAGCTTGAAAATACTGATGCATTTTGTTGCATATGGAAATACAAAGAAATCATTAAATATTGTTACATTCCATGACAAGAACTATGATTGTGCTGAAAATAAAATCAGGTTTCCTTGACGGTCCAATAACGATAATTTTCACATGTGTTCCAAAAACCCAGTGAACCATGGTATTGCATTCAACAAGCAGAACGAAGCCAGACACTAAGTCTATGACTTAGAAAACACAAAAGTACATTTACTCTTTCTTTCTGTTTTCAGCTGTTTTGAACTTAAGTAAAAGGACAGTTTTTTAAAATGGAAGAAAACTTCATATATAAACTACTCTTCTTTTTCCTAGTCTTATACATTAAGTTACCCAGCAGCATTGCACTTGCTGCTAATGAAAAGACAGCAGGCTGTACAAATCTTCTTTAGTGTCCCGAGGCAAGAAAACTATTACAGAAATGAATAGAAGGAAGTCTCTGGAGCTTTCCCCCTGCCTTCTTGTATTACCAAAGGCTGTTAGGATCACACTGAGAACTGTCAAAGCTGAATAAACCACTGGCAGTTGGGCTTATACCCTTTGGGCAGTCAGGCTTTCATAGGGGATGAGTCGACTTTGTCCAAGCACCAATACATTAGAAACAATGTGAAAACTCCCAGGGACCGGAGCCTAGTTTCTAAGTGTAGACACAGAGGCACTTTGCTGCTGGTGGTTTGCAAGGCAAGGCTTGTCAAAGAGAGTTAATTCAAGCTGCTTGAAATCACATCCACCCCAGACATCTGAGTACTCTTAATCTGCAGTTGTGCACATTGTATTCTCAAAGCTGTTCAGCTGCAGAGTGGGAGAACAACTAGGTTCACAGAATCTTGTAGAAATGCGAGATGTCTTAACTCCCATCTTCGACGAGAAAATGCTCATTAAGCTTTATAGGGTGAGGTGGGTGGGTGGCTTCCAAGCTTCCCCTAGGAAATTATCTGAAAGTCAAATTCAGATTATTGTTTTCTAATATCTTCTGACCACATTTATTTTCAGGATAAATAAGTGAACTCACTGAAAACTAGAATTATAGAAATATAGATACATATGGAAGGTACTTTGAAGGTCAAGACCTTCATCTTCATTTTACAGCTAAGTAGAGTAGTTCACAGTGAGCTTGGGAAATCTCATTTATACAGAAAATATTACAAATGTACGATAAATATGAATAATTTGAAATTCTTATTTATTTTCAATTTATACATAGGTAAACTATTAGAAAATGTACATAATAATGTGAAGGTTTCTCAAATACTGAATGCATATATTCACTGACTCTGTATATGAATGTACATATATGTACAGTCTAATGTACAGAAAGACGGAGACAGAGACACAGAGGGATTTTCCTGTGCTAAACAAGCACTGGTTGGAACAGGAAACTGGTATCTGACTCAATAGCGTTTATGGATATATTTCTATCCTCCAACGTTGTCTGGACCTCAAAAGCATTTTTCATAATCTATGTGGATGTTCATGCATGTACAACGCATGTTTATGGTGAGATCTGTGTTAGTTGTACGGTTGCTACAAAGAAGAGCAAATATTTTAAGCCTGGTTCTTCTATTCATTAGCTGTGTGAACTGTCAACTCATTGAAAAACTTAATTTCAACTTCTATAAAATAGAAATAATATCTAACTAGAAGACCGTCAAGATTAAATTATTTCGCTCATGTCAAAAATAAAACGTAAAGAAGGTTGCACAAATGTTGGTTTTCCTGAACTAAGAATTTTACATGATGGCAAAAATGTATTTTCAAAAATATATTTTATACTTGTAATAGAATGTGTTTGCTCAATGATCCCATGTCTAATTGATGTACCATCTTAATCATATCCTTAACTAGAATTCTTATATTAACATATATCGTCAAATTGCTAAACTTGTTTAAATGTCTTAGGAGAAAAGATACTTAAATATGTGCACTGATAGATCAAGTTTATGACCTGGTACTCCGTGTTCATTCCAGAAACATTAGTAACTATGCTGCATTTCCTCTTTAAGGAACTCATATTAATAAGGATAAATTCTACATTCTGCATTCTGCTGCTCAATTTCATAGCTCTCCAAGAATTAAGAAAACAGTTCACAGTAATATGAATTTAAGTTGAACCCAGTAAGCATCTCTTGATTTTACTTAATGCAGTGTGTATATTCACGGCAAATTAGCTGATTGAGTTGACCCCTGCTCAGTTCATGGATCAGTTCACCAAATGTATTTATATATTTCTCCAAAGTCATACACTGGTGAACCACAGAATTAGGATCTCTTCTTTAGAGGATTCACTGGTTCCTTGATTTTCCAGCTTTTCTCTTTTAACTTACCCATTTCCATCCTTTATTTAAAATGAAATAATTAGAGAAAATGAATGATGTATAGCTTATTAGTTGTTTTACATTATTCATATACACAAAATATTTTTATACCTATCCAGTGTTTTGCATTATGTACAAAGAAAACCAATATATAAATCGGCCTACACACTCACCTATTACTTTCCAGGGATCCCAAAGTTGAAACTGCATTTATTATATTCTAAAGAGAGCTGCTTTGAATTTTTCTTTATTTTCTCTTACATGTATTTTAAATAGAATTCCCTAACAGTTGATTTTTTTAAACTTAAACTATGTTAAGAATGACATTCTAACTTTGTAAAGAGTTTTCTATGAAGGCAATTTTTAAAGAGGCCATATAATATCGCAATGGGTAGATCTACCATGATTCTTTAAATAATCGTCTGTCTTGGATACGTGATTTAATGCCCATTTGACCCTCTTGACAAAACATCAGCTTGAGTACTCCTGAGGAGTATTCTTATAAATCTCTACAATTCATTCCGTAGCATACATTTTTCAAAATATAATTTTGGGGCCAAAGGTGATGTGACTATTTCAATTTGCCCTCATGAAACTTTGTAATAGTTCATATACCACTTGTGTTTAAAAATGTCTGAATATTTTACACATAACTCTACACATGATGTCAAGTAGACAGATACAAAATATTACATTTATAATTTAAATACACTTTTGAATTGCTTGTTTATAAATGTTGGCAAATTTACATTATATTGGCCACTCTTTAATGAATTTACAACATTTTTTTAGTTATCAGAGCTCTTTCATGCATTTTTCAAATTATTTTCATATCATCATTCCCATGAGTTTTGGGGGGTGTAATGACATATCTCCACATCTATCTACCTATCTATCTATCTATCATGAATCTGTCTTCTATGCTTTTACTGCTGCATAAAATTTATCAGTCTTTTCCTTTGCTGCTTCAGTCATTGGCTTAGAAAGCCTTTCCCAAGCCAGAATTATGTATTTGTCAATATTTAACTTTAGAATCTTATTTTATTTGTTGCTTTTGAACCAGTATTTCAGCCAGGTTTCATTTTATCATATCATACGAAGTGGATATCCAATTATTGCTTTTTAATTTTCAATATAATTAGGTTTTTGTCCTGATACCATTTGGAAAAAGTATTCTTTATCTACTGATTTGAAATGTTGCCATTAAATTATAATTAATTTTCATATAAACTTGTGTCTGATTATGAACTTTCTAATACACTCCACTAATTAATATCTACCTTATTCTGTATCACACTATTATAATTACCAGTGCTTTTTATAGCATCTGATCATTCAATCCACTGCGTTGCTCTTCTTTTTCAAAACTGGGTTGACTCTTCTCATTTCTTAATTATAGTAATACATTTTATCAGGGTGCCCATGTTTAGTGTGGTTATATTTGAATGCTATTGATCTCAAATAGTTGAAGGGCTTCTCAACTAAATGACTGCCTTCTCATACAAGTTTAGCCCTCACTTCCAGTCTAAATTAGGGTTTCTGCCACTATTGCTACTATTTGCTTTCCAGAAAAATGCTCTGCTGTGGGTGAACCCAGAGGGTCTTTATACTGGACCTATTTTTATCGCATATTAAAATAAACCCTCTAAAAATTTAATTATTTTTTAATATAATGCTTTTCCCAAATTCTTGGCTTAAACGCAGGGTTCCCCCCACTTCAGGTTTATATTCTTTTATTTACCTCTTGTAAAAAGAAAAGAAAGAAAAACTTTACTTCTGTAGCACTTGCCTAGGAGATATCAAAACTGAATGCTACCCTTCTCCTAAACTAGTTCTAACTAGCAGAGATTGTTAAAGAACCTTGAACTCTGGGGGGGCCTCAGTATGTTGGAACATCATCACACTGAAGTGAAAACTTTCTTGAGCAACGAATGGGACTTGTTTTAACCAACCAAGGATCTCATTCCTTCCTATCCCAGAAAGCTGCTTTCAATCCTTGGATAGGACAAGATGATGGCACCTCCTCCCCTCCTAGGACTCAAGAAACCCTGACTTGACCCTTGAGCAAAATGCTCAGTGTTTTTTTTCCACTGATCTGTGTCTCCTTAGCAACTTCCCCACCTCTAAGACCTCGTGGTCTTTGGTCTCTAACACCACATTTATTTGATCTAAGACACTATACATTTTTAAGACATATCATGGATTTAATAAAAGTCTTTACTGGGGGGAAGGCATTAAGAGACATACCATAAAGTAAAATTATTTACACTATTTTTAAGACACAATCTGATTTCAGAATTGTTGAAATGTGGAAAAAAATAAACTTGGGCTCTAAGGTCAAATGGGTTGGGTTCCTGCCCTGATTCCATGATTTACTGTCCAGTGATCTTGGAATCTCCTTGGACCTCAGTTTTCTTATCCTTACAATGGAGATAATAATAGAACCTAACTCAGAGAGTGATTGTGATGATCAAATGAAATAATTCAAATCAAGCACCTTGGCTAAATCACTGAATAAATGTTATTGATTAATTATTAATACAATTAATACAATTAATTAATACAATTAATATAAGTATAAATTAATTCTTGAGGATGGGTATCAAAGTTTTGTAATACAATAGTATAATAAAATGGACCTGATTCTGTAAGCAGTTCTTTGCCTTTTTTCTGTTTATCTATCTCTGTTTCTCCCTCAGACCTTAATTATAAAAAATAAGATTACTAGGTAACATTTAACCTAACTCTTGATTAGGCTCTACTGAATGTACACAATGCCTTGCCTAACATGTTGATTCCCTTCCCAGGTTAAAAGGCAAAAGAATGAAGAATTAAGTAGTTAAAGAATAACTAACTCTCTACTCCCAGCTTCCCCCTTAGCAAATTTGCAGACGGATCATGTAGGGAAGAAAGCATCCAAAGAAAGATCAGGAGGAAGTCAGCAGGTCTGCTTGCAATGGAAAATGATGAAGAATCTGACCCCTACTTTAATGATGAACTGAGACTGTTTCCCCTTTTTCCCTATAAAAACTTTCATGGTGGAGCAGAATCTTTGGAGTTGGATTTGAGACATGAGTCTGCCTTCTCCCCAGGTAGGTGCTCCCCTGATTAAGTCAACCTTACCTTTTTCAACCAAAACTTGTCTCTTGAGTATTGACTTTCTCAGCCATGAGAAGCCAAACCTGAGTTCAGTAACTATTCTTATTATCTTTTATGATGCTTTCAAAAAAGTCCTAAAAATAAGCTTATCCATTTATTTTGCATTTCCATAGGTAAACTAAAGTCACGGAAAGGAGTTTAGATGTCAGAGGTAGAATTGCTAGGACACATGAAAAATGTCAATGATCTAGGAGCTCATTTCTGAGACCTCCAGAAAAATTTTCCATGGTGCTTTAAACACATTCTCTTTCCACCCAGTGAATACATTCAGCAAGCACACAATTAAGATTACGGGTGGCCAACTTCTTTATTTTCTAACTTTATATTCTTCATTGGGTTACAAACTACCACAATTATCAAACCTGAATACCCTTCAATGTTATCTCCTCTGCTGTCTGAATTTTCCTCAAGTGTGTCCTTACCCCCATCTCTGCCTAATGAAATGTAATAAAACATTGGTAAAGGTCATGGGGGAAATGCACATTTCAAGCAGCAGCGAATACCAACTAGGGGCTCAGAATATACATTTTTTTCCCTCTCAAAAGTCACATCAATCTCAATGGGTAACTAGTTTTCTAGTGGCAGTAAAACATCTGGAAAAAAGTGGAACTGAGTGGCTGTTTGAGTTCTGTTCTTATTTTTCCTGACATCATGATCCTCTGACTCACCTTTCATAACTATATTCATTATGATATACATGAAGCCTCCTGAATAAACATAACTTCAGTAAGATTAGATAGTTACCTCCAAATAAAATTTTTTAGAATGTTTCACCAAATGGCTAAAATACAATATATGAAATAACTTTGGTTATTAGTGAATCTTTTCAAATCATATAGCTTCCAGGGAAATGACAGGAACTCATATTTTTGTTTGCCACAAATCCTGTATTTTCTAGACATCCAAGGGATACAGAGGATTTCCTGCAATTTCATTTAACGTTAGCAAATAATATACCCAGCCATTCATATTTTTAAATGTTCATTTAACTAAAATGAATATGGGGGCTGAGAGAGAAATTTATTTAGGCTTTCACAAAGATAAATCTGCAGTATTTGGAAATTAGAGGAAATTAGAACAGGTGATTTCTAATTAAAATAGTAAACATGCACACACACACACACAACAAAGGCACATGTAGTCTGCAGCAAAAAACTCTGCTGGAGATCTGGCTTAAAATGAGACCTTTTCCAACTTGTTTTACTGAGCTATATTTGTAATATGACGAACAAATATGAGCTGGTTGCAAATGTGCAACAAGAACGGAAGGGTACTCTCAAGTTACTTCTAATTGAATTGCTTAAGGTAAAAAGTCAGATTGGAGTTTAGCTTACTTAATTACAGGATAGGAGCTACCCGCCATCGCCATTAAGAAAATAATAAAGCCATGACATATGTCATCAAAACACACAATTTTGAGTCACAATGTTCTCCTTGCTTTGTTGTGTAAATAAAACTCTCTGTGCCTCAGTTTATTTGCTATGACAAGGATCTTTTAATTATAATGAAAATTTCAAAGGCTGAATATTCAATTTTAACACATTTTTATTGAGTGATGTTTGACTCATAGGGGAACAAAACTTTCCACTCCAAAGGTCTTTTTTGCATGCTGATTATTTTGAGCTGAAAACATTCAAGACCCAAAAGACTCAGGGCGAAACAGTGACCTTCCCCCTAACTGCCTAAAAGAGTGTAAACGGAGGACATGTTTCAGGAAGGGAGCATCACCATAGGTATGTACAGTATGAACCAGATGTGTAGACAGGGAGGAACCTGGCAAAGTCTCTTTGTTAAAATTCCTCTCTGTGTCCCACTGGTCCAGCAAACATTTGTTTACCAAACATTTGCTTTTCCATCTCATGTCAATTTCCTTCCTCCGTTTTGAAGTCCCAAACCACTATCCCAGACATCCTCTTTTGTCTTTAGCAGAAGATGGTATTTAAGGTGAGGGTTTCAGCCATTTTGGAAAGTTACTCAGTTTTTCTGGGTCTCTCCCATGTATGCATGTTATTAAATTTTTGTGTGATTTTCTCCAGTTAATCTGCCTCATGTCAATTTAATTCTTGGAACAGCCAGAAGAACCTAGAAGGGTAGAGAAAAATTTATTCTTCCCAGACAGACCCACAGCAGTTGGAATTTGTCTTTAAGTAATCCATTTCCTTTTTTTTTTTTTTTTTTTTTTTTTTTTGCTTCAAGTAACCACATAGGGATCAATTTGCTCAAAATTACCATTTTTGATACATTCTCGTAATGGAGATTTTTCAGTTATTTCATGGACTCACAGGGATCTAAAGAGGAATTAGAGTAACTCCTCAACCCAGAGGTTTCCAAACTTTTTCATTTTGTGGTACTTTTAGTGTCTTATTAATTTTTACATGATATTCCCAGGTCAAAAGAAATATATGAGTCCTATTTTCTAAGCACCTGGGGCCAAACAACTTAATAAATATTTATGTCCTAACAAGTTAGTAGCAAAATGACTAAATAATAGATATTAATAAAAGTAAAACATTATTTTTACTTCATTCTCAACTCACTACAATTACTTAATAATGGGATGCACATGCCTCTTTTAAGCCTGACACATTTTCACAAACTTTGGGATAAGATTGATTGAACACCTTCACAATCATTTCCTGTTCCTCACTGACTTTTGTGTTGTATTTGCTTCTAATCACAGCAGATGACAAAAACTAAGTTTTGCAAAACTATGACATCACGAAAAGTGATTATGTGATCTAGTATTGAAACTGTGAACAGCCTCCATCAAGTGGTGTGTGCAAAGTCTGACAGGCTGTGTTTCCTTTAAAAAAATTTAAAATATCTGGTGACACCCCTGTGAGTTTACCAAAGTGCTTTGAAATACCTTTGCATATAATTTGGGAACCATGACCTTACACAATTGTTTTTTATCACGAAAATGCAAGCTATTTTGTTATCATCAAATGAGGTTTTCATGTCTTATTACTATAATGGAGCAGAACCCTATGGGGCCTTCCATGGACAGATCACCACCCCCCGACACCGCCATGTCCTCTGCCTGCCTCTTGTCTGTAGAAAAACTTTAGCTAACTAATAAATTTAATCAAAGAAATGAGAAAATGCAGAAACAAAGGAAAACAGTCACAAAAGACAAAATATCGGGTTGGCCACTAAACAAAGTCAAGGACTTGTAGTCCCTCCTCAAGGGCTATAGATAATACCCTGAGCCCTATCCTTCGAGCTTTTGTGTGGATACTGAAACCCCCATCAGGTGGAAGGAGTTAATGACATGATGACCAGACTGTAGCCATGACATCAACCGCTCCATCTTACACAATTCCAAGAACTGGCCTCAAGGAAATGGGAACAAACCAACCCTGGAACTGAAGATTAACTGTACTTAAAACAATCAAGATGACACTGATCAGACCACAGCATGACCAATTTCGAGATGACTGTTGGAGCTGACTGTGCTATTCTGCACATAGCACCCGCCCTCTGCCTATACACCCCTGAAACTCCCCTTTAAAAACTCTTGCTCCCTGATGGGTAACTGGGAGTTGGTTCTTTGGGACGTGAGTCCACCTTCTCCCCAGGTCTGCTGGCTTCTTCGAGAAAGCCTTCTTTCCTTTTACTTGTCTCTCAGTACTGGATTCTTGAGCTGTGAGCTGCTGAACCTGAGTTTGATGACACTATGAGTGGTGCATCACTGTGGAAAGTCGTGCCAAGTTCTTTTCTCAAACAAAGGAAAATGACTAGATGAAATCCTTCCTTCTCCCCATAACACATGACACAATAACACACATTTGAGTGCATTGCTCTTGGTGCCTGGTTTCTTATTCTTCTTCCTGACCCTGTTCTCAAATTGGCTGGAGGGAGAGGGTGGTAAAGGCGGTGGCAGCTTAACGTTCCTATTTTCTTGTGGGTGTGGGAGAGGACATGAAAAGGAAACAAGGCTGGGTGGAAATGCGAGTAACTCCACCCAAAGAAAAGGGGAGAGGGAGGACAGGTCCTCTCATTCCCAACATTCTCCCATACCCTTCTCCCCAGATCTAGCCAACATGTATCAACTAAACAGGTGATTCCTTAAGGCTCTGATGGTGGCCAGGAAGCTCCAGCTAGCCACTCGATCCACAATCATCTCTATCAGTACTTAAGTCAGGGCAAGCAAGCATCCCTAATTGGTGCCAAACCAAACAAGAACTTAGATTTGTCTAGAATTTTCCAAATATTCCCAAATTCCTAGCCAGCCAGCTGTGTAGTCTCATCTTGGCCATTTCATTAACTCACATTTTACAGAATCGAATATTTTGGATCCACTCATCCAGTGATGGTGGTTGGAGAGCTCACTTTATCCTACCTTAGATATCTACTGCAAGTCAGTTCTGTACTAGCACATGCTAGGTGCCCCAGGAATGATACAGAAAATTAACTGTTCCGTAATTCAGAGAAGAGAATATCTTCGAGGGATTTTCACTAGTAGATAAGTACCTAGCTTTATTCATCCTGAGCCCTAGTCATAAGTCACATCCTGGTCTCCAGCTCCAACATTGCCCAAAGATGAAGCATCCAAACATCTGCCAAGACGGCAGACCTTGGAGAATAAGGAACCTGGTGGAGTTTTCCAGTCATGCCAGAGGATAGGTCTCCACCAAGAGTAGGAAGTATACTCTCTTTCTGTAAAATATAATTGAACCTGTTCGGAGTATGTATAGAGAATATCATCGGTTTTTCAATATTGTTTCCATAACTAATCATTTAATTGAATTTGTACAAACAGCCTTTAGTAAACCACTGTGATGCCAAATAACACTGTGATAATCAAGCTTGACTTACTCACTTACTAAAGGCTGATATCCTAGATGTAGAAGGAAACTTTTGATTTGACATAGTGTCCATTACCTTAAAAGTGTCATAAAATTACCAAACATTCCCATAAATCTGGATTTTACAAAACCATTGCTTTTAGAGTACATATAAATAGTGATAGATTCAAGGTAAAAGATTCAATTTATTTAATTCCCTAATAATTAATTGACTAGGGGTGGGGGAATTGCTTCTATATTTTTATAAAGTTGTTTCAACTTTTACCCTAAGAAGTAGTATTGATTCTGTCCAATCCTATCATTTGGGGTTTGTTTTAAAAATGTGATATTCTTGCCAACTTTGAAATTGTACTATATTAATAAAAAGAAGATGAGGCAACTTCCAAAATGATGAAGTTTGGGTGTGGGAAGGAGAGGCAGACCCTCTATAGTGATCTAATTATAAACATTTAAAAGGGAGACAACTAAGAAGTTACCCCGATAAAACTAAAAACTTTCCATTTTACTTAGCTTTTCAATAATTAGGACAGAGTTCTTGACCAACAGGGTGGCATAGTTAAAGCAGTTAATACGCCAGAGAAACCTGTGCCCAGTGATGGATGAAAGTTCCACTTGTAATAAACATGTGCAAGAGTGGTTCAGGATTCTGGTCATTTGAGGCAGTGTTATGCTAAGCATCGTCTCTCAAAATAAACATGAAATGAGCCTGCTTTCAGAAAGAGGGATGCACGGCTGCAAGGGCCGATGCCAGACCTCCAATGAAAGCATACCTCAAGCAGAAAGCAATCTGTACTGTTTTATCCTGTGATCCGCAGTCTCTCCTCAACGGGTAATCCAATTTAACCTTGACTTAAGGTTTATTCTCTTTGGATATTCTGTATCCTTAGTCTTGATACTCTAATTGCTTCTTGCATTAAGGCTGTCCTTACCCTGCAAGTGACCTAATTCAGTAATTGTAGTTACCGACTCTACTCTTCCTTTAAAATTCCACTTCAATTTGACAACATTGTTCTGGTAATGACTCCAAGACAAGAATTACTGCTTCCTGGTTCCAAAGCCCCAGATCCTGTCCCATTACTAAGCTTCATGAATCTTCCTACCTTATAAACAATGGCGTCCAAGGGGGTTATTATAGCGTCCTAGCTCTCATGCACGTCTGAAGAGGAGGACATTCTTGGAGGAGGAAAAGCTCTCTGCTACAATCCTACTGAACAGCTTTCCGAGTAAAATTATGTTCTTTTCTACCTCCATAAACTCACACGGCACAAGCCTGCCCAGGTCTCAGGGGAAGTATATAAGAAATTGTGGAAACAAGAAATTCCCTGGCGGCCCAGTGGTTAGGACTCAGCACTTCCACTGCCACGGCCCAGGTTTGATCCCTGCTTAGGGAACTAAGATACCACATGCCTCACAGCACAACCGAAAAAAAAAAAAAAAGAAGATATTGTTGAAACGGTGTACCGCTTGGCTTAGGGAATCACTGCAGGCTTTGTCTCCAGCCCTCTGCCTCTGAACATAACTATCTGATCTCCCCTTATTTCCATCTCATTTCCTCTTACGTGGATTTTCCCTTCACAGCCTAGAAGCTACTAACAGACAAGTGCATTGAGGTCTGCCTGCTCAACACTTTGCTTTGGCATTTTCTCCTCCCATTCTCCATCTGTAGCCCATAAGACTCCTCCCAGCCGCCACCACCATCACACTACTGGAAAATAAACGTCCCAATAATAAACGCAGTAGTTCCATTCAGTGTACTAATTGACCACCAGCTTGTGGGTGCAGGTAGCAGACAGTACTTGATGAAACAGTTTGCTTTAAATCAGCACCCTGATTCTCCAGATCACCCCTGGTGTGCCCAAGGGCTACTCTGTACACTTGCCCACGGGCACAGACTCATGCACATATGAGGAGAAGGAGGTGAGGGGAGCAAGGTAGCTGTGGAGACATCCTCTTTTAATAAAACTCCTCTAAGTCATTGAAATGGACAGTCAGCAAGGACCAGGCTTACCTCTCCTCTCCGAAAAATCCACGTCTCCTTAGTGGTTTTCAAAATTAATGCAACTAAGCCTTGTGGATCACATTTCATCTTCCCCACCTAAGAATACCAGCTTGCGCAAATGACAGGCAAAATCATTCTGTTAGCTGATCGCGGTCAGAAGACCTGTATTTTGTAGTTAGGGACATTGCATAGTGACTGCAGAGGTCAGGAACATGGGCGCTGCTGTCAGATCAGAACTCAAACTTTACTGCTTTCCAGTTACTGGGATTTGTGTAAAGTTCATATCTCAGAACCTCAGTACCTTCATCTCTAAAATGGGAATAACAATGTTTCTCCATAAACTTGCTGTGAGAACATATGAGACATTATTTAGATAGTGTCAACTTGCCGGGCACGTGTAATATAACTAACAAATGGGAACTCTTTTTTTTTTTTAATTATTTATTTATTTATTTATTTATTTATTTTTGGCTGTGTTGGGTCTTCGTTTCTGTGTGAGGGCTTTCTCTAGTTGCGGCAAGCGGGGGCCACTCTTCATCGCGGTGCATGGGCCTCTCACTATCGCAGCCTCTCTTGTTGCGGAGCACAGGCTTCAGACGTGCAGGCTCAGTAGTTGTGGCTCACGGGGCCTAGCTGCTCCGCGGCATGTGGGGTCTTCCCAGACCAGGGCTTGAACCCGTGTCCCCTGCATTGGCAGGCGGATTCTCAACCGCTGCGCCACCAGGGAAGCCCAATGGGAACTCTTATTGTTATTATCATTATCGCCAATGACAAGAGGCTGTATATCTAATAAAAAATCAATGCCTCTCAGTAAATGAAAATGAACATTTTCACCTGTAATATAAGCTCAGAGTAGAAGTTGAGTCTGTTATCAAATTATCTAATCACTGGATAACCTACCTTGCTAAATTATTGCAAAAGTTTCATATTTGAAATAAAAATCCAAATAAATATTAAGCCGGAGAGAGATGGCTTGGGGTTTAGCAATCAGAAAATGAACTAAATATAAACCATGAATGTTTACAATATTATTTTTCTTTCTTACTACAATAATGTGCCAGTATTTTTTTTTCGTTACAAATAATACAAGGAAAAGAAAGCATGGAAGGTAAATGAAACACTGTGTTACATTTTCTATAAGGGGAAAAAAATGGAAACCATAATGTTCTTCCTTTAAAGCCCTGAGATTTCAAAATGCAACATTATAAGATAACACCTACTGGGATTACAGCATAAAATATATGTTCCTAGTATTTGCTGTTTTTATTTCATGTAGTTAATAAAGCCACTTTTAAAGTGATTTTTGCAACCAATAGTTCAGTTACATAAATGCCTTTGCTCTTATAGTATCACAAATAAAATATGATATCCAAGTCGGAAATTTAGTTTTAACAATGTGAGCTTTCTGTGCTTGTCATCACTCAGAAATTTATTTAAATTAGCAAATCAGGGCTTCCCTGGTGGCACAGTGGTTAAGAATCCGCCTGCAAATGCAGGGGACATGGGTTCGATCCCTGGTCCGGGAAGATCCCACATGCCGCGGAGCAACTAAGCCTGTGCGCCACAATTACTGAGCCTGTGCTCTAGAGCCCCGCGAGCCACAGCTACTGAGCCCGAGTGCTACAACTACTGAAGCCTGCGCACCTAGAGCCCGTGCTCTGCAACAAGAGACGTCACCACAGTGAGAAGCCCACGCACCGCAACGAAGAGTAGCCCCTGCTTGCTGCAATTAGAGAAAGCCCGCATGCAGCAACAAAGACCCAACACAGCCAAAAATAAATAAATAAAAATTAATTAGCAAATCAGAATTAAGCTTAGTGCTTCCAATGGATAGGAAAAACACACTTCAAACAGGACAATAAGAATAGTCAAAAACAAATGGACATGCTGAATGCAGTTAAAGAAATGCAATTGCTCCTTCAAGAGTTTTTTCCCATTGGTCAAGCCAAAATGATAACAGAAAATAATTCATAAAGTTATAAAATATCACAGTGTTTCTGATGAAAGAGTGAGAGAGTCAAAATTTAATCTCTCTCTTCCCCCTCCAGCTCAGGATGCAGGCAATTAAGGCATTCATTTCCATATATGTTCAGAGCTTTGGAAACAACCATCTAAGGATCCTTCCCTGACTTGAGTCACAGGAGTTGAAGTACTCAAAGCCCATCAGTGTGATTCAGGGGACAGTGTCACCCAGTTTCCTTCCACAGAGGATGGGGGCTGGCCCCAAGATGGGCACAGGGAAAAGAAGCATTGGGCCAGTGTGATGGCCTGGGACAGGGGGACCCTGGAAGGCAGCTTATCTAACTGCTTCCCTCACTCCATGACAAAATAGAGAACCTGACCAAGAAGGATCACACGACTTACACAAGGTGGGTGTGAGCTCCACAGAGGGCGGAAGCCTGCTCTGTCCTCTTCATTTTCGGTTTGCCAGACCCTAGAGGGGGACCCGCATGTCAAAGGTCTTAGTAACTAGTTATTAAATGAATGAATGAATGAGAACTTACTTAAGGGATCATTTTTCCTGTCATCGACTTGGCCAATTTCATATCACACTTGCAGAACATTGGACTTCACAAAATTTTAAGTTAACATTTTTTTCTCTTCTCTTTTTGGTTTACAACAGGTATTCTGTCAAAAACCCTTTTAAAAAAGAAGCCAGTTTAATTATAAATACTAAGTAACTGTAGAATTGGTTCAATTGCAATGAAATAAATTGTGGCAATGCTGCAAAAACTTCCTTGCAATTTTTCGAAATTTCCTTGCAAAAATTTCCTTCCTTTCCAATGCTGCAAAAGTTTCTGGTAGAAGAAACTACAAGGGTAAACTAAATGAGTTTATTTCGCATTGGAATTATAATGCTTTTCATTTGTCTAGAACTATAAGATGTCTAAAGTAGGGCTACACATGTTATATCATTACATTGTTATATTTCAATTGATGAATAATTGATTCCCTAGTATTTTTGAAGTGAACTGATTGCAGCTTCCAAACATTGGGTAATAATTAAAAACAAACAAACATACACATGACTCCCCCCACAAAAAAGTTACTCCAAATTCAGTGTGGCGTGGAAAGTTGAAGAATGTGAGAGCAACAGAAGGTAACTCCTCCTTACATTAGAATACAAGAGAGATACAAATAAAAATCGTGAAAGAAAGGAGAGCTTCAGGTTATAGTTCCAAAGTCTAGAAAGATTATATTTCTGCAGTAAATTGACTTGAAGAAAGAGAGGTGAAGAGAGCTCATCTTTGAAATTATTGTTGAATAAAAAAAGTATTCAATAATAAAAACTTTGGTTATCTTTCAGAGTCCAAGTATGTTCATATATTTATAGAACAAGGATTCATGCATGTATACATTCATTTTTGTAGTTTACTTATCCATTTATCCCACCGTCATCCATCCATCCATCTGCCCACCCATCTATCCATCCATTCATCCAAGCTTTTGTTCCTTCATTCAGCTACTAAGTGCTAAACCTTGTGGATTTACTGATGGAAAACATTACCTCTGTCTTTCTTTAATTCTAGAGAGACAAACATTCAATAACGAATTAGCCAATTTAGTATTAGACGAAAATGGTGACCAATACTACAGTGTAGAAACAGACAGTACAGTGACCGCTTATAGCAGGGGTTTCTGAAGTTATCTGGGGGCAGGAAAGGCTTTCTTGGAGACATTAGTTCTGAAGAATACAGACAAACTCATTATTTAGTGGGAGAGCATGGTGGATTAGATGAGGAGCAATTTTGAAAGAGGAAGAACATCTGTAGAACTTTGAATTAAAAGGACCACAGCACCTACAAGAAATTGAAAGAAGACAAATGTGACTAAAAGGAAGAGAGTAAGACTGAGAGATCACCCCAAAAGAGGTGAGTTGGGTTGTCAAGAGCTCATCCTGGGTCCTGTAGGCCAGGTTAGGGAATGGGGTCTTAATCCTAAAAGCAATAGGAAGACACTAAAGAATGGAAAGCAGGGTGAGACATGGTCATAAGAGTGTCTTTCAAAGATCCTTCTCAAAGAAGGTGTGATGTATATATACATATGCACACATACAATGAAATATTACTCAGCCATAAAAAAGAATGAAATAATGCCATTTGTAGCAACATGGATGGACCTAGAGATCATCATACTAGGTGAAGTAAGTCAGACAGAGAAAGACAAATACCATATGATATCACTTATATGTGGAATCTAAAATATGACACAAATGAACTTATCTATGGAACAGAAGCAGACTCACAGACATAGAGAACAGACTTGTGGTTGCCGAGGGGGAGTGGGGTAGGGGAGGGATGGAGTGGAAGTTTTAGATTAGCATAGCACAGGGAACTATATTCAATGTCCTGTGATAAACCATAATGGAAAAGAATAGAAAAAAAAAAAAAGTTCTTTGGAAACCTGAAAAACAAACAAACAAACCAAAAAAAAAAATCTCACGAAGATGCTTCTCACTGAAGTGGAGAGAACAGATGATGGGCAACGTAAAAGCAGGCAGAAGATGTTCATTGCTGGAAAGAGATGAGATGTATTCAATTAAATCCTGGTGGTAAACAAAAGGGGAAGCAGATAAATAGGGATTTCAAAGGTGAGCAAAGTGATGTTGAGAAAGAGGTTTAGTCTGGATTTTAAATAAATGGTAGAGAAAATTGGGTTCCTTATCTTTTAAGAACATAAAACTTGGAAGTACTGATTCCTTCCAGACAGAACCCAGCAATTCAGCTCCTAGAAGAGAAATCTGGTACAATATTGACGCTGGCTACTGGCAATTTCTGTTACCTGGTGAGGTGTCCAGCCCTCCGTGGAAATGTAATTTTTTGTGTCTGATGATCATTTTGTTTTTCTGTGTTATACCTTCTTTGTCTCGCATATATTTTCATAGTTTTGTGTTTTTAAAAGTGTGTTTCCTCATGAAGGAAAATTAATATGTACCAGGGAAACGTCTCATTAAACAAAGTTAAATTGATTTTGATCTTGCAAGATATCTTAGACTTACTATTAGTCTAATGTGTGAGGGAGATAGGGTAACGACCCATTTCTTTAATTATTTGAACACAAAACATTTTTTTCCAAGATCATCTCTTACAACTAGTCTTTTATGAATTATATTTTTGGCAACTCTTTGTTAAACTGCAGTCTCTTGCCCCAAGGAGTATCTTTTATTCAATAGTCCCATCCTGGCTTAAAAAATCAAAATAGCCACAATATTGTAAATCAACTATACTCCATTAAAAATTTTAAAAAATAGATAAACAACAAGCACCTACTGTATAGCACAGGGAACTATATTCAATATCTTGTAATAACCTATAATGGAAAAGAATCTAAAAACGAACATATATGCATATATAAACCTGAATCGCTTTGCTATACACCTGAACCTATCACAACATTGTAAATCAACTGTACTTTAATAAAGGAAAAGATTTTGAAAAATAGCCACAGTAGTCCTCCCCCAAGAGATTCAGTAGGCTTTGTCTAGAAATCCTTTAAAATGTTCATTTGCTTTTCTGGCTGTTAAAGCTTGAACTGGGCGGTGCCACTTACAGTGCTGTTGCAGTGATGATTTGGAAGAAGAGGGTTCTCATTTGGTCATCAGGTCACCTTTCATGCCTGGGGTGGCACTGGCTCTGTGTGTGGTGTGTTTGGAGGCGGGGTGGAGGCTGTGGTCAGGAAGGAGGGTGAGAAGCCCTCAAGACAGGTTTTCAGATTATAATCAGTGATCTAGGCATTGCACTTTGTGGAAAAGTAGTTAAGGATGGGGAGGGGGGTCATGCAGAGTGAAGTAAGTCAGAAAGAGAAAAACAAATATCTTATAATATCACTTATACGTGGGATCCAGAAAAATGGTAGAGATGAGCTTACTTGCAAAGCAGAAATAGTCACAGATGTAGAGAACAAACTTACGGTTACCAAGGGGAGAAGGGGGGAGGGATAAATTGGGAGACTGGGATTGACACACACACACTACTATATATAAAATAGATAACTAATAAGGACCTACTGTAGAGCACAGGGAACTCTACTCAGTGCTCTGTAATAACCCATATGGGAAAAGAATCTAAAACAGAGTGGATATATGTATGTGTATAACTGAATTACTTTGCTGTACCACAGAAACTAACACACCATTGTATAAAGCAACTATACTCCAATAAAAATTAATTTAAAAAAAGGGAAAAAAAAAAGATAAGGAGGGGAAAGAGTTTCTACTGCTTTTTCTAGGCATTGCTTCCCATCCATATCCAAATTAATATCCTTATTGCCTAAGAATCTGAACATAGTGTCACATATAAAATTTTCCAAGTTGAATCTACATTCTGCAAGTCTACCAATCAAAATACTGAACTCCACTTCTAGAAACTTTTTAAAATAATTTGCTGCCCCTGGTGGTCAAATAATGTCTCTATTTGTCTGCCTTTGATGAATGAACATTCAAGAGATCTCTTTATGAGGTTTTATGTACTTCTTCTCTTTGGTAATTAAAAAAGGTTATGTATACCCAGGATTCCAAAAATATAAATTAAAAGCAATGAAGTATAAATGAAAACGATAGTTCTGGCAATGATGCGGATCAAAATAAGAGGACAAATTCAGAGCAGATATATGATGACAAGCCGAGCAATTTTAGAATGGTTGCTAATATTAATGTTACGTCATATACTATTCTGGATACAACGTATCATGGAAGCATTAATGCAAAAAGAACAAATATTGCTTGAAAGATTATAAATTAACAAGCCATACACAGCAGCTTGAACAAAGCGTTCAGTGCAGTACCTGAAATACAATAAATGGTATATAAATGTTAGTTATTATCACTATTCTTATTTAACTCATTTTTAAAAATTTTTAAAATATTTATCTATTTTATTTATTGTTTTGGCTGTGTCGGGTCTTAGTTGCAGCACGCGGGATCTCTGTTGAGGCTCACCGTCTCTTCATTGTGGTATGCAGACTCCACAATGCATACCATGCAGGGTACATGGGCTCTGTAGTCTGTGGCACGCGGGCTCTGTCATTGAGGCACGCGAGCTCAGTAGTTGTGCGCAGGCTTAGTTGTCCTGCAGCATGTGGGATCTTAGTTCCCTGACCAGGGATTGAACCCATGTTCCCTGCATTGGAAGGCGAATTCCTTATCACTGCACCACCACGGAAGTCCCCTTTTTTAACTTTTCTAATTCCATTTTCTATAATAGTCCACTTGGTCCACAAATCAATTTGTAATCTTGAGTAAAGAATGGACCAACTATTATTAGCCAGGATAAAATAACCAAGATTAGCACGTTTACAGTCTTTCAAATATGAAACATAATTTTCTGTCTCTTTCTGTATCTTTCATCCACTAAAACCTGGAGTTAACATCATTCTATGTGCAACAAAGTGAAAAGATTTTCACAAATGGAAAAAAAAAAAATTCCTGGGGCTCTTCATAAACACTTGCTTCCAAGAATTCTTCTTAAGTACTTGCTCTACAGTTAGTCCTTCAGAAAAAAAGAAAGTAAGATGAAACTCCAATTTAAAAATTTTGAAGCAACAGAATATCTTGTTTCTTGTTCAAAGGTAATTTCTTCTCTTATTATAGGCTATATTCGGAGACGATCAATGTGAGACTGAAACATCTTTAGAAGCTACTGAATTTAGGAAGATGCACGTGTTCATGTATCAAGCAGATAAAAATAATGTTAGCCCTTAGGTTTATTTCATTCCACTCAGCTACAGTTAACCCTTAAAAGATTTCCAGCAGAATGAATGCCAAAGTTGACACTAGAACTGGGAAGGAGTATACTCAGAAGATGGAAAAATCTGTACTCAAGGAGAGTCTGGACATGAGGAATTCCCTGGCTGTCCAGTGGTTAGGTCTCAGCACTTTCACTGCTGGGGCCTGGGTTCGATCCCTGGTTGGGGAACTGAGATACTGCAAGTCGTGCAGTATGGTCAAAAAAAACCCCAAAAAACCAAAAAAACAAAAACTGAAATGTTAAAAAAAAAAAGAGAGTGTGGACAATGTGAAGATATTTTTGACCTAGAGAGATGTCAGTTCCCATCACAGTGCTGTAAGTTAATAGCTTGTGTAATTTGGGTGATTACTAGTCTCTGATCCTAGGTTTTCTTATCTGCAACATGGGTTTAAAAATAATCAGATTAAAAAGTTGTAGCACGGATTCAAAATGAAGTAATATGCCTAAAGCTCATGCCACCTGTAAGCACTCATTTATTCAAAAATCAATTACTGAGCACCTATTATGCCCCAAGACACAGTCCTAATAATGAGGAAGCACAAGTGAGCAAGGTCGATACATTTTCTAGACATATTCTACCAGGGCAAACAGAAAGAAACCAAGTTTCAGGTCAGAAATACAAATTGAGGAATATTCTTCAGAATAACTGGCTTGTACTCTTCACAAACGTCAAGAAAAGAAAGACAAAGGAAGGTTGCAGAACTGTCTCACAATAAAAGTCTAAAGAACATGAAAATGAATGCAGTGCATGATCCTAGATTCACTCCTGGATGGCATATAAATGGCTACAGGGGACATCACTGGATTCATCGACACACTGGAATATGAACCCTGGATTTGGTAACATTATAACAATATTAACTTTCCGGATTTTGATAACTGTTCTGTTGTAAGAGGATACCCTTTATCTTAGGAAAGACACATTGAATTATTTAGGGGTAAAGGAGCAAAATGTTTCCAACAACCCTCAAAACGCTCAAAAACATGGAGGGAAGAGAGGGAGGATGCAAGAAGGAGGGATAAGAATAAAACAAATGGGCAAAATGTAAATAATTAGTGAATCTTGGTAAAGTCTATCTGAGAGGTCCTTGCACTATGCTTGCCAATTTTCTGTAAGTTTCAAATTATATAAAAATAAAAGGTACTTTGATGGTGAGAAGGTAGAGAGTCATTGAACAAGTATCCATTCCTTTTTTCCTTCTTTTGGAATCTTGCTAAATTTGCTAAATAAATTTTGTTAATGTTATTTAGAATTGCAGCAGTAGAAATACAGACTTACACTTTTGTGTTTCCTCCATATTGAGTAGTACTCTGCCTCAGTGGATTTGATGAGATCAATAATTTATAGTACAGGACTTTAGGTAGAATTATATTACTGACTTGAATGAATTAAAGTGCATTCCTAAACACTTGGCACAGCTTCTAAAGCTGGTGGTTTCTTTGGAAAACAAACTAAATGTGTAGGAAATTTCAAAAGCACACTGACGTTTCAAAGATAAGGAACTGACTTCACCTTCATTTTCCAATAACAAGTCAGAGAAATAAAGAGCTTCAAGTTAGTAAAGATGCATCTGTGGCTTTCAGTTTAATTATTCCAGCATTTCATGAACTGGGTCAGATCTATAACATACAGCACACGCTCCATAATCAGAGCTACTCATTATATTGATTTCTCGATTACTCTAATTAATAGTGTCACACATAAACCCACTGGTGTCAACTAGCAGACTTCCTTCCGATGTTTTAGAATAAGTGTGCATGTGTATGCATGTGAATGTATGAGTTTGCCTGTGTGTTTTAGAGCAGAAAACCACGGATACACACCTAAAAGAACACATATAAACAGATAAAAATGTGATGGGAAAAAATAAGGTCAAATATTTGTGAAAAGTACTGTCCATCATATGTTCTACAAAGAAAATTTTTATCTTTGACTTGTGAAAAATGGGTACTTGTGAAAATCTAAAACCTGAAACTGTAATGGTCATTATTTTAAGTTTTTAGCTTTGGTAATGTTGGCCTCCTTTGACCTATTTCAGTCTTGGGCAAGGAAATCATATTCGGTCTACTTTACTCAAATTCCTTAAAAGTCCATAATGTGAAGACAATTCATTTCTTCCTAATTTACTGTCTTAAATGTTGGCAACAGCTTTATCTTATTACCATATGAGTATTTATTCTAAAATATAGGATAAATAAAAATTCAAGCCTGGAACTTGCACTTCCAGCTATGTTGAGATATTTTCTAGGAGACCAATAATGCTGCTAAGAATAAAAAATAGAATGAAAATTTAAACACTGGATTTGAAACAAGAGAGTTGCTGAAGTAGCCAGTTTTGAAGAGCAAGATCTTGGAAAGAAGCAATTCTTATTAAGGTAAGCTAAATTTTTTGTACATTGGTTTTCTCCTTGGGACATTATTGACATATGCCAAAGATGTGACTCAGATGGGTAGAAGCTGCTGAGAGTCCTAAAACACAAAAGAGCGTTTGGTGATTTCACAGGCTTTGGGGAAACAAAAATTGGACTTCTGGTATGACAAGACTTCTAGGACTTGATTGACCATAATTCCAATGATGAATGAGGGTCACAGAAGTGAGACTAACACTCAAAACCTGTTGCTCCGTTGAGTCGTTACCTGATTAAGCTACTTAGGAAAGATGTAAAGGAGCCAAGCAGAAAGTACATGAAAAGAAGCTAATATGACTAAAGGGTAGCATGGAGTTTTCAGCATTCCCGCAGTACTAGGAAGTCCAAAATTGCACTTCAAGACCTCCAAGGAGGAATGGCACTAAAATACCCTACAGGCTCTAACTGGGACCGCTGGAGGGATACAACGTAAGTGTGGGGGGTTAACCATGGGTAGACTGGACCTTATCAAGACTGCAAAGTATCACCCAGTCAGTTCAAGATCTGATTGGATTTAGGTGCTATGTCTCTTTTTGGCCTTCCAGAGGATAGGGTAAATCATCATTAAAATTGTTCATATGCAAGATTGGCAATGAAACCAAACTTGTTTAAAATATGAAGAAAAAAGGACCAGGAGAAAAAACAGGAAATACAAAGTGACACAAATAATACAGTTATCAGATGAAATGTCTAAATAACTGTGATTAATTTCTTCAAGCAAATAGATGACCAGGTGGAGAATTTGAACAGAAAATAAGAAAATGATCAAATGGAAACTTTTGAGTTGAAAATTATAATAACTAAAAGACTGGGACTGACATATATACACTAATATGTATAAAATAGATAACTAATAAGAACCTGCTGTATAAAAACTAAATAAATAAAATTAAAAAATAAAATAAAATAAAATCATAGCATGAGAGATGGGACACAGGTGAAGACAGGATGAGTGAACTAGAAGACAGATCAATAGAAAATATACAGACTATAGCACAGAGGGCAAAACAGATGGAAGGTGCAGGAAGGAACAAAAGAGATGTATTATATACAAGCAATAAGAACAAAAAATACTGACTACATTGTTCATGTCTGTATTATTTATAATAGTTCCAAATCAACAGTAGAATGGACATTTTGATATATTCATATAATGGAAAATATTTAATACTGAGAAATACTGAACCACTGCCACAGGCAAAGACTTCAGTGAATCACTCAAACATACTATGATAAAAAAGAAACCATATACAAAAGAGTACATGCCGCATCATGCTATTTATATACAATTCAAAAATGGGTAGAATCTATTATTATTATTAAAGAGGAATTAATTTACTGGGGCTGCTGTGGGTGCTGTTAATATTCTCCTTCTTCACTCAGTGGTGGTTACAATGAGTATATTTGCTTTGTGAAAACCCACTGAATTGTATACTTACGATTTGTGTGATTTTGTGTATGTATGCTAAACTTCAATTAAAAAAAAGATTTTAAACAGTTAAAGACTGAGTATGTTAAAGTTAAAGTTTTGTGGGATAATGTCAGTCACTTACATTCTCCCATAGCTAATAAAGTCCCTTTGGACATTGATTACTTTTGGCTTTCAAGGAGTTGAAGAATTAATCAGTAGAGAGAATGTCAAAAATGGAAAAAAAGAAAAAAGAAAAAAAAAGGAGGTTGGATGGGGGATGTGTGTATAACTGAAAGATTACTCAACAGCCATGTATATCTTTGTAGCAATGAGCAGAATGGATGTTGCTGAAGAACAAGCAAACTACACAGCAATTCTTCCCCCTTTAGTAGTTAAGTTAATGTAGCCAAAGGCAAGAATCAGAAATAACAGATACTAATAATGCCACCACCATACAATTTATAAACAAATAATAAATCAAAGTTTTTACAGTCTTCTTTTCCAGATGAAGACATAAACTATTTTTTCCTCTGTGTTTTTGTTTGGTTTGCTTGCTTGTTTGCTTGTTTTATCACTTCCAGAGGTAAGATGTTCCAAATGTATTCGGAACCTCTTTCACTGCTTTATGCTCTTTTGATAGGTTCTCTTGTTTCTAGACGCTGATATCCTGGAGAGCAGGGTCCCTTTCTTATTTAGTTATGTATACACGTTCCCTAATCAAGCACCTGTCAAAGAATAAGTACTAAAGAAATATGTGTTTTCTCTTACCAGCAGGATTTATTTGTTTATTTTTTAACATCTTTATTGGAGTATAATTGCTTTACACTGTTGTGTTAGTTTCTGCTGTATAACAAAGTGAATCAGCTATACGTATACATACATCCCCATATTCCCTCCCTCTTGCGTCTCCCTCTCACCCTCCCTATCCCACCCCTCTAGGTGGTCACAAAGCACCGAGCTGATCTCCCTGTGCTATGCAGCTGCTTCCCACTAGCTATCTATTTTACATTTGGTAGTGCATATATGTCCATGCCACTCTCTCACTTCGTCCCAGCTTACCCTTCCCCCTCCCTGTGTCTTCAAGTCCATTCTCTACGTCTGCGTCTTTATTCCTGTCCTGCCACTACGTTCTTCAGAACCTTTTTTTTTTTTTTAAGATTCCATATATATGTGAGCATACGGTATTTGTTTTTCTCTTTCTGACTTACTTCACTCTGTATGGCAGACTCTAGGTCCATCCACTTCACTACAAATAACTCAATTTTGTTTCTTTTTATGTACCAGCAGGATTTAAATTAGGGCTAATATTGTAGTATTTTATATACGATACATACTTTTCCTTTGCTTATTTTTTTTTCCTGGAAAGAGAGAGGAAAATAATCCAGGAACTGTGCCATCATTGGCAAACATAGGTTATGATGTGTTTGCCCTGGTGTGACTTAAACTCATGCTAAATTTTCTCTGAGATTAGAGATTTTGCTTGTGATTTGACATATATGTTTATAATCAGATTTTGCCTTTGTCTCCAGACCAGTCTGGATATTAGTAAAACTTTCCATTTACCCTTTTATCCGACTACTCTTTCGTGAGTCCATTTCCACTAATTATGCCTCTAGATGCTTCCCTGCGAGTGTAATCAGTAAGACAATCACAAAGCGGCAAATTAACACTCTAAAAAGACTTCCTGGGTAGTAAGCCTAGATGGCATGTGAAAGCTATCTTAAGATGTTCAGTATTACCATAAAAGTAACACAACTGACCTCAGTTCTACAAACACAGCCTAGAAGAGCATACAATCTATGAAGAAACAAAACACATTTGCTTCACGTTAATATCAAAATCAGAACCTTAGGTTTAAAAGTTTATTTGCTCTGGATAGAGCTCCCAAGAATCCAGGTTCACCAGCTCCAGAGCCTGCCATCGGACACCATGACTCAGAGAACAAGAGATAATTTGTCCTGACAAACTCTAGTACATGTTGAACTTCTTTTCCAGTGGTCACTTTGACCAAATGATCCACAGTTGATAATTCACCTGCCTGGAGAATTTTCTGGACAAGTTTCAAAAATTATAAAAATGGGGTACGAGTTATTTTGTCACTGCCCTGTACAGCTGCACTAACCAGAAAAAAAACCAAAATTCTCTGCTCTTACACTATGTACATGTAATTCCACAGATCACTTTAATCATAACCATATACTATTTTTACTATAAATAACACCTTAGGCAACCCTACCATAGAGGTAAGGAACCCTGAGGTCTAGAGACTGAACTCCTTACCCAACACTTGACAGCTAATTAGTAAGTAAGCTGAACAACTTAGTTAACTCTGGTCAACAATAAGGAGGCTTTCCTGTAACAAGCTGTTGGAGTAGCTCTTTTCAAAATGTGTGATTTTGAGGTTTGAAATAAACAGGGAAGGAATAAAACTCTTGCCCTCCTCCAGTAAAATGTGTACTTTCTAATCTGGGAAGTTCAGTAATACTTGTCTCTTAGGCCCCTGAAACAACTACTACTTTTCAGATGCTCCATCTCAGCAAAAATGCTTAGAAGAGAAAGAGAGAAGAGTGAAGTCTTTGCAGGAAGATTCCAGATGAAGAGGAGATAAGTAATCAAAGATGGAGAACGCCAGGGTGGAAAAATATGTGTCAAGCCTTAGAACAAAGGAACTTGTATTGGAAATATCGTATGAGTATCAATCATATATGTTTGCATGGAGAGTAACCATGGCTACTGTGGTGGTTTAAAAATATGTCCACAGATTCTTTGATAATCCTCTCTTTCAAAGGCAGAACCTATTTCTCCCCTTCTTGACTTTGGGCTGGACTCAGTGATTCACTTCTAATGAATAAAATATCATAGAAATGATGGTGCCTGAATTCCCAGACTAGGTCATAAGAAGCATTGTGACTTCCTTTCTTTCTCTTGGATGTCTTGCTCTGGGTTAACCCAGCTGCCATATAGTGGGGACACTACTAAAGCAGTCTTGTAGAAAGGCCATTGTGGCAAAGAGCTAAGACCTCCTGACAATAGCCAACACTAACTTGCCAGGTATGTGAGTAAGCCACCTTGGAAATGGATTTACTAGCTCCAGTCAAGCTTTCAGGTAATTGCAACCCTGGCCAATATGTTGACAGTAACCTCATAAGAGATCTTGAAGTGGAACCACTCAAAGAAGCCACTTTTGAACTCCTGACTCATAGAAACGGTGACATAATAAATGTAATCATTAAATTTCAGGATCATTTATTGCACCGCAATAGATAACTAATAATGTCATGTTGAAGTCAAGAGCAGTGTCATATTATAGAACACAACTACTACTGGGGTGAACCATGTGAAACTGCTCTCTTTGTAGGTCACAAATCGCCATTCCATATGGTTCAACCTACTGTACAGGAGCTCTGCCAACTTGTTTCATTCCTGATTTAGATGGGACTTTGGTCACCCAGGATGCATCTGTTCAATGTGTTTGTCATTTTCCAAATTATAATCAAATGGAGATATAGTCATAATTTTCTGACATAATGTTCTGATGCAACAGTTGGAAACCAATTACTTGTGGATTACCTCTTAGTTTAGACATGTAAAAGATAATTATTAGCAAATGATGATCATTCTCTCTTTCCAAAGGTATTTTGGATTTGGAACAAATATTTGAATAAATGCTGAAATATGCTTCAAATTTCTTACACAGTCCTACATACAGAAAGTTATTTTCTTCGGACCCTTAGAAGCACTGGGTGAATGTTCTTAGGACAAACACACACACACACACTCACACACACACAGGCAAACCCTCCAGTCTGTAAGTATGTAATTAATTAACTTTGAACGCTCTCCTCATTTTAATCCCATTAAATGCCTTAGCTGGGCTTCCCTGGTGGCGCAGTGGTTGAGAATCTGCCTGCCAATTCAGGGGTCACGGGTTCGAGCCCTGGTCTGGGAAGATCCCACATGCCGCGGAGCAACTAGGCCCGTGAGCCACAACTACTGAGCCTGCGCGTCTGGAGCCTGTGCTCCGCAACAAGAGAGGCCGCGATAGTGAGAGGCCCGCGCACCGCGATGAAGAGTGGCCCCTGCTTGCTGCAACTAGAGAAAGCCCTCTCACAGAAACGAAGACCCAACACAGCCCAAAATAAATAATAAATAAAAATAAATAAATTTTTAAAAAAATGCCTTAGCTGGCCCAGGTAACATAAAATTAGGCTCTTGATAACTTAGTATCTTTTTTCGTACAACATTTGCCATTTCCGCATTTCTGTTGATGGTATATGTCAAGCTGTTGAGTGAGAATGTATTTCTTCTTCCATCTCCCTGGAGCTTTCATGTGTGTGCTGGATTTAGTGCAAAGCTTTCTGTGTAAATTTTCCAGCACCAGATCACAACAATTTCTCTCTTATCGTCTTCATTTTCAGCTTTAATTGAAGACAAATCTTAAATGGGAGTGTACAAAAATTGGTACATTTTACCCTGGCCCCAAATGCAATATTCTGCTATTATTTTAAAGGGTTTTAATCAATGATCTTTCTTAACAATTATCAGGGATGTGTCACATATGAATAACTGTTATGGGGTCCTCATTTTCTTTGAAAAAAGAATCCCTAAGCTGAAATCCCTGATTTTCTATTTAAATTACTCTGTCATCTTAGGGAATCTAGTGACAATGGAACAAGTGTGGTATTTACTTCTTCTCATGATTGTATCCAACAAAGGTTTGGTCAACACCACTGATTGATTAGAAACAACAAGGAACTATTCACAAATTTAAAGTTAGAAATCACGTTCCATTTTGTATACTTTCAGAGCATGAATCTACCTAACTTCCTAGTAAGAGCTCATAATGTTAACTGTGCCTTTTTCTTGGTAGTGAGATTAGAATTGATCTTTATTTTAATTTCTACTCATTTCTAGTCCTTAACGTTAATTTTAGGAGCAAATATCTATTTCTATTCTATTCTATAAATATGTAATTATTAGTAATCATATTTGTACTTAATATATAATTTACATATATTATATTTTTGTGTAAACATAGTTAAGTCTATCAGGCACACTAATACTAGAGGTAATATATAAATTCATCAGTTGACTCAAATGTAGGTCCAGGAATCTTATTGAACATTTTTCTTCTCTTCTTTTTATAGAGCTCAGCCTATCTCTACATCCTCTGCGGAAAAAAGATTATGAGCTGAAACAGCTATTGCTACCCACATGGGGAAATTCTGAGCTTCTTACAACTACTGACAAACAGTTTGTAGAGCTTGGACTTGCTTTGAAAACAGAATGCTACCTTAAAGGACAACAAATCTTCTGGCAATAACTCAAATTTAACAGGTTGCTGGAGCAACTCTGTCTTTTCAAACAACCAGTGGGTGATCTGATGGTAGAATCAACAGTACACTGTACCAAGAATTCAAATGCTATATTAAAGCTGCTAATTTGCAGTGGCTTTTATGGAGGTATAATTTTCCATTTAACATGTAAAATTCCCTGTACAAAAACACTTGAATAATTATGAAAATGTAAGTAAGCCTTTGCAAAATGTAATTATGGTGAGAGAGACTTTTCCTTTGCCTTCAGTATTTTATGCATGTATTTGGTTCCATAAGCAAAGTAATTAAAATGTTGCAAGACACACTGAAATGCTGGCATTTTGGATGGAAAGCAGTTGTACTCCTGGCAACGAATGTTTCGTGCTTCTAAGGAATTTTAAAATTGTAGTTGTAATAAATTATTCAGTCAGGCAAACAGAAAACAAGAGCCAAAATCATGCTCTCAGCTTTGAGATCTGTAGCCACATGCCATCACAAAGCTGTGAATTTTCTGTGAAGTGAGACAAAAACCACATTTGTTTTGTTAGCAAACATTTGGAGCAAGGGGAGATAAAACTGTAGTATTTATACAGAGAAAATAAGAAAAATAACTTGGAAGTCATCTTATTCTTTTAGGTGGACTGTTTCCAAGATTTAGAAATGATTGGCCACACTGCTGGTAAATAATGTTCCCACCACAAACAGGGATGTTCTAGCATGACAGCTGTTACAATGAGAGACTGTATTATGGTGTTGCTTCCATATAGGTACTTGACCTGAGAGCCCAGAAGGTAAAGGGCAGCTTTGGAATGATTATCAGAAGTGCTGCGGGCAACAGACTGAATTTGGATGGTGCAATGTCCACCCTCTTCATTTTGGCCAGTCAGTCAAGTTTTGAGCAAGATTTATTGAGTTGTGACTTTGTATCAATCACAGTGGTAGGACGTGGAGGTTTATTAGTATAGGTGTCTGATATAGTGTCTGCCTTAATGGATTTTACGGTCCAGTTTCCCTAGAATCTAGTTTAGCGTGTTAATGAATTATGGATTCCAGGGCCACACCACATGGACTTGAATTCTGGCTTGTCCACGAATTATCTGTGTGATATTGGGCAAATGATCTCATCTCTCCAGTATGCTCATCGTGGAATGAGAAGAGTGACAGTCCTGTCTCACGTAGATGCTATGAGAATTAAATGAGTTAGCCTGTGTATAAGTGTATATTGCCTGGCACTCAGAATTACATAGGTTATTTGCTATTATTTTTACCTCCACCCAACCCAGCAGTGCTATAAATATTGCCTACTAATTAACATAATACCGAATTCTACAGAAGGTAGATATCCAGAAAAAGTCAAAGATCAGAAAATCCTCTAGAAGGTGTCTAATAGCTGTGGGCATCTGAAGCCTTTACTATTTGCTCTGCACACAGAATCTAAGGATACGCTAGGCTATTACCAAACAAGTTCATTTTACACGTGATAGAAGACATACAAATAACAGCTGACAGCAGTAAGAGGCAGTATAACCGTTTCTATGAGACAGAAGAAAAAGAGCAATTTGAAAGTATAGCCTCATCACCCATCATGCCTTTTATTCAGCCCTTACAATGGTGTCAGGCACTAAACTCTTTAAATGTCATTCCAATCAACCCTCACAGCAACAGTGGAGTGAGTACTATTATTTCACCCATTTTATAGATGAAGAGGCTGAAGCTCACATAACTTAAGTAACTTTTCGCAGGCTATATGGATAGTTAGCAAAGATATGCCAAGCACCTAGGTGTCTCTGAGGCTAAAGTGCATGTTATTATACTCTACTGAAGTTCTTATGATATTATGAGCATGTTGCCTGTGCCATTAAATGTTCTTCACAGACATGTTTTCACGACTGCAAAGTGTCCTAGTGCATGGCTGTACCATAATGTATTTACCCTTTTTTGTCCAGACAAATGTTTAGATTGTTTCTAGTCTCTTAGTTATTGTAAACGACTTGCAATAAAAATCTTCATGTATAAGACTTTGTATACATGGTTGATTAGTTTCTTTTTTTTTTTTTAACATCTTTATTGGAGTATAATTGCTTTACAATGGTGTGTTAGTTTTTGCTTTATAACAAAGTGAATCAGTTTCTTTGTATAAACGCCAAGAAGTAAGAGTCAGGAGTCCAAAGGATTTGAATGTTTCTAAAATCTATCATGCAAATTGCTGAATCACCCACCAGGAATGTTATAGTGATTTGTTCTCCCTTCTGCAATTTTTGAGCTTGCTCATTTCATTTCATCCTTGCCAATCCTGAATGTTACCAATATATACTTTTAAAAAGTTTCTTATCAATGTGCCAGATTTTTCAGAAGTCCCTTATTGATTTAATTTGTATTTTAATTTCCACCGGGGTGGTTTGGGAGAAAAGTATCACTTATTGAAAACAAAGCATATGGATGATACTTTAACATTCATATCAATCTCTATCCCTCAGCCTTCTCTTTGCATTCAACCTTTGCTTTTCCCTTAACAGAATTTTATAAAACTCCAAGTCCCAATTTAATCTTTACAATATTTGGAAGTTTCTTCCAACTTGTCTAAAAAAAGCTTGCTTCTGCACATGCCATTATGTCATCATTTATTCATCAGAGTGGAATTACTGTTCACTTCTCTTTTGTCTCTTCCAGATTATGAGCTACTGGAGAACACATGCTCTTATGGTTTGTTGGATCTTTAAGACCCAACAGATAGTGAAAAGTCTCATAAACAAATTTAATTAGAACTTCCCATAAAAACATGTTGACTCTGGATTTCAGTCAATTTTTCGCTGATTGACTAAATCATGGATTTATTCATCATTAAGCAATAATGTTCTTGATTAGGTGCTATGGAACACTTTAAAAACTGAATAAAGACATGTAGCGGCATTACCTCATTCTAAAAGAACTGTACTGTGAGAAAATAAAAACCGGCTTTGCTGGTAATCAGAATGTGAAGTTCCTATCAAAACAAGAACAATGTTTCCAATGGGACATTGATAAGGCCATGTACAAAATGTTTCAGTGTTTCTCCCAAGGTCATATCACAGCTGCAGAATGACTAACAACACCTCCTTTTTGGGTAATTTCTGCTTTGTACCAATGCCGAATGTAGCTCTGTCTCATTCATCTTGTCTCCTCCATGAAGTCATCCAAGATACCCAACAGATGAGCTGCCCCATGCATTGACAGTACCCAATCTGAAGTTAGCGGCTGCGTTCCCAGATCCTCCTAAGAACCACGCAACACAATCCCAAACCTATGAAAGCCCCTCCACACACCCTTTTACTGAGACTCCCAAGATATCTTCCTGCAGTGCAGTTTTCCAAGTTAAATAAACCCAACTCTGACTGGACTTGTGTTCCGGGTAATCTCTGGCTGGTGAGCCTTGGTGTTTGTTAGGTCACTACATACATAGAGACCTACATACTGTTTTACATCAACAGCATTCACCAACTGATTAGATACCTGATTGATAAATGGAGATTATTCCCAACTTTTAAGTCTGAAAACCTTGTCAAAATGCTCATGCCCTTATCATAAATGGGGAAGTAGGAGAGCTTTTGAGAGAAAGATAGTTCAGTGTTAGGCTTATTTAGTCTGAGTGCCATTAAGACTTTCTCATTCTTCTGTTCAGTGGGTGGCTGGAAATGCAGAATTCCAGTTCCTGAGGGAGAACTAGGTTGGAGTCAAGGATTTAGAAATCATAATATAGTAACGTCTAGTCTTTTCTTGCACTCACTGTGTACACTTACCTTATGCCAGGATCTTTCCAAGACACTACACACACACACACACACACATACACACACACACACACACACATATATACATATGTATACACACATGTGTATATAATTTCATTGACTCCTTAAAGAGTTATGTGATATAGCTGCTATAATTGTCATTTAATAAACAAGAACACTGCGTAAGAGATATTGGTGAGGCTCAAGGTCAAAAGTAATGGTAGAATCATATTTGAATATTAGTCAGGCTGACTCCATAGACTGTGCTACTGCCTTCTAATAATACAATGAAGTTAAAGAATTTGATGGCAATGTTGATAGAAGACAGCAGGCTCAAGGATGTTGACAATGGACACAAAGTATTGAAATCAACCAGCAATATTAAATAGTCTCATTTTGTGTGCTTAGATTGTATTAAGACTCACCCATGTTAACGTCAGACATGGCAGGAAGAAGAAAAAACAACTTTGTTTTGTCTTAGGTGTCCTTTCAGATGGAAGCAACAACAGTGAAGATACCAAGCTAATTTCATAGGAGTTGTTTGTCAGTGAAAACATTTTTTAGAAAATATTTTTTCTGTGTGGTATTTTAATGCAGTGGAATGCCCTTGGCTCTTTACAGATAAAAACAACAATGAAACTGCAAGAGAAATGCTGCATCTCAGGGAGCCTGATTGATGGGTGTGGCTGCATTGCTAGAATAAAACTCAAAATGTTTTGAGAATGTTTGTTAACAGCAGATTGGGCTTAGGAGGTCTGGCAAGGCCTTTTAGAAACCTAAACCCAAGGAACCCAGGGAACGAATTCTGTATTATTCTCTCTCAAGGAGCATGCACTACAAAAGACAATTTCTGCTTTAATATAATTGTATAAATTAATGCAAGAACTCTTCAGAGTGTGTGTGTGCGTTTGTGTGTGAGAGTACATGCAACGGGCCCCTTAGGCACTTTGAATAATGATGGTTTTAAATACCTAAGATAAAATGTTAAAATACAAATAATTACAAAGCAAAGCAACTACATGTAAATACCAGCTATCAAAATATTTTAAAAATGTGATATGGTCATATATGTTCTTGCTTATTACCACATTAAATAACAGATGTCTTGGAAGGTCTAATAATGATCATTATTTCAAGGCAGCAATAAGTAGAAACAATACATCAAGATATCTGTAACAACAGATTTCTATGATGTTTATTGGTGACAAAGTCACAGGAATTCCCAAATAATACTATGGTTTGTCATCTATACTCATAATTGGAAGAAATGCTATATTTCCCTTAGAGGCACTAAAAATAAGGATGTGATTTCTTTAAAATTTCTTATTATACACACCCACACACACACCCACATACACACCAAACAACAGCAACAACATGAACAAAGAAACTACTGGAGTCTACCCAAAGACCCCAAGTCAAGAATTCCTACTAACATGTTTCTACTTTAAAATACAATTTGCCCATTTCCTTAAAAGGTAGAGCAAATTAAATTATCCTACTGGTGAGACAGGCTGGGACCTGGGACCCTTTGCTGCAGGGCTTGCACCTGGACAAACATCTCCTAGAGAAACAAAATACAAAGAAACTATAAGGGACTAAAAGTAACTGCGTGCATGCTCAATTGGGGAGAATTATACACAAAAAGATACGAAAAGACCAAAAAACCCAACTGCCACTTCTGAAGAACTGGGAGGAAAAGCAGGGTGTCAGGGGCAAAAGCAGGGTACTGCACATGCCCCTTGCACACGACACCACCAAAGGGGTGGGCAGACCACCTAAGACACCCCTCCAGCCGGACACCTGGACACACCTCTACCCTCACCCCATATAAGGAACCAGCTCACCCCCTCTCTGGGCGCAAAGGAGCAAGGAAACCTGTTGATTGTTCTCGCTGGACCCTGCTGCAGCAGGGGTCCCCGTAAAGCTTTGCCTGAATTTCTTGTCTGACCTCTAGCAATTTCTATTGATTGGGGAAGGCCAAGAGCCCTGGGAGGTATCACTGGGACTGCAAGTAAACAAGATTCTGATCACTTGAAAGAGAGAAAAGCTGAGAGAGAAACTAAGAAATGCAAACACACCATCACAAGAAAAAAGTTTTTTTTCTTTTTTTTGTACCTATATAAGATGACGCATGTTCACTAAACTTATGGTGGTAATCTCTTCACAATATAGTAAGTCAAGTCATTATGCTATACACCTTAAACTTAAACAGTTCTGTGTGCCAATTATATCTCAATAAAACTGTAAGAAATAACTCAAACACAGGAAACATACTTGTACATATGGGAACTAACTGAACGTCAAGTTTGGAAATGAAATAGCTAAGATATTTAGTAGATCAGCCATTCTTCATTGATCTTTAGGGTCTAGTAGCAGTGCAAAGAAGTTAGTATCATTTTGTGGTGATGCTTTAGACTTTACATGTTGCCAAAAACATTATATTATTTTCCTTTCGCCTTTTTATCTTTTTTTATAAATTTATTTATTTTATTTTATTTATTTTTGGCTGTGTTGGGTCTTCACTGCTGTGCGCGGGCTTTCTCTAGTTGCACCGAGCAGGGGCTACTCTTCCTTGTGGTGCACGGGCTGCTCATTACGGTGGCTACTCTTGTTGCAGAGCACGGGCTCTAGGCGCACAGGCTCAGTAGTTGTGGCACGTGGGCTCAGTAGTTGTGGCTTGTGGGCTATAGAGCGCAGGCTCAGTAGTTGTGGCGCATGGGCTTAGTTGCTCTGCGGCATGTGGGATCTTCCCAGACCAGGGCTCGAACCCGTGTCCCCTGCATTGGCAGGCGGATTCTTAACCACTGCACCACCAGGGAAGTCCCTGCCTTTTTTTCCTTTTTCCTTTTGCCTGCCAGAGTCACATTCTCTCTCTTTATTCCCTTTCCTTTTCATACTGTTTCTTCTGCAGGGACAGTTATTAATATATTATATATATTTATATTAATGAGCTAAAAACGCACTTGGGAAGTAAATGTGTGTTAGTGAGAGCCCACTCATTAAACTAATTGCTTAAGCTTTGAAAACGATACATTATTTGCCTACAATGTGTGCTTCAGCATTTGCAATTCAACATTCAACATTCTTCCCCTCCATCCCACCCCACCGCCAACCGCTTAAAGGAATGGTCCCCTATAAGTCCCTCTGAAAATCTAAAATAAGGAAGGAGCCATTAGACAATCTTTAGAACACTAAATGTGAAATATCAAAGTGCTACTATTTTACTGAAAATGCCCATGCCTTTGTTCCAACAGACATTTGTAGAAATGGGAATGAGCCTTAAGAGTGTTTAAAAGCGGAAACGGAAATACACAAAAGGCCGTTTTGCGGGGATCTATAAGTTTTCCAAGCTTTTTTTCCCCTCTTGAATGTGCCTCTTTGAGCTTTGACTGTAAATGTAAAGGAAAAGAATAGCACTTTTATGTATTTAATACAGCCCAAGAGACACACCCTTCTGGTTCTAATTCCACAGGATGGTCTGGGCTCAGATCATTCTTAAATCTTTAGATACATTAAAAAAAAAAAAAAACAGAGGCAAAACGAACACAATTTAGAAAAATTTATGTTTAGTTTAAGTCTTTGAGAAGAGGAGGGAGAGGAACTAAGCAGTGCTTCTGTGAGAAGAAAAACTGCATCTTTATTAATAATCCATTTCAAAAAGTCAGTTGCAAATGGTTTGGGTGTTTCATAGTCACAAGATAATCGAGGTTGTGTTTCGATGTTTTTTACTTAATGAAATGCTATGACACACTATTTCAAATTTAGAATTCTACGAAAATACAGGTATTTTCAGAGGTGATTTTTTATATGATCTTTCATGGTTATATAAAAATGACCAGATAATCTTTTTGGCTATAGTAACAAATGCTGAATAGGGATAGACATGAGAGAAAGGAAGTTGAATCACAGATGGAAAATGAGAAATAAAATGTCAATAAGATTTAAAAGGTACTTATAGAATGATGAGAGAAGTGGGACAGAAGGGAAAGAAGAGGAAAATAAAGAGACGTCAAGAAAGAATGCCTTTTATATTTGGCAACACAGCAAATGATTTGCTGAAAAACTCTTTTGCAAAAACACAAAAACATTGGAGAAAATATAATAAACACCCTTTGAAATAGGTAAGTTTAAGTTAATAATACCAAAAGCAACAAGAAAAATCAAGGGAAAAAAGAGCAATAAGTAGAAATTGACACACAGATGGTAGAAACAGTGGATTGGGTATTAATAGTTCCACAAGGAAGACATCTAGACCTTGGGTACAGGGTGAAGCGTGAAGTTGATTATGTGTCAATTAGACAAAGAGACTCAATTTTAGTTCTTTTAAAATCCTCATTTACTAACAATGTTTTGAAAAGGTAGATTGTTTAAGAAAAACACTGAATCAAAAGGTATGCCCAGAGTAGTTTCCATCTCATCCCTACCCCATCTGTTCTGTTTTCACACACTCCTATTAACCATTGTCCTTACGTTCTTGGTCACCATTCTCATGGTTCTTTATGCAAAACTAGCAACATTCTACCACATCTTGACTTTTTTCACTAATCAATATATTCTGGAAATCATTCCATAAGTGTTCATAGAGATCGACTTTATTTTTAAACATTTGATTAATAACAGTCTTTTGTGCAAGTCTACTACAGTTGATTCAAATCAGGCTTTTATGGATTTTTATTTAGGTTGTTTCCAAAATTCTGTTATTACAAATAACACTGCATGAATCACCCTGTGTATGAGTTGTTTGGTATGTGTGGAGGTTTATCCTCAGTGTATATAGCGATAAATGGAATCCACTGCAGGTTCAATGGGAAGTGTGCTTCTGCAGTTTCGATAAATATTGCAAATTCTTCCCTAGAGCAGTTGTGTATGACTATCAGCAATGTATGGGAGTAGAAATTCTTCACACTTTCATCAGTGGAGTGTACTTCCTAGCTTTTGAATTCTTGCCATTCTGACAGGTGAGAAATAAGAGTTCAGTGTAGTTTTAGTTTACATTTTAAATTTATGAGGAAAATTTAATAAGCACCATTTGTGTAAGGCCCGTTTGTATATGTTTAATCTGAACTGCCCAGATATTTTGTCTACTTTTCTATTGGGTTTTCAGTAATTTTTCTGGTTTTTTAGGAATTTACATACTGGGGATATTCATCCTTTATCAGATAAAAATATCATATATAATTTGCCATGTGATGTATATATAATAGATATATGGTATTTTCTCCCAGTTTGGCATTTATGTTATTTTTAGTTTATAGAGTTTTCTTTTTGTTCATACAAAAGGTTTATTTTAATATTTTTATAGGGTCAAATTTATCAATCTTTTCTTTATCACATCTGAAGTTTGAGTCTTGTTTAGGCTTTCCCACATCCAGATTATAAAGAAACTGAGACACCTTTTCTTCTAGTCTTCTTTGTATACTTTATCTCCCTACAGTTGAATCTTTGATGAATTTGGAGTTCATTCTGGTGTTTGGTGAGAAGTAGGGCTCCATTTTGTTTTTTTAATGGATATTTAGTTGGTATATCATTATGTATTTTTCAAAAATTACCTTTATTTAGATGGGCATTGGAACTGAGCCTCCTCATAAAATTCAGGTCTTCAGAATGCTAGGCTTTCAAAATAAGGTAGACTGGAAAAATATCCACTTAGACGCAAAGGCAGAGGACAAGGAAACTTGCTTTTACTGGTCAGGGTTTTGGGGAAAATGCTTTCTAGAACATAAAGCAAAGCTCAACAGATAGAATCACTTTCACACAGACTTTGTTTTTCTAACCAAAATGCAATCAAGCTGGAAAGCACTTTTTTAGGTTCCACACAACTAAAAATGCAACAAAAACAGCTAAAAGGTGTGTGGAAATTTCTATACACACTTCGAGTAACAAGAATCAGGAAATGCTTAAACCCAAATAATTATAAAATTACTGCAAATCAAGACAAGTAATGATTAGCTAAATCAGTGTGCATGATAAAAACTGTAAAGTTAAATTCTTAAATTAGCAAAGAAGGAAGTCTGAAAATTGAGAGATGCCTAACCTAGGAGAGCAGAATTAAAACCACAATACATTTTAAAATGTTGTAAGGAAGGAATAAAGAAACAACAGGAAGTACAGAAATCAAAATATTACAAGGTTGTACAAATCCCAATATTAGGAAAGATGTGAAGGAATCGAGTTCTCATACACCGAGAGTAGGAGGGCAACTTGGTGAAACCACTTTGGAGAACACTTTGTAATATCTATTTAAAAACCCACTGTGTAGCAGAGGGAACTTTGCTGAATATTCTGTAATAACCAAAATGAGAAAAGAATCTGAAAAAGAATGGATATATGTAGATGAATAACTGAGTCAGTTTGCTGTACCCCTGAAACTAATGCAACAGTGTTAATCAACTATACTATAAGATAAAAATTGACAAAAAAACAAACAAAAAATAAATAAAAATTATAACTAAAAACCCAGTGTACTCTAAGCCAAGCAACCCCCAGAAATCCTATTATTAGGTGTACAGTGTGTTAAAATATATATGGAAATGTTGATTCCAGTAAAGTCTAGAATAGGAAAAATTGTAACTATCCGTATCCCTCAACCAGAGAATGAACAAATACATTGTAGTATATACATACTATGAAAAATTATACAATATAAATGAATCTTTAAAAAATAATTTCAATGAGAAAATAAGTTACAGAAGGTTATGTCAAATATACACTTTGTATAAACTTTAGATATAAAATGAAATACTGAAATATGGAATTTTTAAATGCCCAAATCTGGAAAGCAGTTCCTTCTGGCTGAAGAAGAGTCAGGGGATTTTCAAATGCTACTGAGGGGCCATCAGCTGCACAGTCATGTTTTTCTTTTCTTTTTTTTTTTTTAAATTGAAGTACAGTTGATTTACAATGTTGTGCTGGTTTCAGGTGTACAGCAAAGTGATTCAGTCACACACATATTTTTTCAGATTCTTTTCCCTAAGGTTATGACAAGATATTGAATATAGTTCCCTGTGCTCTACAGTAGGTCCTTATTGTTTATGTATTTTACATATAGCAGTGTGTATCTATTAATCCCAAACTCCTAATTTATCCCTGCCCCACTTTCCCCTTTGGTAACCATAAGCTTGTTTTCTATGTCTGTAAGTCTGTTCCTGTTTTGTAAATAAATTCATTTGTATCATCTTTTTCAGGTTCCACAAAAAAGTGATATCATATGACAGTTGTCTTTCTCTGCCTGACTTACTTCCCTTAGTATGGTAATCTCTAGGCCCATCCATGTTGCTGCAAATGGTTGCATTGTGTTTTACATCTTAAGTTTGCTTACGGATATATAGACTTTTATTACATTGAATCTATAGTTTTGTAAATAGTGCAATCAAAATATTACAAAACAAGGAAAATAAAAAAGAAATGATAAAGGAACAGGATATAAGTAGAAATAATAGTAGGAATAGAAACAGTAGAATGGAGATAAAAGGGAATCAAGGAAAAAGGGGGAGAATGGAGGAATAAATTCCCTTCTGACTTGGTATCAAAGACCTACAATTAGTCTAATCATCTTCCTGACTGTATTTGCCCTTAGTGGCCTATTGCAAAAAAAAACAAAAAAAACAACAAACAAAAAATCTCTAAGAGATTTCAAGATTAGAACATTACAATTAATAAAATATGAAGAATATTTATTAGCTTTAAAAATCAGCGTGGGGCTTCCCTGGTGGCGCAGTGGTTGAGAGTCTGCCTGCCAATGCAGGGGACGCGGGTTCGAGCCCTGGTCTGGGAAGATCCCACGTGCCGCGGAGCAGCTGGGCCCGTGAGCCACAATTACTGAGCCTGCGCGTCTGGAGCCTATGCTCCGCAACAAGAGAGGCCGCGATAGCGAGAGGCCCGCGCACCGCGATGAAGAGTGGCCCCCACTTGCCGCAACTGGGGAAAGCCCTCGCACAGAAACGAAGACCCAACACAGCCATACATACATACATACATACATAAATAAAAAGAATGTAAGCAGACAAGAATAGCTTTAAAAAAAAAATTAAAAAAAAAAAAAAAATCAGCGTGTATGAAAAAACAGGGTGTGAAAGAAAGATCAAGAGGAGCCATTTTAACTGCTGTTGTCATAAATACACAATCCACCTATGTCATGAGACTCAGAATATTTAGAAAATTAACTTTGGGGCAGAGCAAAATTCACAAGAGTTCCGTACACATACTTCGCCAACATATTTTCTCTGCCTCCGCAAGAAAAGAAATATTAGCACCAGGGACGATTATTTACTCCAAATACCAGTTCACTTCTAAACCTGTCCTTGAGTTGGCTGAGGTGGGGTTGGAGAAAGACATCTATTGAGTTTGCTCTGTTCAGGCTTAGACCTGCATCTTTGCCAGTCTAGAGACTGGGAGCCCAATATGATGTAGTTGGGGTAACTACATGTCAAGCCTAGAAATCCACAATCTAAGACTCTCTGATGGGCTCTAGCTGGACACGAGGCTCCCAAGGACCCAATACTACAAAAATATTTGGGGGACAAACTGGATTCCACAAATTTACCTCACCGTACAGGCAGAACATTTTTCCAGGTGCATCACTACCTCCTCATAAGAATTGAACAATTTCTGTACTTCTGTAAGAATAATTATTTGGGCAGATGTTGTTTATATTTGGAACTGGGAAACTAATGTAAGGAGAGCTATTTCAATAAATCTTGTCTGATTTTTTTTTTAATTCCTTCCTTTCTCCTGTCCCCCTACCACCCACCCCCCAGTGAAAATATTATCTATTTAGAACTAAATGTACATGGTAGAATCCTGGACAGAATATTTCACCTGATCATAATTGAAAAGGTTTCACTACTAATATAACTCATTGAAGACATGACACATGGCTTTCTACAAGTTTTGTTAATGGATCTTCCCAAATTGTTCCCAGAAGCATAATAAATAATTACTTAGAGCTTGATTTATTTTTGCATAAAACTGCAGTAATTTATGAGTAAATTCCACCATTTATTATTTCTAAAATAAGTATATTTAAGCAAAAAAGTCCCTAATAAGAAAGCTTTTTATGGAAATAAGTACAAAGTGTGGGTAGATGGCTATTTTAAAGCATCTGAAATATTGAAGAATGGTATACTCATTCTTAGAAAAAAACACTGTTGTCTATACTTCATCAGAGTTTGATTGTCTCCCAATATAGCCATCATTAATATAGAAGCAAACCACCCAAGAACAAACCCAATACTGGGTTGTTACCCACGTGACAGCATTTCTTCACCCAGATGAGCTTGACAGACTCAGCTCAAGACAAGAAGAGAACAACTCTCACTATCAGGGGATGCATTTCACAAAATGCTACAGTTTGGTATTTCTTAGAAACTTTAAAATTTTGATTCATAAAATAAACTCCTGGATGATCAGAGGAAATTTTTGGAATCTAAATAATAGTAACTTAGGAAAGTGGTTGTATTAATAAGAATGGTTGTAAACATCTAATGATGTAATAATAAAATCTATAATTTAGAAAACAGGGGCTTCCCTGGTGGCACAGTGGTTAAGAATCCGCCTGCCAATGCAGGCGACGCGAGTTTGAGCCCTGGTCCGGGAATATCCCACATGCCGCAGAGCAACTAAGCCCGTGCGCCATAACTACTGAGCCTGCGCTCCAGAGCCTGTGAGCCACAACTACTGAGGCTGCAAGCCACAACTCCTGAAGCCCGGGCGCCTGGAGCCCGTGCTCTGCAACAAGAGAAGCCACTGCAGTGAGAAGCCCGCACACCACAAAGAAGAGTAGCCCCCGCTCGCCGCAACTAGAGAAAAGCCTGCGCACAGTAACGAAGACCCAACACAGCCAAAAATAAATAAATAAAATAAATAATAATAATAAATAAAAATAGAAAACAATCATTTAATACTTATAACAATCCTTTGTAGAAGGTAGAAAATGATTGTGATTGCATTTTAAGGAGGGAGTTACTGAGACATACAGTGACACAGTAATTTACTTAAGATCACACCTTTGCTAAGTTACAGAGCGGAGACTCAAGTCTTCAAGACTGAGATTATGCTACGACAAAACACCTTGTATTTTGCAGCACAAACAAAACATTTTAAAAAGGACTCGAGCAAGTAGCAGCTTTCTTCTTCCTCCCTCTCTTCCTTTCTTCTTTTATTTCTTTCAAATATTGTAGCTCAAGATACACATAAAATAATCAGTACGTGTACATGATATTATCAAACAGGGAATTGTATTGATATTAACTTTCTACAACAAGGACTCTTAACTTGGGATCCAGACATCCCATTACCCTTCCGAAATTATTAGCACCATTTGTTTTTTTTTCTGGGGAGAAGAAGCACCTTTTTTCAACACTAGGTTCTTGAAAGGGTATAAGACCCACCTCCTCCTTGACATCTTAAGGGTTACTGTCCTAAAGTCCTTACATTCACAAGCTAAGCTTGAAATGCATAGCACTTTCTGAACTTTATCCAAAGTATTAGTTCCATTAACAATTATCAAAGATTTGGTGAATCCTAAGGAGATTACACACTAAATATAGTCTACAAATGTGTTTTCATACCAAACACCAAAGTAGTTAATAAACTATGCAAATATGCATTCGTAGTTATAAAACATTGCTTATAAAATCTTCCTCCCTCCCTCCCCCTCCCTCTCCCTCCCTCACCCCTCCCTCCTTGCCCCCTCCTGTAGTCTCTTATTCTCTCTCCCTCTTCTTCACCAGGAAATGCATGTGGCTCCAGAAAATGTCCCGTAAATGGGACTTATAAAGGTGAATAAATTATGACCCCTAGATTGTAGTCCAATGAGGAGACCAGACATATCCAAACAGTATTTAAAATAATTACCATAAGATAGGAATACTGATGTGACACAGTAGTCTGGAGGACAATTTCCAGAGCTGGTAACACTTTCACTGTCACTCAGCAAGGAAGTACAATGACTTATTCTGGTCTTTGGATACATTTTGACTCCCCCAGGGGTGTCCACCCACCGTGTTAACAGTATAGGGTTAAAAACATTCTCCATGAGCTGCTAGACGTAGAATCATTAGGAACTGGAATCAGCTTCTGTCTACATTTAAGTACTGGCAATAGATTATATTCATTTAAAATGTATATAGAAAATTGAGAGTTTCTCAATCCAAAGTGATTACCAGCTCCTAGTCATAGATTATTGACTCAACAGTGGTATTTAGTTTTTTTTCTATCTCCCCAAATCCCATTAGAATAATAGAAAAAAAAATGGAAAATTAAAAATAAGCCAATAGGGCTTCCCTGGTGGCGCAGTGGTTGAGAATCCGCCTGCCAATGCGGGGGACACGGGTTCGAGCCCTGGTCTGGGAGGATCCCACATGCCGCGGAGCAACTAGGCCCGTGAGCCACAACTACTGAGCCTGCGCGTCTGGAGCCTGTGCTCCGCAACAAGAGAGGCCGCGATAGTGAGAGGCCCGCGCACCGCGATGAAGAGTGGCCCCCACTTGCCGCAACTAGAGAAAGCCCTCGCACAGAAACGAAGACCCAACACAGCAAAAATAAATAAATAAATAAATTTATTTTAAAAAAAAAAGCCAATATTAGCACTGGAAAGCAGAGCAAGAGCATTAGCAGAACACAAATTTGAGGAACTTATGGAAGATTTAAAGTAGATATGCTCAAACAGAAGATAAAACCCAAAAGAGCTAAGAAATGTGCAATCCACACAGGTTAAAAAGAGAATTTAGTGCTTAAGATGTACAAATTTCTTTGACTTTTGAAAACATATATCGGCTTCAAAATACAAAAAGTACAAAACTTAAATTAAAAAAACACACTTGCTTAAATGTCTCTGAACTTAAAATTTTAATAACTGTCTTGCTATACACAGCACATATAAAAATTCTACTACATTTGTTAATGAAGTTAGATATTCTTACCTTGCAAGAATTCCCAAGTATCATGATTACTGAGACACCAGAGACAACAGTATTAAGTTAGTTACTTTAAGCCAAATAATTTTTTAATTAATATTTTAATTGTTTTGTACTGTTAAAATATTTGCATTTATTGTTGATGTGGGAACACTTTAATGTGTTTGCTATTTGTGTTGGGGCCTCCCAAAAATAACTCAAAAAAGTGAATTTTCCCAGTAGAGCTTTGAGGTAGCTCCAATAGCTTAGGTAGCAGGGTTGGAAGCAAAATCACCCTGTGTGTTGACAGGTAGAAAACAATTAAAGGAGCTGATTAGCTGAGAAGATCCAGCCAGGCCAAAGTTTTAAGTACATCTTGCTAAATAAAGTGGGCAGTCCCTTAGGAGACCCAAAGTGGATGATGGGGCTGGAGGATGAAGGTGGGTCAGACCCCAAGGAGCATCTGGACCCCAGGCTGGCAGAGGAGACCCCGTTCTTAGAACCCAAGAGTTCCACAGTCACAGAAACATAAGACAACTGGACTCAGGTTCCCAGCAGTATCCTCTAATTAACCACACAGATCTTCTTTTAACTGAGTTAAAACCCTCCATCAATAGCTTTGGTCAATCACAACGCTTATTTACATATCTAAGCAAACTGTCCAAATCATCAAATGCTTGAGGAAAATAATTGGCAGGAAAGACTACAAAAACAAGGAGTAACCCTGAGAAACAGGGCTAAATCAGGAATGAGAAGAAAGAATCTTGGAGAGAAATAAATGTATAATTTGTATCTTCAAAGGGTTTCAAGATGCTATTACAGCTCTAAAAATAGGTCTGTTATTTAAAAACCAAAACCAAAACCCAATTTACCTTTCTCAGAAATTAAAAGCATGGCTGCTGAAATTTAAAACAGGGGGCGGGGGTGAGGGGGGAGAAAGAAAGAAAAGACAACTCAACAGAAGTATAGAATTACCACTGGCAACAGATTAACTCAGTGCACTAGAAGTTTAAAGCAAGGAAAGAGATTCTTCCAGAACACAGAATACAAAGGTGTCAATACATCCTCACATCCCTCACTCCTGGACAGCGCAATCTCCAAGGATAAACAAAACAATCTTACAAGCTGCCAGAGAGAAGGAAGAGGATACCTAGGAAGAAATATGAACCAAACTCACTCGTAACAAGAAATGCTAATAAAACAAAACCAAAACAAAATATAAATGACCAGCATAGCAATATGTAAAATGTGCTAAGACTGTTTTGAACCTGAAATGTACATCCACCCTCCAAAATATTCAAAATAGAAAAATTATATATACATATATATATATATATGAATACTCAGAAAAATTACTATCCATGGAACTTTTCAAAAGAAATATGATAGATGTATGCAAATGGAAAAATGAATTGAAGGGAAAAATGACAGGTATACAAGAAATAATAATGAGTAGACAAAGCTGCTAAGAATAGTGATTAACATAATATATCGGTTAATAATGGAATTTCGATGTAAATATTCACAAAACTGAAATGCAGAGTGCAATAAAAATAGAAATTAATAAATGGTTGACAAGAGTAACTCTTTGGAAACAGACTTTACACAAATTAAAAAGAAAACTATAAGACTGCAAAATAACCTGAAAAGTGTTTACAGTTTAAAGTGGCTCTTACAAAGGTTCCAGGACTAAATTAGAAGCAGAAGAAGAGAGAATTCTCAGTTCTTATATATGTCTTTATTGTTTGAATTGTTTATAATAAGCATATATCACTCCTTTTTTAAACATTAAACATACCTGTGGCCATAGGATGGGTCTATCTGCTATTTACCTAAGCAAATAATTTACAGAGAAAGATGCTAAAGAATTACTTCCTTGCCAATTACAGGATTTAATTCAAAGCAAATAGGTTTAGTGTCAAGCATTACACAACGTGCCAGTGGATCCATTTTATAGGACCATTTCATCAATTTATTATACCACAAATTAGCATATAAATATTGGTAATAGCTAAATAGACTGCAAACACATACATTGCACTATATTTTTTATTCTCCTATGCTCCATAAGGCATCATGCAAAGATGCAAACTCTTTCATGTCACTGACACCTAAGGCAACTTGAAAGAAAACATCCAGGCTTGTCTCAACTTCCACCTGATTATTTCCTTTCTCTTTCCGTAGCAATCATGCTGGAGAACTTTGTCTCCACCCTCTTAGATAGCCCCACTGCTCACTGGAATTCATTTCCAATCCTTTGGTTTATCAGCCTTGTTTTTGGTGCCTCTTGGTACCATTCCTGTCCATTCATCCAGTCGGGCACCCTCGTACTTATATGTCTCAGCCTGGAAATCTGAGCTGTGAACACTCATCCGGGAGTGAACAGGAGTGAACATCCACACTTCTTGTCTGTTTCTGGAGACAAGTGCTTAATTGCAGAAACCATCTGGCTCCTGGCTCTTGGTCTTTCTCCTGTTTTCACCGTCCCCGTATATTCTTTCAGCATTACCTCTGGAAATTGATCTCTATCTCCTGGCTTCCCTGTGAAGACCTGCTTGAAATCACTCTTGTGCTTTTGATGTCTGAACCTATGCCAGGGTTCTAGGAAACATCCCAAGCCTGCATTTTTCTGGCTGGCACCTTGACTGATGTGCCCATATACCTGTCAAAACTGGACCTTTTCCACTGACATGGGAAACAATGGCCATTCTACAGGAGCTATGATTGCCACCCTTTTGCGAGCAAGTCAAAAAGACAAGGGAGAGTTTCTCATATTGTTAAGAAGGGCTTTATAAAGGTCATGGGGGAATCAACATAAATTTGGAGATAAACTTATTTATAGTTTCAGCACGTGCTACTTCTTATTATGAAATCTCATAGATTCGCTACCTACTCTCCAAAATAGTTCTTTTATCTCTTTTAGAAGAGTGTTTCTCAGCCGGGAACAATCCCCCTGACCCCCGCCCCCAAGGGAACAGGGCAATGTTTGGAGATATTTGGGTTTGTCATAACTGGGAGATGCCACTGGCGTTTAATGAGTAGAGGCCGGGAATGCCTCTAAACGTTCTACAATGCAGAAGACTGTCCCTCACAACCAAGAATTATCCAGTCAAAAATGGCAACGGTGATGAGATTAAGAAATCGATCTAGACACTATACTTAACTGCTAGTTCCAAGATGGCAGGAGAATTGTGTTCTTGCACACTAAGCTAAACCGATCTTTCTACCTCTTCTTTCCTTCCTGCCACTTCACTGCTTATTTGAACTCAGACAGGGCCATCTGAATTTCTTTCCTCAATGGAAGACAAGGATGACTGAGAACATTCAGGAGTGAGAATGTGTAAGAACTGGACTGTAATTTTTCATCTTCTCATTTTCCCTTCTGCAAAGACCAAAAGGTTGTGTTCCAAAACATGTGGAGGCTTTTTCCACCCATATCAGGCTGAGAGCCATGTGACCTTGCAGTGAGCTTTGCATAAGTTCAAAATAACCTTTTGTGTGAAAAAGCTGGAGATTTTAAGGTCGTTTTTGCAGCATAACCTAGCCCGTCCTCCTGACATTCATCTTTACATGCCAAACTTCTAACCTGCCTTCATGGCTGAAAAACAGTAGGCATTTAATAAATGTTTATTGAATTCATAAATTTATACATATATGCATATATGTACACACACACACACACACACACAACTCTGCCTTAGCTCAAATGACTTAATTGGAACAATTGTTTCCTAACTTTTAACATGCAAAAGCCACTAAATATTTTAAATGTTATTTTAAATGTTAGAAAATATTTCAAACTTTTAAAGCCCAAAGAGTAATATAAAAGATTCAGTGTACCTGCCACTCAGATTTAATACAGGTTACTATTTTGTTATATATTTTACAGGTATTATTGTCTTAAGAAATAACATTACAGATAAAATTGAAGCTCAGTTTTCTTCTGTAAATTTTTGCTGTATATATATTTTAGGCTGTGTTAAGTGTACATCAGTTTGGGATTACATGAAGACATAGAGAATCATTCCTTTTTTTTTTAGGATGAAGTAACTCTTCATTTTGGGTAACACTTTTGTGAAAGTCCATTTTGGCTTATATTAGTATTGCTATACAGTGGTCTTTTGGTTAGCAGATCTCTTTCCAGCTTTGTTTCAACTCTTCTGTGTTGTTATATTTTCACTATATCCCTTGTAAGGAAATCAAAGTTCTATTATTTTTTGCTTCTAATTTTGTCAGTAATTTCCACATTATAACTAGAAAATTACTATGTTTATATTTACTTTGATTGATTTAGGGTTATCTCTACCATTTTTTTGTGTTATCATTGCTTCTTTCCCTTTTCCCCCTTTCTGATATAGATTTTAATTTATTCAACTTTTCCCTCCATACTCATTTGCAGTAAGTGAATCCACTACTTTTTAAATACTTTTAGTAGTTATATTTAATTGTTAAGTTGCACACTTGGCAACAAAGTCTAAAGTTATAACATTTCTCCTCCCATTTTCATTTTTATGGCTTTCTAGTATTTTAGCATGCCTTGTTCTACCGAAATTAAAACATTTCTATTGTTTAACCATCTATATTTGGATTTATTAATATGTTCACCTATATATTTGAACTGAATTTCTCCTTGCATCTAACTTGTTTGTTACAGATTCAATTTATTTCTGGTAAGTTGTAGTTCCAAACTACAACTTTGATATTTGTTTCAGTAGAGTTCTAGGAATGGAAAATTCAGATTTTATCTTGTGTTCATTTCAAATTTCCTATTAAAAGTTTTAAGCTGGGTACAGAATTTTACAATATTTATTTCCCATTAGTACTCTGAAGATAATATTTCATTAACTTCTACTTGATATGAATTCAACTAATTAAATTAATTTTTTTTGTAGGTAAACTGTCTTTTTCTTCTGGTTTCTTTTAAAATGTTCTCTTCACTTTGATTTTACTTTTAAGATATTTTGCACTATCAATCACCCTATTTAGAACTATGTGTAATTACTGTCTGTTAAGGATATATGCCTTTCTTTAAACAATTTTGGAAAATCATTGGTTAGTTTCCTTTTTCTTTATTGTCTCTTTTTCATTCTCTCTATTTCACTCTGGATAGTCTATCACCACATAGATTGTGCCTTATCACTCTAAACTCCATTTCTGTTAACTTCCTTTTTATAATTGTCTTGTTTTTATAGTTTTTCTGGTAATTTTGTCATGAGTAACTCCCAACACACAAAGAATTCCTCCTTCAAAATGATCAAATCTGCCTATTAATGTACCTATTGAGATTTAAATATCTCTACTATATTTTTCATTTGTACTTATATCTGATTAGTTTCTAATTCTCTAAGTGACTGTCATTTCCTCTTCTGTGACACACGCTAGTTCTTCTCTGTCACTACGATAATTTTAGAAATTATTCTTCGGAGTTTCTTTGAGAGGATTCCCTTTTATCCAGTTTTCAAGTGTGACTCCTCCTCTTCCTTGTGTTGGCTTTCTTTCCCTCCTTGTGGTCTCTTCACATGTCCATCATGTCTTATCCTTCGTCTGGATTGCATTAGTATCCTGTGTGCCTTGGGTCGTGGGCGTGTCCCTATGGAGATATTTGACCTTTGCTTTTACAGAGTGATCAGCTTTCTCACAGAATTTGGTGGAGTTTAAATGTTCATTTTTGAAATTACATTCATAACACACAGGATGTGTAAATCTGGACTCTACCTACAGAGCCCAGGTCTGGAAGTGTAATTTCCTCAACCCCCTTCTCTACCCACATATACACTTACAGCCCGGATAGATAGAGAACCTCCTTGCCACTTCCAGTTTCATGGGCAGAGTTATTTAAATTCCTTTTTTTGGAGGAGCTATCCCTGTAGGGTCCCGGCTTCATGCAGCAGCCTCTATTCCAGTCTCTCATCTGCTATCCACGGGTGGGGAATAAACGGAGGCCCTAGGACATAGGACTGGTATCTGATCTGAAATTCTCCAGGGCAAGGCATTTGCACTTTGTTTCTGGAATAAGAATTTATTTAAGCTCAAATACACACACTTTTTAAATTACTGTTACATTTTCACATATTTTTATCTCTATGGGCAGAGATGGGAAAGTTCATTTTAATTCATTCAGATAGGTTCAGGACAGGGCATCAATTATGTCCAGGATAACTCTAATGTCAAAATAGATGTCTGACCCCCCTCACATAGTAATGGCTAAACTTCTAGCATTTATGAATTCAGTAAAGCTACTAAATGAACGTGTGTTTTATTAATCACAACTACATAACACGAGAAATGTGGGCACGGATATACAAAACATGATTATTCAGCCTAATTCTAAAGGAAATCCTTTTATTTATGTGTTAATTTCTACACTCATTACAATAACCAAAAGATTTCTTAGGTGTGTGTGACCAGTTTGTTCACATAGGAGCGTATGTACCCACCACGGTTCTGCTTAACTATTTTGGAGACTAAGTTTATGCTTTGGTATATGCCCTCCATTCAGGACTAGCTACATGAACCTATGCTCCTATACATAATCTGTAGCAACCGGTGAAAAGTGCAAATGGGAGGCCCTTTTTACAAATTATTAAGAATTTCAAGATAGAAAGCAGGGCATTAAGCTGCCTTCTGAGCAGGGAGTTCCACATGACTGTACAAGTCACAAGCCCAGGAAGCAGGCTTTGCTTCTCTCTACTACTACTTCGAGATTCAGTAAACCTAATTCACTCATTGATTCAATGTGTTTTTTTTCTTCTTCCTTTTGGGTGAAGTAGAAATGAATAGCTTTATTGCTTTGCCAGGCAAAGGGGGACACAGCGGGCTCCTGCCCTCGAAAATTGTGTGTCCCCCAATGTGTTTTTATGAATTTTCAATGTCTTAAGTGCTGTGATAGAAAATGAACAAAAGGAAATAACATTTGTAATTAAATGACTGCATAAGTACTTTATAACTGTTTCACTAAATTACGTTAAAATTAGCAACTCTGTTGATTTTCAAACAAAAATGTATAAAACTTCAAAAATGCAATACAAATATTTAATTTGCACTCTTCTCTAGGAATCTTCATTCATGGGTGCTTAGGAAAGTCTGGATTCTATGTAACTATTCCATGATTTGTCACACAATATAGGATAAGGAATTCTTAAAGTGGTGTGGAGTTACAGAGCTATGACTGGGAATTAAGAACCTCACAAATGAGGACAGCCTGCAAGGTCTCCCCTGAAAGGAGACCCCGGCAGGAGGGGCAATGTTGGATGTATAGATTTCAAGGATGATGGTGGAAGTTCTTTTTCTTTTTTTAAGTTGAATCCCATGGGGAACGCAAGATGGAGACAGTTTCTGTGCTCCAGCAATTTCATCAGCAAGAACAGCTGGAACCTAAATATAGATAAGTCTCTAAACACAGCAGCCAGCACGATTAAGACTCTTGACATGGGAGCAACCAGACTTCGGCTAAATGCAGATGCTCTAAACCTCAAAGCCTCAGAAGAAGGCAGGGTCAGCAAAGAGAAATGTCAGAAACCCACAGCACAGGCAGGCTCCCAGGTATTCGAGGATGGAAACAAAGAAAAGTGACTTTAAAATAGAAGCAATCAATATTATTCCCAGATTCCAGTGCCCTGGGTTCTGAGTCAAGCGTTTTGAATCCTGGCTCCACCACTAACTAGATCTGTGCCTTTAAACATGTTGCTTTAATTCTCTCAACTTCCGTTTTCTCATGTACTTTATGGGAGCACTGAGTGAGTTAACCCAAGTAGAGTTCTCACTTCAATGCCAGGTCCATAATTAAGTACTCAAGAAGAGCTGAAGCAGAAAGATTCTTTCAGGAATCCACAACAAATGACGGTGCCTAATATAATGAAAATGGCTTAGGGATGAGTACCATTTGGCTCTTTTCAAGCATTTCCTGTAACTCAGTATTTCCCATATTTGTATGCAAATGGGAATCCCATCCCCAGAAATTACTAACACCTGTGTCCTTCTCCCTGAAATTGTGATTTAACTGGTCTAGGGTGTGGATTGGACTTGGAATACTTAAAAGCATGCTTAGCTGGTTCTAATGCACAGACAAGTCTGGGAACCTGGTTCTAATTTGTTCTGTGATGTGACAAAATGCATGAAATCTCATTTAGCCTCAGTTTCCCTATCTATGACATGGAGAGGCAGAGAGAGGTATAGAATAAGGACTCTATGTTTGGTTAACAGCACCAGATTGGCACGCAGAACTAACTGAGTGTGAATAAGGTCTTAGTCACTGACTAGCTCTGCAATTAAGGCAACTTAAATTCTCTGTACTTCAGGTTTCTCATCTATAAATAAGGTACCTAGAACTGTAACACTCAGAGGGTTATTATAATATCTAAATAAGATAACCCATATAAAGTACAGAGACTAGCACATGATTAATCCTCTAAAGAATGTTAGCTATTATTATTATTATTAACATTATTTTTAACTCACAAGCATTGCACACATTAATTATTGAATTGCTAATCTTGCACACCCATTTCCATATTGATTTATTGACTTCAATATTGATTTTATTAAATAGCCCCTCCCCAAATTCTAATTTTCTCAACTTGGGGTTACTCTGTGACCTTTCTACTCTAAGCTTCTCAGAACTTCAGAGAAAACTAATATTATCAAGAAATAACACATCACTCTATGATATTAGCTCAGCTCTTTGTACCTAAAACAAATACAACCCCCCAAAAATCAATAAAAAAGAAATGACACATCAAAAGTTCCTAAGGTCAGCAAGTAAAGAGCCTGGACACTATGATAGCATACCCTGGATATTATCAGAAATCTATGGTTCTAGAAAGAAAATAAGTCCTAAGCAAACTCAACATTATGTAGTGGATTATTTTTTAAGAATGAAAAAGGAATAGAAAACAAATTGGAAAAGAAAATATTCAAGGAAAACATTTAAAATTTTTTTAAAAATACTATTCAGAAATAGCATCTATTCTCTCAAATAACATATGCAAAATAGTTACCAGGAACAGGAAGTGAACATTTTTTAAGGGTCAAAAGTCCACCGTGGCTTGTTTGTTTCACATGGAAGGCAGCAATGGATCACACTTAAGGATCAGGGAAGAGGCAAAGAACTGAAGATAAAAATGGGGAGTCTGGAGAAGGGAAATAGAGAGAAAATAAAAGGACACAGTTCTCTGTACCTCAAAGATAGTATGTATTTCAGCCTGCTCTTTTTTTTTTTTTTTAATTAACTAATTCAATTATTTATCTTTGGCTATGTTGGGTCTTCGTTTCTGTGCGAGGGCTTTCTCTAGTTGTGGCGAGCGGGGGCCACTCTTCATCGCGGTGCGCGGGCCTCTCACTATCGCGGCCTCTCTTGTTGCGGAGCACAGGCTCCAGACGCGCAGGCTCAGTAGTTGTGGCTCACGGGCCCAGTTGCTCCGCGGCATGTGGGATCTTCCCAGACCAGGGCTCGAACCCGTGTCCCCTGCATCGGCAGGCGGATTCTCAACCACTGCGCCACCAGGGAAGCCCCCAGCCTGCTCTTTACAAACATTTCCCCCCTCACTGAGGCTTTTCTCGTTTTTATCTTCCCTACCCATGCTTTGTCTACGGCATGGTATCCGTATCGTGAAACTTTCAATTAACCTGGTTAAATGGTAGAGAAGTAGCAGAAAGAGATTGTGAGGGATAAGACAAAAGTGAGAACAGAAGGAAGCAGTGTGGCAGCTAAGCCTGGCCAGGATCCACCTCAACTCATTCACGCTTAGCGCCACCCAGTAGTAGCTCAGTCAACTTAGAGACCATATGCTTTAAACTCAAAGACCAGGAGTGGTGGGAACATCCTCATAACGCTATTATCATGCACATATCACTTTTCTGTTAACATTTGAAATCCCAGCGGCATAGGACATTTCTTAAAAGGATCGCACTGACAGACGACATCTGATTTCTCCTTCCAAATTCAAGTTTTACATCAAAACCCATCTTCACTGAGAATCAAATGGAGTCATCTGGACAATGTTTCTTCCCTCTGCATGTTTAGATAAATTACAAAGCTGATTCAGGCCAAAGGCAAATGAAGAGAAGTTGATTGAAACAAACAGACATTCAAATACGGCTTGAAAGTTAAGAGATGCATTTTATATCAAAATGAGGATTCAGTGAATTTCAGTCGAAAGTACTTTATCCTCTCATGGATTCCAATATACTGCAGGTCGAGTCATAGGCATCTCATATTGCTGAAAGGAATGATTTATGATAGACGAAGGCTGTAAGTAAGAACTTCGAAGGGTACCCTGCAGTTAGGAGAGGGTGAACGGGCTGCCTGGGGCCAGTGATGCTGGGTTCATTAAAGGACTCAGTACAGGTAAGGTCCAGCACTGTTCAGAATTAATTAAAGAGGTGATTTTCTTCGTTCTGGATGCTTAGGTTTTAACAAAGATCTACCAAATTACCTTACAAATGAACCGATTCAGTAAAACCAGGGGGTGAGGGTAACGGCACTCAGGCAGGTGGTAACTTACAACAACTGTCAGATTAAAAAAAATCAAGATTAATAATATCAATGTTTACCAAATACTTACTACACGTTGTGGATTGATTTAAGTGCTTTAGATGCATTCATTTGAATCATCACAGTACCCCCAAAGAAGTAGAGATCCTATTACTCCCCTAATTAAGCAGCTGAGAGTACAGATATAATAGGGAAGAAGAAATCTGACTCCACCTTAGATCTGTTTCTTTTATTTTAACCTTTGTGCTCTGTTGCCCGTGTTTAGTCATGCTGGCTCTGCACCATTCGTAAAAGGATGGTGCCTATAGCCTGATATAGACAGGATAGCCCGTTCTCAAAGCTCTGACCTTTTAAGGTAAGTTTCCTTTTACATATAGAGAAAAAAAGTTTCAGAACAGATAATAATATTTGCCTTATTGGAGGTTTACAGGAACATTGCAACCTGACCTATAAGGACGGCTGCAAGAACAAAGGATTCCCACACCAAGAAGTTTGCAACAGCTAACCATGCCCCTCCCTCACTTTGCCCTTAAAAATGCTTTGCTGAAACCCTTCGAGGAGTTCAGGGTTTTGGGGCATGGGTCACCCACCTCCTTGCATGGCCCTGAAATAAACCCTTCTCTGCTCCAAACTCCGATGTTTAGGTTTGCTTGGCCTCACTGTGTGTCGGGCACACGAACTTGCGTTCGGTAACACAGAGGCACAGAGAGGTGAGGTAACTTGCCCAAGGTTCCATGGCTGGCAAAGCATGAAGCAACATTTGAGCTACATCACCCAGTTCTGAAATCCTTGCTCTCAACCACCACACCAAGCAACGAAGACTGAGCTGAAATTCAGAGACTAAGTTCTTATCCAAACATCGCAATTGCATGGAGTGAGGTCCCAGAGTAGAAGAGGAACAGTGTGACGTGTTGAAGACACAGGGAAGCGCAAAATCCTGGGAGGAAAGGGGTTGGACTATTTTTTAAAGACCTCAAGTTTCCCAGAAGTTCTAAGGACATAACGGAAGGAGATGTTATCTGTCAAAGTTCAGGGCATCACTCCACTGGGAGGAAGACATCCTGAGAGCCAAAGGCAAACTGAAATAACCCCATGGCTATCATCACGGAAAGCAAAGTGATTATACCGGGAATAACTTCCTTGAACAATTTCTGATCAAGAAGAAATTAAAAACATAAAAAAACAATTTCCAGTAAAAACTTATTTGAGCAGTTTGTATTAGGTCACACCAGATTGCCTTTAATATTTACTTCGGTACCAAGAACCACGACTAAAAATGCTCTAGCTAAAACTAGAGTAATAATCAGGATGTAGGGTGGCCAGTCATCCTGGTTCACCTAGAACGTTCGTCATTTTAACACAAAATGCTGCATCCTGGGAAATCCCTGAGTCCAAGCAAACAAAAATGATTTTCCTGGGGCAGGTAGTCCCAGTTTTAAAACTGAAAATCCTGCTCCCAGAGAACCTAACAGTCCTGGGCAAACCAGATGATTGGTCATCTTACCAGGATAATACATTAAATTAAAGTCCTATCCTAATTATCATGAATTGAATCTCAAAAGAGGGAATTTACATGGTTAAAATTTATTGACAGAAAGACATTTAAAATGAGAGAGAAAGAAGTCAACTTGAATACAGTATACTGTAAAAATATGTATCACAGATTTAACACATTGTGCAATAAAAATATATAAATAGATGTTGGAGCTATCAAATGATCTCATAAGTAGTATCATGCAATGCTAATTCACACCAGCTTTCTTACTGGCATGTTATTTTCAAGAATACTGTAATCATCACAAATATTTTAATTCAAAAATACATCAATAAATATTTTAAAAAGTAACATTAAGTATGGTAAAAGCAATAATCAGGGCAATGAAATATTGCACATTTTAGTTTCTTTGATATTCTCACAAAAGTAATGTATATGATAATTGAATAAAAATATCTGAAATCAGTGCAGAGACGTGTCGAATTTATCCTTTGTGAGAGTGTTTCAAGATTTAGATGTCAAATATTTTAAACATATGTTTAATGGGAAAGTTTTAAAAATAGCACCACTTAACCATTTTACATTGTTTTTAGGTTACCCAAAAGATTTGCACATAAAGTCAACACTGCAGATTTATATATCGCCGTCTGTGCAAGAAAATCACTGAACACTGAGTAATTTAATGTTAGCTTGCATCTGGGTATCAGTGAACCGTATAGTGAATACAAAGTGTTCTGGGTGAAGAGTGTGAAAACCCTTATATCACTTAGTCTGATCTCCATTAAAAAGCAATCAGGTTCAGAATAACTAGTAGAGTGCGAAGAAATACTAGAAGACCGACAAAACTTTCCCACCCTGTCTTCATAGGGCCAGGTAATGCCATTTAAGTTCTCGTGAGATACAGAGCTGTTCAGCCTTGTTCCCTTTGCTCATATAGCAAAATCTCCCCTACTTCTTTCTTTCAAAGATCTTTTGAATGTTAAGCAAAATGCTGCACTAAATCCAAGCATAATACCCTTCAACTAAAAAGAAAACGCGATTACTTATCACGGAAACCCAGAGCATGACCGCGCCTGCACCAAAAAAGTGGTTTCTTGAAAACGACATTTCAAAACGAGTTTTAAAAGTGTTGTCTTTGTCTTGAAATACTGTGAGCTAAGCCGTGAGTAGCTGCTAAAGTAATCGTCATTGGTAAGTTGTGCTCAGAGGGAAAATATGGCAGAAAGACAGGAGAAAGAACAGTGGCCAGATCAGCCTAAAGGAAACGTTCCTCCAAACTCCCACCTTATCGAGGAGACTTCTATAAAAGAAGCAATGCGCCAGGGCTATTTTCAAGGGGATTTTCTGGAAGAAACAAGTGGTTGTGGTTCATTCTAAGAGGCAGAATGTAAGCTACAAAATTATGACCACTCTGCAGAAAAATGAAGAGAATCTTGGCATCCAGGAGCACTAAGGATCCTGTCAGGTGTCCCAGGCAGTAAAGACATGCAGTGTCCTGGTGGCTCAGTGATGAGTGATTAGGAACAGTGAACACGAAGAGTCCGAGTGAAAAGGCATCGCTAAAAGGGAAAAAGCAGAAATGGAAAGTAAAGAGCCAAGGTAAAATGTATTCGTTTTCCTAGGCTTTGACAACTAGGATTAAAAAGATATGGTGCCAGCAAGTGGTAGGGCGCTTACCAGGAGGACAAGGACACTCTGGCAGGAGCCTCGCCTCCACCAAGAGCATTTACACAACATATACGAAACTCAATGATGTTCGGGGGTTAGAGAAACGGATTCAGATAAACAGTAGGAACTAAATCAATTGAGGACCACAGGTAAAAGGGAGCAGATTCATGGAGGAGAGACTGCTCAATTGTTCTCAGGAGTAAATGACAGGGAAGAATACAGATAATACTCACTTTTCCCCACAGCAGAGCATGGTTAATCAACCAAATAACTATATTTTAGGGACTTCCCTGGTGGTGCAGTGGTTAAGAATCCACCTGCCAATGCAGGGGACACGGGTTCGAGCCCCGGTCCGGGAAGATCCCACATGCCGCGGAGCAACTAAGCCCGTGCGCCACAACTACTGAGCCTGCGCTCTAGAGCCCATGAGCCACAACTATGGAACCCACGAGCCACAACTATGGAACCCACAAGCCACAACTACTGATCCCACATGCCACAACTACTGAAGCCCACGCACCTAGAGCCCGTGCTCTGCAACGAGAAGCCACCGCAATGAGAAGCCCACGCACCACAACAAAGAGTAGCCCGTCTCGCCGCACCTAGAGAAAGCCCACGTGCAGCAATGAAGACCCAACACAGCCAAAAAAAAAACACAAAAGACTGTATTTTAAAGCATGCTGCCAACCGAGATACACAGAGGCCACCAAGTTTGGGTCCAATAAGAGTAATGATTGGAATAAGTCTTCTATATATGAAGTGATCTAAGAGGAAAAGCAAGAGAACTACATCAAGTGACAAAAGTATTGTGAGAAAGTCACAAACCCAGGGAGAATGGAAGAGTGGGAAATACTTGAATGAGAGAGAGAGAAGAAAAAGCAGAAGCGCTATGAACATCAGGGTGTACGGTATAGGAAATTGAATTCCATCTGGATTTATTAAGCACTAACCAAGAGCAAAGTGCTAGACTAGGATTTGCAAGGACAACAGGATGACTAATATACAAGAAAGATGTCTCTCAACTAAATACAAACATCCAAGAGAGACAAAATGTGTCAGTGGTAGGCTCCCTAAATTACTGAGGAGACTTTATAAATTATTGGCTAACTTCACGATCCCTGGAATCAAATGGCCTTCCTTGGAATCCTAGCTGTCCTACTTACTATCTGCCTGCCCTTGGACTTGTTACCCAATTTTTTTTTACCTCAGTTTCTTCATCATTAAAATGGGCATAATAGTAGCATCTGTTTCACAGGGTTGTTCAAGGCAGTTAAATGAGATAATACACGCAGAACAGCTGGAATGGAGCCTGGAGCAGGATTAACATTGACAAATGTTATTAGTGTTGCTGTTGGTGTCATTATCATCAAAATCTACAGACTGAAGTAAACGTTATTCTACTAAAGCAGAGTTCCAAACACATTCTTTACTTACATTCCTGACAGCTTAATCAATCAAAAGTTTGGTGAAACTAGCCTTATGTGGGGAGCTTAATTCTAATTCTTTTGGTTGTAGGCAGAAAAGAAATAGTTAATATTCTGACATCAAGAACTTCAGATCTTGATAATAAATGATAAGCATCACAGATTCCTACATGCTAAGCAAAGAAATATACACCCAAGACTCTATAGTTAAGCATGTTTCTTAAATGTACCCTGCAGTGATGGATATTCTCATTATTGGGTCTATCATATCAAAGAAAGTTAAAATATATATGATCAGGCATGATCCTAAGGATGGAGACTCCAAATTATAATCAAATTACCTTTCGTTTCAACAATGCCTTGTAATTTATGTAGCGGTCTAGGGAGGTTTTGGGGTTTCACAATGACATACTAACAAAATGACTATAAAAGATGCCTATGCAGAACATGGAAATAAGCCAAAAGTGGGAAAGCTATTGCCAAAAGTAGCTAAAAACCTCTAAGGATGTCAATATGACTGATGTAAATCATGAATGGAGCCTTCTGAAACGATTAATAACAATACAAACTCTCTCTTTGGCTATGATCCAAGCAACAGACAGAATATATAAGATACAGGTAATAAGCAGGCTTATTGTCAGAGGCAGATGGCATGCTAGCCTTAGAAAATGTTACCTTTCTAACCCTGAAAGCATCACACCCTAGTTTTAACAACCCCAGTAGCTTCTTAACTAGTACATGCTAAGTTTAGAACTTCTGATCATGACATCCAATGTCCTTGTCTACCTGTCTCCAGTCTACCATTCCAGCCAAATGTTCCATCATTCTCCTTTAATGCAAAGTGTACCATAAATCTAGTCCCATCAGACTAGAGAATATTCAATTTTAGTATATTACTTTGAATCACATGAAAGTATAGGCAGTAAGCTATTTTTGACCCACAAAATGACAATTTCACGTGGTTCAACCTAATACGTAACATAAAAATGGGACATTTTATGTTAAATTTTCTGCAAATCTAGGATAATTATATTCCAAGATTGTTAGGGAAACTGAATAGGTTACTAAATGATTTTGGTTAAAAAAAAAAGACATATTTTTTATGAGTGTACTGTTTTAGGAATTGAGCTTTTGATGGATGTATTCCATTGGCTACTGCAGGACTCTCCATTCTTTTCCACCCTGTTCTGTGACTGGGAGACTAATCTACATTGACTGCATCAACTGGCTTCCTTGTCCTCTGGCTCTTAATTGGATTTAGCCACTGGGGATCCGTGGCGGGGTATCAGAGGGAAGGAGGAGCAGGGGGTTGGAATTTGGTTTCCTGCTCCATCCATGCGGGGTTGCGTGAGGCTGGCTATGTTTCCCTCCCCTGTTCCCACTGATGGTCACTGCTCTTCTCCAGGTTTCTGTGTTTACCTGACTCTGCTTCTGAGCTCCTGCAGCTGTTCCTTCCTCTTGCTGTTAAACCTGTGGTGTGATCAACTCCACCATTATCCTCATGATTCTTCCACATGCTCCCCACACCTTAGTAAATGGTCTCCATATTAAACCATCGTGAACCAACCACCCTAGTTTGAATGTGTCATCTGTTGTGTGCTGGAATACTAACTGACACAGGGCTAAATTCTTTATATATGTTATTCGCATTTAATTCTTACAACCCTTTGAGGAAGATTTAATTCTTATCCTCATTTTATGGATAAAGTTACTGAAGCTCAGAGAGGCTAGATAACTTGCCCAAGGTCAAACAATTGGTTGCAGATTTAGTGTCGGGATTTCAGCAGTCTGACTCCAGACGCTACAGTTTTTGATGGGTGATGGGGATTTGCTCTCCTGATTTTGTAAAATGATGAAAAATAAATCTCAGAAATCGTACGCTGATACAAAGAAATCGTGCTGATGACAAGTTTGTAGGGTGGATTATTCCTTAGACAAGGTAGATTGTCTCATATGGTATGTTTTGGGGGCATGGTAAACAATTATGGGAATAAAGTCTTAATTAGACACTGGAGACTTGCCATTTGATGTTCCAGATTTGTGTCAACAAACTTAGTTGAAATACAGAGAAGACCGACATTAAATTTTCTGACGATGCAAAGCTGGGATAGAATCAGGGTTTCAAAAATGTTGATGGGCTGGAAAAACTAGAGAAGGCAAATGACATTGAATGGCAGTCACTATTGCATTGAGCTATGTTTGTATTAGTCAACTCTCTGGCTTGCTAAAGATAGAGATCCAACTCAAACAGGCTTAAGCAGAGAAGAAGAGAATTTACTGGCTCAGGTAACTGAAGATTCTACAGGTGAACATTAAATAAAAATTAAAGAAGGGCCTCAAAAGGTGTCATTAGATGAGATCTCCTATTCTGTAGATTTCTCCTCTGCTTTCCTCTATGTTTACTCTTGAGAAGGTTCCTGTCACTGAGGGGGTTGATATTTTGCTTCTCAGGTTCAGAAGAGAAAAACGCTCTTTGAAACATCTCTACAAATGACCCAGAATTGTATATCACTGGCTCTGAAATACTGGACTGTGGCCAAAGGATTGTGGTATCTGATTGGCTTGACACGAATCCCATCCCCAGCTCAGAGAGGAGGATGAATCCTCACAAACACATGAATACAAGTTAGAGAAGGGTGATACACCAAAGAAAAATCAGGAAGATGTGATTAACAGAACAGTGAGTGAGGGTTAGATTAGGCAAATACACCATCTTAACTCATGATAACAACAAAATTCAAAACAATTTCAAAAATACAGAATGTGGAAGACATAGCTTAACTACAGTATTACTAATATTAAAAAGGTCTTGGGCTTTTCAGATGACATGAAGCTCGATATGAACCAACAGGGTAAGTTGGATACTTAATATGGGCTCAGACTGGCTCAGTAACTGAAGTTACTGTAAAGTTCCAATTTAAGAAAGAACATCTAGACATTTTGTATAGCTTCAGAATCAAAATGAACTCTTGTGTCTGAGACTTGACTTGTTTGATTCTTTTTTTTTTTTTTTTTAAATTTAATTTTGACTGTGTTGGGTCTTCCTTTCTGTGCGAGGGCTTTCTCTAGTTGTGGCAAGCGGGGGCCACTCTTCATCGCGGTGCGCGGGCCTCTCACTGTCGCGGCCTCTCTTGTTGCGGAGCACAGGCTCCAGACGCGCAGGCTCAGTAGTTGTGGCTCACAGGCCTAGTTGCTCCGCGGCATGTGGGATCTTCCCGGACCAGGGCTCGAACCCGTGTCCCCTGCATTGGCAGGCAGATTCTCAACCACTGCGCCACCAGGGAAGCCCCGACTTGTTTGATTCTTTGGAAGATCACAGACTTGCGTCAAATACTAACTATTCAACCTCTTTTTTTTTTTTTTTTTTTTTACTCTACATTATGCAAGAGGTCTGAGCTTTGCAATCACCAAATCAAGAGACTAATTTAAAATTCCAGTTCTCACAACTAGGATAGGTTGCAGTTCTCCAATTTCATGGACCCTATTAACAGGCTATCATTTGCAATGTTCCAGAGCTGAACAAAACTTCAAAGTCAGCAGTTTATTGTGGCTGACTGCCACACAATTATCTCCTTGACATCTTTGTCACTCAGACAGCAGAAGCCACTGTCATTTAGTTTAAAAGGGACAAAGCAGAAAGCGTTCTGGGTTATATATCCCAAATGCATACGTAGGAGCAGCAAGTATATGTGAAATCTGTAATTTCTTCTCAATTTTGCTATGAACCTAAAGCTGCTCTAAAAAAAATAAGTCTTTCAAAATATAAAAGACGAGGACTTCAGCTGAATATGAGGAAGGAGAGTCAGAGAGGAAATGAACTAGTCCTTCTGATGATGGAAAGAGATGCTGTGTGCAGAAACTTCCTTGTCATGATTTACTGTAAAGGGTATTAGATACATGATGCCAAATGGTGGGGGTGGTGAGGTACAAGGAAAGACTCTGCTTTGTGTGATTTAATACAGCACGCACAGACACACACACACACACACGGAAAACTTCTAGTAGAGAAAAAAGAGATAATTAAAGGGGAGGGGTTTTTAAGAAATGGGGAAGGAGATTCAGTCCAGAACACAAAACCAAATTTCGTCTTCCACAGTATTTGGGACTCTTCCATTGTCAAGCTGGGAAGAGAAAGCTACAAGCTTCTACCTCCCTTTCAATTTTCACTTCATTTCCAGTTGCTGGAAAGATTCAGAGAGATGAGCTCTTCATGAACAACTTTTCTTTCTAATACCACCTCATTTCAAATGCTGAGGTTAGGTGATATTTAAAAATAATTTTATGTATAAAGTACTGTAATCACTTTTAAAAATTATTCAGAACATCCTGCTTCTACTTTTTTTTTTTTTTACCCTCTGTATTTTGGTGTCCAGAACTTTCCCTCAAGCCAGTGAACTTGGAGACATTGAAGTCATATCTAGGTTGTCTATATGTAGCTACTTAGGACCCCAGCTGCTCCTGAGAAATGAGACTCAAATCTCTTTGCCATTAATCAGAGATAGAATTATAACTGAGATCTAAACAAATTTCTCTAAGTCCCAGGTGAAGGAGCTGGGGACTGTTCATATCCACTGCCTCCAGGGTAGAAAAATAATGAGGAAGGTAATCTGAATGACTGAACATTACTGAACAAGCACTTTTTAGTATAATAATTGTCAGCCTTGGCAGATTCAACTAGGAGGACAACTGATGATAGTAGCTCAGCACAACTGTTCCAACCAAAATGACAGTAGAGCAGGCAGCAGGGGATCTGCTAAGTGGGATAAACAAATGGCCACTAAGAAGAAAGAGTCAAAGGAAAATATTCACCCAGGGTTTCAATTCAAAGCGCCAACACGCATTTTTGCAGACCAGATAAACTTTTCTAAAACCGCTCACTTTTGCTGCAATTTCATTAACCATATGTTCTCAGGACTATTATTCCTCACTATCTTTCTCTCTGTTCTAGAATACTCAATAGAGATATTCTCTTAAAAACACAATGACTTGACAGCCCTTTGCTACATATGTTCATATACAAAGGACATTGTGGCTTGACTAAAATCTCGTTTAAGGTAGTTCATTGGCATTTAATTAAAATGGACAACCCACCAGCCATTTTTTTCCCCAAGTCTGCTACCTGGAATGCTCAGAGAACTACCATGGCAGGAAAGCAATTCCTTGATCTTCTTCCAGTGATACTTTCTTCTTTCATTATCTCTCATTTTCATTCACATAAGTGATGGCAAATACCCTGAGATTTACTGAATGAGTTACTTTTAATGCCTAAGAAATCCATCATCTGTTGATGAATTCATCTAAGACAAGTTACATTCCAGTTGTGATGGATAGAGTCGAGTCATCCTCAGGTCAGTTTTCTGTTTGGAGCACATTGTAAAATAGTCAAAAACAGGTAATTTTCTAAATTAAATTGTATTGGGAGAAGTAATTTATTTTATGGAAAAGTTTTTAGGCTTATCCCATAAAAACAAAGGAAAAGTTGAACCAAGGAAAACTTTACTGTAGATTACATTGCATGTATCCAACAGGTAATTGGGAAATATATGTACATATTCAATTATACCTACTTTGAATAAACAAAGAACAATCACTAAGATTTATATTAAGTTTTATGTGACCAAAATTGAAGAATTTGAAGGATAAAATTACACTCGTAACTGTACTATAAATGAACAGTTCACTTGATTTCTCTATGTCAGTAGTAAAGACTTCCACTTTTGATTAAATCATTAAACAGATATAAGCCACATAATTTTTCCAAGTAAACTAAGCAGTTTTTAATGCCTTATATTCTCAGGTCTAATCTAATTTATAATTCTATTATTCCATTGAATATTACATATATTTAATATGTTACATATCTAAACAAAATTCCAAAATTCTATTAATCCATTACAATGCAATATAATATAGTATAATGTAATATAATATATATGTTTATATAAAATAAACTAAATAAAAACAACCCAAAACAGTGACTATTTCCTACTGACTTTCACAATCTATCCAGGTTTCTGACTTACTCCAAAGATTCAATATGTGATACAGATCTCTAGAGAGTAAATTTAAATCAAGGAGGAGATAAAATATACACCAGGTGAAAGCTTAGGGCCTCTCCATTACAGACTATGGCAAAGATCACAAGCTGAAATTCTGTCAAGGGCCAGGTAGGTGGGAATGTAACCGGGTGTAAGAAATCCCAGGTAGAACTGGTTTGAGTTTTGGGAACCATAGCACATTGGAGGGTACCTGTCCTCCTGAGGACATTCAGATTAGAAAGAAGTTTAAAATGATTCTGACCGAAAAAACAAAACAACAAAATAAACAAAAAATCCAAGTCTACAGACCAAATTCAGCCAGTGCATTTTGAACGTCTTAATTCATTTTCTGCAACATGTCACTTATTGTCATAATAATGCTGTGTAACAAACCACAGCAAATCTCAGTGGACTGAATGGATAAAGAAGATGTGGTACGTGTATACAATTGAATATTACACAGCCATAAAAGGAATGAAATAATGCCATTTGCAGCAACATGAATGGACATGGAGATTATCACACTAAGTGAAGTAAGTCAGACAAAGACAAATACCATAAATCACTTATATGTGGAATCTAAAAAAATGATACAAATGAATTTATATACAAAACAGAAATAGACCCACAGACATAGAAAACCAACTTATGGTTATCAAAGGGGAAGGCGGGGAGGATAAATTAGAGTTTGGGATTAACAGACACACACTACTATATATAAAATAGATCACCAACAAGGACCTACTGTATAGCACAGTGAACTATACTCAATATTTCGGAGTAACCCCTAAGGGAAAAGAATCTGAAAAAAAAAAATATATATATATATATGTATAACTGAATCATTTTGCTGTATACCTGAAACTAACACAACGTTGTAAATCGACTATACTTCGATTAAAAAAAAAAAACTCATTGGGTTAAAACAACTGTCATTTCTTCTCATGCTCACATTTGAATAGATTGGAATCAGCTGATCTCAGTGGGTTTGGCTGGGCTCATCTACAGCCTGCAGGTTCCATTCAAATAAGTTCCATGTGTCTCATGGTGGCACCCAGGCAGGATGGGCAATGGCCACTCAGAATGAGAAGGCAAATCAGTAAGGTTCCTCTATCCACCATGAAGCTGTGGCAGAGATGTGAAGTGAAACACTAGAGAAACGACATATTGAAATTAATAATTTAACCAACCATATCTGAGCATTTGCTGTGTGACTCTGTGTAAGATATTTGTGGTAAAATCTCAGGCTCTAGAGATACATCGACCTGATTTGAATTCTAGCCAAGCCATTCGCTAGCTGTGTGGCCCTGGGCAGGTTCATTAAATTCTCTCAACCACAGCTTATTCTTTCTTTTTTTTTTAACTTTAGTTACAAATTTTATTTTACCCAACATATCGAAAACAGTATCATTTCAACATGGAATCCCTATAAAATGTTAATAAAATATTTTACTTTTTGGGGGGTGCCAACAGTGTGCATTTCATACTTATAGGTGTTTAGTATTTAAGGACATTTTCTTCCCACCCAAGGCTTATTCTTCTTAAAATAGAAATAACAATAGGAAGAATACCTATCTCATAGTTTCTATGCAGTAAATCAGATAATCATTTTAAAGTGACTAGCACTGTTCCTGGAACACAGCAAAACATTCAACATGATATGTTAGATCACATCATTATAAATTGCTTTGGAAAAGGACTTGGAATAGGAAAATCAGTATTTTGTTTTTATTATATCAACTGATATTGCAATCTCATTACTTAAAAGCAGATGTAAATTACTCCAAAGCATTTTTTAAGCCCAATTTACTTTTTCTGACCTCCACACCCTGGAAACACCAAATTGGCAGACAATTAGATCAGCTGAAATAAAGACTGGTGGAAAAACCATTACAATTCATGGTTTGCATCTGCTAAGCCTGGCATTTAGGCCATATTCTTGTTTATTCCAATCAAGCAGTATCATGGAAAATAAATGAAGAAGGGAAGGAAGGAAGGAAGGAAGGGAGGGAGGGAGACCAACTCTAAATAATTCAAATTGATCATGCAGGACCCTTAGGCAATGCTACAGGAGCTGGCAGGGGGCAGGAAGGAATTGTAGTTTGGTTGAGAGATGGTTTATTAAAATTCCCGTAATTCATGTTTTGATAATTCCACATTATGGCACTGTATCATCCATTTTCTTGCTGGACAAAACAAACTGTATTAGTCAGCACACTTTTCATTTCAAAAGAGATGGGACTCAATGAAGCTTAAGTGAAGAATAAGAAATGGGGAAGGGAATTTGATGTGAGTTCCTTCCAAAAAGCTGCCTTGGATTATCAACAGCTGCCTGGGACCCAAGCCTCCAGGATTCAAGCTAAGGCAGCAACACTCCTGAACTGCTGAGTTAGCAAAACGGGCTTGGCTCTCCCCACTCCTCACACAACGATGGCCTCTTCACAGAATTGGATAACGGATGTGCCATAAAGTGAGGCTGCAATTCCAACCCTGATTGGTCACAGGGCAATCCTGGAGGTGACCGCCCTTCTGGTCAGCACTGAGAGTTAATAAAACAACAACAAACTTCTCACTTAAGTAACAGGATTGTGTGTGTGTGTAAGAGAGGGAGGAAAAGGGAGAGGAAGGGAGGGAGAGGGATACACAACAATAGATACAGTGTGTGTGTGTGTGTGTGTGTGTGTGTGTGTAAGAGAGGGAGGAAAAGGGGGAGGAAGGGAGAGAGAGGGAGACACAACAACAGACACAACAAAGTGTGTGTGTGTGTGTGTGTGTGTGTGAGTGTGCGGGTGGGGCTGTGAGCAAGGACGAGTGGATTAGGGTTATTAGCTTTCTTAACATCAACACCAACCTGGGGCTGGTGCTGGGAAGATTTTCCTCCATGAAACAATGCACTGAAGTAAGATAAGTGAGATAAGAGGTGGGTAATGGTATCCTTTTCTTGTGCAAAGCTAGAGAAATATCTTTTGTGATAGGGTTGTGGGGAGAAGAGGGTGGGCAGGAACCGTTTGCCAGAGCTTTCTCAGGTACATTCGTTTTAGGAAACATTATGCACAGAGTTGAAAATCTGGAACTGTATTCCCTAAAAACCATTCATCAGTTTCTGGGAATGTCTTTTTCTCTTCCAGCAGATATGGGGACTCAGTTTGAAGACCATATATAAATTCTCAAGATCAGAGATTATGTCAATTTTTTTCACTGCTGTATCCCTGGCCCTAAACACCCATACTAGTTGCTCAACAAATATTTATTGAAAAAAATGAATAATACTGATTAAATTCAAAGTGAATTTCAATCCACTATCAATATATACTCTTTTCCATAAGTAAATGAATAGAGTAATATTAATGAAGGGAAAAGGATAGGCAAGCCTTTTACTAAAGGGGAAATTAAACCATTACTTGGTCAATAAGTTTTAGTTATGTAAATTGTACTTCCTCTTTAGACAGAGAAAATGCACACTGATACACTGAATGCTCTAGAAAATTCTGGGACATTTTTTCAACTTTGTTTATATTTCTAAAACTTATTTGAACAGTGAATCCGTTTTAATTCTCATTTAAAACATTTTAACATCCATGGAAACTAATGACCCTAGAACATGAAGAAATAAAGTTTGGAATATTTAATACATGACATAACATAGTCTATTATTATTTGGTTAGCACTGCTCAATCAGAAAATAAGAGAAAATCTAATAAGAGAGGCCATCCACTTGAGAATTTTACAAAAATAGTGACTATTAATTAAAGAAGAGAGTTTTGAGGTTCATTTCCAATTGCTTCATTATTCAATTACCAGACATAGAATATTTTGACTCCTAAACTATAAAAAGTTATCAGAAGAAATTTAAAATTGATAACAAACTTCACTTCATACCAAATTAAAATTAAATATTGATATTTTTATTAAATAATTTTATATAAATGTATATGAACTAATAATCATGGGTATTTAAAGGCTTTATTGATTTCTCGCTCTCTGAGTGCAGTATTAATGTGACTAAAGCTTGGGTAACAGGGGAAAAGTTAATTTAATAACTTGGTAGTGGTAAAGAACGTTTTCTCAAACTAAGTTTTCTGAATTTCTTCAAGGGGAAAAACAATGTCTGAAAACATTTCAGCAGCGAGCATAAATTATAGAGAAAAGTAGTCATTTATATATTAACTGAGTAGTGCCATGAGGTCAGAGCCTTTGGGTTAGCCTTTACCCCTTTATTTCTCTCCTGTACAAATGTACCTGAGTCTGACCATTTCCCTCCCCTGTCCTGTTCCCTATTCTAAGACACTGTCATCTCTGGATTCTGGGTCATCTCCCAGCTGGGAGTCCTGGTTGAACTTCTATCCCACTAGAGTTTATTCTCCAAAAAGCATCTGGCTTTTAGAATGTATGTTAGACCATATCATTCTCTTGTTCTCAAGCCTCCCTTGGCTTATATAACACTTAAAGTAAAACTCAAAGTCTTTAATTCCTATAGCCTCCAAGACCCTTGGGATCTGGTCCCTGGACACATTTCCAACCTCATTTCTTGTCACTCCCTTCCAACATTTCAGCCACACTAGCCTCCATAGTGTTCTTTGAGCATATCAAGTGTTAGCCTGTCAGGGTGGTCTTTGGTAACCAAAAATATGCCCTCTCTTACTCTCCCCTCCACCGCCTTCCAATGTCCCTGCCTACAGACACTCCACCAGCTATTACCTTACCCTGACTCATAGCTCACAATCTAGATTATGGTTTTTACTCATCTGGTTACTTGCTATTGTTCATCTCTGCCATTAAAATGCAAGATGTATGAAGGTATATCATGATACCTGTGTTGTTGCTTTAACCCCAGCACCTAGAACAGTACTGGTGAATAGCATGCCCTCAATAAATAATCACTGGATAAATTCATGAATAAAATAATTTTAAACATGAAAATATTTATTGCTACATTAATTAAGACAATCTTTTAATACTTAAAATATTCAAAATTTCCATAAAGAATGAACATTCTTTCCACTTCATAACACTGTACATGAGAAAATCTATATTCATAACTAAGAAAATATTGCCATATAAAAGGCCTGCTTCTTGTAGCAATCAAGAAATTTGGTTCAACCTCCTACACTGTTGGTGGGAATGTAAATTGCTGCAGCCACTATGGAAAACAGTATGGAGGTTCCTTAAAAAACTAAAAATAGAGTTGCCATATGATCCACTCCTGGGCATATATCTGGAGAAAACTGTAATTTGAAAAGGTACATGCACCCCAATGTTCATAGAAATACTATTTACAATAGCCAAGACATGGAAGGAATCTAAATGTTTATGAATGGATAAAGATGTGGTATAATATTACTCAGCCATATAAAACAATGAAATAATGCCACTTGGAACAACATGGATGGACCTAGAGATTATCATACTAAGTGAAGTAACTCAAACAGAGAAAGGCAAATGCTATATGATATCACTTATATGTGGAATCTAAAATATGACACTAATGAACTTATTTACAAAACGCAAACAGACTCACACACATAGAAAACAGTCTACGGTTACCAAAGTGGAAAGGGGGTGAAGGAGGAATAAATTAGGAGTTAGGGATTAACATATACACACTACTGTATATAAAATAGATAAACAACAAAGTCCTACTGTATAGCACAAGGAAAGATATTCAGTATCTTGTAATAAACCATGATGGAAAAGGATATGAAAAAGAATATATATATATATATATATATATATATGTATATATATATATAACTGGATCACTTTGCTGTACACCAGAAACTAATGCAAAATTGTAAGTCAACTATACTCCAATTAAAAATAAAGAAGAAAGTTGGTTCAATTATAATGTGCTGAACTTGTGATGAAAATTTTGAAAATAAAACATACACGCTACTTTAACATACTTAACATTGTGATGGTTTTAAAATATGTCTACAAATTTTTAAATTACTCAACTGCCTCCCATCCCCAAAGTGTGGCCCATCCCCACTGCCCCTAATGGACTGTGTGTGACTTGTGAGACTAGGTCCTTGAAGACATTGCAGCTTCCTCCTGCTCTATCACCAACTACCATGTGGTGAGAACATACAAGCAGCCCTTCGGGGACGTCCGTGCAGCAAGTAACTGAGGCCTCCAACCAACAGCCGAAGTGGATCTTCCAGCCCTGGTCAAGGCTTTCAGTGACTGTAGCCCCATTGCTTATCACTCCCTTCCAACATTTTAACCATCCTAGCCTCCATATTGTTCCTTGGACATCTCAGCAACCAATCGAATGAGGAACCCTGAGCCAGAATCACCCAACTAAGCCACTTCCACGATCCACAGAAATTACATGAGATGATAACAGTTTACTATTTATCCATTAATTTGGGGATGACTTGTTATACAACAATGTATAACTAATACAGACATATACCTTTTTCACTAAAACAGGGAATTCATGAAGCAGCCAGTGATATGAAATTTTGCCTAATTTCTTTAACTTTTCTGAACCTCAGTTTCTTCCTCTGAATAATGGAAACGATGTTATCTCTCACATCGATTTACTGTGAAGATTAAACAATTTATCATATGTACACAATGACTAGAACACTGCCTAATTAATTTTGATTTACTTACTTTTTCCTCAATAAGGAGTCTGCAAACATATTATGTCACTTTGTTTACACTTGTCTCAAAAGATTGGTAAAAATGTAGTGAGGCCTCACAGTTAGAGAGAGCTTGATTCTTAAATGCATCATGATACAAAACATAGTGCATAAACTGTATTTGAAATAGATTTTCTCATAAAAATTTCTAGGAAAAAAAGAGCATAATACTTGGAAATCCCACTGAAGCCTATGACAACTTATAAAGTCCCTCAAAGTAGTTAAATTGAAAATAACAATAGAATGAACGCATATTTGTAGAGGATTCTGTCCTCAGACGCCCCTCCAAGGCTGAAGGAATTGTGTCCATCTGCTGGGCATGCACCTGCTGACAGCCCTGATCTCAGCCTTCTCCAGGAGTTATGCTCAGTTGAAGACAGCTGCCCTCTCCGACATCACAGCCCCTTTCTTGGGGCAGCCAGCATCCAAGGACGGGTTCACATGGGACTTAAATGCCCAGCTCCCTGGCCCCAGCTGTGCAATTATGAACAGGGCTCCCAGCTCCAATTCTCCCTTGGGGTGGTTGAGGCCTTTGTTGTGACGGCAGCACAGCCCAATTTTTCCCTCTAACAGTTATTACTCCTGAGAGCATGCCTCAAGAAACTTTCTGTAAGCAAATCTCCACCCCAGAATTTGCTTCCTGGAGAACCCAAATTGCACCTCCTCATGGGTCTCACTTTGCACTTCACCTTCAGGGGTCTGCTGGCGTTAGACTCTAGTTGTGGGTCTAGAGGAACAGAGGGAAGTGGTGAGGACACCCGGCACTGAGTCTTAAGGGAGGTCATTTCAGGTTCCTCAGGCAATGCAGGCTAGTCCCCCCAGAGGAGAGTGGAAAGAGATTGTTCTCTAACCTAAGTGCCATTGTTTTAGGAATAGGAAATGGAATTAGACGAGCACAGAGGGGCAGAGATTTTGTGATAATCTGCATGGTAACTCAGGACAATTTCAAGAGCTATTAAAAAGTACAGAATTTGTTGATTATTATATGAATTTCTTTAATAGTGTTATGTATCCTTAATGCTAGTGTATCAATAGGGTAATTCACCTAGGCAAGCACCCATCATGTTTTGACAGTATAATGTCGGAATTAAGATCATGGCCTCTAGAATCTTAGAAATGTGAGTTCAAATCCAAGTTAAGCTTCTCACTGTCTGTAAATTCTTAAATAAATTAGTTAACCTTTCCCAGCTTTGATTTTCATATCCATATAACAGGGAATATAAGACCGACCTCTCAACATTATTGTGATCACAATGAGATAATACCTGTAAACCATTTAGCTGTTTGCTCCATGTCTTAAAACCTCAATACGTGATGATTGTTTCTGTTTTTGTTATAAACACAGAAAGCAAAGGTACTAAAAGAGACTTTCCTGATGTTTGCAATGGGTCATCTTAAAAGACAGGGCACCGCCAGCGTCTGGGGCAGGAGGACAGAGGAGCCCTTCCCGTTGCCAGTGCCGGCCTTGTGTCTTGGAATTACTTCGCTCGAGAGTGAGTAGGCAAGCAGCGCCATGAGCAACCCCTACCATCGTCCCCAGAACTGGGGGCCCGGGCTCCAGCGGCGGGCCGGGGTGTGGGGGAGGCAGCGGCACCAAGGTAATCCAGGTGACTAATGTCTCCCCGAGCGCTAGCTCTGAGCAGATGCGGACCCTCTTCGGTTCCCTAGGGAAGATCGACGAACTGCACCTCTTCCCGTCTGATGATTCGCCTTTGCCAGTCTCATCCCGAGCCTGCTTTGTTATGTTCCATGATCCGGACTCAGCAGTCGTGGCACAGCATCTGACAAACACTGTATTTGTTGACAGAGCTTTGATAGTCGTACCATATGCAGAAGGAGTTACTCCTAATGAGACCAAGGCTTTGTCTCTGTTGGCACCAGCTAATGCAGTGGCAGGTCTTCTGCCTGGTGGTGGACTCCTGCCTACTCTTAACCCACTTACCCAGATTGGTGCTGTTCCATTGGCTGCTTTGGGAGCTCCTCTCTTGGTCCTGCCCTTGCTGCGCTTGGGCTTCCTGGCGCAAACTTGGACTCTCAGTCTCTTGCTGCAGATCAGTTGCTGAAACTTATGAGTACTGTTGATCCCAAGTTGAATCATGTAGCTGCTGGTCTTGTTTCACCAAGTCTGAAATCAGATACCTCTAGTAAAGAAATAGAGGAAGCCATGACGATAGTACCAGAGTTACACTTCCTAATTTCTGCTGCTATATAACCAGGTAAGAAGGAAGAAAAACGAAGGCACTCGAGGTCAAGATCATGTTCTAGGAGGAGGAGGAGTCCCTCATCTTCTAGGCACACTGGTCAAGAAGCAGATCTAGAAGGCGATCACATTCTAAGTCAAGGAGCAGACGACGATCCAAAAGTCCAAGACAGAGAAGATCTCATTCCAGAGAGGGGTAGAAGGTCAAGGAGCACATCAAAAAACAGAGACAAAAAGAAAGAAGACCAAGAAAAGAAATGTTCTAAAACACCACCAAAAAGTTATAGCACAGCCAGACGTTCCAGAAGTGCAAGCAGAGAGAGATGACGACGAAGAAGCAGAAGTGGCACAAGATCTCCTAAAAAGCCTAGGTCTCCCAAAAGAAAATTGTCTCGCTCACCATCCCCTAGGAGACATAAAAAGGAGAAGAAGAAAGATAAAGACAAAGAAAGAAGCAGAGATGGAAGAGAACGACCCACAAGCAAGAAGAAGAAAAGGAAAGATAAGGGAAGGGAACGGGAAAGAAAATCAGAGAGTGATACAGATGTGAAACAGGTTACACGGGATTACGATGAAGAGGAACAAGGGTATGACAGCGAGAAAGAGAAAAAAGAGGAGAAGAAACCAAAAGAACCAGGTTCTCCAAAGACAAAAGAATGTTCTGTGGAAAAGGGAACTGGTGATTCACTAAGAGAATCCAAAGTGAATGGGGATGACCTCATGAAGAAGACATGGATATGAGTGACTGAATATTGCCTCTGTGGGAATCCAACTGTATACATGCATCAGTGTCATTCCTCCGTGTGATTTCTTAATGCTGTATTTGTTCATCTCAAATCTAGATGTATACAGCTCTGAGTCATAAATGGTTATAAAGCTCTTGATGTTCATATTAGTTATTTACATCCAAAAGCTTTTAGAAAAATGATACATGGGTAACCAGTTCTTGACAGGTAGAAATCTGATTGAGTAAACAAGCAGTTTTACTATTCTGGGTCTGCTTCATAACAAAAATGAAAAGCTGCACGCATCTACAGTAGGCATGGCTTGTTTATGTTGTATGATCTCCTTTATTAAGTTTACTTACAGTATTTCTAGAATTTGATTCATTGCCGTAATAGAGCCATGTAGGGAATGCACTGACTGCATGTTAATTGTGGCAGGAATATCCTAAATGTCATTCAAATCCTCCAACATGATGGATCTACTTATGGTCTTGTTTGTTGACATGACAAATTAACATTCTTATAGTTACAACTGGAAATGAGCATTTGACACAGATAATCCTTTAAGCCTTGTGGCTAAAATTTTGTGGCTTTTGTTTAACTTTGAAAGGTTATATATGCACTAACCTTTTTTGATGGCTATAATTAGACTTTAATTACAGAAACAAGATTTCAAATGAAACTGTCTTTGGCAGTAAGTAAATAGCATATTTTGAAGTAGAGTTGTATACTTTTTCATAAGATGTCTGGGAATTTTTTTCCTAAAATAATTTATTGAACATCTACATCAGTGAAAGTTATCTGCCTATCCTGAAGTCCATCTGTAAAAGAAAGTTATCTCTTGCCCTGATTTTCAATTTTCCACTCTTTTATTAATTTGTTTTAATCTCGTTGGAAAAGGGGGATAGTGCATTTTAAATTGACCTTCACATGCTTTTAAAAATAAGATAAACCTACTTGATAATTTACTTTTTATTTGATCTCAAGTTGTATAAAACCAATACATTTTGTGTTACTGTTACTGCAGTAGTAATGAGGCACACAGTGATTCCATGTTAAATGCAAAGTAGTTAGGCAACTGTTTTCTTACAGGAGTTTCCAAGCTTCACTTTTGTGCACTAAAAACAAAAGTACTATAGTCTGTGCCATGTTGATGTACAGTTTCTGAAATTGTTTTACAAGACTTTGATAATAAAGCCCTTAAACTAAAAAAAAAGAAAAGAAAAGAAAAGAATAGAAAAAAGAAAGACAGGGCAAAGAAGAAATGTAACGTAATGCTGAATGGCCTTGCCCCTTATCTCAGAAATTTGGTTGAAGCCCGCAAACGTGAGAACAATAGCTAGAAACACCCTCCCTACACCTCCACTTCCCTTTTGGGGAAACCCAACAAGTTTCCCCAAAAGGTGACCAAACTGGCCTTTCTGCCCTTATCCTAACTTTCTTCAATAAGTACACATATAATACAAACATAAATAATATAAATATAAAATAAGAGTAGATGTAAATAGAAATATAAATGTTAACTTAAATATATACAGAAGAGGATTTCAGTGCTCTGGAATTAATAAGTAAGGAAATTACTTGGCTTTTCTCTTGCCCTCCTCATAAGACTTTGAGAGATCTGCCAAGAAAAGCACTAACAGAGAAGGAGGACCTCTAAGAGGGTGAAATAAATACCCCAGACCCCAGCTAGATAGATGCCTGCAAAGCTGCACAAACAGTCAAAGCGACACCCAACTCAGATGTCTACAGAGTGCTTGGGAGAGCTTGTCTCTGCTTGATTGTAAAGACTGGTGCCTGCTTCTCCAGAAAGTTCTGAAGGTGGGAAGCCTCTGGAACATCCCCCAATGGCAGAGTCAAGAGTAGGGCAACAGGAGCTATGGTCTGCAGTCCCATGTTGGTGTGGCAGGGATACCTGAGTTGGCCCTGCCAGGTGAGTGTAGGACAACATCCAGGTGTGAGCCAACTTGATGAGACCTTAACCCAGGAGGGCCTTGTTTGCTTGGGCAAAGCAAACAGATCAATTTGTTGAGGAAAGGAGTGGGTGTGAGCTTAAGCAAGTGGTATGTTGGAGCATGTATTGCTCCAATTAGGCAAATACACAAGACCAGAAATCTGGCAAAGGGGGTTGTTTCCAAAGAACATAAAATACACTGCGGTAGAAAACCAGCACAAAATACCTATCATGACCAGTAGCCACAAACTGTACCAGGAATAAAAGACATTTTGTCCTTTTTCTTCTAATCTCTACGCTTGCTATGCTGAGTCTGGAAAAGTCAGAAGGGAGAGAGATAAAAAATAAAACACAGATCACAGCCTTGTCTAAGTGGACTTGGGGAATCTGAATAACATTTGAGGCTCAATTTTGAAATCGGATCACCTAAGGATTGTTTAGCCCTGAAAGTGAGGATTATCAAAAAATAAGATTGTTCTTATAATTGAAAATGACAAGAGAGCTACTGTATCTTGCTGAGATGCCTTCAGTGCCAGGGAAAGGAGAGCCAACAGAGAAAGGTTGAAAGGAATGATGGGAGAAAAAAAATGCAGTCTGTTTCTGTGGTGTATTATGTTCAGCCCATTTAGTAAGTTGGGATAGAGTTAAAAGATATTTCCAGATAGGAGAAAAAAATAGACCGTTTATGAGACAACTGTAGTTTTGAAAAATCAAATATGAAAGAAAGGACAAAAATGATATAGGCTTCTGTGTTCCTAAGGGGGAAAAAAAAAGGTGAAAAGATGCTGGGTGAGATGAAGGTGAAAAGATGCTGGGTGAGATGATTCCCTACTTGTGCACCAGGGGGCACTGTAAAAGCAGGGCAGCTTTGTTGTTAGCAGTAACTAGACCAGAAGAAGAAATGCAGTTCGGGAGGAACACCTATGAAGGTAAGTGGTGTGCACTTAGCTATTTATGTTTAGCTCACGTTTCCTAGTTGGTGGCTCAGGACCTGAGATTGAGCATAATTGTCACATGAACAAGAAACTGAAAATACATCTCTTTGGAAACATAATCCAGGTTGCTAAATAAATTTCACCTCTACTGATTGCTTCACACTATCAATGAAGTCTAAAATCAGACGTGCCCCATTCCTGTTTAGTTTCCCTACTTTCTAACATCCATAAATTCAGCAGTGGATGATGAAAGTCTAGATCACACTCAGGCATCTAATGCGACTGTAAAGAAGCATTCTTTCCCTCTGTGGAATTACTCTTTTAAATGTTCCTGCTTTCCAATTTACATCATCTAGAAGCTGTTAAAGTAATGGCATAGGCAATAGAAAAATGAAAGGGAATATGGAAAAGAAAATTACTTGTGTCTGTGTTCTATTCATCACATTGCCTGTTGAGTTTATATCACTGGCTTCAGATTTATCCCGTTTCTTGTCTTTTATGACTGGAGACATTAAGGGCAACCTGTCAGCTCTGTAAAATAACATTTGTAATCCTTTCAATCTTCTCCATGTAATCTTTAATAACTGTCTTACGTTCAAGTTGACAGCAAAGCAAGTAATAAAATGCTTAATACCATTTTATAGGTCACATAACACAACAGTTTATTTTAGTTCAACAGGGCGATAACAGGTAACAGATAATGAAGTCAGTACAGATTTGTACAACATAGTTTGTGAGCTGGCAACAGCTTCGGAAAAGCCTTAGAAAATCTTCTTTTGAGCTCTAACAAAACAGAAGTGCATTTCCCATTTTTCTCTCTTTCTAATGACTCATGAGAGTCAATCTCAGAGTTGCTGCACCTCAATTTTCAAAACTTGATGTCTATTATTACGTAAACAAGTCAACTTTTTAATGGGAAAGGATGTCTTTCTCCCAGAACTTCAAATGACAAAAGTGAAAGAAGCAAAGAAGTGATTATTCTACAACCATTTAGGAATACAAAATTAGATTCTAAGATCTCTCTAATACAGTAACAACCACTGGCTGCCTGTGACTATTGAAATAAAAATAGAAATTAATTGAAATGCCATAAAATGTAAAATCCATTAACTTTAACAAGATTGTATTCTTTCATTATGGCTTATCTCCCTTTTTATCTATTTTAATAGTTTAAACATAGTTATTTTAGAGGCTCTTTCAGATCGTTGTATAATTTCTAGATATCTTGGTGCTAACTCCACTCATGTTTTGCACCTAGTGACACTGCGTCTTCACAGAAACCAGACTACTCTTTGGCTGTTTAGTTCCAGCTCTATGCTTTTAGCAATACTACAAATCCTGTCCCCTCTTTGGCATCTGACCGTCCAGTGGTTAGGACTCTGCACTTTCACTGCCAAGAGCGTGGGTTCAATCCCTGGTCAGGGAACTAAAATCCCGCAAGCCACACAGCATGGCCAAAAAAAAAAAAAAAAAAACCTCAAAATGCCATCCTTGGCATATCTGTGTGTAGTGATCTGAGAGCTAACTATTTCTCTATTTCCTCCCTCCCTCCCCGTCCATTACTCACTCTTGAACTTTAACTTTCATTATATTCTTTGGAAGATCTACTCCAGCAGCTGGATGTGCCTGGTTTCCTACCAGTTCAACACCATTCACTAACACCCTCTCTGGTTGGTGATTTTTCTTTGATCCTTTTTGCATCTTCTTTTCCTCATTCCCTCCCATATATTTTTCAGGTCTAATTCCTATAACAAAATTTTCATTCTACATACTCCTAGTTGAACCCTAATTGAACTCTTATACTAAGGATAATTGAATTTCTACAGCTGGTATGTGAGGAAGGACGCTACAGAAGTGTTGGCAAATGCACAACTGTGAAGAAATGCTTCCAGCTACAAGTAACAGAGTCTATTAATAGTATCTTAGATCAAAATGTCATGTAAAGCTAACTTAACAATAAATATAAAAGAAGGTATCTCAGAATTGGTACAGACACTTCAAGATATAATTACATACCAAGGCTCTAATTTACTCTCCATCACCCTCAGCTTTAATCTTTTGTTTTTATGTTTGGTGTTTCATTGTCACAAGAGGGCTGCCATGTCTCCAGAAATCACATCTGTGTTCAATTAATAAGAAGGTATATAGTGCAAGATTAGCGGCAGGTGTCCCTTGTGTTAGAAAATCCAATGTTTTAACAAATTACCCCCAGCTGACCTGTCCTTATATCTCCTTGGTCAGTATTGAGTCAAAGGAAAAATGAGATCACGGTTACTCAGGCTAATATGGATAATCTCTTGAATATGGCTGAAGGGTCTACATACCCTCACAACATAGGATCTCTAGCCACTGGCTAACAAATCAAGGTTCTTGTAGCAGGAAAGGAATATTTGAGGGGAAAGCAGGATGTTTATTGGGTAGGCAAGAGCCAGTGTCAGCCTTGGGATGGGGGGAGGAGGAACAGAATATATTCAGGATATGGCAAGACCCCAAAGGGGCTGAATTATATAGTAAATAGGTGATACAAAGGTAAGAGAAGCAACAAAAATGGCATGAAAACATGATGGACTTGACTCTAGAAAATTGAAGTTCATAGAAGAGTTTGAAACAAAAGAATGACACAAACATATCAGTGTTTTAGAATGGTATCTACTAGAATTTTTTGGTCTCTAAGGGGAAATAAAATGTCTCCACAAAGACTCCCTCTTCCCATAATCTTCCCTTAAGGAGGCATGAAGATGAAACCCCAGGATTCCAGACCACTTTTCTAGGTGTAAAGGTAGTAGATACGCCACAGCATTGGTAAACGGGGACTCCTCTACATGGCCCTCTTTCCCTTCTGTGTCCCCTGAAACAGCCCAGACCAAACCAGCAGCCTAGGGAACCTCAACTAAAGGCAGGCATCTTCCTTTGCTCCCCATGTCCCCTGTTGCTTTTGTGCTGCTGTCTGGTACAGGATGGATTTCAGAGTGCTAAGCTCTTGGCTACACTTAGAGAAAAGAACAACCTAGGGCAAATGAGACTTTGCTGCTCTGCTATTCTTATTGCTTTATTTGCTTTATTTTTTGTGTCACAAATTGGCTGAGTTCTGTATTGTGCCCTCACATTGATAACAGTGCTTTCCTAAATGCACTAAGTGACACATTCCACAAATGTGTCACTTAGAACTTTAAAGATAAGCAAACTTATATTTTATGAACATTATCTATTCACATTTTTTTAAAAAACTGGTGATTTTATCTATTTAAAGCACTATCTATGCTCTGGATAAAGAAAGGGGGTCACTTATTTTTAAATAGTACCACCTAAAATTATTTTTCTAAAAAGACAAGACAATCAATACATCCTACAGAGAAGTTGATGTCTGTGAAGTAACTGCTTTCTAGATACATTGTTCCTAAATTTTAAAACTTTATATTTAGCATGTCATTGGATGGCACACACATTGTTAATTTTTTCCCGTTATAACTTGTAAGAGGGTGTTAGTTGGGTACTTTGTTCAATATTTTAAATTTGCACTTAGAAAATTGAAACAAGTTTCTATGAGGGTTCCTCCCGGCCTTGGACACATTATGATGAGGGGACATAGAAAGGTGAGGCTATTTTCAAAGGACCAAACAGCTGTTTTAGTCACAGAAGGTCCTACAGTCACTCAAGGATAAAGGGCATGAGAAAACACTAATTAAAGATGATTTAAAAAAACACAAAATTTTCAAATGAAAAATCAGAATATTTATAATGTTAAACTTTGTTAAGGGTCCAAGAAATCTAGATAAATGATGTCACCAAAGCAAACCATTGCAGCATCCCTAGTTTTATAGGTAAGCCAAGCAATTACAGAAGCATAAACATTAACAAACGAGGTCACTTCCAATTATTTTATTTGTCAACATTTGACAAAATTCAACATCCATTCATGATAAAAATCCTCATCGAAGTTGGTATAGAGGGAACATATCTCAACAAAATAAAGATCATTTGTGACAAACCCACAGCTAACAACATACTCAGTGGTGAAATGCTGAAAGCCTTTCCACTAAAGTCGGGAACAAGACAAGGATGCCCACTCTTGATACTTCTATTTAACATAGTATTGGATGTCCTAGCAACAGCAATCAGACAAGAAAAAGAGATAAAAGGCATCCAAATTGGAAGGGAAGAAGTAAAACTGTCACTATTTGCAGATGACATGACACTATGTATAGAAAACCCTAAAGACTCCACCAAAAAACTATTAGAACTAATAAATGAATTAAGCAAAATTGCACAATACAAAATTAATATACAGAAATGTGTTGCTTTTCTATACACTAATAATGAACTATCAGAAAGAGAGCAAAAAAGAAAAAATCCGATTAAAATTGCATTAAAGAAAATAAATACCTAGGAATAAACTTAACCAAGGAGGTGAATGACCTATACTTTGAAAACTACAAAACACTGATGAAGGAAATTGAAGATGATAACAAGAATGGAAATATATCTTGGGTTGACAGATTGGAAGAATTAATATTGCTAAGATGGCTATACCACCCTAAGCAATCCATATATTTAATGCAAACCCTATCAAAATACCAATGATACTTTTCACAGAACTAGAACAAATAATTCTAAGATTTATGTGGACCCACAAAAGACCATCATTTGCCAAAGCAAACTTGAGAAAAAAGAACAAAGCCAGAGGAACCATGCTTCCTGACTTCAAACTATACTACAATGCTATAGTAATCAAAATAGCATGGTACTGGCACAAAAACAGACACATAGATCAATGCAAGAGAACAGAGAGCCCAGAAATAAACCCACGAACCTATGTTCAATTAATCTACAACAACAAAAAAGGATGCAAAAAAAAAAGGAGGCAAGAATATACAATGGAGAAAAAACAGTCTCTTCAATAAGTGGTGCTGGGAAAACTGAGAAGCTACATGAAAAAGAATGAGATTAGAACATTTCCTCACACCTTATACAAAAATAAAGTCAAAATGGATTAAAGACATAAATGTAAGACCAGAAAACATAAAAGTTCTACATGAAAACATATAACACTCTTTGACATAAATCACAGCAATAGTTTTTTGATCTGACTCCAAGGCAAAGGAAGCAAAAGTAAAAATAAACAAATAGGAACTAATTTAACTTAAAGGCTTTTGCACAGCAAAGGAAACCACTGACAATGAAAAGACAACCTACTGAATGGTTGAAAATATTTGCAAATGATGTGACCGACAAGGGGTTAGTACGGAAAATATACAAGCAGCTCATACAATTCAATATAAAAAAATTAAAAATGGGCAAAAAACCTGAATGACATTTTTCCAAAGAAGACATACAGATGGCCAACAGACATGAAAAGATGCTCAACATTACAAATCATCAGAGAAGTGCAAATCAAACCCAGAATGAGTTATAACCTCACAACTGTGAGAATGGCTACCATCAAAAGTCTACAAATAACAAATGTTGGCAAGGATGTGAAGACAAGGGAGCTCTTGTGCCTTGTTGGTGGGAATGTAAATTCATATAGTCACTGTGGAAAATCGTACGGAGGTTCCTCAAATAACTAAAAAAAGAACTACCATATGATCCAGCAATTCCACTCCTGGGTATATATGCAGAAAAAGAGAAAACATTAATTTGAAAAGATACATGTACCCAATGTTCACAGCAGCATTATTTACAATAGCCAAGATATGGAAGCAACCAAGTGTCCATCAGCGGATTAATGGATAAAGAAGATATGATATATATTCCACACACACACACATACACACACACACACACACACACACACACAATGGACTATTAGCCATAAAAAAGAATGAACTTCTTTGATTTGAATCAATGTGGATGAACCTAGAGATTATTATGCTTAGTGAAATAAGGCAGACAGAGAAAGACAAATACTCTATACATTTACATGTGGAATATAAAAAATAAAAGAAATGTATATAAGAAAACAGAAACAGGCTCACAGATACAGAAAACAAACTGGTGGATACCAGTGGGGGAGGGAAAAATGAGGGGCACGTTAGGGGTGGGAATTAAGAGATACAACTACTATGTATAAAAAAAATAAGCTACAAGGATATATTGTACAGCGCAGGGAAATATAGTCATGACTTTGTAATAACTTTAAATGGAGTATAATCTATAAAAGTATTGAATCACTATGCCGTACACATGAAACTAATATAATATTGCAGATCAACTCTACTTCAACAATATATCTAAAGTGAAAAATAAGTAAAAAACAATTATGTTGTTTGTAACAACTTACAATTTCAAATAGATTCAATTCAATCACTTTCTTTAAAGTTCTAGTGAGTTTATTAAGTTTGCATGATACATGATTAATATACAAAATCTATTGTATTTCTATACAATAACAGTAAACAATTAGAAAGTGAAATTTAAAAATTAGTACCATTTAAAATAATATTAAAATTTTGAAATACTGAGGGGTTTAACAGACAATACATGTGCAAATGTTTATGCTGAAAACTACAAAGCACTGCTCAAAAATTGAAGATGATTTAAATAATTTTTTTTAAGTTTCTATAGCCACTTTTTTTTTCAGTTGTACATATACTCACTTTAATCACTTTTATTAATCTCTATTTTCATGTCTTCAGAAAGCATTTAGTACATTGAAACATTTAAGAAACATTTCTTTGAAAAGTATAGATGTTAACCTATATTGAGAAAACAAATTGAATCCAGCATTCCCCATAGTTGGCCAAAAGTTAAAACATTCTACCTATTCATTTACCAAATCTATGAACAGAATACAAAATGTCCGCAGACTGAACACTCCGAAAGAGAAAGGCAGTGTGATATTCATGAAGTAGCTCAATCCTGGATGCTGAATATTGGCCTCACACAGGGTTAAACAATGCATGTTTCCGCACTGCAAATTACCCTCCTCTCTTATTATAAGAACTATAATATTTGACAGATAAATACTATTCCAGTTTCCATCCCATTCTTCATATCTCTAAATCATCTTAATCAAACTCCTACCCAACGTAGAATCTCAGGAATATTTGCGGCACATGGCAACCCATCTAAACAGTGGGCAGATGCATCCTTCTCTGAAAGTAAGAAGCAGTAGTTTAGATGCAAACCTGACAACGATTTCATCTGGCTCCATACTAGGGATCACTGAGCGACTGAAGGAAATCACTGGCATTTGCCTCCGCATCGTACATTTACTTATTAAATCCCACTGCAAATCTGCCATCACTGACCTCCGGCCATTCTCAGGAGCCACCTTTGAAGTTAATTGTACCTATTCCTCTACATGTCTATCATTTTTTTTAACTTATTATTTTATACTGGAGTATAGTTGATTAACAATGTTGTGATAGTCTCAGGTGTACAGCAAACTGATTCAGTTACACATATACATGTATCTATTCTTTTTCAAATTCTTTTCCCATTTAGGTTGTTACATAATATTAAGCAGAGTTCCCTGTGTTATACAGTAGGTCCTCCGTGGTTATCAATTTTAAGTATAGGAGTGTGTACATGTCAATCCCAAACTCCCTAACTATCCCTTCCCCCCACCCTTCACCCCCGGTAGCCATAAGTTCGTTCTCTAAGTCCCTGAGTCTGTTTCTATTTTGTAAATAAGTTCATTTGTATCATTTCTTTTTAGATTCCACATATAAGCAATATCGTACAATATTTCTCTTTCTCTGTCTGACTTACTTCACTCACTATGACAATCTCTAGGTCCATCCATGTTGCTGCAAATGGCATTATTTCATTCTCTTTAATGTCTGAGTAATATTCCATTGTATATATGTACCATATCTTCTTTATTCATACCTCTGTCGATGGATATTAGGTTGCTTCCATGTCTTGGCTATTGTAAACAGTGCTGCAATGAACACTGGGGTGCATGTATCCTTCTGGACCATGTTTTTCTCAGGATAAATGTCCAGGAGTGGGATTGTGGGATCATATGGTAGCTCTACTTTTAGTTTAAGGAACCTCCATACTGTTCTCCATAGGAGCTGTACCAATTTACATTCCCACCAACAGTGTAGGAGGGTTCCCTTCTCTCCACACCCTCTCCAGCATTTGTTGTTTGTAGATTTTTGATGATAACCATTTTGACTGGTGCGAAGTGATATCTCATTGTAGTTTTGATTTGCATTTCTCTAATAATTAGCAATGTTGAACATCTTTTCATGTGCTTCTTGGTCATCTGTATGTCTTCCTTGGAGAACTATTTAGGTCTTCTGCCCATTCTTTCACTGGGTTGTTTGTTTTGATGATATTAAGCCACGTGAGCTGTTGTAAATTTTGGAGACTAATCCCTTGTTGTTCATATCATTTGCAAATATTTTCTCCCATTCTGTGGGTTGTCTTTTCATTTCATTTATGGTTTCCATTGCTGTGCAAATGCTTTTGAATTTAATTAGTTCCCAATTGTTTATTTTTGTTTTCATTTCCATTGGTCTGGAAGGTGGATCAAAAAAGATCTTTCTGTGATTTATGTCAGAGAATATTCTCCCTATGTTCTCCTCTAAGAGTTTTATAACGTCTCACATCACATTTAGGTCTTTAACCCATTTTGAGTTTATTTTTGTGTGTGGTGTTAAAGAATGTTCTAATTTCATTTTTTCACAAGGAGCTGTGCAGTTTTCCCAGCATCATTTATTGAAGAGACTGTCTTTCCTCCAGTGTATAATCTTGCCTCCTTTGTCATAAATTGACCATAGGTGAGTGGGTTAATTCTGGGCTTTCTATCCTGTTCCATTGATCTATAGTTCTATTTTTGTGCCAGTACCATATTGTTTTGATTACTGTAGCTTTGTAATATAGTCTGAAGTCGGGGAGCTTGATCCCTCCAGCTCTGTTTTTCTTTCTCAAGACTGCTTTGGCTATTTGGGGTCTTTTGTGTCTCCTTACAAATTTTAAGATTTTTTGTTCTAGTTCTGTGAAAAATGCCATTGGTAATTTGATAGGGATTGCATTGAATCTGTAGATTGTCTTGGGTAGTATAGTCATTTTGAAAATATTGATTCTTCCAATCCAAGAACATGGTATATCTTTCCATCTGTTTGTGTTGTCTTTGATTTCTTTCATCAGTGTCTTATAGTTTCTGGAGTACAGGTCTTTTGTCTCCTTAGGTTGGTTTATTCCTAGGTATTTCATTCTTTTGATGCAATGGTAAATGGGATTGTTTCTTGAATTTCTCCTTCTGATCTTTTGTTGTTAGTGTACAGAAATGCAACAGACTTTTGTGTATTAATATTATAACCTGAAACTTTACCGAATTCATTGATGAATAGTTTTCTGGTAGCATCTTTAGGATTTTCTATGTATAGTATCATGACATCTGCAAACAGTGACAGTTTAACTTCTTTTCCAATTTGGATTCCTTTTATTTCTTTTTCTTCTCTGATTGTGCTGAATTCTCTTAACTTTTGTGTGTCTGTAAAGTTTTTGATTTCTCCATCAAATCTGAATGAGAGCCTTGCTGGGTAGAGTATTCTTTGTTGTAGGTTCTTCCCTTTCATCACTTTAAATATATCATGCCACTCCCTTCTGGCCTGAAGAGTTTCTGCTGAGAAGTCAGCTGATAACCTTATGGGAGTTGCCTTATATGTTATTTGTTGTTTTTCCCTTGTTGGTTTTAATATTTTTTCTTTGTCTTTAAATTTTCACAATTTGATTACTATGTGCCTTGGCATGTTTATCCTGTCCTTGGGTTTATCCTGCCTGGGACACTCTGTGCTTCCTGGACTTGGGTGACTGTTTCCTTTCCCACGTTAGGGAAATTTTCAAATATTATCTATTTGAATATTATCTATTATCTCTTCAAATATTTTCTCGGGTCCTTTCTCTATCTCTTCTCCTTCTGGGACCCCTATAATGTGAATGTTTGTGCATTTAATGTTGTCCCACATGTCTCTTAGACTGTCTTCATTTATTTTCATTCTTTTTTCTTTATTCTGTTCTGCAGCAGTGATTTCCACCATTCTGTCTTCCAGGTCATTTATCTGTTGTTCTGCCTCAGTTACTCTGCTATTGATTCCTTCTAGTGTGTTTTTCATTTCAGTTATTGTATTGTTCATCTCTGTTTGTTTGTTCTTTAGTTCTTCTAGGTCTTTGTTAAACATTTCTTGCGTCTTCTTGATACTTGCCTCCATTCTTTTTCCAAGATCCTGGATCATCTTCACTATCATTATTCTGAATTCTTTTTCTGGAAGGTTGCCTATCTCTACTTCATTTGGCTTATTTTTTGGGGTTTTATCTTGTTCCTTCATCTGGGACATAATCCTCTGCCATTTCATTTCATCTAACTTTCTGTGACTGTGGTTTTCATTCTGCAGGCTGCTGGATTGTAGTTCTTGCTTCTGCTATCTGCCCTCTGGTGGATAAGGCTATCTAAGAGGCCTGTGCAAGATTCCTGATGGGAGGGACTGGTGGTGGGTAGGGTTAGGTCTTGTCTCTCTGGTGGGCAGGGCCATACTCAGTAAAACTTTAATCTGCTTGTCTTCTGCTGCTGGGTGGGCCTGTGTTCCCTCCCTGTTGATTGTTTGGCCTGAGGCGTCCCATCACTGGAGCCTACAGGCTAATGGTGGGGCTAATGGTGGCCTTCGGGAGGTCTCATGCCAATGAGTATTTCCCAGAACTGCTGCTGCCAGTGTCTTTGTCCCTGCCATGAGCCACAGCTGCCACCCGCCTCTGCAGAAGACCCTCCAACACCAGCAGGTAAGTTTCATTCAGTCTCCTATGGGGTCACTGCTCCTTTCCCCTGGGTTCTCGTGTGCACAAGACTTTGTGTGTGCCCTCCAAGAGTGGAGTTTCCGTTTCCCCCAGTCCTGTGGAAGTCCTGCAATCAAATCCCATTGGCCTTCAAAGTCAGATTCTCTGGGGGCTCCTCCTCCTGTTGCCAGACCCCCAGGCTGAGAAGCCTAACGTGGGGCTCAGAACTTTCACTCTAGTCGGAGAACTTCTGTGGTACAATTGTTCTCCAGTCTGTGGGTATGGGACTTGATTCTATCACGATTGCGTGCCACCTACCTTCTCACCATGGCTTCCCCTTTGTCCTTGGATGTAGGGTATCTTTTTTGGTAGGTTGCAGTGTTTCTTTGTCGATGGTTGTTCAGCAGTTAGTTGTGATTCCAGTGTTCTTGTAAGAAGGGGTGAGGGCACATCCTTCTACTCTGCCATCTTGAGCTAATCCGTCTCATGTATGTCTCTCATTTTCCAGAGAATAAACACTAGCTCAATATTTCAATTGTACTTCAAAAATATCCCTGATTATTTTTGAGTCTTTGTTTGGCAGATAAGGAAGCTGAAGTATGGAACATATGTTTCATCCAAGGACTCAAAGAAGGTAAGTAAAAGCTCTAAGTTTGGGAGATTGGGATTGACATATATACACTAATATGTATAAAATGGATAACTAATTAGAACTTGCTGTATTAAAAAAAAAAAAAGCTCTAAGTTTTTCTTTCTGGCTGTGCAGTTAAATGCCTAATACATACGCTCATGCTATTTTCACTCTGCCCTTTCTATTTACAGGTGGTACATCTGGTGACAGCCTCATCTCAGACTCCTCTGAAGTAACCTGTAATGCACCAACCCTGCAAAGACTTCCTTCAGTAGCTGATTCTGTTTACCAAGGTGGCTGTTTAGAAGAAAGATATGATGTAAAATTCTTTTCTTGAGAAGGACAATAATTTATACCTGTAACGCCATGGGAGGTAAACTGTTATACTATTATTTTCATTTCCACATCTTAGTGACAATGATGCACTTAAGCATTGAGGAAATTGAATCACAGGATGGTAAATTTGACTCTTTTATTCCAATTTAGTGTTATAGATAGTAACTGAAGCTACCTTGTGGTAAGGAGTTCTGAGAAAGAGTAGAATTTCTTAATTGCACGTGGAAAGTCCTTAACTAGACATGGGCAAAAGCCATGTGTAACAGACTACTGTGACTATACTTTGGCATTACACTGCATCCCTTGGTACCTGTGGGGGATTGTTCCCAGGACCACCCCACCCCACCCCCATGCCGGATATCAAAAATCCACAGATGCTGAAGGCCCTTATATAAAATGGCCTAGTACAGTTAGTCCTCTGTATTCACAGGCTCTGCACTGGAACCATGGATACAGAGGGCCAACTGCATATATTCCCTAGAATCTACTTGTGGATTGAAAAATAAAAAGGAACATGACCATCTTAATAAAATACTCGAGATTTTGGTCATGTAAGAGGCTTCTTCTGTTCCTTCAAGCAGAATCAAGCATCCTCTAAAGAATGCCATCAAGGATCACTAGAACTTAAGAAGAACAGCTCCATGCTGAAGTGCTGGTACATAAAGAAGTATTATACTTCTCAGATGTTCCTCTATGGATTTGGTTACAGAGTAAAATTTTTTTTTTTTTAAGAAGAATCCACCTGCTTTCTTTTTTTTTTTTTTTTAAAGATTGATTGATTGATTGGTTGATTGATTGCTATGTTGGGTTTTCGTTTCTGTGCTAGGGCTTTCTCTAGCTGCGGCAAGTGGGGGCCACTCTTCATCGCGGTGCGCAGGCCTCTCACAATCGTGACCTCTCTTGTTGCGGGGCACAGGCTCCAGACGCGCAGGCTCAGTAGTTGTGGCCCACGGGCCCAGTTGCTCCACGGCATGTGGGATCCTCCCAGACCAGGGCTCGAACCCGTGTCCCCTGCATTAGCAGGCAGATTCTCAACCACTGCGCCACCAGGGAAGCCCACAGAGTAAAATTTTTAAAAGCAGATGATTTTAAAAATCTATGTTATATTGTTATATAAAGGAAGCAAAATTGAACAAAAGAAGTAAGTAATGGAAGTCAGATGGAAGGAAAGGAGAGAGGGAAGAAGGGAAGGACAGGGGAAGAGGAAGGAAGGATGGAGGGAAAGGGAGAGACATTAGAAAAGTCAGACAAGTAGAAAACATAATAGAGAAGTACAAACCTGACTCCATACTGGATCCGTTTCTTTTACCTTAATCTTTGTATTCTATTGCTTTTGCTACAGGTTAATCACTAAAAGGATCTTGTCTATAGCTTAAAGTATACATAATGACCCATCTCCAGGAACCCTGCCTTCCATGCCTGGGTGTTAAGCTAAAATACCTGTTTAGCTCACAGGAAACATCCTGACCAGACTCGCCTGTGAATGGCTGCAGGCGGGAAGAAATGAACACATCCCCTCTCTGGAGTCTGGCCAGAACCAGGAAGTATCTACAACAACTTACTGCCTTTTTTTTAACTTTACCTCTTACCTCCCCCTCTTTGTTCCATAAAAGAAACTAGCACCCAAACCCGGGAGAGACGGTTCTTTGGGACAGTAGTCCACCATCTCCCATCTGCTGGCTTTCCGAAGAAAGTCGCGCTTTCTTGCCTTAGCACCATTTCTCGATTATTGGCCTGTCATGCAGCAAGCAGTATGAGCTTGGACTCGGTGACAAAAATACAGAGGAAATACTAAAGGTTGGATGAAGGGTGGGAGAGAGGAGAGGAACCAAGGAAACTAAGAAACTAAAAGGAAAGGTCTAGATTTGATTCCTAGTGCCCTGGAATACATATGCTTCCCTGAGCTATGCTGCTTGATTCTAATTGAGGTTCCCTGGGGCCCAAGTTAAAAGCTTCTGCTCTCAGTACACAGAGAAGCTGGCTCTCTTCTTATTTGGTTTCCAGGCACTTTCATTGTTTTCAGAAGTGCAGACTTCCAGCTCAAAGTACCTCAAATCACCATTGAAGTAGAAAGCTCTTCAGTCATAAAAAAACAGCTTCCCTCAGGGCAGAGATGCATGGACTAAGCAAGCTAAAAGCACCCTTGGAATACACCTGCTGGAAACAAAGCTAGGTTCTGGTCAAAACCCAGACCTTTAGTCATCTTTAAGTCCCAAATTATTCATTGAAATCATAATTTGGAGACAAATCTTATCATACTCCCCTTTCAGGTTCCTGCTTTTCGTTTTCTAAGTTACTTTAATTTAAAATTTGTTTTATGTAAAGAGGAGATTGGTAGCTAGGGGAGGGAAAATGAGCCTAATTTCCTCTGAAGGAGGTTGGAGTGACAAGGGTAAAATGCCATGATTTCTCCCCTGTTAATGCTTTACTCCTTAGGGTATGAGGAGTTGAAATTTCCAGAAATTCCATCTTTCTTGAAATTTAATAATTGCCTTATTTTTAAGGAGTATAAAAAGCCACACTCAAAGAACTTTCTTGGGTAGAAAAACATTGGCAAGGAATAAAAAAGCATGGACCCTAGTCCATGGCACCCATTACAAGACTACGCAATTAGTTTAGGCTTTTAGTTTTTCTTCACCTGTAAAAGGAGGGTAATACAGGTTTCCCCACTATCTGAAAGTAGTGTTTTCCTGTGAAACCTGAAAGTGGAAATGGTGTAAAGTGAAGATGCAATGACCTAACAGATGCACAAAATAAATCGAGGTAAAGCATAGATGCTCACAGAAGCAGTTCAAAGCCATTGGTGACTTGACGCCGAGATGCTGAGTGTAGTTCCCGGGGGGAGGGGAAGGATTTGGAGGTGATGCCACTCTCAGGGGTGGCGTGGGGTTGAAGGTGGGGCGTGAGGGCATTGCCTCTATCACAGCTGCTGCAAAAAAAAAATGCTGAGCACTGTTTTTGCTTTTCACTTTTTTTTTTTTTTTTGGTAAAAGCAAATATCCTCTTCGAATTCCTTTCAGTTAGCAAAAATCAAGTAATAAAATAATGTAAGTCTTCGTAAAAGCAAAGTAGTATAAAGCAAGCAAACTTTCGAAAAGCGGGGGATGTTTGTATTAGCTTCCCTACCTTTCTAGTTCGTGGTGGGCGTTAAAGGGAGGGGAGCTCACACAGTAGGGATTATGAACTGTTAGCTGAATTAAGGAATACATTTGGAATCTCTCTAAATAGGTAGAAGCACACTTTTAAGTGTCGTAACAAACGCAGAAAGAGGTTAAATGCCAATCCCATAGACTTCGCCAAGGCAATATACCCATTTCTACCAAGAGAAACACTTATCTCCCATGAAGCAACTTTTTACAAGCAAGATTATTTTATACAATTCACAAATGGTTTTGCATCCTTTAAAAGGGCAGCTTATCCTTGTGTGTTGAAAGGAACATACTTATTAAAAATCTGGTTAATTTTTTTTTTCTGCTTATCCTGAAGTACATTGATTTAATCTTTCCTGCACATTTCCAGGGATCTTCAAATCGAGTTCCTGAGTATTCTGGTACCCTAAGTAACTCTTGGTGGACATTAATATTTTCCTAGGATAATTTTTTCTGTTTCTGTGTACCTACATGATGAAGACAGCTAGAGTGACATTCCCAAAGGGTTTACAGAAACAAATGTCAACAACTGCGTGATTTGCTTGCCTGTGCCAGCTCGTTTGCTCTGAACAGAAAAGGCAAAGACAAGCTGATCCCACAATGATCAGACGGAATGAAGGTATTGATTATGTCAATGCGAGAATAATTAGATACACAGTCACCATAAACAGCCTTTGAAGTGTTTCAATAGCTATAATTTCATCCATTGCTATCATCTAGCTCTTAGCAGAGAAGCCAACTCTCAATTTTTCTGTGGATGGATCTAAGCAAAAAGGATTTGGTCCACTGCCTAATGCTAGAAGATTACTAATAAGTGGTAGTTGAACAAGAATCTTATATATTGCTCACTTCTGACTGTTGCAAGTGAAAATTATAGAAGCAGACTACTTCCCCGTTTTAAATTCCTGATTCAAACCTAAATTGGGACTGCCTAGTATTACTACTGTAACCGAGCAGGACCCTATGAGCCCTTCCCAGAACAGACCCTAGCCATGTCCTCCGTCTCCCTTTTGTGTGTAGAAAAACTTTAGTCAAAGAATAAACTTAATCCGAGAAGTGAGAAAATGCAAGAAAGGAAAACAGTCAAGCAAGACAAAACTATACTTTAGCCATTAAACAAAGTCAAAGACCTTTAGTTCTTCGGAAACGGCTATAGATAATATTCTGAGCCATGGCCTTTGAGCTGTTTTGCAGATACTGAAACCCCCATCAGCTGGGAGACGTTAACTGTCTGCCAATCATGTAGACCCCCGAACAGTTGGAACCAAAAGGTTGATGATGCCGACTCCCAATGACCTCACCACCAACCAATCAGGAGAATGTCTACGAGCTGACCACACCCTGCTCCTTGAACACTATGACTCCTCACTACCCCCTCCAGGGCGGGACACACAGTCTTGAGGGCATTAGCCCTCTGTGGCCCCCTTTGCCTGGCAAAGCAATAAAGCTATTCTTTTCTGCTTCACCCAAAACTCTGTCTCCCTGTTTCTATTCGGCATCAGTGAATAGAGGCTAAATTTTGGCAACACTACTATATTTCTATAGTTTGCTTAATATTCACAATATGAGAAAATAACCTTCTTCTTTCTTCAAAATTTATGCTCCCATCCTCCACCCAACTCTCATTTGATTACCTTACATATACTTCATTGAGATGGCCATGTCCTTACCTTCCCATCTCAGATCAATCGTCCTTTTCCCATCACCGTCCCCTCCTGTGATCATGGAGGAAGGCAGCCTCTGACCATCAAGGGTGCATCCTTCCACCGGTACACTGGACCCCCTCTCTTTCACATCTTTATATGAGGTACATTAGTTCTGCTAGTTCAATGGTCTCAAAATGTGGTCCCCAGACCAGCAGCACCACTTAGGAACCTGAATCAGAAACTCTGGAGGGTTATTCTGAAGTCTTATAAAGTTTGAGAAACCACTGAGTTAGTTCAGTGGCCCTCAATACTAACTACATATTTGAATTATGTGGGGAATTTTTAAAATACCAGTTCCAGAGCCCCACGCCCAGAGATTTTGATTAACTTGGTCTGGGATTGGCCCAACCACTGATGTTTTAAAAATCTTCCCACATGATTATAGCATGACACCAGAGTTGAAACCACTGAAGGTTGAAGCCTTTCTCCTATATTGTCAACCTCAATGATCGTTTCATAAGATGGTTTCGCCACCATAGTTTGTCACGTAATTACTTAGGAAGTTATATATGTTCCTTGTCTACCTCTTTACAGCTAATGGGTCCTGAAAACCCATTCTGTTTTATCACACAAGTTAGACTGTTACTGATACTGTAGGTCCTAACAGCTCCAAAGTTGTGAGGATCTTGTGTCAACGACCCCCGGAAACTTTAATGAATACACAATTGATACAGTTATGCATGCAGCTGACACGGCTGCTTTAAACTCGTGTGCTGAGAACACTCATTCTGCTTGTGCCTTTAGAGAACCCAATGTCCATGAGCAACAAACAACAAAGAAATAAAGAATCTGCTTTCATTCTGTATCTTGATAGAAACTCATAAACTTTAAAGAAAAGTAAAATTCATCATGTAATTCAAAGTTGTAAGTTCTTTGCCCCTCAATATTCATCACAGTTGTTATTTGTATGCATACATCTATATAGCTGTAATAGCTCTAGATTATATAAACATATCAATAAGTATAGATTATAGGTATTCAATCTGCATATATGTATATATAAAATATATATGTATCATGTATCTCCAACTATATTATAAATCTCTGAAGATTAACAAGCGCATCTTAAATCCCTTTATATCTACCACATTACCGATTAAAATGTAATAGATGCTCAATTAATGATTTTTGTTAAATGCTTGTTAATTTAGGTTAGCTTATTCATTTCTTTGCACGAAATTCTTCCTACCCTCTTCCTATATTCCATCCACCCGTGGGTTCTACTTTAAGATGTAGGAAGTAGTGTGCTACAGACTGGTTTGGGAACGTGAGCTTAACTCCTTATTCTCACATTTAAGAGCTCCATTCCTTTGATCGAGCTCCTTAACCTCCATCTCCCACAAAATACTGTATTAATATCCAAATTATCTAATTCATAGCTTTCTAGTGAAACATACTGATATGTACACATGCTTTTAAAACTGTGAGATAATGTAAAAGTTCAGAATTGTTACAATAATGGCAGAGGCAGAGATGAACTAACCATTCACCAGAGCAGTTTCCTCTTCCCCCTAAGCACACAGCCAGCCTGTGTTCTCCTAGCAGGTTGGTGTTCTAGAAGATTGAATATCTTAGCCTCCTGTTGGCCAGAAACACCCACATTAAGTCAGGGCCAACTGACAGCTACCTGTTTTGCTAAGTAAAAATCTACTGGAATATTAGTACACCCACTTATGCACGTATTATCCACGGTTGCTTTCAAACTAAAACAGCAGAGCTGAGTAGCTGTGATAGAGACTGTATGACCAGAAAACCCTAAGATATTTACTATCTGGCCCTTTGCAAAAAAGGTGCAATCCACTACTTCAGCAAAAACAAACTATTACTCTATAGATCCACTGAAATTGTTAGATTTGCTTTTTATAGCACATAGTATTACCCCTGCTAACACAAGGATCTCACATTCTCTTAAAGTTACTATCTATTTCTCCCCTTCGTAGTCCCAAAGGCAATGGCTTGCTTTGTGGTTGCTTCTTTGTTTCGTTTCATGTTTTTTAATCTATCAAGACAAATAAATGGCTTGGTTAGGAATCTTCTGATTGGAGGATGTTTATCCACAGAGCGTATGCTTGTGAGATAGTCTCTGAAGAGCAATGATTATTTGAATATCACACATTACTCTTGAAAATGATGCCTTGCGTTCAAGCAAGATAGTAAAATTAAACAAGGTACTATTTTCTCACTTACTATGGCCACCATCTGTAACATATGCATGAGACAGAGACTGCCAATATCCATTTCCTCTGAGCCCTTCATTGTTTTAGCTAAACACATGGGTGCCCAGAAGAAACAAAAAAGATTACGTTACCCAGTCTCCCTTGAAAATAGCTATGTTATGTGTCTATGATCTGGCCAAAAGAAGTAAGTGAAAATGAGGTGTACAAATTCCAGGAGTGGGAGGATGCTTTCTCCTTCCGTGGCTTCTGTCCTGTTTGCTGAAATGTAACATGATGGCTGGAGCTACGGAGTTGTTCTTGGACCTCGAGGTAGAACTTAGTTATTGAGTATGATGCTTCAACAAGAGAGAATCCCTGGTGATTTTTTTAAATTAATTAATTAATTAATTTATTTATTTATTTATTATTTTTGGCTGCATTGGGTATTTGTTGCCGCGCGCGGGCTTTCTCTAGTTGCGGCGAGCGGGGGCTACTCTTCGTTGTGGTGCGCGACCTTCTCATCGCGGTGGCTTCTCTTGTTGCGGAGCACGGGCTCTAGGCACGCGGGCTTCAGTAGTTGTGGTGCACGGACTTAGTTGCTCTGCAGCATGTGGGATCTTCCCAGACCAGGGCTCGAACCCGTGTCCCCTGCATTGGCAGGCGGGTTCTTAACCACTGCGCCTGGAGACTTCCCTGGTGATTTGTGAGCCATTATACCAACCAAGGACATCCTACTTTCACATGAGACAGAAATAAACATGGATTTAAAAAAATATTTTAAGTTTGAGTCTGGTCACTTGAGGCCCAACTTAATCTTATTTGATAAAATAGATAAGTGAGCTAGAAATTAACGATTTATTAATAATAAGAAAAAGAAACTAAAACAGTGAGATAATTTTAAAACAACAAAAACCAAACAGCAGAGTATAAAAGTGATTATCCAAAAAAAAAGCCTGTATAAAAGAGATAATATTTTTGAACTATATGAATGGCCCCTGTCTCTCATATTTCTTTTAATCAACATTCCTGCTATTCTGCCAGTAGCATGGATTTGACTGGAAAGGTTTAGGGTGGTTACAGCAGGAATGCAAAAAGAATGTAAATAATCAGCTTCTGACACCCAAAAGATAATCCTGTTGCTAGTACTGAAGTAGGGCTTTGTCTAGAACAAGAATATTTTACAAACTTAACTAACTTAAAAAATCAGAACCAAGCATGGGAGGAAGGGCTGAAATCATAAATTTTCTCCATTTGTAATTTGAAATAATACCCTTTTGCCCATAATGTTGGGCTACAAGGCATATAAAGGTGGGTACAATGTACATAGGATGTAGAGAATGAGAAAATCCAAAGTTTCCGTGAGAGGAAGATGGAAAACAAAATATGAGATAGCACACAAAGGGGTCTCTGGATAATTTCTTTCCCATCCTGATCTTTATAGATGACAGAATTAGAAACATCCTGACAGCACTGAGTCTGGGGAACCATTTTCTTTGTTGCTGGGCGACTTTCAGGTCCCACCTCAGCTCTGTACCATCCAACATGGCGCAAGAGCAAATGTGTTCATGGTTCCTAGTTTCCTGTGGTCTGAAATTGTTGTGGAAGAGACTTAGAAATGTTCTTGGTCTGCGGAGAGACAAAGCAGTGCAGGAACCAGTGGGCAACTCAGGAGGAGGTTTAGTCTGGGATCCTTGGGTTCCAGTGGCGGAATCACCCCTCCACCAAAAATACCCAAGATGAAACCTTACTTGGGAAAGGAGAAAACCAGACAGCATCACAGCAAGAGCCAGTGAGAATTCAGAAAACAGTGACCAGTGAGAACTGAGATTCATCCTTCTCTACTGTAACTAAGTTGCCTTGCCCTTACACCTAGATATCATCAAGAGAAGAACACAGGAAGGGGGGACGGGCTCAAAGAGACTGAGCACTATATTAAAAGGACTAGTTTATCTAAAAGCATATTTTTTTAAAGATATCATTAAAGATATAAATTGTAAAATTTATACTGTACTATGAGGTATCACTTCAGACCGGTCAGAATGGCCATCATTTAAAAGTCTACAAATAATAAATGCTGGCGAAGGTGTGGAGAAAAGGGAACCCTCCTACACTATTGGTGGGAATGTAAATTGGTGCAGCCACTATGGAAAACAGTATGGAGGTTACTTAAAAGGGTAAAAATAGAGTTACCATATGATCCAGCAATCCCACTCTTGGGCATATATCTGGGGAAAACTCTAATTTGAAAAGATACGTGCACCCCAATGTTCATAGCAGCACTATTTACAATAGCCAAGACATGGAAGCAACCTAAATGTCCAGATGAATGGATAAAGAAGATGTTGTGTACACACACACACACACACACCCACACCCCCCCACCCACACACACACAATGGAATATTACTCAGTCATGAAAAAGAATGAAATACCGCCATTTGCAGCAACATGGAAGGACCTAGAGATGATCATAAGTGAAGTAAGTCGGACAGAGAAAGACAAATATCATAAGATATCACCACTTATTTGTGGGATCTAAAAATGATACAAATGAACTTATTTGCAAAGCAGAAAGAGACTCACAAATAAAACAAACTTATGGTTACCAAAGGGGAAAGGAGGGAAGGGATAAATTAGGAGTTTGGGATTAACAGATGCACACTATCACATATAAAATAGATAAACAACAAAGTCCTACTGTAGAGCACAGGGAACTCTATTCAATAGCCTGTAATAAACTATAATGGAAAAAAATTTTTTTACATTGTACCATTTTTTTCTTTATCCAGTGGGTAGTGATCATAAGAAAGGTTAGATCAGCCAAAAGAACCAACAGAGATGTACACATTCCTTACACATCTAACTGTTCTGTGAGTTAAACAGATTACTGTATTTACAACGTTCAAAGAGAAGGCATGTCAGACACCGCTTTCTTTTAATTGTGGCAAAGAGCTTTTGAACAGACTATTTTCTTAAATGATTAAAATAATTTATTTGCATATCTCTTACTATTTCTGAGATGTAGAAAAGAGTGAAAGAGCTACATCAAAATGAAACATAAGAATGAAGCTTAATAAATTAATGGAAACTTCCTTTAAGTAACTTCAGAGGAAAATCTATCAATTTATTCCAAGTTTAGACTATCCATATTTTCCTTTTATTCTGTAAACATCTGTTGCAATGTCATGTTGAGTGGGCCACCAGTGCATTGGATAGGCTCAGTTTTCCTCAAACAGTCTCTCTTCTGTTTCTATTATTGCTATTGCTGCTGCTGCTGTGGTTATTATTATTTTCAGATTGCTCCTACCTGGCTCCAATATTAATATATAGATTTCTCCACTCATTTATCATCAGAAAAATAAATATGGCTCACTCTCCTACATTTTCCACATCATATTAGAGCATATGTTCCTACTTGCTGGGTAAAATTATTTGCAAATATAATCCTAATGGCTATCATTAGTGTTCTGTGATAGCCAACAATTTTTATCTTTCTACCCTAAATTCACCCTTCATTGTCTATTTTGTTAAAATGTTGATGGACCCTGTAAATACTTGCCATTTGTCAGTGGTGTGGTGTTAAGCTTTGTCGGCAGAGGGCGCTAAAGGGATCCAGGAAGAGGAAATTTTCTTGGTTCTGATGAACTCTGGGATAGGCTCTTGCAGTACAAGCCTTGGGTAGCTTCTGCTCCCAGCAGCTCCTGGTGGCTACTTGCGTATGGTAGTTGTCTGGGGGCCAGTGTCCCTCGCCACTCCCCCAAGGGGCTCATGACCTCCGTGAACGTCTGCTCTCCAGTGGGCCTCAGCTGCACCCTCTCCAATGAGGTTTAGATTTCAGCCCTGGGAAAGGGGTTCTTCCAGCTCCTAATGATTCCTTGGCTGCACTCAACCCAAGGGGTAATGGGTGCGCTCCCTGGATGTGTTCTTCCTTTATTTTTTAGAGCCCTTATGTACACCATCCAGTCTGGGGTAGGGTTAGGGTTAGGGTTAGGATACTATTAATCATTCATCGCTACATGCCTGTAATGATTACCTCGATCCTCTGTTGTAACAATAGCTCTCTATATTAAGCCTTTCCTGTTCGAATCACTAGGAGATTTTCTGCCCTGGGAGTGGTCCCAGGGGACAGATCTGCAAAGAGGGGTTTCGGGAGAGGTTTGGTTGTACCCTTGAGCTTGACTGCAGCGTGGAGCTCTTTGCTAATGGTACATGGCATTCTAGGAGCCCAGGGCACGCAATGACATCACACTTAAACTAGCACCTGTGGGGTATTGTGATAAAGCGCCAACTGAAGCAAGTGTCTTGAGAGCCCAAGTGGCTGCTGCACTTGACCATTACGGCTGTGGTGATGGCTACAAGGACCATGGTGAAGGAGAGATGTTTTCTAAGTGCACTCGAGCACTTGCAGAATAAAAATGACACGCTCTCAGCTCAAGTCACAGCCTGAGGAGTCGGGAGCTACGGTGAGAACCGTGACACATTATTTGATTTATTGCAGCCAGAGGGCTGATCCTGCTAAAAACCAAACTCGGTATTTCACTGTGCGAGTTGCTGAATGCCAGCAACCCTCGCAAATCCACAGTTCGTTGCCTTCTCTACCACAATGGAGCTGGGTCCTGTAAACATGTCTCCTTTGCCGGCTGGCACAATGCTCAACGTTGCTAAGAGAACCTGGAGGAGGAATGGGTTTCTCTTCGGGGTCCTGGCATATGCTCTTTGAGGCAGCCCGGAAGCACCTCTGATCTGTGCAATGTCCTGTTCCAGCCCCACCCATGTCTTCAAAGGGCCAGGCATTCAGGGACCGCTTACTCAGAAGTCCTTTCAGGTGGCTCAGGGCAGACTCTTGCTGGCGGGACGTCACCTGTGAATGGCACCCCCTTGAGCAGCTTTGCAGCCTCAGAAAACTCGGCCATCCAGACAGTCATGGCTGTGCCTTCTCCAGTGAAGTTTGCATCTTAGTCTATGGCATGGGGGCATCTTCCAGATCCTTTTCCATCCATTGCACACTACCGAAGTCCTAGGGGCCGGGTCCTATTCCTGTATCTGTTATTACTATACTCTTCACAGTTCTGTTTATTGCTAGCTGGTCCCCCATCATAGCAAATAATTTTTGATGTTCAGATTTCTGTGTGCTCTCATCTTCTCCTGAACTCTAACTGATATACCTCTTAAAATTTCAATATTTTAGCTGGGGAATAAAGAAAGCATGAAAACTAAGTAAGATATGATTTAATCATAATCTCCTAGGAATCATTCCTTTTTAAGTTCTGTATCACTACATTTAAGTTCTTTATCACTTCATCTATTCTTGAAATTATCTAAAGTGAATTCGATGTAATGAAATAACTATTTGGAACGTCACTTAAGTAAAGTTAAAATTAGTAAACCCATCAAAACTTAGTATTACAAAAAAGCCTGTATAAGAAAAATGTGCAAGATACGATTTGGTCCTATTTATTGATAAAATTACTGAATATATTGAGTTTAGTGAAGCCAAAATCTCGGAAAGGTCTGTTAAAATTAAGAGCAAATATTTTATATATGTAATTCTTAAGGAAAGATTACACAAACATAACAGATGTGATGTAACTGAAATACGACTTTAGCTTTGCCTAATAATATTCTCTTAAACTTCAGGGGAAGCCCATTTTTCTCTGAATCCAGGAAGAAATCTTAGAATCTAGTACACCCCTTGGTTTATTGGCTGATATTTTAAAAGTAAAAAATTATTTCGTTATGTTCATTATAAACATAGGGTCAACTGAGAATTCTCCAAGAATTGAAGCTTCACTCACTTCAGTTAAAGTAAATGGACACAGGCCCTCCACTCTACTTAGGAAGAAGACAGGATGCACGTTACTCCAACAGATGTTCTCAAAAAGTGGTCTTCTTTTTCTGTTTCTGGTCGTTCTTGTGAAATTCTTATTTCTTTTGTCTGGTTTAGTATTATTGGATAAGGGGTGCAAAAGTAATGAAACTAGATGTACTTTGATAAGTTCATATTTTGGTCTGCCATCTCATTTTTGTATATGCATCTTCTGTTGCATCTTGGTGCCTTGCTTAAAATGGCAAATTTAATATTATATATACATATGCATACATATATACTTATATTACATATATATTTACTATTTTACTTAATAACATATAACATTTTGATTGATAATATGAATTCATTTGAAAGAAATTTTGTGTTATTGAAAGTTTCACATCAAACAATTTTTTATGATGGGAAAGTTAGGAAGGGCTTCTTAATTGTTTCGTATTTTTTCTTCTGCAAAATCGCTTTCAGTCTTTGACACATTTGTTGTTTTACCAATTGCTTAATTTGGCATGCTCTAAAAATCTCCACGGTTAATCATGCTAAAAGTAAATTTAAAACTCACACTTAGTTAATATTTTATCAAATCACATCTTGATAATTCCCTTGCATAATTTCAACTTCTGAATTCAAAACCATTTTGACTATTTCAGGCTTATTTTCTATCTTCTGATATAAATCAACATTTAAAAGATTTGAACAATGTATTGTAATTTCATGTAAGCAATTATAATGCTTATTATTGTCACTTTAAAATATATTATTTATACCAACTTAATGTGTGCTCATGAAAAAGAAAGAAAAAAAGTAAATCTACATTTGTTTTAAATGAAGAGATTTAAGTACTCCATGTATTTTGTTTGTTTTGTTTTGTTTTGAATTGGATTGAAGTTTTCTGTTCATTAAATAAAATGTATTCTTCAGGGAGAAAGAACAGATTAAAAGTATAAACCCTACTCGGTAAGGCATCTCTACATTGAATCTTAAGAAAATAAGGAACAGTGCAAAATTCTATTAGTTATGAGTATCCTTATTCTTAGCCTAAAAAAACGAAGCATAAACCCTGATTATAGATTTTTAAGGAAATTCGTCAGAGGCATTGTTCTGTAGAAGCCAAACATTAGAAACTTACAGAGAAAATCTGTAGGCACATAAAAATATGAATTAAAGTACATAACAGTACTCTTTGCTATTTGATTGCTGCCTGGCTAGAGAAGCATGGAATCAAAGTACTTTGTTATTTGCCTATCTCTACCAATATCATTAAATTTGATATTAAGTACGGGTTCCTCTTTCAAAGATTTAAAACAAGGAAAAATCAGCAAAGAAGTTGTAAACACCTGAATTTTAGTAATTTATAACTTATTTTTATATATTTAATCATAAGGTTCATCTTCACTTGTTTCTGTATTGAATATGTTAATATTCAATATGTTAATACAACTGACTAACAATCACGCTCAACATGGCTTCATTCATTCATCTGTTCACTCACTCATGTACCCATTCATTTGAGTTATCAAGGGCCCATTCTATTCATGGGCCAGGAGTTCAGATGATGATCATAGAATCCTGGTATTCAAAATGCTTACATTTTAGTGAGAAAAATTTTCACATGAAAACTAAAAGAAATACGAAAGTATAATTATAAGGGTTCCAAATGAAATGCCAAATGTGCTTGGAAATTTCGAGAAAAAGAAATGGCCTGACTCTGTTAGGAAGTGTAGGAGAAGGCAAAGATGCCCCTGAATGAGGTTCTGTTTGAGATAAATCCTGAAGAACAAGTAGGATTCCAGTAGCTAGTGATACAATAATAGTGGAAGAAAGCTTTGAAGTTCTGGATGTACTATATTTGGGATATACAGGGAGAGCACTTGGGAAGTCACATAGGAAATGAAACTAGAAAATTATTAAGGTCATGGGCATCGAAGGGCCTGTATCATTTGCCAAGGATGTTGGACTTTGACCAATAGGCCAGTGTTTTCTAGTCTGATATATTGAGGCACACTTTAATGACTTACCCCCACCAAAAAGGAGTCAAATGCTAATATATAGTTGATAAATACAAATGCATAATAGCATAACATACCGCTATGATCACCCCAACAATGCTGCATAACGAGCAGACAAAAACTTGAGTGACATAAAACATAAGCACTGCAAACCAAAACTACAATAAGGTATCACCTCACACCAGTCAGAATGGCCATCATCAGAATACCTACAAATGCTGGAGAGGGTGTGGAGAAAAGGGAACCCTCCTACACTGTTGGTGGGAATGCAAATTGGTACAACCACTATGGAGAACAGTATAGAGGTGCCTTATAAAACTAAAAACAGAGTTACCATGTGATCCAGCAATCCCACTCCTGGGCATATATCCAGAGAAAACCATGGTTCGAAAGGATACATGCACCCCAATGTTCACTGCAGCACTATTTACAGTAGCCAAGATATGGAAGCAACCTAAATGTCCACCAACAGAGGAATGGATAAAGAAGATGTGGTACATATATACAATGGAATATTACTCGGCCATAAAAAAGAATGAAATAATTTGCAGCAACATGGATGGACCTAGACATTATCATACTAACTGAAGTAAGTCAGACAGAGAAAGACAAATATATGATATCACTCACATGTGGAATCTTAATTTTAAAAAGTTGATACAAGTGAACTCATTTACAAAACAGAAACAGACTTACAGATAGCTAAAAAACAAACTTCTGGTTACCAAAGGGGAAACGTTGGGGGGAGGGATAAATCAGGCACTTGGGATGAACATACACACACTACTATATATAAGATAGATAACCAACAAGGACCTACTGTATAGCACAGGGAACTCTACTCAATATTCTGTGATAAGCTATTTGAGAAAATAATCTGGAAAAGAATAAATATATGTATATGTAAAACTGAATCACTTTGCTCCACACCTGATACTAACATGTTAGTATGGTTGTAAATCAACTATACTTCAATAAAAATTTTATAAATAAATAAATAAATAAATAAATAAAATTAAGAAACCGAAAAAAACAAAACCAAACCGTAAGCACTTATTGTTCACTTGTCTAGAGTCAGCTGAGGGTTTGGCAGCTCTGCTAGTCATGGCAACACTCACGCACAAGCTCATATCACGTGTCTGACTGCGTCACTCCTGTTAACATTTTATTGCTGAAAGCAAAGCCTGTCACATAGTTTAGCCCGGAGTCTAGGCGCAGGTGGATCACAGCTTCCCCACCCCTAAAGTGGGAGGAAGATGTAAAGTCACATGACGAGGAGAGTGGATACTGGGAGAAGTGAAGCCCTGGGGCCAAATGATACAATCTATCCCACAAATACAGAACTAGAAAAACTCACCAGGAAAAACAGTCATTAAATTGTGGCTAAATCATTTTCTGAGTTTAAAGACTAATGACCTTACTATTCTACTATTATATAAAATGAAAACATGTTTCTTTAAAAAGAGCAAACCACCCACCATTTAAAACTCAGAAAGCACTCTTTTAATACATGTAAATCAACCTATCCATCAATTTACCTATAGATACAAATTTTCAAGGATATATTATTGTTAGAAACATACAGGGTTATAAATAATTTGATAAAAATGCAATTTGAATAAAATATGTTAAATTTATATTATTTGATTTTCACCAAAAGTAAAAGAAATCAAAGTAAAATAAATAGAATGGCCGAACATCATATGAATATTTCTTTTCCAGGATATTATTAAAAAGTTCATTCAGGAGTAAAAACATTTTGAAAAGTACTAAGGGTTGAAAAGCTTTGTGATTTTAACAATAAATTTTATTCTCATCTATTATATCAAGTGACACTCCATTATGAAAAACAATCAGAAAGTTAGCAAGCATTCAGCTATGTCCTCCTATCTACCCTTTTCCAAATTCCCACTTTTATTACTCATGTTACTCATGTTTTTGTTTTTGTTTTTCCCCAAGGCTTAGTAATATTTGGATTATGTTCTAGAATTCCCACAGCTGTTCAGGCTTTAGTTCTATTATTAATATGGTTCTAATCAAATTTTGTATGAAGGTATAATATATACACAGAAAAGTACACACGTACTAATATTAAGGTTTTATAAACTAAGGAAGCCCATATAACCATACCCAGGATCACAAAATAGAACTTTACTATCACTCCAAATAGCTCCAAGCTCATTTGCTTCCTTCCATTAACTAGCCATATCTATCTCAGGGAAACTAGTACCTTGATTTCTAAACTAATAACAGTTTAACGCTTTCAGTTTTGTTTTGTTTTGTTTTGTTTTAAATTTTATTTATTTATTATTTATGGCTGTGTTGGGTCTTCGTTTCTGTGCGAGGGCTTTCTCTAGTTGCGGCGAGCGGGGGCCACTCTTCATCGCGGTGCACGGACCTCTCACCATCGCGGCCTCTCTTGTTGCGGAGCACAGGCTCCAGACGCGCAGGCTCAGTAATTGTGGCTCACGGGCCCAGTTGCTCCGCAGCACGTGGGATCCTCCCAGACCAGGGCTCGAACCCGTGTCCCCTGCATTGGCAGGCAGATTCTCAACCACTGCGCCACCAGGGAAGCCCCTCAGTTTTTAATAAATGAGTTAAAAACTGGATTTCATTGTCAATTTTTTAATGAAAGGCTTATTGCTATCAAATTCCCCAAGTTCCTTCATATTTAAATATGTATCTGTTATATGTGTTTCCTTTACACTTATTAATATGTCATCTGGCATCAAGGATTCTATTGATCATTTTCCTTTTTAACAATTATCTCATTCACATTTTCATTGTTTGTATTTCAATAGCAAGTAGTATTGTTTTTCCAAAAAGTCTCATGGCTCTTTGAGTTCTGGAATATTTGAGAATGCATGTATCTTGCCTTTATACTTAAATGATAACTTGGCTAGGTATTCTGTTCTTAAGTTTTACATTTTTAAAAAATTCTGAAATGTGTAGACATTGCATACTCCCTTCTGTGTTTTAATTTTGCTTAATAGAAATATAAAAGCACTGTATCAGATGAGTCCGCCAAGAAAAAGACAAGACAGACTTAGAAGTGCCAGACATTTATTGGAGGTAACTTTTATGAGAGAGAAAGACAAGAGGGAGGTCAGAAGTACACTGGGGAAAGTTTCAGACAAAGACACAGGTCTGACACCCATGAAAAGAGAGAGGGAGGAAGGAAGAGCCTCAAACTGACGTATGGTTCTGAGAACATTTCAGCCATCCAATGAGGAACTCTGGTTCCAAGACTGCCCACTGATGAGTCCTGGGCTGGTGGGAAAATGGCTACAAGCAGGCATCCCCACCATGATATCCCACTTCTATGGGGTGAGACTCTAGGGTTATTGATCTACCTCCTGACCAGTATGGAACTCTGGCTGCTGTGAGCCTCGGATGAAATTCCTCCCTCTAAAAATGCTGCTCTGATACACAGAATCTTCTCCTCTCTCTGACTTTTCTAGAGTGCAGCATATGAAAACCTATGGCATGAAAATAAGCTCTTTTATCTTAGTTTTGCTGCTATTGCTGAATAATTGTTTAAAAAATAAAACTATTCTTTATTTTACTTAGTTTTGAAAGCAGAAGAGATTCCATTACCTGGCATTAGTTAACATCTTTACTCTTCAATAAAAATTAATTCACTATAAATTAATTTTTAAAACTAATTAATTATGAAAGAAATAGGCAATTTTTCATTTAGCAAATATCGTATACTGTATTTCAAAATTCTTGAATCATGGAGCTGGTATTCACCATATTATATCTACTAATGCCACACTGGACTATTGATGTAGAATTTATTTTGAGAATGCTCCTCTAAGTGACTAAAACATATGTCTCTAATGATAAAAGCTGAAAGTTTGAGGTTAGTTTTGAAAGTGGAGAATTGGAAATAGAGTAGATGGTAGAAAATTTATGCAGAAGTTCAACCATTCCTCAAGGAGGAATAAATTGGGAACTGGTAATTGATATAGGGCCAAAAAATACACATTTGAGAATGTTTGAGACTTACTATTGAAGAAATATAGGCTCCTTGAATTATCATAAAATTCCTTAGAAAAACAGAAAAAACAATAACTGACAAATTATAGCCAAAATCTAATGAAAAAAGAAATAGAGACCTAGAGAATTCTAAAAAGAGCTCTCCCTATCAGAGAATAATGCTGACAAATGCTCTCCAAATACAAAGATAATAAACTTAACTCCTCAAAAAATGCTGAGGAGAAATTTTGTTTCTCCTCAGTGTCCTGCCCCCTTGAGATTAAAGCCAATGGCTCTTTGCCTAAAATAAAATTGAGAAGACATCCCTGTAATAACCTAAATGGGTTAGAATTTGAAAAAGAATACATACACGTACATGTATAACTGAATCACTTCGCTGTACACCTGAAAATAACACAACGTTGTTAATCAACTACACTCCAATATAAAATATAAATGAATGAATGAATGAATAAATAAATAAATAGACATCCCCGTACTGTATGATCTCTTCTTTTTGAGGCAGTTATAATGAAGGGATATTTCTAGCCTCCCCCATGCTGTCTGGGACGTGGAACAGGAAGGGTTAACTGGACAAAGAAAATAACAGACATTGATATCTGTGGAGTTTTACAATCAGGTCCACAATTCTTTGATGTTCCTCCCTTTGAGAGGTAGAACCTATGCCTTTACTCCCTTGCAATGACTGGATTTATCCAGAGAGAGTGGGATTTATAGGAAAAGTATGAGTAGAGGACAGGTCCTTAAAAGGACTGACCAAATAAGTGATAAACCCAACTGAGCAGAACTGGAAAAAATCCCTCAAGCGTACATCCACACAGAATAGACGCTAAGGTAAGCAGTCCTCCTGGGTCTTATGGAAGACATTGGACTTGCAGCGGACCTTAAAGCATAGGAGGGATACCAATAGGTGAAATGTGTAGACATTGCATACTCCCTTCTTTGACTGGGAGTGGAAGGACACCCAGTACCAGATACCAGGGAAGGTCAGCGTGTCCTGACTGGGGTCTGTGGAAAGGCCAGACATCTAGTGTTTACCTGGCAATGAGTAGGAGCTATTATGAGAAGAATAAACAGATTGGGGTCTGACTGTAGAACTCTTAAAATGCTGGGTCTAAGAACGGAGTGTCTGGTAAGTACACTTTATCAAAAATTTCCAATATTAAATGTCAGCCTTTAAGATATTTTCAGAAATGATAAGACTCTGAGTCTTGTGCTAGAGATTTTAGGAATAAATAAAATGGTAAACGTGAAGTCAGGCAAACTTGTATTGAATACAAATACTCAGGTCTGCAATGCAATCCATGGGGCCTGTTATAAATGGGCCACCGCAAAAGCTTTTTTTTTTTTTTTTTAAAGATTTATTTATTGATTGATTGCTATGTTGGGTCTTCGTTTCTGTGCTAGGGCTTTCTCTAGTTGTGGCGAGCGGGGACCACTCTTCATCGCGGTGCGCGGGCCTCTCACTATCGTGGCCTCTCTTGTTGCGGAGCACAGGCTCCAGACGCGCAGGCTCAGTAATTGTGGCTCACAGGCCTAGTTGCTCCGCGGCATGTGGGATCTTCCCAGACCAGGGCTCGAACCCGTGTCCCCTGCATTGGCAGGCAGACTCTCAACCACTGCGCCACCAGGCAAGCCCACCCCAAAAGCTTTTAATGCGATGGTTTCTGAGGTGCATTAACTTGATGTTAATAGAAGCTTAAAGAAAATGAGATTTTGTTGAATCCTAATGCTCATAAATAATCAGGTTCTATCTGGACTATAATTTGTAGAAAAATCAATAATCTACTGTCTTTTCTAGCAGTACTCAAAAACGCATTTAGGAGTTAAAAAGCACCAAAATTTACCATGAAGCAATAACTAAAAAATGCTTAATTTATAGCAAAGTACAAAACAATAAGACATAGAAAGAGAACTATTTATCTATCTGGACTTCCATGAGTGTGTATGTGAGATGCTGGAAAAAAAGCAAAATAAAGGGACGTCAGTTCCCTGAGCAGGTTCCATGCGTCAGTCTGTGTGCTAAGTGTCCTCAAAGAGGTGAAATAACGTGTCTGCTGTCAGCCTGGTAGTAAGCGGCAGAGCTGGAGTTTAAAATTTAATCTAAACGACTGAAAAATAGCATATTATTACTCCCACGCTGAACCATTTTCCTATAAGTTCTATTTATAATGTGCAAAGACTGGCAACATCAGAATAGAAAATGACACATTTAATTTTGCAAACTATAGCTTCTATAAAAAACAATAAGGGTATGTAAGTTTTGCAGAGTTTCAGTTCGGCTACAAACCACAGAAAGGATTCTCTGGCAAAAATAATACCAAGTCAGCAGTGTTCTTATGCCCATAAACTGTGGATCCAAAAGAAGATGAAATCAATTATCAAAAAAAAAAAAAAAAGTCCACTTCTTGGAAATCTTAGAATGAAACCAAGGACACATTTTCAATCATCTGGCGACTGTAGACTTTTAAATTTTACAAATGAGTAAGCTAAAGCCTAGAGATTTACTCCAAGGAACAGAATGAGTTAGTGAACGAATTGGGCTTCTCCAGAGATCAAATTTTATGGGATGTAGTATCCTGTTACTTTTTTAATATACCACATCAGTTTTTTTTTTTTCTAAACAGAATAAAAATTAAAAAGTGTTTATATGGGAAAGTGTAGTCCTGCTATGAAAGAAAAGCATCAACCATGATCAGTTCTCCTTTAGAACTCAAAATACCCCAGGACCGGTAGTCAAGACAACTGAATTGGCTGTGTTCTTTCCCATGGGGATACCTTTATCCATTGAGGGCTACCAGTACTTGTAACCCTGGCCAGTATTTACTGAAGCACCTGATATTTGCCAGATACTGTGCTCAATGCTTTATATTCATGACTCCATTTCATTCTTCTAATTACTATATGAAGCAATCCAGTTATTTTTATTCTCATTTGAAAGGTGAAGAAACCAAAATAGAATGAAGCTATGAGTCCAAGTTTGCTTAGATAGTAAGAGGAAGATCTGAATCCTGGCAGTTTGAGTGAAGAGTCCTGTACTTAATGGTTATGCTAAGCCAACACCCCATCTCCCACATCACTGAGATTTAATGGACAGTATGTTTACTCAAAACATAGTTTAAAACCACAATAGGCTGGCTCTTGAGTACTGAGAACCTCCTAGGAAAGTTAGCAACTTCTTTGGTCTCACTGGCCAAACAACATACAGGTAGAGATGAGAAAAATATACATTGACAAAAGGAAAACTGGGATTAAAAGAAAAGGAAAAGACCTTACCTCATCTTTAAACTAAGAGGGTGTTCTGACTGCTCTCCAAGCCCTGGCTAGTTCTAAGGTTTAAAAAAAAAAAAAAAAAAAGTCACGTGCTCTTCTATATTTGCTCACAGCACTTCGTACATACTTCTGTGGTCATTGTGATAGGACTGATCACTTGCACTGGGGTCATTTTTCAAAATATGTGTTTGTCTCTCCTGATAAACTCTGAGCTTCTTGAGGGCAAGGGCCATATCTAAATTCTCATTAGCTCACCAGTGTCTACCATTTTGCCTGGAACAGTAAGTGTTCAATAAATATTTGGGAAAAAGTAAGAAATCATATGGTTACAAAATAAGTATTTGCCCCAAATACTACCCAAGACTCCCGGACTGCCCTGGGCTGCCCTACAAGTGATATGAATGATTTGGTGATTTTGATAAGCTTGTATTTTCAGTCTACTTTGTTTCCCAAATTGAGTCTGAGGAAATGATCTGAGTATTGAGAAATTCTCTTCGATAATTTATTTTTGCACTTTGTATGGTTTTTGTTTTTTGTTTTTTGTTTTGTCTGCGTTGGGTCTTCGCTGCTGCACACGGGCTTTCTCTAGTTGCGGCGAGCGGGGGCTACTCTTCGTTGTGGTACGTGGCCTTCTCATTGCGGTGGCTTCTCTTGTTGCGGAGCACGGGCTCTAGGCATGCAGGCTTCGGTAGTTGTGGCACGCGGGCTCAGTAGTTGTGGCTCGCGGGCTCTAGAGCGCAGGCTCAGTAGTTGTGGTGCACGGGCTTAGTCGCTCCGTGGCATGTGGGATCTTCCTGGACCAGGGCTTGAACCTGTGTCCCCTGCACTGGCAGGCGGTTTTTTAACCACTGTGCCACCAGGGAAGTCCTACCTTTGCATTTTGATGATCTGGAAAACCAACATAACATTTTGGATCATCTGGGTGATCCACAAAATTAAAACTGAATCCTGGGCTTCTCTGGTGGCGCAGTGGTTGAGAATCCGCCTGCCAATGCAGGGGACACGGGTTCGAGCCCTGGTCTGGGAAGATCCCACATGCCGCGGAGCAACTGGGCCCGTGAACCACAACTACTGAGCCTGCGCGTCTGGAGCCTGTGCTCCGAAACAAGAGAGGCCACGATAGTGAGAGGCTCGCGCACCGCAATGAAGAGTGGCCTCCGCTCGCCGCAACCAGAGAAAGCCCTCGCGCAGAAACGAAGACCCAACGCAGCCAAAAATGGATAAATAAATAAATTTAAAAAAAAAACAAAAAACTGAATCCTGTTTTGCAACCTCAGTGCCCACGTTTGGGTTGGTGCCTGTGGTCACACTGGTACCATGTGAAAGATCAAGCGATACCACTGATGAAATAAAAATCTCATTATAGTACAACCAGAAGCCAGGAGTAGAGAACTGAGTCCTCGTGTGGTTCATGTCAGAACAGCAAACTATGCCTTAGAGTAGCCATGAGGGGTAATTTCACACTGGAAGGGCTAATCTCAGTTTGAGAAAACACTAACATCCATCTTATTAAAGTAGCATGATTAACCTGAATTGTATGGCTTCAAAATTTTATTTGAATTTAATAGGTAAATCAATTTTGACTTTAGTTATACAAAGTTTAGCAGCATTAGGAATTCGTTCTTCATTTATAATCATATATCTAAAAATATATATAAAATATAATACATAAACTATATATGTATAAATAAAAATATATAAAAATATATTATACATAAAAATCACACTATAAGAATAATTTGCCTACCTTGGTGAGGGATGGAGGCCTGTGAGAGTCTTTCCTTTTCTTCTTTAAAAGGTACCTATGTAGTATTCCATTTGGAAACAAACTGATCCAGCTTTTATGGAAAATGCATTTCTGCCAATGCAATTGCCATCACTGCCAATGAGGGATTCTGGCGAATGCATCTGCAGAAACCTTCCATTTCCCTACATATGGCATCCTCTGTAGAGGGCCATCGCTCTCAGCTTTCATGTGCACTAAAATTCACTGAGTGTGCCTCCTGCTATCAAAGACTGCTTGAAAAAAGAAGATGTTTTATTACTTGTTCACTGTAATCTACTTTGTTGATTCTTGTCATTGCCCTGCTTTAGGGAAAGAATAATGCCGTTCTTCTGCAGGTAGTATTATGATGCTTGGACTCATTTTTTTAACACAGCAATTTCTTCTATTTCCCTGACTGTAAATGTTTCATTCAATACTTTACAACCCCTTGAGTTTGGCAGGAAGTTCCTGTTGGGATGTGTACTTCCTAGTGGTGCTTCCCTTGCTTCATTTTTTTAGAATTATGAATTTCTAGTGCACTCTACATAAAAACTACAACATGAAACAGCAGCATAAAAATGAGCCCAAAGCTTTTAGCCTCTTTCTACCCACACTAGAAAGAAAAATGGTTCCAATCAAAAGCATGAGAAAATAAAGAATTGTTATGGGAGATGAACTGCACCACTACTGAGACTGCACTCTAGAGCCCGGGAGCCAGAACTACTGAAGCCCACGTGCCTAGAGCCTGTGCTCCGCAACAAAGAGAAGCCACTGCATTGAGAAGCCTGCACACCACAACGAAGAGTAGCCCCCACTCACCGCAACTAGAGAAACCCTCACGCAGCAACGAAGACCCAACGCAGCCAAAAATAAAGTAAATTAAAAAAAAAAAAACCTATAAATGTGCATGCTCTTTAAAAAGAAAAAGAATCATGAAACAGCATCAGGCGAATGACACTTTTCTCTATTGTGAATACAAGTACCAAATAGTGCATTTTAGCACACCTAAGACAATGAAACTTAGTGATTATTACATATCGCCTCTTTTTTTTTCTTCAGAGACTAGTGTAGTAGTTATTTCAGTTCTAAACCTGGGAACTGATCTAACAGCATATATCTGTTACTACGGTGTTACTTTAAGTAAACATCAATAATGTTTGTGTTACTGTAAGTAATCATAAATAATTTTTAGTAACAGTGTCACTATCACATGCTTAGTCATTTTTTACAGGATAAACCACCCCTGGAATTCTCGGAAAATCAGAGAACCTCACACTTCAGCTCAAGAAATTCTAAGTTAATAGGACTGGAGTAGAGTCCAGGTTTTTGCAGCTACAAAATACTCCATAGGCTAGTCTCGCTTGTGACCTGAGTTGAAAACCACTGGTATAAACATTAGGTTATAAGGGAACTGGTCATCAAAAAGAACCAAGTTTTCCCAATAATAAACCTAGCACTCAGCACATTATGTATCACACAAACACTTGTGTGAGGTGGAGGCGATCATTGCTCCCATTTGACAGATGAGAAAACTGAGATATGGTTCCGGGTTCAGCCGCAGGAAATCAACGTCTGCACCTCACAGGCTCAGCCCACAAAACAGAGAGGACCTGAACGGGCAGCATTTTAGGACCTTCTGCTTTAAATTTCCGGGAGTGTCTGGGGAGTGTTTGCTGTGATTTTAGCTTGTGGTTGTCTGCTCTGAGACCGCTGTTAGTCAACCTGAGTCTCTCTCTCACCAGTTCCTGCCCCCTTGGTTCAGTACCAGCTCCTGCAAGCCTAGCCCTGAGCCTGAGCCCAGCTGGCAGAAGGTCTGCCCTCTTGGCCTGGTGCTGAATCCTTCCTTGCAGCTGAACTGTCTTCCAGGGTCTCCTCAAATTGCCTCCATGGCCCACCTTCCTCTAGAATTCTCTCTCTTACTTAAAGCCGAGAAGTTTGACCAGTTTGGATCTGTATCAACATAGATGCAACTCCGATTCACCCTGATCTCTTAACTTGATGATTTGGTCCCTCCTTCTTCCCTGGAGGGGTCAGCTCACCCTTTTTCCACTCGAGCCAGTCCTGGCTGATTCCTGTTCCCCCTCAAACAGCTCCTTGATAGGAGCTCCCAGGAGTCCTCACCTAACTGATACGGGGACCTTACCTAATTACGCAAAAAATGTGCAATTACAGTTTTTAAAAGGCAATTTCCCTTTCGACAGAAAATTCTGTTAAACTTTGGAGATTCTTTCTGGGAGTGCGGATTGTAAAATGAACTGATGTATGGAAAGCGGAGGTTATACATGAAAATACGAACTGTTAAACTTTTTTTTAATTTATTTTTTGCAATATACTTTACTGTCAAGATTTTTTCCTTTCTTCCTTTCTTTTATTGAAATATAGTTGATCAAACTGTCAAACTTTTAAAAAATCCTCAATTTTTCTGAAATAAAATGGGGCCAGTTAACAATGAAATGCTTTATATGCAAATAGGAATCTAACATGACGTGACTTCTTTAATAACTATAATTTCATAACTTTGTTTAAATTATAAAAGCAATATATGCTTATTGCAAAACAACATAAAATAAAATTATTGAGTAATATCATCCATAGCTAATTGCTAGTGGTTGGCCTAATTCCTTCTCTAGTCTCCTTTATTCTGTGCATGTGTTGCATGATGACAACTGTATGCATGTATGTTATTTACATACATATGTAGTATAATTTTAATAATGTTGGTTTATGTAGATATTTATAGACAAAATTTTGTATGTTTGCATCCATAGGCAAACTTAATATCATAGCAGATATTTTTTTACCTTGCTTTATTTTCAATAGAAATTTCTCTTTCATTTTAATCCGCAGATTGGGTCAGAACAGCTGTCAAGTGTGTGCTTTTCTCCCAAGAGGTAATTTTCAACACAGAAGCTCTACATATAATGGAGTTTCTTTCTCATGGTCTGTTAGGGCATGACATTTCTTAAGAGGAAATAAGTAAGAATGGGTGAAAGGAAACTACAGTTTGATGGGGAGAGAGATAGGAAGATTTGAATAATGGGACACATTTTTTATCCCGGTCCCCATAACATGATGGCCAAATTAGTTTATTGTGTATGAACTAATAAGCCTTCTGCACTTGGACAATTTAAAGTTCAAATTCAGGCTTTGCAACTCATTATCAGAGTGGCCTTAGGAAAGTCACTTCGCTTCTTTGGGCTCAGTACTCTCATCTGTGAAATGGATATAATCTATAATTATTTCACAAAGTTGTTATAAAGTCTAAACAAGATTAGTATGAAAAACAGTAGGCAATAGTGCTTACACAGGGTAAAGACTCAACATATAGTAGTTATTTTTCTCCTACCATAATACCACTGTTTCCTTAAGGTGTACCCATCAGGGAAGGAAACTCTACTTGATTTCTGCTCCTTGAAGCTACAGATAATGAAAGTCAACTCTTGGTGATGGCAGGCCATTTCGGAAGGATGGCTCAGCCAGAGGTGAAACCCTACACATTCATTCATTCACTCATTCATTTATTTAGTCCCTTCCCTTATACTCATTCACTCAATAATGATTAATCTCATAGTATGTCCCAGGCACTACATGCATCTGGAAATATAAGAATAAACAGAAGATACTGCTCTGTGTACAGACATGTAATATAAGCCCCTAAGGTGTCATAGCTACCATTACGGAAGTGTGTACACGGTAAGGCTTGAGCTATTTAAGGATGGTATTGTGACTTCTCCCTGGCAAGTGGAGAGAAACTTTTTAGAACAAATAATTTTTGAACTGAATTTTGGGAAGGAATAGGTATTTGTCAGATGGATGCAGCTGTAGAAAAATAGGATTCTTCACAGTGGAAATAGTGAAGATGAAGGTAATATGAAAAATGTCAAGAGAACTACAGGTGCAGCACAAAGTATGGGGGTACTATCAAGGGGAGTACAGCAGAGGATGCACCTGTCAAGAGAGGCTGGATTCAGCTGGGAGCCTTGTATGTAAGGACCAGCAACATGAAATGGATTCTATAGGTAATTTTTTTTTTTTTTTTGGCCATACTGCGTGGCATGCGGGATCTTAGTTCCCTGACTGGGAATCGAACCCGTGCCCCCTGCAGTGGAAGCTCAGAGTCTTATCCACTGGACCACCAGGGAAGTCCCTCTATAGATGATTTTAAAAAGTGATGCGCTGAAAACTTTGGGGCTGTGGAGTGTGGTGTCATCAGGTTGTTTGGGAAAGGTCCCTCTGGTATGGTTGTTAAAGGCAGATTAAAACGGTGTAAATTCAGAGCCTGGGACCAAGACTATTATAAGAATTTAGCCTTAAATGGATGAGTATTCAGACTAAGGCAGTGACACGTCAGGGCTCCATGTTGATGTTTTATACTCTCGGGAGACTGTTTTACATTTTCTGAATGTGGAAAGGAGTCTGTAAACAGCTCTATTTACTTAGTAATAATTCAAGAAAAGAAGAGGAACATCTGGAAGGTAGAAATCTGCCCTGACTGTGAACTTGGTAAACGTAGATTGACTAAATATGTATGAGAGCGTCAATTCAGTAAACTCAAAAACAGAAGCAAGCAGAGCAGTACTCCGGCAAAGGACACCAGACTGGACATGGCAGAAAGAGGGCCCCACTGGAGCTACTGGCAAACTCCTGGGGAGCCCATAGGATGATGCAGTCAGCAAAGGTCATTACGTTCAGACTGTGAAAAAGCCACATGCAAGTGACTGAAAACTGTTGGATTAGACACTATTTGGCCTTTTCCTAATACACCGTCTTGGCATTGTGTTCAACCACTGCTGATTTCCCTATATATTTCCTTTCAGTGACTCAGTGAATTCAGCTCATGGTTTTGTTGTTTGACTTACACTGGTAGGTAGATGGTAGGCTGAAACCCATAAAAAATAGAAGGCATCAGATCAAACTTTTATCTGTTCTCTCTTGTATTTCTTTTGACCATTTTCCAAATGCTTTTGCTCAGGACTCTCATGAAAATCTGAATGGTGAAATGTGGACTTAACTCACTGTTCTGTTGGTTCTATAAAGAATAGAGGGCTTCCCTGGTGGCGCAGTGGTTGAGAATCTGCCTGCCAATGCAGGGGACACAGGTTCGAGCCCTGGCCTGGGAAGATCCCACATGCCGCGGAGCAGGTAGGCCCGTGAGCCACAATTACTGAGCCTGCGCGTCTGGAGCCTGTGCTCCGCAACAAGAGAGGCCACGACAGTGAGAGGTCCGCGCACCGCGATGAAGAGTGGCCCCCGCTCGCCGCAACTAGAGAAAGCCCTCGCACAGAAACGAAGACCCAACACAAGCCATAAATAAATAAACAAATAAATAAATAAATAAAAAATTAAAAAAAAAAAAAAAAAAAAAAAGAATAGAGACACAGGCTGGGTTTACAGGACAGAGAACACACTACCTACCAGGGAAAAGCACAGAAGAGGCTATGTACAGTTTTAATTATGGCTTGTCTACTTCCATCAAAGCCATCCCAGTCATTAAAAAGTAGAAAAGCTGGCTGCAATAATATACTTAAATTAATCAGGCTTTCTTTTAACCTCCATTTACCCTAATCTCAAGGGCTTGCAACCAATTTTACTTGACTTGAACACTGATAAAGTCAAGATGATGCATTAAAACCAATAAATAACTATAAATTAACATGTAGATGCCACCAATGTGGCAGTTTCCTGAACTTAGAAATGGTTAAAGCTGTTGTTTAATAGGGTATTACTTATTAGCCCTATATCTGATTAGCTTTAACTGAAAAACTGTCTCTCTTTTGCATAAACTATAAGTAGAATGATTTCTGAATTTCATAGTCGGGGAGATTAAAATAATTAATGGATAACCCCAAGAAACCTTATCAGTAATTAATAATTTTAGACTGATCGTTTTCTTCTAACCATCAGAAACCAGAAGAAATAATGCACAAAAATATTATATAGCACAGAAGCTTTAGAGGACATGAATAGAATGACAGCGGTGGGTGAGGACTTTAATCACACTACTCACTTCTTTATTTCTTGTTGATAAACAAAATTATATTTTTCAGCGTTACCAATTTACATAAATCATCTATGAATATATTTTATTTCATTAATATACTGCACTTTCAGATTTAACTTTATTTTTACTCTTCATAAATAAATGAGGGCTAGACATACATAGATGCAGTTTGGAACAATGAACCTAGGTGGTATACTGAGAAAGCTATGCACAGAGAATCAAGAGATATGAGTTGCATTCTCAAAAAAGGGAAAAAGCTTTTTTTTTTTTAACATCTTTACTGGAGTATAATTGCTTTACAATGGTGTGTTAGTTTCTGCTTTATAACAAAGTGAATCAGCTATACATATACATATATCCACATATCTCCTCCTTCTTGCGTCTCCCTCCCACCCTCCCTATCCCACCCCTCTAGGTGGTCACAAAGCACCGAGCTGATCTCCCTGTGCTTTGCGGCTGCTTCCCACTAGCATCTATTTCACATTTGGTAGTGTATATATGTCCATGCCACTCTCTCACTTTGTCCCAGCTTACCCTTCCCCCTCCCCATGTCCTCAAGTCCATTCTCTACGTCTGTGTCTTTATTCCTGTCCTGCCCCTAGGTTCTTCAGAACCATTTTTTTTTTTTTTTTAGATTCCATATATACGTGTTAGCACACCATATTTGTTTTTCTCTTTCTGACTTACTTCACTCTGTATGACAGACTCTAGGTCCATCCACCTCACTACAAATAACTCAATTTTGTTTCTTTTTATGGCTGAGTAATATTCCATTGTATATATGTGCCACATCTTCTTTATCCATTCATCTGTCGATGGACACTTAGGTTGCTTCCATGTCTTGACTATTGTAAATAGAGCTGCAATGAACATTGGGGTACATGACTCTTTTTGAATTATGGTTTTCCCAGGGTATATGCCCAGTAGTGGGATTGCTAGGTCGTATGGTAGTTCTATTTTTAGTTTTTTAAGGAACCTCCATACTGTTCTCCATAGTGGCTGTATCAATTTACATTCCCACCAACAGTGCAAGAGGGTTCCCTTTTCTCCACACCCTCTCCAGCATTTATTGTTTGTAGATTTTTTGATGATGGCCATTCTGACTGGTGTGAGGTGATACCTCATTGTTTTGATTTGCATTTCTCTAATGATTAGTGATGTTGAGCATTCTTTCATGTGTTTGTTGGCAATCTGTGTATCTTCTTTGGAGAAATGTCTATTTAGGTCTTCTGCCCATTTTTGGATTGGGTTGTTTGTTTTTTGATACTGAGCTGCATGAGTTGCTTGTATGTTTTGGAGATTAATCCTTTGTCAGTTGCTTCATTTGCAAATACCTTCTCCCATTCTGAGGGTTGTCTTTTCATCTTGTTTATGGTTTAGAAAAAGGGCAAAAGCTTTGATGTAATGTCAAGAAATGCAGGTTCCATTCTGGGCTAAGACTTTGTTTTACTCAGGGGCTGAATTGTCACTTTTCCATGGGGAAAAAATATAGAAGCAATTTTCTACCAAGTTCAAGTACTTTTGAGTGAATCCAGAGATGAATCACTGATAGAGTGACCCAACATCCATGGTAGTGAAAGTGAACATGCCCAGGAAGTATGGAATTTTATTCTCTTCTTCAACTAACCAGCTGTATGGCCTTGGTCAACCCCATTAATTTCTCTCTGTCTCATGTGTAAAAATGAGGGACTAGATTAGGGTCAGAATGACAAATCATTTTCACATCAGTGCCAATAATGGTGGGCTGGAGGAAGCTGCTTGGTGCTCTGGACTGAAACAGATCATGAGTCTACGTCATGGCTCAGCGAGTAAGAATGGAGTGCGGGTAGGGGTTTTGGCAATTCAAGTGTTGCTTATTACCGTTGAACTGGTTTATCCTTCGGTAATTCCTATTTCTAAATCTCTCTGCCTCTATAATTTAACCTCAAGATAACTGGTAATGCTGAAGCACATCAGGAAAGCAGGCAATCTTTTGACAGACTTTAGGAAAGGTCCTAGTACTTTAAAATATCACCTTCAATTGCATTGCTTTGTATGCAATTGTTCAAATTTCTCTACCTGTTCATCCTTTTGGTAAAGGTGATCAAGGCAGCTATTATCAGACTGAAGTATTAGTAATCATTAACACCTTAGTTCAAATTAACTGATGGACAGAGCTAACCTACGATGATAGAGGACCCTGGAAAAAATGAAGTCTATGAAAAATATGTGCATATAAGTAAAAAGGGGAAAGGTCTTATGTATGGGACATTATTGTCAGTAAGGATAGTGCAGACTGAAACAGACAGTGGGCCACCCAGGAACCAGGAGATCAGAAGCCTTGTCTTATTGCCAAATACGAGGAGTGTATCTCTAAGTCAGGGATGTGGGTGATGGGAGACTGACCACATGACACCCAGGTACAAAAGAAAGTGTGTTTATTCCTACAGTGTCTCTTGGGGCCTGCTCTGCTAAAGCAAGTGAGAAAACTTGGCTCTTATTCAAGAATATTCGAGTATATCAATAGAGACCATATCTACCACCCAGGATTAAAGTGCACAGTTCTACTTGGCTTATCTAGGTCAAAAGAATTAAATGAAAATACTAGAGGCCATTCATCAGATCAAGAGTCACCAATCCTAGCCATGGCATTTGTTAGAAGTGTTAATTTGCCCTTCGTATACTCCAATTGAGAAGTGTTAAATATGATGATATGAATGTTATAATTATTAACAGTATTATAAATGAATTAATACATATTTAACAAGGGAAATGAGCAAACATGAATCACATTCTTTACAAACATTTAAAATTAAATGTTTATAGCAGTTGGATGAAAATGCAACACTGAGTAAATTTCAAATTACTGCTAGAGGCCAAGTGAAAATAATTATTTCTATTTGTTGCATATTTATTTCTCTTTAGAAAACATTACCTATAGATAAAGATTTACATAACATTAAATATTTATATTGGCAGAAATATAAATATTTATGAATTCAAATAAACATTTGCAAATATAAAATGTGAGTAGTTATATGTGATACACAGGCCGTATATGTATGTATGTGCACATATGTGAATATACAATTTACACATTTGCACATAAATATGCAGTTTTAACAAATTATATTCGGTTACTTCTATATTTGAAATAGCAAATAGAAATAATCTCTTTTGTCAACTTGGTCTCATTGGGAGGAGCTTCTAAGAGACATATACTGATAACGATTTGAAGAATGTTTGTCCTCTCAGTAGGAATGAACACTCAGATTGATTATTGATGTCTGCCACAGGCATAGCAGTACAGTGTAAATACTCACTTCATGTATTTGATATTCTGTGTACTAAGGTAGGAGATACCCATTACTGAAAAATTTTTTTCATTTTTCAAATTGTATTTTAATGCTCAGACCCAGGATGAGTGAAAAATGATTAAAGTGGCAAAAATATGAGGGAATAAAGAACCCTCAAATACCTAAGGAAATAAAAACTTCAATAATAACTCTCAGAATAATCATGTTGTATTGTTAAGTAATATAAAATCATAAAAGCTATAAAATTTCTGGAATCAAGTTGTGGGGCTATACTATAGTCATCGTGAAATAATATTGGAGAGAGCAAAAAACAATGTCTGCAAAAATTGTTATGTAGCAAGCTTTTCTAGGAATACAGCTAGTATTGTTACAACACTTGGAAAAATAACTCAGAATTTTCAATTTTATGTTGTTCTTGAAGTTCGAGTCTATTCAGCAGCTATGGTGATCAAGAATTTAATGCTAAAAGGTTATTTTAAAGTATAACCGGGCATGTACAGTTTATTTTACACTAAAATGTTATGTTTCATTTTTACTCACAGTGAACATATAACAATTGGAATTTTTTCACATAAAATTATTGTATAGAATTTTCTGAAAATATTAACTCAATCATAGTAATATTTTCTATGACCCACAGATCACAGAGCATATGACTTATTATAAACTGCAAAATAGTATGCCCATTTTAATGAGAAAACTTTCAGAAAATGATGCCATTCAAATTTTTTAAATAAAACATGGTGTGTATGAAAGTAAGAGACACCTTTTTTCCCTCATCAATATATCTGATTTCTCTTCTTACTATAGCAATTACATTGCATGTATTATGCTTATAGTTGAAAGTGATAACATCTTGACAGATTGATCTTTCACACTGAATTCAATTCAAAGTGCAGTATCAGTTCTCAATAAATATCTGTGCGAAGTAGCTATACTGGTCTTCCTACACATGAAGGACAACGCTTGTTTCTCCTCCTCTCAAGTTACTGTGACAAAGGACAGTTAACCTAGCTATTAAATTACCTTATGTTGATACTATATGAAGCAAAGAGATAACTTTGAGGAAAGAGAAATAAAATGTTTAGACTGGTACCTGAGCTAATCGGCTACTATCTAAATTTCTCTTTGAAACAAGAACACTTGATAACTTGGTAACTGAAATAAAGGCATAATTTTTCCACAATTACCCATACACCCATCCATCCATCCACCCCTCTCCAAGCACCCACCCATCCATCCATCATTCACCAAGTATTGGGCTGGCTAAAAAGTCTGTTCGGGTCTTTCCGTAACATCTAACGGAAAAACCCATACGAACTTTCTGGCCAACCCCAGTATATAGCGTGATCCTGGCATACACAATGTTCTACTTGTTGTTTCCACAGAAGTAGATCCTGAAACAGAGACTTGAGTGCAAGTAGTTTATCCGGGAGGTGATCCCAGGGAACTCTAGGGGGTTGGAGAAGAGGAAAAGGAAAAGAAAGGAAGCCAAAAGAAGGTACATTCATGAGTAGATCACTGACGTGAGGAAGGTGGGCTCAGTCCCACCGGTGGCCATTGGAAGACAATGTGTAGAACGTACCTAAGAGTTCTTCCAGCTAAGGGATGAGAAATCTGGGGTATTTTCTTACCAACTTCCATCAGTTATACTGGGGTGTTAACTCTCTAGCACCTCTAGACTGATTAGGGTGTGTTCTCTAATGGCCACAGGAATCCATCGGGCCTGCCACTGTAGGGCCGGCAGCAGTAAGTCATTGGTGGAAGGCGAGAACCTAGCAGGTTCGGTCAGGGCATTGACAATATTTGCAACATCCAGGGAGAATGCTAAACATTGCAGACATAAAAAGGAAGCACAGACTCTACGCTCATGGAGTTTCCAGTAAAATGGGTAAAGCTTGGAAATCAGTGATTATGATACAGCTAAAAAAATGAACAAAAAGGCAGTGTATGCACAAATTAAAAAGGGAGCACCGGTGTCCTCAGATGTCCTGAAACATCTTCTCTGATAGCTGAGCCCACGTTATTTTGTATCATATTGTTGCTGCCTCTCATCCTTCACTTTGCTGTGAATGGAAGGAGACCAGCCATTGCCAACGTATTCCAAAGGATGAGACACTACAGCTCCATGGTAGCCATCATTAACAAGGACAAAGAGAATTAGTGATAGGTTGCCAATAACATCAAAGAAAGTTAAGGAGACTCGGCCAATTCTGGAAATGTGAGCTTCCAGTGAACCACAATGAGAACTCTGGGAGCTTAATTTGCCTTGTTGCGAAGCCCCAAATGTCATCTGGCTATAGTTTCCTTAATTTAAGGAAAATCAGGTGCAGCGCAGCTTTAGTCATATGAACTCTGAAACACTTGAGTGATTTGGGTAATTATCAGGAAAAACCTCCAGAGGTGGGGTTACAACCTCCTAAGGGAAGGGGCTTTTGCCTTCTCAAAATAAAATGATCTTCACAACGTATGATCTTTTTTCCCCACTGTTAATATTTTATTTAATTTGTGCTATTTCTATATTGTTTAAAACATAATTAAGTTCCTCTAGAATGCACATACTTTTATATACTGGCTTACAGAAGAAAACTTAAAATTTATTTTTTTCGAATTATAAAACTCAGATGTTTGACAACATATGATCTTGATGATACTGTAAAGTGAACCGATTCCGTGTCTAAAGCTTTCCGAGGTTGCAGTCCTGACCTCTTTCAGATGAAAACTGGAGGGTTAACAAGGGCCTATTTGGGGTAAACTTTTCTATCTCAGCAGCAGGATTAATTTCTGTATTTTCCTGTGTCCCTATAAAGGACGCAAGCATTGGAAATTTAGCATTTACACATGAATATGATTTCAACCATGCTGGGATAGAATGATGATCCTTGAGAACTACTGAATTTGTATAACAAACAAATATTCAGAGTGAGAGAGCTGGGAGAATCAATCTCTGAAACTACAAACTTTCCTCTGAATGATCTCCTAGATGTGTTGCATATATACTCTTCTTGTATATCTACGTTTGGTGTTTAATGTCAAATAATATTTTTTACTGAGGTCATAATTAGTAGAACCCACAGAGTGAAAGATTCAGTGGTTAATATATATCACCTTCTTTTCAATATATTAGAACTTTTCCTACTCAAGGACCACTCAAATTCATTTTGTTCATTTGCCTGCATGAATGACTGAACTTCATAACTAGTCCAAGAAGAAATTTAAGACCTCTAGCAAAAATATTCATAATAAAATGTAATAGAAGTGAATTAAGAAAACAGAAAAACAGGGGGAAATGTCTATAAAGGAAGAGACATAAAGAAATATGAGAGGTAAAATTATGCAAAATCAAATTTGCTAGAAACAAGGCAAAATTTTGAATGTAAGCTTTCTAACAACTAACGCAAAGACACAACCATGACAGAGATTTGATTCAAAGTGATCATCAGATAAAGCCAATTAATCGCTAACATAATCTCAGGCATGATAGTGCTAAAATTAGAGACACATTTCTTCCATGGGGTCAAGTAATGTAGTGACTATATACTCAAAAATATATTTTCTATAAATAGGACAATCGGTTCTATAAAGCTATTTCTAACAGCCTTTTTACAGAAACTATATGAAACACTGAAACTAATAAATATAAACATTCAGTGAGTTGTTCCCATGTGCTAGTCACTTTATTAAATGCTAGGTCATTTACTCATCATAACCACCCTATATTAGAGGCAAAATTATTATCCTCTTTGAACAGCTCAGGGAAATGGCTCAGAAAAGAGGGCATAAATCACCCAGGATCACTTCTCCATCAGTGGCATGGACAGAATTCAAGTTGATGATTCCAAACTCAGGCTCTAAGATGCTAGGCTTTAGGAGTTCCCATTGGGTAGGTCCAATGTCATGATATCTAAGTGGTTATGAACAGAAAACTCCAGCAATATGGAGCTTATGGAAAGGTCTTAAATTATTAGAAGTAGAAGTAGGCTTTTGACACCATGAGGTCTGTGCTCTCCTGGAGATTCAATAGGAACTTAGTAACCATTCATAAGCCATCCTTTGAGCCATATAACTTCCAAATGGTCCCTCCAAGACAAGCAGGGTAGAGAACGGGTTTATTGTTAACTGAGTTAACTTGATATGTGGGAATATTAGCTATGAGTCAACTTAAATCTGGGAGATGGTAATACAAATTGATGACTCTGAAATTTAAAAGATGCTTATCTTTCTGGCTTCAAGAGGAAGGGATGAGGCACAGGCTTCTTGCTCAACCAAAATTGGTATCAAAGCACTAAGTAACAGGGCAAATAGAAAAGCCATCTGAATTCACACTAATTTATACAAGTGGATTTTTGTTTACAAACACTTGATACTTTCTCAATTTAAAAAATTGACCCAAATTGAATATTTTAGATATTTACTTATAAATAAACTTAATGATCATAAACCTCTAACTTGATCAAAATTACTAGGAATATGACCACTGAATATCATTAACGTGTTTACATGAGATGATGTCCACTATTGCCAATAAAAGAAGAAAGTGAGAAAAAAGATTCACCTTTCCATATTATATAGCATTTAGCTGACAAAGGTGGCAATCTCTTTAACACAATCAGAATAGTAACGAGAAGGTTGGGATGTTTTTACAAAGAATTTCATGTGGCACAATTTCTTAACATCTGAACTAGGTACTCTACTGCCCTCTCATGGATATTATATAAGTAGCATGAAGAATAAATATACCACCTAAAGATGATCAACAAAATTAATTTTGTTTAAATGAAGCCTGTGACAAGTAACAGTACCACCATGAAATAAAAAACAATGTTGTTTTCTTCATGAAGATTATTAGATTTATAATGAATGCCACCAAATATTTAGGCACAAACACTTTCAATCACTGTAAAGTAAAATAAATGTGGTATGCTTTACTTACGGTATTATGAACTATAATTCTAAAGTATGCTCTTATTTCCATGAGTTTGGTGATCTCAGATGACTTGCAGAGAGCAAATGACTTCTGGTTGGTAATCCCTCCGAATGATAAATTGTTTTGCCATAATTGATAAATTCCTTCATGGAGCAAGAGGTAACAAATCTTAGGAAATTGCAATACAAGTAGAAATAACAAGCATGGTGCTCAGAGTAAAAGACTGTGGTTATGGGGGTGAAGGGAGAGACAGGAAGGTTGCTACCTACAGTTGCACAGGTTGTAGACTGTGCATCTCCAAAGGGTGTTGTATACATAAAATATTTTTAAATGATAGCACACATGTAAACGATGCCATTGGGACTTCTAGTATTCTGAATTAAGAAATTAAACATTTTTTTCCAATGATGTCATTGGGAGGTTAAAACAATCCATTAGTACTGCAGTAGAAGTGCAGCCTATACACTGTTAAGGCAAGCAAAGCCCTGATGGGTACAGTATTTCTGAAGCATAATATCCTTGACCTGACTTAGCACAACCTCAGCTAATAGTAGCAGTTCCGGATTTAGAATTTCACAGTCCTAAGAACATGAGGTCAGCACTATTTTAACACTGTCTCTTGGTTCATTCCAGATGTAGAAATATGAGCATTCCACATGTACTTTTCACTGCTATTTTTTGGATAAAAGTTTTTAGAAACAGGTACAAGTCTTATGACACTGTCGACCAAATGGAAATGCTTTTAGTTGTTTAGGGTGTACAGGGAACTGTCACCTGCTATTTGCATTGCTTCTTCAGGCATGATCTAATTCTAAAAAAAAAACAGAACAGTAATTATCTTAAATAAGAGAAGAAGCAAGTCCAGATTAACTGTTCTAGAGGAGTTACAGAGCCCACCAATGAGATGCCCACGTGGGCTGCCAGGAACGCCACCTGTCAGAGGAACTCTGCCACTGGCTCTGCCTTTGGAAGGGATTTGCTTGGAACTTCATAAAAGATAAATGCCTAGTCAGCTACTAGGATACAAGGATACAAGTCAACATCTTCATTGCTGTAAAACTAAGTCAGGAGAAATACTAAACAAACACAAAAAAGAACGCATTGACCTATGACCAATTTTCACAAATCTGCTCTAAAATCTAAAATCATACTTCCTTGGCATATGAACTGGAACTCATTCTAGAGTGATTTACTCCCACTTTCATCTGAAAACATGTTTCATTTAGAAATCACTCAAGGGCATGGAGTAGGCTTGTGTATGTGTACGCTCAAATAATTTTGTATTAATCACATTTTATTGATCTGTTTCTCTGTTTCTTTCATTAGTTCTGCTTCCACAGCAAGCTCCTCATCTACTACGTTTTCAGAGTTGTTTCTCACTTTTGAGCCACTGTGTCTCCCTCGATAGCTTCTGGTCATTTACTCTGCTTCCAGGGACCTCTTATAAGTCCTTCAGCCACCAGGCAGGTCTGAGGCTGGGGCCTCTCTCATAGGGGTGGACTTGAAAATAGGCTGCTTATCATCAAGCCAGTGGATCTGCTGTCAGAGGATTGGTTGGGATCTCTCTGCTGAATTGTTTGAGGACATTCTGCTGAGCCTCTATGAGTGAATATTTATTCAGCATCTATTGCATACAAGGTACTGTGGCAAACTAAAAAAGGGACTTCAGACACGTGGGACAGAGGTACAGCATCTTAGTCTGCTAGGGCTGCCATAACAAAGTATCACAGACTGGCTGACTTGGTAGAAATTTACTTCTCACAGTTCTGGAGGCTGGAAGTCCAAGATCAAGGTGTTGGAGGCTGAGCTTCTCCCCTGGCAGCCACCTCCTCCCTGTGTCGTCACATGGCCTTTGCTCTGGTGCCTCTTCCTCTCCTCATAAAGGCATCAGTCATATCAGATGAGGGCCCTGCCCTGAATGAACTCATTTAACCTTAATCACCTCTTTAAAGGCCTTGTCTCCAAATACAGTCACATTGGGGGTTACGGTGTCAACATATGAATTCACTGCGGGTACAACACAGCCCATAACCTGCAGCACAGCACACAAATGTTCCAGCCCCGAATTCAGGCCACCGTGGTTGGAATATCCTCCCTGCCTCTTACTAGCTGTGTGATATTGCATGTATCATTCAAAGGAAAACTAAGCTGTCTTAACTTCTTCATCTATATTTTGTGACTATTAATATAACCTAGTTCACGGTACTACTGTTTATCTCATTTAATACTCATAATTAGTTCCTAAGAAAAGAAGTTTTAAAATACTTTCTTACTCACTTTTTGTATCCCCAGGACATTACATAGGACTTGAAACAATCTGGCTCGTGAAAAATATTTCTTACAAAATGAGCACCATATGAGAAGGAGTGACTCTTAAAGGTAGAAGGGAACTCTGAGACCATCTATTTTTACACCCATAAACCAAAATTAATCACCCAGTTTGTGTTTTTCTTCTGACGGGGCCATATTCAACATCTGGAAGGCCAGTGAAAATTGCACATAGAGATGCAGAGATGCTTTGTATCAAAATTATTTTATTTAAAGTGACCTTTTTTGTATAGCACAGGGAACTATGTAAAATAAATAAAAATTTTAAAAAATTGGATGGACCTAGAGATTGTCATACTGAGTGAAGTCAGACAGAGAAAGACAAATATCATATGATATTGCTTACATGTAGAATCTTAAAAAATGGTACAAATGAACTTATTTACAAAACAGAAATAGAGTCACAGATATAGAAAACAAACTTATGGTTACCAAGGGGAAAGGGAAGGGGAAGGATAATTGGGAGATTGGGATTGACATATACACTCTACTATATATAAAATAGATAACTAATAAGGACCTACTCTGTAGCACAGGGAACCCTACTCAGAACTCTGTAATGCCCTATATGGGAAAAGAATCTCAAAAAGAATGAATATATGTATATGTATAACTGATTCGCTTTGCTGTACAGCAGAAACTAACACAACACTGTAAATCAACTATACGCCAATAAAAGTTAATTAAAAATAAAAATAAAAATTTAAAAACCCTGATTAAACCCCCTGGTCGTCACCCACTGTGACGAATCTGTTTCTTTAAAACAATGTGCTTTCATTTTATAACCTCATCATTAACGCCAACCTCTAAGCACAGGAAATTCAACCTCCTTGTTTCACTCGCTCCTGAACATCCTGTCTCAGTGATCTGTAAATAATTGACCAGGCAAGCACTGAAGCGCAAAGGCAAATAGATCAATACTCCTCCCACCAGCGCTCACAGCACAGAGAGAAACCCTATTTGCCTTCATTTCCTACCACTAAGGACCTCATCCATGAATCAATTCACAGTCTGAAGCCCCCAGATTTAATTCAGCATGCATAATCAGCAACAATTGCTGAAGTCTTTGATTAAACTTTCAAATTGTCTCTTAATATGATGGAAATGGAAAAAGGTATTGATTAAAGAATCTTCAAATGGGAAGCTGTTCAGATGAGAAAAGAAAATGCTTTGAGTTGGTGAATCTGCCTGGCAAGAGGAACACAGTGAACAAGGCACAAAGGATTTCCAGATACAAAGCAAGCAGCAGAAAGACCTCTGGTCGTCCTGTTCATGGACTTAAACTGAGAGAAAGTTGTTGAATGGTGTGAGCTGTATTTATAATGAAAAATGAGATAGATGACCTGCAAAACAGAATCCTTAAAAACCTATACAGGATTTGATTTTTACCCTAGAAAATTCTTTGTTTTTTCCTACAATGATTGATTCTGGATTTTACAGAGTAACGAGTTGTGTATGTCATTTCCCAACAGTATTCTCTCAAGTAAAGTTATAACAATTATATGAAATGGATTCTTTTCCTGCCTGAAAAATTTATTCATTCACTCTACTCATTTTACAAACAGTCTGGAGCATCCAATATATGCCAGAGTGTTTTCTAGCTATTGAAGATACAGCAATAAACTACACTGACAAAACTCCTTGCCTTCATGGAGCTTAGCTTCAGGTGGGGAAGAGAGAAAAATAGATAAAATAAACAAGTATAATAAATGGTTTGTTGAATAAGTCCTATGGAGGGAAGGGGAAAGGAAAGCATGGGTATGAAGGGGTTACAATGTGGACACACAAAGTGTCAAGAAATGTCTAGTGAAAGGATGATGTTTCAGTAAAGAGCTAAGTTGGGAAGGAAATGAGTCATGCAATCTTCTGGATTTTAAAGAGAGGTAACAGCAAGTGCAAAGGCCCTGTGGTGGGGCTTCCCTGGTGGCGCAGTGGTTGAGAATCTGCCTGCCAATGCAGGGGACACGGGTTCGAGCCCTGGTCTGGGAAGATCCCACATGCCGCGGAGCACCTAGGCCCGTGAGCCACAACTACTGAGCCTGCGCGTCTGGAGCCTGTGCTCCGCAACAAGAGAGGCCGCGACAGTGAAAGGCCCGCGCACCGCGATGAAGAGTGGCCCCCGCTTGCTGCAACTAGAGAAGGCCCTCGCACAGAAACGAAGACCCAACACAGCCATAAATAAATAAATAAATAAATAAATAAATAAATAAATAAATAAATAAATAAATAAATAAATAAATAAATAAATAAAATAAAATAAAAAAAAAAAAAAAAAAAAAAAAGGCCCTGTGGTGAAATCAAGCTTAGTGTGCAATCAGAGAAAGAGCAAGCAGGCTGGTCTGGCTGGTCTGCTGTAAGTGAAGGGGAAAGGAGCAAGAAATGAGATAAGAAAGACTTAGGGAGTCAGATTATATAGAACTTTGAAGGCCACTATATGGACTTTGCTTTTACTTCAAGTGCACTAAAAGATACTGGAGGATTGTAAGCAGAGAAGAAACATAATCTTACTTTTGTTTTGATAGAAACACTCTGGCTGATATATTGAAGATAGAATGTTGGGAGTTATTAGAATAGTATAGAATGGATACGATGGGATGAGATGAGAAAATAGAATAGAACAGAATGACTGAACACCAAATTGTCACAAAGGTAAGAGGAGCAGATCTTAAAGGCTGCGGGGGGCGCAGATTAGGAGCTCAGTTTTACACATGCTACATTTGAGAGATTGATCGATCGTTGATTGGTTGATTATATATTAATACAGGCATTAAGCTGTCATCAGCCCTGTGAATCTCATATGGCTATATAAGTTCAGGGGAGAAATCCTGGCTAGAAATACTTGGGGAATCACCAATATTTAGACAGTGCTTAAAGTCAGGACACTGGATGAAATCACCGAGGAAATAAAACAGATAGAACAATAGTTCCAAGGGCTAAGCCCTGTGGCACTCCGACACTTAGAGGTCAGGGAGATGAGGAACCAGCAAACAGAGAAGATGTGGTCAGGAGGGTAGGAGGAAAAGCCGAAGATTAGAGGCTAATGAAGATCATCTTTTAATGAGAAGGGAATGATCTGTTTCTAATAAGTCAGGTAAGATGAGGACTGAGAGTTGACCTTCAGGTTTACCAGCATGAAGTCATTACTGACCTTGAAAAGAACAGTTTCAGTGACAGGGTGAAGGAAACAATGCCTGCTGGAAAGAAAAAAAATGGGAGAGAGACATTGGCAATCGCTAGCGTAAACAGATCTTCCAGGGAGCTTTTCTATAAAGGGAAAGGGAAAAGTGGGGTTGAAGGTAGAGGGGAACATGAAGAGAATAATTTCAAGATGAAAGAATAATAGGATATTTGGGTAGTGATGGAAACACCCAGCAGAGAAGGAAAAAGTGATGTGTCAGGAGAGACTGGGTTGAACTAATGCAGGACAACAGACAGGGAAAAACAGGACCTAAGGCACGGGGCTGAGTGGGGGGCAGTGGGGGGATGGGGACAAGAGAACAGATGTTTATCCGGAGAAGAGAGGACGGGAACAGACGCTGGTGGGCAGGCAGATGCCGTAGGGGAGCTCATGGAAGTTCTTGGCTGATTGCTTCTATTTTCATAGTGAAAGAGGAAGCAAATTCATTAGCAGAGAACAAAGATGGGGAGAAGGCCATGAAGGTCTGAGGACTGAGGCAAAGTATGAAAGCCATCTAGTGGATCCGGAGAAGAAATAAACCAGGGAAACTCAGTGTGACTCCCAGGCAGCATTGAGAACCCACAGGAAGTCAATGATCATGAGTTTAAAATGAAACAAGCCAGCATGGGTCTCTGTGTGTGTCAAATACATTCAGCTGTGTGGTGCAGGTCTGAAGCAGAGAGGTGTTTGACTGAACTACAGTTGATGTTTTGTCCTTCAAGTGAGAAAGCAGGAAAGCAGTTTAGGGTATATGCAAGGGAGTGATTGTAATGGTAAAATGTATAATTTAAGCTACACAAGGAGAGAACTAAGAACAAGATGAGGGAAAGTTTCAGTGGATAGATGGTAAGATCAATGCAAGAGACTGTTATATCCAAATATATTTCAAAATACACCTCACTATACTATACGACCAGAATTTATTCCATTAAATACATTTTGTGAAAACATTCCTGTGGATGAATTGCAGAAACATCACTGAATAGCAATAAGGATGAATGGTCTTTAACTTATTGACATTGCAGAAACTTACTGCATAATGATTTAGTACCTTGGAAATATTAATACTTAAAAAATTTAATAATGTACCCATAGGTCTTGAATAGTAACTTATCTAAAGGTCAGTAAAAGTAGGGGGGTGGGGTGGTGGTGGGATGAATTGGGAGATTGGGGTTGACATATATACGCTAATATGTATAAAATAGAGAACTAACAGGAACCTGCTGTATTAAATAAATTAAATTAAATTTTAAGAACTTGTAAAAAAAATAAAGTCAGTAAAAAGTATATTTATAATAAATTAGTAGTGATTTCTTCCCATTCTGAAATTCCAGAAAATGTACTTTGTATCAACTGTTACAGATATTTCAACACTTAAAGAAGAGATTAACTAGTCCAAGTTATACACTGAAAATTCCGTTAGTTACACAAATATAACACCATAGATTCAGACTGTGTAAATATTGTGAAGTTGCCTTAAATTGTTCCTTTATACAATAAAATGAACGAAGTAGACTAGAAAATCGCTACGGTCCCTCCAACGACTAACATTCTAGATGTTTATAAAACCTCTTAAGTGGCTTATTAGCTGGGAGTGCAGTTACTTTATCTCTTTTAATAAAACACTCGTTAGTTTTATATAAATGATCTTTAAAAAAAAAAAAAAAACGACCTCAGATGTTCCTTTCCTGGCAGGGATAAAAGAAGGTTTGTATTTTTAAATATTTTTTGGCTGTGGGACATACTTCATATCTTCAACATGTCTTTTTCTTCATCCCCACAAATAAAGTTTCCTTAATATCCTACTCAATAACATGAAGACTGTAAGGTTTTAAAAAAGCAATTCAGCCAGACCGTGGAGCAGAATACTCAACACAGACTCTCTACGTGGGGTGTGCACACGCACATGCGTGTGCGGGGAGAGAGACAGAGAAAAAAAGGCTTTACAAAACAACACTCCAAAAATGCTGTGATTTTATTTTATGCACAGTACAATGGCCACGTTAAAATAATAAGAATGCTAAAGAAATTTGCTACAGATCGTATTTCTATTTTGAGGCAAGATAAAGAACAGACATTCTACCCTATCGCTCCTGCTAAGTACATCTAAAAACCCTGGACAATATACATAAAGCAACCGTCAGAAGACTGAAGGAGAAAAGAAGGCAGGCTGGTTAGAGACCTCAGTACTCAAGGAAAGGTCCGTTCTGCCCTCCGCACCCTGTGCTAACACTGCAGAGGCAGCATTTGCCCACAGCAATTGCAGACGGTAGGGAGGAGAGTGGTTGCTTATCCTCGCCATGGCCATGAAGTAAATAAAGGAGAGCAAAGAACATCACTCCGCCTTCCAACGACAGAATAAAGGGAGGATTATGCGAGATGTAATTGCTGGTGAAAGGGATTCTTTAAGCTGTGTGTTAACTTCTGAGCAGACCCATGAGTGACCCATATAAGAAAATGAATAGAATTGTTCAATAATCTACAGGAAGGCAGGAAAGGGGAAACAGAGAAAGAAAAATCAAAGAGAACAAACAGAAAACACATAATCAAATGACAACCTTACAAATGCTAATGTAACAATAATTTCATTAAATGTAAACAGTTTAAACAAACCAATAAAGACAGATTATCAAAATAGATTGATTCAACTACATAAAATCTACAAGAAATCGCGGATTTTCGACTATATGGAGGGTCGGCACTCCTAACTACCGTGTTGCTCAAGGTTCAGTGGTATTTATACACAATGGAATATTATTCAGCCATAAAAAGAAGGAAATCCTGCCATCTGTAACAACATGGGTGGACAGGGAAGGCATTCTGCTAAGTGAAATAAGTCAGACAGAGAAAGGCATATACCGTGTTATGGTCTCACTTATATGTGGAATGTAAACAAGTCAGACTCATAGACATAGAGAGAGAGTGATGGTTGTGAGGGGTTGGGGATGGGGGGAAATGGGGAAACATTGGTTAAAGGGCAGAAGATTCCAGTTATAAGATGAATAAATTCTGAGGATGTAATGTACAGCTTGGACTATGGTTACCAATATACACATGACAGTTGCTAAGACGGTAGATCTTCAATGTTCTCACCACAAAAAAAAGATAATTATTTGAGGTGAAAAAAGTGTTAATTACCCTTTTTGTAATAATCATTTTGCAATATATACATATACCAAATTATCATATAGTATACCTTACACTAACAGAATATTATATGTCAATTACATCTCATTAAATCTGGAAAAAGAAGAAAAAGGATAGGAAAGGAATTGCATATAAACATTGATCAAGGAAAGCTGGAGTGCCGTATTAGTATTAAACAATGTAGAATCCAGAACAAAGAAAATCACCAAAGGTCAATTCATCAGGAAGATGTAACAATGCTTGATGGATATGCATCCAACGATAGAGCTTCAAAATACATGAAGCAAAATGGCAGAATTGAAAGGAGAAGTGTTGTTAAGGACTTCAAAACCTTTCTCTCAGTAATCACTAAAACTACTACGCAGAAGGCTAGCGAAGATTAAGAAGATCTAAACGACACCAGAAGCCCACAAAATCTAACTGACAGCTATAGAACATATCACCAAACAGCACCAGAAATCACTTTCTTTTTAAGTGCACATGGAGCATTCATCAAGAGAGCCCCCATCTTGGTCTATAAAACTAAACCTCAACAAATGGAAAATAATTTAAAATAACACAAAGCTTATTTCCTGATCATAAGGGAAACATACTAAAAATCTTGAAGAGAAAGAAGATATTTGGATAGTCATGCCTTCCATTCGTATTCAATATCATATGGTGAGTCTTAGCCAGAGCAATAAAGCAAGAAGAACAAATAAAAGGCATACAGATTCAAAAGGAAGAATGCAATCTTGCCTATCTGCAGATGACATAACTACCTGCATAGAAATTTGCAAGTAATATACAGAAGACTCCTAGAACTAATGAGAGTTTAGTAAAGTCAACACCCACCCACACCCACCCACACCCACACACATATCAATCTTGTTTCTATATACAAGCAAGGAAAAACTGAAAACAGAACATTTAAATGCAGTCTGTAATAGTTCCAAAAATTATAATAATTAAGTATAAATCTAATGAAGCATATACAGAATTTGTGCACTGAAACTAAAACAGAGCAGGACCCTATGGTCCTCCCCCTCCATGTCCTCTGTCTGCCTTCTGTCTATGAAAAAACTTTAGCCAAAGAATAAGTTTATAACCAGAGAAGTGCGAAAAAGCAGAAACAAAGGAAAACAGTCAAAGGAGACCAAACAATAATAAGTTAGTCATTCAGCAAAGTCAAGGATTTTAGTCCCTCCTCAAGGGCTACAGATATTATTCTGAGCCGTATCCTGTGAGCTGTCTTATAGATACTGAAACCCCCATCAGGTGGAAGATGTGAACTACATGATGACCATGCTGTAGCCGTGACATAAGCTGCCACAATTCTGAGAGCTGGCCTCAAGAAATGGGAACAAACCGACCCTGGAACTGAAGATTACCTGTACTTAAAACAATCAAGATGACGCTGATCAGACCCCTTCATGACAAATTGCAAGGTGACTGTCTGAGCTGCCTGTGCTGTTTCTGAATGTAGCCGGCTCCCTCCGTCTATAAAAGCTCTTACGCCCTGATTGTCAGGGGAGGAGGAGGGGGCCTTTGGACAGGCATCAACCTTCGCCCCCCTCCCCCAGTTGCTGGCATCCAAAATAAAGCAAACCCTCCTTTCCACCAGCCTGGCCTCTTTACTGGCTTTCGAGTGTCAAGCAGTCGGACCCCACTTTCGGTTACAAAACCATAAAGATTCGTTTCATGGAATGGAATGGAAGACTCAACACAGTAAAGATGTCGAATCTCTCCAAATTGATCTATAGGTTTAAAGCATTCCTATCAAAATCCTAGCAAGATTTTTGCAGATATAGATAAGCTGACTCTACCATTTAAAGGGAAAAGGAACTCATGAGCTATCATCACTAAAGTTATTCTGAAAAAGAATAAAATTTGAGTCACCACATTACGTGATACTAAGACTTACTATAGAGCTACAGTAATTGGGACACTGTGGTATTGGCAAAAGGGTATACACATAGATCCAAATAGTGCAAACCAGAGAGTTTACAAGTAGACCCGTGAGAGTGCAGCCAATTGATATTTGACAAAGGTGCAAAAACAATTACAGGAATAAAGGTTAGCTGCTCAACAAATAGTGTTGGAGCAATTGGACATCCATGGGCAAAATAATAACAAAAATAATAATCCTCAACCTCAATCTAACACCTTATACAAAAATCAGCTGAAAATGGATCAAAACTTAATGCAAAACATAACACTACAAAACTAATAGAAAAAAAAAAATAGGAGAAAATCTTTGTGACCTAAGGTCAGTGAAGAGTTCTCAGGCATGGCACCAAAAGCACAATCCCAGACGAAAGAAAAATACTTGTAATCTGGACGTTATCAGAATTAAAACCCTTTTCCCAGTGAAACACATTGTTAAAATAATGAAAAGATAAATCACAGATTGGGAGAAAATATTTCCAAATGACATATCCAATAAAGGATCTGTTTTCAGAATATAACGAATGCTCTCAAATCAATAATATGGGAAAATCTAATTAATAAATGGGCAAAAGACTTGAACAGACATTTGAGCAAAGAGGATATATGGATAACAAGCACACAAAAAGATGTTGAATATCATTTGCTATTTGGGAGATGCAAATACAAGCCACAGTGAAATACTTCTACGCTCCTACTAAGATGGAAAGAGTAAAAAATTACTAACAGGTTAAATCAAGTGCTGATGAGGATGTTGAGAAACTGGATTTCTCTTGTGTTGCTAGTTGGAATGTGTAATGGTACAGCCACTCTGGAAATCCACGTAGCAGTTTATTCCAAAATTAAATGTATATGGTCATCTCTCAGTATCTGCAGGGGACTGGTTCCAAGACCCCCATGGATGCAGAATTCCATGGATACTCAAGTCCCTTACAGTTGGCCCTCCATATCCACAGGGTCCCATGGATATGGAGGGCCAACTGTATATTTACTGAAAGAAATCTACATATAAGCAGACCCTTGCAGTTCAAATCAGTGTTGTTCAAGGGTCAACTGTATCACCGAACAACTCAGCAGTTGCACTTTTTTTTTTAATAAGTACTTCATTCCTTTTTATTGACAAATAATATTCCATTATGTGGATACACCACATTTTATTTATCTATTCATCAGCCAATGGACTCTTGGGTTTTTGCCACTGTTTTCTATTATGAATAGTGCTTCCATGAACATGAGTGTGCAAGTTTTTATGTGGACATATGTTCTCATTTCTCTTGGATATGCACCGAGGAGTGGAACTGCTGGATCATATGGTAACTCTATGTTTAACCATTTGAGAAAAGCAGTTGCACTCTTTAGTATTTACCCTGAAGAATTGAAAACTTATGTCCATTCAAAAACTTGTACATGAATATTCATAGAAGCTTTGTGTGTAACAGCCAAATGTCTTTCAACTGGTGAATGAATAAACAAACAGGAGTGCACCAACACAGTGGAATACTGTTCAGCAATAAAAGAGAATGGGTTATTGAAACACAGAACTTGGTTAGTGAAACACACAATCTCAAATTCTTTACGCTTCCTTAAAAACAAATCTGAAAAGGTCTGAATTATTTTGCTGTATACCTGAAACTAGCACAACATTGTAAATCAACTATGCTTCAGTTTTTAAAAATCTGATGTTTATATACTATATCATTCTATTGATATAACATTTTCAAAATAACAAAATTATAGTAATGGAGAATAGATCAGTGGTTGGGGAAGAAGGTAGGAATTAGGGTTATAGGTAGGTGGGGTGTTTCTTTACGGTGATAGAACAGTTCTGTATCTGGCTTGTGGTGGTAGTTATATGAATCTATCCATGTAATAAAATTTCACAGAACTATATAAAGCAAAACCAAAAAAAAAAAGAGTGTGTGTAAAAACTGGTATATATAAGTCTGTAGTTTAATACTAGTATACCAATGCCAATTCCCTGGTTTGATAAAGTACTGTGGTTGTATAAGATATTATCATTGGGAAAAGTTGTGTTAAAGGTGCATAAAAATTCTCTGCAATATTTTTGCAACATCTTATTGTCTTAAATTATTTCAAAACAAAAAAATTAAAATGCAAATGGAAAAATAAAACAAAGTTGATAAATTTGGAGGCAATTTGAGTCAATATATAACCTCAGGATATTGCCATTTCTCAAATTATTTTCTTGAAGCCCAAAGGCAGGAGAAGGTTGTGCTAGATTTGGTTATATTTTTTTCCAAGGGCTAATGGGGCAATACTCCATTTCTTTAATCATTCATATTTTGGGGCTGCTGACCCTTAGTTTATATGAAATAATGTACACTGAAGCTCATATAATCATTGAACTTAAATACAAATTATACAAGGCCACTGGGATTCAAGTCCTGATCAATTCAGAGTACAAAAAATACTCAGAGATTAAAAGAATAACTGTAACATATTTAGAAGTGAAATATTTAAAGAGCAACACATTTCATTATTTAAAGAAACAAGAGAGGTTTACAGAGCTCCTAAAGAAATTTAAAATATACTTCACAAAAAATTAAAAATTTCTTTGGATGCTTTATATACAAATGTAAAGAGTCACCAGTTCTTCATGAGGCAGTACAGGAACAGTCCCAAACCCATATTTCCTTATTAAAAAAATTCCAGTAGCAAAACCAGATCTGAAAGAATATATTTTCTTTCTCTGGAAATCATCTAATAAAGCCAAAAGACACCAAAAAAGAATAATTTTATTATTTAAAAATACATACTTTGAATTCATTCCCCACTCACCTGTCCTCAACCTTGATTGGTTTACACCTTGGTTAAAGACAAAGCATGAATCCCATCTACTTTTTTCAGTTTGCTGAACTTTATGAGATTAAGGAGACTGATTCTCAATTACTTGCACCAACAGAAGAGAGCATTGTCATGGAAAGTAGAAAATGCTTAAAACTCAGCCTGGTGAATCTGAGCCTTCCAGAGCCTCTCTGGTGAGACTAGTAATAGTTTACTGGCCTGCTGTTCACCTTCTGGAGGCAAGGATCAGATTAAAAAATGGGCAGAAGACCTAAATAGACATTTCTCCAAAGAAGACATGCAGATGGCCAAGAGGTACATGAAAAGATGCTCAACATCACTAATTATCAGAGAAATGCAAATCAAAACTACAGTGAGGTATCACCTCAAACTGGTCAGAATGGCCATCATCAAACAGTCTACAAATAACAAATGCTGGAGAGGATGTGGAGAAAAGGGAACCCTCATACACTGTTGGTGGGAATGTAAATTGATACAGCCACTATGGGGAACAGTATGGAGGTTCCTTAAAGAACTAAAAACAGAGCTACCATATGATCCAGCAGTCCCACTCTTTGGCATATAACCAAAGAAAACTCTAATTCAAAAAGATATATGCACCCAATGTTCACAGCAGTACTATTTACAATAGCCAAGACATGGAAGAAACCTAAGTGTCCATTGACAGATGAATGGATAAAGAAGATGTGGTACATATATACAATGGAATATTACTCAGCCATAAAAAAGAATGAAGTAATGCCATTTGCAGCAACATGGATGCACCTGGAGATTATCGTACTAAGTGAAGTAAGTCAGACAGAGAAAGACAAATATCATATGATATTATTTATATGTGGAATCTAAAAATAATGATACAAACGAACTTATTTATAAAACAGACAGACTCACAGACTTAGAGAATGAACTTATGGTTACCGGGGGCAAGAGTGGGGAATAGGGATAGATTGGGAGTTTGGGACTGGTATGTACACACTGCTATACTTAAAACAGATAACCAACAAGGACCTACTGTATAGCACAGGCAACACTGCTCGATATTCTGTAATAACCTAAATGGGAAAACAATTTGAAAAAGAATAGATACATGTATATGTATAACTGAATCACTTTGCTGTACACCTGAAACTAACACAACATTGAAAATCAACTATAATCCAATATAAAATAAAAATTAAAAAAAAAGAATTATAGCCAACTTGAAAATAAATATTTGTAAGAATACAAAAATACCCACACATGCCACCCCAAAAACAGAAAGCTTTCTTCACAGGATTGCTCCTGCCCTGGGTTCCAAAGAGCTCTCTGCCCTCACTCCCTGGGGAATAGCAGTGGTAATTGCTCACTATTAAAAGCCTCAGCTTTCCCTTTTCACTGTCCACCCTTTTGAGTGTCACTTGTTTCCCTCAGTTCATGAATGGTGACAATGATAATGAAATATGTATGGAGAGAGAGAGATTCATTTGACATATTCTATTAAATCATGCATGTGTATTATGCATTAAAGTTAAAACAATAAATACAAACACAAAGTAAAATAAAAGAGTTTATCTTCCAGGTCAGTAAAACTTTCTGTCATTAAGTTCATGTAATATTTTAACTACTAAACTCTTTACTTCTCTACAAATAATATCATACTCATTAATATTTTTTTCATTTTTAATATTAGCAGTTTCCCAGGAAAATTTTCAAAAGACTTTTTTTTTTATAACAGGGGCTCAAAATAAATAGTATCAGCTATGTGTACTGTTATTTTCTCCTTCTTTGTTTTTCTAACATTAACTTTTCATAGAAGGACTGATTGAAGAGTAAAATATTGCTTGGAAGATCATCATTACATAATTGTTTTAATTGTGGGAGAAATTTGATAAAAAAATATCTGCATGGGCTTTAACAATTATATGAAATTCAATTTTTAGTTAAAATTGGGCAGCTGTAATTTCACAAAGAATAACTATAGAACCAGGATTTCAAAAATAGGTAAAGGTATAGCAATTTATACTTTCCAACAATTCCTTTCAAACATTTATATTTTTAGTGAATATGATAGTGAATTTAAGGTGTCTTAATTAATTGATATCACCAATACTGCATACAGATCAACAGTACTCAAATTACTATCTGTGTTTTTATTATATGTATATCATTCAAGTAAAAAAGGAGAGAAGTTCATATTCACAAGAAGAGAATTTGAAAATTAATAAAATACAGTTATTCTATTTGGTTTTGTTTAAATAAAGTCTTAATGATCACCTCTAACTTTATTAGAACTTTGGTCCATGAAATTTTGTTTGAATTGGCTGCTTGATAGAAAATGTAAAATGTTTAGAAATATAAATACTTCCTTATTAATAAAATAACCATAACTAAAAATGCAGTGTCAGTGATATATCTGTATCTATATCTGTCCTGAGCTATTACTAGAAAATGTTCTTTAAATACTAGCAACTGTAACATATTTTAATTGAGTAAATATTGCATTTCATTCTTTATATATTTTCTCTACTCCTCACAACCATCATAAAATATGCTACAATTTTGTGAATCTAATGTTGAACATACAGTGACTAAGAAATTAATATGCCCAAGCCTACACAGCTTGCACGCAGAGCCTTATTTGAATGCAAGTCCCCCTGTCTTCAAAGCCCTGCTCTTTGAACTACCCCATCTCTCTCTTCTCACTAGACAGTCTCTTCACCTATAAAGGGAACTCAGTCCCTAGTTTGGGGTGCTGGTCATAAACACACCAGCACCCCAAAGGCAGAATACTGTTTTGAAACACTATTCTAGGCTTCTTTTCTGGGCATATCCTCCTACCCTTAGCTCTCCTCCTATGTAGCATCCCGAGATTTATGTCTACAGGAAGAGATAGCCCGATAGGACCCAAAGAATAAATAAATGCCATTTCTGAGTTTTGAGTTTCAGAAACTAGCCTTGATTGGGTGGGGATGGAGTTGGCAGAAAAGAGCTCAGATCTGAAGAACACGTATATAAGAGTAAAGATGCAGTCATTTTGCATTTCGACCAGGTAATAATGATCCAGAGGGTTAGATAGCCTAAAAACAGAATTTGGAGATGAGTGGTTTCCCAACAAGGAACTCTGTGTCTTACCCACTGACCACACTGGCCACCAAGTCCAAGTCAATATGGGAGTTGGAGGGGGATAAACCTCCAGGTAGCTGGGGATCAGAGAAAAGGAAACTTTCTTCCCCATAAAGCAGTAAGAGCATGGTTTCCCTCATGTCAGCTGGAGTAAACAACAGATAGAGTGACTGTGGATCTTAGAGCAAAAGGGTGCAATGATAAAAGCCCATGCCTGAAGAGTCTGGCTATTCAGTGAAGGGAGAATGGAACAATGAGTGACCTGCAGGACTAATGACCATGACACATACACATGACCCAAAACAAAGGAACAATGGGTTGCAACACAGCAGCACAGTGAAAAAGGGAGTCCCATAAGCATTCAAGGGAAAGATTAATTAGCCTGAGGGGGGAATCATCTGGTCTACTAAAAAAGTAGGAAAGATTCATTTCTACTTATACGACTTGACCTAACACTTCTACAGTGTTTCACTTAATAGAAACATACAATAATATTTAATAAATAGTTCCAGTTAGAATGATTTTATTTCCTATTACTTAATTATGCCAGCTAAAAGTACAAGCACTCCATAGATGTTCTCCGTTAATATCATTAACTTTTGTGAACCAAAGGCTACAACAATGGGTTGAACAGAAAAACACTTTTCGTATGTCTTTCCCCTTTTTCCTAAAGCTTGAGACTGAAATAAATCACGTTGAGCACCTAAAATAAAATCCACATCGTCCCCATACTATATTATGCTATTCTAGCACTATATTATTACAGTGTAATTTACTTTTTTATGTGGTCCATTTTTATTGTTTGTCTCTACTTGTTGAAATATAAACTCAGGAAGGCAAAGACTTTTGCCTGGCAAAAAATGAAGTTCCCTGTAATGTTTATTGAATAAACGAATTAGCACATTACATAGGATATTTTTTATGATTACTTTTAGATCACGTTGATTCTGACATTCTGGTTCTCCTGAGACTGTAAAGCTAAGAATCCGCGCATCTTTGAAAAAAATCTTCATAGAATAATTTAGATGATTAAAACACTAGATTGCAGAGGAAATCAAAATAATACACTTCAACGATTATCTTACAAAAATAAAGTGAATGGATATGTCAGCCAATGTGTCTGGAATTTCTTCTAAATTGTGAAGCATATTATGTGAAGATTTTTTGTTATGACGTGGTTTTTTTCCGAGGGTGGTTTGTTTTTTTTAAGAGACTGTTTTGTTTTCATTATTAATGGGAGATAAAACAGAAAAATAATAGAGTAAGCTCTTCAGATGAGACACAAATTTTGGTAACCAAAAGCTACATGCCAGTTGTTAGTGAATTTTATATTGCATTTAGGGCTATAGTTATAACCTTATAAACCATATAAAGGTTTAGTACTAAATATTCCTACTGCCATTCTATGAATGTTTGTAATTAGAAAGACACCAAACAACTTAGAACAAACAAAAGAATGTAGCCAAAGTATTAAAATCAGTGAACTTTAAAAATAAATAGCTATTGCCCTTGCCTTCCCAAATCTAATTCCTTATCTTCTGGTAAGAAGATTTCAGTTTTTCTTGGAAAACCACCCTTTCTCACTCTAAGACTAAGTGGGGTTGTTGTCAGTTCTCAGGCTAGGCGTGTGACCCACACTTGGCTTATCAGAGTAGGACATACGGTTCCTGGTCACAGGGACTGACCATAACCCAGATGGTCTGATGAATGTTACCCTGAACCTTTTGCCGTGATAACTAGGAAAAACATACTTCTTTTGCTGACCGCAGAGCTGGGGATATGAAAGCCTAGAGCTGCTCCTGGTAAAAATGGTGTCAATACAGAGGAAAGCTCACCTGAGGAGTAGGGATTCAGAAATGGAAAGTGTAAGGTAATACTGTACGCTAAGTACCACATCTCGTTCTATTAATACAACACTCTGCAAAAGATAACCTTAAACACATTGCACAGTTGAGGAAACTGAGGCTAAATAAGGACTAAGTATTGTGAGCAAAATATCATAGAGTTAGTAAGCAGTGGAACCAGGACAGTCTGACAACAGGTCATACTATTAAACATGGCTCTGCTTAAAGGCAGGCATAGTCTACTCTCTGACCTCCACCCACGACTTTTCATTAATGAGCCAATAAACCCAATTTTTGTTAATTCAGTTTGATTTTTTTTTGACATTTGCCACTAAAAGTTCTAATAATACAGCTCCATACTGATAGGAACACTAATGAGTATACTGAGGTAGAAGAGGGCTACTATATAATTGTCCCCCCTGCCTCCTCCCAAAAAATTAACTTAGGATAGATGCTGTGTGTGTGTGTTTGTGTTTTAATAAAAAGAAAACTTCTTTAAAGTTATTGCTCTCATAGGGAATGTAATTTTATTCGGAATCCATATTTTCTATCAAGTCTTTAAAAAACTTTTTAATATATGATTATTCTTTAAAATGCTACAGTGTCACTGTTAGGATATCTCATAAAATGAAATTAACTATTTTCAAATAATATATGTCTTTCAAAAGTTCGCCATTCTAAGATAAACTCAGATCGACAACGATGAAACTAAAAAAGGGGGTTACTGAGAGTAAACTAATGTTTACACTAATAGCAAACAAACTCATTATTCAAGTACTCTTAAATAAGAGTTTTGGATGGAATTTTTGAAGGCGTCAGGATGTGATATATCTTGATAAAATTATTTTTCTATTTTGTGGAATAATCTGAAATTTAAAACCAAGGCTACCTACTAGCAGAGTGTTCATTTATAACTAAAAAAATCCTTCTAAGTGATAAATATTAAAATCTAAACATATAAGAGGAGAGCAGGCAATAAAATGTTTCCATGTTCAAAAATTAAGTTTCTTCGCAAAAGTTCAAATTATTTTGAAACCCCAAAATCAGCCAAATCCTGCCCACAAGGTATATAAAACTGAGGCTACGACCTGATGTTCTTAGATGCACTTTTAAAATCCATTACGGGCCAAAGAGCCCTTTTTGAGTTTGCAAAGATGATGTGATTTTCCCATAGAAGTTTTTTCAAAAGGAGATTTTGTTCTTGGTCCATACAAGAGCTCAGTTAATGTTTATTATCCTTTAAATTTCTGTAATACCTTAGAGGGACTTGATAATTATAATTTTCCAGGTAACTCCACTCAGGAAGTATTTCTTCCACAGTGAGAGACTAAGGATTGACTCTAGAACCTACTACCCATTTTCCCTAGTCTTGCATTTGCCATAGAATTCAGTGATAAATGAGGCTTTTTGCTGTAGTAACTAGGAAGAGACATTCTCTTTTACTGAGCAAGAAGTTGGGAAAATGGAAGCCCAAAGCTGCTGGCAGTGGTGGTTTCAAGACAGAAGAAGGTTGACCCAAGGAATGGGCTTTAAAAAACAATGTTTCTGAGGCTGACCCTGAGGAAATATTTCATTTCTGTGATCATTGTTTTTAGGACTGCTTATCATAAAAATGTAGTTTGATTATAGCTTACTCTTATGATTCAATACCACTTTAGACTAAGAGGTGCATGAATAGAATTCCAATTGTGTAAAGTTTGTGTAACAACCTTAATATAAAACCATACAATTCAAGGAAGCTCTAATGAGTTAAAATGTGTGCTTTTAAAATTTCTCTTCAGCCATGCATGACGGAGGGAGCAGATCCAATTAACTACAAATTCACCAACCCTAAAAGAGTAGCGTGAGAAGCAGTGAAAAGTATTATGCTTAAATGGGTTCCACTTATATAAGTTTTGTTACTTCTAGTCTATCATACTACACGTTTAAACTTAACTGCGTTGCTTAAAGGACAGAACCTTCCTTAAAGTGGAGACCATATTTTCAGTCATTTCTTGGAAAACCCTCCAAACTGCAGAAGGATGGGCTGACCACAATTAAACATAATGTAATTATTGAAAAATCTACCGTGGCGGCATCCTTGTGGCTACACTCCAAGAATCTATGCATGTGAGTCAACGATTAAAACTGTTTAGCTTCAAAAAAGAAGCTGCTTTAATTTTCAAAATAAAATTAAAGTGAAAGGTTTACTAAGTAAAGCAAGAGCATGGACTCTTCTAGGTGACTCTGCAAAGTAAGATCTACATGGTGGAGGTTATATATGGCTTGCTTAATGCATTTGTCTCATTTTATCTAGTCCAGCAGTACTATTTGTCTCCCTCTGAAGGTATGTAGTTAATAGAAAATGACCAGAAAACTTTAGTAATGTATGGCTACTTTCCAAACTCTCTTCTGTCCTTTGGCTTTTCTACAAATACTCAAACTTCTGTTTCAGATGACTTTGAGGGCTGCAAAGAATGTCAAGCAGAAGTAAAAGGGGCCATGGACCAGATCCTTGCTATTCACACTGTGATCATATGACCAATAGCAACGTCATTACCTAAGAGCTGATTATAAATGTTAAATCTCAGGCCCTTCTCAGTTCCCATGGGATTTGTATGCAGCTCAAAATGAGAGGGGGTCCCTGAACTATTTTTCTAAGGACACTATAAATTCTAAAAGTCTATATATGATAGTTTCCCAACCTTGACTTCTCTTCTCGCTGATTATAGTGTTTAACAAGACTAACCATAGTAAGAGCTACATCTTATTTTATTGAAGGTTTACTGCCTGTTTGCACTAAACACATTGCCTACATTATTTAATCTTAAAATGATTGCTTCTGAGATGGTATTTATTACACAGGGCAGCGATTCTCAAACTCAGCCTGTCACAGAAGCGCCTGAAGGACTCTTCAAGACACAGATTGCTTGGCCTACTGTCAGCATTTCCAGATCAAGAAACTCGGGAGACGCCTCCCAAGAATTGGATTTTGCCAAGTATGCAGGTGATACTGATTGCAAGCACTAACAGAGAGGCCCCCAAATACAAGTGTCTGTTAATTCAGCCACCGGGGCCCACATCTCGGATGCAGGCGAATTCTTCATACTCTTTTACACCTTTTTGTGGCCAGTTCTAGGGGTTCCGTCTGTGCTCCTCTCCTTCCCACAGTGGTCACCGCCCATTTTCTCCTCCTCTTTAAGGCCACACATAAAAGACAACACACCTGCCCCACTTTTCCTCCTCCTTGCTGTCCCTAACTCTTACATCTTTCGGCTTTGATGGTATCAGAGCAGAGTACTGCAGTGATGGGTAATTGATGTGTAAGAAACATTCCAGAAATCTCACACATCCTCACAGTGTATTTCCTTGACTTTTAGCCTAGGTTTTAATATGGATTTAAATTCCTATTAAATGCTTGGAGCCCTTTATGTTCAAATAACTCAGAGTCACTTCAGAGGAAAAAAAAAACTAATTAAAATTCACATCTTTGTATGAAAAAGAGATTGGTGAAATACTTTCACCTATATTGCCTCATTTGCTTCTTTCAAGAAGCTTATTGAATAGGCAAGGTAAATAAAATAATGTCACAAATAATCAGAATGAACTGGAAAGAAAGCAGCAACAGCAAAATAAGTCTTCGTTTAAGAAGATCTTCCTTATAGAATAGCAATATTTCCATCTGTCCCTACAAGTTCAAACAGGGCCTTATACACGTCTCAAAGCTACACAGTAATTGTTAGTTATTTGTGTTTGTGTGTGTGTGTGTATTATATACACATATATACATACATCGTTTTATTGCTTTATTTACATAAACATTCCTCAGTAGGAAAGACTTAACAGTTGTACTAGATTTTACTTAAAGAAATCAAGTATTAGATGCTTGGAATAACATCCCCAGAAATACGAATAGGCAAAATTTTTTTTCTTAAGTCAACAGTTAAGAGTGAGAATTCATGCTTACTTTTCTTCTCCTCTAGGTTATGAATAGGAATCTTTCCATAGAAGACATACCTTCGAGTATTAGGCATTGAGTATTAAGTAAAAGATAAATATTTTAAATTTCTTCCTTCAGGCCACTAACCCAGTTAGTCTGATAACACATTTAAATACAGAAGGATAGGGCCAATGGTGAAGACACGGCTTAACAAGCTTGCTGTGAACCCAAATATTAGTTTTGAAAATATATTTAATATGCTAAGAGGAGCATCCAGAATAAAACGTAAATAAATATAACTAGTGGAGGCTTTAGCTTCATCTGAGTGGCACTCATGTGAAAACGCAGACCTATCTGATCAGGTGTAAAGTGCATCTGGGGCTGGGTCCCTTGGGAGACAATCCCACTGAATACTGAGCCTCCTGGGAAGGCCTACCTTCCAGTAGCTAAAGTTAAGCGTCTGGGAGCATTGAAGGGAAAGAGTGCCTCCAAGTTTACATCTATTTATGCTGTGTATCCACAAACAAAATTTAGTTACAGTTACTTTTAACACTTTTGTCTTTTAACTTTTAAACTAGAATTAAAAGAGATTACCCACCCCTGTTAAGGTAATACAGTCCATCCTGGTTTTGTTTATATATTGACGTTACCAATGAGTTTCGTACTTTCTTACCCTGTCATGTTGCTGATTTAGCATCTTTTTGATCCAACTTGAAGAGCTCTCTTTAGCATTTCTCGTCAGGCAGTTCCAGTGGTGATGAACTCCCTCTGCTTTTATTTGTCTGAGAATGCCTTTATCTCCTCCTCATTTGTGAAGGATACATTTTCCACATTTAGTGGCTTGGTTGGCAGGTTTTTTTCCTTTCAGCAGTTTGAATAAATCATCCCATGCCCTTCTGGCCTTCAAGGTTTCTGCTGAAACCGCGTATATAACAAATCACTTTTGCTGCTTTCAATATTCTCTCTTTAACTTTTAACAATTTGATTCTAATGGGTTTCTATGTGGGTCTCTTTAGAGTCATCTACCTTATGATGCAGCAATTCCGCCTCTGCATATACACCCAAAGGAAATGAAATCAGCATCTCAAACAAATATCTACACTCCCATGTTCACTGCAGCATTTTTCATAAGAGCCAGGGTATGGAAACATACTAAGTGTCTGTCTACAGATGAATGGATAAAGATGTGGCCTCTGTGTGTGTGTGTGTGTGTGTGTGTGTGTGTGTGTGTGTGTGTGTATGTACAAGTTGACTCTTGAACAACATGGGTTTGAACTGAGCAGGTCCACTTACACGTGGATTTTATTTTCAATAAATACATACCACGGTACTACCAGATCCACAGATGGTTGAATCCGTGGATGTGGAATCATGGATATGGAGGGTTATACAAGGATGTTAGTTATTATTTTAGTTATTTAGTTAGGATTTTCAACTGCGTGGGAGTTCAGCACCCCTAATAACACCCGCATGTTTCAAGGATCAACTGTGTGTGTGTGTGTATACACACACCACACACACACACACACACACACACACACACATACACACACATATGCAATGGGAAATTTTCAACCTTTACAAAGAAGAAAATCCTGATATTTGAGACAAAATGGATGAAGCTGGAGGATATAATGCTAAGTGAAATAAGCCAGACACAGAAAGATAAATGCCACAGATCTCACTTATCTGTGGAATCTGAAACAGTAGAACTCATAAAAGCAGAGAGTAGAATTGTGGTTGCCAGGGGCTGCGGGGTGAGGGAAATGGGGAGATGTTGGTCAAAGGGTACAAAGGTTTAGTTATATGCATAGATAAATTCTGGGCATCTAGTACAGCATGGTGACGATAGTTAATAATACTGTATTGTACACACGAAATTGCCTAAGAGGACAGATCTTAAATTAAATCTCTCAGCGCGCACACACACACACACACACACACACACACACACCAGGATAACTATGTAGAAGTGATGGATAAGTTATGTAGCTCGATTGTGGTGATCTTTTTACAATTTATACAGATATATAAAAACATCTCAATAAAATTGTCTTTAAAGAAAAGAGTGATTCTCAGATTGACCTAAGCCCCAGCCCACATTGACTTCTTTCTAGGGAGAGAAGCTGTGAATTGAAAAATAAAATAAAATCCTCTAATTTTTATTTCTTAGCCCTACACTATGGAAAATATGGAGAGGACATCAATAAGTCATTGGCACAATTGGCAATTCCTTGGGCGGGGGCATGCATTGGAAATAGGACTGAAAATACAATTAAATGCACAACAAAGGTAACCCATCATTTATGTTTCTGACACCTTCATTAACTCCTTAAGATACCCTTTCTCTTCCTCCTACAAGAATTAAATTCTAAGGTCGCTTTCCCTTTTCCTCTTTCCTTTGCCTATTTTATAACTCCCTCAACTGTAGCTATGCTACCAGTGAGGATAAAACCCAGGTCATAGGAGCACAAATTGAATATGTACATAAGTCAAGTTATCACCTTTGTTATTCTTCAGTCAGTTTGTCCTCTGTTCAATTTCTTTTTTTTTTTTTTTAAGTATTTACCATTTTATTTATTTATTAATTTTTGGCTGTGCTGGGTCTTTGTTTCTGTGCCAGGGCTTTCTCTAGTTGCGGCGAGCGGGGGCCACTCTTCATCGCCCGTGCACAGGCCTCTCACTATCGCGGCCTCTCTTGTTGCGGAGCACAGGCTCCAGACACGCAGGCTCAGTAGTTGTGGCTCACGGGCCTAGTTGCTCCGCGGCATGTGGGATCTTCCCAGACCAGGGCTCGAACCCGTGTCCCCTGCATTGGCAGGCGGATTCTCAACCACTGCGCCACCAGGGAAGCCCTGTTCAATTTCTTAACATCAACCACACTATTCTAAACACACAGTGTACAAACAGGGTTCGATCAAGAACCTTGTTCATTCCTCATTCAGGCTGTATTCACTATTTTATTCCTCCTTCGAGCGACCTATTTTGCACCAATTGTCTTTGTTAGAAGGTTGTAATCTTCTCTGGAACTGGAAAATATTAATTATTCATCAGAATTACTATCACATACACAAGTATTTGTTTACTATGCATTAAAGAAGTGAAATATTCTTATATTAATTCTGCTTTTACTCTTCTCCTTTTGAAACCATAGTCCTTTACCTCTTATTCATTGATGCGTTCACACAATCCTCTGTATTGCTATACTTCTATTGAGTCACTGAAATAAAATCTTGAAATAAAACCATATGTGTGGACTTCCCTGGTGGTGCAGTAGTTAAGAATCCACCTGCCAATGCAGGGGACACGTGTTCGAGCCCTGGTCTGGGAAGATCCCACAGGCTGCGGAGCAACTCAGCCCGTGCGCCACAACTACTGAGCCTGCGCTCTATAGCCCGCAAGCCACAACTACTGAAGCCCATGTGCCTAGAGCCCGTGTTCCATAACAAGAGGAGCTACTGCAGTGAGAAGCCCGCACACCACAACGAAGAGTAGCCCCCACTCGCAGCAACTAGAGAAAGCCCGCGTGCAGCAAGGAAGACCCAACACAGCCAAATAAATAAATAAATTTAAATCAACTGTACTAAAAAAAAAAAGTGTTTTTTCAGTACCTGTTTTCTCTCAAGTAAAATCTTGAATTGAAATTTATGTTCATGTGCTTTCTCCTCCCAAGGCTGGCCAATTTTAAGTGACTAGTTAATATGTCTCGGTCATATCTCTGACTTCAGCACTGTACCTGATACAAGCAGTTGCAAGTGAGCAGTGCATACAAAATATGTCTTTTGTCCTTCTACCTGCGTGATTGTATCTTCCTCAACCTGGATATAATCTTGGCACTCATTTCAGCCCCCAAGAAGGACTCTAAGCTCACATAAAATGTCAGTAAGCAAAGTTGTCTTTACTGAAGATTCCACAGGTGAGATGTAAGAGGGAATTACAGCACACATTATTACAAAGGTAACAAATTAAAAATTCATATTAGACATGTCTATTTCCTCTACCTCTCTTATCCTCCACCCCCATCAAACAATTCACTTTCGGACCTTTCTGGCTTGTAGTCCCCAGAGTAATTTGTTCTTCACTTTCCTAGGTTTAGGTTGGGCAGGTCAGTTATATCCCAGCTTCTAACTGCAAATCAACATATGTAAATTCATCAGGATGTTCACCAAACAGTGAGCCTTACATTTAAGGCTACCTCAGATCAATCTTAGAGATATTCTGAAATTTTGTTGGAAACCTAAGCGATAGGGCTCTTTTTTCCTACTTCTGTGAGTTTCCTTATTTGAGTTTAGATTTCATGTTTTCCACATTTTCATCCCATTTCCTTTTTAGCTTCCAGAAATTCCTCACCATTTTACTCTTCTCAAGTGTGCAATGCTGCTATGGATTTATTTACTTTTGTTCTCAAATTTCTTGTGTCACGTCATCGCAATTTTGAAAACAGAAGAAATACATGTATCTGGGCTGCTATTTTTGAAAATTACTTTCTTATCCCTTATTTAAAGACTTAAAATTAACATTTTAAAGGTCTACTTAACGATTAATCTATTGTACCATCTTAAACACACACACACACACACACACACACACACACAAACAGGTTCATACCACTGCTTAGTGTTTTTGAGAACCATGCAAAAAAAAGATGACGCGTGACATACCTGGGGTGGAGCTGTAGAAACTGTGAAGCCAATTTAAATAAGATTTGCCTCCAAATGCAAAATAACTTTTAAGGAAAGGGGAATTCATACCTAAAAGAATCCCGTCTTTATTACCTACTAGCACTGTCACCATGGGCAAGTTACTTTTAGGGGAAATATAAAGGAAACAGAACAAAAGTGAAAAAAAACATACTTTCAAACCTAGAAAAGTGGGGAAAATGTTTATTTCTCTAAGATTGGAGGGTAGGGAAACACTAGGAGTGGAAGATGCTTCTGTTGGAAGTGGTTAGTGACGGAAGGAGGAAAAAGGTAAGGAAAGAAGAGGTAGTTCTACCCATGCTAAACATCTGAAGTTCAGATGGACCAAAAAAATTTATTCTGCACTCCCAGTTCATACCACCACTGCTATAAGCCCCCAATTCCTGCAATTTTTCAAACGCTCCCAAATATACACCCCCATATACACACAGAGAATCACAAGTTGAAATCTCTTCTATCTCAAATAAATTCTGTCCTCTAACTAAATGGCATGCATTTAATTCATCCTTTTTTCTCTTCAAGGTTCCCTTAATGGTCATTTCATCAAATTTTTCATGGATAACAGTGGTCATGAAGAACTAGAGTACACTTTTCTTGGGCACAGTGGCATGGTCTCCTGACAGGGGTCAGCCTAGATTATCAACCTAAGTTTGTAAAACCTCACCATTATCCCAGTAAAGAGGGGTTTCTTCAGGACACAGATTGCATAAAGAAATCTCTATGTTGAAAAAGATGTTGTCCTTCAATGGAATTAATATTAAGTCCAGGTGAAACAAGTAGCTAATGACTAGAAATCTATCCCTTTTGGAATAATCAATGTGTTTTCTCTTCAGGGAGAAAAAAAATCAGTAACCAAAGCCAGAGACCTACTGAAAATTTGAACATGGTAAATCAGCATTTGTTACTTTTCCCCATATTTTTATCCCTCAGTGATAAAAAGAAACTTAGAAGACTCGAACAAGAACAAAATATCTTATTACATAATGTTGGGCAATTTAACATCAGCATTTTTTTATTTTCTCCCCTTGGCTGAACCTTCTAAAGGGTATGGTGGATAAGAGAGAAGTATGAGCAAAGCAATATTCCTTATTGCATGTCATATACTAATATAGATACGATATCATTAAGAAAGCAGTTTTCATTGTTAAATAAAATGATCTCAGAAGGGAATACTAAGAATCCACAAATTTACTGGCAAATTTTAAATAGTTTATTGACATTCTACAAAAGCATGAATAGTACTTGGAGATTAAAAGATGAGACAAAATTATATGTAAATGAGAAATTTACATATATTATATAGGTGTGTGTGTGTATGAATATATATATATATATATATCTCAAGGCTTGAAGTATCAGAAAATTCTATGAAGCTATTTTGTTTTTTTTAACTACCAATGTTGCAGGAGAAGGAACATCTTGTAAATTGAAAATCTACTGACACTTTTAACCTCATCTGGGATAATCAATGGAAAGAGAAAAGAGAATAGATCAGTGAAAGCTAGAAAGTAAAATTTTATTTAGCTTCTCTATTAACTAAGAGAAAATGTAATGCTAAGAGGAAAGATAAGGGCAACAATACTAGATTTATGTGCTACAGAACAATGAGCACCAAAAGAGTCTAGAATACTGTTAAGATAAAACTGAATTATTTGATAGCAGTTTCAGCCTAATAAAACTAGAAAACCAGGCTTAATAAAATAACTCAAATATGACAAATACAGTGTGTATAAAGTAAAGCTGCCCCAATAGGTCAACTTGTTACTCGATCCTTCAACAAGCATTAATCGGAGCTTAACCATGGTGAGCACTGAAATTGAATTAAATTAGTTGGCCATAGAAGCCTTAAATACCTTGAAAGTTGTACCCTTTGTAATATGTATTCCAAAATGCTCTTATGAATCAAAGAAGCATTTTTACTCTTATGTTCAAATTTCTGTCTTCTGATAAAACCCCTTGTGATACTTCATTTTAACATTTTATCTTATACTTCATGATAATATTAAGGTTTTTCCACTATAGAATATATCACATAGTGGGAAAGCAAAATGACAAATGTGAGTAAAATCCCAATATTCAGCTAGAAATCTCAACTGCATTATTAATTTCTTTACAGTAATATAAAAATATGCAGTCAGAAAAAGGTGATTGTCCATAAACACTATTATGCTATAATGCGTGTAATATTGTACATATATTGTTTATTCATATTTATTTGCATACCTGGTAGAATGGTGACAAAAAGATTAGAAGTAATTACCTTTGTAGGATCTTGGTGATTTTTGTTTTATTTTTGTACATTTATGTACAGCTCAGACAGGACAACATTATTATCACCAGAAAATAATCATTATTTGCAAAACTTACATTCCTCATAAATATAAAATCAAAGACTTTTTCCAAAGAGAAAGTTAGTAAGTCATGCAGTTTGTATTGGATTTCTCTGGTTTATAGTTTTCATGAAAGGGTGAAGCATGGAATCTCTGGAATATGATAAATTCTACACATTTAAGCAACTTTTAATTATGGAATACACTGCTGCCACTTCTGTATCTCACCTCATCTTCAAAAAGTGCACTAACATAAACATCAATGTATTTCTGGAATAACAGAAAATACAGTGATAAATTACACTGCACAAAATGTCCTCAGCAGTTATGTTGGTAAAGAAAATTTAAGGAAACATCAGTTTTATTGTAATAATGTAAGTTAAGTGCTTTAAAAATGACAGAAAGTCAATTGTGTAAGAAAATACCCAAATAAATGGCATAATTTTGTCAACAGTAGAATGTAAGTCTGCCCTGGAGATGAGTGTATTGCTGTTAATGTAGACACGGGAAACTTTACAAATACACAGAGTTACTATTTGGCAAGTATCTTAGTCCCTTTGATTCTTGGCTAATTTATTTGTGAAATAGATGCAGTAACAGTTGCTTTGCAGAATCGTTGATTGGGGTTCAATAAATGATGTATATAAGATACCTGGAACAATAAATACTAGTTCACTTTTTGTTCCCTTGGCAGTTTTGATGATAAAGCTTAAATACAGGCATTAAATGGAAACTACATATGGGGGAAAGTATTAAATGTTGTTGCTTTTGTACAATGAGACATATTATGCATATTACTTATGGATATATAGGAAGTATTGGTGATGTCTTAGGTGTATTCCTCAGACTCTGAGAGAAAGATTTTGGGGGCAAGGGGTGGATTAGGGGTCAGGAACTGAGTGAGAGGCAGGAAGAAAGTGAACCTGGTGGAGGGTGGGCTGGACTTGATAGAATTGCAATTCTGGCATCAGCAAATCTGAAGCTGGAACGGCCTTTTGAGGCAAGAAGCTAGGAGGTTTTGCTCCAGTAAGGGAGAAAATTCAGGAGGAATTCAGCAGGCAACACTCCCTATTGGCAGGAAGGACCTGGGGGTCTCGGGACAGCACACACGCAGGTGGCGGACACATGTCCTAGGTAAATTTACCTCTGCCAAGAGGGCAGAAACTGTCAAAAATTGAAGTTAAGTCTCACCTGTGGGAACCATGGCCTCCTAATTAACTAGCACACATGATATATCTTTTCACTGTGATCTTCAGAAGATCATTTTCCCTGGATGACATGAGAAATGACATGAGAAATGCCACATTTTTCTCAGAAATACAAAAACTGTATTTTTGATAGGGTGGTGTCTCTCTTGTTCATTCTTGTTCTTTGTAGCATATATTAGGATATGCCTCTAGGCATGTAATTATTCAATGTTCTACAGTCATTCAGGACTGAAGTGATATTATTTTTTTTCTCATGTAGACAATCTCGAAGGAATAATAATAAAAATTAGTTCCATTTCTATGATTTATGTTATTTGCATTCCTCAAAACAAGTTACGTATAAGGTTGGAAGAATCCAGGTAAATATCTCTAGTATCTTATTCCTTTTTGGACACTACTATATATATTTCCCATTTGAAATCTAAACTGAGGTGGTTTTCTAAAGGTAGAAGAAGTCCACAGCAGTCATATGTGTGTGTGTGCATCTTCAAGGAGAAGGCTCTCTCCTTCTATGTTCCATTTCATTCTCTAGATAAACTAAAAATGATAATGCTCTCGACTAAAAATTTATAGGATCCATTATTCTTGAGAATTCCTGACTTTAGCTTGGCCTCTGTATAGGTAAAGGAACGACAATTAATAAGTACATATAAGGCTCAGAATTGGGCTCCTTTCTTTTTCCCAACAGGTCTGAAAAAGTACACTTTTAGACTGGGGAGATGGAGGGATATTTAAAGGAAATAATATGTTGCTATATTAATGTAAAGGAACAACTAAGTCAGTTGTGAGTGGATTGCCTGTAGTTAGATCCACCTGTAGTTAGCAGTGAGGGCTCCTCTGAAGTATGATTTCAGGTCAAACTAATATGACCTAAACCAACTGCTCCCATTAATTCATAATCATTTTTTAAAATAAATTCATTTATTTTATTTATTTATTTTTGGCTGCGTTGGGTCTTCGTTGCTGCGTGCAGGCTTTCTCTAGTTGCGGCGAGCGGGGGCTACTCTTTGCTGTGGTGTGCGGGTTTCTCATTGCAGTGGCTTCTCTTGCTGCGGAGCACAGGCTCTAGGCACATGGGCTTCAGTAGTTGTGGCACACGGGCTCAGTAGTTGTGGCTCGCGGGCTTAGTTGCTCCGCGGCATATGGGATCTTCCCAGACCAGGGCTCGAACCTATGTCCCCTGCATTGGCAGGTGGATTCTTAACCACTGTGCCACCAGGGAAGCCCTCATTTTTAATTACTTTTATTAATTTGATGCTAATAAGAACCTTGAAAAGATAATATGTGTAGAAAATGTAGCAATAAAATTTGTTAAGCACCATGTTGATCAATGCATTGTTGGGAATCTGATAGAATTTTATTTTTTATATTCTCTTAAAATAATTTTTCTCCTTGAATAAAGAAAGGCACAGTTTCTACAGAATATTAATTTTGGGGAGACAGTATACTTTAGAATACACCTATTTAATGAATAAGACCTGAGTTTGATTTCTAGTTTGACCATTTAACAGTTGGGTGACCTTCAGTACAGGATTCAATCGACATTATCCTCAATTTCTACATCTGTAAGAGGACGATAATGGAAATATCTCTCTGGTTGTGAGGAAAAAATAAATAAGAAAATGTACATAAAGCCTTTAGTATAATGCTAGCCCACAATATGTGCACTGATGTAATTATTTTAAAATATTTGATTTGAGGAAACTCATTCCTAGTATTATGATTTGAAAGTTGTTGACCATCCTAAATTTCGTCTGAGACTAGCTCTGATTTGAATTTCTAAACCAGGCATGTCTCTTGAGTTTCTTTCTATGACGTAATTTATTGCTTCTCTGAAGACGTTTGTAAATATCAAGGTAAGTGAAATAAAACACCAAAGCTGACACCATTAGCACCACTGAAACGGAGCAGGACCCTGTAGGGCCCCTGGGCACAAAAGCCTTTCTGTGTCCCTCATATCTTGATTACAGAAAATAGGCTTCATTCAGCCTCCATGACCTTCCCTGAATTCCAAACAAGCAGGTTCAAACAGTTGCTAATCAGGGAAGGGAGGGGATGCAGAGACAAGGGAGGAGCAGTCAAGAAACAACAGTGCAGCCTTGGGGCAGGGTCCTGGTTCCCCCTCAAGGGGTACACGTCACAGTATCTTTGAGCTGTTTCACAGATACTGAAACCCCCACTAGGTGGGAGAAGTTAACTGTATGCTGCCCACAAGCACATAGACCCCAGGCGGTTGGAACCAGAAGGTTGATGATGTTGACTCCCGCTTACCTCCCCACCAACCAATCAGAAGAAGGTCCATGAGCTGATCGCACCCTCTTTGAATCATTACTATAAAACCCCTCACTACCCCCTCCAGGTCAGGACACACAGTCTTGAGGACATTAGCCCATTGTGTCCCCCTTCTCCCGGCAAAGGAATAAAGCTATTATTTCCTACTTCACCCAAAACTGTCTCTGAGATTTAATTCAGTGTCGGGGAAAGAGGCCAGATTCTGCCTCCCCACCAACACCAACTTAAAGAAAAACAACTTGAAATTGAATCATGCTGTACTTAAGATGATTTTACTTAAATATCAATGACAGGGAAAAGATTTTCCTTAGGAGATTCAAAATAGAGACTGTGAAATCCAGATTTTTAAACATGACTTAATGAGCACATTTGCCTCACTAGTTCATCTTGGGTCTACGGGATTTAGTAGTTCTTATTTACTTTCTGATGACTATCTTTATTTTTTACATCTTTTTGACTGAGAAGATCCATGATTAACTATTTGACATACAAAAGAGAAACAAGGAGTCCTTTCTGTTAGAATATTCCAGTTCATTCATAGTAAAAACTACAAAGCAAGGTAGAAATAATTTCCATTCAAAAAATACTATCTTTTCTCCTTCCAATTATTTGGTAGCCTTGAAGCAAACTACGAAATTATATTTGTCTTTGATCTCAAATACTGGAACAAATCAAAATTCAGTCTCATTTTTAAACGTCATTAAAATTTAGATAAAATATACCTTATCGATGAAACATGAAACATCCAACCAGACCACAATATTGTAACTCTTTGGAGTTGTTAGTGTTTCAGCTCACCTACGTCCTACGGCAGAATTCCACCCTTCCTTCCCTCACCACTCCGTGCTTTTTCTAATAACCTTCCATTCTTTTTCAAAAGTATATGTGTGCTATTTTAAAAGTCTGCTTACTCCTAAATTCAACTTATACTTTTAAAAAGCGGTCTAAAGTGATTAAGCAAACCATGAATTTTCACCAGCAAATTTAAACAATCTGTACATACTAATAGATCATATTTTATTGGTTAAAACACCTACCTGAAAAGATAGGTATTTTTTTAAAATCAATTGCAGTCTTACTAAGCAATTGAAGCCCCAACATGCACAAAACAAACATAAAAAGCATTGTTTTATATAAAATGTAAAAGAATGTCCATTTCCAAATAACTATATTAAAGTCAAACATCAAGAAAACCTAATGTCAATTTTTTCAAATTATCATAAATGTCCTGGTGGGTCATGATCACAAACCTAATAAATTTAAGCACAGACAACAAATAAATTTCCCCTTCTCTCTCAAAAAGCTGTGAGATATTCTTTATTTTAACGTACTAAGCTGTTATTTAATGTTTTTCCTGGTTTTAAAAATAGAGATTACTCTAATTTCCCCATCTGCAGGACACAAATAACTTGATGATGTAAAACTGAGAATATATCTTTAGAAACACTTACCATTGTCATTTTTCACCATGCCATTGTTGAGTTGTTTTAATCTTTTTTGATGTGATTTGCCATTGTAGTGGATTTGAGCTTGAGCGGCCGAATTCAGCTGAATGTTACACACGTTGCACAAAGTGAAATTGTTATGTTTCTTTTCTCTTTCTGGTTTTTCTTCAAAGTCATCAGGTAAAAACTCAGCCTCACTCTCTCCATCTTGTGCACATGCAGAAGCTAGGGGGGCAAAGAAAGTTATGAACAAGCCAATCAAGATTCCTGGATTCCTATGAATATTTGGGTTGTACCTTTTTGAATTGGAGTTTTCATCTTTTCTGGATATATGCCCAGAAATGGGATTGCTGGATTATACGGTAACTTTATTTTTTGTTTTTAAAGGAACCTCCATACTGTTCTCCTTAGCAGCTGCACCAATTTACACTTCCACCAACAGTGTAGGAGCACTAAATACATACACACACACACACACAATGGAATATAATCCAGCCATAGAAAGTGATAAAATACTGCCATTTGCAGCAACATGGATGGACCTAGAGATTATCATACTAAGTGAAGTAAGTCAGACAGAGAAAGGCAAATATCATATGATATCAGTTATAAGTGAAATCTAAAAAAAACAATACGAATGAACTTATTTACAAAACAGAAATAAACTCACAGACGTAGAAAATAATCTTATGGTTATCAAAAGGGAAAGGAGGGGGAGGGATAAATTAGGAGTTTGGGATTAACAGATACACACTACTCTATATAAAATAAACAACAAGGTCCTACTATATAGCACAGGGAACTATATTCAATATCTTGTGATAAACTATAACAGAAAAGAATCAGAAAAAGAACATATATATGTTATATATATCTGAATCACTTTGCTGTACACCTGAAACTAATACAACATTGTAAATCAACTGTACTTCAATAGAAAAAAAATAATAAATACAAATAAAAATAAAAAAGAAAAGAAAAGATTCCTTATTAAATCGAGTAGCAAATAAGCATTGTCTTAGACACTTAGAATTCAAAATTTCCACTTCGTCCCATTTTAATAGGTTGCTTTCACACTACACATTACATCTTTATATCTTTCTTGGGATACAGATAGCAAATGTTTCACTTTGCTTCTTCTATGTCAAACACTGTGTTAAATGCCGTGTTAAATGACAAATGGTTAACATGCATTATCTCATTTAACCATCATAACGATGGAAAAGGAAACAATGAATAAATTATAGCTTTTCCTGTTTCATAACTAAGGAAACTAAGGTTTAGAGTGTTTAAATAACTCACCTAGGGTCACACACCTAATAAGTGGTACCTCTGGGATCAGCATTCGGTTTTATTTATCTTCATATCACAAGCTCTTAATTATCATGCTGTTTACTAAGTATTAATGTATTAGATATTTCCCTTTTGATTTCAACAACTAAATAAAATTATCTTATTTTCATATTCCTTACCAATTAAGTAAAATCACTTACATTTGGATGGACACATCCTACACATATAAAAAAGCTAAAATTGTTCCAGTACCTAAAAATGTATGTTTTGTACCTCAGATACATAAGAGGTTCTGAATATCCAAGATACCTTCATACTCAGGGTGCAAAAAAAGTGTGACGGATCTAAGGATTATTTTGGAATACATTATTTTTGGATAAATATAAGCTTTGTATGCTCAAATCTAAGAGAAATCTAAGAGAAATGGGCAACTGACAATTGCAGAATCTCTGACCTTGACATGGTAATAATTAAAGCAACTATTGCAATACATATTTTACTGTTTATTTATAAATCACTTAAAAGAATACTGGCTCCTTTCTAAGATTTTTCTGTGCTTTTACTAACAGGACTCTGCATAACTTTTACAGTCTAGATATGATTTTCCATTCCAATTTTCCAAATTCTTCAAAGATCTTTTCATAGTCTTTGGAAATTAGCGGAGGAGAACAATCATTATTTTAACATGCATTTATTAACTGCCTACTGGGTGGCAGGCACTCTCCTTGGTGCTGGAGAAAAACTGATGAGCAAGACAAGACAAGAGTGGTCCTGCCGTTACAAAACTTACTGACAATGACGGGAAGAACATGGGCTTTGGTATCAGGCAAACGAGATAACAAATGCCAAAATAATTTTGACAATGTGTAAGGAATAGTTTGTCAGTAAATGATGAAAGAAAATCTAACTACTGACTCAAGCTGAACACCTAATACTTGAATCTCTTAATGGATACTGAAGTATCCAATTTTTAAAGAGAGTAAAAGCTTTTAAGTATATAATTCATGCTCTTTGGTGGACTAATTTATTTAAAATACACTAACCTCTTTTTAAAAAGGAAACTTTATCTTTCTTACTCAGGTGGCTGCTATTAGAATAATATTAAATACACAATTTTCGTGGTCATATTTAAAAGAAATTTTAGGGACTTCCCTGGTGGCGTAGTGGTTGAGAATCCGCATGCCAGTGCAGGGGACACGGGTTCGAGCCCTGGTCCGGGAAGATCCCACGTGCCGCAGAGCAACTAAGCCCGTGTGCCACAACTACTGAGTCTGCGCTCTAGAGCCCATGAGCCACAACTACTGAGCCTGCGAGCCACAACTGCTGAAGCCCGCGTGCTCAGAGCCCGTGCTCCGCAACAAGAGAAGCCACTGCAACGAGAAGCCTGTGCACCGCAACAAGGAGTAGCCCCTGCTTGCCGCAACTAGAGAAAGCCGGCATGCAGCAATGAAGACCCAACACAGCCCCCCAAAAAAATAAATAAATAAAAGAAAATTTAGAGGCTTTGTAAAATTATCACATAATTTTAGTTAAAGGAAACTGTATAACTATATTTATTAGCTTTTTTTATTTCATATAAATAAAGCAATTTAGGTATTTACCACAGGTTGTATTCAGAATGTTTCAAAACTTCTTTTTTTCTAGAGTTAATCTGTATTTTTAAAATCTTTTATCTCAAATATCATTAAGTAATGAAAATGATTAAATGAAGGTGCATTTAATCACTGTGATGTTCTATAGGCAATAAAAACAGGGAAAATTATATAACATGAGAAATTATTTCTATACAAGTGAAAAACAAACACAAGATGTAAATTTACATATAATATGTTTACAACTATGTAAAACACAAATAAGACTTAGGAAAAATATTGGTAGTCGTTGATTCTGAATGATGAGATTAGAGTTGGCTTTTTTCCCCTTCATTTTTTCCATATTTTCAAAATTGTACCTAATGACCACCTACTACATTTATTATGAAAAAATAAATCAATATATTTGAAAGAAATAAGCCAAAAAAAGAGCTTGTACTAACCTACTGAATGAAGGGTTTATGTTTATCAGAACTAGGTCAAACTACACAGACAATCCCAGTACACGAGTCCTCGTGACACAACATTTTTGCGAAATATATGCATATGTTTGGAGGGAAATAGTTTCTTCCTTGATTATTTCCACCTTGACCTATAAAATAAGAATGTTGGCCAACGACTTAGCAGGGAAAATGCTGGAGAAGAAATCTCCTTCCAAGGCTGTAAGATTTATTTGCTTACATGTGAGGAGTTCCCTTATCACAAAAGAAAGTGACAACTATGTCACCTGAGTCAAAATTAATTTTGCACCGGGAGGGGGAGGGGCAAGGATAAAAACTCTTAAAGGAAAAAGGGAATTTCAAATTAACTCTTGTAACCGGGGTGTGACATCACAAAACATGTATAGATATTGAAAGAAAACTGCCGTTATTTCAAATGGTACTCTCTGAAATAGGAAGCAATATGAATGAGTCATTTTTACTCTTTTACTCCTAATATGGTAAAAGTATCATTTAAATGCTGGAAGGGAAATTTTGCTCATTTTAGTTGCATTGAGAAAAACGTTAGTGGTCACCATCCACAGGCTCTTGGCAACTGGATTGAAACCCAAAATATTTTATCAATTTATCTTTTTTTTTTTTTTTCCCTCACCTAACCTCCATGTCCAGAAGCACTAAAATGCTATGAAAGTCTGTGGCTTCACAGAGCAATGTGGATGCACACTGCATCATGTAAAAGGTTTAAGGACTGGGATTGCCAGAGGAATGATTACTGTAGGAATCAGGTGTTTGTTTGTATATATTTTTTTATTTTGTAGATGTGGAGCTGAATTGGCTCCTACAGATTCACAGAAATAATTAAAAGGTGGCATACATCGAGAACTTTTTTTTTTTTTTGTAAGTACAGAAAGAGTGGAGTCAGAGAAGAGATGGTTGTCAGTTCTTTTGAATTTATTTATTTATTTATTTATTTTTGGCTCTGTTGGTGTTGGGTCCTCATTTCCGTGCGAGGGCTTTCTCTAGTTGCGGCGAGTGGGGACCACTCTTCATCACGGTGCGCGGGCCTCTCACTATTGCGGCCTCTCTTGTTGCGGAGCACAGGCTCCAGACGCGCAGGCTCAGTAGTTGTGGCTCACGGGCCCAGTTGCTCCGCGGCATGTGGGATCTTCCCCGACCAGGGCTCGAACCCGTGTCCCCTGCATTAGCAGGCAGATTCTCAACCACTGCGCCACCAGGGAAGCCCGAGAACTTATCTTTGATAATCTATATTAAACAATGAACCGGAGCATAACTTGAGAAAAGTAAAACTGGAAACAATATTTTCTTTCCCTAGGAGGCAACATGCTTGTTGAATTTGATTTCTAGTGCATTGTTCTGACCCACTTTAGAGCCTTCTGAGAGAAAAACTGAAACATCATCACTTGTACCAAAGCACCAGCTTTTGGTATGAAGATTGTCCTAAAAAGTGCTGATCTTCAAGTCCATTCTCTATGTCTACCTCTTTATTCCTGCCCTGCAACTAGGTTTATCAGTATCATTTTTTTGTTTTTTAGATTCCATATATATGCGTTAGCATACGGTATTTGTTTTTCTCTTTCTGACTTAGTTCACTCTGTATGACAGCCTCTAGGTCCATTCACCTCACTACAAATAACTCAATTTCGTTCCTTTTTATGGCTGAGTAATATTCCATTGTATATATGTGCCACATCTTCTTTATCCATTCATCTGTCAATGGATACTTAGGTTGGTTCCATGTCCTGGCTACTGTAAATAGTGCTGCAATGGGGTGGGAGGGGGAAGCTGGGGCAAAGTGAGAGTAGCATCGACATATATACACTACTGAATGTAAAATAGTTGGCTGGTGGGAAGCAGCAGCATAGCACAGGGAGATCAGCTCAGTGCTTTGTGATGACCTAGAGGGATGGGATAGGGAGGATGGGAGGGAGACGCAAGAGGGAGGGGATATGGGGATATATATATGTATATACATATAACCGATTCACTGTGTTGTACGGCAGAAACTAACACAACATCGTAAAGCAATTATACTCCAATAAAGATGAAAAAAGAAAAAAAAAATTGCTGATATTCTCTTTCCCACCTCATCCCAGGGTAACAGATTGTACCCCTGGTGAACCCTAAGTTTGGTGTAACCCAACCGATTAATAATTAAAAGCTGGGGAAGAGACACAGGAGTGAACTGAAGGAGCTCCCCATGAACACAGCTAAATAACTAAATATATTATTGGATTATAACCCAAACTATAAAATATATATCGGCGAGTACATACTAATTAAAAAAAATTAAATGGGGAAGAAGATACAAACCTCCCATATAGGAGTATCCCAAATAATTAAATAGATGCTTCTTCCTCCAGGAGGGATTGAGCATGACTCCCTGTTCCTTAAGTGTGGGCTACATGTCTAGTGACTTGCTTCCACACAGCACAGTATGGAAAGAGAAGAAAAAGTCACTCTGCAATGGAGAAACCTGACAAACGTGGCCTAAGCTGTGTAACTAAATCTAACAACAGTGACACATCATGTTGATGACCTGTATCCTTGATATGACGTGTGGAGAATGGTATTTCACCTCTGCGGTCTTCCTCAGTAAAACACACAACCCAAGTCAAGCTGTGAGAAGAACATCGGACAAACCCAAAATGCGGGACATTGTACAAAAGATCTGACCATTTCTCCTGGAGACCGTCAAGGTCATCAAAAACAAGGAAAGTCAGAAATTATCACAGCCCAGAGGAGCCTAAGGAAATATTAGGACTAAATAAAAGGTGGTGTCCTACACAGAAAACAAGCATATGGTTACCAAAGGCGAAGGGGGAGGAGGGATAAATTAGGAGTTTGGGATTAAAATATACACACTATTATATATAAAATAGATAACCAACAAGGATCTACTGTATAGCACAGGGAACTATACTCAGTATCTTGTAATAACATATAATGGAAAAGAATACAAAAAAGAATATGTATACATATATATTTTTTCACATATAACTGAATCACTTCGCTGTACACCTGAAATTAACACACTGTAAATCAAATATATTTCAATAAAAATTTTTAAAAAGCAACTGACTGCACAAATAGAAAAAAATGTGGTGTCATAGATGGGATCCTGGAAAAGAACAAAAACATTGGTGTAAAAAAAACCCTAATAAAGTCCAAATAAACTATAGAGTCCCAGTAACATTACTGTGCTATTACTAGTCTGTTAGTTGTGACAAATGCACCAGACTAATCTGTCAACAGTAAAGAAAAGTAGGTGGGTGGGTTTTACAGAACTCTACTAACTTGGGAACTTTTCTGCAAATCTAAAACTATTCTAAAATAAAAAGTTTATTTTAATTGAAAAAAACATTTAGGGACTAGTTCAGGACCATTGTCTATCTCTTTCCTTGACCAATACAATGGAAAGTTCTTTGGAGCTTCTGTACTCTGGGAAAGAACTAAGACAGAAGCTTCTCTTCTCTTCATCCTTTGCTCATTCATCTCCACAACAGGAAAAGTAAAGTGCGATGGGGAGGGTGAGGGGAAGGGCCACGGCCTCGCGTGGGGCCTGCCATCTTGACCCTGTACTTCAAACTGGCTTAAAAGTACATTCTCTTATCTTCTCAGTTGCCAAATACAACATAAAGTGTCAAGGCTTCACAACCCTGATTTCTCAAACTGCCCTGCACGTGACTTGGAGATAAATTCAATGCAGAGAGGAAACAGTGGGAAATCCAATATGGACCATGGCTTCAAGCCATTTTCTCTAAATCAACTTTGACAGCAGAATAACTAACCTGCCAACTCATTAACAAAGGATCTAACACATCTCCACTGAGTTCTCTTGTGTAATAACGATTGGTTCCAATGAAGATGGATGAGCCATTTTCACACACACACACACACACACACCACAGTGTTATCCAACCACTCTCCATATAATTAAGAATTCATAAACCTCATTTTTGGTTAGTATTTCAACCCTATCACAACAATCAATATTAACACAAAATCAAAAGTGTTTAAAGCAGTGTATATTAGCTGCCAACCAAACCTAATTTTACTGAATGGAAAACTTTCCTTACAAATACTTTCAGTGTTTTATTTCAAAGTTAACAAGCCAGGTTCCAATGTTTTGCCCACGATTGGTTTTATCCCTTGTTCCTGGATTTGCTCCCTTGTCAAAATCTAAGATTTCCAAGAATCTTGAGGTTCTACAATAATTTGTACTGACAGTGAAATGACAATAAATGACATCAGCCAACAGGCAGTTTACAGCACAATAAACCATATTTTAAAAAGGATTTTACACATGACCTATAAAGGCATATAACTGTAAACAGCATAAGTAAACTAAACTAAAATATTCTTGTTTTTGCAATGCTTTCTCTTGCCATAGAATATTTTTAAATGAGGAGGATAGGGACGTATAAGTGTAGAACACATTTAGCACAGGCTTGTTCCATAAATGGTGGCAGAACCAATACTAAACAAAAAATCCCTTAAAAATCTTGGTCTGCAAGTACATCTAACGGTTATTTTTCATCTAGATGAAAATAAAATAAAAATTTGAACTGTAGATTTTTCATGGTGATACAGTTGGAAAATGACTAGTTTAAGTAGATGACTACCAACTATTTAGTAAAAAAAAGAAATTATAAGTTCATTTGATAAGATGTTTTAATCCTTTGAGTTTTAATAGTATTTACACAGAGGGTGGCAAGTGATAAATTTTGGCTATTTCTTTCAATTTCTTTCTTTAAAATTAATTAATTAATTTGGTTGTGCTGGGTCTTAGTTGTGGCACATGGGCTCCTTAGTTGTGGCACATGGGCTCCTTAGTTGTGGCATGAGGGCTCATTAGTTGTAGCATGTGGGCTCCTTAGTTGCGGCATGCATGTGGGATCTAGTTCCCTGACCAGGGGTCCAACCCAGGCCCCCTACATTGGGAGCGCAGAGTCTTATCCACTATGCCACCAGGGAAGTCCCTGAAGTCAATTTCTTTGAGAAAATAAAAGTCAAAGTCTAAATATCGCCCAAATGCATGACAACATTTGTTCTCAAAAATTCTCTCTCTGAAAAGCGGAATCTACTAATATTGAATGCCTTATAGAGTCTAATATAAAGAGCTTTCTCAGTTAATTTATTATAAAAAAAAATAATGTCTGGGGAGGACACATCAATCTAGACCATTCCACTAAAGGGAAGTTGCACGATGTATAATCTGTACAAATTCTTATAGAGTTTGTAGTTCTCATGCAACTTTTCTCGACTGGCTCAATAAAAAGGAAAGTAGACAATGTAACAAAGATTCAGTCATTATTTATGAGGATATGATCTCACAACTGCAACTGTAAGATATTTTGGAGAAACCTTTCAAAGGTGATCTTAAAAATTAGAAAAAGGTTGTGGAGATCCTTAATAAGCATTTATGGAGTGAAACAGAAAAAAATATGTACTACTGGTAAGTGATTGGATACTGGTTACTTGGAATAAAATTTCCAGAGACAACACCATAAATGGATTTCAAAAGCACTAATTTAATTTGAGATAACTTAGAAAAAAATGAGAAAACTGCTAGGTATTTGAAAGGTGGTTCTAGTGGTGACAAAGACACTGTTGCCAAAGGTTCCTCCACAGAGTTTAAATAAACTTGCTGAATGAAATTAAGATCAAAAATGAAATGTTACAGGCCAATATTTTAAAATCTAACCCTCATTTTTCAAACTTATGGAAGAAAATTGGCCACTCTTTTGTCTTCTAGTTAGAAAAAATGAGGGATTAACTTTTATTCTATATTTCCTTATATTAGGATCCAAATGGTATAAATTATATCCATATATACAAATATATAAATATAAATATATATATATGTATATATATAGATGCCAAATACACTGTGAGAAATCAAATGAACTGTTTCATTAGTGAATTTTCCTATATTTTTAAAACCAATTTAGAGAAAAAATCATATTGTACTATAAGGTTAAATATTATATATTATATGGAATATTTAAATTATACCATCTCACCTTTGAGTAAATTATAGATCACAGCACTCTTACACACTTCACTTTTTAAAGTGTAAATAATCCATAATTAGCACTATAAAGTACCAACATAAGAAAAATTTTGCATTGATCTCATTCCCCACTAGAGTGCAGTATGAATTTAAAATTAAAACTACAGTATTAGGAGATTCCCATAACACTAGGCATACAAATAACATTATTGTAATTTTGGAAATATCTGATGCATACACATATTTATATATATATATAATACTCAGCTTTAGTGGCATGTATATATAGTATAGCTAATGAATTCTGTGTTAATTCACTGAAATACACCTACAAAAAAAAGACAAGATAAATTGGAGGGAAGTCACAGAAAAGCTGACAAACTAAATCCATCATCCTATATTATCATAAGGTTTTATTAATAAGCAGCAACTGTTTCTTATATAGCCTCTTGACTTAAATATCACTTTGAAACTTTTAAAATGAGGATATTTAAATTAGTAATATCTTACTTTTATAATACGAAAATAATATTACAGAAGATTACATGAGACAAATCAAGATTAATGGATTAGTATTTCAACTTATTTTTATTACCTCATGGCATCAAACTAAATTTGTCAGTCTCGGTAAGATTATGGTTTTCAAAAGCTGATGGAACTCTTACTAAATAGTCAAGGATTCACGTACAAAATTAAACCAGGAGTGGCAGGAACAAATACAGAGCGAAACTTTTAAATGTATTCCTTTCCCTTATTCAAACAGCACGCTTTCAGTATTGTAAACTCAGAATCAGAACTTCTATTTTGAAACCTCAGATAAAGAAAATTTTACCTTACTCTTTAATAGACTAATCATAAAATCATGGCTAGTATATCTTTGATACAAAACTGGAGCTCATAGTTTAATCTTAAAAATAAAAACAAAGGTAATTATTTTGTAAGGTCATTCTTCAATTAGAACCTATATTCAATAATAGGTCAGATATATCTCACATTTCAGTGTAATTAATGTTATCCCTCAAAGTTTCAAAGTCCTATTTTTAAAAACTGTATTATTATTATTATTATTTACAAACAAGGTGCAAATAGTTTCCTATATTCTGACCTGTTTTTCTTATTTTGGGGAATCTCTTCTTGAATCAGTCATGTCTTCAGGGCACCCTTGGCAACACATGTCCCCCTGGAATTTATGCCACCCAGCATCCCTCCCAGCCTAGCAGGGATGTTGATAATGAATTATGAGCTCTTGAGTTCTCAGGCCATATTTTTAACAAAGCTGCTTTAAATATTAACCCTGTTCTCTTGAGAATGCACCAAATTTCTTTGTGCTTTCATCTGTACCCTGCTTTGCAACTAAAACAGCTTATATAAACTTAAGAGTGGTCTGCTCCAGAAAAACTTCTGAAGACCTAAGTTAGAGAGAGATTGTTTTGGCTTGTCTCTGGTGAAAAGTAATGTCAAGGAATCACCAAAAAGTGATTGGACAGCCATAGTTTAAGCATCTCCTCTGTGCCCAGCACTCTTGTAGACGCTTAGGATATTAACACACCCCATAAGCAAATATCCTAGTTCTCCCTGGAGTCTGAGAAGAGGGTGAAAATACCTCTTGGTTATATTGACTTTGGATTGACTTTTTTTTTTTTTTTTGACTTTTGATGATCAGTTACCCGCCAAGGAAGAGTAAAACTGTGATGTTTATTGTGATTAACATTTGGGGTTGCCAATTCAGCATTTGGATGGCTAAGTTGTTCACTTCTTTTAAGAAACAGCTTTGCTTTCTCTCTCATTCTTGGTACTTAGAGCCCAGGATTTCTTCTTCTTCTTCTTTTTTTTTTTTTTCCCATGGACTCTGTCTTCTTAAAATATATTTTGATAGTTTAGTGATTTCAGCTTTTGTCCCTGCCTAGTCTTTTTTTAATATATACATTTACTCATGGTATTACCTGTGTCCAGTTTTTTCCATAAGCATTCTTAAGAACGAAATAATCACCCTAAGTTCCATGTTTCCTTTCACATTTTCTCTCTCTCTCAGTATCAGAGGATTAGAGAAGATGCAACTGATGATACAGAGTATCTTCAGGCTGCTTGAGAATATTTTCTCATATTAAGAGAAAGCTCCCTGAATGTATTCATGTATTCATTCCAGCTGGGGCAGACATACCATATGATGGTCCCTAGTACTTCTACCTCATGGTAGTCAGATCTTTGCAGAGCTGATTCCCCTGGAGAACCTGTAACTTGCTTCTACAAATAGAATATGGTAGAGATGATGGGATGTATGTGCTTAAGGGGCATGATTATGTTACATGAGACTGTAATGCCTATTTTGTGAGGAGAGACTCTCCCTCGCTAGCTTTGAAAAAGCAAGCTGCCATGTTATGAGCTTCCTTATGGAGAGGACCACTTGGCAGGGAGCTTAGGGTAGTCTCTGGCCAACAACCAAGAATAAACTGAAGCCATCATAAGCAGCTGAATGTTACCAACAACTATATGATTGAGGCGGGGGTTCCTTCCTCAGTCAAACCTTAGATGAGACCACAGCCCAGGCTGATACCTTGGTAACCAACTTCTAGAAGGCTAAAAGAAGTAAAAGGTCTGCCACAACCTCCCTTCATCAGCTCTCTTATTCAGTATTTCATATACCTATTTGCCCTATGCCCTCAGATGATGTGTTTTGTTTAGAGCCATTTTGCTCCAAAACTCTTAAACCCACACAAAGTAACTGGTATGTCGCTGAGTAATCTGACTCTGAGTCAGAGCATTTTAACTAGCTACCCAAATGATACTTTGTTTAACTTTCTCTTTTTGTTCATCAACTGCAAGCTGGCAGAGGGCCCAGAGGACCCGGATTAGCAATGTCTGGACTCATGATCTTCAGAAGCTATGAGATAATAAATTTGTGTTGTTTTTAGCCATTAAGTTTGCTGTGATAATGTATAAAGTCATGCAGCAATAAAAAACGAATACACCAGTGAACTCTTTGGTATTAACAGTAAAATTGGGAATTGACCTAAATTTCCAAGGCAATGTATTTGCTCATCAAGAAAAAGTTCCAGACAACTTACCACCTAAGCTTTTTACAAATGGTTTAAGTCTTTTTTTTTTAAATGGTTTAAAACATCCCAGCTGTATCCCTAACCTCGAATATGTAAAGCATATTAGAATAAAATAGATTAAAAAATAAATTAATTATTTTCCCCATGAAGATTTAAATCACCCGATGTACATCCCTGGCAGACATCACTAATCAATCATGACACCCTTTCCTTCAGAGCCTGAATTGAGTTTCACATACTCAACACATCACTGCAGGAATCCAAGAATTGTTCAGATTTGCCATACAAGATAAAAACCTATTTTCTATACTAGATACTAGATACATTGACCAATATATCAGGTTTGACTTAGAGAAAAGTATAAACGTATTCCAAAAAAAAAGAAATGCATTAGTCATTTTTCACTATAGTACCATTTAACATATTTTTCTATCATCTGAATGATAAGCTTGAAGAAGGTTAATTAAAGTTTGCAGAACTCAGTAATTCTAGACCCTGTAAAAAGAATCAAATTTGAGAATGACGTTGTTAAATTATAGCATAACTATAGTTAGTTATTAGTAACTAATAACTAGTTAATTATAACTATATAAATATAGTTATTATAAATAAAAAGGTAATGCAGGGTGGTAAATTTAAGTCAGAAAATAACTATATAATAGAGATTTTTTATATGTAGAAGGGTTTAGAAAAGATTCCCTTATACTCATGTTTCTCAAATGTGTTATATTCATATTTAAACTCCAAACAGATACATGATAGATATGAATTCAAGTCTAAGAAGAAATGTGAAAGATCATTAAATGGTAGACAGTAGATTATACATTTAAATGACAAGAAATTAGGTTTCTTACATATAAAAAGACGACTAAGAAGAACCTTAATAACAGTCTTAAAATACATAAAGTAACATTATTAAATTGAAGGTGGTTTTCAGCTTCTGTCCATTTCTATTAATGAAAGAGCAATAATACATGAGTTTAAACTACAGCATGAAAAATTTAGGCGACACAGAGTATTTACTCATTTAAAAAGGAAGCTCATTGGTTGGCTTTTTTTTTTTTTAATTTATTTATTTATTTATTTATTTTTGGCTGTGTTGGGTCTTCGTTTCTGTGCGAGGGCTTTCTCTAGTTGCGGCGAGCGGGGGCCACTCTTCATCGCGGTGCGCGGGCCTCTCACTATCGCGGCCTCTCATTGCGGAGCACAGGCTCCAGACGCGCAGGCTCAGTAGTTGTGGCTCACGGGCCCAGTTGCTCCGCGGCACGTGGGATCTTCCCAGACCAGGGCTCGAACCCGTGTCCCCTGCATTGGCAGGCAGATTCTCAACCACTGCGCCACTAGGGAAGCCCTGGTTGGCTTTTCTGAAATAGATTTTCATCTATCTAGGGTAGTTAAAATTAAATCCTTTTAAAGATAAGAGAATGGATTTTGCTCTTTTCAAGTGCTTTGATCTCCAGAGAATGAAATGATTTAATAACAAGGAATCTTCCTAAAATTAAAAGATTCTTTAAAAGTATATTTATATTTCACATTGATATATTTTCATTAAAAATAGTTTTAGTAGTAGGAAAATAAACTTTAATTCCCCCTTAAAATGTTGCTTTTAAATTTAGCAAAGTATTAGGTCTTAGGACTATTAGTAACTGTTTTCACCTTCTTTGTAGCTTTAGTTTTTTTTTTTTAATTCAGTTTCCAACAATATACATATTTCACATCTTTTATATTTAGCTTTTAAAATAAAAATGTTAATTAAAAACAGCTCAGGCAGCTCAATATCCAAAAACAAACAACCCAATCAAAAAATGGGCAGAAGACCTAAATAGACTTCTCTCCAAAGAAGAGATATAGATGGCCAAGAGGCACATGAAAAGCTGCTCAACATCACTAATTATTAGAGAAATGCAAATCAAAACTACAATGAGGTATCACCTCACACCAGTTAGAATGGGCATCATCAGAAAATCGACAAACAACAAATGCTGGAGAGGGTGTGGAGAAAAGGGAACTCTCTTGCACTGTTGGTGGGAATGTAAATTGATACAGCCACTATGGAGAACGGTATGGACGTTCATTAAAAAACTAAAAGTAGAATTACCATATGATCCAGCAATCCCACTCCTGGGCATATACCCAGGCAAAACTAATTCAAAAAGACACATGCAGCCCTATGTTCTTGGCAGCACTATTTACAATAGCCTAGATATGGAAGCAACCTAAATGGCCATAGACATAGGAATGGATAAAGATGTGGTACATATAAACAATGGAATAACAAGCCATAACAAGGAAAGACATTGGGTCATTTGTAGAGATGTGGATGAACCTAGAGTCTGTCATACAGAGTGAAGTAAGTCCGAAGGAGAAAAACAAATATCGTATATTAACACATATATGTGAAATCTAGAAAAATGGTACAGATGAACCTATTTGCAAGGCAGGAATAAAGACTCAGATGTAGAGAATGTAACGGTGGACACAGGGTGGGAAGGGGAGGGTAGGATGAACTGGGAGGTTACAACTGACATATAAACACTACCATGTGTAAAATAGATAGCTAGTGGGAACCTGCTGTATAGCACAGGGAGCTCAGCTCAGTGCTTTGTGATGACGTAGATGGGGGGGTGGGAGGGAGGTTCAAGAGGGAGGGGATATAGGTATACATATAGCTGATTCACTTCATTGTACAGCAGAAACTAACACAACATTGTAAAGCAATTATACTCCAATTAAAAAAATGAATCTAGAAAGAAAAAATAGTTCTAATTTTTAATTAGGTTAAGGTTTTATTTAAGAGATGTGGGATTTCCCTGGTGGCGCAGTGGTTAAGAATCCACCTGCCAATGCAGGGGACACGGGTTCAATCCCTGGTCCAGGAAGATCCCACATGCCACAGAGCAAATGAGCCTGTGCGCCACAACTACTGAGCCTGAGCTCTAGAGCCCGCGAGCCACAACTGCTGAGCCTGAGCGCCACATCTACTGAAGTCAGCGTGCCTAGAGCCCGTGCTCCGCAACAAGAGAAGCCACCGCAATGAGAAGCCCGCTCACTGCAACGAAGAGTAGCCCCTGCTCGCTGCAACCAGAGAAAGCCTGCGCACGGCAACAAAGACTCAATGCAGCCAAAAATAAAGAAATAAATTTATTAAAATAAAACAAAGAGATGTGGGGTACAAAACCATAAATTTCTCTTTATCAGTACTTGGATTTTATTTAAATATCAACTCCAATTCTCTGGCGAATTCAAAGATTACTTGAAGGAGTTCTGATCATGAATTTACAGTAGCTGTATAAAGACCAAGGCTCATCAAAGTGTGTTGATCCTAACATTTTCCAGGTGTCTGGTCTCCAGAAATCCCTTCACCCCTCTGGCTCTGTTTCCTTATTTGTAAAATGAGGGAAGTAGGCAGCTGATGTCTGTTCCCTTCTAATTCCACAAACTGTAGCCTAGTTGAGGAAGTGATATTTTACACTTATGTTCATGCTACCATTATTGATGATGCAACGTGGTGTTTTGTCCTTAGAAGAAGTTTTAAAATCTGATATTGGTTTGGATTTTAAAGGTTGATAAACCACTTTCACAGACATGTCCTCATTTAATTTTCCTCTAAAGTGATGCCAGATCTCAAATTTTCAGCAATGTGTGTATTAATTGATAAGGCTGTTGCATTTTATTGACACATCTCAGGATTAAACTCTCAGCATTGAACTACTCAAGCAAAGCCTTGATGGCCCAAGAATCAAAAATGTGAAAGTTCACCAGATTGCCATGAAGTCCCTTCACACTCCAAGATTGTATAGATTTGTGATTCCATATATCTCCAATTTTAACACTCATGGCACTGCTATGTGGCTATTTTAAAGAAAGAAAGAAAGAAAAAACCTTTCTTTTATCCAGCTTTATTCTAATTTCTGAGGTATGTTTAAATTAAAAATGTTTTCAAAAACATGTCTTTCCTTTCAGAAATTTTGAAATCAGTACACTCATTATTATTTACTGTCAACTTCAGTTCATTACATCTATTAATTTACCAGATGAGAGAGTGATCTACTTTTTCTGATCCAAAGTGCCAGGGATGAAAATGGAAAAGGCTGGGGAAACTTAAAAATCATAAATTTTGGGGAAGGATGTATAGATCAACAATGAACAAGGAGAGAAACAGAATACTAAGAGAATATTTAAGCCAAATGCAGTGGCACAGTAGACAAATGTTTAGATAGAATATTCTTGGTGTCATACTTATTTCTAACTCAATGATGCTTATCAGTTAAACAACTTTTATTGCAGGCTTAGTGCAAACTAGACAATTCCGTGTGCAAAAAGCATGCATATCAGCTATCTTTTTTTCTCAAAACAATTTGCAAATATGTAAATACGATGAAAACCACTGAGCTCCATTTTTTGGAAAAGGATTCCTGTCCCACCTGGAAAAGCCCACTGGAAAGGGAGACGTTAGTTATGCTGTGTCTGAAATCCGTCCAGGAAAGCAAGTTATTGCTGATCATCTTTTGAGAACAAACTCTATTGCATAAAGGCAGGACAATGGTAGAAACTGGCATAAAAGAGTATATTAGTTGCTAACTCCTGCTGGCTTATTTTAATGCAGCTTTTAATAATAATAGTTTGCTAAATTGGAAATAGGCATAACTTGAGACTTCTCTGGTCAAACAGTCACATTCTTTTAAATATTTCAAAATTCAATTAGGTTTTACATTCCTATTGCTTAATTGCTTACTCAATGTTAAATAGGCATTAGAAAGTGAGACTTCTTTTTTAGGAACTTGAAAATAAGAAAAGGCTCTGAAAGATTTAAGCTTTGAAATAAATACATAGTGGGTCAGAAAAGAGCTTTGCAAAATTACAATGGAGAGAAAAAATGCTCCGAGGCCAACAAAAGTTCAGAGGAAACTTGAAGTGGCTTGAACAAAGGCATCCAGATTATGAAAAAATATTGACTTCAAGGGATTGGTCAACCAGGAAAGCAAGAGAAAGGATCTGCTAAGCGGTGTGACTTGGATTTATTAAAACACTGTCCAGGGGATGTTGGTACGACCATCTCTGGTGACAGAGATGTTGCAGGCTTCAATGTCCTGATATCCTAAAACTCTTGATTCATTCAACCCTCCCTGTTCTGATGAGGAGACCACCAAGCAACCTTTCAATTTTGATCTGGCTTTGCTTATATGGGAAGATGTGTCTGCAAGGGCAGAATAATCTAATCATAGAAACTTGATATGTTTTTGATCCTGGGTAGTAAGTTCGTGCTGAAATCCTGGAATATCTCTTCATTTCTTGCTCTTACTGGATGGACTACACCCCCATATCTATAAAATAGTTTTGTTCATAACAAGGGTCCAGAGTAATTGGCAACAATACCATATTTGAAATGTGTTCACAATTCATATTTTTTTAAATGAATAACGCTAATGAAAATGTCAGGATTTTTGGTTTGATTTTTTAAAAAACTAATAATTTTGAAGCACTTAGTATTTACTAGGTGCCATACACTGTTGAAACAGTTTACAAATATTCATTCACTTAATCCTCAAAATATCACCAATGAGGTAGATCCTATAATTAACCCAAATTTACAGATGAAGAAATTGAGGCATAGCTGGATTTTGAACTCAGGTCCTGGCTCTAGAATCAGTCTAAGGATATCTACAATCTATATTGTAAACAAAGAGGAGATTCTACAATCTAAAATCCCCTCACATATGAAAATGTATGTGTAAATTCTTAAGAAAGTATATGGTCATTTTTTTCCTGAAATTTCTTCATTTCTTGGCTCAGTACCTTTTTCTAGCAGCAAACTTAAACTGTCATCTTGTAGTCCGGAAGCACTGCAGTCATTTATTTAATTGAGATCTATTAAAATAAGATAGCTAAGCACTAATCAACATCATATGTTTTTCAATTAACTGGTAATACATATCTATTTCTCAAGGTCATTCTAACTAATGGAGCTCTTGGGGTGGTTTAGAACTATTGAAGACTAATTAATTTACAAAAATCAATTTTTAGAATATGAACGCTCTCCTGCAGTGAATAATTTCTCTCTCCCCTTCTCTCTCTTTCTAAACACACACTGACACACACACACACACACACCTATGCATACTTTTTAAACTCTACACAGATTTTTAATTTAATTCATTTTGTAGGGAGAATGGAGTTAGTAATGAAGTAACAGGGAACAAATTTGCTCTCATGAGGAATATTTAGATATTCTAAATAACACTAAATTTATTAGATCAGTGTCAATTCCCAATATTCAAACTTTGTTTAAAGAGGGAAATTATACAAAAGTGCCCCTCAACAGATAAATGGATAAAGAAGATGTGGTATATGCATACAATAGAATACTACTCAGCCATAAAAAATAATGGAATAATCCATTTGCATCAACATGAATGGACCTAGAGATTATCATACTAAGAGATGTAAGTCAGAGAAAGACGAATATCACATGATATCACTTATATGTGGAATCTAAAAAATAGTACAAGTGAAATTATTTACAAAACAGAAACAGACTCACAGACATAGAAAACAAACTTATGGTTACCAAATGGGAAAGGATGGGATGAATTAGGAGTTGGGATTAACAATATACACACTACTATATATAAAATAGATAAACAACAAAGACCTACTGTATAGTACAGGGAACTATATTCGATATCTTATAATAATCTATAATGGAAAAGAATCTGAAAAAGAATATACATATATTCTTATGTTTATATATTCTTTTATATATATATAAATATATATAATCACTTTGCTGTACACCAGAAACTAACACAACATTGTAAATCAACTACACTTCAATAAAAAGGGGGGCAATTAAAACTGAGGGGAGATTTGAATCAGGAACAGGGGGACCCAAAAGAGGAAGGGAGAAAGGGAGGGAGGGAGTTGTGATAATATTGGGCAGATTTGGATGGGTTTGTAGATTTGCTTTAAAAAACTGATTCACATTATGTGGAGAAAGGCATCACAGGAATACAAGTCTTTATCTTCCTCCTCCTCACCATCAGAAATTTTACATTTTTAGACTTGGCTTCTGTGTCTCTCTTTAGGTGATGATAATAAGCCAAAGTTAAATAGCTCGAAGTTGTTGCGTGTGGCATTTACAAAAGCAGCAGTTAATAGGCAAACAGGGGACCTGAGTAGATGATTCTACATTGTCTTATGTCCTAGGGAAAGTTGCCCTGCCCTGTTGTTCACCAAGCACAAACACTGCCTTCCAAATGACATTAGGATATCCTAGAAAGTGAGCTCTACTTGCAGAACTATCTATATGCTATCCCCCATACGCCATCTGTTATTCTTTACTAATTCTAACACACTTTTGACCTGATGTGTTTGCATTGTTTGGAAAATGAACATTTACCCATTAAATTCAACGATAAAAAATGGCCCAATGGATGTAATGAAGCAATAAAAACAGTATTCTTGGTAAGTGTTACCATCACAGTTTGAGATTTTATATTGCTGCTGAGGAGTAATTTCTAAAACAATTACTTGTGGGCAAATATATTAATAATATTCAAATACAGTCAAAGTTGAAAAAGCAAATCTACAAGATGGGACATTTCAAGCTCAGACTGACATTCTGTCTGCAAAACAGCCCATATCCCCTGGGCTCAGAACCCTCAGCATATGTTAATTTTATTCTGACTTGTGCCTTCTGTGATGGTAGCTGCATTTACCAGGTAGAGCAAATTGATTTTTTGAGCATACTTCTTCTCTGCTATTAACTTCTTTTTTAATTCATATGTTGGTAACCTTGATTTTGTTTTAAAGAAGTGAAAAGTTCTTTATGAAGTATCAAGAGGGAATTTGTCCAACTATATGTGTTAAGGGTTTTGCTGTGGTCACTAAGCCTAACACCTAGCAGCTATAAGTTCAGGAAGCAACTGCTAATATCCCGAGCTCTAAGGGGTCGAGGTTACATAAACAGTACCATAGCCATGTGAAACAAGCCCACTAGAACTAGCTGGAGGAACTTGGTATTGAGGTAAAATTAAATGTTTATATATATATATATATATATATATATATATATATATATATATTTATATATATGTAAAACTGATCTCAACCAATTACCTTATGCTTCTCTACAATTTCTCCATGAAGTTGTAACCCTTTAAAACACAAACATCCATACAAAATAAGAAATATGATACAGATATGCACTTTTTTCTCTCCACAGAGATAGCTTTCCATTCTTGTAATTTAGGGTGTCATTTAAGCTAATTTAAAATAACAAGAGCGTGACCTACCACTTTACAATTACTATTTACAAAGGATGTTTTGTGAAATTCTAAAATTTACTTTAAAATGCTTGAAAAATACCTAAAATTCATATTCAAACAAGTTTTTTCTTCCGATTACAAGACGCTTGTGATTCATCTCTAAGAAATAAGCCCAATTTTAATGAAATTGGCAGTATTTATTATTTCAACTGTTGATTTACCATAGAGAATTACGTGCAGTGTTCTCTTTTTTCTTTATAAACACAGGGAATGCAAAGCAGAAACTGCTTTCTATACTGTTAATTGGGTTAGATGATTATTATTGGCCTGATTAGGTATATTTTTAAATAGTGTATTATATTGACTTTTAAGGCTATTTTGCCTAACATAATCACTTAAAGGTGCCCCTTGAGCATATTTGTCTCCTAGAGCTGGAGAATGTTATGGTAGAATATGAGCATTATGTTTTTATACAGCTCTCTATTGTTTATTAAGCCTTTAAGCTGATAAAAAGAATCATTTTCCAAAAAATCAAGAGACTAATAAAATGTGTAGTACTTGTAAAACAGTAAAAATGAATAAATGTTTTTGATGCACAGTCTAAAGAAATATGATTAAAATAAAAACTAGTACTTAAAATATTTCAGGGAAGTAGTAAAATGACCCAGGCATTAGTAATGCAAGCCTTTTAAAAAGTATACTTTATGAGAAACACAAGAAAAAAATATATCAACATCTTACTGCTAATGCTTACACAATTACCCTGAAGTACCCTATAAAAAATCAGTGGTAATGTCCAGATCCATTTAACAAAGGAAGATTCTTCCCATATAGAATTCTCTCCCATATAGACATTGGTAGGATGATAATGAAAAAGAAGGTGTAATTTTTTCCCTGCTACCCTAAAAAGCTGGATCTCATTCCTCTCCTCCCTCCACTTATGTGATTCAAGTGATGTTATCAACCATAGACCCCTGCCCCGACCTCAGGGTTAGGAGCATGACCCCAGGAATAACCAATCATGGTGACTTCTTTCACCGAAGGACATATGACCCAACACTGGGCCAATCAGAGACCTTCTGTGAGCTTTGATTTTCAGATACAGAGAGGTACTTCCTTCATCCTAGTTTGCAAGCTGTGATGCTAGAGTTAGCTGTCAATAGCATTACCCCATCCCCCAGTGAAGAAATCCTTTGATAAAACGAAGAAAATGAAGCTGTGCTAGGCAGATTCCAAGATGGTTCCCAATGACCCTCCCCTCTTGGTATTCATGCTGTTGGGGAGTCCCCCTACACAACAAGTAAGGCTAACATATTTCACAAAAAGAGAAATATTGCGGTAATGATGGTGTGTCACTCCTGAGGTGAGATCATAAGGCTTCTGCCTTGCACCCTCTTGGATCATCTATTTGTTTTTTTTTTTTAATTAATTTTTATTGGAGTATGGTTGATTTACAATATTGTGTTAGTTTCAGGTGTACAGCAAAGTGAACCAGTTATACATGTACATATATCCACTCTTTTTTTAGATTCTTTTCCCATATAGGTCATTACAGAGTATTGAGTAGAGCTCCCTGTGCTATATACAGTAGGATCTTATTAGTTACCTATATACCAATCCCAATCTGCCAATTTATCCCCCCACCCCCCACCTTCCCCTTTGGTCACCATGAGTTGGTTTTCTACACCTGTGACTCTATTTCTGTTTTGTAAATAGGTTCATTTGTACCATTTTTTTAGGTTCCACACATAAGCGATATCATACAATATTTGTCTTTCTCTGTCTGACCTAATTCACTCAGTATGACAATCTCTAGGTCCATCCATGTCGCTGCAAGTGACATTATTTCATTCTTTTTTATGGATAACATTCCACTGTGTATATACACTACATCTTCTTTACCCACTCATCCATCAATGGACATTTAGGTTGCTTTCACATCCTGGCTATTGTAAATAGTGCTACAATGAACACTGGGGTGCATGTATCTTTTTGAATTAACTAATTATCAAAGAAATGCAGAGCAAAACTACAACGGCTCATCTATTTGGAGGGAAACCTGCTGTCCCACTGTGAGGACTCTCAAGCAGCCTTTGGAAGAGGTACCCATAATAAGGAACTGAGGCCTCCTGACAAGAGCCAGTCCCAGCACATCAGCCACGTGTGTGAACCACCTTTTAAGTGGATCCTCCAGTCCCAGTGGCTGTCAAGAGCTGGCCTATGTCATGGCCAACATCTTGACTGCAGCCTCATGAGAAACCCTGAGCCAGAATCATCCAGCTAAGTTGCTTCTGAATTCCAAACCTACAGAAAATATGTGCAATAATAAATGTTTATTGTCTCATGCTGCTAAGTTTTGGAATAACCTGTTGCATAGAGATTGATAACTGATACTGAAGATCAGTAGAGTCAGTCATGAAGAAATGAGAAGCAGAAAGGGAGAGAAAATTCTAGCAGAATTCAACCTTGAGCCCTTCTTTACTTAACTTTTCCTTCCACTCAGAACCTTCCCATTTATAAGTGTCAAATTTGCTATTATTTTTCTTGCTCTGGTACTTGATTTGGTTTTAGGTCACTTGCAAGTTAAAGAGTATTAATAGGGCTGTTGATAATGATGGTGCTGATAATAGCTACTGTCAGTGACACCTCTAATGACCTGGGCACCTGGTCAAAGACTTAACAGTTCTCTCTAATCCTTTAACAACTCTGCTAGGTTGTTATTATTATGATCAAATTACAACTGAGTCCTTAAGTATGTTGACCAAGAAACAAAACTGGGTTTTAGACACAGCTCTACTTAACACCAAGGCCTAAGTTTTTTTCAGTATGACTCTATACTTCATATTTCCATTTATCTAAAGAGGGTTTAATCTCAGGTAAAGAAGGAGAAATTGTTGATATCACTCTATGTTCACAGGAAATTAGTAGCTACCACAACTTAGATTTAAATTGTTAGAAAATTAATAATGATTCCTTATGTATAGTTTGTATCTCAACCAGTTTGAGGAAGCCCTTTACTTTACTTAATGCCTTCTTCCGACTCTTCCACCCAGGCAGAATTAATTTTCCCATCATTTTGTTCACTTAGAAGTTCATTCATAGGGCTAACATAACCCTTTCACAATACAGCCTTTATTAATTAGAAATGCCTTTCTCTCTTCAATAGATTATGAACTTTTTATGGGTATTAATTTGAGCTTAGTCATTTTTCTTATGTAGTCTTCTATTATAAAGCAATACTGTCATACTGATTTTGAAACAGAGGAAAACATTAAAATCTTAACACAATTATTCTAACACTTATTTTACTAAAATTCATTATGTAAGATATTAACAGATACTACATGGAAAACATGTGATCTAAAAACAAGTTAATTTGAAAAAATCTGGGTTAAATAAAGTTAGGCAGAATTCTTTCCTGCAGGACAGACATCTTAGAATCCTTAATATAGAGATTTTTATTGTGATTTTATAAATTAGGAATATACTATGCAGGATTTTCCTAATTTATTTGACCCTTTTATCATGAAGCTTTTGCACGAGGGTTCCACGGAACTTTGAGAATAAGTGCAATATTCTGTTACGTATTTAGGCTCTTTCAATTTTTTCACTTTTCTAAAGAAGTCCAGGATAAAAATCTCTGTGCATTTACTTTGGTTTTTTTCTTTTTATAGCGATACCTTCTGAACAATCTCCTTAAATCAGAGGCTCAAAGACGTAAGTATTGTTGCAAAGATTATGAGCAACTTAGTTTTTGTCACCGACACTGTTAACTGGCTTTCAAAATGATTACACCCATTTTTGCACTACAGTGAACGTGTGAGAATGTCAGTTTCATTGAACCCCTGGCAGCATTAGGTATCCTATTTTTCCTTAATTTTTCTAGTGAAATGAATAGAAAATGATAACAAAGCGCATGTCTGGGGCTTAGCTCTTCATCTTAGGCACCACCCTTGTGTCCCCCCCCACCTCCCCAGGACGGCGCCTGGCTGGCCACTCCCCTTTCTCCGGTGTCCCAGGCCCTCCCCAACTTCCCTCCCTGACCCCCCCCCGCCCCCCCCGCAGCCATCACCACCCCTTGCCAAGAGCAGCCACTGCTGGACCATGTGGGCAGGAAAGGACTGCAGTCTTCCCTCCACCCCGGTGCCGGCAGGGTCAGGCCGGGCGCATGCTCTGTGCGTCTTGGGCGGGGGGGGGGGGGGGGGGGGGGGTGGGGTGGGGGGGGGTGGGGGGGGGGTGGGGCGGGGGTGGGGGGTGGGGGGGTGGGGCGGGGGTGGGGGGGGCGGGCGTTGCTGCTGGGGGCCATCCCTGCTCTGGGCTCCCAAGGCCCCCGCATGTTCTGGGACTCTCACTGGTCCCTGATCCGGGTGCCCAGCAGAGGTTCCCATCTGTGGAAGGTCACCCCGCAGTCACGGGCTGGGGGCGTGGGCGTGGGAAAGTGGGAACTGACCCCCCCCCCCCTGCTGCCAGCCAGGTCACTCCCTGAGGGTGTCAGGCATTATAACAAATAAAGACACCATGACAGCAAGGGAGGGATGAACAGGTGGAACGCAGAGGACTTTTATCCCATTTTTATGCTCATTCCACTCACACTGCAGCCTCGGCAGGACAAGGGACATACCAAGGCTTCCCCTCCAGTTTCGCGGCTGACCCCACACCTGCTGGTTCAGCAGCTTCCTGATAGCCCAACGTCAGTGCCTTCCTCCTCCTCCCTCGGTACAGATGGGCGGTTTCTTCTTACTTGGTTCCCAGGGGAGTTATTTAATGGAGCTACAGTTTCCTCTCCCTTATCTTAGAAATACTGATCCACAGATAAAACGGAAGATATGAAGACAGATTAGCCTTAGTAAACAAGAAGATCAACAATAACGTGCCGTTCTCCTGGAGGAACTTTCACATACAGAGTGTGTCCCAGGTGCTGAAACAGGACAAAAGGTGCTGAAGAAAGAGCTTTTTTCAACCACAAGAAGGAGAAAAGTTTACCACACTGTACACCCATAAATAAGAGAGTCAGAAGTGCCACTTGCCAAAAACACTGGAAAAGAAGGCTTCTCTCTGCCACCCCATCAAACCCACATACATGAAAATCGCTTTATGATTTTTAGCTACCACACCAAAGGCAGAATTTATGAAAGAAAAAATTGATAAGCAAGACTTCATTAAAATGAAAAAATACTGTTCTGTGAAAGACAAGTCAAGAGAATGAAAAAACAAGCCACAGACTGGTATCAAATATTTGCAAGAGATGCTTCTGAGAAAAGACTGTTATCCAAAGTATACGGAAACACAATATCCTTTTCTGAATGATAAGCCTGACTACTAATGCTGATCATTGCCAATAACCCCACTGTTTGTATACAGTCCTTCACTTACTGCTAAAATAAATAAAAGTAATGAAAAAGAAATACACACTCAAACACACACACAGACATATCCACACACACAACTCTTAAAACCCCAAATTAAGAACACAATCTGGGCTTCCCTGGTGGCGCAGTGGTTGAGAATCCGCCTGCTAATGCAGGGGACACGGGTTCGAGCACTGGTCTGGGAAGATCCCACATGCCGCGGAGCAGCTGGGCCCGTGAGCCACAATTACTGAGCCTGCGCATCTGGAGCCTGTGATCCGCAACAAGAGAGGCCACGATAGTGAGGCCCACGCACCGCGATGAAGAGTGGCCCCCGCTTGCCGCAACTAGAGAAAGCCCTCGCATAGAAACGAAGACCCAACACAGCCAAAAATAATAAATAAATAAATAAATAAAATACTTTAAAAAAAAAAAAAAAAAAGAACACCATCTGATTAAAATGGTCCAAAGGCTTTAACAGACACCTCACCAAAGAAGACAGGCAGATGACAAATAAGCATATGAAAGGAAGCTCCACATCAATGTCATCAAGCAAACACAAATTCAAACAATGAGACATTACTATCTATCTATTAGATTGGCCAGAATCTAGAACACTGATGACACCAAATGCTAGTGTGGAGCAACAGGAACTGTCATTCATTGCTGGTAGGAATGCAACATGGTCCAGCCCCTTTGAAAGATCATTTGACAGTTGTTTTGTTTTGTTTCACAAGATTAAACACACTCTTACCATATAATCCAACAATCAAGCTCCTTGGTATCTACTCAAAGGAGCTGAAAACTTACATCCACACAAAAATCTGCACACAGATGTCTACAGCAGCTTTACTCATAATTTCCAAAACTTGGAAGCAACCAAGATGTCCTTCAGTAGGTGAATGGGTAAATAAATGGTGCTACATCCAGACAACAGAATATTATTCAGCGCTAAAAAGAGAAGAGCTATCAATCCATGAAAATACGTGGAGGAAACTTCGATGCGTATTAAGTGAAAACAGCCAAACTGAGAGGGCTACAACTGTGTGATTCCAGCTAGAAGATACTCTGGAAAAAGGCAAAAATATGGAGACACGGGCTTCCCTGGTGGCGCAGTGGTTGAGAATCTGCCTGCCAAGGCAGGGGACACGGGTTCGAGCCCTGGTCTGGGAAGATCCCACATGCCGCGGAGCAACTGGGCCCGTGAGCCACAACTACTGAGCCTGCGCGTCTAGAGCCTGTGCTCCACAACGGGAGAGGCCGCGACAGTGAGAGGCCCGCGCACCGCGATGAAGAGTGGCCCCCGCTCGCCGCAACTGGAGAAAGCCCTCGCACAGAAACGAAGACCCAACACTGCCAAAAAATAAATTAAAAAAAAAAAACAAAAAAAACCCCACACTGAATCATGCATTTAAAAAAATAAATATGGAGACAGGAAAAAGATCAGTGATTGCCAGGAGTTGAAGGGGAGTGGAGAGATGGCTAAGCAGTGCACAGAGCACACAGAAATCACTCTGCGTGATACAATGCAATGGATACCTGTCATTATACATTAGTCCAAACCCAAAGAATGTACAACACCAAGAGTGAACCCCAAGGTTAACTATGGACTTTGGGTGATTATGATGCATCAATGTAGGTCCATAGATTATAACAAACATACCACTCAGGTGAGGGGGTTGCTGATAATTGGGGAGGCCCATGCCTGTGGTGGGGCAGGGAGTATAAGGGAAATCTCTGTACCTTCCTCTCAATTTTGCTGTGAATCTAAAAAATACTTTTTAAAAAATACTATGAAGTTTGAGAGAGAAACTATGAAACATAGGGACAAGTTTTACATTTTAGTACACTAAATGACCCATTTTTCCTGCTTTTTGAACAAGAGTCCCTGCATTTTTATTTTGCACTGGGCCCTCATATCCTGTAGCCAAAACTGTTTGATACGAGCTCTGCAAATATCTTCTGTCATTAAGTATCTTGTCTTTTCATTCTTTTAAGAAGGTCATTACAGAGCAAAACTTTAAAATTTTGATGAAATGGAATTTATCAGTTTTTTCTTTAATGGATTATGCTTCTGGTGGCATGTATAAGAACACTTATCCTGACCCAGTTCATAGAGAGTTTCTCATATTTTCTACAAAAAGTTTTATAGTTCTACATTTTACACTTAGAGATCTACGACCCAAACACATGAGCAACTTATGTTTTTCATTTATGTTATTTCTACTCGAGACTCTATCCTCTTCTTCTGGGACTATACTTATAACAATGCTGGAACTTTTCTCAATGAATCACGTATCTCCATCCTTTTTTTTTTTTCTGTATTTTCACAATTTTGTTTCCTACTAGTGCTTCATTCCAGATGTTTCTACTGAGTTGTACAACAGTTCAAAAGACCTCTCTTCAGCTTTGACTAATTGACTGGTCAGTTTATCTATTGAGCGCTTAATTAAAGCTTATGTATTTCAGTTCTACAAATTGAGTTTCACTTATTTTTATAGATTCCAGTTCTCTGGTGAAATTCTACATCATATCATTATTTTTGTCAACATATTAATTTCAGTTATATTTTATATCTCCAATATCTGAATAATCTCTGGTCTATAGCCCCACTTTTTCTCTTGGATTTTTTTAAGTTTTCCTGATTTGCTTGTAAAATTTTATTAAATGGTGGGAAATGTGTATAAAAATTTGGAAGTGCTGCAGAAGATATCTGTCTTCCTCCAGAGGGGATTACTTTTCTTCTGGCCTTCTTCTAGAACTGAGGCAGATCCTCTTGATTCAATCAGAGAGAGAGATGTTTAGAGTCTGGGCTTTTGGCCCTAACTCCTAGGGTAGGAGTCTTCCGGAGTCTCAGATGGAAGTCAGGGGATCTCCCCCAGCTTTTCCCCCAGACCATGAAGTCAATGTTTGTCTCTCCAGCTCTGTGCATCTGCCAGAAGCTCCTCTTAGAGTTGCATCCTCTTTGTATTTTCATTCTTTTCAGTCTCAGTGACTGATGACCCCACCATGGTTCAGGACTGGACAAATGCCTTGATGCACAAAAGCTGCTTAAAATATCCATCTCACTTCTCTTTGTTTCCTTTTCTCTGGCATGTTGCATCCAAAAGTCTTGTCTTTCTTTACTGTGTTCAGATTTCAAAGAGCCGTCTGTTATTACTTTACATCATTTTCATAGTTGTGCTTGAAGAGAGGGTTGGCTTGATACAAACCATTCCGCCATAGTCGGACATGGATATCCTCTTGTACTTTTTACCCTCTATAGGTATGTGTTACTCTTCAACAAGGATGTGGGCTTCCCTGGTGGCTCAGCGGTTAAGAATCCGCCTGCCAATGCAGGGGACACGGGTTCGAGCCCTGGTCCAGGAAGATCCCACATACCACGGAGCAACTAAGCCCATGCACCACAACTACTGAGCCTGTGCTCTAGAGCCCGTGAGCCACAACTACTGAGCCCACGTGCCACAACTACTGAAGCCCACGCACCTAGAGCCCATGCTCTGCAACAAGAGAAGCCAATGCAATGAGAAGCCTGTGCACTGCAATGAAGAGTAGCCCCTGCTCGCCACAACTAAAGCCCGTGCGGCAACAAAGGCCCAATGCAGCCAAAAAATAAAAAAATAAATAAAATTTAAAAAAACCAGGATGTATTCATGAATCACTTATACACAATGTGTAAAGGAAAGTAAAATGTTTCAAGAACCTGAATTAAAAGACTGGAGAACAGAGCCAGAAATTGTGTACAGAATAATAAAGAGTTGAGAAAATTTAAGCAATGATACAGAAAAGAGAACCAAAATGAACAAAGAACTCATAATACCTGGATTTGACAAGTTCACCTGGTAAGTTTAAAAGATGAGATTAAGTTTAAAGATAGAGACGGGGCTTCTACTGGTTTCACGCTTAGAAGGAAGAGGACAATGGTATTCTCAATGTGGTGCTGAGGGGACCACTGATATCTGCAGCAGAGACATATGAAGCCTGATTTGTGAAAGGATGTTCACTGAGAGACAACTTGAGGATACCTGATGATCTGGTACTAACCTTATTGTGAAAGACAGCTCTAAGTCTTATATACATAGGAGAAAATTGATGAGTCCTTGTTTGTATAAATAAGCTTTCAGGGAATAGGTACTGAAAATGAGAGAGAAGTTAGGTTTTGCTATATTATTGAATTGCAAGTATTTGTAAAGCAAGGGAATAAAAAAAGAGTTTATCTCAACAAAAACACGGCTTTGGTATGTTTAAAATCTCCTTTTAGAGTCTTTATATTGCTTTTCTCTCTTGTATTTCATGCTAACACGAAATTTAAACAAATAACCACGTATTTGTATTGCTATTATTAAAATATGTACAGAGCAGGCAAGTACAGCAGTGAGGCATACATTTAATATAAAAGTAAACAACTCAACAAATAACTTTTTCTCAGTCTTCATATAAGAGCACTTGCCCCATTACTAACTTCCTTTTCTTAAGTTAGATTTCACCATTTCTTTTAAATAGAAAATGATGGTTTTAAAATTTACTACATTGTCCGTAGGCTATAAATTAATTGAAGGAAAGACACAGTAGCAACTTCCCTGTTGCTGTAAATTTCATTGAATCTGTCTTCTTTAACACCTGCAAAATCATGAATTCCACACCATCTATTGCTCTTCAACACATCTCAAGATCATTGACCATTACATGTATCACTCTTCCTTGACCAGATCCCACATGTTTCTCTTCTGAAATGTCTGAAGATCCCAGAATTTCTTAGTTCTGATTTGTGGGGAAAAAAACCAAACGAACAAAAGACACAATCCCACAATCCCATCTCCGCATTATTTTGCCATTTTACGGCATGACGTCCTCCCCCGCGTCCCTCTGCTTTTCCTTCCCTTTGTTTCACTGAGCTGTAATTGTCCGCCCAATGTAGATTACAGTTTACATCTAGGGAAATGTGTGGAAGGAAATACAGACATTATAAATAACATGATTTGAATGTTTCATTCAGTGCATACTTAAAGAGGCAACATCAATTACAACGCTGACAGCACAGCTGAATGCAAGAGCGTTTGTCCTCTCAAAGGAATAAGATGCTAGGTATGGAAATACTCACAGTCAAAAGGGCCATTGGCAGTTTCCATATAGTCAAAGAATGAGACTCGCTGACTCCAAGCTTAGTGTTACTATGTAAGCATATAATGGACACTGAAAAAGGGAAGGAAGGGAACTAGCATTCCACATTCTTCCTATGGGGGAGGGATTATGCTTATCCTGGAAACCATGTCCTACTGTCATCTTCACTGTTCAGATGTGAAAACTGAAGCCAGGCATGTCAAGCAAATTTTCTGAAGTACGACAAGTTTATTATTTTATTAATTTTATTTTATTTTATAAATTTTATTTAACATTGCTTTACAATGTTGTGTTACTTTCCACTGTACAGCAAAGTGAATCAGTTATACATATACATATATCCCCTCACTTTTAGATTTCCTTCCCATTTAGGTCACCACAGAGCATTGAGTAGAGTTCCCTGGGCTACACAGTCGGTTCTCGTTAGTTAAGCCAGAGCTGTGACTTAAATGAGGCATGGTTAACAGCAGGGCCAAGAACTGAAGAGGATGAATACATAGTTAACCAAAGAGATGCATATATGTGATGTGTAGGCAGAATTTACAAATTATGGTTTAATTAGGAAGCAGGATAAAATGTGGTTTTATGGAAAGAGACTCAATCACAGTAACCATAAATATTTAGTATAATGGATATTTATTATATACTAGAAACGCTTTTAAGACTTTTCCTGCCCTGCGGCATTTAACCATCAATGAAACCCTGAGGAATAGGTATTAGTGTTTTTCTGATTTTATAGGTGGAGACTGTGTACCAGGAGGTCATAGAACAGTCAAGATCACGTAACTAGAAACTGTCAAAGAGGGAGCTGAAACCTCCAGAACCCATGCCTGACCACCATGACCCTTACAGAACACAGCCCTGGAGATTTTGCATAGGAGGAGTTTGATTAGGGAAGAAATAGAAAGAGGTCAACTCATTTTTTATTCCATCTCAATCATGGCAAGATGATAAAGTCAACTGAGAGAAGATGCTTACAAAATACATGTGCTTCATTCCTGTTTTAATTCTTCAAGTTGAAATAACATTCAAATACTATTTTTCTACTTTTCTAGACATAAAAAGTCTTTACTTATATATGAAAAAGAAAAAAGTGAATCCGCTATCCTGATAAAAGAAATATAAATATCATCTTAAATTGATACTTTTGACAGCATAGAATAATTTCTGCAGTTCCCCTTTGAACTTCGATATAAAGAAAATCAGCTGCTAACCGGAGAAATAACATATACAAAAACCCACAAATCAACAACAACAACAAAGTGGGTGTGTTAGACAAATTGAGATACTAAATGAGGCTTTACAAAATTTATCCAAATGTTCTATTGATGGCTTTTGCACAGAAAGTCTTTCTTTCCTATTTGAGTCAGCAAACTGGGAACCTACAAAGACTTCAGACTGATGATGTACATTCTCTCCTAGTTTTAATTTATGTTATTTAGTATATAAGAAGGATAGAAGGATTAACTAATTGAAAATACAACATATAAGAAAGCTCATGGCAAAGCCTGTCAATAGACTTTATTGGAAATATTGTTCCTGGCATCAGAAGCCAGGACCTTGTGAAAGGTCTTTGGAAAAAGTTGCTAGGGCATCTTTAGGGAAGATTCAGCCATGTCTCCTTTGTGTCAGAAACAGGTGGAAGGACTTTTCAAAGAGATGACAGAAAATGGTCACATAATCTCCTGGTCCCACCCAGGAAGCTGTGTCTGGGTGAGGTGAGCTTCAGCGAGGGCTCTAGGGCCTTGAATTTGCCTCTTGTGCGTGACAGCTTTCTGACAGGTGTTGTCAGCCATCAGATGGCGAGTGGTCAGCAGTTTCCAAAATTTACAAGCTGGCAAAACCCAGGAAAAAGGAGGGTTGAATCATGGTCCCTAAAGCTGAAAAGGCTCCTAGAGAATCAGGTGATGAGGTATCAGGGATCTCTGTTGCCAGTTCTGTAATGTTTGTTGCCAGTTTACAGTTCCACTTGCAGATTTCAACGTGATCCCTACTTTAGGAGACAATAAATGTTAAGCATCTCGGTCTTTGATACGGCCACCTGGAGTCATTGACAATGGTACTACAGTGGAGAACTGCAGGCCATAAAAGCATCCTGCCTCTCAGATCCATTCAGGCAGCCCATAATATTTACCCAAGGCACACTGTGAACAAAGCGTCGTGCGATATATATCTTGGGAGAGTTACAAAAAGAAGAGCAGATACGGCACATTCCCTTGTAAAGCTTAAAGTTACAAAACAGATAGCTTAGAGACATGTCACAAATGCTCCCACACGTTTCATCCTATAAATACAAATTAACTAAATTGCTAAAATAAACTTACTAGTAGAAGCTAATTAAAGAGTCTGGTCAATACAATAGGAGGCGATTCAACTCTAGAGTTTACCAACACTTTGAAGGCATTCATATTTTGTAAAAACATTGTGTATATATCATTATTAATGGTTTAAATTCCTCTGTTCTATATCTGGTATTATGTTATTGGTATTAGTATATTTTTCTAATAAAGTTGGTTTGGGAGGGAAAAATATAAACATGAACTATAAGCAAACCATTTTCTTTTCTGTGTACTGGCAATTTTTTTTGTTGTTTTGCATGACTATTTATTTTAAGTATCCCTATAATAACCTTCTTCCTTTTTTTCCATTTATTTTTGAGAACTCCAGCAAAAAATCAAGTTACTACTGGAAAGTTGTCAAGTTACTACAAGTCAAGTTTGGAAAATTGACTTTTTGGTGAATTGGCTTTTTCACAAATTGTTCTTTTTGACGATTGATCTTCAACAAATGGACTCAGATCCTGAATTTTATAGCACCCTATATGGTTTTCCCCAACTTTATCCATCTGGCTAACTTCTACTCATCTTTTTTTTTTTTTTTTAAGATTATTATATTTTTAAATTAATTTATTTATTTATGGCTGTGTTGGGTCTTCGCCTCTGTGCGAGGGCTCTCTCCAGTTGCGGCGAGTGGGGGCCACTCTTCATCGCGGTGCGCGGGCCTTTCACTGTCGCGGCCTCTCTTATTGCGGAGCACAGGCTCCAGACGCGCAGGTTCAGTAGTTGTGGCTCACGGGCCCAGTCGCTCCGCGACATGTGGGATCCTCCCAGACCGGGGCCCAAACCCGTGTCCCCTGCATTGGCAGGCAGATTCTCAACCACTGCGCCACCAGGGAAGCCCTGCTCATCTTTTAATAGATGGCTTGTCTCTCACTTGCTTTTCCAGGAAATCTTTGAGCTCCCCCAAAACTCCTCTTATGAACATCTTGGGCTTACCCAGCTGAAGAACTGATTTAAACAGAATGAAAGTGTTTACAGAGTTGTTTGTCAATCGCAGTAGATTAGAAATTCCTGAAAAGAAAGAACAATATCTCATCCACCATTATATTTCTAGCACATATCAGATGCTCAATAAAGCATTTGGTGAATGAATGAATATTCCTCAAAGTTCACAATGACTGGACAACCAAATAAATGTCCTGAATACATAAATGTCAGTGGCCATTCTTCTCATCTTGGCCTCCCACCTTTTCAGATAATCTGGTTTCCTGAACCCTCTTGCATAGTCAATCAGTCATGTAACTTCACCCCAGAGATTGCAGTTCATTTGTGTCACAGGTGGGCAGCTGACCCAAACAAGGACAATCTGATTCTCTGCAACTGGAGAATTTAGATTCAGAGACAAGACTGGAATTTAGATTCTGAGATGAGCCTTCGTGTTTCATTTGGGTGGTTGACCTAGGAGGGGATACAGAGTAGGAGCAACTGTGTGTGTTCTTGCTGTACATGACACTGAGAAGTCAGATCTACAAAGAAAGTAGAATGCTGCCTGGGGGCAGAAAGATCAAGAGAGAGGGTAGGAAAACAGGAGGGTGGTGGAGGATAGTGGGGCAGAGATTGGAAGTGGGCAAGAAAGGTTCCAGTGGTTCCTGAATGCCTTATATTTTGGAGGTATACTTTTTTTTGAGACCTGACAGAATTTCTCATACCACAGTCTTTGAGATCACTCTATACACTTCCTGCAAATTCCTTCATCTCCCTTTTCCTTTCTAAATCTAGTTTGACTATGTTTTATTTTTTGGAGTATACATCTTTATTGGAGTATAATTGCTTTACAATGGTGTGTTTAACATCTGCTTTATAACAAAGTGAATCAGTTATACATATACGTATATCTCCATATCCCCTCCCTCTTGCGTCTCCCTCCCACCCTCCCTATCCCACCTCTCTAGCTGGTCACAAAGCACCGAGCTGATCTCCCTGTGCTATGCGGCTGCTTCCCACTAGCTATCTATTTTACGTTTGGTAGTGTATATATGTCCATGCCACTCTCTCACTTCGTCCCAGCTTACCCTTCCCCCTCCCCGTGTCCTCAAGTCCATTCTCTAGTAGGTCTGCATCTTTATTCCCATCTTGCCCCTAGGTTCTTCATGACTATTTTTTTTTTGGTTAGATTCCATATATATGTGTTAGCATACGGTATTTGTTTTTCTCTTCCTGACTTACTTCACTCTGTATGGCAGACTCTAGGTCCATCCACCTCACTACAAATAACTCAATTTCGTTTCTTTTTATGGCTGAGTAATATTCCATTGACTATGTTTTTAATTCAAATGAACCCTGGCTCTGGCAGTAGATAACCTCAGCAATGTGTTCCATCCAGAATTCTTCTCCAGTTTTCTCTTCCCTGTAAATCCTCTTGAGACAGGAGGTAATTATAGCCACACAACTGGTAATTTTCTAAGGCGTGGAGGCAACAGAGAAGTAACGTTTTTCTGGCCTCACTGTGTCTAACTTGCTTTTCCACAAACCTCTATTTCCTTCTGCAAATTTAAGAAATGCCTGGTAGGTTCTTGCTCAGTTATGCCCAGTGGACAGCAAAACACAGGGGAAGAAGAAGACAAGGTGAATAGATGGGGCTGGACCACCAAATACTGCATCCTCCCATTGCCTACCACCACTCAGCCCCTGCTCTGCCATCTACCAATCTCTGCTCCACAAAAGGACAAACCAACACACAACTTCTATGCGCCCATCTCTTCATGCCATCTCTCCACATTCCCACACGCTTATGTCTTCCTGTAACGACTTTTAAACCAAGAAGTTTGGAGGACAAAAAGAAATTGATTAGCCCAGATCAAGTGGCTCTGATCCACCTGTTATAAGGTAATAAATCCTTGACCTTTTGGAAACACATTAGTGATGTTTCACTTAAGAGATTCTCTTTTCTTAGAACTAATACGTTTCTAAAATGTCAGACTTTATTCCCTCATCATTAAAGAAATCAGCCTTAATATGTTTCCCCTTTTGAGTGACTATTTTAAATAAGTCAAAAAGGCCATTTCTAATGTCAATATAAAGATGATTTAGGTGAGAAAAATGTAAAGACAAATAAAAGCTCATCTTCAGGTTAAGTAAAGTATAATGCTTTTTTTTTATAATTATGAAAGTAAAATTAGGGCAAAGCTAATAGTATAGCTATAGTGAGTATAGAGCTATTTAAACTAAAAGCAGTAAATTGTTCTCTTATTTACAGCCTTTCTGAGAATAAATCACTAACTAATACTTAATTGTAACATACTAGGCTAAGATGCACACCCAAATTAATTACACTAACTAGGATGAAAAGAACATAAAATGTGTTCACTTGGAACCAATGAAAGATTGTTTAAACATAATGGCTAGATTGCATTTATTTGGAGGTAGTGAGTAACATGCTAACTAAAATCTTTTTTTTTTTATCATCTGCTGAATAAAATGCAAGTTAATCTGCAGAAGTGTGCAAATCACATTCTTTTCAGAAAATTTCTTTCATATGGAAAGGACATTTCTCAAGGAACAGATATAATTACAGGAAATTAGTCACCTGACACTCTAATTGGTAAATCAAAGTAATGTCATAGTTTGGCTTGGTAATCTAAGACAGGGGTTGGGAAATATTTTCCATAAAAGGCTAGGTAGTCAATCAATATTTTAGGCTTTGTGAGCCACATACAGTCTCTGTTTCATATTCTCTCTTTTTTGTTTTTATTTGTTTGCTTGGATTTACAAGCTTTTGAAAATGTTAAAACCATCCTTAGCTCATGGGCAGGACAAAAACAAGCCATAGACCATATGTGCTCCATGGGCTAAAGTGTGTTGTTCTAAAGCAAAAGGTGATTGGGTTGTCACATGACCAGATATGATTTCCTCCTGGAAGTAGAATATTGTGTGTATCTCACATTCATGTTGGCTCCTAATTAGAAAAAAATATTAATTAACGACCTGTCATTAACAAAGCACTGGGTATGCACTACAGATATCACAATGAGTCAGTCTTAGATCCAACATTCAAAGTTAGTATGGCAAAGTCATTTCACCATACCTCTCGAACTACAACACAAGGTAGCAAGTGATGAAGGCCATAAGGAAGCGTCAGGCCATTGATGTTGGAAAATATTGTTTATGAGGTCACCATGACTCCAAAGGTTTCAGAAGACAAATTTTTCCATGGACCAGCTTCTGGTACTTGGTAAGAAAGGCAGTCTCACCAGCATACCGAAGGTAAGAAATCTCAGCATACGTTAAGTAAAATCATAAGAGACTGATTAAAATCCCAAATGTCAAATGCTTATATCTTTGTGGCCTGAGTGTTCTCCTATCCTTAGGCAGATTTATATGGGAAGCCATTTATAAAGCAAAAGTTGCTTGGCTATTATGGAATTAGAGGAAGAGGAATTAGATTTTTTGAGTCAGATTTTTCAATTATTAAGAACCAATCCATCAAACTAGGGGTACATCCGCCATAGGTGAAAACTGGACATCTCTGTAGGTCAGATGAACTTTCTTTTGAACAGTGCTAAGAAGTGGTTGCCAGTTCTGCTTCTGTGACCTTGCAGTGTTCTATGTCTCAGGCAAAATATCAATACATTCCTTCTGACTGACTCTCTCTTCTCACTTTGTCTCTAACTCACTTACCCCCCTTAGCCCTTCAAGTTAGACTATTTCTTCTGAAACAGTTTAGATATTCAAGTAGAGTCAACCTTTGATTACTCTCTTTTTGCCAGTATTTTCTTCTTACATTAAAATAATATTTTTATAGGTATCAAATTTGATAATTTGATTCGAAATATGGTAAGAATGTTCATAGCTCCATGAATATAAACATTCATTTAGTTTATAATTTTTGTCTCAGATTTTCACAGCTGTCTTGTCCACAACACTACCTTTGTGGGTAAAGTGCTATGGGACTCCAAAAGAGGAAAAGCCCTGTCACCTTAAGTCCCGGAAGGTAGAGGGGACATTTCATGATGGCAGTGGTACTGAAACTAGCTCCTTAAAGATAAGTCACATTCTTCATGGAGACCTAGGAGTGAGGAGGTAAAGGTCTCAGGTAGAATGAACTCTTGAGCATTGACCCAGATGTGAAAACACAAGGGAAATATGTGGAGAATAAACAATATTTCGCTGGAGCTTAAAGTTCACAAAGGGGATGAGTGTGCAGTGGGAGATGGGAAAGTAGACTGGACTGTATCATGGAAAAGACTGAGTATAACGCAGCAGACATGGCTTGCAGCTCACCACCCCTGTTCTTCTTCAAGGCAACAGGTGGTGGACATTCCCCAGCCTCCCTCACAGTTCCATGTGGTCAGGTGACTAAGGTCTGGCCAATGAAGAATGATTGGAAGCGACCTACAGCAAATCCAGGACGGATGGCCCATAAAAGCCTCCCAGACCTGATGCTTCACTCTCTTTTGCCTTCTGTGGCTAATCTGGAAGCCCTATTTGAAGAGGGGTGAGCCAAAAAAGGCCCACAGGGAAGAGAAGCACCTGCCACGTAGAAGCATCTATCTTGAATTCTCATAAATAAGAATTAAACTTCTGTTTTGTTGAAACCACTTTGATTTTGCTATGTATCTGTCGAAGCAGTTAGAATTAGCTTAAACTTTGGGTATTAATCTAAAAGTGAAAGACAAACATTAAAAGACAATGCATTTGAAAGAGCAGGAGAGACCAGGTAGAGAGCTACTGCGATATTCTGTAAAAGACTACACCCCACTGTCTGCAAACGAGAGCAGAGATTGTGAAATTAGGTGGAGAAAATGCACCAAATATTGCACAGGTAGTATCATTAGAAATTCTTCAACATCTGTATAGAAACTGGCTTTTAATCATCCCTCCAGCTCTCTGCCATGTTTAGGCTACTCTCATTTTTTCCAGTCCTGGATTTTTCTCCCCAATTCATACTCTATATATTTGCCATAACATGATATACTCTCGAATGTTATATGTTAGGAAGTTTTCAGAATTTTTTAACACAAAAATCTACAAATAAGTATGTGCAACTGGCCTCTATTACGAACTGAGTTGTATCCCCAGCATTCCTATGTTGACATCCTAACTCTCAGGACCATGGCGTGTGACCTTGTTTGGAATAGGGTCATTGCAGAGGTAATGAGTTAAGATGAAGTCACCCTGGAATAGAGTGAGCCTCTTAACTACTGTAGGTGAGATTTGATGTCAACCAATCAGAGGACGACGGTCACACAGGAAGAAGTTTCTACTCACAGCACAGGAGGTACAGCACACCACATGGAGCCCCGCGGAGAAGCACTGGGTCAGCCAGGAGGCAGACAGAGCACACAGGAATCATGGGTAGAGGCTTTATTGTGCTTTGGTGGGAAGGAACCGCCAAGGCAGGGGCAACAGGATGACCAAGTTTGGGATTGACTAGTTTGAATATTGTAGCGGGCTCTGGGGTCTAGAAGCTGCCCCTAGTTGTACGATGCCTGCCACTGGGATGTACTGGGGCAGAGGACTATTACCTCGAACCCTGGGTGTATGTGGGGAGAGGGGCAGAGGGGGGTTTTCTCTCCGGGGTTAGCAATGGCCCAAGATGTCATCATAAAATACAGAAAAGAAAGAAAGAAAAAAACCAAAAACATGATGAGCACAGCCTCTAATCTAATATGACTGGTGTCCTGATTTTATACTCATAGAGGAAACGTAGACAGAGGCGCACAGTCAGGGAGAACACAGTGAGGATAAAGGCAGAGATCTGGCTGACGCTTCTACGAGTCAAGGGATGCCCAACATTGCCAACAAACTACCAGAAGCTAGGCAACAGGCATGGGACTGATCCTTTTTCACAGCTCTCAGAAGGAAGCTATCTTGCTAACACCTGAATCCCAGACCTCTAGCCTCCAGAAATGAGAGAGAATAAATTTATGCTGTTTAACCACTCAAATTGTGATACTTTGTTATGCCAGTTCTAGCAAACGATTACAAACCTAATGTCTTCACCTGAAGTTGCTATCCAACAAAAGTTTATTTCACTCCTACTCCATCCAAAGGAGACACTGTGTAAGGTTCTGTAGGAGAAGTAAAGGGGTTATAGAGTCCCTGCCCTCATAAGTTTACAGTCTGGGAGGGGAGAAAAAGGATACAGGGCCAAAGTCAGAAGGCAAAAACAATTGCTACAGGAATTTTTTCTATTAAAATAGATAATCAAGAAAATACAGACACACCCTAATGTTCATAGCAGCACTATTTACAATAGCCAAGACATGGAAGCAACCAAAATGTGCATTAACAGATGAATGGATAAAGAAGATGTGGTGTGTGTGTGTGTGCGTGTGCGTGTGCGTGTGCGTGTGTGTGTATATATATACACGTGTGTATATATATATATACACACACACGTGTATATATATACACACACACACACGCACACACACACGCACACGCACACACACACACACACACAATGGAATATTACTCAGCCATAAAAAAGAATGAAAATGAAATAATGCCATTTGCAGCAACATGGATGGATCTAGAGATTATCATACTAAATGAAGTAAGCCAGTCAGAGAAAGACAAATATCATACGATATCACTTACATGTGGAATCTTAAAAAGATACAAATGAACTTAATATACAAAACAGAGATCAACCCACAGACATAGAAAATAAATTTACGGTTACCAAAGGGGAAACGGGGGAGGGATAGATTAGGAGTTTGGGATTAACAGATGCACACAACTGTATATAAAATAGATAAACAACAAGGTCCTACTGTATAGTACGGAGAACTGTACTTGATATCTTGTCATAACCTATAATAGAAAAGAATCTGAAAAAGAATTTATATATACATGTGTGTGCGTGTGTGTGTGCGTATAACTTTGCTGTACAGTTGAAATTAACACAGCATTGTAAATTAACCATACTTCAATAAAAACAGTAGATAACCAAATCAAATACATGACTGTTTTGATTCAAAGTGAGCTACAGTTTAAAAATTAGGGTGTTTTTTTTTTTTTGAGGAAGTTTAGTTCTGAATACAATTTCAAAAATTAAATTTTAAAAACTCTGTTAAGAACGGCCATGTCCCTGGAATCATGCGATGACGGGGGCCCTAGATAAGATGACTGCATTTCGAGGTCCGGAGCTGTGAACTCTGTGACTTTGGAGAAGTAAACTCACGATTCTGAGCCTCAGTTTCCTCACCAACAGTCACCGGGATTTTGATGTTATCATTTCAGTATAGTCAGGGAAATCCAATCAGAGTGCTCTGAAGTCTAGAAAACACCCTGTTCACATTGGGCATTTTTATTCAGCCATCTCCAGGTGTGTTTGCACCATAATATGACACTTGAAGTGTCAGTTCTAGCATATTTGTTGAAAAACATTGTGGTGACACTGTAGCCATAGCTGCTAAATTTTTAAAAACCGTCTAACTTTAAACGACACATACATTAGAGACATCTTTGGACATACCTTTCTTGAGAGTATTTTACCTGTAAAGTACATACCTGCTTATGTCATGGTTATCTATTTTAAGTACTGAATAATTAGACCTGAATGATTGATTTCTTCTGCAGTTTCTGTGCTTCCTAGAGCTGATAGTTTCAAATTACAGGACAATGTACCCAAGGAACCACTACGTATGGTGACCTTTGTGACGATATCTGTCACATGATGGCTGCTGGGAGTCAAGAGCACATCCTACCCTGTGGCCCAAAGCTCTGGTGTGCAGTATAGTGCGGTGTGAAGTCAGAGTGCCCCGGGCTTGACTTGGCCATATTCTAGCCACGTGGCTTTGACAAAACTCTGAGATCGCTCTTGGTCTTTCATACATTACAGATAAGAATAGTTAAACCGAGGGCCCAGCACTGATGATGAGGGAATGGTGTGGAACAGAGCCTAGAACAGTGTCTGGCCCTCCAATCTTCATCCATCATACCAAATCCTCAACCAAGTATGGAAATATTCAACTTTTTTTTTTTTTTTAATGGAGACAGCAGTTCTCTCTTTTTTTTTTTTTTAATTAATTAATTTTATTTTTATTTTTGGCTGTGTTGGGTCTTCGTGTCTGTGCGAGGGCTTTCTCCAGTTGGGGCGAGCGGGGGCCACTCTTCATCGCGGTGCGCGGGCCTCTCACTATCGCGGCCTCTCTTGTTGCGGAGCACAGGCTCCAGACAGACGCGCAGGCTCAGTAGTTGTGGCGCACGGGCCCAGTTGCTCCGCGGCATGTGGGGTCTTCCCAGACCAGGGCTCGAACCCGTGTCCCCTGCATTGGCAGGCAGATTCTCAACCACTGCGCCACCAGGGAAGCCCATATTCAACTATTTTAATAAAAAAAATTCTCCATTCAAAAAAAGTGACATTTAAATATTTGACAACCAGTGCAGGCAGGGTTTCCTCTTTTTTTTTAACTTTTTATTTTATATTGGAATATAGTTGATTAACAATGTTGTGTTAGTTTCAGGTGTACAGCAAAGTGATTCAGTTACACATATACATGTATCTATTCTTTTTCAGATTCTTCTCCCATTTAGATTGTTACAGAATACTGAGCAGAGTTCCCTGTGCTATATAGTAGGTCCCCGTTTGTTATCCACCTTAAATATAGCAGTGTGTACATGTCAATCCCAAACTCCCTAACTACCCCTCCCCTCCACCCTTCCCCCCTGGTAAGAAATAATGCCATCTGCAGCAACATGGATGGACCTAGAGATTGTCATACTGAGTGAAGTTAAGTCAGACAAAGACAAATATCCTATGATACCGCTTATATGCAGAATCTAAAAAAAAAAAATGATACAAATGAACTTATTTACCAAACAGAAACAGACTCACAGACTTAGGGTTTCCTCTTTGTAGATCTTTGTAGATCAGTCATGCTGGATCAATTCAATGTCTTACCTGTGTATCTGACAGCTGGGAAAATGCATTGTTTTTTAGAAGAGCACCAAAACCTTATCGCACACATATGGGCATGTACGGAGTGGAGGATTGGCTTCATTTTAGGCTCACTGTGGGTGCACCTATAACTCCCAGAAATTTTAACAAAGGAAGAGACCCTCCTCTGGACTACTGCTTAAGTTAAGGCACTTAGCAGTGACCCAAGAGAGCTTGGGTCAGTAAGTGGTCACAGTAAGTGATCTTGGTTAACTGTAGCTACGAAGCAGCAGCTGGGGGAAACTACCTCCAAAGCCGAAAAAAAAGATGGAGGTAGCGTCCAGATCACAAGGAATTCAAATAATCTTGAAATTATTTGAAAAATGGCAAGTTAACCTTTAGCCCATTTCATCCAGGCATAAAAGTTGTAGTTCGCAAAATTTCATTCATTGAAGAACAGTATTTATGAATGGACTACCGTTTGCCAGACACTGTACTAGGCACTGAGGTCAAGCAGTAAACAAAACAGACACAGTCACCAAACGGATAGCACTGAAGTTGCTGTAGTTTACCATATAACCATTAGCCAAGCTATTTGAAAATGCTTCTTGGTACCTGGAGACCTGTCTGTTTCTTCCTTTTTGTATATTCTTTTTTTTTTTTCTTTTTTTGCTGCGAAATGCTTAATAACTTCCCACTGCAACCCAAGAGTGATTATCATTGGCTTCAGAAAGACACAATTTTAGGTACTAAAGTACATGACCGTGACAGATGAGAGTCAGGTGAGTGCTGCTTTGGTGATACGAAACCAGACATTCCATAATTCTTTTAACCTGTGAAGAAAAGAAGACTAAGATAGACATAAAAAGGGGATAATTACTTTGCCTTTTCTGGATGAACTGGAGTTTTGTCATAGGAGAATACATCTTTGGAAGGATTCAAACAACTTGCCCACATCTCTACCAACCAATGAACAAGTATTTACTGAGTCTCGATTCTAAATTCAAATGTAAATAATCAGGTATATGTTAATGACTACTTATATTTACGCCATAAAATCATGACTTAATTCAAGAAGCAATGTAATCCAATCAATATCGATATAAATGAAGACATACATCTGTGACTGTCTATATCTGTCTCTGTGTGTGTATGTACAGGCATACTTTGTTTTATTGCATTTCACTTTATTGTGCTTCACAGATATTGCATTTTTAACAAACTGAAGGTTAGTGGCGACCCTGAATTGAGCAAGTCTAGCAACATTTTTCCAACAACATTTGCTCACTTCATGTCTCTGTGTCACATTTTGGTAATTCTTGCAATATTTCAAACTTTTTCATTATTATTATATTTGCTATGGTGACCTGGGATCAGTGATTTGTGACCTACTGGGACTCGTTGAAGGCTGACATGATAGTTAGCATTTTTAGCAATAAAGTATTATTTAATTAAGGTATGTTCTTTTTTTTTTTTAAGACATACTTTGACTGCATACTTAATAGGCTACAGTGTAGTGTAAACTTTAAATTCTAAATGCACTGGGAAACCCAAAAAATTCCTGTGACTTGCTTTATTGGGGTGGTCTGGAACAGAACCTGCAGTATCTCCTGCATATAATATATAATATACATATATATTATATATATATGTATATTATATACACATATATGTGTATATATAATGTATGTTGTATTTGTCTATATTCATTCAATTATATTCATAATTATTTTCAGTAATTTTCAGAGAAAGAAGAAAATGGTGTGGGAATGAATGATTGTAGAAAGCTCCATGAAGAAGGGAAAAATGTTGAAATTTTTAAATACCTTATTCTTTAAAATCAGGATGCCTATTGGAAAAGATTAAGAAAATTAAAAATTGTATAGGGGAGAAATTTTAAATAAACATATTTTGTTTTATGTTCTATTATTTATACATAGGTTCACACTGGGTAAGTAATCTTATATCAGTTTTAACATAATTCCTTATTTTGAGTATTTAACAGCCAAACAAACTAAATGTTTCATAACTGATTTTAAAATTCCTTGACTATTAGGTATTTAGATTATTTCATACATACATACATCCACTATTGTTATTTCCCAAGGACACAGTCTTAGAAGAAATACTAGGTCAAGGACTGAAACATTCTGCAAAACTCTTTTCCCACAGTGTGCACCAATTTACGATACCAAGATGCTCTATAAATGTACAAATATTACCGATTTTTCTTCAATATTGGATATATAGGGACCAAATTGATAAGCAGTATTTTGCTTTAATTTGAAATGATTTACTTTCAAGGGAAGCTGGGTTTTTATTCCTTGCTTCTCTGTCATTTATGGCCCTTCTTTTGTGAATTGCCTGTTCACATTATTTGCCTTTTTTTTGACTGGAATGTTTTGATCGTATTTATTTCCAAGAGCTTTTCCGATAACAGCAATATTGTTATCTAACTTATGTTTATTTAAATATTTTCCAGAATTTCCTTTTGCTTCTTTTTTTTATAGTTTTATGGTTCAGAAAAATTTTGTATCTATGTAGTCAAACCTTAAGTGGTTAAATTATTATGATTTATTTTATTGTTTCCATGCTAAAATGTCCTCTCTACCTCAAAATTTAGTATTTGCCCATATTGTCTCCCAGGATTTTATTCCATTGTTTTCCTTTTTCACTTCTAACTGATTAAAAATTTATATTTCTATATTTGTTGCTGACTCTCAACATCCTAAGTTTTTACTGACTTGCTAGTTCTTTATTGCTTTCAAGAAGATTGTAAAGTATAGATTTTTGTCCAGAATTTCTTCCGTCCTTAGTGCGAAGGCTCATCTGAATTATCTAGTCAGCCATTAGTAGAAGCCTCACTTTTTTCCACTAAAAAAGTACATCGTGAAGACGATTCCTGATAACCAAGAAGACTAATGTCCCCCTCAGCTGAGCTAAACTTTAGACAAGTTTCTTCCTGACTACAGGCCCCCAACCTCACTTTTCTTAGAGCATGTCCCCTTTGAAATGTACCAGTGGTTACCAGTGGGGAGAGCGGAAGCGGGAGGGGCAAGATTGTGGTAGGGGATAAAGAGGTACAAACTACTATGTATAAAATAAATATTACAAGGATATATTATACAACACAGGGAATACAGCCAATATTTGATAATAACTATAAATGGAGTACAACTTTTAAAAATTGTGAGTCACAACGTTGTACATCTGAAACTTACATAATATTGTACAACTATACCTGAAATTTTTTTTAGTTTCAAAAAATTCAAAGCAAAAAAAAACAAAAACAAAAAAAAACATAGCGCCCCTATCTCCAGGGTTCCATGTAATTGTAGCAGTCTAACTTAGATAAGCACCAATTAGCAAACACAGATGGCCTAATCACACTGACCAATCTCCCCCACAACATGCTAGAGAGTATTTCCACTAGCTGAATCCAGTGCTTCAAAACCCTCTTACCTTTTGTTTCAATGCTGAATTGAAACATCTATTGCAATAGTCTTGAATAAAATCTTCCTTGCCTCTTTAACTCTGTATGGCACAATCAGTCTTTGACACAGTAGTATATAAAAATAGACCTCCCTCTTTCTATTTACTACTGAAAATTACATGGAACAAGTGTATCATAATTTCATAATTCCTCTTTTGATGGGCATTTCAATTGAACAGTCTCAAAGCTTAAGTTACAAGCAAGGCAAATCAACTGACATAACTCAGACAAAATATATGGTAATGAGCTGGTACTTACTATAGCTCTTTTTTGGGCCAAGATAGATTTTTTTTTTCTGTTTTATGTATCCTGGAACTGACTATGAAGAGATGTTATTCTTTGAAATTTGCAATACATTTGGTAGACATTTGCTACAAAGGTGAATCTGAAACACTATGCTCACCAGAGAACTCTTTCAATGCTCTCCTAGTTAGTTGTCTCTAATATTTTAGTTTATATTTCTACCCCAGAGTTGCCCCTTCAATGTTTTCATGTGTATTCATGTATATTCTAGTCAAGGGAATGTAAACAAGCCAAGCACCAGAGATCTAGAAATAGGAAAATTCAAAGTATATTCTTCCTGGTCTACATGTGACTCAGTCATTGATCATTTTGTCAGATCAATGAATCTGATATCATTCATTTTATACCCTATTCTTCAAGTAATGCCCAGGAAGGTCATGCTTGAATTTTATAGAGCTATTTTACCTTTTAAGAGGCTAGGTGGCATCTTATTAATAAATGACATCTTATTAAATAGTACTATATATCCATAATTCCTAGTAGAAGTCTTTAGGACTAGAAATATTGATATTTTAGTATGCAGAATATTTTGGATTTTATAATGATAATGAGGTATATACATCATGTATTACACAACACTCTCAGCTCTTTCTAGGGCAATGACTCATAATTAAACACATTAATATTTCTGCATCAAGTGTATAAATATTTATAGTAAGTGGAAGACATAAAGATTTTTGAATAGTATTGGATCAATTCAAGAAATGGTTTTCCACTAAATGAGTTTTGGTAACAAACATAAAAAATTTCCTGGTTTCAGAGATTTATAGATTTTGGGATTGTAGATAAATGATTATGGGCCTGAACTCTATACCCCTTTTCCCAAGTAAGAAATCCAAGAGTCAATTTTTTTAATACTTTCTTCCTCTTTTCTCACTACATTCAATATGATGGGTTAGTTCCATATTCTAATTATCTTTCAATTTATTCTCTAATGCCACTGCCTTAATTTAGACATGGACAGTTATGGTTACTTCCCAACAGTTATCTCCGACTGTAATCTCTTCAATTTCAATCAGAATTTTATAGCAACAATTGCAAACATGACCATCTAAAACTCAACTGGAAATACTGCCTTTCAATGTAAAACCATCAATGGAACCCAGCTCCTATAGGTAAAAGGCTTTGGTCATCTAGATCGCTCTCCTTTTCTAGAATTTTAAAAATACTTTTTAATACACAGACTATTCCCAAGTCACATTAATCTTGGAATTCTCCATATACACCACGATTCTTCATACTTCTAGGTCTTCACATGTGTGGTTGCCTCTGTAAGGAATTCCATTTACCTCTCGATCATATAAACTCTTACAGACCCATTCAATGTTAAATCCCTGAATTCCTTGGCCATCCCCTTCCCATCACAAACCACCACCACCATCACCATTTTCACTAAGTATTATTTCTACTATGCTACTATAGAAACTTGGATGTGTTGTTGTTTGCAGAATTTAATTTTTAATATTTTTTGTCCCACTACCATAAGTGTGGTGTATTTATATTCCATGAAGACATTACTTGGAAAATGCATTATCTTCCATTTTTCCTTAGGGAAAAACTGATTCTCACATAGACAATTAAAATAATCTCTAGAGAACAGAAAAATAAAAGTCTCCTTTCATCTCTATATAATTTATTCCAGGACGTTGCAGCAATAGTAATCAGATCCAAAATATTTATTCACCATGCTTTCTAGTTGGAAGCAACATGTGTGTGATTGTGTACGTGTGTATACAGTATACACATACACATAAACACAGGAACATACACATAAACACAGGAACATACACATAAACACAGGAACATACACATGCATACATATCCACACATAGACACATGCACACACAAACATATATATACACATACATAGGCACTTTATGAACATATGGGATATTAGAGTGAGAAACATTTTTCTTATTTTTACTTTTTTTATAGAAGTAGTAAAATTATTATGATGAACTTTATGTATTCATTGTCTGGCTTCAGCAATTATCCATTCATGGCTAATCATATTGGATTTATACTCCTATTCCTTACCCATTATTTTGAAGCAAATCTCATTTATTTTGAAGCAAATCCCAAACATCATAACATCTGATTCATAAATATGGTAATCTGTATGCACATTAAAGTTTGATAAGCATTGCTTTGAGTGTTCTTAACACTGAAAATTTTTACTAATTTTCAAATTCACAGAGGTAATTTTGATAAATGATGGTTTATTGAGATTTCTAATAAAAATCTTTATTTTATTGAGATTGCTAATCACTTCAGGGCTTATGAGAAAATAGACTTCTTTGTAGCTGTGCTTTGATCTTTTTAATAAAAAAGACAACTTACATGTTCTTTTTAACTTCTCAGTAGAGACAGTGTAATGGTGTGTAGTCTGCATAGCTGACAATAACTAAATTACAGACTATATGCACAAAAAAGCTGGTGCAAAGATTGAAAAAATTTTGACTTTAAATGTAAGTTAAATTCATCTTTGTATGATCGATTCAATTTAAGCTTTGTCTTCTTTATTCATCAAAGGCTCTAAGATATCCATGAAAGAAATGTCTCTATGACTGAGTAGAGATGTGAATGCCCTCAATGAATGCACAGAGAAACCATAGGTTTTCTAGGATCTTTCTGAAAACTATTTATACCAAAGATCTCATTAACCACCCTCAATCCTGCTGACCGTAAAAGTTACATAGTCTTCACCAGCCAGCCTCAAATTTTAGAAAGAAAAAAAAAAGTCAGATGACATCCTAGTGAATGAATAGAATTTGCGTTCACTTATTTAGAAAATTATCATAAAAATATAGAAAGTTATGAGGTCAAATATATTCAAATGAAGGGCCCTCAAAGGTAAAGAACATTTCTTCATATATCTCTATAAGGACAACGGCAGTAAGAGGTGGAGTAGTCAACTTCATTTTGAACTTGCTTTTTAGAATAGCTGGAATTGCACGGGGCTTGCATAACCAGAGACTGGCAGGGCACTGGATTAGCTATATGGACTTGGGCAACTCACTTACTGCTCTGAGCCTCGGTATTTCCATCTGTAAAATGAGATTAACAACATGGCTGCTGTAAAAAACCAAATGAAAGAAAAGGTGTCAAAGTGCTTTTGCAAATTGAAAACGCTAAGTAAAATGTGAGTTTTTATTTATTACTAGGCAAGTTAGAGTATTCAAAACTTTAGAGGATAGAATAATTGCTCTGTATTGCTACCAAAACAAGAAGAGACCTTTTTAAAATGACAAAAATCTTGAGACTGTTAAGGCTTCTTTTGCTGATAGTGTTCATTTAAATATTCACTGTTAATATTATATAACTCAGTTAATACAACACACTTTGTCCTTTTCATGTGGCTTTGTTTTAATCATCCCTGAAGTCTTCCCTCATGTAATGATCCTTTTCCCCAAATTTAGTTCACCTTGCTGAAACCAAGCAGGACTCTGCAGGGACCTTCATGCGGGCAGAACCCCCTCACACTTCATCCCCCACCTCTTGTTTGTAGAAAACCTTTGGCCTCTTAGGTCCTCCCCAAGATGCAAAGAACAAATTTAATCAGAAAAGTGAAAAAATGCAGAAACTAAAGAAAACAGTCAAGCAAGAGGAAAGAATAACAGGTTAGCCATAAAACAAAGTCAAGGATCTTTAGTTCCTTCTCATGGGCTACAGATAAGATTCTAAGCCATATCCTTAAGTTGTTCTGCAGATACTAAAACCCCAGCAAGTAGAAGTTAACTACATGCTGACCACCAGCACATAGAGCCCAGACCACTTGGAACTAGAAGGTTGACCACTGTGAGCCTTGAAACATCACCCAGTTTCCTCACCATCAACCAGTTAGAGACCTGTGCATGAGCTGATCACATATCCTGTGACCCTTTCCCTCACACTGTCTTTAAAAACCTTTCCCTGAAAGTCACTGGGGAGTTTGGGTCTTCTGAGCTTGAGCTGCCCATTCTCCTTGCTTGGCCCTGCAATAAACACTGTGCTTTCCTCCACTACAACCTGGTGTCAGTAGATTGGCTTTGCTGTACATCCAGTGAGCAGATCCAAGTTCAGTTAAGAAACACAGACATGCCATTATTTCCATTTTTTAAAAGATATCAAGAGTTTAGTTTCACTAATGTATAATTTCTAGTATAATATCATTTAAAGTTTTGAATATAAGATTTACATAATTATATTTCATTTCTCTGGTTTCTCATTAGCCCTCCTTCAATTTTCTGGAGGAAATATTTAGGCTTTAATTATAAATGTTCAGCAGATAAGACAGCTAATGAGAAATTTAATATATGGTGCTTCTTTTTCCTTCACGTTTTCTGTATCTGGCTTGTTTGTTGTAGAAATTGTTGGTAATTTTCATAGGTATAGTTATTGCTTCTGGCAAACTGACCTGATATGAGCTACTAGGTATAGTGTTTAAGAATGTAGGCTCTGAAATGGAACACATTTTTATGTATTGCTGCACATACAATTACTTGTTAAATGGTGTGGCATTGAATACATTATTTAATTTCCCTGTGCCTCAAATGCCTTACCTGTAAATTGGGAACGATAGTTGTACTTGTATTGATATCACAGAATTGTTATGAAAGTTAAATAGGGATGGCTGGAAAGTATGGGGCCGAGTTCCTGACTGTTAGCAGAACATAATATATTTAACATTAAATACCTAAAACACTGTTTATGGAAAGCATACTACGTGCCAGCCACTGGGTTTAGCATTGAATATACTTTAATAATTTTAAACAAGTAAAATGCACAAGACAAAGAAATAAAGATGCCTAAGAATGTGTCAATAGACAGTAAGTGAATGAAAAATTTGAATGTAAAATTGAGTGTGTGTAGCTTAATGATTTTGGAAAAATCATTATTATTTGTAAAATTATAAGAGATGTTATACAATTTCACGTAACCTAAAGTACGCTAATATTTTTACTGATTGATTGGTTGTTTTGGGGGGGGGATTTTTTCTTGTTTTCTTTGGGTTTTGTTTTTTATTCTTTTTTACCATAAGCTGACTTCACTAGAATGAAGCCATATAAACTCAAGGACCTGGCCTATTTTATTCACCATTATACACTGCCTATTCCCAGCACCTGAGACTTGGTTCATTGAATAACCCCACAAATAGTTGTACAAAGAAGGTATGCATTTTAAAAATGAATAAAATCCTGCCCATTTCAAGTATATGCAAGGCATTGGACTATCTTGAGGCAATCAAAGATAAACTGGTCATGAACTTGACCCTCAACAGAAGAAGGAGGAGACAGGATATTCATAATGAGACAGTCAGATATAAATGTAAATAAATTCAATCTAGGTAGATTTCAGAGGAGGGAAATATTATTTCAACCATCAATGAGAGATCATTAAACTGGAGCTTTTATTTACTTATATTTTTAATCTTCACTGGAGTCCTAGTCACAAACCTGCCACTGACCAGCTTAGCACACCCCATGTGCACACTTTATTTGGGTGAGTACTTTAAAATATCTAAATTTAAATATCTTTATTTGAAGCATGTATTCTCCATTCTACCTCTCTATACTGCTATATCTTCAAGACACTTCAAATGGGTTGACTGCCCTTCTGACCTGAAGCCATGGTAGACAACCTCCAAAGTCAATTAAACAAAGCTTTGCAGTGACTGGCAAAGGACAATTAAGTGGTTATCAGACTCATGGAAAACACAGCTGGGATACACTGAGCCCCAAGTTGGGAACCCAAAGAAACAATACAGCAGAGGCAAACAGATGTGGAAGACCTCTGTAAGCAAGTCATGCCATGATCCAATCGAAGTTCAGCCTTCCTAGTAACCTAATCTGCCCACAGACAAGTGAAGCTTGGGACAATCTGGTCAGTAGGTTCAAGACCTACCAAGTCACCAGCCCAACTCAACTGACTGAGCACTGCTCCCACCATAGGGCACCAGAGACCCACTGCAGAAGCCACCGGTTCACCTCTGTTCACTACACTTTGGCTATAAACTTTGTTCATCACCAAACTGGAATACACATTTCTCTGTCTTCTGTTCTCAAAGAATAAATTACATCATCAGGATATCTGATCCCTGAAAACACACCAACATGTTCCTTAGTATATCTTATTCTCTAGAGAAAAAATAAAGTCTGATAGATTTCTAATTAACAATGAACGTCTGTTTACAACTACAGCTAAGATTATGTTCCAAAAGTTTCTGTCACACTTTCACATCTCTAAATTCCTGACTCCATATAGTAATCATCTGCTTCCTTTACTTTCCTTCTTACATTCAAAACTAATTCTGGTTGAGTAGCATATACTTGGAGGAAAAGACGACACATGTGAACTGGAATTTGCTATATCATAGTACGTAGCAGATATAGACACTGTTGGTGCCCTACCTGGACCCTTCCCGCCTTAATCCTTCACTGTGCAATAGCCCGATGTCCAAGGACCAGCTGCGTTTCTTTGCCTGAGTCTCTAAGCAACATGTGCCCACTGTGGAACTGCAGGATAACGCACCCCAAAAGCTGTCTTGCCCTCTCTGTTCCACTTTTCCATTTCTCCATCAGTATTTGCTGGGTTCGACAGCCAGAGAAACTATTTAACTTCAAATCCTTCTCACGGGTCTAACTCTGATGGAACCGCAACTAAGACAGAGCAATAGCAAATTTTCACATGCATCTCAAATGTAGGAAACGTTTCTTTGCGAGACTAATACAAATGTGATCTTGTTAACATCTATCAAATGATCTTTGCCCGTAACGCTAACACATTCAGTGTGTTTAGTTTAGCCGTAATCACACTTCTGCACATACACCACTTTTCAGTACCTTATGCTGTATCTGAAAGAGCTTGGGAAGGGTTCTTTAAACCCCTCCCTCTGCCTTGACCTACCACTGATTCCCATTGAAATTAAAACCCTGACGACTACTTCCAAATGCACAGTATTGTACCTTCACTGGGGGATCCAACATGAAAAGAAACTATAAGTGGAAAAGAATCTTATCTCTCCAAAGGAAATGGAAGTGAAAAACAAAAGTTATCTAAGTACTGTTCATTTTATATCGATGGTCCCTTTTCCAAGTTTTATCCTATAGAAAGAAAAAAACCCTCAATTCCTCTTTCAAGAGCATTTGCTTTTCCCACAGCTGGACACAAAAATTATAAGCAAGCTCTCAGCAGTGATCAAGGTACTTAGAAGCATGGGGCCTCAGCATGACAGGCCACTGAAATCTTAGACTCATAAACAGACAATGGAAAGGAATGACACTGGAGAAAGCTACACAACACAAGCAAAGAGAGCTCAGCAGAAAATAGCTGAGAACTCCCTGATCCCTAGAAGATTATTGTTTTATCCAGCCTTCAAAAGTTATCTTCCAAAGCTCAGCTGTTTTGTTCTCCTATCTACGGGTGAGAAAACACTTAAATTGTAAAAACAGTAACCTTGGCAACACGTGGCGTAATTCCTTTGTGTTTGTTTAGCAACTTGTTATTAAAGTTACGGAGCAGAAGATGAATTTCATTTGTTTATGATATGTTTTGCTATGACTTTCTTTCCCGAGGCAAGCTTTCAACAGTTGCCTCTTTTGAAGTCTAGGTCATCGATTTATAGCATCCTCTCCGCGTCCTTGTCAGTCATATTTTTATTTTCATCACATTTTTTACCCTCTTGTCTTGCTTTTCCCTCTTCCTCATCAGCTGTCATTTTATTATATGGCCTGAGTTAGCATCTGTGTTGGTTTTCCTTCTGAGTAGTGCAATGCTGACAAGTCCAGTGACCTTAATGGTCTCTCCATTCCATCTCCCCACATGTTTAATCGTATCTTTGAGCTCATTCTCCTTTGACTTACTTCTGCTTGCAAAGGCCAAGATGAAGAAGTATAGGCTAGATCCTTGCTACTCAGTGTGCGATTCAAACACATCAGCATATTCTGGTAGCTTGCTAGAAATGTAGAATCTAGGCCCCAGCCCAGACCCAATTAATCAGAACCTGCATTTAATAAGACCATTATTCATTATTCATATGTACAGGAAAACTCCAGGAGTTTTTAATATAGGCAATGTAGATGGTAATGGATAGATCTCATAGCTGTTTTCAATGTTCATCTTTTCTTCCCTACTTATGTATATTTATTTAAATTTTTATTTTATATTGGAATATAGCTGATTTACAGTTATATTAGTTTCAGATGTGTGATTCCATTATATATATATATATACATATATCCATTCTTTTTCAGATTATTTTCCCTTATAAGTTATTATAGAATATTGAGTAGAGTTCCCTGTGCTATATAGTAGGTCCTTGTTGATTATCTATTTTATATATAGTAGTGTGCATATGTCAATCCCAAACTCCTAATTTATCCCTCCCCGCCATGTTTCCCCTTTGGTAACCATAAGTTTGTTTTCAAAGTCTGTGAGTCGGTTTCTGTTTTTAAGTAAGTTCATGTCTATCATTTTTTCTAGATTCCACATACAGTAGATATACGATATTTGTCTTTCTCTGTCTGACTTACTTCACTTAGTATGATAATCTCTAGGTCCACGTATGTTGCTGCAAATGGCATTCTTTTATTCTTTTTTATAGCTAACATTCCATTGTATATATGTACCAGAACTTCTTTATCCATTCCTCTGCCGATAGTTATTTAGGTTGTTTCCATGTCTTGGCTATTTTGAATAGCGCTGCAATGAACATAGGGTGCATGTATCTTCTCAAATTATGTTTTTCTCCAGATATATGCCCAGTAGTGGGATTGCTGGATCATATGGTAGCTCTATTTTTAGTTTTCTGAGGAACCTCCATAGTGTTCTCCATAGTGGCTGCACCCATTTACGTTCCCACCAACAGTGAGGAGGGTTCCCTTTTCTCCACACCCTCTCCAGCATTTATTGTTTGTAGACTTTTGATGATGGTAAATGTTCATCTTAAAACTATTCATGACTGGATGAAGGTCAAGTGGTAGAGTGAGAACTGCAAGGACTTCATAGAGAAGGAATGAGAAGCACTGGATCACAGAGCATTCTGGGAGCTCCCAATTTAAGAAAAGGGAGGGTGTGGAATGCAAGGCAGCTCTGAGTTTTCTGAGGAAGTATATGTTGTTCCAATTACTTAACCCAAAGGGCTGTCAGAGATTTCTAGTCCAACCCAGGAAAATATCAATCGCCTAAGGACCCATCTCACAGAGAGGACACATTGGCGTCCAACTTATGGACCATTCGATTCATCCAAGATTCTATGAATTGGGTGTTTTCCGACTTTCCACTCTTTTTCCTTTTCCCCTCACTCCATTTCCATTCTTATTCTTGTCATCCATCAATTTCCTGGACTTTTTTTCCCCTCTCAATTTAGGTCCCCAAATTAGGTTTTAAATGATGCTTCCTGTGGCACACTGAAAACCTTCACTTTCTTGACCTCAGACTCAACTCACTGTGCAATTACACAAGATCATTTGTGATGATCACCCCTCTACTTTCCAAATACATGGAAGGTAACATAAGTATTCTTATGTTACTAGAATACATAAGAAATGGGCTGATTATACTAAGAAGTCACCAGCTGATTCCATGTTTCATGTTAATAAAATAGTATTATCCCTTTTCCTCAAATTTCCAACTCCAGCCCTACATTTCTCACACTCAGAGAATGGCTTCTCTTTCTTAAAAAAAAATTAGGCCATTGATATATGTTGTCCCCATGATCTTCTCTCTGCCACAATTCCTGACATATTCTTTACATCCTGAAATTTTTACTTTAACTAGAAGCTCTTCTTATCTTTTCCAGTCTTGTTAAACAAACTTTTTTCCTGTTCTTTTGGTCTTGCTTGCTGGTTTAATTCTAAGAGTAAATTCCCCATTTGTACTCTTATTTCATGGCTTTTTCCCTCTTATAACCCATGGCCCTTTTAAAATATTTTATTTATTTATTTATTTATCTATTTATTTAAACCTTGATGAATATTTTAATTTTTTTTACCCTCTGGGAATATTTAAAATAAATTCTTTCCTTTTTAGTGTCATCTATTTAGTTTCCCTATTGAACTCTTTTATCTGCTTGTAAACACCCTTAGATTTCTGCTACTTCAAAAAAAAGCAAGAAATTTGTTTGTATCTGTCTCTTACAGCATCTGACCTCACTAATAACACTGCTCAAAACCATACTCTACCTGCTCAGCAATAAAAGAAAACAGATCACTGACATATACAATCACATGAATGAATCTCAAAGTCATGCTGAGTACAAAAAGCCAGGCACAAAAAATTACCTTCTTTAGTACTATATGACTACACTTACAAGAAATTCTAGAAAAGACAAATGTAACCTGTAGTGAAGGGAAGCCAATCAGTGGTTGCCCGGGACAACATGTTAGGGAATTGAATTGAGGAGGTCCACAAGAGAACTCTTTGGAGTCATGAAAATATTCGATATCTTGATTATGCTGGTATGTATAAATTCATCAAAACTCATTGAAATGCACACAGAACTGGTGCCTATGACTGCATGTAATGCATACTTCAAGAAAGTTGACTTTTAAAATATTGTGTATATAACCTCAAAACTAGATTAATAACCCCCACGGCATCTGGCTTCTGCACAACCCATTTCACTGAAACTATTCCAGTGAATGTCGCAAATACAGTCCTAGGAGTCTCTGCCTTCTTGAAATTTTCTCTTATTTTGACGTCTAGGGTGAAATGGCTTAGTTACTCTCCTACTTACTTGAATACTTCTTGTACGTCTCTTCCCCTAAATCTTTCTCCTCTACTCTTATTCTAATATTTGGAAGCAATTAAATGGGTTGCATTCTGGAGGTTCCTTGAAAAACTAAAAACAGAGTTACCATATGACCAAGCAATCCCACTCCTGGGCATGTATCTGGAAAAGAGGAAAACTCTAATTCAAAAAGATACTTGCACCCCACTGTTCAGAACAGCACTATTCACAACAGCCAAGACATGGAAGCAACCTAAATGTCCACGGACAGATGAATGGATAGAGACGATGTAGTACATATATACCATGGAATATTACTCAGCCATAAAACTGAGTGAATTAATGTCATTTGCAGCAACATGGATGGTTCTAGAGATTATGATACTAAGTGAAGTAAGTCAGACAGAGGAAGACAAATATCATATGATATCACTTATATGTGGAATCTAAAAAAATAATACAAATCAACTTAGTTACAAAACATAAACCTACTCACAGACACAGAAAACAAACTCATGGTTACCAAAGGGGAAAGGGGTGGGGAGGGATAAATTAGGAGTTTGGGACTAACAGATACATATTATTGTACATAAAATAGATAAAAGACTGACAGTATAGCACAGGAACCTATACTCAATATCTTGCAATAACCTATAATGGAAAAGAATCTGAAGCTGTACACCTGAAACTAAGACAATGTTGTAAAGCAATTATAGTTAAATAAAAAATAATAATAGTAAACCCATTGCCTTGCTCATGATTTACCATGATTTCCTGAAGCTACAAGTATCCTCTCCTTTGTGAAAACATCACACTCTCCACTCTCCTGTGTCCTGCACCCCACAGCTCCACCTCCAAGTTCATGTACTTGAAAACAAATCCACTTTCCAATCTATAGCCAGCCGCTCCTCCTAACTTCTCCGACAATCTCTCAGTCATTCAAATTAAAAATTTCCAAATAATTTTTTTAAGTTTTATTTATTTATTTAACATCTTTATTGGAGTATAAATGCTTTACAATGGTGTGTTAGTTTCTGCTGTATAACAAAGTGAATCAGCTATACGTATACATATATCTGCACCTATTCACACCAAAGATCCACCAGGTGTGTAAGCGCATTATTTTTAGGGACTTTCAAATTCAGATTCTATTCTCCATTTCCATTTCATCTATCTGAACTCAGGCCTTTTTCTGCTGTCTTATCGATACAACTGGTTTCCTTCCCTACAGAACTCCCATTTTAAACTTTATCTCCTCAATGAGTTCCATTTACTGCCATCAGATTTATTGCCTAAAATGCACTGTGGTGGTTGTTCGACTCAGCAGCTCAATAAACCACAAAGATCACACCAATGTCTTTTGAAGACAGTCTCAAATCCTGAGCCCATGGCAATGTCTTCCCCTGTAGGCTTATTAAATTCTATCTTCAAATCCAAATCATACATTTCATCCTGTCTGAAAGAATCACTATTCCCCAAGAATGCCTTAGATATTTTCACTCCTGAACTTCTGTTTTATTCTTCTCTTTGATGGAAAAGTATCCCACCATAATCTCGGCCTATACATGTCTTGTGACGACTAGCAACGCCTTGATGACACAAATGGTGTCCACCCCTTTAGAATGATTTTATTTACGATTGGTTAAGGGATATATGCTCCGCGTGTTCCTAAGTTATTTTGTTTATCTCAAATATTTGCCAGTTAGATACTGCTCTGTATCATACTGATTTGAATGAACATGCTTTATTTTTTTTCAGACCATATTCTCCCAAATTGATATACTATGAAATATATCTCTACAAAAGAGTGCTGACATGGACCTGCACACTGCGTTTAATTTCAGTGATTCACACACGAGTTAAATATTCTTAGATTTGCATTTAACGCTAGTATTGCATAACATAAAGAGGAATGGTACTGCTCACGCTGAAAATCAAAAATTTTAATTTTTTCTTTACTTGGAAAGACATCAAATAGCAAATAAAAGATGTCATTACAAGTTGAGAGAGACTGTGTAAAAAAGGAAAACTTTTTTTTTTACCTTTAACACAGCACTTTTTTTTCTACTTTGTGAATAAGGGCTTCCCACTCTTTCATTTTACACTGGGCTCCACCAATTATGTAGCTGAACCTGCTTCAGGTGACTTATCCCCAACAAACTAGTGACTACAAGTTCATGCAGGACCACAAAAGAACTGCCCAACCAAGACATTCTCCAATTCCTGACTCAAAAAATTGTGAAGAAAAAAATAAAACGATGGTTGCAATACATTGTTAAGTATATTTTGTTAAACTACAGTATAAATCTGAACACCTGCTTTCCCGAGCTGATTCATGGTTCCTTCTTCTGCTCTTATCTAAGCATCTAGGTCCATTTAAGGTTAATCATACCTGCGACGTTTTTGTAGTGTTTCTCTACCTCATTATCTTCTAGATTTCTTTAAACTTTTGTTGAATGGATGAACGTATAAATTATGATAACATTGCTTGGGAAACGAGAGAAAAATCACAAAAACGGGACTCTTGGAACCCCAGGGTTGGATCAATACTGGTAATTTCTAGATAAGCATGTATAAACTTTTGTTTCATCAAATGTAGGCAATGTATTTGCAGAAGAGAATGGCTCTCTTCATGGACAAAAACTTTGTCTCAAAATGTATGGGACGACTTCAAGAAAGCAAATGAATACCTAAAAAGAAGATGAACGTGTGTATATGTGTAGCTGATTCACTTTGTTATAAAGCAGAAACTAACACACCATTGTGAAGCAATTATACTTCAATAAAGATGTTTAAAAAAATAAAATAAAATATCTGCATTTACGCAAAAAAAAAAAAAAAGATGAGAGTGCATGAAGAAATTAAAAACAGGAAGGAGGTCTCACAGAAGCTCATAAACTTGGACAGTGTGAAATGCAAGCACTGGATAGGAAATCATAACTGATTAAAAACCCTCAGTTTTGAAGAGTTTCTCTATGTAGATGGCCATTAAAGAGCTTACAGAACAGACCCAACAATAGATCAGTTTGCAGTCATGTTGCAAAACAATTACTACCGTGAAGACAACACTGTGTTTTCAGTAATGTGAAGTGGCTTCTTGATCACTCCTGCTAAACATTCAGTGACCTGATAGACACATATTGACTGGTACAAGCCAAACATCATTAAAAAGACCAACCATTGAACACTTCCATCTATACTTTGTCACGGTGGCTTGTCCTGAGACAAGTGAGGATACAGGGTTTCACAGCAACACAAGAGACAGATTACCAAAGATGTAAGCAGGGTGCTATAAGAGGGGGTTTAAGAATCCTAAAGACAGACTTTAAACTTGGGCTGGCACTGTGAGCTTAATATTTCAACACACTTGAATTTTTTTAAGACTAGAGAACAAAGCTTCATACAACTTAAACTTTGTAAAAACAAAAACCCATTAAAAAGTTAAAAGTCTGAAATCTAAAATACCATACAAATGAACTTATTTATGAAACAGACTCACAGACAGAGAAAACAAACTTATGCTTACCAAAGGTGAAAGGAGGTGGGGAGGGATAAATTAGGAATTTAGGATTAGCAGATACAAACTACTATATATAAAACAGATAAACAACAAGGTCCTACTCTATGGCACAGGTGACTAAATTCACTATCCTATAATAAACCATAATGGAAAAGAATATGAAAAAGAATCTATATATATGAATCATTTTGCCATACACCAGAAACTAACACAACATTGTAAATCAACTATACTTCAATAAAAAAATTAAAAGTCTGATGACAACCGGAAAAAATCATTTGGAATGTGATTAATATATAATGCAATCTTATATGTGAAGAAGAAAGAATGAAGAATGCAAAGAAAAATGTGGAAAAAGAAAAGTATATAAAAAGGCAAAATAGGATCTGCATTAGTCAAAAAAATCTATAAAACAATATCTCATTAGCATCAAAGATATTTATTATAAATCCACATTGTAAACCAGTCTATGTATTGAACTGAAAAGAGTTAAGTATGTGGCACTGGTGGTAAGTTGTAGGAAAGACATTCTTACACACTGCTGGGGGAAAGCATACTCATTCCAGAGGACAGTCCTACAATAAGCTAACAAGGTCTTTTGCACTTGAAAAATGTTTTTATTCTTGACCAATTAATTACTACAGATAAGAGATGTGAGCAAAGGTTTATCCACGAGGATTGTAAATTCAGGATTACACACATTAACAAAAATATGAAGTTGTCTAAATGCCTACCTAAGTGACAACGATGACGTAAGTTGTGGTTTAGCCACATGATAGATAGAATACAGACTCTAAAAATTATATATTTTCAATGATTGTTTAATAACATGGAAAGGATTTCAGGATAAATATTAAGTTAAATAAAACTACAAACAAACTTATATATATATACATTACAATGGCACTTGTTTAAATATACGTATGTATAGACAGAGAAACTTGGAAGGGAATATAAAGACTTTAAGAGTGGTAAGGGCTGGGGCAGGATACATACGATGGTTAGCTGGGACTCTGTAATTCAGTTCTCTACGGATTGAATTCTCTTTACCAATGGAGTTGAGCCATCTTAAGCGACCAGCTTCTTTTTTGTGCTTCAGTCTCCTAACCTATAAATGAGGTGTATAATAATAACTTTATGCTCATGAGGCTATTGGAAGAATTCAATGAGACAATCCATGGAGAAAATGTGAAAGAGTGCCTAGCGGCACTGAGTGCTCAATAAATATTAGGCAGTACCATTAATAATGGTATTAGGATGATGGCAAATTCTACTCAGTACATTTCTGTATTTTCCAGTTTTTGAAATGATAAATAATTAATATTATCTAGATCTTCACAATATTACAGATCCATGTTTTACTGAGGGCATTTAACTTCAAACGATAAACCACCTTGGACCTCAAAAGATGGCAACAGTTTAAAACTAGTTATTTCCAGCATCTTTAAGTCATTTGAGAAGTATATTTGGTGATAACATTTGAATAATTTTATTTTCCTGTTGTAATCATCTCTTCTGCTCAAAGCTTCATAGTTTATTATATTCAATTTTACATACATTTCACATGCCTTTACTTTTGTCTGCATTAAAAAAATAAAAAGCTACTAGCATTACTTTCCATACACTGAGATGAAAAAATACAACAAAGAAAGCAACAAATCATTAACGCTTACTCACAGTAAAGAAAAAAAAGCAGGAGAATGTATCAAAACAAGAGAAAATAGCCAGATTCACAATTCACTAGATTTTAAGGATACTTTAAGTTTTGCTTGCTAGATAATTTTGTTCCCTTTCAAAACTGTAGATAGTGTATCAAACACATACACACACACACACACACACACACACACACACACACACATCAGCAAGAAGCAAAAGGAAGACTGACCCAAGGAAAAAAACCTGAGCCTGAACAATGATGTCTGGTCCAAATCACACAGCGTTAAGGGGTTGGCAAACTTCCTGATTTTCAAAATGTACCAAGTGGTTTGCAGAATGCCGCTTACCTTGTCCAGTTTCAGGCTCTCTGAACTCCACAGTGGAAACATTTATTGCCTTTTCTCAGTCAACACTAGCCCTTTGCAGAGGAGTTTTAATAGCCATTTAAATCATATTGCATCATTTCTATTTCCCTTTAACTCTCTAAAGGTATATTCTTTAATTCAGCAAGTATTTCAATAGATTAAAAACAAATCTATCATCTCCCTCATCATGAAAATAAGTTCAAGGGCTGGCATAGCCATGAAGTTCATGGCTGTATGTATAGCAGTAGAGTTCATGCGTGTGGGTCTATAATTTTTTTTAAGGAACTATTGCAGTGCCAACTGCCTTCTTGCTGTTGGCTCCAGAAATTCTCCACGATTTCCATCCTAAAAATAAGCATCCTTTCTGCTCTGCTATCTTAAAAGGATTCTGCTGCCTTTTCTCACTTTTTTGGGCAAAACTTTAAACAAATTACTTTTACTGTTTTCCCCACTCAAAAATGAATATACACATTAGCAGAAAAATGAAAAAAATATAGAAAAGTATAGAGATTTAAAATCTTCTACAATCCAGAAACCCAGAGTAATAATTTTCAAATTGCAATGTATTTCTTTTCATTTGCTCCCTTGTTTTCCTTTCTTATTCTCTCCTTTCCTCTTTCCCTCTTTCCCTCCCTCCTTTCCTCCCTTCTCCCTTCTCTTCCTTCTTTCCCTTATCCTGCTGAATTTCCACTTAGTTCCTGAGGATCCCCCTGGTACCACACCTCAACAATGACTACTAGATTATCTGTCTCCAGACTACGAGGCTGTAGGGAGAGAATCCTGTCAACAACCAGCAAGCATGCCACCTCCTCCCAGTAGCCCTCCTTGAAGCATTCCCCCCTAACTTTACCTCTACAGATCTAATCATTTCCTTGTTTGTAGTACCTCCATTTTAAGTGCATGCTTCTATCGCTGCATATCAAAGTGAAGTATAACTAGTTCGCTTCCTCAACCAGTGTTTCTGTTAGATTATAAATACATTCCAACAACCCTATACATATTTTAGACTATCTGTGAATGCCTGTTCAATTAAGTAAATTTATATATTTTGAATCCTGAACACCCAGTGAGGAGCTCATAAGTAGCAGATATTCAGTATGTGTTTGCTGGATAATTAAATGCATAAACGCTCCTTGTATTCTGAGAAACTCAACTAGCTTAACTGCTCTTTTCCCAAAATAAGTGCCACCTAATGTTCTCAGAAAACCAACCACAAGCCTGAAAGTGAAAGAAAGCTGAGTAAGGTGGGGAAGCTGGCAGGGCTTTGGTCTTCTAAATAAAACCAAGTTCTAAACGGCACTGTCCCCACTCACTCATCCTCCCTGACTCCAAATTTATTTCTCAAATCTTATCTCCTTGTCCATTCTCTCTTGGCTTTGATCTCAGCTATTCTGTTTGCAGTCTGCACTCACCTTTTTACTTGGACTTATCTCTTGTCTGAATGATTCAGTTTTGGTCCATCCCCAAATCAGTTTCCAAATCATGGACAAGATTGCTTTTGCATGTTGTGTTTACACACTTGTAGACATTTGAATTTGCCTGCTTCAGGTTTGGGATTTATTATTTCTAAGCCTGCAGCCCTTTGGCCCTTAATGAATTCATTTGGCTTCTTTAGCTTGGGAAAGAATATTACCTTCCACTTCCCTTCTTTCCTGGAAGGGAGGCAAGAATGCTTTTATATTGTTTTACCTTATTTGAGGCTGAAGTGAGGGATACTTAAAGCAACTTTTTTCTCTAGAAAAAAGCTACACGGTGGTTAATACATATTTTACAAGGCAATGTCCATCATTTGCAATCCCAGACACAATGTACAGATAACTCTTGAATATTCTGAATATGAGACTTATTTTCATATTTTATCACAGTAATATTTATTGTAGGGCTTCCCTGGTGGCGCAGTGGTTGAGAGTCTGCCTGCCAATGCAGGGGACACGGGTTCGAGCCCTGGTCTGGGAAGATTCCACATGCCACGGAGCAACTGGGCCCATGAGCCACAACTACTGAGCCTGCGCGTCTGGAGCCTGTGCTCCGCAACAAGAGAGGCCGCGATAGTGAGAGGCCCGCGCACCGCGATGAAGAGTGGCCCCCGCTTGCCACAACTAGAGAAAGCCCTCGCACAGAAACGAAGACCCAACGCAGCCATAAATAAATAAAATTTAAAAAAAAAATTTATTGTAAAGGAGCTTCTTTTTAAGAAGAGAGACAAATATTCTAAATATTTACATCCTAAGAAGTAGAATATTGTTTGTGGATTGCACTAAGGGAGAAGTTTAAATTTAGAATGGAAACCATAACAATTTACTCTGTAGTTAAGAGACTGTTTCCCAGTTATCAAAAGACAGCTATAAACTCAATGGAAAAAGGACAGTCTTTTCAACAGACAGTCCTGGAACAACTGGACTTCCACAGGCAAGAAAATGAACCCTAACTATTCCATGCATTTTATTTTAAAAATTAGCTGAAAATTAATCATACATTGCATGTCAAATATAAAAATATAAAACTTTGAGGAGGAAACAGAATGTCTTTGTGACCTTAAGTTTTTTAGATAGGACATCAAAAGCATGATCCATAAGAAAAAAATGGTGAATTGGACTCTGTCAGAATTAAACCCTTTTTGTGATGGTTCTATGAAAGATAGTGTTAAGAGATAGAAAATAAGCTACAGACTACAAGAAAATATTTGCAAATTCTATCCAGGTAAAGGACTTGTATCCAGAATATATAAAGAACATTTAAAACTCAACAATAAGGAAACAGAAAACTTAAATTTTTTAAAAAATGCAAATGATCTGAACAGACACTTCATCAAAGATTATAAATTAATGACAAGTAAGCATATAAAAAGTAGCATGGTATCATTAGTTCTTAGGAAAATGCAAATTTAAACTACAATGAGGGCTTCCCTGGTGGCGCAGTGGTTAAGAGTCCGCCTGCCAGTGCGGGGGACACGGGTTCGAGCCCTGGTCTGGGAAGATCCCACATGCCGCGGAGCAACTAAGCCCGTGTGCCACAACTACTGAGCCTGCGCATCTGGAGCCTGTGCTCCGCAAGGGGAGAGGCCGCGACAGTGAGAGGCCCGCACACCGTGATGAAGAGTGGCCCCCACTCGCCACAACTGGAGAAAGCCCTCGCACAGAAACAAAGACCCAACACAGCCAAAAATAAATAATAAATAAATAAATAAATAAATTTAAACTACAATGAGATACAACTGCACACCGATTAGAAAGGCTAAAAACAACCAAGCAAAAACTGATGATATGACATGCTGACAACACTGGAGAATGACTAGGCCTCTCATTCATTCCTGATGGGAATGCAGAATGGTACAACTGCTTTCAAAACCAACCTGGTGTTTTGTTTTTGTTTTTAATAAAGTTAGACATACATTTACCATACAGCCTAGCAATCCTACTCTTATTTATTCATGTAACATAATGGATGAATCTTAAATGCATTTTGGTAAATGAAAGAAGCCAAACCAAAAAAGGGGGTTGCATGCAATCATTTACAAGGCATTCTAAAACCGGCAAAATTATAGTGAAAACAGAAGAGTCGTTGACAGCAGTTGGGAGAGGGGTGTTGACTACAAAATGGCCACACCAAGGAATTTTTTTTTTAACACCTTTATTGGAGTATAATTGCTTTACAATGGTGTGTTAGTTCTTGCTGTATAACAAAGTGAATCAGCTCTATATATACATATATCCCCATATCCCCTCTCTCTTACATCTCCCTCCCACCCTCCCTATCCCACCCCTCTAAGTGGTCATAAAGCACCGAGCTGATCTCCCCGTGTGATGCAGCTGTTTCCCACTAGCTATCTATATTACATTTGGTAGTGTATATATGTCAATGCTACTCTCACTTTGTCCCCGCTTACACTTCACCCTCACCGTGTCCTCAAGTCCATTCTCTACGTCTGCATCTTTATTCCTGTCCTGCCCCTAGGTTGGTCAGAAGCTTTTTTTTTTTTCTTTGGTTCCATATATATGTGTTAGCATATGGTATTTGTTTTTCTCTTTCTGATGTACTTCATTCTGTATGACAGACTCTAGTTCCATCCACCTCACTACAAACAACTCAATTTTGTTTCTTTTTATGGCTGAGTAATATTCCATTGTATATATGTACCACATCTTCTTTATCCATCCATCTTGCATTAATTTTGTATCCTGCTACTTTACCAAATTCATGGATTAGCTCTAGTAGTTTTGTAGTAGCATCTTTACTATTCTCTATGTATAGTATCATGTCATCTGCAAACAGTGATAGTTTTACTTCTTCTTTTCCAATTTGGATTCCTTTTATTTCTTTCTCTTCGCTGATCGCTGTGGCTAAAACTTCCAAAACTATGTTGAATAATAGCAGTGCAAGTGGGCAACCTTGTCTTGTTCCTGATCTTAGAGGAAATGGTTCCAGTCTTTCACCACTGAGAATGATGTTGGCTGTGGGTTTGTCATATGTGGCCTTTATTATTTTGAGGTAAGTTCCTTCTATGCCTACTTTCTGGAGAGTTTCATCATAAATAGGTGTTGAATTTTGTCAGAAGCTTTTTCTCTATCAACTGAGATTATCATATGGTTTTTATCCTTCAGTTTGTTACTATGCTGTATCACAATGATTGATTTGCCTATACTGAAGAATCCTTGCATTCCTGGGGTAAACCCCACTTGATCATGGTGTATGATCCTTTTAATGTGCTGTTGGATTCTCTTTGCTAGTATATTGTTGAGGATTCTTGCATCTATGTTCATCAGTGATACTGGCCTATAGTTTTCTTTTTTTCTGACATCTTTCATTTTGGTATCAGGGTGATGGTGGCCTCATAGAATGAGTTTGGGAGTGTTCCTCCCTCTGCTATATTTTGGAACAGTTTGAGAAGGAAAAGTGTTAGCTCGTCTCTAAATGTTTGATAGAATTCACCTGTTAAGCCATCTGGTCCTGGGCTTTGGTTTCTTGGAAGATTTTTAATCACAGTTTCAATTTCAGTGCTTGTGATTGGTCTGTTCACATTTTCTATTTCTTCCTGGTTCAGTCTCAGAAGGTTGTGCTTTTCTAAGAATTTGTCCATTCCTTCGTGGTTGCCCATTTTATTGGTATAGAGTTGCTTGTAGTAATCTCTCATGATCCTTTGTATTTCTGCAGTGTCAGTTGTTACTTCTCCTTTTTCATTCCTAATTCTATTGATTTGAGTCTTCTCCTTTTTTTTCTTGATGAGTCTGGCTAATGGTTTATCAATTTTGTCTATCTTCTCAAAAAACCAGCTTTTAGTTTTATTGACCTTTGTTATTGTTTCCTTCATTTCTTTTTCATTTATTTTGGATCTGATCTTTATGATTTCTTTCCTTCTGCTAACTTTGGGGGGGTGGTTGTTGTTATTCTTCTTTCTCTAATTGCTTTAGGTGTAAGGTTAGGTTCTTTATTTGACATTTTCTTGTTTCTTGAGGTAGGATTGTATTGCTATAAACTTCCCTCTTAGAACTGCTTTTGCTGCATCCCATAGGTTTTGGGTCGTTGTGTTTTCATTGTCATTTGTTTCTATGTATTTTTTGATTTCCTCTTTGATTTCTTCAGTGATCTCTTGGTTATTTAGTAGCGTATTGTTTAGCCTCCATGCGTTTGTATTTTTTACAGTTTTTTTCCTGTAATTGATATCCAGTCTCATAGCATTGTGGTCAGAAAAGATACTTGATATGATTTCAATTTTCTTAAATTTACCCAGGCTTGATTTGTGACCCAAGATATGGTCTCTCCTGGAGAATGTTCCATGAGCACTTGACAAGTGTATTCTGTTGTTTTTGGACGGAATATCCTATAAATATCAATTAAGTCCATCTTGTTTAATGTGTCATTTAAAGTTTGTGTTTCCTTATTTATTTTCATTTTGGATGATCTGTCCATTGGTGAAAGTGGGGTGTTAAAGTCCCACACTATTATTGTGTTACTGTCGATTTCCCCTTTTATGGCTGTTAGTATTTGACTTATGTATTGAGGTGCTCCTATGTTGGGTGCATAAATATTTACAATTGTTATATCTTCTTCTTGGATTGATCCCTTGATTATGTAGTGTCCTTCTTTGTCTCTTGTAATAGTCTTTATTTTAAAGTCTATTTTGTCTGATATGAGAATTGCTACTCCAGCTTTCTTTTGATTTCCATTTGCATGGAATATCTTTTTCCATCCCCTCACTTTCAGTCAGTAGGTGTCCCTAGGTCTGAAGTGGGTAGACAGCATATATACAGGTCTTGTTTGTAGACAAGCATATATACAGGTCTTGTTTTTGCATCCATTCAGCCAGTCTATGTCTTTTGGTGGGAGCATTTAATCCATTTACATTTAAGGTAATTATAGATAGGTATGTTCCTGTTATCATTTTCTTAATTGTTTTGGGTTTGTTTTTGTAGGTCTTTTCCTTCTCCTGTGTTTCCTGCCTAGAGAAGTTCCTTTGGCATTTGTTGTAAAGCTGGTTTAGTGGTGCTGAATTCTGTTAACTTTTGCTTATCTGTAAAGGTTTTAATTTCTCCATCAAATCTGAATGAGATCCTTGCTGGGTAGAGTAATCTTGGTTGTAGCTTTTTTCCCTTTCATCACTTTAAATATGTTCTGCCACTCTGGCTTGCAGAGTATCTGCTGAAAGATTGGCTGTCAACCTAATGGGGATTCCCTTGTATGTTATTTGTTGCTTTTCCCTTGCTGCTTTCAATATTTTTTCTTTGTATTTAGTTTTTTGATAGTTTGATTAATATGTGTCTTGGTGTGTTTCTCCTTGAATTTATCCTGAATGGGACTCTCTGTGCTTCTTGGACTTGATTATTTCCTTTCCCATATTAGGAAAGTTTTCAACTATAATCTCTTTAAATATTTTCTCTGACCCTTTCTTTTTCTCTTCTTCTTCTGGGACCCCTATAATTCGAGTGTTGGTGCATTTAATGTTGTCCCAGAGGTCTCTGAGATTACCCTCAATTCTTTTCATTCTTTTTTCATTATTCTCCTCTATGGTAGTTATTTCCACTATTTTATCTTCCAGGTCTGTTATCTGTTCTTCTACCTCAGTTATTCTGCTATTGATTCCTTCTAGTGAATTTTAAATTTCATTTATTGTGTTGTTTATCATTGCTTGTTTGCTCTTTAGTTCTTCTAGGTCCTTGTTAAATATTTCTTGTATTTTCTCCATTCTATTTCCAAGATTTTGGATCATCTTTACTATCATTACTCTGAGTTCTTTTTCACATAGACTATTTCCTCTTAATTTTTCTGATCTTGTGGGTTTTTACCTTGCTCCTTCTTCTGCTGCATATTTCTCTGTCCTCTTATTTGTTTAACTTACTGTGTTTGGGGTCTCCTTTTCACAGGCTACAGGTTCGTATTTCCTGTTGTTTTTGGTGTCTGCCCCCTGTGGGTGATGTTGGTTCAGTGGCTTGTGTAAGCTTCCTGATGGAGGGGACTGGTATCTGTGTTCTGCTGGGTGGGGCTGGATCTTGTCTTTATGGTGGGCAGGGCTGCGTCCTCTGGTGTGTTTTGGGGTGCCTGTGAACTTAGTATGATGTTAGGCAGCCTCTCTTCTAATGGGTTGGGTTGTGTTCCTGTCTTGCTAGTTGTTTGGCATGGGGCATCCAGCACTAGAGTTTGCTGGCTGTTGGATGGAGCTGGGTCTTAGCGTTGAGATGGGGCTCTCTGGGAGAGCTCTCGCTGATTGATTTTACGTGGGGCCAGGAGGTCTCTGGTGGTCCAGTGTCCTGAACTCGGCTCTCCAACCTCAGAGGCTCAGGCCTGACACCACGCCGGAGTACCAAGACCCTCTAGTCACATGGCCTGGCCACAGACCCAGAGTGGAAACATTGAGAGATTCCCAACTTGCATTTCAAACAGATCTCGAGAGCTCCCTCCCCACCAGCAACATATGGCAGCTTCTCCCACACAGTCAGACAGGCCTCAGCCTCTGTAGTAAACAGACCAACCATGCACCATTCCCCCTCACCATGGAATTTTTAAGGTGATGGAAATATTCTGTATGTTAGCTTGGTGGCAGATACATGACTATGAATTTTTCAAACCCCATACAACTGTACACCACAAAGAGTGAATCTGATATGCGGTTTTTAGAAAACAAAAGGAAACGATGGCAGAAGATCCTGGGACAGAATGCAGATTGTTAAAGTGAATCTAAATGTACTGCAATTGTTGAACCTGACCTCTCTGTAGGGGGTAGGAGAAAAGGAGTAGATCTAAGTCCTTCTGGAAAATGGTGTTTTGACGAAACACTGTAAGACTAAACATAAAATGAACTGTACATTAACACTGTATGGATTCATAACTCTGAAACTACTTTTCATGTAGTTTAGAGCTGAACAAATAATTATATAAATTGTAGTTCGTGGGAGCCATGTTTCACATGGTCAGAGAGAAAACTCACAAGTAAGCAAAGAAGGAAGGCTGGCATGAACCCTGTGGTGCTAAACTAGACTCAGATATTATAAATATAAAATCATGTTTACTTTAATAGGTAAATAGTGATATTACACACTCATGTGCATTCGTATACGTGAATATATTTTCCAGCTCAGGAAACTGAGCTCCACACACTGAGCAGGATGAAAAGCAATGACATCGTGAGCACACCCAGCACCAGAGTTTGGTTTCTAAGTATCATTCTCTGATAAAGTGTTGTGGGGCTCTGTCTTGGTGAGTGCTGACTACAGCAAAGTACCATAGCCTGGGTGGCTTATAAACAACAGGATTTTTTTTTCTCTCAGTTCTGGAGGCTGGAAATTTGAAATTAGGATGCCAGCATTCTGCTTCTGGTGAGAGCCTCTTCCTGGTGTAGACTGCCGGCTTCTCAATGTATCCTCGTATGGTAAGACAGATAGCAAGAAAGACAGCAAGCTAGCTTTCTGAACTCTTCTTACAAGGGCGTTTGTCCTATTCATGAGGGATCGATCCACTCTCATGACCTAGTTACTTCCCAAAAGCCCCACCTCCAAATAACATCACATTGGGGATTATATTTCACCACATGAATTTTTGGAGGGGTACAAACATTCAGTCCATAGCAGACCCTTTAGAGAGATAGCTGATTCTAGACATAGGGCAGGGGAAAGACATGAGAGCAAGGAGTATTTTATAATCAGAAAGTGAGGAGGTGCTTAAACAAACAAACAAAAAAGGATAGGGCTGTAACAAAAGGGGACAGAGGCCAACCTGAAAAATCTTTTAATGGCCAAAACTAGACTAATTTAAGCAACAAACTAATAACGATAGCATTGTCTATAACTCAAAGAATAAAAGCAATATCCATATGTCCATACTTATCTTAATAAATGATTGAATTCATAAGTAAATGCAAAAGGGTTGGATATTCTCTAAAGAAGAATTTCAATAATAAATGTAAGTGGAATGAAAGAAATAGAAAATCACACTATTGGAACACCATAGGGTAATTACTGCAGGCAAAGTCCATGCATGGATAATAAAAATAGTGGACAAAACTCTAAGAAGAAATGAAATATGTGCTAATCCTTGAAGTATATTAACTACTGTGGTGTCTTTAACACTTGTCAATAAATTCTTTGTTGTTCCCCTCCAGAAGGTAGAGGTTAATATTCCTGCCCTTGAGTGTGAGCTGGACTTAGTGATTCACTTCCAATGAACAGAGTACAGAAGTGGGGAGGGAAGGGTAACCTTACAGTGGAGAATCTGGCAAACACCACTTTAACCTGATGACCAAGATTTGCATCACCAGTAATAAGTTATGCTGATGTTATGTAAACCCTGCTATGAAGGGATTAAAAGGCGAATTGGCCTCTGTGGTATTCTTCCCCCAAATCAATAACTCCAGTGTAATTAGGAGAAAACAACAAACTCAAAACAAGGGACAGTTTACAAGAATACCTGACCAGTACTCTTGAAAAATGTCAAGGTCATGAAGAAAAGGAAAGATGGAAGAACATTTGCAGATTGGAAGAGATTAAAGAGAAATCACAACTAAATACAACACAGTATCCTGGACTCCTGGGACACAAAAAGATATCTCTGGGAAAAAAAGATAAGTAAGATCTGAATAAAGCCTATAATTTAGTTCATAGTACTATACCAATTTTAATGTCTCAGGTTTGAAAATCATATTAAGGTTATGTAAGATGTTCACATATCAGAAATTGGGAGGAGCATACACAGGAAGTTTCTGTTCTGACTACACAACTCTTCTATAAATCTAAAATTATTTCCAAATAATGTTTAAAAGAGAAAGAAATCCAGGCTTTCTCCTAGAAGCATTGTGTGTTAAAACAGTGTCAGGAAATCATATAGCTGATTGAAAGTTTAGCTGTACACTGTGTAAATATATTTTAAAATACAGTTCATAAGGTGACTGCTCATGCAGACCAGGGCAAGTAATCAGCAAATATTGAGTAGTACAATGTCCTAAAGCTGTGGGCTAGTCCCCTGCACTGAAAGTGAAACAGGCTGTGCCTCGGTTTAGAAAATAAACATCTTGTGTTTCCATGACATGAATCTATACAAACAGCTAAACTCTAATTTTCCCAATCCCTGGATTCTGCCAACTCCTATAAAATGAGCTTCTTCCTCATCCAAAGAAATAAACCATGGGTCATTAGCCAAAGAAGAAACAATTTACAGCGTAAGAAACTTTGCAAGTCAAAGTTCAAAAACATGAGAGAAGGGATAAAGTTGTAGAGTCAAAAGTAATTGATTTGTGTTGCTGAAGCCAATGACAGATTTGGAAGGAAAAGGAGCTCTCAGCATTTAGCATACAGAGTCCAGTTAGAACATGAACACGGGGATACTTACCCTGGAACTAGGCAATTTAAAAGGAGTGAAAAATACCCCCAGGCTACACCTAGATGAGTACCTATCTTGCTTACGAAATCCCATTCATATATATTTTCTAACCTTAAAAACAACACCTAGGGCTTCCCTGGTGGCGCAGTGGTTGAGAATCTGCCTGCCAATGCAGGGGACACGGGTTCGGGCCCTGGGCTGGGAAGATCCCACATGCCGCGGAGCAACTAGGCCCGTGAGCCACAATTACTGAGCCTGCGCGTCTGGAGCCTGTGCTCCGCAACAAGAGAGGCCGCGATAATGAGAGGCCCGCGCACCGCGATGAAGAGTGACCCCCACTTGCCACAACTAGAGAAAGCCCTCGCACAGAAACGAAGACCCAACACAGCCATAAATAAAAAATAAAATAAAATAAATAAAAACAACACCTATAAATTGGCAAACTCAAGGGTGACACTGAAACACAAGAAACTACTAGCAACAATGGAAAATGACACAAAAGAAGTTAACGTCCTTGATTTTGTGTTCTATTTGCTCCTAAGAGCAAATTTAAAGCTAAGACATGAACACAAACACACCCATTTTTCCCTGTCACTACTATAGCCTTGAATGAGAACTGTGAAGTCACGACACGGTTAAAGTGAGGATGCAAGTTCCATTATTCATGAAAAACAAGTAAGTCGTAATGGGAAATTACACCCTAAGATGCTGAGATCTTGGCTAAGTTAATAATGCAAGTCACCATTAACAATCCTCTGGGGAAGATGTTGGTCCACATTCCTGGTGTCCCCAAAGGCAAAACTGATATTTGTGTCTCCTTAAGATGATTTCCTTAGGGACACAAGATTCTTTGGGGAATTTATGTGTAGGGAAAGTATCATAAACCCGGCACCGGGAGGAAGTGTATACTATCATTGTCATTAAGTAGTTTTGTCTTTCCCTTAAAGCTAGAATTTAGAGTTTAAGAACTATTTTCTTCTATGAAGTAGCTATATTTGTGTGCATGCAATCAATATGTAAAAAAAAAATGTCATTTTACTAACAGTCCTATATTGCATACTGGTTGCAGTAAGAGCAAAGCATTTAAAATAGTAGTACTGCTAAGAACAGGGCAACTAATACTTCTTGGGCAACGGCTATGTACAGAGCATATTTTAGGTGCTTTATAATTAGTATTTTATTTCACCTTCAAAACAACCTAAAAGTGCTCTTATGTTTACTTTACAGATGAGGAAACAAACTAAAGTTTAGAAAAGTCAAGGTCCTTCTTGACTCCACATTTCTTTGGTTGCCTAAATAAATATTCTGCACCCGGGTAGGCAGGAGACAATCCACAACACCAAAAATAACCCGAAGGGTTGTTATATTTTATCTGCACAATTTAAAGTTTGCTATGTGTTCTTCAGAATTGATTGGCTTTTTTGCTTAATCAAAACAAATAAATGATTTCCAGCAGTTATGGAAGGTGGTGTACTAGAAAATGTGGGAAATGCAAAGAAAAATAAAATGTACTGTCTCACCCGAAGAACCTTAAGATCTTTTGGGGGAAAATAACATCAAAATGAGGAGATAAAGATTAATATTTTTAAAACAAATTTTAAGACCACTATATGATAAATCTCCCAAGAAGAGATTAATTCACGATTAAGTATTAAATGAACTGTGCACTAATTCACGATTAAGTATTAAATGAATGAACAGAGCATTTGCTGGACCACTGTTCCCTGGCAGTGGAGTCAAGCAGGCTGTCTGAACTACCAGCCTGCTCGGCCACACCCCGATATGGTGGCAGTGACACAGGCCACGTGACAGCATTTTCAGTCCTCTGCCACCTCTGATTTTCCCTGCTCCACACTTGACTTCAGGGACTACCTAGAACAGTGTGGTCCACAGAAGAACGCTAGTCTGGACACTATTTGTCAAAATGAAATCAATTCAGACATTGCAAGTTACTACTTAAAAACTTCTATAATGATTTGACAGGCTAATATTATGACTGCTGATTCTGAGAAGATTTGGGGACTTGACTTTTTAATGTCTCTGTATTATTCATTCCATCTTTCTAGCAATTCATGTTTATTCTGTTATAAAGGTATCATTCTGCAGCCAGTTAGAAATAAGAAACATTAAAAAAAATACATAACTGGTGCTTTACATAGCTGGTTTGAAACGGATCCTACTAGAGTTCTTGGCCATTGGAAGAGGGTTGTCCTCAAAGAAGGCTGCTGAGAAAAATCTCAAGGCACAAATCAGCCTCACGTGTCCTTATGATCAGTAGGTAACAAGCCAGCTACTTTCAAAGGAGAGCCAGTCATGAGGTAAAACTCGAGTGAAGTTTCTAATACTCTCTTGTCCACATGGGATCCCTCTCCTTCTCTTCTCCAGCCCATGGATTATTAGTCAGTCTTGGGAAAAGGACAACTTAGGTTCCAAATGTCTACCCATTCCTTTTTATATTAAGTGCTTTAAATTCTGTGCCTCTACAATGACTTACCATCTGGAAAAGTACTTGAACACTTATGTTTAATTCTCCAAGCAGGGTGCAGAAGTGGGGGATGTTTTGGGTTGCAAATGAAGAAAATAATTGAAGTTGATAGGAAAGACATCACTTTTATTAATTAATACTTGGAAATATCCCACCACAAACAAAACAATCATTTCTATGTAGGTTCAGCAAATGATTCCAGGCTAAGTTACCAGGAAAGATGCCATAGAAGAAGGCAACTTGGAGATTGAGAAAAAATAGAAGAAACTTGATAATTGTGTAAGAAAAGAAAGACTATTCTACAAGGTGCCCAAAAATCTGGGAAACTAATATACATAAAAATCATTTATTTATGTTTCATGACAATATGTAATCAATTCACACTGAGACAGGCTGGGAACTGGGACCGGGACCCTTTCCTGCAGTTCTTGCACCTAGACAAACATCTCCTTGAGCAACAAAATACAAAGAAACTATAAGGGACTAAAAATAACTGTGTGCATGCACAGTTGGAGCAAATTCTGGACAATAAGATACAAAAAAAAGACCAAAAAAACCCAACTGCCACTTCTGAAGAGCCAGGAGCAAAAGTGGGCTGTCAGGAGCAAAAGCAGGGCACTGCACATGCCCCCTGCGCTCAGCACCACCTAAGGGGTGGGCAGACCACCTAAGCCACACCTCCAGTCTGACCCCTGGACCCACCCCTACCCTCACCCCATATAAGGAACCAGCTCACCCCCACCTCAGGGAGCAAGCAATGAAACCTGTTACTTGTTCTCGCTTCCCTCTGTTGCAGCAGGGGCCCCAATAAAGCCTTGCCTGAATTTTTTGTCTGGTCTCTTGTCAATTTCTATCGATTAAGGAGAACAAGAACCCTGGTAGGTAACAATACCGTGTTCAATACGATGTCCCTCATAAGCAATGTGCACAGTCCATTGCTGTGCAATGGAAAACTGCAGTAACAGGTGTGTTAGTACATTTCCATCAGTCCCAGCATATGCATCTGTGATTTGAATTTCTTCAGTGAATACACTTGGGCCTACATCATTACTGTGTAGAAGTAAACAAGAGCTTCCTTCAGATCTGACCAGCCAAAAGCCCACTCTGCATGGCCACATCATTCAATCCAGTCCTGGAAATTATCATACAAAGGGCCCCTTAACAAACCCTCTTGCACTGTTGGTGGGAATGTAAATTGATACAGCCACTATGGAGAACAGTATGGAGGTCCCTTAAAAAACTAAAAATAGAACTACCATATGACCCAGCAATCCCACTACTGGGCATATACCCTGAGAAAACCATAATTCAAAAAGAGTCATGTACCACAATGCTCACTGCAGCTCTATTTACAATAGCCAGGACATGGAAGCAACCTAAGTGTCCATCAACGGATGAATGGATAAAGAAGATGTGGCACATATATACAATGGAATATTACTCAGCCATAAAAAGGAACGAAATTGAGTTACTTGTAGTGAGGTGGATGGACCTAGAGTCTGTCATACAGAGTGAAGTAAGTCAGAAAGAGAAAAACAAATACCATATGCTAACACATATATATGGAATCTAAAAAAAAAAAAGAAGGTTCTGACGAACCTTGGGGCAGGGCAGGAATAAAGATGCAGATGTAGAGAATGGACTTGAGGACACAGGGAGGGGGAAGGGAAAGCTGGGACGAAGTGAGAGAGTAGCATTGACATATATACACTCCCAAATGTAAAACAGAGAGCTAGTGGGAAGCAGCTGCATCGCACGGGGAGATCAGCTGGGTGCTTTGTGACCACCTAAAGGGGTGGGATAGGGAGGGTGAGAGGGAGACGCAAGAGGGAGGAGATATGGGGATATATGTATACATATAGCTGATTTACTTTGTTATACAGCAAAAACTAACACACCATTGTAAAGCAATTATACGCCAATAAAGATGTTAAAAAAAAAAAGAACAAAGAGACCCTTATCAATGGAAATATTGGACAGTGTGTCAACCTGTTTGAATCACGCAAGGTGACCTTCCCCTCCCTAGACCATTAAGGAGAGGCATTAAGTAGTCACTTAACACGGTCAAATAAGCCAAACATTGCCTGTACCTCTAGACCTCACGGCCAGGCTATATGTCGAAACACTGAAGCTGAATATTTTGAAGGGAGGCATAGGGAGCTGTCAAGGGTTAGATTTGAATATTTTGATATTATGCTAAGAAAGCAACCAGGCCTTGAATTCCAAACTAAAATATATATACTTATATCCTTAGCAATGGGGAGTCATTGAAGATTTCTGAGCAAAAGAATGGGATCTTAAAAGATGTGTATTGAAAGGTGGGTTGAGTGATAAAACAGTGAGAGAAATTAGTCTACTGTGATGACAGCGGAAATGACATGAATCCTTTCCCCAATCATTTCAGGGCAATGGGAATGAAAGTCAAAAGGTTCCTGAGTACTTGAAAGGCAAGAATAGGCCTAAGCACAGTGGCTAACTGGATAGTTTGAAAGGGAAGGGGGAAAGGCAGCTTTTAGGTGTTGAGCCTGGTAATAGTGAAGAACAAAATCTGACTCCATATTAGATCTGTTCCTTTTCCTGTGCTTAGTCATACTGGCTCTGCACCTTTTGTAAAACAATGTTGCCTATAGCCTGAAATACACAGGATAGCCTATTCTCAGGGATCTGAGAGTCCATTCATGTAGAGATAAAAAGTTGCAGAATGGAGAATAACATTTGTTTTACTGGAGGTTTACAGCAACATCATGAACTGACCTCCACGGACAGCTACAAGAATAAAGGATTCCAACACCACGAAGTTTGCAACAAGTAACCACGGCCCTCCCTCACCCTGCCTTTAAAAGTGCTTTGCTGAAACCCTTTGAGGAGTCTGGGGGGTTTTGGGGTATGATCCACCCGTCTCCTTGCATGGCCCTGCAACAAAACTTTCTCTGCTCCCAACTCTGATGTTTTGGTATTGTTTGGCCTCACTGTGTACCAGGCACACAAACTTGCGTTGGATAACAAAGGGGCAGGTCAGGTGAAGAACTTGGTTTGGGTTTAACAGATGTTCAGTCTTTGATCCTGGCAAGCCTGGAGCTCAGCACTCCATCCAATGGGGCATTCAATCCACAGCTGAAAATATGGGGCTTAAGCTCAGGAGACAGGTAAGAGCACCTTTGGAATTCATCCATTTTATATTTCTGATAATAATGACTAAAAATTTATAGTCCATGACAATAGTCAATCTTTTGGTTAGTAAATCTCTTCCTTGACTTAGCACTCCTCCACCAGAAAAAAGTTACTGAAAAATCTCTTGAGATTTTTTTTTTCCCTTAGTAAACAAGCCTTTATAAAATCTACAGTTCCAAAATGTGTTAGTACCCTGTGCAAGCACCTTCCTAAGGGGGAAAAAAACAATAAATGAGCCATTATTAAACTTTTTGCTCCAGGGTCTAGAATACCTGCAGTTTGCCACAATGTGTTGCTTTGATATAACTGCCTAAGACTTGTGAAGTGATTCATCTTGAAATTGTGTTAGTCTTTGGAGAGTTTCAAGAGATATTCCTTACTTAGCTTTGAAGCAAAGTAATACAGGCGACTGAACATGAAAAGACATTGAAAATATAAAAACTGAAAAGTAGAGTATAATAATATGAGTTATATTCTCATTATCAATCCAGGAAGTGGAATTTCTTCTCTGTCTTTTGCTTCTTAACAAATACGCCAGTAAAAGTGAAACCCTTAAGTACTTTGAATCAGGATCATCACATCTAAAAAGAGAGGCTTAGAAGGATTAATATTTAATGTCCCTTTCAGGCACATCAGTTCCCAAAGTACAATTCATAAGTTTGAAATAGGATGGGTTTCAAAGTGTGTTTAATATCCCTTAAGTACAAATGACTCAACTCTGTAACTTCACAGTCTATACACTGAATTTACTATTTCATGGAACATTCCAAATGCAGGTATTTCATGCCTCACAGGTGTATTCAAAAGTAATAGCAGATACTAAAAACGTTCTGGGTGCAGCTATTTTTTTAGGTAAAAATTTTTTGGATACATTTTTTAGCTCCTCTGTCATACAACTTGGCATGTACACAGAAGAATAAACATCAGGTCACTGACTCTTCCAAGGTCTCAATACCAGCTGTGATTTCCAAAATTTATGCTTGAGGAACTGTGACCTTGGCTTATGCCAGATGCAAAACGGTCTACTTTATTTTTTTTAAGTTGCTGCACTTGCATCAAAATTGCCAAAGACATGAGGAAATGACTTCTGAGTGAACAGATCAATGTTCTATAAGTTTGAACTCAATGGAAAACTAGAAATACTGTGTTATGGACTAAATGTTTGCATCCCTGACCCCCCAACCCATATGTTGAAATCCTAGCCCCCAATGTGATGGTATTGGGAGGAGAGGCCTCTGGGAGGTAAGTAGGTCATGAGGATACAGCCCTCATGATGGGATAAAGAAGAGAATGATGATTTACTCTCACTGTTATCGGCTCTCCAAATGTAGAGTTGTAATAGGGAAGAAACTTTGTATTATTTTCTTTTTTTCAAATCAAATTAATAAGATTTTATTCTGAAAACAAAATATAAAATAAGGTTCTAGATAACAGTAATATTCATGTGTCCTTGTATTGGATATATTTTTATTCTTTTATAAAGCAGGTTCTTATTAGTTATCTATTTTATACATATTAGTGCATATATGTCAATCCCAGTCTCCCAATTCATCCCCCCCCCCCCCCCCCACACACACACACACTTTCCTCCCTTGGTGTCCGTACGTTTGTTCTCTACATCTGTGTCTCATTTCTGCCTTGCAAACTGGTTCATCTGTACCATTTTTCTAGATTCCACATATATGTGTTAATATATATTTGTTTTTCCTTTCTTTTTTAAACTTTTTAAATTTTTATTTATTTTTAAATTTATTTTTATATTTTAATTTAAAAATTTTTTAACATCTTTATTGGAGTATAATCATTTTACATTGTTGTATTAATTTCTGCTGTAGAACAAAGCAAATCAGCTATACGTATACATATATTCCCATATGCCCTCCCTCTTGCATCTCCCTCCCACCCTCCCTATCCCACTCCTCTAGGTGGTCACAAAGCACCCAGCTGATCTCCCTCTGCTATGCGGCTGCTTCCCACTAGCTATCTATTTTACATTTGGTAGTGTATATATGTCAATGCCACTCTCTCACTTCATCCCAGCTTAGATGCAGATGAAGAGAATGGACTTGAGGACACGGGGAGGGGGAAGGGTAAGCTGTTTTTCAATTTCTGACTTACTTCACTCTGTATGACAGTCATTAGGTCCATCCATGTCTCTACAAAGGACCCAATTTCGTTCCTTTTTATAACTGAGTAATATTCCATTATATATATGCACCACATCTTCTTTACCCATTCGTCTGTCGATGGGCATTTAGGTTGCTTCCATGTCCTGGCTATTGTAAACAGTACTGCAGTGAACATTGGGGTGCATGTGTCTTTTTGAATTATGGTTTTCTCTGGGTATATGGCCAGTAGTGGGATTGCTGGGTCATATGGTAGTTCTATTTCTAGTTTTTTAAGGAACCTCCATACTGTCCTCCATAGTGGCTGTATCAATTTACATTCCCACCAACAGTGCAAGAGGGTTCCCTTTTCTCCACACCCTCTCCAAATTTGTCGTTTGTAGATTTTCTGATGATGCCCATTTTGACTGGTGTGAGGTGATATCTCATTGTAGTTTTGATTTGCATTTCTCTAATAATTAGTGATGCTGAGCAGCTTTTCATGTGCCTCTTGGCCATCTGTATGTCTTCTTTGGAGAGATACCTATTTCGGTCTTCTGCCCATTTTTGGATTGGGTTGTTTCTTTTTTTAATATTGAGCTGCATGAGCTGTTTATATATTTTGGAGATTAATCCTTTGTCAGTTGCTTCGTTTGTAAATATTTTCTCCCATTCTCAGGGTTGTCTTTTCGTTGTGTTTATAGTTTCTTTGCTGTGCAAAAACTTCTAAGTTTCATTAGGCCCCGTTTGTTTATTTTTGTTTTTATTTCCATTTCTCTAGGAGGTGGGTCAAAAAAGATCTTGCTGTGATTTATGTCATAGAGTGTTCTGCCCATGTTTTCTTCTAAGAGTTTTATAGTGTCGGGTCTTACACTTACATCTTTAATCCATTTTGAGTTTATTTTTGTGTATAGTGTTAGGGAGTGTTCTAATTTCATTCTTTTACATGTAGCTGTCCAGTTTTCCCAGCAGCACTTACTGAAGAGACTGTCTTTTCTCCATTGCCTCCTTTGTCACAGATTAGTTGACCATAGGTGCATGGGTTTATCTCTGGGCTTTCTATCCTGTTCTATCGATCTATATTTCTATTTTTGTGCCAGTACCATATTGTCTTATTATGGTGGTTTGTAGTATAATCTGAAGTCAGGGATTCTGAAACCTCCAGATCCGTTTTTTTCCCTGAAGGCTGCTTTGGCTATTCTGGGTCTTTTGTGCCTCCATACAAATTTAAAATTTTTTTATTCTAGTTCTGTGAAAAATGCCATTGGTAATTTGATAGGGATTGCATTGAATCTGTAGATTGCTTTGGGTAGTATAGTCATTTTCACAATATTGATTCTTCCAATCCAAGAACATGGTATACCTTTCCATCTGTTTGTAGCATCTTTGATTTCTTTCATCAGTGTCTTATAGTTTTCTGAGTACAGATCTTTTACCTCCTTAGGTAGGTTTATTCATAGGTATTTTATTCTTTTTGTTGCAATGGGGAATGGGATTGTTTCCTTAATTTCTCTTTCTGATCTTTCATTGTTAGTGGATAGGAATGCAAGAGATTTCTGTGCATTAATTTTTTATCTTGCAACTTTACCAAATTCATTGATTAGCTCTAGTAGTTTTCTGGTAGCATCTTTAGGATACTGTATGTATAGTATCATGTCATGTGCAAACAGTGACAATTTTAGTTCCTCTTTTCCGATTTGGATTCGTTTTATTTATTTTTCCTCTCTGATTGCTGTGGCTAGGACTTCCAAAACTATATTGAATAACAGTGGCAAGAGTGGACATCCTTATCTTGTTCCTGATCTTAGAGGAAATGATTTCAGCTTTCACCATTGAGAATGATGTTTGCTTTGGGTTTGTCATATACAGCCTTTATTATGTTGAGGTAGGTTCCCTTTATGCCCACTTTCTGGAGAATATTTATCATAAATAGGTGTTGAATTTTGTCAAAAGATTTTTCTGCATCTGTTGAGATGATCATATGGATTTTACTCTTCAGTTTGTTAATACGGTGTATCACATTAACTGATTTGCATTTATTGAAGAATCCTTGCATCCCTGGGATAAATCTCACTTGATCATGGTGTATGATCCTTTTAATGCGTTGCTGGATTCTGTTTGCTTGTATTTTGTTCAGGATTTTTGCATCTATATTCAGCAGTGATATTGGTCTGTAATTTTCTTTTTTTGTAGTATCTCTGTCTGGTTTTGGTATCAGGGTGATGCTGGCTTTGTAGAATGAGTTTGGGAGTGTTCCTTCCTCTGCAATTTTTTGGAAGAGTTTGAGAAGGATGGGTGTTAGCTCTTCTCTGTTTGATAGAATTCACTTGTGAAGCCATCTGGTCCTGGGCTTTTGTTTATTGGAAGATTTTTAATCACAGTTTCAATTTCATTACTTGTGCTTGGTCTCTTCATATTTTCTATTTCTTCCTGGTTCAGTCTTGTAAGGTTATACTTTTCTAAGAATTTGGCCATTTCTTACAGGTTGTCCATTTTATTGGCATAGAGTTGTTTGTAGTAGTCTCTCATGACGCTTTGTATTTCTGCGGTGTCCGTTGTAACTTCTCCTTTTTCATTTCTAATTCTGTTGATTTGAGTCCTCTCCCTCTGTTTCTTGATGAGTCTGGCTAATGGTTTATCAATTTTGTTTATCTTCTCAAAGCACCAGCTTTTAGTTTTATTGATCTTTGCTATTATTTTCTTTATTTCTATTTCACTTAATTCTGCTCTGATCTTTATGAGTTCTTTCCTTCTACTAACTTTGGATTTTGTTTGTTCTTCCTTCTCTAGTTCCTTCAGGTTTAAGGTTAGATTGTTTGAGATTTTTCTTGTTTCTTCAGGAAAGATTGTATTGTTATAAACTTCCCTCTTAGAATTGTTTTTGCTGCATCCCATAAGTTTTGGATCGTCATGTTTTCACTGTCATTTGTCTCTAGGTATTTTTTGATTTCCTCTTTGATTTCTTCAGTGATCTCTTGGTCATTTAGTAACGTATTGTTTAGCCTCTATGTGTTTGTGTTTTTTACGTTTTTTCCCCTGTAAGTGATTTCTGATCTCATAGCGTTGTGGTCAGAAGGGATGCTTGATATGATTTCAATTTTCTTAAATCTACTGAGGCTTGATTTCTGACCCAAGATGTGATCTATCCTGGAGATTGTTCCATGCGCACTTAAGAAGAAAGTGTACTCTGCTGTTTTTGGATGGAATGTCCGATAAATACCAATTAAATCTAACTGGTCTATTGTGTCATTTAAACCTTGTGTTTCCTTATTAATTTTGTCTGGATGATCTGTCCATTGGTGTAAGTGAGGTGTTAAAGTCCCCCAGTATTATTGTTACTGTCAATTTCCTCTTTTGTAGCTGTTAGCAGTTGCCTTATGTATTGAGGTGCTCCTATGTTGGGTGCATACATATTTATAATTGTTATATCTTCTTCTTGGATTGATCCATTGATCGTTATGTAGTGTCCTTCCTTTTCTCTTGTAACATTCTTTATTTTAAAGTCTATTTTATCTGATATCAGTATTATTACTCCAGCTTTCTTTTGATTTCCATTTGCATGGAATACATTTTCCATCCCCTCACTTTCAGTCTGTATGTGTCCCTAGGTCTGAAGTGGGTCTCTTGTAGACAGCATATATATGTGTCTTGTTTTTGTATCCATTCATCGAGTCTGTGTCTTTTGGCTGGAGTATTTAATCCATTCATGTTTAAGGTAATTATCGATGTGTATGTTCCTATTACCATTTTCTTAATTGTTATGGGTTTGTTTTTGTAGGTCCTTTTCTTCTCTTGTGTTTCCCACTTAGAGAAGTTCCTTTAGCATTTGCTGCAGAACTGGTTTTGTGGTGCTGAATTCTCTTAACTTTTGCTTGTCTGTAAAGCTTTTGATTTCCCTGGTCAAATCTGAATGAGATCCTTGCCAGGTAGAGTAATCTTGGTTGTAGGTTCTTCCCTTTCATCACTTTAAGTATATCATGCCACTCCCTTCTGGCTTGTAGACTTTCTGCTGAGAAATCAGCTCTTAACGTTATGGGAGTTCCCTTGTATGTTATTTTTCGTTTTTCCCTTGTTGCTTTTAACAATTTTTCTTTGTCTTTGATTTTTGTCAGTTTGATTACTATGTGTCTCCGTGTGTTTCTCCTTGGGTTTATCCTGCCTGGGACTCTGTTCACTTCCTGGACTTGGCTGGGTCTTTTCTTTCCCATGTTAGGGAAGTTTTTGACTATAATCCCTTCAAATATTTTCTCAGGTCCTTTCTCTCTTCTCCTTCTGGGACCCCTATAATGTGAATGTTGTTGCATTTAATGTTCTCCCAGAGGTCTCTTAGGCTGTTTTCATTTCTTTTCATTCTTTTTTCTTTATTCTGTTCCATGGCAGTGAATTCAACCATTCTGTGTTCCAGGTCACTTATCCATTCTTCTGCCTCAGTTATTCTGCTATTCATTACTTCTAGTGTATTTTTCATTTCAGTTATTGTATTGTTCATCTCTGTTTGTTTGTAGTTTAATTCTTCTAGGTCTTTGCTAAACATTTCTTGCATCTTCTCGATCTTTGCCTCCACTCTTTTTCCGAGGTCCTGGATCATCTTCAGTATCATTATTTTGAATTCTTTTTCTGGAAGGTTGCCTATCTCCACTTCATTTAGTTGTTTTTCTGGGATTTTACCTTGTTCCTCATCTGGTACATAAACCTCTACCTTTTCATTTTGTCTTTCTGTGAATGTGGTTTTCGTTCCACAGGCTGCAGATTTGTTAAACCTTTGTATTCTATTACAAGTTAATCACTAAAGGGATGGTGCCTATAAGCTTAAGTTCTACATAATGGCCCATCTCTGGGAACACTGCTTCCCAGGTAATGAGCGCTAAGCTAAAATACCTTTGTTTACTTCACTGGAAGCATCCTGATCATGTGACTGACAGCAGGAATGGAGAAATTAGCACACCCCCCTCTGGAGGCTGATGGGAACCAGGAAGTGCTTGACTTCCTCCCTCCCCTTTTAGTATAAAAGGAGTCTGACTTCTAACTCAGGCAAGATGGTTCTTTGGGGCACTAGATAGCCATCTTCTCAGTTTGCTGGCTTTCCAAACAAAGTCGCTATTCCTTGCCCCAACAACTCATCTGTCGATAATTGGCCTGTCGTGTGGTGAGCAGTACAAACTTAGACTCGGTAACAGGATACACAAAGCAACCGGCCATTACAAGCCAGGAAGCAGGCTGCACCAAACACCAGATCTGCCAGCACCTTAACTCTGGACTTCCCAGCTTCCAGAATTGTGAATTGTGAGAAATTAATATCTGTTATTTAATCCACTGAGCTGACTAATGCACTACTATATATTGCATTCAAGGAAACTGTGAGGTCCCAGAGTTTGAGAAGAAAGTCAAAATAACAAATAGATTAACTGTAGTAACTTTTAGGTTATCCTTGATATAAAATTTTTGATTAAAGGAGGTGTCACAGTAAAGAGAAATGGTATTTCTGTCTTGATTTTTTTTACCAGCATCCTAGCATCAATAGTCCTTCCACATGATACAAATGTCCTGGGGCCAGTCCAGCTGTGATCTCTGCTTTCCAAGGGAAGCAGACTGCTGGTTTCACTGCAGCAAATTCCATACAAACCAGTGTGTTCCCAAGTATTTAGAAGCAGTGCAATTATGACTCAGCTTTTTGACTTTGCAAAGACAGGATAAACAAACAAACAAACAAACAAAAATCAGAAAAAAAATTGGAGAGCCCATGTCCACTTCTATTCTCCTTACTTGGCATTGTAAAGTCACCTGATGAAAGCATTTTAATTTTTAAATGGCAAATTTGTTTAGGATTTAGCAGTTCACCACAATACATGATAGCTGGATAGGTACTGTACAGCAATTTTGACGGGTTTAGTGAAAACTGCAGTGGTTTAACAAATTGATCATTTTCTCTTTCTTTAAAAAAAAAGGTTTTTTTTTAGTTTGTGTAAAAATATTTAGTTGCACCTGCCTTATATGAAGGACAATAAGCTTTCCGAGTCTGCCACATATTGGAAGGAAATGTGATTGAAGCTGCCATGAAGAACCACTCTAATCAAATGATAATCACTCTAAATCATTTCCAGGAAAATCTGCAATGTGGTTTGGATTTAAGTGTTATGGCTCAATCTGGGTTCCTTATGAAGGAGAAGTCTCTGTCCCAACCAATCTCAGTGACAGTGACAGTATTAGGATCAGGACTTTTACTCCCTGACACACTTGGCCAGGGACTTTCGACATCATAATAGATGCTGGGATCAGATCCATGAAACCACAGATAATGAAAAAATGTTTGAAATGTAAACTTTCATTCAAGCATGGGATTACAATTATTATATTTTAATGGTTCACACAAGATGAAATATATTTCTTTCCAAACCTCTCTGTCCTTCTCCAGAATCTCTCTCACTAGGATCTATGCCTTTCTATGGCTAATAGCAAAATGATTTTTCAGTTCTTGATTTCCATACAGAAGGACTAAATGTGTTTTTTTCATCCTCTGTCCACTATTAAGCATGTTGCCTGCCACAACTGACATGATTTACCTTGGTAACTGTTAAAAACACCTGCATCAATCCTGAGAAAGAAAAACGGAGTTGGAGGAATCAGGCTCCCAGACTTCAGACTATACTACAAAGCTACAGTAATCAGGACAGTATGGTACTGGCACAAAAACAAAAATATAGATCAATGGAACAGGATAGAAAGCCCAGAGATAAACCCACGCAACTACGGTCACCTTAGTTTTGATAAAGGAGGCAAGAATACACAATGGAGAAAAGCCAGCCTCTTCAATAAGTGGTGCTGGGAAAACTGGACAGCTACATGTAAAAGAATGAAATTAGAACACTCCCTAACACTATATACAAACATAAACTCAAAATGGATTAAAGACCTAATTGTAAGATGAGACACTATAAAACCCTTAGAGGAAAACATGGGCAGAACACTCTATGACAGAAGTCACAGAAAGATCCTTTTTGACTCACCTCCTAGAGAAATGGAAATAAAAACAAAAATAAACACATGGGACCTAATGAAACTTAAAAGCTTTTACACAGCAAAGGAAACCATAAACAAGACGAAAAGGCAACCCTCAGAATAGAAGAATATATTTGCAAATGAAGCAACTGACAAAGGATTAATCTCCAAAATATACTAGCACTTCATGCAGCTCAATATCAAAAAAACACACAACCCCATCCAAAAATGGGCAGAAGACCTAAATAGACATTTCTCCAAAGAAGATATACAGATTGCCAACAAACACATGAAAGGATGCTCAACATCGCTAATCATTAGAGAAATGCAAATCAAAACCACACTGAGGTATCACCTCATACTGGTCAGAATGGCCATCATCAAAAAATCTACAAACAATAAATGCTGGAGAGGATGTGGAGAAAAAGGAACCCTCTTGCACTGTTGGTGGGAATGTAAATTGATACAACAACTATGGAGAACAGTATGGAGGTTCCTTAACAAACTAAAAATAGAACTACCATACGACCCAGCAATCCCACTACTGGGCATATACCCTGAGAAAACCATAATTCAAAAGAGTCATGTACCACAATGTTCACTGCAGCTCTATTTACAATAGCCAGGACATGGAAGCAACCTAAGTGTCCATCAATAGATGAATGGATAAAGAAGATGTGGCACATATATACAATGGACTATTACTCAGCCATAAAAAGAAACGAAATTGAGTTTTTTGTAGTGAGGTGGATGGAACTAGAGTCTGTCATACAGAGTGAAGTCAGAAACAGAAAAACAAATACCATATGCTAACACATACATATGGAATCTAAAAAGAAAAATGGTTCTGAAGAACCTAGGGGCAGGACAGGAATAAAGATGCAGACATAGAGAATGGACTTGAGGACACAGGGAGGGGGAAGGGTAAGCTGGGACGAAGTGAGAGAGTGGCATTGACATATATACACTACCAAATGTCAAATAGATAGCTAGTGGGAAGCAGCTGCATAGCACAGGGAGATCAGCTCGGTGCTTTAAGACCACCTAGAGGGGTGGGATAGGGAGGATGGGAGGGAGACGCAAGAGGGAGGAGATATGGGGATATATGCATATGTACAGCTGATTCACTTTGTTATAGAGCAGAAACTAACACACCATTGTAAAGCAATTATACTCCAATAAAGATGTTAAGAAAAAAAAACACAACTGCCTCAATACCAGAAAACATGAATTAACCACTACTTGTAGGTGGCCCTCAAAAACCACCCAGCCACCTTTGCCAAAGGAAACTCAACCAGCAGCTGAGAACCATTCTCTGAACCACACTGATGAACTTCAAAGACAGACTTTCTTTCACTCCAAATCCCAGGACTGAGTTTGCCATAAAACTAACTTAAAAGCTTGGGAGTGTTTTTAACTTTATGATATTATGATTTGAGGTAGTATCTGTATTGCCTAACATGCACACTCAATCATTCAAACAAAGAGAAAACTTCAAGGAGCTTTCATTTTCTTAGTCTGTGATATGAGGGGTTGGGGGGGGGGAGTACTGCATGTTTCTAATCCTATAATGGAGATCTGAAAAAAGGATATCCTTTCAGAAATGACTGAGAGAAACTCTATCAATTAATTCTCTCAATTTGTTTAAACACTCCTATACCCAGGCCTTTTTTTTCACTTTTTCTGGTAAATAATGTCTGTGTTTCTTTAGAAATACTGTGATTCTAATTATTAGGCTTAACTCCTCAAAATTTTTTTCAGAACTAACGTTATCTGTTTAGACATATTTGGAGCATATATCACTGCACCTTTTTGTCAGTTATATGCACATACACAACATTCACAATGTCAATTTTTATACACACCCAATCAAACTACACACACACACACACAATTTCATTTACATACTTACAAAGTTTTATTTAAGACACACTTAGAGTTCCGTTTGTCTTCTCTATTAGATTTTAAATTTCTAGGTATCAGGAAGTTGAACTCTATTGGTTATTTCACTCAATTTTCTTGGGCCATAAAAATGCAGCTTTATTTCCCATTTTCTTTGTTAACCATGTCATTTAGAGGGCTAATTTTTTACTCTGTTAAGCTGAGCGATTAGTAGAAAAAGTAATATCTTTTGGCCAATCAGAAAACAAGTAATATTTTTCCTAAATTAAGTGTAAAAACTTAAGTGCACATGTTCAACATATAAATATAACAGAATTTAAATCAGATTTTTAAATTATATGAAAAATTGTTGCTGATGACTAATTTAAGTTGCATGCAAGCTACACCTACAATTATGTCAATGAAAAATAGGAGACCTTGAAAATGCATATTTTGATGAAGAAGATTTGTCAGAGATGTTTCGGAAACCAGTGTTATTCCTGAAAGTCAAACAGATTAAACTGACTTTGATTTGTTTTTCAATATTTAACACATTGCTCTTTGTATACCAAAATTCTCACAATTTTCTAATATGACAACTTGCAAGGCAGAGTTCCCATGAATTCAAGAGTATTTGCATCAAAACGAGAATTTGACTGTGTACTCTATACAAATAAGTTAGCAAAAAGCATATAATAAAGTTTTAAGTCTACAAAAAATGTGACAACACTGTTTGATAGTCCTCCATCAAGCTGATGCAATGGTTCCTTAACTACACAAACTTGCTCTCTGAAGATTCTGTTTCCCAGAATCAGGCAGATCTCAACATTTAGCATTCCAATGTAATCAAGGTTATTCTAGTCAATCACTCACGTTGCTAATGGAAGAGAAATCCAACAATCACCAATCACCTGCAAAAGGTATAATGACCACACGTTCTCTACAGGACCAATCAGTCTAAGTCCTAACCAAGCTTGATGACATTAAACTTTCATTTCCTTTCTTCGTTCAATAAATATTTATTGAGCCCTTAATTTCTGCTTTGGGGATATAAGGAAGAAAAAGAACATAGTCCTTGCCTTTCAGGAAGTGGTAAATGGGGAGTCAAAACATGAAATAAAATCACACGAGTAATTACACATAGACAATTAAGATCCAGATGATGATGGACAAATAGAAGCTTCTCTAAATTGAATGGCATTAACCCTCAGGAGACCCAGATTTTTGGAGGTGGATTCTGGTTTTGTCACTTACTTGCTCTGTGAACTTGGGCAAATTATTGAACCTCCTTTAATCTCCTCTTCTTCAACTCTGCAATGGGAACTACTTCCTAGCTGTGGAGGTTTTCAAGGGGTGCTGCAGATTGTTTGCCAGACCTCCCATGAAAAGGTGCAGTTAGGTCTCCTCACCTGAAGCTAGGCAGTGACTGCTGGAATCTGTCCAGCACAGTAGAAGTGATGCTCTTCTCTTCAGGTGAGGTCAGTAAGGTCATGAAGCTACACCTGTCTCTCTTGGATGCTCCTTCTTAGAAGGTATCCATCAGGCGCAGAGAAGCCCAAGCTATAGGGGGATGTTGTCTGTAAGTTCTCTGGTTGATGTCCCAACCTAGCCACCTCTCATGTGAGTGGAGAAGCCATTTAGAAGTAAATATTCCAGAAGCTTTGTAGTTCGAGGTAATCCCACTTGTTTATTTTTGCTTTTGTTGCCTATGCTTTTGGTGTCATATCCAAAAAAAAAATCATTGCTAAGAAGCTTTTTCCTTGTTTTCTTCTAGGAGTTTGATGGTTTCAGGGCTTATATTTAACTCTTTAATCAATTTCAAGTTACTTTTTGTGTATGGTGTAAGATAAGGGTCCAATTTCATGATTTTGCATGTGGATATACAGTTTTCCCGGCACCCTTCATTGAAGAGACGATCATTTCCCTATTGTGTATTCTGGATGCCCTTGTCAAAGATGAGCTGACCATAGATGTGTGAGTTTATTTCAAGGCTCATTATTTTGTTCCATTGATCTATGTGTCTGTTTTTATGACAGTACCATACTGTTTTGATTACTGCTTTGTAAGATAGTCCGAGATTAGGAAGTGTTATTCCTTTAGCTCTGTTCTTCTTTCGTAAGATTGCTAGCCCTTGATAGTTTCACTCCAGTTGTTCTACTCACTCCTAGCCATTTGCGTCTCCCCAGTTGAGAGCCCAGACTTGTGGAACAGACAAGCCACGTCCATTCTGAATCCCCTATCTTAGTCCTTAAACTTCCAATCTATAAGCATAATACAGTGGCTGCTGTTTTGTGCCAGTAAGTGTTGGGTTGGTTTGTCACATAGCAATAATCAGAATCCCGTCCTCCATAGCAGCAACTGTGATAATAAATTTAAGGTAGTCAGTATAGTGTCCTGAAAATTATAGGCACTAAGTAAAGGGTAACATTTTCATTATATGGCTTGTCAGAAACTCAAAAGAAGTGCCATATATAGGATAGCAAGAGAGTCTCCGAAGCATCGAGCTAATATCTTTCAACCCCAAGGGCATTCCATCATCATAATTCTGATCTGTATTTAAGGAATTTAATAATGAGAAATACTGTTTTTAAAGTGTGTGAATAGAAGAACGCAATGCACATCCTACTTTTGTAGGGATGGAGTCAGCAGGTTGATTTGTTATATTGGAAATTACTAAGGATAGAGACTGACACAAAGCAACAGCAATAGTTTTTGACAAATCCTTTCAAAGCTCCAAGAAATGTGCAAATGTGCATTATTTGAAATTACGCTGAGCTTCAAATTCTCAATGTTGGAAGCTAAAATAGTGTTGCCTCTATTTATACTTAGGTCCACAAGAGTTCACCTGAATCACGAGAGGGATGTACACGCCATGTCAGCTTTTCCCCTCTACAGAGATGCCTCTCCATCACGTGCCTACAAGGATACTGATCACCCCTTCCAGGCTAACTGGGCACCACGTTTTTTCTCAGCGAGATATTATCCAAATTACCCAAAGCAAGTACGTAAAATGGAAACTTACTTTTGCCAGAAAATAAATCTCGACATTCATACAGCACAGTTAAATGAAGTCTATTTTCTAAGTATTTACAGTTATTCACTCTCGAATTTGTCATTTGGGAAAGAACAAGGCAAGTATGTAATAAACTTAAAGTAGTTCCCCTAATTTTATTTATATACAGCAAAACGCAGTGCTGTAAAATCAAATAAGATACAATGAAAAAAATGAAAATATCTTTACAGAGAAATGTCTAGTATTCCCTGCGTGGCTTATAGCCTGGTTTTTTTTAATTGCAAAAAGCCTTTAAAATTTTTTATTCTTATTTTAATAGGGATGTTAAAACAGATCTATCAATAAAGATTTCAACAAACACTGAGTTAAATGATGATTTTTTTATTGAAGTATAGTTGATTTACAATATCGTGTTAGTTTCAGGTATATATCATAGCGATTTAGTTTTATATATATATATATTCTTCTTCAGATTCTCTTCCCTTCTAGATTAGTACAAAATACTGAGTATAGTTCCCTGTGCTATACAGTAGGTCCTTGTTGATTATCTATTTTATATATAATAGTGTGTATATGTTAATCCCAACCTCCTAATTTATCCCTCCCCTCACCCCCCCTTTCCCGTTTTGGTAACTAAGTTTGTTTTCTATGCTGTGAGTCTCTTCCTGTTTTGGATATAAGTACATTTGCATCTTTTTTTTTTTTTTAGATTCCACATATAAGGGATATCATGTGATATTTATCTTTCTCTGTCTGACTTACTTCACTTTGTATGATCATCCCTAGGTCCATCCATGTTGCTGCAAATGGCATTACGAAACGATGACCTTTTTGCAAACGGGTGTATTCCTGTATTGTCCTCGCTAGGCTACCCCTCTCTCCTCCTTTTTTTTTCTAGACGAAAAACCGCCATTTTTTCAGATTGAAGTGATTTTGCTTTTAACTGATTCATTAGGAGAGCATGAATATTGCCCCCAGTACTCTGTTTCCTCAACCTGACAATACCTAAGCAAAGTGTATATGCTGCAGGAGAATCACATATATAATTTGGAAACCCAGGGCAAAATGAAAATATGGGCCCCTGGTTCCAAAGTTAAGAATGTCAAGATTATGAGAAGAGGACTAAACAAAGCACAGGGCCCTGTGCCACTTGACAGGTCATGCATGCATGAAGCCAGACCTGTTTGCAAAATATTTAAAGAATACTGCATAGATGTTAGCTATCATAAATAGAATAGATAAACAACAAGGTCCAACTGTATAGCACAGGGAACTCTATGCAATATCCTGTGATAAACCATAATGAAAAGAATATAAAAAAGAATATATATATGTGCAACTGAATCACTTTGTTGTACAGCAGAAATTAACACAACATCGTAAATCAACTATATACGTCAAAAAAAATCTAAAGAATACAACATCAACAGAACAGTGACCAACTGAGCAAAAGACAAAACGTTCTGTCAGTGGAGAGTAAGTGGGACCGAATCTGTGGGTATGTCAGTGGTTTTTAAATTGAATCCTTCTTGCCAAGAAAACCTTCATCCCTGGAATCCAACGACCCACCAAGAACATTACTAACTGAGGTGTGAGAATCTAGCAAGCACTTCAGCAAAATGGGTTTCCCCACCGGTTTGTCCATCTAAAGACCGACCCTCAGTGTATCAATCTTGAGATCAGGACAAGCCCAAGGAATCACTCTCGTCTCAGCAAAATGAAAACATCCAGCCCAAAAATGCGTTAGACTACGGAGCCACTTGCAATTTCAATATTAATTCGGGTTAAGAAAAGTTCACCAAGTTTAAAAGATTTAGCTTATATCTGTTCGCTAAAATAATTAAGACCACAATTAATTAGCCATGAAAACGTGAGATTTTGAAATAGATAACGTAAAATTAGCATCCCTGCTTAACTATAAGCCTTACAGAAGTGTCAACTGTCTTTTTTCTTCACTGAACGATTTAAGATAAGCTTTTCTTGTTTTACGTTCTATAAGAGAAATAAGCACCCCATCATCTATAGTTCCCTAATAGCTGTATCCCACAAAAAAAACAACAACAACAAAAAACAAAAGCAAGTACCATATATTTCAAGGCTTGATTGTGTGCAACCCTTTCCCCAACCGGTTCCCTGAGTCTCTGCGTCACTTTTAGAAGCTCTCTGCCTTTAGCTTAGACCAGCGTTTCTCAACTGCAGCACTGCTGACATTTTGGACCAGATAACATCAATACTTGGTTGTGGAGGGCTGTCTTTATCCTGTCCCTGATCAGGACCTCTGGCCTCTACCCACTAGGTGTTAAGTAGCATCTGCTGTCCTAGTCGTAAGAACCAAAAATGTGTCCAGACATTGCCAAATGCCCCCCGAGGGGCAAAACTGCCTGCTGTCTCCTTTGAAAAAAGTGCCTTAAACCTAGACAATGAGTGCATAGAACAACGGCTCAGAGTTTGGGCCTGGGATCCTATTGATACCGTGTTTAGCTCCGTGTCTGTCACTCAGATGTTCTACGGACCCGGGAAATTCACACGGCCGCTTCAAAGTTCAATGTCTTCCTTGTGAAATAGAGTTTGTGAGATTTACTTCGTAGGACTGGGGCCAACACTCAATGGATAATGCTTGCAAAGTGCTGAGCTTAGTATCTGGCACCTATTACATATTCAATAAATGTTACTTAAAAACTGAAATTGAAATGCAACCTAATTCAAATCGATAAAATGAGAACAAAGAACTCAGGGAGGAAAAAGAGAGAGACTGATACATTTCCAAAACTAAAGACTTTTGTTTTCCTCAATTTGAATGTGAACTTTACACTGTGATATTATCTGCTTCAGATATAGGTAAATTGGAGAGAAGAACACTGGTAATTAGATTTTATATCAATATACTGAGTTTTCCTCAATTTGAAAATTATTTGATATTCATTTACTTAATCAGAAAAGAGTAGTCACCAGGCTGTGGGGAAATAGACCCAACGGAAAGAAGCTTAAGATGCAGATCATACCTTCTTATAAATCCTAGTTTTGAGGTGGGGTAGATGTATTTAAGTGTGTCATTTTATCACAAAGTAAGTGACATTTTACAGGTATAAACAGAATTCACGGGAGCAAACATAAGAAAACCAATGTTATTAAAAGTAGTTACATAGAAAACAAACTTATGGTTACCAAAGGGAAGGGGAGAGAGAGGGAAATACTAGGAGTTTGGGATTAAAATATACACACTACTACATATAAAATAAATAACCAACAAAGACCTACTGTAGAGCACAAGGAACCACAGTCAATATCTTGTAATAACCTATAATGGAAGAGAATGTAAAAAAAGAATATGTATATTATATATATGATATAATTGAATCTATATATAACTATTTAGTTATATATATGTAACCGAATATATATAATACTATAGATATAACTGAATCACTTAACTGTACACCTGAAACTAACAAAACATTGTAAATCAACTATATTTCAGTACATATTATCTCATTTAACTAACACTGGGTAGCTGAGGAAGGAAGCAGAAGCTGGCCCTCAATATTGAAGAATGCATCCAATAGAGACGGAAAACTGGAGAAGAGCATTAACGGAAAAAGAAATAGCATTTGCACGTAGGCATTAAAATGTGTGGCATGTTTAAGTTGGGTGTGGTTGAAGCAGAGGTGTATTTCTGACCTGAAAAGATAGAAATGAAAACCAAGAGGCACAGTGCCCAAAACTGTAAAAATGTCTCTTACTCCAGGCTAAAGAGATTATTTTTTATCTCTCTAGGAACCAGAAGTAACAAGTGATTGTTTCAAGTCCCAGCATGACACAGTAAACTCCATTTTTTTAACTTCTTATTTTATATCGGAGTACAGTTGATTAACAATGTTGTGTCAGTTTCAGGTGTACAGCAAAGTGATTCAGTTATACCTATATATGTATTATCTTTTTTCAAGTTCTTTTCCCATTTAGGTTATTACAGAGTATTGAGTAGAGTTCCCTGTGCTCTACAGTAGGTCCTTGGTGGTTATCTATTTTATGTATAGTAGTGTGTATATGTCAATCCCAAACTCCCAGTCTGTTCTTAAGAAGATGATTGTGGTGGTCCAGTGTGAACCTGGATTGAAGAGCAAGGGGATTTGATCACTGGTAGGATATTAGAAGATGAAGAAGAAGGACATGTCCTGGGGCTTCCCTGGTGGCGCAGTGGTTGAGAATCTGCCTGCTAATGCAGGGGACACGGGTTCGAGCCCTGGTCTGGGAGGATCCCACATGCTGCGGAGCAACTGGGCCCGTGAGCCACAATTACTGAGCCTGCGCGTCTGGAGCCTGTGCTCCGCAACAAGAGAGGCCGCGATCGTGAGAGACCCGTGCACCGCGATGAAGAGTGGCCCCCGCTTGCCACAACTGGAGAAAGCCCTCGCACAGAAACGAAGACCCAACACAGCCATAAATAAATAAATAAATAAAATAAAATAAAAAAGATAGCATCATGTAATGGCAATTCTATAAATCTGGGTTTTTGGAAGTGATTTCAGTGGAAGACCTGTCTCAAAAGAAATTAAAAAATAAAAGTCTGGAATAAATCTCTTCCAAAAAAAAAAACAAAAGAAGGACATGTCCTGGACAAATAAGTCTCCTACCATGAAGGAATGAACAGATTGTGATGAAAGTAACTGAGATTAAAAAAAAACACACACACACAAAAATTCACTTTTGAGGATAGGAAAATGTTAAGTTTTGGTGTTGGGGAGACCTCTATGAACGTCTGTCCATTAGGTTGTTGGAAATAATTGTGGAGTCTTGGTGATGGAGTAGGAAGGAATTAGGATGAAGATACTGGTGTAAAAACTCTTGTAGAATTTATTGTCATTGAAACCACACGGTTAGAGGTAATCAGGAAAGCAATTAGGTTGACCAGTTCATCGGTTTTGAATTTCAACTTCAACTTCAACATCTCAGCAATTGTAAATTATAAGAGCATTTTCTCATTAGCCAGCCATACCTTCAGTTATAAAGACTGGAGGGTTTCCAGGACAATAATAGTTCTCCTTTGAATAATTGTGAGGATGATAAATAAAAATCTGCCTAAAGGTAAGACTTATCACTTTCCCATGATATGGGGACACTCACCAATGACAAAATTCCAGTTTTTTTGTATGAAATTTTATAGGTTTAAATGAAATTTTATTTGAAATCTCAAATGAGATTATATTCTGGGATTTTTATCAGTCATTCAAAGTTTAATCTGAAAGAATAACTAGACAATAATAACCAAGAAAATATTGCATAAATGAACATATTAGAAGTATAATTACTGAAACAGAGCAACAAGAATGGCCAAACAGATTGCTAGAACATGAGAGAAAATCTAGAAACAAGTATAAATATGATGAGAGAAGCATTTCAAATCGGTGGGAAAATAAAACATTATTCAGTTTGTGCTGGTTTAACTATTAGGAAATTAAAGTAAAATGAGATTCCCCTATCATCCAACATACCAAATTTTTTAAAAATCCTTTCCTAAGCAAACAAACAAAAAAGGAATTTTGGTAGTTATGAGTACCTAAAGGCTAACTTTTTCTGTATGTTTTAAAAAACACCATAATTAACTGGGAAAATATTAACATACATAATCTAAAAAGCATTTGAGGACCTTAATGTACACAGTTCCCTTATGACCACTTAAAGAGAGAGAGTGAGAAAGAATCTCTTATAGAGGCAAATGCAGCATGAAACATACCTAAACAATTTATTACAAAAGGAACGGAAATGAGTAACAAATATTTTAAAACTTTCAAGTCTTACTAACAATAGTTATGCAAATTGAAGAAGCAATGAATAGTCGGCTTATTAAACTGGCTAATCTCTATGTACATATTTAATTTTATATCTCAGTGTAGGCAGAAGACATTTGTGTCATACTGGTTGTCCCCTCCCCTGACAGCCGCCTTCTGAAGTGTTTGACAGTCTATACCAGGAGTATTTAATCTGTGCATTTTCTCTGACCTAGCAAGTCTCTTCTGTGTTTATATTAAGGTTATTTATTTTTCCATTTCTTTACACATTTCATTATAAAATATGTTTCACTTCCTGAATACACAAGTAAATTTCATTTATTGTATACACTTTTTAAAAAATTGATAAGCAAAAACAAATTTTGTAATTACCAACACCTTTAGGCAAATCAATGCTGACACTGATTTTATATTCATGCAAGAGTTTCTCCCACAAACGGGATATTATGGTTTTTTTTTTTTTAAATTATTTATTTATTTATTTATTTATGGCTGTGTTGGGTCTTCATTTCTGTGCAAGGGCTTTCTCTAGTTGCGGCAAGTGGGGGCCACTCTTCATTGCGGTGCGCGGGCCTCTCATTATCGTGGCCTCTCTTGTTGCGGAGCACAAGCTCCAGACGTGCAGGCTCAGTAATTGTGGCTCACGGGCCTAGTTGCTCCACGGCATGTGGGATCCTCCCAGACCAGGGCTCGAACCCGTGTCCCCTGCACTGGCAGGCAGACTCTCAACCACTGCGCCACCAGGGAAGCCCTGTTATTTTTTTTAAACCTATACTTTCTCCTCCTTTTATGTAACGTGGATATCAATAGATAGCAGTGTATATCATTGTTTCACTTCTGGGTGTGTTTCATCCTATAGAAATGAAATAATTTAGCTACATACTTTATTTAACTTAGCATTTGGGGCATTTCTTTTATTTTTTTCTATTCTTAACAAGGCTGGATAAATATTACTGGATATACCTCTTTGTAAACTTTTCAATTATTTCAGAAAAATATTTAGCAATACAATTGTTCGGTCAAAGGTGTTTATTGGATTCATATTTTAGAATGTAGCAAAAGTACTTCATGCATGCTTCCTGTTTTTGTCACTAGAATAATAAAAAGATGTGTATACTTAAGGTCTGAGATTTAATAAAAGTACTACGCTTTACTGCTGCATAGGAGGAATTCTTAAATAAAAGCAGAGGATTTTTAGGGCCACAAAATACTCTGTATGATACCATAATAATGCATACATGTCATCATACATGTGTCCCGATGCATAACATGTACAAAACCAATAATGAACCATAATGTAAACTATGGACTTTGGGTAACTATGGTGTGTCACTGAAGGTTCACCATTTACAATCAATGTCCCACTCTGGTGGAGAATGTTGATGATGAAGGAGGCTATGCATATAGGGGTGCTGGCAGGAGGTATATGGGAAATCTCTGTATCTCCCCTTCAATTTTTCCGTAAACTTAAAACTGTTCTTAAAAAAGTGTTAATAATAAAAAAAAATAAGTTTGCATTCAGTGTGAATAATCCAATAAACACTACTAGAGTTGGTGCGACTGCCTTGATTTGTGCTAAGCACTGGCATTTTTACCACCCTTGGTTTGTTTAGTACCAGTGGAAATGCCAACACAATGAAAAAAAGCAAATAAAAATCATTATCTTATTATGAAAATAGTTTTTCTTTCTCAGGTTCTCTAAAAGCGAATTACCATCCTTGTGCTTCCCTACTCTCCACATAAAAGAGAAAAGGATTATTGGGATATAAATCAGTAATAAAGAAAACAGAGAAATCCAGTATGTGAAAGAGACAGGCACGCAGTGTGTACAATTACTCATGTAAAAACCCAATTGCTTGGGTTATTTTCAATATGCTCCACTCTAGGTGGTAGGTTACTCAAATATCTCATTCAGGCTTTGTGGGCTAATACAGACGTTAAGAAAAATTAAATTATATTCTAATTAAAAGGTGTGATTATTGTAGTCAATAAATTAAAATTACATTAGAATTCATTTTGAGGGCTTCCCTGCTGGTGCAGTGGTTAAGAATCCACCTGCCAATGCAGGGGACATGGGTTCGAGCCCTGGTCCAGGATGATCCCACATGCCATGGAACAACAAAGCCCATGTGCTACAACTTCTGAGCCTGTGCTCTAGAGCCCACGAGCCACAACTACTGAGCCTGAGTGCCACAACTACTGAAGCCCACATGCCACAACTACTGAGCCTGCACTCTAGAGTCCATGTGCCACAACTACTGAAGCCCAGGCACCTAGAGCCCGTGCTTCGCAACAAGAGAAGCCGCCGCAATGAGAAGCCCGTGTACCGCAAAAAAGAGAGTAGCCCCCGCTCGCCGCAACTAGAGAAAGCCCATGCGCAGCAACGAAGACCCAACGCAGCCAAAAATAAATAAATATATTTATTTTAAAAAAAATTGATTTTGATAGGTTGTAAATCATTTTGTAATCTCCTCTAAGAAGAATAAAATCGGTATGAATTGAATAGTTAGATATTTTAGGATTTCTATTTACTACTAAACAAGCCTTCATTAGTAAAATGGTTATAAATCTGCACGTGCTCAACAAGGAAGCATTTTGACCTAACATAATAAATATCTTCTCCTTTTACCCTATATAAAAAGGCTGATTCAACCATAAATTTTTGGTTATGGTTTTAATTTTAAACATTGAATGTATAATTTATCAAACACAAAAATTAGAGGCAGATTTTCAATTGGGAAGAAATGTGTTTTTACCAATTTTTCTAGGGAAATAAGTTTTAGTGAAGCACTATATTTAAGAAAATTAGTTATTATGCTATGATTTCACAATTTCTTTAAATGCATTTATCATGGAATCTGTAAGAAACTTAAAAAAATTTAAAATTGCTGTTTAATATTATTTATTTATTTATTATTATTATTATTTGATACAGGAGGTTATTAGTTATCCATTTTATACATATTTGTGTATACATGTCAATCCCAATCTCCTAATTCATCACACCACCACAACCACCACCCGCCGCTTTCTCCCCTTGGTGTCCATACGTTTGTTCTTTACATCTGTGTCTCAATTTCTGCCCTGCAAATCAGTTCATCTGTACCATTATTCTAGGTTCCACATATATGCGTTAATATACGATATTTGTTTTTCTCTTTCTGACTTACTTCACTCTGTATGACAGTCTCTAGAGCCATCCACGTCTCTACAAATAACCCAATTTCGTTCCTTTTTATGGCTGAGTAATATTCCATTGTATATATGTACCACTTCTTCTTTATCCATTCATCTGTCGATGGGCATTTAGGTTGCTTCCATGACCTGGCTATTGTAAATAGTGCTGCAATGAACATTCGGGTGCATGTCTCTTTTTGAATTATGGTGTTCTCTGGGTATATGCCCAGTAGTGGGATGGCTGGGTGATATGGTAATTCTATTTTGAGTTATTTAAGGAACCTCCATACTGTTCTCCATAGTGGCTGTATCAATTTACATTCCCACCAACAATGCAAGAGGGTTCCCTTTCCTCCACACCCTCTCCAGCATTTATTGTTTGTAGATTTTCTGATGATGCCCATTCTGACTGGCGTAAGGTGATACCTCATTGTAGTTTTGATTTGCATTTCTCTAATAATTAGTGATGTTGAGCAGCTTTTCATGTGCTTCTTGGCCATCTGTATGTCTTCTATGGAGAAATGTCTATTTCGGTCTTCTGCCCATTTTTGGATTGGGTTGTTTGTTTTTTTAATATTGAGCTGCATGAGCTGTTTATATATTTTGGAGATTAATCCTTTGTCCGTTGATTCGCTTGCAAATATTTTCTCCCATTCTGAGGGTTGTCTTTTCATCTTGTTTAAGGTTTCCTTTGCTGTGCAAAAGCTTTTAACTTTAATTAGGTCTCATTTGTTTATTTTTGTTTTTATTTCCATTACTCTAGGAGGTGGATCAAAAAAGATCTTGCTGTGATTTATGTCAAAGAGTGTTCTTCCTATGTTTTCCTCTAAGAGTTTTATAGTGTCCGGTCTTACATTTAGGTCTCTAATCCATTTTGAGTTTATTTTTGTGTATGGTGTTAGGGAGTATTCTAATTTCATTCTTTAACATGTAGCTGTCCAGTTTTCCCAGCAGCACTTATTGAAGAGACTGTCTTTTCTCCATTGTATATCCTTGCCTCCTTTGTCACTGATTAGTTGACCATATGTGCGTGGGTTTATCTCTGGGCTTTCTATCTTGTTCCATTGATCTATATTTCTGTTCTTGTGCCAGTACCATATTGTCTTGATTACTGTAGCTTTGTAGTATAGCCTGAGGTCAGGGAGTCTGATTCCTCCAGCTCCATTTTTTTCCCTCAAGACTGCTTGGGCTATTCGGGGTCTTTTGTGTCTCCATTCAAATTTTAAGATTTTTTGTCCTAGTTCTGTAGAAAATGCCATTGGTAATTTGATAGGGATTGCATTGAATCTGTAGATTGCTTTGGGTAGTATACTCATTTTCAGAATATTGATTCTTCCAATCCAAGTACATGGTATATCTCTCCATCTGTTGGTATCATCTTTAATTTCTTTCATCAGTGTCTTATACTTTTCTGCATAAAGGTCTTTTCTCTCCCTAGGTAGGTTTATTCCTAGGTATTTTATTCTTTTTGTTGCAGTGGTAAATGGGAGTGTTTCCTTAATTTCTCTTTCTGATCTTTCATTGTTAGTGGATAGGAATGCAAGAGATTTCTGTGCATTAATTTTGTATCCTGCAACTTTACCAAATTCATTGATTAGCTCTAGTAGTTTTCTGGTGGCACCTTTAGGATTCTCTACATATAGTATCATGTCATCTGCAAACACTGACAATTTTACTTCTTTTCAAATTTGTATTCATTTTATTTCTTTTTCTCCTCTGATTGCCGTGGCTAGGACTTCCAAAACTATGTTGAATAATAGTGGTGAGAGTAGACATCCTTGTCTTGTTCCTGATCTTAGAGGAAATGCTTTCAGTTTTTCACCATTGAGAATGATGTTTGCTGTGGGTTTGTCGTATATGGCCTTTATTATGTTGAGGTAGGTTCCCTCTATGCCCACGTTTGTAGACTTTTTACCATAAATGGGTGTTGAATTTTGTCTAAAGTTTTTCCTGCATCTATTGAGATGATCATATGGTTTTTATTCTTCAATTTGTTAATATGGTGTATCACATTGATTGATTTGCATATATTGAAGAATCCTTGCATCCCTGGGATAAATCCCACTTGATCATGGTGTATGACCCTTTTAATGTGCTGTTGGATTCTGTTTGCTAGTATTTTGTTGAGGATTTTTGCATCTATATTCACCAGTGATATTGGTCTGTAATTTTCTTTTTTTGTAGTATCTTTGTCTGGTTGTGGTATCAGGGTGACGGTGGCCTCATAGAATGAGTTTCGGAGTATTCCTTCCTCCGCAATTTTTTGGAAGAGTTTGAGAAGGATGGTTGTTAGCTTTTCTCTAAATGTTCGATAGAATCCACCTGTGAAGCCATCTGGTCCTGGACTTTTGTTTGTTGGAAGATTTTTAATCACAGTTTCAATTTCAGTGCTTGTGATTGGTCTGTTCATATTTTCTATTTCTGCCTGGTTCAGTCTTGGAAGGTTATACCTCTCTAAGAATTTGTCCATTTCTTCCAGGTTGTCCATTTTATTGGTATAGAGTTCCTTGTAGTAGTCTCTTAGGATGCTTTGTATTTCTGCGGTGTCTGTTTTAACTTCTTTTTCATTTCTAATTCTGTTGATTTGAGTCCTCTCCCTGTTTTTCTTGATGAGTCTTGCTAATGGTTTATCAATTTTGTTTATCTTCTCAAAGAGCAAGCTTTTACTTTTATTGATCTTTGCTATTGTTTTCTTTGTTTCTATTTCATTTATTTCTGCTCTGATCTTCATGACTTCTCTCCTTCTGCTAACTTTGGGTTTTGTTTGTTCTTCTTTCTCTAGTTCCTTTAGCTGTAAGGTTAGATTGTTTATTTGAGATTTTTCTTGTTTCTTGAGGTAGGCTTGTATAGGTATAAACTTCCCTCTTAGAACTGCTTTTGCTGCATCCCATAGGTTTTGGATGGTCGTGTTTTCATTGTCATTTGTCTCTAGGTATTTTTTGATTTCATCTTTGATTTCTTCAGTGATCTCTATGTTATTTAGTAACGTATTGTTTAGCTTCCATGTGTTCCTGTTTTTTACGTTTTTTTCTGTAATTGATTTCTAATCTCCTAGCGTTGTGGTCAGAAAAGATGCTTGATATGATTTCAATTTTCTTAAGTTGACTGAGGCTTGATTTGTGACCCAAGATGTGATCTATACTGGAGAATGTTCCGTGTGCACTTGAGAAGAAAGTGTAATCTGCTGGTTTTGGATGGAATGTCCTATAAATATCAATTAAATCTATCTGGTCTATTCTGTCATTTATAGCTTGTGTTTCCTTATTAATTTTCATTTTGGATGATCTGTCCATTGGTGTAAGTGAGGTGTTAAAGTCCCCCACTATTATTGTGTTACTGTCGATTTCCTCTTTTATAGCTGTTAGCAGTTGCCTTATGTATTGAGGTGCTCCTGTGTTGGGCGCATATATATTTATAATTGTTATATCTTCTTCTTGGATTGATCCCTTGATCATTATGTAGTGTCCTTCCTTGTCTCTTGTAACATTCTTTATTTTAAAGTCTATTTTATCTGATATGAGTATTGCTACTCCAGCTTTCTTTTGATTTCCATTTGCATGGAATATCTCTTTCCATCTCTTCACTTTCAGTCTGTATGTGTCCCTAGGTCTGAAGTGGGCCTCTTTTAGACAGCATATATATGGGTCTTGTTTTTGTATCCATTCAGCGAGCCTGTGTCTTTTGGTTGGAGCATTTAATCCATTCACGTTTAAGGTAATTATCGATATGTATGTTCCTATGACCATTTTCTTAATTGTTTTGGATTTGGTTTTGCAGGCCCTTTTCTTCTCTTGTGTTTCCCACTTAGAGAAGTTCCTTTAGCATTTGTTGTAGAGCTGGTTTGGTGGTGCTGAATTCTCTTAGCTTTTGCTTGTCTGTAAAGCTTTTGATTTCTCCATAGAATCTGAATGAGATCCTTGGTGTGTAGAGTAATCTTGGTTGTAGGTTATTCCCTTTCATCACTTTAAGTATATCATGCCACTTCCTTCTGGCTTGTAGAGTTTCTGCTGAGAAATCAGCTGTTGACCTTATGGGAGTTTCCTTGTATGTTATTTGTCATTTTTCCCTTGATGCTTTCAATAATTTTTCTTTGTCTTTAATTTTTGCCAATTTGATTACTCTGTGTCTCAGCATGTTTCTCCTTGGGTTTATCCTGTATGGGACTCTCTGTGCTTCCTGGACTTGGGTGGCTATTTCCTTTCCCATGTTAGGGAAGTTTTCGACTGTAATCTCTTCAAATATTTTCTCGGGTCCTTCTGTCTCTCTTCTCCTTCTGGGACCCCTATAATGCAAATGTTGTTGCATTTAATGTTGTTCCAGAGGTCTCTTAGGCTGTCTCCATTTCTTTTCATTCTTTATTCTTTATTCTGTTCCGCAGCAGTGAATTCCACCATTCTGTCTTCCAAGTCACTTATCCGTTCTTCTGCCTCAGTTGTTCTGCTCTTGATTCCTTCTAGTGTATTTTTCATTTCAGTTATTGTATTGTTCATCTCTGTTTGTTTGTTGTTTAATTCTTCTAGATATTTGTTAAACGTTTCTTGCATCTTCTCGATCTTTGCCTCCATTCTTTTTCCGAGGTCCTGGGTCATCTTCACTATCATTATTCTGAATTCTTTTTCTGGAAGGTTGCCTATCTTCACCTCAGTTAGTTGTTTTTCTGGGGTTTTATCTTGTTCCTTCATCTAGTACATAGCCCTCTGCCTTTTCATCTTGTCTATCTTTCTGTGAATGTGGTTTTTGTTCCACAGGCTGCGGTGTTGTAGTTCTTCTTGCTTCTGCTTTTAATATTATTTAGATGAGGATAATTATTTGACAGATATGTACAAGAAATGCACTGAAATTAATTTAACCACCAGTGTTTCTCCCAGAATTATTATTTATCTATCCAGCTACCTACCTTCCTACCTATATATTTATACTATCCCCAACTCCCTGCCCTTCCACATTCCTCCAAAGCAAAGTGTAATAAAGACATAAGACAAGATCTTGAGATATAATTAAGTAGTTGGAGAAGAGAGAGGAAGCAGCCAGAGAGACTGCAACAGCCCAGTTAAAGAGTAGGTGGAAAAGGGTGCAGTATCAGATCAGGAAAACAATTCCCAACATGGGTTTACAATGCACAGTGGTATGCAGACGGATTAAGTGGCATTTGCTTTGAGAAGAGGTGGTTGAATTAGCTTGGTAATGCCTGTGCAGTAAGCCTTAAAATTAGTTTCAGAGGAATGGAGCAGGATGTCTGATCAAAGGTGTGCCAGGAGCTAATATATTGTAAAAAAACAAACAAACAACAAAAAAGTAGTATCAGTGAGTGTGCTTAATTTGCACCACCCCACCCCACCCTTCCTCACCCTTTCCCACCCTATTCTTTGCCTGGGAGCCTGGCCTTTTTGATATGCCCCAATGGGCGTCTTGTTTTTTTGACTGGACTGTGCAAAGGCAGGGAAGAGGGGCATGGGGGTTGGTGGCGAGTGTCAAGGAGATGTGAGGGTGGGGAATAGTGAGACTGAACTCTTCCTCTGCCCCTGCTGTGTTGTCTCAAGTTTGCTGTGATCATCGACCCAAGGCCACGGTGTCCATCTGCTCGCCTCTTCAACAGGGGTTCTCTCTGAGTTTCTGAAACCCATCCCCGTACTTCCCCTCAGGCTTAGGGTGGCAATGTGCTTTTAGCCCCTTCCTTGTGGATTTATCTTAACCTTGCTCTTTTCATTAAATTCTCCTCAGTTACCCTATTTGAATGTACCGCCTGTTTCCTACAAGAACTCTGACTGATAGGAAAGATTGATCCATTAATATATTTCATTTTTTAAAATCTCAATGTATAATCATATAAAGTATGTAAACATAATATTCTGAAAGCATTTCACAAAGAGTGTCATTTTCAATGTTATAAATCTTCTAAATATTATTTTTTAATGTTATCATCTGTTTTTTTTTTTTTTGGCCTAGGATCTAGTAAAGGCAGAATGGAAAACATTGGGATTTTAGTAGCAATATAATGAGATACTACGAGGAAGGAGATCTCTGCATTGTTAGAGGCCTTGGGGCCTGCAGGCATTGACTATGAGGGAAATATTTAGGAAAATCTTCTAAGTGATGCATGGGTTAACTAACTCATACAGAGGAATGCATAAGGAAGAAGAAAAAGAATGGTATTTGAAGAAGTTGATCAGATTATGTTCTGGTAAATCCAATCGTTCAAATATTTTTTCATAATTTCATCCTTCATTTTAACAATACTGGAGATAACAGAGATTTTAAAAAGATAAAAGTTCCTTAGACACGTGTGTTTTCAGTTTGAACTTGTACTTATTTTCTATTTGCTGAAAGTACCATAGCAAATGCTTTCTGTTTTCCAGTTTTAACATAAAAACATCAGAAAGTTATCTGGCAGTTGTGACTAAGGAAAATACTACAGAGTCTCAGTTTTTGAGCACAAATCCCAGTTTACTCAAGATTTCTCAGTTTTGGTTTCCTCATTTAAAAAAAAAAAATGGTTGTACCAACTAGTTGTACAACTGTCAAATGGTTGTACACACTTTTGACATGAGAACAAAAACAGGTAATTGAGGCAAAATTAACTGTGTTACTTAACATCCCCGCTAATTGCCATTTCATATTTAAATTATCTAAAACTGAGCTCTTAACCTTCCACCCCCAGCCTGCTCCTCTCTTAATCTTGTGCATCTCATACAATAGCCAAGATGCTGAAACAACCCAAATGTCCATCGACAGAGGAGTGGATAAAGAAGATGTGGTACATATATACAATGGAATATTCCTCGGCCATAAAAAAAGAATGAAATAATGCCATTTGCAGGAACGTGGATGGACCTAGAGATGATCATACTGAGTGAAGTAAGTCAGACAGAGAAAGACAAATACCATATGACATCACTTATATGTGGAATCTAAAATATGACACAAATGAACGTTTCTATGAAACAGAAACAGACTCACAGACACAGAGAACAGACCTGTGATTGTCAAGGGGGAGGGGATGGGGGGGATGGATTGGGAGTTTGGGATTAGCAGATGCAAACTATTATATACAGGATGGATAAACAAGAAGGTCCTACTGTATAGTACAGGGAGCTATATTCGATATTCTGTGGTAAACCATAATGGAAAAGAATATAAAAAGAATGTATATATATATGTATAACTGAATCACTTTGCTGTACAGCAGAAACTAAAAGAACATTGTAAATCAACTATACTTCAATAAAACTTTTTAAAAAATTCTTGTCCATCTCAGAAATTGGCATCAAGAGTCACCTAAGTTTTCGTGCCTGTGAGTCCCTCTTGGGCCTTTCTTTTACTTACATCCAAATCCAATCCATCAGCAGGGTATAGCCAGGCCTTCCTCAAATAGCATCTCTTAATTCAACAACATCTGACATCCTCTAGTACCAGCACCCCACTTCCAACCAGCATCTTCTCTCTCATTCTCCCATGGGAACCTCTAAATGGGTCTCTTCAAGCCCATTCTTGGCTCCTTCACTATTGTCAGTTCTGTCCAGAGAAGTCAGAATGTCTCTTCCTGATTAGAAATCAGATTCCATTACAGTCCAGCTCAAAGCTCTCCCGTGACTTCTCATCACACTCAGGTGTCCTTCCCTCCACCCCAACCGTACTGGTTGTCTGGCTGTTTATCGATCACAGCACACTTGTTCCCACTCAGGGACATTTCACTTTCTGCTTCCTCCTTTCTGCAATGATTTTGTCCAAGATCTTCACAAAACTCTCAAGTGTGCTTTTTTTACAAATCTGCTCAAAGGTTCTCTTCTCCAAGAGACTGTCTCCGAGCACTGTCTCTGAAATAGTGTCCTATTTCCTTGCTTTCTTTCTTTTACTTTATTGTACTTTTCATGAAGTGACTACATTGCTTTCATATTGATTCTATTTCCCACTACAAAATTGTGAGCTTGATAAAGGCAAAAGTTTTGCCCGTGTTGATCACATTCATATTCCCACTGCCGTGAATAGCTTCTGACACCAAGTAGGTACTCGATAAATATGAATAAGTGAAAGAAAGGATAAGTAGGTAAGTAACAAAACGCTTGGCTACTTGAAAGCTTGGTATACTCGGTTCTCAACTGGGAAATTTCTAACGCCAGATGACGTTTGGCAATGTCTGGACATATTTTTGATTGTTGCAACTGGGTGAGGGGTATTCCTGGCACCTAGTGGGTGCAGGCCAGATATGTTGCTAAATATCCGACAGTACACAGGACAGCTCCACAAGATAGAATTATTGGACATAAAATGTCAGTAGTGCTGAGGGTGAGAAACTCTGATTGAAGAGGCTAAAAAATCTACATATGTCCTGCGGCCATATTCCACAATCATCAATCATCTGCAAGGTGAACCCAGAAATATGGAACCCAGAGGGGCATGGAATGGAGTGAGAAGGGAGAGAGAAAAGAAGACAGACTCAAAGGGGAAGAAGGTTGGAGGAATCTGACTTCGATCAAAATTCAAGTCACGTGCACAGTAAACGTGGGCTAAGTCCCAACAGGAATCCAGGAAGTGTGTGACAACATGAGGGTGGCAGGAGAGAGAAAATGTTCATCAATGAATCCGAAACAGAAAGTGAGCCAGCAGTTGCTAAACAGGAAACTCTGTGCTTCTCCTTGGACAAAGGATTGGCGGAGAGGAAGTTGACATGGTCCTAGGAAAAACGGAAAGGTCTCAGGGTAGGACAGCAATCCCACTGGGAGAGGTGAATACAATAAGTCAGTGACAGATCTGTGTTCATACCGCAAGGACTAGGGATCATCTACACCCAGTAACCTGTGGGGGTAAGAGTGTCACGACCACCGGGGTCACAGCAGAGCAGCTAAATGCAGATGACGTGGTAGGACTAAGACCCTAATGTCTCTCCTTAGAAAGAGCTTCTGAGAGACTCTTCTAGCCACAGTTTAAAATAGGTTTTCCATTTGCTTTCTTCATTATACTTATCACCAGGTGTAAGAATATATTCATGTATATGTTTACTTGATTGCTGTTGGTTTCCCCATTGCATTCCAAAGTCTACTGGTGTGCTTGATGAACATTTGCTGGATGACCTAATGAATAAAGGTAAACCCAGCAATGAATTGCACTGCAATGAAAAAAAAAAAGGTTCATTATCAAAAATGAACATTCAGGTCTCTAAAATTCCACTCTCCATCCCAACAGAAGAGAAAAGGATTCAAATAATTGCATTGAGCCCCTTCCAAGCCAGGTTCTGCAGTTGCCTTAAGTTGTCCTTGTCACCTTCTATTCCAAATTCCTCAGAAAATGGACAAATTTTTTCTTTCAACACGGATTTTGTATGCCACAAGTAAAATCAGGTGCTTTGGAGAGAATGATTAGCAAAATAGACCTGACCCCAATTCTCATGGAATTTACAGACTATTGAAGGAAGCAAGCGTTAACAAATGGAGTTGCAAATTGTGTTACTTGACATGGAAAGATAAACAAAAACTATAGCTAAAGACAGAGAATTACAGGGTGACCTACTCAGATAATATGATTAGCAAAGACTTCTCGGAGGAGGTGATGTTTAAGCTTAGAATACTTAAGGATAAAAAAAGTCAATGTTGGAATCACTTTTAAGTGAATCAAAACACTTAAGCTTTCATCATGAAATTACAAAATCTTTTTTGTGAAGCATTATTGGCAAATGAGTTTAAATGAACTCTTCTGTATCTGAATAATAAACATTTGTAGAGTAGAAACATTTAAAACTCTCCAGGTCTCCTAAGGTCTACACGTACCAGAGGAACAGAGTTGATTAGAGAGGAAAGCAAATCGAACTCAATTGACCTTGTCGCCATCAACCTAACACACTGCCATCAAATCAATTTTTGTCACAGAGGATTATGACACAGAGCCTGTGAGTCAGCAGTCTAAACTCATTAAGTGATAGAATTATGGACATGAAAGAATGGTGCAATCGGACCTACAGTCTGTCATACAGAGTGAAGTAAGTCAGAAAGAGAAAAACAGGGCTTCCCTGGTGGCGCAGTGGTTGAGATTCTGCCTGCTGACGCAGGGGACACGGGTTTGAGCCCTGGTCTGGGAAGATCCCACATGCCGCGGGGCGACTAAGCCCGTGAGCCACAATTGCTGAGCCTGCGCGTCTGGAGCCTGTGCTCCGCAACAAGAGAGGCCGCGACGGTGAAAGGCCCGCGCACCGCGATGAAGAGGGGCCCCCGCTTGCCACAACTAGAGAAAGCCCTCCCACAGAAACGAAGACCCAACACAGCCAAAAATAAAATAAATAAATAAAATGCTGGTTTAACTCCTAGAGAGTTTCATTATTAAAAAAAAAAAAAAAAAGAAAGAGAAAAACAAATACTGTATGCTAACACATATATATGGAATCTAAAAAAAAAAAAAAAAAATTGGTTCTGACACACCTAGGGGCAGGACAGGAATAAAGACACAGAGGTAGAGAATGGACTTGAGGACGTGGGGAGGGGGAAGGGTAAGCTGGGACAAAGTGAGAGAGTGGCATGGACTTATATACACTACCAAATGTAAAATAGATAGCTAGTGGGAAGCAGCTGCATGGCACAGGGAGATCAGCTCGGTGCTTTGTGACCACCTAGAGGGGTGGAATATGGAGGGTGGGAGGGAGATGCAAGAGGGAGGGGATATGGGGATATATGTATACATATAGCTGATCACTTTGTTATACAGCAGAAACTAACACACCATTGTAAAGCAATTATACTCCAATAAAGATGTTAGAAAAAAAAAAAAAAAGGCCCAACATTCTTGGGCCTCTTCAAGAAGGGAAAGTATTACTAACCCAACACGTACAATGCGTTAGGAACTTTGCTAAGTGTTCTATCGTTTGCCTTCTCATTTTAGGCCTGTGTGTAGTACAGGTACATTTTTACAGGTGGAGAAAAAGGGTCACATAGAGGTTAAGCCATTTACCTCGGCGTCATGTAACTGATAAATGTTATGATTCGAACCCAGTTCTATACAAGTCCAAAACTTGTTTCTTGTGATTTTAATATGCTGTCTCCTCTGTTTCAGAACAAGCTAACTTTACAGTCCATCTTGGCCTCTGCTTTCCCATCTGTAAAATGAGTGAGCTAGCTTAGATTCACTCAAATACATCTTACAGCTCTGGATTTCTGTCAGTGGCTGAGGTTTCCTTCAACACATTTGATATCCTCATAATTCTACAATTTACAAAAATGCTCTGTCCATTTGGTCCTTAATAAATGTCAACGCTTCTTTTATTTGGAAGAGAGCTGGATCTGGGGATATACAGCAGTCATGATACTTATCTCTTTTCTTCAAAATGGTGCACATTGCAGGAGACAATAATAAAAGCATGATACTCATCTTCACCCAGGATCATAATGCTTCTTAATGCCCTCCTCTTGATTAGAATGTAGGAGTAAAATTAACTCCTTTTCCCCTGGAAACTAGAGCTTAAACAAAACCAGGCGGTAAAGAAGAGGTGTGTGGATTAGAATTGTTCACGTGTATTGGCTGGTTGACTGCTGTCTTACATTGAAGAGGCTACTAGGATGATTCTGATTAATAATAATACCTGGGAAGATACCTGAGAATCCTGAGAAAGCACACTTAGAAATTAAACAGCACATTTTAAGGGCACACATCTTAGGAAAGTTGGCCGATCAAGGACTCAATGGAACAGTTAGGACAGGTAAGTGGTATGCAATGGAAATTTTCTATTCCCGCTGCAGAAGTGCTATTTCTATAATTTGATATGTATGCGTATTTCCTGTCCTAAAGCAACACTCTCCTTGGCCACTGCTCTCAACTTTATCATTATTTGATAAGGCTTTTCAAATATTATCAGGGAGTAAGCTCCTAAGTATATGATGAGGCACTGATAGCCAAATGAAGTCAGCTTCTCTCTTCTGGGAAAGGCAGTGTGTCAACCATCATTGTCGTCCCATGCACAAAAGTAAGCAAAACAAAACAAACAAACTTTCCTACCAAGGTTATGTAATGACAATGACCCTAATGCCCAATGCTTTGACACAATATTCTAAACATTACATGCATCATATAAAGCAAAACACAAATAAATTAGGCTTTCTTCTGAGTTTTAATATGTAAAACATAAAGTATTCAGTGTACTTATTCAAATACTTTCATAAACGAACTAAGCCATGGCTTTCTTCAGAGAAGAACTCAAAAAGAGAGTTGAATTTGCATCAAATGTCCATGGGAAAAAGTATTTGAGAAGTAGTCACCATGTGTCCGAATTAACTAAACAGGTAAACTTCAAAGGATAAATAGCACACATAGTCTAAACTACTTTAAGTAAAAGTTATGTATGTTTATATTCTCAGATGCTTTCTTCGTCACAATCTAAAAGAATCAATCTCTTAATTCCCAATTCTAATCAAACTGTTTTTCAATACATTTTACCAAAGAATATGATTTTTAAAACTGCATATTTAGATACCATTTTTCTTTTAAGAAACAGAAGGTAAAGAAGAATTTGCAAAGTTAACAGTAATTATAACTCTTTATTTGAAAAGGTTTGATTTTTCCACCTTCAAAAATTCTACTTTCAGTGAAAATAAGATCAATAGTCAAATCAATATTTCTCAGTAAGAAAGAAGGCCTCGCAATCCCAGATGGACAATAATGGAATGATTAAGAAAAAAACTCCTTCCAACTTTATTAAAACACCATTATTTTTGTTTTAATTATACTTTCCTCTATTTGTCATATAAAAAGATTCTGTGCAAATGATTCATTGCTTTCCTTAAAGGCACTCCCGGATTAGAAGGACACATATACAATCAAATGCTCTACTTTGATTTCATCTATTAAATTATTAAAACAAATTAAGCTCTAAGTAATTAAACTAGTAAAAAAAAATACATACGCACAGCATACTTTTCATATTTTATGTGAAACAAAATAGAAGGCAGTAAAAAGCATTGTTGGAACTGGATACAAAGCTGACTCGTTAATACTTTGTTTTTTCGAGTCTTGGCATGCCAATAACTGAAACAAGGCAAATATCCTTTCTCCTCTTTTCCAATTATAGTGCAGGTGTGCACTACGAGAGACAAATTATTATGTAAATTTATTTTGCAGTTTCAGGTTATGCTAAATAACTACTAACTGTATTATTCAGCTTGGGAACATGAAACAACAAAAAAAGGAAATAGTAGCTATTACAACTTCATGGATGGCAGCCCCAGTTTTCCAACATCAGGACCACTGAAGCCATCACCAAGGCACTCAGCAGTGGAGCGAACCAGCTGCGCTCTTTGAAAGAAAGAATTATTTATCCTCTAATTCTGACTGAGACCATTTTAAAATTATGTGACTGAAATAAATGTCATTTCTTTATTTTCTTCCATTAGGTTTCATTGCAAATGTTATACTCAGTTTATGAAAGTTTATTGCTCAAATTTTTTATGTAATACATAAGCTATGAGTTGATGTTTGTACTTTTGTTTGAACAGAGGCTGGCAAATTTTACATCGAAGAGCCAAATAAGAAATATTTTAGGCTTTTCAGGTCAGAAGGTCACTGCCACAATGACTCACCCTGTGTCATTTTAACACAAAAGCAACTGTGGGCAAAATGTAAAAGAATGGGCGTGGCTGTGCTCCAATAAATTCTATCTATAAAATAAATTTGGCATGGGCTGTGGCTTGTAGATCTCCCGTAGGGGAGAGTGGGAGAGGTAGTGGAATGTAAAATGAGGGAGGTATTGCTGTCATCTACCAAAAGATACTGAGAGGCGCTTTATGTTACAGGTAACCACGTGCTTCAAAGTGAATTTTATAAGGTGAGGGCTCTGATGCCAGACAACCTCCCTCTGCATCCAAGCTCTTCTGCTTATTAGCTACGTGATCTATGTCAGTCACTTACCTCTGTCTTCTCATCTTCCTCCTCTGGAAAATGGGGGTGGAAACAGGGTTATTGTGAGGATGAAATGAATTAATTCAGGTATTTGCTCAGAAGCATCCCTAGTAAATAGTTAGAACTAAGTAATATCATCCATCTATTATCATAAAAGTTCATTTTCATACATATCGCCTGTAAGGGGCAAAAAAAAGGTCCAGTCATATTTTCCAGCTTTTCCTTGTCATCAGAAAGTAAATAATAAACAAAAAAAAAACCAAATAGGTGTGTGCACACTGCCAGGACATAAGGGTTCTGTGTGCACAAATCATTTGAGCTCACCAAGGGCTGTGCTGTGATCAGCTGTCCTGTCCTGGGCTGGCTCCTCCGCCCACACTGCCCTCACTCTCCTTAGTTAAGTGTAGCAGCGTCTCTCAGCCTGGATATGCCTGCGGTGTGGCATCTAGGCACCGGGCGAGGGCAGATGCCAGCTCAGGGGGTCAGGGTGGAGCCTGAGAGTCTGTATCTCTCGCAAGCGGCTGACCCATGAACCCCACATGGAGGAGCAAAGGTGCAGAGAGCACTGAATGCTTATTTCGCGCCTAATATCATTCTGTTCTTTTCCCTGCAAAAAGGCTCCTCTCTGACTCACAGCTCAAATGGCACACGAGTGGTCCCTGCCTCTTTCTCCTTTCACTCGGTGAAAATAGCAGAAAATATTCAGAAAATATTTCGCTGAATCCCCTAAATGGATCTGTACAGTGAGGGATTTTAGGACAGTAGCTTAGAGTTTTCAGAAATAGAAGCTATGGAACGGGGCTTTCCTATACAGCCTGTGATCCTTGAGATTGAGAAGGCCGTTTCGCTCCCCCTCTGCTAAAATCTACTACACATTTTCATTCTCCATTTTTCTTTCTCTTCATATACTTGAAAATGTTTCTGTGAGCTTATTCCCTGTTGGCTATACCTGTATTTAAATCCAAAAGCAGCACTTACTCCTTATTTTAAATTACATTATTATCATTGTATAGAGTGAATGACAGTGTAACATAAATGCCTGTCTAGATGTAACAAAATTTAAATATATGTTGCCATAGTAAGGAAGCGTATAGAAACAATAAAGTTATAGGATATGAAACCCTTGGTTATTACTACCTTACGTGTAGTAATAACCTACATTGTTTGTGTTTTTTTTTTCCACTGAGTTGTACTATGAGATATAGCCCTTGAATAAGGTATATTGAATCTTATTTTAAATGTCTACACCTTTAAATAAATGTACTGAGTTCACTTATATAAATTTCCTGTCTTCTTTCTCTAGCCTGAAATGCTCTTTGAAGTTGCTGAAATCAAGAAGCCATATCACACCAACATCTTACTGTGTTTCCCTTGGACCCATTTCTCAGTTAATCCCCAAGAGTTTGCTGTGTTCGTTCAGCCTCTTCACAGTTTGCATTCTTGGTGTTATCATGTAACACTCTTAGATGTCTTTACCCAAGTACCTTGCCTTGGTGCCCGCACTCCCAGCAAACCTTTTCTGGGACAGTTCCCGTCTTGAACCAGAGATCCCGGCATCTATCCATCTAGCCAGTCTCCTGCTTATTCATTTCTTCATATCCACTGATATGAAGTACTAGAAACTCACTTAGTAATACACTGAGCATTGTCTTTTGGACTATTATCATTCGGTGACAATTATAACAGCTTCCTTTTACAAGAGGGAAGGAAGAAAGAAGAGGAAAGAGAGAAGGAAAAGGAAGAGGTAAAATTTTTAAAAGACATTGCAAAAGACTAATTTGGGTTCATTTTCCACACAATCCTTCTAAACGGCCATTTCTTCTCATTCAGAAAGGTCTTTTGTCATGCAAACGTTTCCTTCGAAATTTCCAAAGATTTTCTCCGACAAATAATTTCAAGACAAAAACAAGAAAAATAAACCTGACTGCATAGAGAAAAAGAAATTACCCTTGAACCAAAACAGAGATTCCCTACCATGGCTTTCAAGGCCCCACTTAATCTGTCCCCAGCCTACAAATCCATCACCACTTTCCCCAGAAACCCTAGAGATGCTCCCAGCCACATGCTAGGTTTGCGTTTCCTGAAACACAACAACTTCATTCCCACCTCAAAATCATGCACTTGATCTTTCATCTTCAACGACTTTCCCCCCAGACCTTTCCAAGCCTGCTGCCTCCTCATCATTTAAGCTTTTTTTCAAATGTTTATCCTCAAAGACGCCTCTCTGCTCTCCCTAGGCCCACCTATCAAACCACCATTTGATGGTTTAACCATTTTACCCTATTTTACATTTTCAGTAGCTGAAATTATCTTATTTTTCATCTTATAACTTTCTTTCCCCCTGGGGACTTAAGGTCCTTGACGGTAGGGTGTCTGTCTTAGAATTTAATTCTATATCCTCACCTCCTAGGACAGTACTCAACATGCACTCAATAAATACATCCTACTGACCCAGACTTAATGATTCCACCAACCTTACTGCGACCCCTGCCTAAGCGTGTTCCCTGGGTGTTCAGGAAGCAGTAACCTAGGTTTTCTACCGATGGAAGCAGCCTTGTAAACCCTGTAGTTGAGTTTAGGCAGGATATTCTGATATCTACCACTATGTCATCCCTCTACTCACAAAACTTTGTTTCATATTTCCTTTGGGGATAATTGTCAAAAGACTTATTGAGGATCTGGTGTATTTGCTTCCCACAAACCAAATGTGAATTACTCTTTTCCTCATCTGGCTTTGTCATGAGTAAGCTCAACTGTGGTATCTTCAACAAGTCTTAAATATCTGTATCATTTCTAACACAAATAACATACTGCATCCCAGAATATATTCTAAGCGCTCATATAGTTTTGCACTTCATCCTTCACTTGGGGGGTACCTCCACGGACAACTTCCAGGAATTTTCAGGGAGGACACAAGGTCCTATTAATGATGATTATTTTCACTTACACATCTATCACAGACATTTCTTAGATATATAGCTCACGCTTATGCTAGGATTAGGGTCATTATTTAACTCACAAATGAAAAAAGTCAAGGAAAGAGACAGAGAAGATAAAAAGAGAAAACAGGTCAAACAAGGAAAAGAAAAGTTTCCTAAAGTTACAAAGAATGTTTTCAAGCGCCAAAAGGTAAACAAGAAACTGCATGAAGAGTATATGATCCTAAATGGAATGAGCTGCAAGTTTCCTAAAAGCAAATCTGTGATTGGTCTTATTCACAGAAAACTGTGTGTGTGTGTGTGTTTGTGCATGTGTGTGTGTGTGTGTGTGTGTGTGTGTGTGTATGCTACTCAATAAACATTGGTTAAATGAATAAGTGAGCAGAGGCATTGATTTTCTTGTAAGAAATTATAGCATATATATTTTACCCTAGAGCAGGGTTCCTAACCAGGGGTTATTTAAAATATTCTCAGTGGGGACCTTGGGTAGTACCTGGAGACATTTCTAGTTGCCACAACTGAGGTGGTGACACTATCTTTTCCACAGGATGGGGAAGGAATTCAGCTGAACCTCTATTGTACCAGTATAGGTTATTTACAATTTACAGAACTGCAGAAGAGCTCAGGCTGAGTCAGAATCAGGTAAGACAGAAGAGTGTGCTATGGGCAGTGCATAATTTGTCACTTAAATACACATTTTTTTTTCCCTACAGAAAGCAGAAGAGGTAGAGACATTGGTCACCATCAATGCTACCACTGGCCAAGTATATTCTTGGCTTTTGGGTAGCATTCACCAGAGAATGAGTTTAGCCAGCATATAAACAATATTTCTATTTACCAAATATTTCAAATTCACTGATTCTAATTCTAGAGTCTCCTCAAATGTATCCCCTTATCCTGTAAGGTGCACATTTAAAATGGACTTTTTTATTCAATTTTTATTTCCTCCACCTCCAGCTCAATAAAACTTATGCTCCATCAGACGAGCACATCAAAGAAACAAAAAAGAATATGTGATAATGTATTCTTGTCTTTGTCTTCCTAGATACTAAAACTATTGAATAGAATCACGTTTTTTGTCTTTCTAAATGGATATTTTGGAAGAAGATATCATTTTTCATTATAATAGAACCATGAGGACACTGTAATACCTCATAATAATCTATATGGAGGACAAATTAAATGATTCATAAAAAACCATAAGCCTGGAAATAATGATTGAGACAATAAGTTTCTAAAGACTATTTAGAATGTCCAGTATAGGCCCCTATGGAAGCATGGATAATTCAACCTCCTATAAATCACTTATGATTTTTAACGGCTCACCATCTTAACTTCATTTATGTGTGAACTGTTTCATCAAGGTTGGCCAAGAGTGCATTGCAATCAAGATGTTAAATTCCTTTGGCCTCCTAACAGTTTGACTGACTGAACAGGAAAATATATCTCCAGTCAATGATACCAAAGGTGTTCATTTTACTAAATTTGAAAAAAAAATGGAAGTAAAGTATGTATGAATAAAACTCTCTACACTTAATCTTTTCTATTTAATCACCTAGTAGAAAGGAAAATGTTGGCTGGGATTTGAAAAAACTTAATTTTCATATTTTTAAAAGTCTTCTTTCTATATTCTGTAATAACCTAAATGGGAAAAGAACTTGAAAAAGAATAGATACATGTATATGTATAACTGAGTCACTTTGCTGTACATCTGAAACTAACACGACATTGTTAACCAACTACAGTCCAACATAAAATAAAATTTTTTTAAAAGGCTTCTTTCTTATTCTCTTTTGTTAAAATACTGAAATTGTCAAGAATATTTTAACTAGACTTCAGCATGACAGAGCTACTGAAAATATAAACAAAATTTAAAACATTTATGATCAACATAATAAATTACAACTAAGTTTGACTGGGTAAGGAAACAAGACAAGTGAATAAGACAAACCAGTGGACAGCTGTCATGTTTATTGAAAGGTCCTTTTATTGAGTCTGAATCCCGTGAACCCATGATCATCACTAATCTAAATATCAGAATCAAATATGCCACATTTGTCAGCTGGGTTTTATTATCACTCTATGTCATTTCTCAATTACTTGAGAATATGCTATCTCACAAATACCTAGTGGGACTATATAGTACAGATAAAAGCTTCCACTATAGTATATGGTAGTGAGTGTGTACTTTCAGCAAAGTACATTGTATTCTATTTCCTTAAAAAATTACTACGGCATTAATCAAAAGGAAACCTTGATTAGCAAATTAAAAATTTGATTAGCTCTTGCAGAATGGAAAAAAAAGGTATTAATCAAAGACTGTCAGGAGGGCATAACTAGTCCCCTACTTCAACCCACACCTGCAGGCTAGAAGCAGGGAGATCCTGTCTGGTAACACAGGAGAGTCTGAGAGCCCTCTGATTGCTGTGAAAACTTTTTTATTCTTCTTTAATCAAGGTAATTACAGAGCACAGTGGTTCTTGGAGGCTTAAACTGTATTTATCAAGGTAAGATTGAGGTGTTATTAAGATACAGTTCACTTGTGCCAAGGTTAAAGAAATGCATCATCTCTCTACCAATCTTGGGGTTGTAGACTTTTTTTTTGCCATTTCAAAAAGTTAAAAGCCAGATGAATATTCTTATCTAAGAAAATATCCTATTTCACCTTTGATAGTATGAATGTTTGGAGTTGGGATAAGGCAATAATGATATTTTGATCAACTTTAAAAATCACAGAAAATCACACAGGGAACTCTACTCAATACTCTGTAATGGCCTATATGAGAAAAGAATATTTAAAAAGAATATTAAATATTAAAAGAATATTAAAAAGAATATTATACATATACAAAGCATATGTATAACTGATTCACTTTGCTGTATACTTGAAGCTAACACAACACTGTAAGTCAACTCTACTCCAATAAAAATTATTTTAAAAATCACAGAAAGTCCACATGATATCAAAAGATTCTCCTGGCAGAACACCAAGGTGGGCAACTTTCAAAAATTTGCATATTAATACTCTTTCAAGAATTATAAGAATGGAAACGGTGACAGTCATGATGGGCATTGGCCAAAAGAGAAAAAAAAAAGGATAAAGGGAAAATTGTTTCTTCAGGAACGAATTCAATTTTGTCTGTAGTGGGCATTTCCATGCTTCTGGGATGTCAGTGCAGGAAGCCCTAGGATTCAATCCTTAGCATGAAAGTTCAGAATTTAAATTAGGAAGATTCATTCTCCTATTAGTGTGTACTTCAATTGCCCTAGACATTATCATTTGTGGCAGCCACCATTATGATTTATACACTCAGTAAATGCTTTACAATGCTCTACCTGTCACAGAGATATTACAAAGAGGTAACAGAGTTTAACAGACACTGGCCTGGACCAAGGATCATAAGACCTACATTTGAGACCCAGTTCTACCAACTCCTCAGTCATGTAAGCTCAATTGAGCCATTCAAAGATGCTAAGATAAATATTATATTTTAAAACTGATGATGATGGTACACTCCTTGCTTATATCAGTGCTACTTTATGGGTTAAATGGGCAAATGCATTTGGGAAATGTTGGAAAAAATCACAGTAAAGATATATGATTTTCCTCATCTTTACCATGTGTTTCACTATTGGTGACACAAACGCATCTCCATTTTTTGTTTTTGTTGTTGTTCATTAAACCAGAGTACTGGCCTTTGCTGCTTATGGAGGGTACTATCAGGGAAATCAAAAATTATCACTATGAGTACGTCAGGGGCAAGAAATATAGAATGGCATCATATAATAAAGGACAAAACTTTAGCCTCTTTTTCTGTTCTAAAATTTTGCAGCTGAAAATAGATTGTATGAATCAATTATCAGAAATAATAAGAGTTCACAGTTATTTCAACCACATGTTCACTTTAGTTTACATAGTCGGTAATGAAAAATAGAAAATATGAGCACTAATTATTTTAACATAATGTCATATATCACTGCATTTACTTGTGCTTATTTTTTCTATCCTTACAAAGCATGAGACAGCTCAAAATTCTAATTCTTAGCAACAGATTTTATTTTTTCCACAGCAAAACTACCTTAAAACTTCCCAAAATAGAAGTAAAAAATAAAAAAATGAAGTCAGAGCTGGGGGAAGGAGGGCATGTGAAGACTGCAAAGTTAGTATTGATGAGAGCAGAGGCAGGGCTATTAGTCCAAGAGAATCAGAGGAGAAAAAGAAATGAATATAAAAAGAAGGTGGAATATGACCCAGCAATCCCACCCCTGGGCATATATCTGGAGAAAACCATTCTTCGAAAAGACACATGCACCCCATTGTACCCTGCAGCACTATTTCCAATAGTCAAGACATGGAAACAACCTAAATGTCCATCAACAGATGAATGGGTAAAGAAGATGTGGTACATATATACAATGGAATATTACTCAGCCATAAAAAGAGAACAAAATAATGCCATTTGCAGCAACATGGATGGACCTAGAGATTGTCATACAGAGTGAAGCAAGTCAGACAGAGAAAGACAAATATTATATGACATCACTTATATGTGGATTCTAAAAAAAGAGTAATATAAATAAACTCATTTACAAAACAGAAACAGACCCGCAGACCTAGAAAACAAACTTATGGTTACCAAAGGGGAAAGGTGGGGGGATAAATTAGGAGTTTGAGATTAATATATACACACTAGTATATACAAAATAGATAATCAACAAGGACCTACTGTATAGCACAGGGAACTCTACTCAATACTCTGTAATAACCTATATGGGAAAAGAATCTGAAAAAGCATAGATATATGTATAACTAAATCACTTTGCCATACACCTGAAACTAACACAACATTGTAAATCAACTATACTCCAATATAAATTTTTTTTTTAATTTTTAATTAAAAAGTTTAAAAAAAGAGAGGGTTTGGGATGAGAAGGTTCAAGGAGCCTCAAGAGGCTGAATCTAGAAGAATCCCTGGATGTAATCCATACAGAGAAAGGAATCTTTATGGAATGCCAGGACCTGTAGGCTGGACAACAGTAATTAAAAACAACAGGCCCATTCAGACTGGCCCTAAAAAGCTCAAGAACAAAAAAAAATCATCAAATTGAAGAAAGCAGGGGCAAGAAATGAGTGTCAAAAGCCAAAATAACTACACATTGATGAATGATTCACCAAATAATACCAATCAAATTAATGCAGCAAATACTTATTGTGCACCTACAAGATTCGAGAAGTACAATACTAAAAACAGGATTCTCAGTCTCACGAAGCTTGTAATTTCCTGGGATAGAAAGGTAATAACGATATTAACATAGAAGTTACTAACGGGGAGGTGTGAAGGAAATAGCAGGCTCTGATGAAATAGTAGGGAGGAAAATTTTAGATGCATAGCTCAGGTTATCTTTTTCTGAAGAAATGGCATTTTTGCTGAATCTTAAAGAATGGCTAAGCGTTAGATGCTGGAAGAGTGAGGGTGTTCAGGCATGAGAGAGGGCCGAGGTAGGGCTAAAGGCTTAAAGTGTTCGAAAAACAGTGTGGATAAAGTGCAAACAATGAGGAGTAGTGCCTCTAAATATTTTAATCCAGACCTCCTCCAGGAAGCCTTCCTGATTTCTCCTCACTGTGCTCCTAATATTGTGTGTCTCCACCACTGCACTTACTTCAGATTTTGTAATAATTATGTACCTAAATTACATTTTCTGCACTGTATCCTTGAATTACTTAGTACTGAACGTGTCTTAGTCATGTTAAATACACCATGTGACCTACAACAGTATCAATGAGATAGACAATAAGTTACTATTGGAAAGAAAAAAATAATGCAGTTACAGATGGAGTCATTGAGCACACAACAGTGAAATAAAAAAAACACACAGTCACAGAAATTCATAAACCTTCCCATTTTGCACTGTCCTGAGTACATCATTATTGTGAATATATTTCTAATCTGAAGCCAGTGTTCTTCACCTGCGGTAGGAAGTGAGAGTTCTTAGGTGGCTAATCCATGGAACAATCTGAACCTAGGGATATACCTCAGGAAAGGTTTTCCTTTTTTTCTCCATTTTTTCCACTTCTAATCCTGTTCTGTTCATTTCCCCTAAAATTACCTTGGACAGATCCAATGACTTTCCAATAATTCAAGTGTTGAACAATCCAGTTCAGCTCATCTAATTTAAACTGTGATTTCCTTCTCAGTTTAGTTCCCAAATTCTCCCCTTCACACTCGTGCACCAGCTGGTCCTTTGCTAAGGGAGAAGGCAAATCTGTGCTCTTCAGTTTTCCTCCCCACCTCCTTCTGCTTCTCCTCCAGTTCTTTCGGGGGATGGGGTTTGAGAAAGGATCAGAGAAAATGACAAAATGTATTGTCATTTAAAGATGCGAGTATACGTATGGTCCAGCAATCTCACTCCTGGACATATATCCGGAGAAAACCATGATTCGAAAGGATGCATGCACCCCTCTGTTTATTGCAGCACTATTACGATAGCCAAGACACGGAAGCAGCCTAAATGTCCGTCAACAGAAGAATGGATAAAGAAGATGTGGTACATATATATTGTACAATGAAATATTAGTCATAAAAAAGAACGAAATAATACCATTTGCAGCAACATGGATGAACCTAGAGATGATCATACTAAGTGAAGTAAGTCACACAGAGAAAGACAAATATCTTATGGTATCGCTTATACGTGGAATCTTAAAAAAAGAAATGATACAAATGAACTTATTTACACAACAGAAACAGGCTCACAGACTTAGGAAAAAACCTGATGGTTATCAAAGGGTAAAGGTGGGGGGAGAGATAAATTGGGAGTTTGGGATGAACATACACACACTACTATACATAAAATAGATAACCAACAAGGACCTACTGTATAGCACAGGGAACTGTACCCAATATTCTGTAATAACCTAAATGGGAAAAGAATTTGAAAATGAATAGATACAGGTATAGATATAACTGAATCACTTTGCTGTACACCTGAAACTAACACACCACTGGAAATCAACTATGCTCCAATATAAAATAAAACTTTAAAATAATAATAATAATAAAATAACGTTAATAAAAAATAAATTAAAAACTAAAGACGCAATGATAATCTTCTCTTGGTTCACAATTCTCTCCTTTGGCCAGGAACCAAAATGCTCCCTCTCCTGTGGGTTTTTTGGGAACCCCTGCAGTCCTTCCCCTGCATCAGGCATAGGAATGGGCTGGGTGTGCCCTTTCCCACACACCCCCTCTCCTTGCCCCCTGCACAGACATCCCCCATGGTTCTGACTCTCTGAGCCCCTTGCCTGAGAGGCAGCTCTCTTGGGCAGGTCCATGGAAATACCAACCTGGACTTTGGACTTTCTATGGTGTCCACTTAACGCCCAGGAATCCCGTGTATCCTGCCATAACAAGCAGTGGAAATGCAGTGTTGCTGTATCCACCCTGAATTTCCTTCTAATCCTTCTTTTCCTTTGTAAATAGTCACAGAGCACATATCTCCAAGTGTGATGTGTAAGCAGATTCCAATCTGGGAAGTGCCCTAGTCTTCCTTTTTTGCCATAATCCGAACCCCTAACAGGGAAAGGCCATATAACTTCTGATGGGTAAATCACCTGGATGCAGAAAAGACGGGGTTGAAGCCAGAATCTGACAAGTGACAGTTGTGTGTAACACTGAACGAGATGTGGGCCTATCCCTCAATTTCCTCATCTGTAAGTATGAGATAATAGCAGCTCCTGCCTCAGAGCACACACAGTAAGTGTGATGTGCTTACTCCACTCCCTGGCACAGAGTATGTGAACACTCAATAAACGTTAGCTACTATCAAATTTCTCCTGGATTCCCTGTATTTGGTAGGAAGGTATCATCTTACACCCCCTTTTTTTTTCCCCATAAGAAAGGAAGAGAGAAATCTTCCAACAGGAATACATTTCCAATCACTTGTGACCCTTGAATTCATCTAGATCTTTAGGAAGAGGGTAGAGAGGGATGGTTAGGTTCCCATACCTGGGGCTAAGGCTCTTTAATGAGTCCATTCATGTTGTATCTGGTGGCTCTCTTTATTATGGGTATAATTTCAAGTCAGGAAAATTAACATCCGACATCCTCTTACACTAAGATACTTCAACTGCCATTCTACATCCATCAGTGAAAAGGAATCCTCTTCTTTACTTAAGGATTATCAATAAGCACAGGTATCTTTTAAATGCCCTAAACCTTTTGCCTGCCGTGCATCAATTCTAAATTGTATGGCAGACCACAAAGAAGAGTGATCCTTTACAGCCTTTACACACTATGCCTGATTTTAATCTCAAAGGCACAGCCAGGGCTTCCCTGGTGGTGCAGTGGTTAAGAATCCACCTGCCAATGCAGGGCACACGGGTTCGAGCCCTGGTCCGGGAAGATCCCATATGCCACGGAGCAGCTAAGCCCATGCGCCACAACTACTGAGCCTGCGCTCTAGAGCCCACTACCCACAACTACAGAAGCCCGCGCACCTAGAGCCTGTGCTCCACAACAAGAGAAACCACCGCGATGAGAAGCCCGCGCATCACCACGAAGAGTAGCCCCCGCTCGCCGCAACTAGAGAAAAAGCCCACGTGCAGCAACGAAGACCCAACGCAGCCAAAATTAAATAAATAAAATAAATAAATTTTAAAAAAAGGAAAAGGCACAGCCAAAAGTGAAAAACCTTTTCATTACATGTGAAATAAAGAAAAAGCAAGTGGGAACCAACCACACGATTCATCCGTAACTACTTCCCACTAGAGCATTCTTGCTCTGTGGACCTTTCATTCTTGTGGAAAGAAATGAGGGAAAATTCAGTCGTAATTTAAGACTGTCAGGGCAGAGAAGAAGAATATGAATCTGGTAGGCTTAAAAAAGAAAATCTTTTTCTGAGAGAGTCTATTTTGACAGAGAAAAATCATTTCAGAGAAAAGAATATTTTATTACAAGGAAAGGGCAGACAGGAAAAAAAAAATGGACAAAGAAGTGAATATGGAAGGAGCAAGATGCAGAGGAAAATAAGCAAAGAGGAGAAAAGGTTACAGAATAAATGTTTAGGTTGCTGAATAATGAGTTAAATGTTGCTGAATAATCCATTGGAAACTGGCCTCACACAAACTCAGAAGACAGAAAAAGGAATTTTTCAACGGTGATTAGAGGCGGTGTATCCTTGGCAAACCAACTGAATCAGCAATTTGGTGATAAAAGTAAGATTATTATCATTAGAGAAGATATCTTCAAATAGACTATCTTGTGAGTGCTTCTGAATAAGCAGCAAAGATTCTGATGATAAGAGATTCACCCAAATCTCATCCTCCAACCTACCCCTCTGTATCTTCAACTTCATGTATCTAAGTAGAGACACTTGACTATCACAGATGAAAAACATCTATTTTCCATTTAGCTGGTGGAAAAATACTGGATCTATCTGAAATTTGAGGGTTTATTTTATATCACTGTTTCCCCTACGAAGGAATTGAGAATGAAGTAAGAAGAAATGTTCTAATTGGGAAGTGATATTTGATTTGCTTTGCTTTCATGCAAAGATTGGGTTGTCAGTTTATGGGAATTTGCTCTCATCCAAATGACAAACTGTCCCTAAAATACATATCTAGTATTAATAGCATCATTTAATCTTTAAAGAAGTATTGGCTGTAAATCTTATTGCAAGCCATATTCCAGCAAACAGAAGCTACACATAAATTCAGGTGGCCCGGTCACCTAGGAATCAAGTAAGTCTTAATACCTCTCTAGGGCATTTCTTGTTAAATTTATTTCCTTTGTAAACAGATTAAGGACACACTAAGAAGGTTTGAAATAAGAAACTAGAGGAGTGTACAGGTAACATTTTAATCTTTCTTGATTCAATGTATTGATTTTTTTATAATGTGTAGGGCACTTTCAGCATTGTTATTTTATCAACTTACATATAAAATCTGGCAAATACATTTTGGGTTTAAGATCCACTAACTGACGTTTTCCTAATTCTTCTATGATGTGTAATGCACTAACACCTGCACTCTTATACAGAACATAATGAACAAAACAAAACAACAAAATCTTCTTTCTAAAAAAAATACTCATAGTAAGGGGAGCACTGAATTCTTAAATTTTCTGGAAATACTCATTTTGTTTCAATCATCTCAATCAACATCATTTAAAAACATAATAGTAGATTCTTATGCACAAAAAGAATGTTCACCATAAATGAAGTTTTTATTGGTATTATTGTTTTGTTGGTTGAAAGTATTTGTATCCCCTCAGTATCATAAAAGTAAACATCAGGGATCATTGAAAATGTGTATCTAATAGGTATAGAAATTTAGTATCAATAAACTGTTCCAGAACTTTCCCTGAAAAACTGATTTTCACACACACACACACACACACACTTGTATGCACACATGCATGTGATCTTAAATATGTGCTTATTTTCTTGTAATTTACCTCTGTCATAAAAGAGGAGAGTAGAAAAATTCTTGTTAACTGGAGGTTCCAAGCAATTTGGAATTTTATTAGGGAACGCAACTGAATTTTCAGGAGTACCATGAGGCTTAGAAGGAAGAATTAAGAAGCAACTCTTTTTTCAGGTTTTTCAGCCTTGGATGCACATTGAAATCACCTGACCAACACATCGGAAAAATTTCTAATCAAAGGGAATTAAAAAGGGAGGGGCCTTCCTTTTTCTTTCTTTTCTGACAGTATTACCTATTCAAAAAGCCAAAGAAAAATCTTTAAAAACTTATTTATAATCTCTCATACAATGCATAATTTGTATTATGTCAGCAAAGCATGCAATTTTAAAACTAAAAAAATTCCCTTCCATTAATTTTTAAAAAAGTGAATATTCACTATTTCTATTTTTTGGAACTTTAAATAAAGTTCTTTAAGGGATCTGTTAAAATCCCTAGTTTAAAATTTTCATGCTGAATGTCATACATTTAACTGGCCATGAGACTTCAGTCCACAACTTACTATCTGCCACACAGCGGCTTTCTAACTTTGGAACTATTTCCCAAGAGTCTTATGAGAGCAGTTTTATGAACATACAGATTCTCAGCAAAGGAAGTGAACAAGGAGTCACAGCCAGGTAGCTGTGAAAGACCAGCTATCTGATCAATACAGCTGATCAGATGGTCAGGGGAGAAAGTGTGTCCCATCAGCTAAGCCACTTCATCCCTGCCAGGTGACAGGGGACATGTGCACTTCTGTTCTATACCGTTCTTGTTCACAGTGCTACAGAGAATGCAAGAGGGTTAAGAGAAGATGAAGATACAAGAGAATCACAGAATTTTAGAGTCAGCAGGAGCCTTAGAGATAAGCCCATTTAACCTAGTTTTAAAGGTGCAGTCATAACACGTGATATTGAGACAGGCTGGGACCTGGGACCCGGGACCCTTTGCTGCAGGGCTTGCACCTGGACAAATGTCTCCTTGAGCAACAAAATACAAAGAAACGATAAGGGACTAAAAATAACTGTGGGCATGTGCAGTTGGGGCAAATAATGGGCAACAAAATACAAAAAGACCAAAACCCAACTGCCACTTCTGAAGAGCCGGGAGCAAAAGCGGGGCACTGTGCATGCCCCCTGCACACACCACCACCTAAGGGGCGGGCAGACCACCTAAGCCACACCTCTGGCCCCACCCCTGGACACACCCCTACCCTCAGCCCATATAAGGAACCAGCTCGACACCCCTCAGGGAGTGAGCAAGGGAACCTGATGCTTGTTCTCGCTCCCCTCCGTTGCAGCAGGGGTCCCAATAAAGCCTTGCCTGAATTTTTTGTCTGGTCTCTTATGAATTTCTATTGATTAAGGAAGCCAAGAACCCTGGTAGGTAACTATTATTACATGACCAGCACATACTTCTAAGTCCTTCTTCGCCTCAGGGAGACACCAGTAGGCTTTCTAGCAGCCTCAGGACAGCTCCACATTCCCGTAATTACATCCCCAACATGACAAGTACCTACACTGGCTTTGAGAAGATTTTTCAAAGATGTACCAAACTAAAAAGAAGCAAAGTTAATTAAGCCTTCATCACTAGTGAAGAATCTTCTAAGGTGTATTCGTAAATGAAAATAGCAATGTGCAGAATACTAAATAAAACTGTAGCATATACCATAGTGAGATTTTAAAATCTACTTCCATTCTCTTTACAAATATGTTCCTAGGATATCATATCTTGAAGTCTTTGAGAGCTTTTAATGGTTCTATAGTACTGCATCTCATGGATTTGTCAAGATTTTCTTAATCATTTCCACTAACCAATATGTGTATTTTTGTTTGCCCTTGTAATTATGGCCTCTGGATAAATTTCTAAAAGAGAAGTAACATCAAGTCGAAGCTTACACACCTTTCCCAACTGCCTTCCAGAAATACACCAATAGCAAGAGTGCATGAAAGCCCACTTCCTTGCGTCCTTGCCAAAAACTGGTGTGTATTTCTGTATGTGTTCATCCTACCAAAATCTAAGTTAATAAATGATCACTCACTTATACTTCATTACACCTTTCTTTATTACCACTGAGCCTAAATATTTTTCATATATGTGCATACTAATTATATTTATCTTTCACAAATTACATACTAGTAACCTTTGCCCATTTTTTCTATTGGGTGTTATAATTTTTTCCCTTTAATTTATAAGATGCCTTCATACACTAAAAGATTTTGATTTTTGTCATACATTTTCCAAATTTTGAAAACTTGTTGTTCTTTTTCACTTTGACTACATAATTTGAAATAGTAACCCAACTCTGTCTCCCCCAATAATAATTAATTACCCATATTCCATTTTCTAAATATCTATTCTTTTCAATAGCAACTTTATCATATTCTAAACTCTAATAGTTCCTAGGGTCTTTTTTTCTGTTATTCATCTGCACAGTTCTCTCTATATTGATAGTTTATTATATTTTCTCCTTCCTTCCTTCTCTTCTGTCTGCTTTTTTTTTTTTTTTGCTCGCTTCCTCCCTTTTTTCCTTCCCTTCCTTCTTCCCTTCCCTCTTTTCTCTTTCTCCCTTCTCTGTCTTTTGTGAACTTCCTCCTCCTGTCTTTATTTTCTCTTTCTTCTCCTTCTTCTATTTCCTTCTGATGTTTCTTCCAAAAATCTGCTATTAACTCTGGTTGTCGTTCTTAGTGTTCCACTGATGTTCCAGATCTGGGCAAAGCATATAGAATTTTGCTGCTGCATCAACCATGTCTGACAGTTACACCAAACTGAAGACCCCAAATCAATCCCCAGTGAGTAGGTTGAAAGGGGGGAAGGACAAAAATAAAATATAACTAAGTCTGTAGATGACAAAGGCCCATCCATATTAAATATCACACCATAACAAGCTGAACTCAGTCTGCCATCCAACCTTCTTTATATATACTCAATATTTTGTTTGTTTGTTTGTTTGTTTGGCTGTGTTGGGTCTTCACTGCTGCGCGTGGGCTTTCTCTAGTTGCAGCGAGCGGGGGCTACTCTTTGTTGCAGTGCACGGGCTTCTCACTGCAGTGGCTTCTCTTGTTGTGGATCACAGGCTCTAGGCACACGGGCTTCAGTAGTTGTGGCACGTGGGCTCAGTTGCTCCGTGGTATGTGGGCTCAGTTGCTCTGTGGCATGTGGGATCTTCCCAGACCAGGGATTGAACCCGTGTCTGCTGCATTGGCAGGCAGATTCTTAACCACTGCACCACCAGGGAAGTCCCAATATTTTGTTATTGAATTCAGATTATCTGTGTTTTGATGATTATGAAATTTATTTCATTTTTGTTAATGCAATCCTTACTTTCTCCCCTCCATCTACTCACCCTTACCCTTCTTTACCAAAATGGTCTTCACTATTCTCTGATTCCTTTTTATCAAACAAACTTATATTCATTTTGAAAAGCCTCCTTCCAAAAAATATTGAAATATTCATTGTGATTTGCTAAAAATGTACATTGATTTGGAGAAAAAAGTTACATTGTTATACAACATTTTCATCAAGGCTTATTATCTACCCTTTTGAGTTGTTCGTGTGGTTTTTTAAAATCATTTGGGTCCCCAAAATTTCTTGATAATCTTATTTCAAGGTACATTAATTTAATAGTAAATTATTCAATGGAATAATTTTCTATTCAATTTTATATCCTACTATATGTAAATGTTAATACCGTCCTTATATAGCTTTTATAATTGAGTACCCTACTGAACTTTATTTCCAGTGTATTTTAGTTGATTAAGTATATTATTTGCAAATAATGATAGTTTTATATTACTCATTATAATAGTTAAAATGATTATACCTTTTTACTGTCTTACTGCATTATCAAGAACATTTCAAGCTGTTTTAAATATTGGGGAGTTTATGATAATGGGATCTTTGCTCTTTTTTTCACTTAATTAGGAATATTTCCTACTGAATGATGGGATGCTTTATAAGACTTCGTAATATTGAAAAAATTTGCATTCTTAGAATTAACCCTATTGTTTACATACTATTACCCTTGATGTACAAAAATTAAATTTTAATATTTTATTTACATACATATTTATTTATTTATTTCAATTTTCACATGTAGAATTGATCAGGAATTTCCTTTTCCTCCATTATCATTCTCAGATTTCGGTATCTTAATTGTGCTGGGTTTATAAAATAGATAAAGAATTGGTTAATCTTCACACAAGATAATCACACTGTGTTTGTTCTGTTATCTCCCTGAGAATACTGGATATTGGATTTTTCCTTGAGTTTTGGGCAAATTCCTAACATTGGTTTCTGCTATAGACTGAATGTTTGTGTCCCCCTAATTCATACGTTGAAATCTTAACCTCCAATGTAATGGCATTAGGAGGTGGGGCCTTTGGGATTAAGTCATAAGGGTGGAGCCCCCATGATTGGGATGAGTGCCCTTACAAAGAGACTCTGAAAGCTCCCTTGCCCCTTCTGCCATGTGAGGTTACAGAGAGAAGACAGCCTTTTGTGAACTAGGAAGTAGGTTCTCACCAGACTCTGAATCTGACAGTGCCTTGACCCTGGACTGTGAGAAATAAATGTTATTTAATCCACTCAGTCCATGGTATTTTTGTTCTACCAGCCCAGATGGATTAAGACAGTTTCAAATTGACTAATTCTGCAGTATCTAATATACTTTCTATCACATCCATTATTTTCTGACTTCATCTCTTGCTGAGTTACAATATGCTTTTGAATGGATAAAGAAGATGTGATATATATATATATATATATATATATATATATATATATATATTCCATTGTGTGTGTGTATACACACACACACACACACACACAGAGGAATATTACTCAGTCATAAAAAAGAATGAAATAGGGCCATTTGCAGCAACATGGATGGACTTAGAGATTATCATACTAAGTAAAGTAAGTCACACAAAGACAAATATCATATGATATCACTTATATGTGGAAGCTAAAAAAAATGATACAAATTAACTTATTTACAAAACAGAAATAGACTCATAGACTTAGAAAACAAACGTATGGTTACTAAATGGGAAAGGTGGGGAGAGGGATAAATTGGGAGTTTGGGGTTGACATATACACACGACTATATGTAAAATAGATAATCAACAAGGACCTACTGTATAGCACAGGAAACTCTACTCAATATTCTGTAATAACCTATATGGGAAAAGACTCTGAAAAAGAATGGATATATGTACATGTATAACTGAATCACTTTGCTGCATACCTGAAACTTATAACTGAATCACTTTGCTGTATACCTGAAACTAACACAACATTGTAAATCAACTATACTCCAATATAAAATAAAAAGTAAATTAAAAAATGCTTTTGAAAGTTTTTTGTTATCGTTGTTGTTTTTAAAGAAGGGAATATAGAAAACTGATCTTCTGAGCCCTAACCACACATTTAGAATATTTTTGGTCATTGTTGCTTTAACATATAAATTAAAATGCTATATATTGGAGTTCTTATATTTTCATCTCACATTTCTTTAAATATTTTTCTAATATAGTCTGGAATTAAGTGTTGTACTTAATGTCTATTTTTAGATGAACAGACTGTATGCTTTAATTTGGATATGTTTTTATTAGTTCATCCTTAAGGAAGATGGCATTTGACTGCCCTGTAGGGGGCTATTATGAAGAACTATCAATACTTGGAAAATTCTGTAGACCTCTACCTGAAAAGTAACATGCCTGCATGAGTGTCAAAATGAAAAAAAATTGCATTTGTTTATAGTTTTACATGGCCAATTCAAAGATCTAAAGGCTTCAAGAGGTAAGGAAAGGGGTCATATACAAGTATAATATTGGCATAATTTCTATAACAAACACCTGTTTTCTGTTTTTGATGGTCAGAAATTAAGACAGATGTACTACAGCCCCATTCCTTCCCTGGTATTTTTTGCTGTTAACTCCCTGTCCTACTTCCCTTGTTCCCTGGGACCAAAATTCTATAGAAATACTAAAATCAAGAGATGATTCTAAGTAGCCGTATTTGTTTCAGTTCTGGATCTCCAAGAGAATGCATTTTTGTATTTTCCCCAGCCCAGTACTTGTTTTTTTTTTTTCCTCCAAGATGTGATGCCAATGAGTTGAATAATGTATATATGAAACGACATGATTTATCACCTCCATTGGTTTGAACATTTACTTAGAGAAGCAATAAGATAGTTGTATCAAGAAGCTCTCAACTGCATATGCTAAACTTTACTCTTAATGTACAACTCAAAATACCATCTTATCATCATTTGAACATTATAAATCCCTCCAACAAGCCTCCACAGAAATCCCCCTAGTTATTACGTTCTTCATTGCATGTGCCATTATAATTTCATTACCTTGGAGAGCAAGCCCCATTGTTAGGGCAACCAAGAGGCAGAAATATACTGGACCCTTTGCTACTTTTTTATTTTTTATAAATTTATTTTATTTATTTATTAATGGCTGCGTTGGGTCTTCGTTGCTGTGCACGGGCTTTCTCTAGTTGCAGCGAGTGGGGGCTACTCTTCGTTGCAGTGCACGGTCTTCTCATTGCGGTGGCTTCTCTTGTTGTGGAGCACGGGCTCTAGGTGCACGGGCTTCAGTAGTTGTGGCACATGGGCTCAGTAGTTGTGGCTCGCAGGCTCTAGAGTGCAGGCTCAGTAGTTGTGGTGCACAGGTTTAGCTGCTCCACGGCATGTGGAATCTTCCCAGACCAGGGCTTGAACCTGTCTCCCCTGCACTGGCAGGCAGATTCTTAACCACTGCACCACCAGGGAAGCCCCCCTTTTGCTACTTTTGATTAAACTCCAACCATGTCCATGGATCACCCCAATTAGTGGTCAACATGAATTCCTAATTTAGTCTTTCTCTTGTCTTTCCATAAGATTTTAGTAAGTTATACATCTTTCCTTTAATGTAGAAACTTCAGACATTCTCTTTCTAGTAACTCACATGATATTTTTTCTTGAGCCAATACAACTGACCGCCTTTGGTCGGTGATGCCCTCCCAGTAACTGTTCTTATGCACTAATTGTGGCAGTGTCCATGGTTATGCCTAGCATAACATCTAGGCTCAGGATAAGCTGGGAATACAGGTATACATCTGATTGCACACATTATCTTTTCCACCAAATGAACGCTATCTGGAGATTTCTCCCAGGTGTTCCGCAGCCTCACTTCTCCATGCTGGCCGTGGTTCTCAAAGTGTGTTCCCAGACCAGCAAAATCCACTTCACCATCAGTATCACCTGGGATCTTTCTACTCTAGAAAATTCACGGGTCCAAATTCAGAACTACTGAATCAGAAACCTTGGGTGCTGAATTTTGGCCATCATCAAAAAGCCTACAAACAATAAATGCTGGAGAAGGTGTGGAAAAAAGGGAACCCTCCAACACTGGTGGTGGGAATGTAAATTGGTACAACCACTATGGAGAACAGTATGGAGGTTCCTTAAAAAACTAAAAATAGAACTACTATATGATCCAGCAATCCCACTCCTGGGCATATATCCAGAGAAAACCATACTTCAAAAAGATACATATATGCCAATGTTCACTGCAGCACAATTTACAATAGCCAAGACATAGAAGCAACCTAAATGTCCATCAATAGAGGAGTGGATAAAGAAGATGTGATACATATATACAATGGCATATTACTCAGCCATAAAAAAGAAGGAAATAATGCCATTTGCAGCAACATGGATGGACCTAGAGATTATCATACTAAGTGAAGTAAGTCAGACAAAGACAAATACCATATGATATCACTTATATGTGGAATCTAAAAAAAGGATACAAATGAACTTACTTACAAAATAAGAAATAGACTCACAGACTTCGAAAACAAACTTACAGTTACCAAAGAAGGAAGAGGGGTGACGGATAAATTAGGAGTTGGGATTAACATATACACACTACTATATATAAAAGAGATAAACAACAAGGACCTACTGTACAACACAGGGAACTCAATGTTCTGTAATAACCTATATGGGAAAAGACTGAAAAAGAATGGATAAATGTATATGTATAACTGAATCATTTTGCTGTACACCTGAAACTAACACAACATTGTAAATAAACTATACTCCAATATAAAATGAAAATTAAAACTTTAAAAAACCAAGCAAACAAACAAAAAAAAGAAATCTTGGGGTGGGGCTCAGCAATCCATTCCAGATAATTCCAATGAATGCTAAAGTTTACAAATACCAGTCTAACGGTTCAGCTGTGTTCCTTACATATTTGTTCATTTTGCCTATTTTAAATTTGGGGCCCATCATTTTTTTTTCTTCAGACATTGGTAATTCTATCCTTCCCTAGACTGTGGCAGTTATTGATACTTTTTCCCCCCTAATTTATTATATTCTCTTGTGTATTTGGAGGAAGAGTGTTGTATATATATACTCAAGATCCCTTGAGGTCATCGTAAAGGTAAACTTGATGCTACATGAGGTACTTCTACTGGGAAGGTATAAGAATAAATTTGTGGCAGGAAACCCTAGAAAAGTGGCTCTAATAGGAGGTGGATGAAGTTTTAGATTCCCCAAAACTAACACTCCTATTGGTGCCTCTTTGTACAATTTCTTCTTTCCTTGGTCAGCCTCCAGTATTAAATGATGTTTTTATCATATGTGCCACCAGGATCTCTCCTGGTAGGAAAATTTGCCTGTGAATCTATTCCTTATTCTATTATTAGAAAATATATTTCCATTTCATCATGAGCCTAACTGGTTAGCTAAATGGATACACTGATTTAATTTAATACTTCAAGGCTAAAATAAATCAAATAAAAGAAAACATGAAATTCAGGATCTGAGGGAGCAGTATTTGAATGTTGGTGCTGGCAATTACCAGCTGTGTGTTGATGGCTGGGGGACATAACATCTCTAAGCCTCTAGTTTCTCAATTGCAAAACAAACAAACAAAAAAAAGTTGACACAAAATTCTAGATTGTTAGAAGGATTCAAAATAAATAAGTAAATATAAATACGGTAAAAATTTGGCTTTTATTACAATGTCACTAAATATTATAGCTCTTTAGTCTATTACCACTACTAGATATCCTTTGTGTTTAAAAGAAGCATTCAGGACTTCCCTGGCGGTGCAGTGGTTAAGAATCCGCCTGCCAATGTAGGGGACACGGGTTCAATCCCTAGTACGGGAAGATCTCACATGCCGCGGAGCAACTAAGCCCGTGCGCCACAACGACTAAGACTGTTCTCTAGAGCCCACGAGCCACAACTACTGAGCCCGCGTGCTGCAACTACTGAAGCCCGCACACCTGGAGCCGGCGCTCCACAACAAGAGAAGCCACCACCATGAGAAGCCTGTGCACCGCGAGGGTGAGTAGCTCCCGCTCGCCGCAACTAGAGAAAGCCCGTGTGCAGCAACAAAGACCCAATGCAGCCAAAAATAAATAAATAACTTAAAAAAAAAAAAAAACAAGAAGCATTCAACATACTAATCCAAAGGAGTGGAAAAATTAGATACCTGGTTTCAATTAATTATAGGACCATAGGAATAACTGTCTATCTCTATCTATTCATATACACACTCACACATCTTCACAATAGGACAATAATTGGTTTCAAAATGTTTGCTTATGGCCCATTAATTTCTATTATTATTAGTGGGAAAACTCCAGTGTTCCTATTAATGGAAAAGTCGTCATGCTGGTAATATTAATAACATGTGTTTGGACTTACATACCATAGACAACCATAAATTCTTTCTCTACCCTTGAATAATAAGCTGTAAAAATTCCTAAACTAAAATTGGCAGTCTTTCAGAGGCTGGGCAAATTATAGCAAAATCGTACTTAAAACATCCCCAATATGTTTGGGTGTAATTTTTGCACAAAATAAAGGTGGTATTCTAGAAAAGTTTGAATTTTGATGCAAACACGTGGGATATAGAGTAGATAAGCAGTAGTCACACACTGGGGAGAGAAATTGATGACCGAGTCTATCATCCACGTGCCCAAAGGCTGTGATCTGGCTCCAGGCCCCAAAGGAGAAATACATCGAATAAAATAAAGGAAAATAAAATAAAGGAAAATAAATTTTTGCAAAGTAAATTGGACATATACTTACGTGTATGGCTCGAATCACCAAAAAGTCACAATAAGAACACTCAGAAGAGAGTGCTGTAACTTAATAAAGGAAGTTTCTATCCTCAGTGGGATGATCCCAGGGCTGAACTAGGTGAAGGCGTGGACCTGAACCCTTGGTTGATAGAAAACTATGAACATAAAAGTAAATGCACCACCTTTTTTTGATTATCTTGCACATCACACAGCTGACTTCTGATGTTTCAGCCTCATATTTAACCATTTTTCATTTAACACTTTCCATCACCTTCTTGGCAACCACCGAAAACCACCACCTTTAGAAGATGTGATCAGAGAAAGCTACCACCCCTGTCCTGTGGTCTCTCCCAAAGGAGTTTCTGTTCAAGGGGTAATCTTTGAAGGAGAATGACATTTAGATGACTGAAAAAGAAACAGGAGAAAGTGCGTAAGAATATTCAAGGCAAAGGAGAACAAAAGAGATAGCAAAGTTTCACAAGAACCAACTTCAGGCTCAGCTATAACATTTGCAAGCCTGGGGGAAAAGCACACATGGAGGTCCACATACCAGATATCTAAATATCTAAACATTTAAAGTTTACAAATCAAGCCAATGCCATATATTTTAGGCTTTTTGTCAGGATGTCACCCACTCTGGGTAACAATTTCTGTCTCAGTTTTCTACTGCTACAAACTATCCCCCCAAAACACGGGCCTTAAACCACTGTGTTAATATTCACTCATCGTTGCTCCCTGTGGCCTCAGCTGGGGCAATCTGAATGGCTGGGGGCTGGCAGGAATGACCCCATGAGTGTCACCTACTTGAGTCCTAGATTCTTTCTTTTTTTTTTTTGATGTGGACTATTGTTTTTTGATGTGGACTATTGTTTTTTAAATCTTTATTGAATTTGTTACAATATTGCTTCTGTTTTATGTTTTGGTTTTTTGGCCCCGAGGCATGTGGGATCTTAGCTCCCGACCAGGAATCGAACCCACACCCCCTTCACTGGAAGGCGAAGTCCCAACCACTGGACCGCCAGGGAAGTCCCAAGTCCTAGTTTCTTACTGCTGGCGGGTGCCTCGGTTTCTGTGTCAGTTGGGTCCTCCAGGAAGAAGATAGTGAGATGGAGTTAGGATTGCAAGTAGTTTCGGGGGGAGGATGGAGTGACGCCTATGAAAGTTAAAGGGGGGGAGAAGCCGGATTGAGCAGAGAATGCCTTGAGACCAGGATGCGGATTTGGCAGCTCTAGCAGAGAAGAGTGAATGGCGCAAGAAGAGCTCTGGACCGCAGTGCATCACTGACAAAAAGCCTCTGTCAACCCAGCCTTTGCTGGGGCTCCACAGCTAAGACTGTCATAGTGGGCAGCAGTGACCGTCAGACCCCAGCATCTCCATCCTGCTCGGCCACTGGCTGGGGGCCGACGGATCAAAACCTGTCCTCATCTTGAGCACCGAGGTGGAGCCCGAAGAAGCTTCAGCCAGTGGCTCTCAGCTACCTGCACTCCTTACTGATGGGAGATTCCTTCTCAAACGGGGCGCACCTCCATGGCTGCCACAGGATCCCCCATGCGGCTTCTCTGGGTGGCGACCTTGACCTTCCCCCCCCCCCCAGCACACTGGGCCCGGTCATAGTGGCCGACTTTCCCCAAGGGCCACCTCTGCTATGTTCTATTGGTGAAAGCAAGCCAAAGGGTTTAAGGGGAGGAGATCAACCAGAAATGAAAATACCAGGACACAAGAGTTCACGGAGGGTCTCCAAAGTACCCATCTACATGGAAGCACTGGTACGACCATCCTCACAATGGCAGAGCCATTGGTATTAATACTGAGGCATAAGTATTAATGGGGGCTCTTTTACCTCCCCTAATTATTTATGTTATAGACTGGATTTCTGTTCTATAGTGAACTAGTAAACTATTAAAATATTTGTATTCTCCTATCTTAACAAATATAATCTCCTAAGGACCTGAAGGGCCAGGCTCAAATTTAGAATTCGTGCATTTCTCAGGTTTTTACACTAGAATATGCTGGTATAGGGAGACAGCTGGTTTTTGATCCCAGCTCCCAGACTGGGCTCATCCACCTTTATTCCCAGCCTGAACTCCCTCCAGTAAGGCCCATCACACGGATGTCTAGACAGCCCAGATAACACAGCCGTGATCCATTCACCTCCTCCACCGTCCCCTGCCAAGAAGAGCTGTCTTTTGGCCGATCTCTGGCACAGCCTGCCTTTGGAAGGATAGCCTGGGGAAGAGATGCACACACACCCTGCAGGGATTCCAGGATCCTGCGTACCCAGAGCAAAGCCTAGAGGGACAGACCTGGGCTCTAAAAGGGCAAGTTCCTTGATCTGCAAACTTCTTACATTGCAGAGGTTGGGGGCATGGCCAGACGAGGACCAGAGGAGGGCTCTGCAAAAGGGCAAAACCCAGAGCAGAAATCCCCCTTTGTCTGGGCAATACTGGCTAATGAACTTGGAACTGTCAAGCAGAATGGGGCACTCGGTGACCTAATATTCCCCTCCCTCTTCTCATATTCTTCTTTGAAACAGGAAACACACATACGAGAATGTACAAGTGGACATTTTCTATATAACGTTAAAAAGGATGTCTACATACATACACACATATACTTCAATACAGATATATCCCTGTGTGTATATATATATATATATATATATACACACACACACACACACACATATATATACAGATCTATCCCTGTTGGTTTACATCTTTACTAACATCTTTCCAAATAGTTCAAATATTTTGTCCATAAAGTCTTCACATGTCTTTCATTAAACTTATTCTTAGTTACTTAATATTTCTATTTTTATTCTAAATGGAATATTTACACTTTTGTCTTATTTCTCTAGCTAAGGGAACTAGTTAAATGTCTCGTGGTAGCTACGACAGCATGTTTTCCTCTACTCTTAGTTTTATAAGAGTTTGCATATACATATCTATACCTGTATTGATCTAGAAGCACATGATACACAATTACATTTGCATTTCAAAAGCACGTTTAAATGTGCAATGTATATTTTTGTCCAATATTTATAGATAATGAAACAAAACTAAAAAATAATCTACACATCTATGAGTATGTTTCAGTAGCTTTGAGCACAGAGAACATTAAGTAGTTACCAGCCTGTTAACATTGACCACTTAGGGGGAATGGATTGGTGGAGGTACAGGACTGAGAAGAGGGAATTTCTGAGCTTCTTCCCAGATGTGTCTCTATCACTTGATTTATTAAAATAGGTATATACTTTTCCATGCTTCAAAAAAATTTACACAAATAATTTCAAGTTAAGGAACATGGAAGCTGTTAAAGATGGAATTTTTTAGAAGGTTGTTCAGAATTTCAGACACAGTAGTCAAAGAGAATAAAGACTTGGGAAAGGTCATCCAATTGGTGACTTAAAGGTCACTGTGCAAGGTGCCATTTAAACAGAGTAGTGGAGGTGGGACTTTAAAAAGCACACAGAGGGTGAGGAGAGAGGAGCCCTGTGAATGTCCCTGTGACTTTCTTAGTGTGTTACATCAGTGTCTCTCCAGCTGAATTCGGGGACTAGTGCTAATGGGCATGCCTAAAATTAAAAAAAAAAAAAAAAAGAAAAAAGATACAAAACAAAATGAAAGATTGAAAAATGGTCACATTTCCATTTGGGGGATTTGAGTTTTATAGCATCAAAACAACACAACGCTCTGAGAAACAGTACATCCATTTCTAACTCTATTTAAAAGTTTCCTGAAAGTACTTGGGCATGGACTCAGGATCTTTCGTTTTATTTTTCCACCAAACCCAGGCAATTTCAACTGTTTTACGTTCGACGGTTCTCAAATAAAGACTTGCAATGTTCTTTTGATTCCACTTAATTCTAAGAAGACATGATTTGGCGGAGGGGACATAGACAGAGCCAAGGCCCTTTTAAGATTAAAATGTATTCTAGAGCAGTTTCCACCATAATTCAAATTTTGTGAGCTTGTGTCAGGAGGAGAATATGCTTCTATCAATAATGAACTGGCATCTCTTCTCAAATTGCTTCCAGGGTTCACTGGGGCTGTGGAAATTAAAGAGGATGATGGTGACTTTAATAACAAATAAAATGACTGACACCTACACAAGTTTGCTGTGGAAATGACTTTGTGTTCTCTTAAGATTATTATTTATATGATGATTACAATTTAGAATTTATTGACAAAAAGTGACAGAAAACAAAAAAGCAAAATGGAAGAAGTCCACTGTCAAAATAACTTTTTTTTAAATTGAAGAATACTTGATTTACAATGTTGTGTTAATTACTGCTGTACAGCAAAGTGATTCAGTTATACACACATATACATTCTTTTTTATATTCTTTTCCATTATGGTTTATCACAGGATATTGAATATAGTTATCTGTGCTATACAATAGGACCTTGTTCTTTATCTATTTTATATATAGCAGTGTGTACCTGTTAATACCAACTCCTAATTTATCCCTCCCTCTCCTTTCCCCTTGGGTAACCATAAGATTGTTTTCTATGTCTGTGACTCTATTTGTTTTGTAAATAAGTTCATTTGTATCATTTTTTTTTAGATTCCACATATAAATGATATCATATGATATTTGTCTTTCTCTGTCTGACTTACTTCACTTAGTATGATCATCTCTAAGTCCATCCATGTTGCTGCAAATGGTATTATTTCATTCTTTTTCATAGCTGAATAACTCTTTAGGTCTCTACTTTAATTTATGGCCTGAGGAAATCAAATGCTGGGAATATTTCTTACCCAAAGGAGGATTATACCCCATACAGGGCATAGAGGAATGTATGAGTAACAACGAACAAACCATACTCTGAAAAATACCACAAGTAAAACATTCTATTAGAACACCAATAAAAAGAAATTTTTTGTTGTAAAAAAGTTTAGACATACAAAAAAGTAAAGAAAAAAAACCTATGCATTAACCAATATGCTTAATAAATGAAATATAGAAAATATAGTTGAATCCTCATGTCCAGAGGGTGCCATTATAATGAATTTAGGGTTTATCATTTCAAGCCACTGCATATGAACGTGGCATTATATAGAAATATATGTTATTTAGCAGATATACTATTTTCTTGTACATTTTTAAATTTACAGGGCTTCCCTGGTGGCGCAGTGGTTGAGAATCTGCCTGCCAATGCAGGGGACACGGGTTTGAGCCCTGGTCTGGGAAGATCCCACATGCCGCGGAGCAACTAGGCCCGTGAGCCACAGCTACTGAGCCTGCGCGTCTGCAGCCTGTGCTCCGCAACAAGAGAGGCCGTGATAGTGAGAGGCCCGCGCACCGCAATGAAGAGTGGCCCCCACTTGCCGCAACTAGAGAAAGCCCTCGCACAGAAACAAAGACCCAACACAGCCAAAAATAAGTAAATAAAATTTAAAAAAAAAAATTATAAATTTACATAGTGGGTATCAGGCTGTAAGTATTCTCTGCAATTTGCTTTTCTTTGCTCTGTATTGTGTTTCTGAGATTCTTTGCTGTGCTGATGCACGTAGACACCGTCAATTTGTTTCACTACTGCATATATCATTATTTATCCAAAGTGCACAGTTTATTATATATTTATTCTCCTATATGTGGACATTTATGTTGTTTACATATCTACATTTTACAAACAACACTGATGTGATTGCAATCACGTTGCTCATGTCTCCTTACGCATATAGTAGGAGAGTTTTTCTAAACTGTAGAGTTGATTCACAATCCCAGAATATAGGGATGTAGATTTTCAATTTTACTGTCTCTTGACAAATTCATCCCCGAAACTGCTTTACCGATTTTCACTACCATCCGGTGTCCGGGGAGAAGACCCACCGCTCCATATCCTCACCAACACTTAATATTGCTGCAATATCGGAAATTTCTGATTCCAATTTCTGTGCATAAGTTGGTTTCTCAGTGTGATTCTAATTTGTATTTCTATCAAGTAGTAGTAAAATTCTGTACCACACCATTCATTCCCGACCTCTGTGACTGCCCTGCTCACAATCATTGCCCTGAATGCTCCCTTGTGATATGTATAGTTTACACATGTGCTCAGATCGGTCCCCATAGTAAATACTAGTTTTATGATAACACTCAGTCTATATTTCCAAATGGTTCTGGCTACTTTTTTGTCCTTTGCTCTTCCATTAACATTTGGAATAAAATTTTCAATTCAGACAGCACATCTCTGTTGGTTGGGCTTTTGATTGGATTACATTGAGGGTATAGATTAATTTGGAGACATTTAAGGTCCTTACCATTGTATCCTTGCTTATGTATCTATCCCTGTTGGTTTACATGTTTTCTAACATCTTTCCAAATAGTTCAAATATTTTGTCCATAAAGGCCTCACATGTCTTTCCTTAAACTTATTCTTAGTTACTTAATATTTCTGTTTTTATTTTAAAGGGAATATTTACACTTTTGTCTTATTTCTTTAGCTAAGGGAACTAGTTAAATGTCTCAGAGTAGGGACTTCCCTGGTGATGCAGTGGTTAGGACTCCATGCTCCCAATGCAGGGGCCTGGGTTCAATCTTTGGTGAGGGAACTAGATCCCACATGCATGCCACAACGGAGAGTTTGCATGCCACAACTAAGTAACCCGCTGGCCGCAACTAAGGAGCCCGCCTGCCGCAACTAAGACCTGGCAAAAGTGAGATAGTGGCATGGACATATATACACTACCAAACGTAAAATAGATAGTGGGAAGCAACTGCATAGCACAGGGAGATCAGCTCTGTGCTTTGTGACCACCTAGAGGGGTGGGATAGGGAGGGTGGGAGGGAGGGAGACGCAAGAGGGAGGGGATATGGGGACATATGTATATGGATAGCTGATTCACTTTGTTATAAAGCAGAAACTAACACACCATTGTAAAGCAATTATACTCCAATAAAGATGTGAAAAAAATAAATTAATTTAAAAAATAAAATAAATAAATAAATAAATAAATAAAATATTTTTTTAAATGTCTCATAGTGGCTATGACAGCGTTTTCTTCTACTCTTAGTTTTATGAGTTTTCATGAAAAACTGTAAAATGTTAATGAATTCTCTCCTTTCCAAATTTGAAAGGCAACAGTTAACATTTATTGTTAACATTGCTAATTGAATTGTATTCTAAAAGAACATGATTAATGCATACTAATAGTTCTTTGATAGTTGTCAGAATTTGTTCCACACACCAAAAACTGCCATATTCAATCCCTTCTTTGGTAGTAATAAGATTGTTGGCCACGCTTGTTGCTAAAGGTGATGACCACTTTCCCCAGACTTCCTTACATGCACTGCCTGCAACAGACTGGTATATATGGACTACCAGTGGGATCTCCCAGCGAAACCAAGCAGGACCCTGTGGGGCGGCTTGGCACGGAAGCCTTTCAAGCAGTTGTTAATCAGGGAAGGGAGGGGATGCAGAAACAAGGGAGGAGGAGCCAGAAAACAACAGTGCAGCCTTGGGGCAGGTCCTGGTTCCTCCTCAGGGGATACACATAACAATATCTTTGAGGTCTTTACAGAACTAAAACCCCTAACAAACGGAAGATGTTAGCATTCTTCATTCCAGAGAAGGTAACAGTTTGATAACCAGAGAAGCTCATCAGGAGACCCCTTGAGACCAGATTAAAGGAGTGCAAGCCCTGCACACACCCAGATCCTTATCAGCAACTCCACCCTTGAACTATTGCTATAAAACTCCTCAACAAACCTCCCTGGGTTGGGACACACAGTTTCTGAGGCATGATCCCGCTGTGTCCCCCTTTGACTAGCAAAGCAATAGAGCTATTCTTTTCTACTTCACCCAAAACTCTGTCTCCAAGATTTGATTCAGCACTGGTGCACAGAGGCCGAGTTTTCAGCATCACCACCTTGCACATGATCAGGTTTTGTCCCCTGTCCCTACTCCCTTCATACACATATGACCTATTAAAAGCAAAAGTTTGATCTCCATGGATATGCTGGTGTACCCAAGACAGCTGTTAGCTCTACAGCTCTTTCAGTTATCCTGACTCATCCTTTTTAGCTTATGAAGATTTCCTTTGACTTTGATCACTTTGTCTATGCATTTAGAGTGTTTAAAGCATAGTCTATATGGCATTTTTAGCTTTTCTGTCTCAGTAGAGTTTATGGTTTACGTACTAAACCATAGGGCTATAATTAAATTCAACCAATGATTTTACCTTCTTATATTTTATGTAAGTTAACGGTACATTTTTAATGACAAAAACATATAACCTCAATGAAAAAATCAGTTTGTTTCCTTTTTTACAATTTTTTTTGACACTTACTTCTATTTCCTTTTTGTTACATAGATCTTCACGTATAATTTTCAATTAAAATGCCAAGAGCAGGCTTTTCTTGTCTTCTCTAATAAATGTTCCTATCATGAATTTTCCTACTAAGTATGATGTTTAATCAGCAATGTGTTTTGAATATAATAAACAACATTATACTTTGTAATCATAGGAAAGATGATCCAAAATCTTGGAAATAGGATGGAGAAAATAAAAAAATGTTTAACAAGGACCTAGAAGAACTCAAGAGCAAACAAACAATGATGAACAACACAATAAATGAAATTTAAAATAGTCTAGAAGGAATCAATAGCAGAATAACTGAGGCAGAAGAACGGATAAGTGACCTGGAAGATAGAGTAGTGGAAATAACTACCGCAGAGCAGAATAAAGAAAAAAGAAAGAAAGGAATTGAGGACTGTCTCAGAGACCTCTGGGACAACATTAAATGCACCAACATTCGAATTATAGGGGTCCCAGAAGAAGAAGAGAAAAAGAAAGGGACTGAGAAAATATTTGAAGGGATTATAGTTGAAAACTTCCCTAATATGGGAAAAGAAATAGTTAATCAAGTCCTGGAAGCACAGAGAGTCCCATACAGGATAAATCCAAGGAGAAACACGCCAAGACACATATTAATCAAACTATCAAAAATTAAGTACAAAGAAAAAATATTAAAGCAGCAAGGGAAAAACAACAAATAACACACAAGGGAATCCCCATAAGGTTAACAGCTGATCTTTCAGCAGAAAGTCTGCAAGCCAGAAGGGAGTGGCAGGACATATTTAAAGTGATGGAAGGGAAAAACCTACAACCAAGATTACTCTACCCAGCAAGGATCTCATTCAGATTTGACGGAGAAATCAAAAGCTTTACAGACAAGCAAAAGCTAAGAGAATTCAGCACCACCAAACCAGCTTCACAACAAATGTTAAAGGAACTTCTCTAGGTGGGAAACACAAGAGAAGGAAAAGACCTACAATGACAAACTCAAAACAATTAAGAAGATGGTAATAGGAACATACATATCAATAACTACCTTAAATGTAAATGGATTAAATGCTCCAACCAAAGACAAAGACCGGCTGAATGGATACAAAAACAAGACCCATATATATGCTGTCTACAAGAGACCCATTTCAGACCTAGGGACACATACAGACTGAAAGTGAGGGGATGGAAAAAGATATTCCATGCAAATGGAAATCCAAAGAAAGCTAAAGTAGCAATTCTCATATCAGACAAAATAGACTTTAAAATAAAGACTATTACAAGAGAGAAAGGAGGAAACTACATAATGATCAAGGGATCAACCCAAGAAGAAGATATAACAATTATAAATATTTATGCATCCAACATAGGAGCACCTCAGTACATAAAGTAAATGCTAACAGCCATAAAAGGGGAAACCGACAGTAACACAATCATAGTAGGGGACTTTAACACCCCACTTTCACCAATGGACAGATCATCCAAAATGAAAATAAATAAGGAAACACAGGCGTTCAATGACACATTAAAAAAGATGGACTTAATTGATATTTATAGGACATTCCATCCAAAAACAACAGAATACACTTTCTTCTCAAGTGCTCATGAAACATTCTCCAGGACAGATCATATCTTGGGTCACAAAACAAACCTTGGTAAATTTAAGAAAATTGAAATCGTATCAAGTATCTTTTCTGACCACAACACTATGAGAGTAGATATCAATTACAGGAAAAAAACTGTAAAAAATGCAAACACGTGGAGGCGAAACAATTCACTACTAATAACCAAGAGATCACTGAAGAAATCAAAGAGGAAATCAAAAATTACCTAGAAACAAATGACAATGAAAACACGATGACACAAAACCTAAGGGATGCAGCAAAAGCAGTTCTAAGAGGGAAGTATAAAGCAATACAATCCTACCTCAAGAAACAAGAAACGTCTCAAATAAACAACCTAACCTTACACCTAAAGCAGTTAGAGAAAGAAGAACAAAAAAACCCCAAAGTTAGCAGAAGGAAAGAAATCATAAAGATCAGATCAGAAATAAATGAAAATGAAATGAAGGAAACAATAGCAAAAATCAATAAAACTAAAAGCTGGTTCTTTGGGAAGATAAAAAAAATTGATAAACCATTAGCCAGACTCATCAAGAAGAAAAGGGAGAAGACTCAAATCAATAGAATTAGAACGAAAAAGGAGAAGTAACAACTGACGCTGCAGAAATACAAAGGATCATGAGAGATTACTACAAGCAACTATATGCCAATCAAATGGACAACCACAAAGAAATGGACAAATTCTTAGAAAAGCACAACCTTCTGAGACTGAACCAGGAAGAAACAGAAAATATAGACCAATCACAAGCACTGAAATTGAGACTGTGATTAAAAATCTTCCAACAAACAAAAGCCCAGGACCACATGGCTTCAAAGGCGAATTCTATCAAACATTTAGAGAGGAGTTAACACCTATTCTTCTCAAACTCTTCCAAAATATAGCAGAGGGAGGAACACTCCCAAATTCATTCTACGAGGCCACCATCACCCTGATACCAAAACCAGACAAAGATGTCACAAAAGAAGAAAACTACAGGCCAATATCACTGATGAACATAGATGCAAAAATCCTCAACGAAATAGCAGCAAACAGAATCCAACAACATATTAAAAGGATCATACACCATGATCAAGTGGGGTTTATCCCAGGAATGCAAGGATTCTTCAATATACGTAAATCAATCAATGTACTACACCATATTAACAAACTGAAGGATAAAAACCATATGATCATCTCAATAGATGCAGAAAAAGCTTTTGACAAAATTCAACACCATTTATGATAAAAACCCTCCAGAAAGTAGGCATAAAGGAAACTTACCTCAACATAATAAAGGTCATATATGACAAACCCACAGCCAGCATAGTTCTCAATGGTGAAAAATTGAAACCATTTCCACTAAGATCAGGAATGAGACAAGGTTGCCCACTCTCACCACTATTATTCAACATAGTTTTGGAAGTTTTAGCCACAGCAATCAGAGAAGAAAAAGAAATAAAAGGAATCCAAAATGGAAAAGAAGAAGTAAAACTGTCACTGTTTGCAGATGACATGATACTATACATAGAGAATCTAAAGATGCTATCAGAAAACTACTAGAGCTAATCAATGAATCTGGTAAAGTAGCAGGATACAAAATTAATGCACAGAAATCTCTTGCATTCCCATACACTAATGATGAAAAATCTGAAAGTGAAATTAAGGAAACACTCCCATTTACAACTGCAACTAAAGGAATAAAATATCTAGGAATAACCTACCTAAGGAGACAAGAGAACTGTATGCAGAAAACTATAAGACACTGATGAAAGAAATTAAAGATGATACAACAGATAGAGAGATATACCATGTTCTTGGATTGGAAGAATCACATTGTGAAAATGACCGTACTACCCAAAGCAATCTACAGATTCAATGCAGTCCCTGTCAAACTACCAATGGCGTTTTTCACAGAATTAGAACAAAAAATTTCACAATTTGTATGGAAACACAGAAGACCCCCAAATAGCCAAAGCAATCTTGAGAAAGAAAAATGGAGCTGGAGGAATCAGGCTCCCTGACTTCAGACTATACTACAAAGCTACAGTAAACAAGACAGTATGGTACTGGCACAAAAACAGAAATATAGATCAATGGAACAGGATAGAAAGCCCAGAGATAAACCCATGCACATATGGTCACTTTATCTTTGATAGAGGAGGCAAGAATATACAATGGAGAAAAGACAGCATCTTCAGTAAGTGGTGCTGGGAAAACTGGACAGCTACATGTAAAAGAATGAAATTAGAACATTCCCTAACACCATACACAAAAATAAACTCAAAATGGATTAAAGACCTGAATGTAAGATGAGACACTATAAAACCCTTAGAGGAAAACATAGGCAGAACACTCTATGACATAAATCGCAGCAAGATCTTTTTTGACGCCCCCCTCCTAGAGAAATGGAAATAAAAACAAAAATATACAAATGGGACCTAATGAAACTTCAAAGCTTTTGCACAGCAAAGGAATCCGTAAGCAAGACGAAAAGACAAACCTCAGAATGGGAGAAAATATTTGCAAACGAAGAAACTGACAAAGGATTAATCTCCAAAATATACAAGCAGCTCATGCAGCTCAATATGAAAAAAACAAACAACCCAGTCCAAAAATGGGCAGAAGACCTAAATAGACATTTCTCCAAAGATATATAGATTGCCAACAAACACATTAAAGGATGCTCAACATCACTAATCATTAGAGAAATGCAAATCAAAACTACAATGAGGTACCACATCACACCAGTCAGAATGGCCATCATGAAAAAATCTACCACAATAAATGCTGGAGAGGGTGTGGAGTAAAGGGAACCCTCTTAACACTTTTGGTGGGGATGTAAATTGATACAACCACTATGGAGAACAGTAGGGAGGTTCCTTAAAAAACTAAAAATAGAACTACCATATGACCCAGTAATCCCACTACTGGGCATATACCCTGAGAAAAACCATAATTCAAAAAGAGTCATGTACCACAATGTTCATTTCAGCTCTATTTACAATAGCCAGGACATGGAAGCATCCTAAGTGTCCATCTACAGATAAATGGATAAAGAAGATGTGGCACATATATACAATGGAATATTACTCAGTCATAAAAGGAAACAAAATTGAGCTTTTTGTAGTGAGGTGGATAGACCTAGAGACTGTCATACAGCCTGAAGTAAGTCAGAAAGAGAAAAACAATTACCTTATGCTAACACATATATATGGACTCTTAAAAAAAAAAAAGGTTCTGAAGAACCTAGAGGCAGGACAGGAATAAAGATGCAGACGTGCAGAATGGACTTGAGGACACGGGGAGGGGGAAGGGTAAGCTGGGACAAAGTGAGAGAGTGACATGGACATATATACACTACACTATATACACTGCAAATGTAAAATAGATAGCTAGTGGGAAGCAGCCACACAGCACAGGGAGATCAGCTCAGTGCTTTGTGTCCACCTAGAGGGGTGGGATAGGGAGGGTGGGAGGGAGACACAACAGGGAGGGGATATGGGGATATATGTATATGTATAGCTGATTTACTTTGTTATACAGCAGAAACTAACACACCATTGTAAAGCAACTATACTCCAATAAAGATGTTAAAAAAATTATATTTTGTGATTTTTAATAGATAAAAAAGTCAAATTCATTTTGTTCCTCATTTGTATCCTGTTGAATTCAAGTTATTTGCATTTTATTTAAGATTCCTGGATACATTTATTTTAATTGACCCTGATGTGCAATGGTCTTTTTTGTTAGTTTTCTAGTATTAATTTCAATGCTGTGTGAACATTGTAAAATGCACTAGACTTTGCTCTTTATGTGCCAGAAATTTTGAAATAACCTTTGCAGCCACGGCTCTCATGGAGATAATTCTTTGATAAATTTTTAGTATCTCTCAAGGTTAGTGATATAACCATGCTTGCTGCTTCTTCAGGCACCAATATTTATAATGTATCTTTTCCTTTTTTTCTTTTTTATAAATTTATTTATTTTATTTATTTATTTTTGGCTGCATTGGGTCTTCGTTTCTGTGCACAGGCTTTCTCTAGTTGTGCTGAATGTGGGCTACTGTTTGTTGTGGTATGTAGGCTTCTCATTGCAGTGGCTTCTTTCATTGCGGAGCACGGGCTCTAGGCACACGGGTTTCAGTAGTTGTGGCACACGAGCTCAGTAGTTGTGGCTCTCAGGCTCTAGAGCGCAGGCTCAGTAGTTGTGGTGCACAGGCTCTGTTGCTCTGCGGCATGTGGGATCTTCCCAGACCAGGGCTCGAATCCGTGTCCCCTGCATTGGCAGGCAGATTGTTAACCACTGCGCCACCAGAGAAGCCCAATATATCTTTTCTTGAACAATGATTACCATAATGAGATTTCCAACCACATTTAAGATCCTCTTTTCAAAAATTTTTTCACATTTATGCCTAAAATATTTTTCTTATTGTCAGTTTGACTATTTACTATCCTGTGTCTTTATATAATTAGGCATGTAAGAACTATTTTTGATTTTTAGGTAGTCAGATATTTATTTGTCATTGCTACTTTGTTTCCCTGTATGTCAGTTAAAATCTGCTCCAACAGTCATGAAATTTGTCCTCTTTGTTTTAGTAAAATCACGAATTTATTTATTTTCCTTATTTCTTTTTATAATGAAAGCATTGAGTCCCTAGTACAATATTCTTCCTCTTTTTCTACAGTGTCAATTTTGCTCATTACTATCTCCAATAAAGACTTCCATTTCACTTTTGCATTTTTAATCTCCAAATATTTTCCTTATCTCATCCAGCTCTCTTTTACCCTCAGCTCTCGTCTCTGGCAGCTTCCCTTCATCTTTTTTATCACTTTATTCTTTGCGATCTCTTTATTCAAGAATTACTAGTTTCTTAGATTTTATTAAGAACACAAAGCATATGTTTCCTAAATACGCATATAATTATATTCTTTTCTCCTAAACTATGGTATCACTTGTCTGCTCCTAGAGTATTATGCTACTCTTTGTGCTGTTGTTTCAGATAGTGTCTCATAGGTTCTAGAGCTTTTCTCTTTTTTCTTTCAATTCATTAATTTCTGCTTGAATACTGGACTTAGAAGTTCTTGAGTTTTGCCAATTATCTCAGGTTCTGATACAGTAAGCGTCTTGCTCACACCATGTGTTCACGTTACAGTCAGCACCAGGCTCTGCTTCCCGTCACAATCACACAGAATCTCGGGTCGATGGAACCGCCACCTCCTGGAGCATCACCAGGCATCACGCCACAGGGAAGAAAATATGGTGAATGGACACACCAAGCTCTTAGATACTTGTGCCCAGAAGTGATGCTTATGTCCTGCTTATATGTCATTGCCCTACACAAGTCATGTGAGCACACCTAACTTGAAGGAGGCTTAGAAGTACATTTCTACCACCTGCCTGGAAAGAGTAGAGAACTGAAGATATCCAAGAACAACCAACGACTACCACAACAGTAGATAGGGCAGGTGTCCTCTCTTTGGTTTTGTCACCGCTCCCTCTGAGTGTTGTTACAATGTTTTTCTTGAATCTTAAAATGGAGGGAAATTTTCAGATATAATTTCTACATTATATTTAGTACTCACTGCCTGCCTTAGCAGTAATTATTCTAGCGTAGTTCTGTGAGAATGAATAAAGATTTCTATCTTATTCCTGTTAGCTAGATTTCTTACTAGAGGGGGCAATATTTTGAAAAAGTCTGCAGTTTTCCCTCTTGTAAAAGTAAAGTGAGGAAACATTAACAGTCAGGGTTCCCCAATACTCCTTCGTATTTTCTCCTTCTTAATTTGAGTTATTCTTACTTAGCGATGAGGGTGAGAATGAAGTGGAAGTATGGATAGATTGCCCCTGGTTACTTCATTAAGGAATTTTTTTAAGACACTGTTTTTTTAAAGCAGTTTTAGATTCACAGTGAAATTGAGCAGAAGTACAGAAATTTCCCATATACTCCCTGCCCCCATACATGTAAAGCTTCCCCCACTGTCAACATCCCCTACCAGAGTGGGACACTGGTTACAACTGATAAACCCACACTGACCTTAGGGTTCAGTCTTGACGTTGAACATTCTATGGATTTAGACAAGTGTGTTATGATATGTATCCATCATTACAGTGTCATATAGAGTATTTTTTACTGGCCTGAAAGTCCTCTGTGTTCTCCCTCCATGCCCCTCTCCAACCCCTGGCAACCACTGGACTTTTTACCATCTCGATAGTTTTGCCTTCTTCCAGAATATCATAAGTTGGAATCATGCATTATGTAGACTTTTCAGAGTGGCTTCTTTCACTTAGTAATATGTGTTTAGGTTCCTGCATATCCTGCATAGCTTAATAGCTCATTTCTTTTCAGCACTGAATAATATTCCATTTCTGGATGTACCACAGTTTATTTATTTATACATTCATCTACTAAAGGATATTTTGGTTGCTTCCAAGTTTGGACAATTATGAATACAGCTGCTATAAACATGTCTGTACAGGTCTTCGTGTGGACATATGTCTTCACCTCCTTTGGATAGACATCAAGGAGCTTGACTGCTGGATCATATGGTAAGCATACATTTAGTTCTGTAGGAAACTGCCGAACTGTCTTCCAAAGTGGATGCAGCGTTTTGCATTCCTGTTACTCCACATCTGCCCCAGTATTTGGTGTTGTCAGAGTTCCAGATTCCGGCCATCCTTATAGGTATGCAGTGATATCTCATTGTTGTTTTAATTTGCATTTCCCTGATGACATAGTACGTGGAGCTTCTTTTCATATGCTTATTGGTCATCTGTATATCTTCTTTGGTGAGGTGTCTGTTAAGGTCTTTGGACCATTTTTAATCGGATTGTTTATCTTCTTATTGTTGAGTCTTTAGAGTTCTTTGTATCCCTTGGATAACAGTTCTTGATCAGACATGTCTTTTGCAAATATTTTCTCCCAGTCTGCGCCTTGTCTTCTCATACTCTTGACATTGCTTTTTGCAGAACACAAGTTTTCAGTTTTAATTAAGCCCAGCTTCTTAATTATTTCTTCAAAGATTGTTCCTTTGATGTTGCATGTAAAATTTTAAAGCAATTCATGTATGTGAATTTGGCAAAGAGAAGACTTCTTTTCCTGTTTTCTGGCAAGTGATAAGTCTGAATCTTTTATATCTGGAGATAAAGTGTGGCCAACTTTTCTCTCTCTTGTGATTAAAAGAAGTTGTTTCTTCAGTGCCTGCTGTCCTGTTTCAGGACCTGGAACATACTCTGTATGTCAAAGTTCTTCCAGGAGAATGGCATATTAATAAGTTGATAGTCTTATTTACCAAGACTTGTCTGTCTTCGTATCTTCAGTTTTATCTGTCCATTAAGGTCTCTAAAATAATGAAGAGGAAACTACAGCTCCATTAAGTAACTACCCTCAGAACCAAGAAGAAGCTGCTTCTTCTTACTTGTGCCAAGAAGCTGCTTACTTCTTACTTGTGTACAGGAGGTTACTGAGGTTGGGCTGAGCAGGAAGTTGCTGTTCTAGCAGGTGTGGGGTCAGCAGCTTACCTGGAGGGAAAGCCTTGGTATGTCCCTTGTTCTGCTGTGGCTGCAATGTGAGGTGATCGGGCCTGTGATACTTCAGATGATCAGAGAGATGGGATTTGCTAATAAGTGGCTGTAGGGATGAGGGAAGAATGGACTTCAGCTTTCTAGGCTGGACCTTCTGGATTTGTAGAAATAGAGAAGAGCAAGTTTACGGGCAACAATAATGAGGAAAATGTTAGATATTATATTTCAGAAGAACTACCCCTGTAGTCAAGGCATCTTCACTTTGATCAGGGAAAAACACAACTCCAGAAATAAATCCAAAGCTGTTTGAAGTGTCTTCAGAGGTTCTGTATAAATATGCATTAGAGCTCCAAGAAGGTAAAGATGATATCCCACTGGTGGCTGAAAGTCAAATAAAGCAGCCAAACCCCTTTTACTGCTCCAGAGCCTAGGGTTTAAACTACAGGGAGAGACCTACGGTTTCTGAGCATGGGAGTTGAGCCCTGAGGAAGGGAACAGGGAAGCAAGTGAGAGATAAATTAAGTGCCTGAGATAGTCCTTCTGGGGAGGCGAGTTGGGTTTGAGAGTTAGTTTAATTCAATCAGGCAGAAGAAGAAAGAAAAGAATGAAGGTGAGTCTGTAATGATAGACTGTAAATTATAATGCAGAAAGCCTTCAATGCCACAATAGAGACATTAAACTTAATAATGTAGCTAATAAAGAGTTTTTGATCACAGCATTGAAGTTGGGGAGCCCAACTGGGTTGCAGATGTAGACTTGGGCAACCTTCATGATAGTAACAGTTGAAAGCCAATCATCTAGAGATGAGAATTGAAGATATGGGAAAAGATGCGATTATTTGGAGAATATATAAGTCATGTGTACGTGTGTGTCGGCGTGAATGTGGACATATGTTGTTCTGTCAACCAAATGCATGTAATACATGCAGTATTTCTTGGGAAATCATAACACAAATGGACTGTGGGGAACTCTTCAGCTTCGCAAGGAATAGGGGTGTGTCTGAGTGTGTGTGTGTGTGGTGACCTAGAGGTGAGAGGTATTTATTTGTTTGTTTAAAAGTCATGTTCTCAGCTTATCTAGAATTTACTCTCTTGGCTTTTTTAAAAAATTTGTTTTCTTAAGGTAATTTAAACTAGGCAAGTTTTAAGGCAAATACATAAGACACATATGCAAAGAAGTAACACTGCTTATTTGCGTGGAAGGTTCATAACATCACCCAACTGGGAATATGTTTCTAAGGGGAAAATTATCAAAAACAAATGAGGCTCTTTAAAGCCAAATAAAATTAAAATAACCCTTAATTTTTTAACTAGTTGAATCAGATTTCCTTAAATGTGTAATCAAATTCCATACTATATTTTAGGCCTCTTTAAAGCTTCATTTACTTTTAGGTCAGAAGAACAGAGCAGGAGGGAGCATAGTTTAAACCACTGAAATAGTAACTAAAGAGTACTCTGGTGATCTTAAGAGTTCCTGCAACTTCCAAAAGAGTGCACATTATTTAAAGCACAAAGAAAATCTACTTTTAGGTGCAAAAAACGCTGAAAAAAGTATTATATTAGAAAAGAATTTACTCCAAATTGCCTTTTATTCTCTTTTTCAGGTTATTTAGTCACCTCTCTGAATGAAACTTTACAATTCAAGCAAAAAAAGAGAGAGATCATTTTTCTTTCCTTCATATAAATTCCATACTTTCTCCATATAAATTCCAAAACATGAATAGCGTAGTTTGCCATCCTTACTAAATAAATTATTTTTTAAAAACCACATTCTTATAACAAAAAATATAAAAAATTATTTTAAGATTACAACTTGCCTTTTTTAAAGAGAAAGATGGCACCATTGCCTCGAACTCCATTAAATGATTTCTAGTGAACAGAATAGGAAACTTAGTGATGGAAAAGGTAGAAAGGTCCCTGACCTTTGGTCATTGCTCACTGGGCACTGATCAGATGGGGCAGAGAAACAGATGAGGAGCCCCCAGACAGGCAGCATGGGAAAAAGGCCCTGAGATTGGAATTTATGGATATGGGAATTTATTAAGAGAGGAACTCACGCCAGACTAGAAATGTTCTGAAAACACAGAGTAGCGACAAAAAGACTTCATGCTGGAGAATCAAAACGTGGAGATTTTAACAGGGCTCACAAAAATATTAACATGCAGAATATGAACTTGGGGTGAATCTATTTTTCATGTAAGTTTCTAATTTTCTCTCAGCAACAGAGAAAACAAAGATAGAAAAAATCCTTCTGCAGATTGCTAGTTAATAAATTTTAAAAGTTTGCTTATAATTTAGGGATTTTTTTTCTAGCTGCAAATTGATTAATCCTTGCATTGCTTCTGCAATAAAATGGAGGCTATAAAGATAATTTTTCCATATTCTGTACTTGTATTAAAATACTGCCAGAAAGGAAATAGTAACCCAGAAAACCACATTGTGCAGCTCTAAGGGTGCCAAAATATTCCACTAATGGATCTGAAACAAAAGAGGAAAAGCAGTCCTTGTGAGAATCTCCAGGCTACTCACCATTTTGAATAAGTGTACTAAAATGTGGGAAGGTAGAAGGAACCTGTCCTTTCTTGAGAAAGTCAGCACCATCTTAAATTCTCCTCTGCAGCTGCTTTTACTTTAAATAAAAATAAGTTTTTGCTTGTAATTATTTACTTCTCTCTGCCCTGTACATTGAAAACTTTAATTATTCATGTGGTAATCCTTCCTATAATAAAGCATACAAAGGAAGGGGGAAAGCAAGTATAAATAAAACACTTCTTGGATTTAAGAGGACATGACCTTGTTCCAGTTTCTCACTTCTAAAGATGAAAATAAGGATATCAAACTATTTTGGTCTAGGCTGTTTGTAGAGAGAGTATTAATATAACTGTAAGGTCAAACATATACTTTATTTAAGAGTTAAAATATATAAGTAATGTTTAAATGTAAAAGACAGGCTCCCAGATAGATCGTGGCCAGGTCTAGAATAAACTAGAATACATCTAGATAGCTTTCTTGTATTTTAAAATAATTAAAAGGTCAATGGCAATAGTTGACAATTATGCTGACCAAAGTCACAGGACCTAATCAAATGTCCTGTTTTTGGTAAATCTCAAAGGTCAGTCTTTGGAAAGAGTATTGTTCCTCTCGTCTTTGTAATCGACTAATCTATTTTAACATTTCAAGTCACTGTTTTCACACTTCAACTTTCCATTCTTTCTACCACCTTATTCTAAACCAGTCTTGACATCCAAGAGAAAAAGGTACCAATGGCCAATAGGGTGGAATTTTACACCCCAGAAGGAACAGACATTACAAGACCCAAAAATAAACAGGAGAAAACCTGCCAATCCCCAATAAAGGCATGGAGGCTTGATGTCCTGTCCAACTGAACAAATAGGATCTCCCTTGAGAGGTCAGAGTTACTTGCACCAGAACAGGTAAATATTTCTGCTTGTCTGGATCACAGCTTATATTAAGCACAGTATCATACTTGTTGGATCGTGATCACTGACCATTCTGGTGACAGTCTAGTACAGAAGTTAAAAGTGGGCTCCAGAGACAATTTCCTGGATTTATATCCAGGCTTATTCATAAATTACTTGCTGTGAACAAAGGCAAGATATTTAACTTCTCTGAGCTTCATTTTACTATGCTTAAAACAGAAAAATCATCTTTCCTCGGGACTTCCCTGGCCGTCTAGGGGTTAAGAATCTGCACTTCCACTGCAGGGGGCATGGGTTCGATCCCTGGTCGGGGAACTAAGATCCTGCATGCCAGCGGCGAGGTCAAAGTAAATAAATTAATAAATAAAATGCTAAAACAATAAACATTTTTAAAAAATTATCTTTCCTGGATGGCTATGAAAATTATATGAGGTATTACACCAAAGTCTTCAGCATAGGGCTTGGCAAATAACCAGTGACTTTTACATGGTAACCTTCATCATTGTTACATAACTAAAATTTTTGAAAGCATAATTTAATGCTTATATTTTGTGCTATACTATAATGCGTTTGATCCATTATTAAATTTCGAACATTTGTGCTATTCCAAGCTTTCACTGTTATATTACTGCAATTAACCCACAGTTGCATCAATGATTAGTGCTTACAGCAAATTCCTAGAAGCAGAATTACTGACTCAAAGAAAATAAAAATAAACATCTTTAAATATTTTGATATTTACTGTCAAATTGCTTGCTTGAAAGGAAAATCGACTGTATGCTTCTACCAGTCATTTATCTTTTAATCTCACCATCAGGAACATTTTCTCTAATGCTCTCAAAATTTGCAAGTGAAAATTATATATGCTGCTTTCTTTTGTTTCACTTTTAAGATTGTTGAAGTTCAACAATTCTTTCATAGTTTTACTTCCATTTTGTACTAATGTAAATGTTATTCATCCACTTTAACAGTTTTCTTATTGATTTGGAAGTACAATTTTTATATTAAAGGCTTTTGTTCTATTTGTCATGTTAGTTAGATACAATTATTTATATATGAAACTTTTAATGTTGAAGAGTTGTTATATCTTGTGAAGTCAAAACTACAGTCTTTTCCTTTCTAGTATCACACAATGATTTTATGCTTAGAAAGTCTTTATTGTATTCATATATAAATGATTACGAGTATTAGTACTTTTATTTTATATTAAATACTTTAATTCAACTTGAGTAAAATTACATTTAGTGAAAAGAAAAAAGATAAGTTGATTTTATGTGAATGTGATTTTTTTCTCTTAATTTATTCTTTTAATTTAATCCTAAATTAAACTCCACAGAATTGTGTACTTAGTGTGCACGTATAAACTTGCAATATTAATTCTGATAGAAAAAGAGTAGATTTATAAAGCGCTTGCCACACCGAAGAAAACTGTAACTGTGCGAGGTGATGGATGTGTTAACTACCCTTATTGTCGCAATCATTTTGCGATAAATACATATATGAAATCGTATACATATTACACCTTAAACGTACACAATGTTATATGTCAATTACGTCTCAATAAAGCTGGGAAAACATTCTGGTTGAAGATATGATGAAAACAGAGGAGGGAAAGACAATATTAAAGCTTTGCTGTCTCATAATATGGTAAAAATCTAGTATTTGTTAAAGCTTCAGAAAAGTCAGCTTTGCTACAACGAAATGTGCCAATTTTTACTATTATAATCCCTGTCAGGCTATGAAATCAGTATTCTCGGCAGCTCTGCTCTAGACCTACAATTTTGTCAAATAGCGTACTTGCCTTTAGTCTGATGAAGGATGTTAGCTCCAACACAAATTAGCCTCGATTTATGCATTATGCAACAGCACACCCCTTGGGGACACTGGAGCTCTATAATGATCCTTTTCTCAGGACCAACCACCATTTTGGACCACTGTGATGGGAGTCTTCCCACCACCCACTCACACTCCATTCAATCAAGTGGCAAAATTGCCTAAGTGTGTACGGACCCAGTTAATTCATCACTGATGGAATCCTGAGTCTCTTCCCTTTGGGTTAGATTTTAATTCTTTGATTTGTGTAGATACTTTTCTGATAATCAGCTTCCCTCTTCTCTTCAGAAATGTTGAGGAAAAAAATTAGATACGCACGGCAATTTGCTAGTGAAAATGCAATTAAATCCATTTTCTTGAGCAGTTCTTATTTTGAAAGCACTCTACTAGTACCTGGAGATACAAAATTGAAGAAAAGTGTTCATAAAAACTCCGAAATCTCACCATCTCACTAAGATATAGACATATCAACATTTTTAAAAAACACATCATGAAAAATTCTAAGATTAACTTATGGATAAATTTCTATTACAGTAAGGTGTGGGAGAGATTCATTGAAGACTACGGTATATACATGTCATATTTAACATGTCTTTAAAAGAGGAGTTTACAATGTAGAAACTTAAGAACTTTATGGCTGAGAACAAAAACTCAAGCGAAGACAATGAGGCATGAATGTATAATTTATGATAAAATTGAAAGAGAAGATGGGTAGTAGAGAAGTATGTATAAACACCGGCAGAGTCAGAATATCCTTAAGTGTTGTTACGGTGGGCAGTGATTAAAAAACTAAAATAACAGACTCACAGACATAGAAAACAAACTTATGGTTACCAAAGGGGAAGGGGGAGGGCTAAATTAGGAGCTTGGGATTAACATATACACACTATTATATATAAAACAGATAAACAACAAGGACCTACTGTATAGCACAGAGAACTCTATTCAATATTTTATAATAACCTATAAGGGAAAAGAATCTGAAAAAAATAGATATATATGTATGTACACTGAATCACTTTTCTGTACACCTGAAACTAACACAACATTGTAAATCAACTAAACTTTAATTCAAAAACTAAAGTAAAATAAAATAAAAACAATCCTAAATGGCGTAACCAAAAATAGAAATTTGCCTACAAAATTCAGAAGCCTACCATTAGTTTTTACTTGAGAAACAGCTGAATTCAGGGGCACAAGGATGTGGTCAGTACCCAACCTCTTCCATTCATCCTTGGTTTTGCTTCCTCATTCTGGCTCTACTTTCAGACATACTATTGCTTTGTGGTATTAGAGGGCTGTAGAAATACAAACCTAGGGTTTGTTTGTTTTTTTTTTTCAGATCTCAGTCCTGCAAGAAATGAAAGTACCTCTCTCTTTCAGTTACAATAGCTCAATGTTTCTCAAGCTTTTTCATTATCATTCCCCTAAAGAGACTTCTAACGTGGTTTTTCCTAGTTGTCCCCTTCTCAGGAAACTAAGGAATAAGATTTTTGTCAGGTAATGTTGAGCAGTAGGGTTGAGCTCTGGAGGGCCACAAATCACTGTCATGTTGAAGATTTTCTCACCCCCCCAAGAGCCCATTTTTACCTCCTTGGGGGCACTACCACCCCCACGGGAAATGCATGCTCTAGTTGAAGTCTGAGTGGTTCTAACTCTAAGCCAGTTATCATGGTCACTTGCCGACTGGCTGGGCCTGGATCACGTGCTCTCCTCCAGGTGAGAATGGAGTCAGCCCCACATAAAAAACAGGTGCTGGAAGGACTGGGTAACAAAGGGAAATGCACAAAACTATGATCAAGAGAAAGGTAAACTGATGTAGAGTTAGGGTTAAAACAATAAAAAATGAATAAAGTTTCAACATATCTAGGTTCACCGTGTCTCCCCCTCTTCCTCCTCCTTTTTCTTCTCCTCTGTTTATGCAAAGCTACTGGGGCAAAGACTGAACTGAATAAAGCAATGGTGAGAGGCAAGCAGTCCAGGCTATTGTGATAGGTGATATTCACAGAGAGGTGGTGAAATCAGGGGCACAGGCAAGAGACAAAGGAAAGGAGAACAAGGAAGCAGAACCTTCTGAAACAGCACCAATAGGATCCAATGACCAATTGATTATGGGGGATAAAGGAAAAGCAGAGGCCAAAGCTTCTTAGCCAGATGAGTGGCTGGCAGTGTCTTGGACAAAAACAAGTCAGGTTGAGTGAATGAAGGCTTCGGAGAAATAATGACTTGTTTTATGGATATATTGATTGCCCTTAGAGATGACCATGAGGCAGTTGGAAATTCGCATCTGGCTATTGAGAGAGACTTCAAAGTTAATGTTTATGTTAGAGTAGACACTAACCTATAGATGGTGTTTGAAACCTTAGGAGAAGATGAGATACCCAGGGTATAGATTCTACAGCAGACAGAACCCAGAGACAGAACCTTAGGGAACATACTATCTGGGGAGAGAAGAAAATACCAAGGAAAGATGAGTGAGAGGAGAGGTGTGAATAGACCACAAGATTGAAGGAGGCCAGGGAGAGGAGAAATTCAAAACGGAAGAAGTTGTCTCGCTGACGACAGTATCAAACACCACCGAAGTCTGAGCTAAGACAGGGCTTTACATGAAGGAGGCCTATGTCAATGGATGAGACACACCGATGTGATTAACCAGCAAACTGAGAATAAAACATTTAAGAAATCAAAGGTAGATTTCCCCCCCAATAAGTTTGATAAAAAAAAATAAAGAAAAGTAACACTATAGGGAACTAGATTCTTAAGATTACTTGCTCTCGAGTCAGGTCTAGATTTGAGTCCCATTTTTGAAATTTGAGTAAGATTCAGTTTGCTCATCCATAAATGGAACTAATAATAGTATCTGCCACACAGGATTATCCTAATGATCAAATTAAATACTTAACATAAAATGTGCAGTAGAGTGTCAGTACATTGGGAGTACTCAGTATTCTTTGGCGATTATTATTTTTTAACTGCAAGGAAGAATTCTGAGAAAGTTACAATACTGAAGATGCCAAGGGTGGAGCCGACTGGTCCAAAGGGAAGCAGACAAAGATTGGACTGAGTGCCCAGGTGGAAAGCAAGGTCCAAGTGGGACGAAATAAAATTCTTCATCAAATAGAAGAGGCAAGACAGAAAACGAATGAAGATGCAGGGAAAATCTGATGTGGAAAGGAGAACCAGGAAGAACACAAACCTCAGATAACCTTGATAAATTAATAAAGAATCAGACAAGTTGTCTCCAGAGTGAAGAGAGTTAGGTCAGACACTTGAGGTAAATGGAAAATTATGGAGCTAAAAATGGGGAGAAGAAACCAGGAGATAAAAAGTTGAGTATAAGTGTTTCTGATGGAGAGGGGCACCAAGATGAATTAGCACTTACTGAATTGGTGGGCGAATAAACTGGCCCACTGCCTGGCATTTTCAGCAATAGTATGGAAACAGCAAGCAGAGAAACAGATATTCAGCGGCGGGAATTATCCAAGATTGAGTATCAGCGACACTAAACCAGAAGGAAACGATCCCAGGAAGTTCCGCATTTTTGAGAGATAGGAATCAGAGCCCATTGGACTGAACATAGTTGAAGTAGTTAACGTATTGTCTAAGAAATGAAGATGTACTGTGAAAAAAGACAATGACTAGGGAACTGGGGGTCATGGTGAGAATAAAGAGAAATATTATTAGAAATAAGAGAAATGGAAATTTGATAGCTGTAGTCAGAGAAGAAATACTCAGAGGTTAAGTTCTCTAGAATGCATTTTTTGAAAAAGGTAGAATACTTTGCTTTCTAAAAGCATGAATATTTTCCCTATAAATGACCAAAGAGGTTACCTAAAATGCCTGCAGTGCAGGCTTTTAGAAATTGTTCCATTGCAGAAAAATATGCCAAAAATTAGCACAATGCAAAAGCTAAATTTATTACTATCATGCAGCTGCCTACTATAAATGCCACGGAGAACGAGAAATGATAAATCGCTTTTGAAAGGGATATGGAAAATACAAAAGACCAAAACTACATTTTAACCTAATCTTTACTGTATGTAAAGACCTTTACAAAGTTTGTGTCAAATATTATCTGGAACATTCATCAATTAAATTAACATTAAATAAGTATTCATTTTGAATGGATATTCATGTCTAAAAAGGTCACAACGAATAACATCCATAGAATAATAGGCAATATTAAAGTGGGTTTTCATGAAAGGAACTTGCTAGGAGTCCTAAAATTTGGACAAAATTAAGATAAATTACTTTAAAGAAGAAAACAAAACCAAAAAATTGGGGTGGGGTAAGTCGGCAAATGACCACAGTGGACACTAGAAAACGGTACTTCAAATGGCAGGAACAAGAAATATCTCAACAAAAACCACTCAGAGGCTTACAAAAGCATTCTCCTTCATGGATCTCTTTCAGAATATGGTAAAAAGCCCCGAATCTTCCACTCAGAAAATGAGCAATTAAGCACAAATGCAAATTTTTTCTTAAAACGTCCGGGACCCCTAGCTTTCCATGAGCTCCTGAGCTCTGCTTTGTCACTCCCTGAACCCTGACTCACAATCTCCTCCTGTGAAAAGCTCTGCTCCCAAGAAGTCACTGGATGATGCCCTCTGAAAATATCAGCAAAATTCTCTAATTCAAAAGGACAAGGACAAATTGGGAATCAAAAGGCCACAACAAGCACAAAGCTGATATTGCAGACAACTCTTTTCCTTAATTTGGACATGAAAGAGTTGGCCTTAACGTGATTTAAATTTCGACCAGATTTTTTTTTAAAGATTTTTTTGATGTGGACCATTTTTAACATCTTTATTGAATCCGTTACAATGTTACTTCTGTTCCATGTTGTGGCTCCTTGGCCGCTAGGCATGTGGGATCCTAGCTCCCCAACCAGGGATGGAACCCCCATCGTCTGCATTGGAAGGCAAAGTCTTAACTACTGGACCACCAGGGAAGTCCCCCAGATTTCTTAAATGATAGCATTTTAGTCATACATTTTCTTTGAGTGCATCGCTTGTTAGTCCCATAAATTTTAACAGAAAACATTTACCTTACTGTTTATTATTTCAAGATATTTTATAATCAGAACTGCCTTTAACACAAGCAAAACGGACCCTTGCCCAGGGTACTGTTTTGGAGGACTTTTCGCACCACAAAGCACATGCACTCAAATATTTTTTGGAAGCATATGTGTGTGCTTCACGTGGGATCTGATGGTCTCCACACCAACATCCAAGGCAAAATATGTCTGCCCCTCTCCTAACCTATGTCCTCAAAACTAAAAGGGACTCTAAAAATAATAATAATAATAAATAAAAAGAGGGAAAAAAAGGTAGTCTTTCCTGATGCTATGTAGGTCTGTGCTTCTAGGGTACTGGATGAATTCGAGCTACCAAAAGCTGCATACTATAGTATAATAATTGCTGTTTTGCTCTGTCAGCTCTAAGTGCTACTTCACATTGTGAAATAAAATTCATATTTCATGGCAAGACAAAAAATTAAAATACAATAAAAATGTATGAATGAGAAAAGTTGGACTTGAAGGATGGTTCATCTTTGTGTATTTTTCCAAAAGTAAAACTTTTTTTAAGCAGAAAATGTCCATGGTAGAAAAATTACAAAATTAAACAAAAGCAAAACCAAAGTAAAACCCTCATAAGCCAACCAAGCAACCATAATCGTTGCTGATAACTTGATACATATTTGTTTTTCAGAAATACATATACATACATGTATACACACACATGATCAAATGGTTCATAACTTGATGTTTACTTTTGAGAACTACTTCTGTATTTATATATATTAATAAAATCAAATTATTTTAAAAAATCAAAAGGGACTCATTCTAAATGTCATCAAGGTTTATAGTTTCTTCTACAGCTAATATCAGATATGGACATTGCTTTCGAGCTCAAATAGGATGTAAATGGGGTTAGTACTCTAGTAAAGGAAAAGTAACTGTCCCAAATCTTTCCTCTCACTTGCTATGAATGCAATAAATTATTTCATTAAGGATCATTTCCCTAGTACTCCCAAAATACTAGAATATATTAGAATGAGAAATTTTATTTTATTAAAATATTTAATAGAAGGGAATTTTCAAAAGTTGATTTTTTTTTTCACACACACACACTGTATTTTATTTTTACGAGAGATAAATAAACTGACACCAAGCATTGTAAATGGATGACCACAACGAAAGCAACGATTGCAATTACCAAACACGAAACACACTCATACTATGTCATAATATTGACATTCAGTCCAGTAATCCTCCACTGTAACAGCTCCTTTACTTTGCAGTGAAAATTGATTTGTATATTGTTTGCCTCTGAGTCCTTGTGGGATTTTTTTTTTTTAATTCAAACAGAAAGTCACAAAAATTATAATCATCCTCATCAGTTCACTCAGTCCCATGTAATTAATTTTTTTTTTCATCTTGATCTTTTGTTAGCACTTTTATGAGTTCATCAGTTTTTCATTAGAGTTCTGAAAATGCTTATTCATTCAGTTCAGCAGTACAGTTACCAGAAACCTGTACTTGTCAGAGTCTTTTCTATGAATTCCTTGAAGATGAAACCCTTTTATAGGAACATATTTGCAAAAGCATCAGAGTACACCCAGAACTGTCTGTAAATGACAAAAGACTTAAAAGTGACCACAGTTAAAGATTTGATGAAAGTTCATAATAGTGCAATTGACAAGGAAATTTAGTTATTTCTGAGATATACATTTTAAAGTAATAACTAGAATTATGACTTATAACATTATACCAGAACATATAAGATTTTTAGAAACAAAAGTTGATTTTTAAATGTCACCTTTCCTTAAAGAATATTATTATTTTGTCTTTTAATTTTAATAGATAACTTTAAATACTTTTAAAGGAACAGAACTATAATGATCATATGTAAATGAATTTTTACCTTTGTAATATTTGCATTTATTCCTATTTTTGATGAAAATAGAAATTTTGTACACTTTGAGTATAATTACTTTTTCATTGTTTAATTATGTTTCTTACTACAACTAAAATCTATTACAATAATAAAATTAAGCATTTCTTTGAAACTAAGGCAAGAAAAATCAATTTATGGAAAAATATAATTGATAAATCATGCTGTGTGAATTGGTGCAAAGATCCTGAATTTCATGTTTCACAAATTATACTTTTTGTCATTATTAAATATCATATTTCATCCTGTTTGGATTTTTTACCCTAACTTTCACCCTTTCTGATACTGCTGGCCTTCCTATACTGTTTTTTGGATTTTTTTTTTTTTTCCATTTTCTGGTATCTTTGCCACCACTTTATGATCAACCTTTCATTTTCACTTTATTTTAAGCATGTTCCATGTAAATAACACATATCCCTTTTCTTTTTAACCCTTTCTACAGGAATTTAGGCTATTTATATTTAATGCAATGACTTGACACTCTTTATTTTATTCCTTTCAACTTGCTTTATTACTTATTTCAAAGGCAGTTTCCTAATTATTTCTTTTACTTTCATTTCCTAGTATTAATAATTTACTATTCTTTTGTTTCCTTGCTAAACAGGATGATCTATTGGGCTTTTCTGTTCCTTTAATGGTCTCCATTCAGCTAATAGCTATCATTCTCTTACTGAGCTTCTTAATACAGCTACAATTCCTTTGTGTTAAGAGTGTTATTTCCCCAACTTATACAAGCTGTTTATCCCACTGTTACTCATCACTTCTTTTCCTCACCTCTATTCCCCTCACATCTCCCCATAAAATGAGAGGTTTAGAAAACTTTCTTCCTCTCCCAGCTCATAGTTTGTTTTTTCTGAGATTATTTAGTCCATCTAGGTCTGAGCTATCACTAAACTTGGTTATAGCATATATCTTTTCTAGGGTTCCTCACTCACAATGACATTGCACGTATTTCCAGGCGATATATTTTTACCATACCTATATACCATTTCTCACCACTATTTTTTTACTCTCTTCTTTCCCTAACTTGTGCTACCTGTTGTTTGTTATTTATAGTCTTTTCTTAAACACCTTCTTCAGAGAGGGACATAGCATATACTCTTTGAATTATTTATATCCTCAAATGTTTCCTCTCATCTAAATAGGGGAAGGATACCTTGACTGAATACAGTCATATTACACTGTAGGATGTTTCCCTCTGAAGTTTGGACACTATTTCACTTGACTGTATCTCACAGTGCTATAAAGAGGCAACACAATGAGTCTGACTTTTTGGGGAAACCTGACTGGACTTTGCAGAATTTTATAAGGTTTCTCCCTTAACTTCACACATGAGGAACTTTACAGTCTATCCCAGCCTTTTCTCATCAACACAGCCCTTTCAATCTGGCCACTCTGCTATTCCTTTGGGTTAGTTGATTATTTAATTGTCATCTCTCTTTCGCCTGTTTTTTTTCTGTCCCACTGGCATACCAGTCTTTGCATAAGACATCTACTGCGTGATCCTCCAAGGCTCTTCCAAATACTTCCTCACATGCTTATCCATCTTGTATTTCGCCCTTCCATTTGCCCAACCATTCGGTGCTTTTCCTCTTCTTCAAATTTTTTCAGGAATTATCAAGCTCAAAAATATTTTTAAGCTCTAGATAGTCTTCACTCAAGCACTTCTGATTATTTTTAATCGGGTTGCCACATGCCTCCCTAGCAGCCCTGTCTTCCCTTGTCATTACTGGGGTATCTTAAATGGACTTTTTTCTCTGATGGTACCTGGAGGACTGTAGGTGACAGCCCTCCTTAAGATGGTGGGAGCAGGCAGTCTCTACCCTTAGGGCCAGGAAATGTGTAAGGGGCCTCGGCAGAGGCACTCTTTGGGTTCCTGGTCCTCCCGCATTCTTAGGGGCAGGAAAAACGTGCCCAGCCTCTTCGTGGCTTACAGGAGAACTGGCACAGACATCTGGTGTTAACAGCAATCATTCCCACACCAGGGCCCTCGGGTTTCCGTAGGTCAAGCTCTTCCTAGGATGTATCCCTTTGTGGCCCTGGCCCAGGGCTCTCTGTTGCTGATTACAAGGACATGCTGGGACATAGAGAGTGGACTTGAGGACACGGGGAGGGGGAAGGATAAGCTGGGACGAAGTGAGACAGTGGCATGGACATAGAGACACTACCAAATGTCAAATAGATAGCTAGTGGGAAGCAGCCGCATAGCACGGGGAGATCAGCTCGGTGCTTTGTGACCACCTAGAGGGGTGCGATAGGGAGGATGGGAGGGAGACGCAAGAGGGAGGGGATATGGGAATATATGTATACGTATAGCTGATACGCTTTGTTACACAGCAGCAACTAACACACCACTGTAAAGCAATTATACTTCAATAAAGATGTAAAAAAAAAAAAAAAAAAAAAAACAAGGACATGCTGGGTTCATTCATAACTGAGAAAACCTCTCCCATTATCTCTGATATTCATAAGGCCCCACAGGGTTTTACGAAAAACAGTAGATGAGAGTGGGGAATAGAGCAAAAAGTGGGTAAAATACTGGATCCGCCAGGCACCCCCCACCCTCCTCAGCTTCTGCTCGCTGACTGCTGACAACGCTTACACATTCGGTTATAACAACCATCTAGACCTGAAACCTCAAGAGTACAAAACCTCAAGAGTACAAGGCGGGGGCAACTGAATATGGAATTTAGCTAGCTAAAGATGGTTAATTTCTTCTTTTCAAGGGAGAGAGCACTAAATACTGTTTTATTCTCAAAGATGATGAAAGACAGATTTTTTAAAAAGAAAAGCTAAAACATAAATCTACAAAACAATACCGCTTACGGATAGAGGTGCAAAATCAAACACAAAATAATAAGCTGAATCTGTTGTTTAACAATAAAAATTATAGCAGGTAACGTTCACTGTGTCCTTATAATGAGTCGGGCAGTGTGCTAAGTGATGAGTATGAATCCTTGCCCCCAACTGTCTAGAGCTAATAAGATATTTCAGTAGAGTGTCCGTTTGTGAAATAAATACACACAATGTAATGACTCTTCTGTGTACTAAGAGTAGGACTTATAACATAGTGGAAGTCCATTCATAGTAGCAACACAAATAAAACCAGCAATAAATAAAAGAAATGTGCACAACTTAGGTGAAGAAATATACAAATTCTAATACAAAAGAAGAAAATAAAATGGAAAAACAATGCATGATCCTATGAGCAGTCTCAGTATTCTAAAGATTTCAGCTCTCTCCATATTATCTATGTATTCAGTACAAGCTCAATCGAATTCGCAACAGCATTTTTTAGTGGAATTTGACAAGCTAATTCTAAAGTGCACTTGGAAAAGGAAATATAGGATGTAGCAAGAGCATTTTGGAAAGAGAAATCCTTTACTGCCCCCTACATGTCTTGCCCTCCACTCATCCTAAGTGTCTCCCCTTCAATACCACCTCCCCTTTGATTTATCATCACCAATATCTATGCTGAGCATGAGATTGACAAAGTGGCTTTTTTAGAGACAGTAAAACATAGTGAGTAAAAGCAGAGATCTCAAACTGCCTGGGTTTGAATCTGACCTCTACCACGTACCAGCTGTGTGACCTCAGGTGAGTCACTTAACCTCTCTGTGCGTCACTTTCTTCTAGAGTAAAAGGGAGATAAGAGTTATAATGATAATACCCACTTTGTAGATCTGTTGTGAGGATGAACTAAATGAAAAGGTAAAGTTCTTAGTTCAGTGCATGCCACTGAGTGCGACATAATTGTTAAATATGATTATTACTATAATAAATTCTGAAGAAAAGAAAGTCCAGGTGTTTTGGCCTTGAGTTATTTTAGAAAATTGTTCCAAAATTTGTTAGAGTTTGGGATGAAAAATAAGCTATTTAGAAACTGCAGCTTTAGCACTTTTAAATATGGGTAGCAATGCCGGAGTGCTAACGTACCCTTGTTCTTATTTTAGTGGGAAAAGGGGGCAGGTGGAATAGGCCCTTGAATTGATCCTTTAGTTGTACAACAACACAGTAAAAAATCTCTCCTAAATGGCAAGTTCTGGAAATGTGCGCTAAAAATCTTTATATCTGCATCGATACATGTAATCTGATGAAACTGGGCCATCTCGCCCTCTCTTAAGGCCAGTCTCGGTATCATGAGGGATCGAAAAAGAATCACATTTTTTTCTCTAAAGCCTAGTAGTTCTTAACTGAAAATGCTGTTGAGAGGTGGCCCAGAGGAAATTCACCACATAACACAGGGAAGAATTTCCCAATAACCCTCATTATCCATCTCTTTCCCAAGAAAAGCACCACCCCTCCCAGTGGTTCCGTGATCTCCCCATTCTCACACACAGCCCACCACTCAGGTTCCCCTTCCTCTCAGCCTCTAGTTGCCAGCTGCAAAGGGAGGTCCATCCCCATTCCCCCACTCCCTTCTCTTTTCCCCTGCCCACTCAGTTCTGAAGGTGCATGGCTCAAATTTGCCTCTTCGAATCTGGACTTAAGTCTGGATCTCCATTCATTACATGACAAGGGGAAAGGCCATGGATACTTCGACTCTAATGATAGTGGTCAAATTTCCTGTCTGCACTGATTATGCTGATTTGGCGGTAGACTTGAGTCTGAGAGGTGAGGCAGAAACTCCCTTTCCCAAGCCCTAGAGAAACCGGGGGGCCCAGAATCCTGGATAGACAGACGACACTGTCAAAGAAACTTCTGTGGTTAGAGGAAAGGGAGGGGTCTCTGGGCTTCAGGCAGTGTCACTCCATGGGCCACCAGAAAGCCAGCCAAGAGCCACGTGCAGAGGCTGCGGCCCTGGGATCGAGCCCTTACCTGCCTCCTAGGCTTTGTCTGCATGTGGTTTAATTCTTTCCTATTATTCACGAGGAAAGTTTTATTAAAGTCTATTCTCCTCAGTGCTTTGGGCACTAAAGGGAGAGGTCTGAATCCACAGGCAGGGCAAGATAGAATGGGGTGAGCAGAGAGTAGGGGCAACTTAAAAAAGCAAGAAGAAACCAGCCAAGAATGGGACATCAGTACCAGATGGATGGTCAAGATATTTAGATGGATTGGTATTTTAAAAACAAAAGACAGCATCAGGAGCTTGGGATTAAAATACACACACTAATATATATATATATATATATGTATATATATATGTATGTATGTATATATATATATATACACATGTATATATATATACATATATATATATATATATATACACACACACATATACATACACATACACAGCACAGGGAACTCTACTCAATAGTCTGTAATGACCTATATGGGGAAAGAATCTGAAAAAGGATAGATACATGTATATGTATAACTGAATCACTTTACTGTACACCTGAAACTAACACAACGTTGTAAATCAACTATACTCTAATACAATTCTTTAAAACAAGAAAAAATAAAAACCAAAGACAGCATTTCTGTTTCAAGACTTTTTTGTGAATAAATCTACTTACAGAAGTGTATAGATCCCAAGTGTTCAGCTTGATAAATGTTCACAGACTAAAACACAGCCATGGAAGGAGCACCCAGTTTAAGAAATGGAACATTCCCAGCACCCCAGAAGGTCCCTTTCTGCTCTCTTCCAATCACTATCCGACCCATCCAAGGGACAAACGGAATCAGACTGTGTATAATCTTCTGTGTCTGGCTCTGAATCAATATTTGAGATTCTCTCCTAGTTTTTATGCAATTGTCCATAGCGCACGCTTACTGCTTTATAGCATCAAGAAACCATTCTTTAGGAACAGTCAGAAATATTTGAGAAGAGGAAAGTGATAAAGTATTGCATTTGCTATCGTGAAGTGGGAACAAGGAAGGACCGGTGTCACCTAGCTACTTAAGAGGAGAATCACGTCTTTTATTAAATATTCCTTTCTTGAAAAGGGGCCAGGGATTGTGTAAACCGTGTTACATGAATTATTTCATTTTGTCCTCACAATAACCCTGTAAATTATGTTGATAATGACGATGCCACTGCCCATTTTAGAGATTAGAAAATTGAGGCTTAGGAAAGTCAAGTAAACAAGGTCACACTAGTTATAAGGAACAGTGGAGCTGAGGTTCAAATTTTGGTAGCCTATTTCTGAGTCCTCACTAAAAGATACTCTGCTTGTGATAAACTGCATTATACACTAAAACATAATATGAAATTATTCCCCAAAGTTAAGCTCCATAGGATGGGCTGATCTGAGAGCCGTATCCATGGCAGCTTGGTTACTAAATACAAAAGGACCACCTAAAATCAAGGTTTTGGCTTATTAGAAAAGCAGCCACATAAAATGATATGATTTTATCATATCACATAAAAACAATATCATAAAATTCCAATGAAACATTACACATTGGTTTTTATTATTTAACTTTTATGGACATTTTGCCTGAGGAAAAAAAGGAAACTTAGGAGAATAAAACGCATGAAGTATTTTATACTATTTATTCTCACCTATGTCTGCATTTATATCATAAGGCTGAAAGTAAGTTGATAAAAGCAGCTGGGGTGCCAGAAAATAGGATATTACCTCCTGTGTAAACTCCCTGTGCCATTTACAAGGTTCCAGGTCTTTTGCTTTGGGTCATTAACACCTTCACTCTAGGGGCCAGGGGTCAGTAGATGGAAGTGAAATCCAGATGGTTTATTTTTGAAACCTATTTTAACTTCTTGTAAAAATAAATAAATGAGGGAAGTGCAGAAATTATTGGTTAACATGAGGTCTGGAGACTATCTGAGTTTCTTTTCATCACTCATCCTCCCTCATTTGCAAGTCTAATTGAGAACAGGCCACAAAATTCAATTTGAAAACTGGTGGTCAGGAGTGTTAAATCTTACAAGTTGAATAATGTAGGGACAGCTTTACCCGCAAAGAGAGTGGGAGAGAGACTCGTCTTTCAGATGGCAATTATTGGACAAGGAGAAACATAATTTCCTAAGTTAAATTATCAGTAGGGAAAACCAAAAAATGTGAAAGCTTGCCTCTTGGTTTTCTCTTTGAGCTCTATGGGTACACATTAGCTAACCAAGCCTGGGGGGTGGTACAAGCCTTCCAGAAAACGGTGACAAGCAATGGACCAGCACACTGAAAACCGCATAGAGCCACATTTTTGTGCTTCATTTCAGGGACCCCAAGCATTTCCTGAAGCCTAACGCAAATCTGCATGGAAACCCACCTGCCCAGTGAAGAATTTCTTCTCTCTGCGGAGATCTCCTTGCCTTATTTTGCTCGCCCGGAAGCAGACTGCCCACTGCATGGCACATGGAGAGAACCTGATGCTTATTTTTTTTTTTAATTGGAGTGTAGTTGATTTAGAATGTTGTGTCACTTTCAGGTGTACAGCAAAGTGATTCAGGTATACATATACATATATCCATTCCTTTTCAGACTCTTTACCCATATAGGTAATTAGAGAATATGGAGTAGAGTTCCCTGTGCTATATAGATAACCTTGTTGGGTATCTATTTTATGTACAGTAGTGTGCATATGTTAGTCCCAAACTCCTGATATATCCCTCCCCCGCCACGTTTCCCCTTTGGTAACCAAAGTTTGTTTTTGAAATCTGTGAGTCTGTTTCTGTTTTGTTAGTAAATTCACTTGTATCATTTGTTTAAATTAGATTCCACATATAAGTGATATCACATGGTATCTGTCTTTCTCTGTCTGACTAACTTCACTTAGTATGATACTCTCTAGGTCCATCCGTGTTGCTGTGTGTTTAAACTGGGCTCTAGGACAGAGTAAAGGAACCGTGGTTCAGCAATGCTGTGCAGAAGGGATGCACCGCCTTTGCCCCTACGCTTTGTAAATGCTGTCCTTGGACAGAAAAGAACATTGCTGTCTTCAGGCATTTCTCTACACTTTGTCTCTGTTTCAACAGTTTAAGGGATAAAATAAAGAACCTAATTTTAATATGAAAACATCCATCATCTGGGAGAAAACTCTGAAAAGACAAGGGACATTTATTGAATTGCTGGTATGTGGTGAGCACTCTTCTAAATCTATTTCTTTTCTGTTCCTTTTTTTATGTTTGTTTTCCATTATCTGAGTCCTTTACAAATGCCTTTTGTTTAGGTTATGTTCCTTTTCACCTGATAATTTCTGACTTTTAACGTGTTTAACACACTTACAGCCTATGTGATTACTGATCCATTTGGACTTTAAAAATATATACATTATTTCGTGTCTCTTGCTTACTACATCCACTTTCGCTACCTCTTTTTTTTTTTCATCCCTCACTTCATGCTTCTGTTGGATTGATACATTTTTACAGAATCCTTTTTTCTTCTTTTCTACTTTGGAAACTCTATATTACATGTCTATTATTTTAGGGATTATCATTCATTTCATAAGTCATATTCTTGGTTATAAATGAGTCTACTGCAATTAAATGATTCGGTATTTCTATACTCTGGGTGTTAGCACACACTAAGTATACACTGAACACCTACCTGACCCATTTTATTACTTTTACTCAACCTCACCTGTTTTGTAAGTTTTTAAAAATGTTAATAAAAAAGAGTTAGTTCAACTTCCAGTTTTGAAATAAATATCATGGAGATGTCACTGGCAGCACAGTAACTCTCATTAACAATACTACGTTATAGATTTGAAAGTTGTTAAGAGAGTAGACCTTGGATATTCTCATCACAAGAAAAAAAATGATTCTAGTGTGGGGATGGATGTTAGCTAGACTTAACGATGGTGACCATTTCATAATATATTGCAAATGTTGAATCACTGTGAAATGAATATAATGTTGTATGTCAAATATATCTCAATAAAAATGAATTAAAGTTACTAATATTTTATCACTTTCTATTCTCACTATTTCTCACAAACCATGCCTTCCTCTGGTCCACTGTCCATGCTGATGTACACCTCTCAAGACCTCTTAGTGAGGATCTCTGGACGTTAAACTAATTAGATGTTGTTCATTTGACAGTATCTTTTTCCTTACTCTTTTTCCCTCATACTTGAATAATGGTTTAGTTTGGTACAACGTTTTTAGACTGACTGTAATTTTTGCTCACTAATTTAAACATTACTCCATGATCTGTGCCCTCCAGAGTAACCCACTCTCGATACAACTGTTATTTCCTAGGTAACCTGTGGGGTGCAGTCTAGCAGTTTTAAAATTGTTCTCTTTATACTTGAGGTTCTTCAGTTCCACTATAAAGTTCCTAAGTATGTCCTTACTTTATTTATCCTGAACATTACCTGATGTACCATGTTGATGTCATGACACCTATCTTTTTTCAATTGTAGAAAAATATTTTGCTAACAGCTCTACAAATATTTTCTCTACCATTCCCTGTGATATGGTTTCTTGGAACTCTTGCATAAGAGCAAATATTATACAGACCAACCCTGTCCACTAACTATGTAATGCAACCCATACTTAATTTAACATTTTTCTTATGCAGTCACATTAAAAAGTAAAAAGAAACAGATGATGTTAATTTCAGTAATACTCTTTTACACATGTCCAAAATATTGTAATTTCAACATGTAATTAACATAAAGATTATGAATAAGATATCTTACATTCTTCCTTGGAATCTGGTGTGTATTTTACACTTATAGCACATCCCAATTTGGCCTAGACAGATTTCAAATGCTCACAAGTCACTAGTGGCTAATAGCTACCATATTGGTCAGCTTGGGTTATAAACTCTAAACTATCCTCTGTATCTCCTAACTGCTCTTTTGTATGTTTATCTCCCTGTCTATCTGTATGGCAAATTGACTGATTCTCCTTTACATTAAGCTTAGACTAGTATTTATTCCACCTATTGAGCTTTTCTTTTTTTCAATGACAGCGTGTTTTACATCCAAAATTTCTAACTGATTCATTTTTACAGGAACTATTCTTATATCGTTTCTGCCTGCTTTTACTTCATACTTTCACTTTTAATTTCCAAAAGAAATTAAGCCTGCATTTATCCATTTGAGCCTTCAAACATGTTTATTTAAAATCTTCATCAGACTGTTCCATAAAATCAATTTTATCTGGAGTGAATTCATGTACTGACTGTTGGGGTTAGTTTTTTATTTTTTGTTTTTACCGTCTTTCTTGGAGTTAGAGTTATTCAAGGGTTTTGGAATTTAGATTTGCTGGATCATTTAGGCTGGAGCTTATCTGTTGTTTAATTTGTTGGTGACTTCACTCTTATTCTTATAACAGTTTTGACCTTGTCTCCATCCCTGAGATTCTTAGTTGAAATTCAAGTCTTTTTTTTTCCCTTTAACATCTTTATTGGAGTATAATTGCTTTACAATGGTGTGTTAGTTTCTGCTGTATAACAGAGTGAGTCAGCTATAAGTTATACATATATCCCCATATACCCTCCGAAATTCAAGTCTTATAGGATTGGTCACGGGTCCTCTTCTGCTACGACAGAATCTCCTAGCTAGCCCATGAGCTTCTTTTCACCATAATGTGTCTCCACAAATGCATTCCCAGCACAAGAACAGTGCCTGACACATGATAGGGGCTTGAGTCTTTATTGAATTAATTATTGAATAAATGGAGAGCCCAATCAAATCCTTGCTTTGGATAGCAAGCCTGAGCCTCCACTTTGCATTTTTTGTCCCTAAAACCCCATAGGTTCAACTCTGGACAACAGCCCCCAAATTTAGATGCAGAACTCAGAAGGCCCAATGTCTGTCTCTTTTCTGGTCTGTGGCCATGTTTACCTTATTGTGTTGCTACACATGTCAGATGTATATTTGCTCTCTCTGTAAATAGCATTTCTTTGGTTTAGTGTGTTTATTTATCATTGCTTTGTATTTGCAGCAGAGAAGATTTACTGAAGCTGAAACTCCAAGTGCCAACTTTACTAGAAGCTGATTTAAGAGCAAACTATTCATTAAGTAGTCCTATGACAAATATTTCAATGTCTTTACTCTGGACTTCAGTAATGCTGGCCATTTATTATTTTTTAGTTCATGCCAGGCTTTATGATGAAAAGGCTCATTTAGGTTATGCAGTATGAGCGGCTGTCAAGTCCTGTCTATGTAGGACTGTCCATGAAAACTCACTAATCAGAATAAATAATTTATAAGAAGCATTTATTTCTCAAACACTCATTTAATAACCTACCTTTATTTTAGCAATTAATATAAATAGATTATATTAATAGAAACTCTAATAACTGTTCTGTATATAATGTGAATGAAGGAAAAAACCTTTATAATGAGATATTTACTTTAACAGCTACACATAATTATAACATGAATGAAAGCTTACTACTATTTTTTCATGAAATTAAGTTATATAAAATATATCCGTAAAGCACCAGTTGTTTTGTCATTAATACTCAGGGGGGTTTTAATCACATCACAAAATTTCAGACATGGCTCTTTCCAAAACAGAATCGAAGATGGCCTCTAGAAAGGAGAAAGAATAAACTTTGGGAAGGATACTTTTCGCTAGAACTCAGAACAAAATTTGTATCAGCCAAAGACTACCAAAATATGTTGCCCTATATGTTTGCTAGGAATGACTTGAGAAGCACTACTTATCCACCTACGTTTTTCAAAATTCTCCTAAGAAAGGAACATCGTTAAAATAGTAATGTTAATGATTAAATTTGTAATTATCAGATTCAAAAATCGTATCATTTGGGTTTAGGTAACTTCTAAATTCTGCAGCTCCTGATCCATGCCCTTGATTTAAAATTTGTGGTCTCATTTTTCTAAATATCAGTTATTAGATTTTTATTTGACACTTATTTGCTTGAAAAATTTTAAGCCTGCAGAAAATGTAAAAGAATAATGCAGCGATTACTCATGAAATCTTCACCAAGTTAATCCAGTTGTTAACATTTTAGTAGTCATGAGGCTAGTAGCCCTTTCCACTCCTTCTGAAATATATCTTGTTCTAATCTTTAACATTTTATTTTTCCATATTGACTAAGAGAAGATCCATTAACACTTAGTTGTACCAATATTCAGGATATGTTCATTATTTTTGCCCAGCACCCCAATACTTGCCTCCATGACTACAAGTTGACCTGAGGGCTGGGCAAATTCCATTTCATAACTACAACTATAATGCCAAGTTTATCTGTAAATCAAGTATTTCAGTTCCCAGAGACTAACAGGTTTTCACCTAGTATGGCCTCACAGATTGAAATGAACTTTTTTTCCCTACACACAAGGAATATTAGCCTGAAAACTGATTGAAGAAATGAGTTATGAAAATGATTTCTATAGGAACAAAATAATTTGAAGACTATTTGATATTAGTCAAAGAAAAAGGAAGGCATGGCAGCTATATCTTATGAGCTGAAGTCAATAAGGGGAAAACAGGCTTATATTAAAAGATAACAGGGTGAATTTTAAAAACTGAAGAGTAATAAGATAAAAATGGATTAGAAAGGAACCAAAAATGCAATAGCAGAATTACAAAGTAAATTAAAGGTAAAAAAAGAACTTAATTCATTTTTCAGATTGTGAATGCAATTTATATGGAAAACTAAGATGAGAATTTGACTCGGCCTATGGAAACAAATGGTTACAGAAGAAAAAAAAATGAGGAAAACAATTTTACTACAAAGGGCTAAGAATAGGATTCAGACTAGGAATTTAGATGTTTCTGAGAAATTAACCAGCATATTACAGAAGTATAGTCAAGTTTCTCTCTGATACCATTCCCCTTCTGGGGAAAGAACTTCCTTCATCAGTCCTTCTGCCTGCTGGAAACAGATTCTCTTAGATCTTCATAAGAGGATGTCTATTTCACTTTCATTCTCTTTTTTTATTGAGGTATAATTGACATATAAAATTATATTAGTTTCAGGTGTACAATGTAATGACTCAATATTTGTATACACTTTCACCTGCATTCTTGTATGATGTATTTGCTGGATACATAATTCTAGGTCAGCAGGTCTTTTCTTTTAACACGTTGAAATGTTGTGCCATTTCGTTCCGACTCCCATGATTTCTGATTAGAAATTTACTGTAATTTGAATCATAATCCCCTAATAGGTTTTTCTCTGGCGGCTTTTAAGATTTTTCTTTGCCTTTAGTTTCCAGCAGTATGTACATATACATACTGCTGGAAAGTACTTTTCAGTACTGTTCCATATATCCCTAATGATCTGTTCATTTTTTTTCTCAATCTTTTTTCTCTATGTTAATTGAATTGGATACTTCTTATCAATCTATCTTTAATTTTACTTTACAATTTCTTCTGTCATCTCCATTCTGATATTTAGCCCATCCAGAGAGTTTTAATTTGGCTATTTTATGCTTTAGTTCTAAAATTTCCCATTTGGTTCTCTTTAGACACCCTCTATTTTCTTTCCTGAGACTTTCTACATTTCCGTTCATTTCCATACATTTCACTCTTACTCATCAGAACATCTTTATAACAGCTGCCTCTCTGTCACTGAGAAGAGAACCCCTTCCACACTCCTCAGTGCTAACCAGATGATTTCTCCTGGCACTCTCTCCATCTGTGCTGATGCAGACACCCAGGTTTCTGAGGGCTGTGGGTGTAGCCTGGTAGATCCCAGAGAGAAGAAAATTCTGGTCTTACCCCAGTCTGTCCACTATTAGACTTTTCTTAGTCCTCAAATAGTTACTCTTGCCAGGTTTTAGAGCTACCTTCAGTGGAGAGGCAGAGTAGACTATGCTTATTTCATCTTGCCTGTGATATGTACTTTTACTTTGGGCATCAATATATTTAAGGTAAATGCAGATGGACAAGTTTTATCTATTTACTCTGGTAGTTAGTTCTCTTAAATTTATTGTTATCACTGATATATTTGGTGTTAAAGGGGCTATAACCTTAAAACTATTGTTTAATTTCTATTTGTTCTGCCTGTTCTATGTCACTTTTTTTCCCCCTTTACTTGCCTTCTTTGAATTCATTCTTCTTAATAATCTACTTTTCACTCCTACTGGCTTTATAGTTCAATATTCTTTTATTACGTGTTTAGTGCCTATCATAGAGATGAGGGAAGTATTATTTACTTATCAAATCCTAAGAATGAAAGCACTTTAGAACATTTAAACTCCATTAAGATTCCAAATTATTTATATATAAATATGTATATAATCACACTCTGTGGTATCTACCCAGAACAGCAGTTTATTCATCAATTCCCCTACTGAAGGACATCTTGGCTGATTTCAAGTTTTGGCAATTATGAATTAAGCTGTTATAAATATTCCTGTGCAGGTTTTTGTGTGTTTCAACTCCTTTGGGTAGACACCAAGGAGCACCATTTTTGGATCATATGATAAGAGTATGTTTGGTTTCGTAAGAAACTGCCAAAGTGCCACGCAAAGTGCCTGCACCATGTTGCATTTCCACCAGCAGTGATGAGGGGGGTTCCCGTCGCTCCACATCCTTGCCAGCATTTGGTGTTGTCAGTGTTCTGCATTCCGGTCATTCTAATAGGTGTACAGGGGTATCTTATTCTTTTAGTTTGCATTTCCTTGATGACACGTGATACGGAGCAACTTTTTTGCCATCTGTATATCTTCCTTGGCGCAGTGTCTATTAAAGGCTTTGGCTCGTTTTTTAAGAGAATGGTTTGTTTTTTTTTTTTACTGTTGAGTGTGAAGAGTTCTCTGCATATTTTAGATAACTGTCCTTTATCAGATACGTCTTTTGCATATATTTTGGCTGTTCTCATTCTCTGGACAAATCATATCTTTAAATCATGTGTATATTTGAAATCCTAAATACGTTACTATTTCGAAAAGTCAATTGAATTTACTCACACTTTTCCTAACTGCTGTTCATTTCTCCTTTAATTCATGTTTATTCTCCTGTATCTCCAATGATCCTGTACCCGATATCATTTTACTCCTGCCTGAAAAACATTCCCTAGTATTTTTTCAGTGTGAGTGTTCTGGTGATGAAATCTCTCCACTTGCTTGTCTAAAAATGTCACTATTTGACAACAATAATTGAAACATTTTCTCAGGAATATAATTCTAGTTTATTTCACAACATTAAAGATGTTATTCCATTGTTTTCAATTTCATTGTTGAGAAGTCAGGTGAAAGTTTATTATTGCTCCTTTAAAGAGAGTCTTTTTACTCTGGCTGCTTTTAAGATATTTGTGTTCATATTTGCTTTTTAGCAGGTTTATTGCAATGTGCATCTACAGGTTTTCCTTTGTAATTCTTGGTTAGATTTTCTAGTGCTCCTTGAATCTATCATTTAATGTATTTTATAAATTTTGGAAAATTCTTAGCCAGTATTTCTTCAAATATTGCTTCTGCTCTATTCTGTCACATCTTTCCCCCTGAGACTCCAATTACATATTTGTTAGACCTATTTACTGGATTCCATACATTTATTATTCTCTTTTCTATCTTTGGTATCCTTTTCTTGTGCTTCATTCTGGATACATTCTAAACAATCTTCCAATTCGCTAATTCTCCTTTCCCATGTGTCTTCTTACTCTTAAAGTCATTAATTGCATTTATTTAGATTTGTTTCATGATTTTCCATTAACCAAAATTACAACCTTATGTTTTATGTCCTTAAATAGATTGAATTGTTTTATTAGAGTTGTGCCTGCTCACTACATCATCTGGATTCCTATTGGCTATGTTTCCTCCTGGCTCTTCATCACATTGTCTGGCTATTTTTAGATTGACTGCAGGATATTGCAAATGGAAAATTGTGGCCATTATTTGAAGTCTAATAGGCTGTTATCATTCTACAGAGAGACTTTACTTTTATATCTGGCTGGTGGCAAGAGTCCTAGCCATCCTAGATCACCTTAGTCCAGTCTAGGATTGAGATGATTCAAAGCTGGTCTTTAGCACTTGTGGGGACTGGTCAATTTTGGATTTGCATTTACTTCTAGGGTCTGGTCCTTGTGGACTCAAAGTTCCTGAGACTCCAATTTTTGTTAAAGCTATTTTTACCCCTCATCCCCTCAGCTTCTTCTTTTGGAACCACCAAATGTTTCTTAGGAAAAGGGGCCCCAGGGCTAGACTTGGTCCCCTGGGCTTTCTTTTCCTCCAGGTTTCATAATTCTTTCATTCTTTGATTATTCTTGAATCCCTCAGATTTTTTCCAGTTTTATATTTGTCCTAGGAGGATGGATCCTAGTTATCTAGTGGGAAGTAGAATTCTCATAAGTTTTATTTTCTTCATGATTCTTTTCTGCATTAATCAAATGCTCTATAGTGAGCACATATTTTTTGTTAAATAACCAATACATCCAGTCAACAAATATTAAGCAGCCTCTATGAGCCAAGCAGATTTCTAGATACTGGCAATGGCAACAGTAAATGGAAAAGGTTTCCTGCTCTCATAGGGTATTATCCTTTATAGTGAATAGAAAATATGACCATAATATATGAGAAAGAGCCGCTGCGATCTGGCAGCTGGGCCCTGGCATGGCTACAAGTTGACCTGGCTCTCACAGGTAGGGCTTGTTCTCCTGTGGAAAGTAAATAATTTCACAGACCATCGGTATCAGATAAGGCCACTCTACAATCATGATGGTTTCAGACAAAAATAAGATCACTCCATAATGTCTGAACACAGACAAATAATGACTAGTGTCAAACTGCAAAAATGGCCACTATCCTGGCTGATGTGAGCAACTGTTGCTTCTTCACCAATTAACAGCAACAGTCTCTGTCTGGTCTACCCTCCTACTAGAAACATTTCTTAAGATAATCATAGAATTAGCCCTGCTTCCTGACAGCACCCAATTCAAAGCAAAGCCTTCCTTGTTTAAACCCTCCTCCAAATCACCTAACCAAAGCCTAAATCCTACAATCAGTCCTTTCTAATACACTGTTCTACTCCTTTCTAATGCTGTCTTACTCAACAGTTCCCCAAGTAATATATTCTTCCTGACTACACCAGGTCATAAACCCAACTTGTTCAACCACAGGTGTGTTCCTGGGGGTCTCTGACATATATAAACATATGTGTAGAAGTAAAACCACAAGAAAACGAACCCAAAAGTGTGTTGTAGTTATTTCTGAGGAAGATCTTTTTTTTCTACATTCATTTTCCAAATTTCTATTAAACATGTATGTCTTTGCAAATTTAAAAAAAATGGTTTAAATTTGTCAATCTGTGAACCTTTAGTAAATAGTATTAGGTAAATGTGTATAGAATCTCTTATCACATATTTTGCCTGGAATGCAGTAGCCTTGTGTTGTCTGCCAAAATGAAAATACTAAGTATATCTGGGTGGTGGGTTTTTGGATAATTTATATTTTCACTTTGGGCTTTTCTGACTATCCTAAAATGTATGTGTACTTAGTATTCAGAATCCACTAAAACAATTCAATTCTATTTAAAACACTATCTGGCACTGTTATAGATTAAATACACTAAATTACTGATCTAGATTAAATTAAATAATAGGAAAGAGTATGACTAATCCTCTCCTTCAGAGGAACCCAGACAATGTGTCTGTCTCCTCACTGGATAAGGTTCACACAGTAAAACTGTTGACTTGAAGTGGAAAGTTACAATAAGGAATTAAATAAAATTCAGAAAATTTAAAACATTTTTCAAAAGGTCTAGTCCATTATAATGTAATATAGACTTTTAAGGAAAATATGTAAAGTAGAGCTGCCCTCCTAGGGTAATAAGTGAAATAGTATTGAAACTTGCATTACACCAAACCTAATTTTGTTTTTATCTGTTGGAACTCAAAAACCATCCAACTGTATCAGAGTTTTATGGCACTGACTTATTCAGCAGTAACTCTAAATCAGTGTGCGCCTTTTAATTTTTTTTTTATTGGTCTTAATGACACACAGGCTATTTACATACGCCATGCGACTTTTGCTGAAGAAATCTCTAAGTTACTATTTTCAAAAGTTAAGCTGGTGACCTAACAGGGGAAATTAGGTATTTTTATCTCATCACATACGACGGCTATTTTCCACAGCATATTATCAAGTATTTCACTACTTGATATCAAAGTTCATATTTACACCTGGTAAGGTTAAATACCAAACTAGACTAAAATTGTTTCTGTATTATTATTATGAAAAAGAAACTATTTTATTACAGCATTCCTAAAAACAGAGCCACGTTTTACCCCAAATCTTAACATAATGTGGTTTAGTAATCTTGAAACACTGAGCTTGAATATGTAGGACCAGAGTGCTCGAGGGAAATAACACATGTGCCTAAAGTGGTTTATTACAGACATAATGGTGATGAGTGACAGCCTTGAAACCATGGTGCAAACAGTGCTTCAGTTTCCTGTGGAAAAAACCTTTGTGTTAGTGGGGAGGGGATATTTTATGCACCTTTAATGAACACCCTTAGTAGCTTTCTCTGCCTATAATAATTCAAATAAAGAGTCTGAAAAACCCATTCATTTGCCTGCTACTAAAGAGTGGAAAGTCATTAAGAATGACACATTTAGGAACACTTTGTAAATCATTCTAATGATGTTTTCTGAAGCACTTCAACATTTGGAAATAAAACTTAACTTTTTCCATGACTTTTTTTTTCTAACGTGCTGTACTCACTATAAGAATGGGTAGTTCCACACATTTTATCAGAACTAATATAGTTAAGATGCTTGCTTGGTATTACAAACCTACCCCAAATGACCAATTCACTCAATGGTTACAGAAGAGTGGACAGATGTGACATGTACTTTAAAATGTTTGTTGATTTTAAGATGAGACCGATGCTGATGGAAATTAAATAGCAGACATAATGAAAAGGTTCTATTTTCTCAACCTTCTTCTTCCCTTTTCCTTTTATGTTTGTAGGGATTCATAGCATTTCAAAAGGGCAGGTGAGGAATGATCCCACATTAGCTTCGTATCTGCAAGATGATAGGAGAGCCCTAGGGATGACCAGAGCTATCCCAGGTTTACATCCAGTTAATAATGAACATTAACTCGGAGGTGACCTGGCCTCATGGAAGTAGAGACAGCGAACCCTCTGACTTTCCAACAACTAACTTTCCATACAGCAAGTTGACTGAATAAAGAAAAGACACAGCCTCTTTCTGAACATGAGTTGGAGCTGCCACAGGATAAGAATTCTGTCTCATCCACACATCCTTTGTCTCAGAACTTCTCATAAAATGTTGCAAGCATAAACACTTCTTGTTAAAATTTGGTTGAAATATTTTTCTAATAACTTGGAAACCTGGAGATGGTAGGTGAAAGTTAGCTATTAACACTGAAGAGAATGTAGCAATGTAGAATGTAGGTTCTTTTTAAGTAATTATCTTAAGTAATTTCCACTTAGTGCATGCTTAATTTTACATACAGTATAAAACATGATTAAAGCAAATGACACTTTGAACATTCTATCTTCTGAGAAACACTTTGGTGAATATATGATTTCTACAGAAATTTCTAGTTAAGTAATTCCGAGAGAGACAGAAACAAATGAGAGAAAATCTCTTAGTTTTGATAACATAGAATTTCACATTCAGTTTAGTAATTCAAGATCTGTGTAGGCACAGATTGAACTTTCACTGTATGGAAAGAGGTGTGAAATGTGATTTTTACAATGGATAACCAAAGAAATTACAAAAATATCAATGTAGAGTGAATGGAAGTTGATGCTAACTCAAGAATAATTTGCATATAAATGGCTGTAGCTACTTGTCCTTTTTACTTTGAGAAGTGCTTTGAGAGTACAGAACACAGCAATACTTTTAGGCCTGAAATTCATTATGAAGCAATAGGAAAAGAATGTAAAGGAAACAAAGATAGTAGGCAGCAAAACAGTGTTTACTGGGCTTTTAAAAAAGAAATACTGTCAATGTTTGAATATGTGTGCAGATACATATAGATATATAGACACACATAAACATGTGCACACACATATACATGCATTATGCATGTATATGTGTTTTAAAGTATATGCTATAGAAAAACAACAAGGACTTACTGTATGGCACAGGGAACTATACTCATATTTTGTAACAACCTATATGGGAAAAGAATCTGAAAAAGAATATATATATATATATATATATATACACACACACACACACACACACACACACATACACAAATGTAACTGAATCACTTTGCTGTAACCTGAAACTAACACAACATTGTAAATCAACTATACTTCAATAAAAAATTTAAAAGGAATAAAGTATGTGCTCCTGCACGCTGCCTTGCTTAGAAACTGCCCCTCCTTGTTTTGTTATCTTTCCATCATTTGTAAAGTTGAGTAGTTTTTGCTGAAGCCCAATAACTAAATACTATAAAAGCTTGATACCACAAAACAAAGACATTGAAACAGCCAACGTACAGAGCTAGAATACTTGGAAATTAGTCACTGTTATGTTGGTATAACTCACTCTTGCCCATATCATTCTCTCACTTTCTTTGTAAACAGGGCCTGGTCTTTATAGCTTAACTAATATTTAACAAATACATACTCTGTGCCTTACAGTATGGTATGTACTGAATATCCAAAGATTATTTAACCATCTCTACCCACAAGGGGCTATTACAGATGAAAGTATGCAGGACAGAAATCTGAGCTGAAAGCTCTCAATATACTCAATACATGCTAGGTATGAATATGCTACTTTTCCACTGGCCCCTTCCATTTAGTGTTCAGACATAAATAAATGTCTCTCTCTAAAAAAGAAAGGTGTGTGTATCCAAGATACTCTTCTAAGATCCATTTTCCTTTCCCAGGTTTCTGGAATGAATGCTTACCTGCTCTGTTTGCTCACTCCCTAGACATACATACACTGGTTTCTGGACTCAGCATAGTGAAATATCACCAGAAGGGTCAATCTAGTGAAAATTTCTGCAACTTTCAATACTGTTCAACATTCACCTTTTTTTGTTAACTATCCCCTCTGAATCTCTGGTTCTCTGAGTTTCTCCTCCCGGTTCTCTGAGCACTTCTCTACACCATTTGTTGCTCTCTCTGTGTCTTCTACTTTCTGGGAACATTTCTCAAAGTTGATTCATCAGTTACATACTAATACTCCTTCCCTCTCTACTTCATAAAAATCAGCCATTTTTCATAAGCTCCATGAAAAATTCTATTTAAAAAAGTAAACTGTTATTTAAATATTATCTGTGAATGAAAATGGAACACTACCCGTTTGGGGAGACATTCAGAATTTTGCTTATCTCAAGATTATTCTTGGGATTTCCCTGATAGTCTAGTGGTTAAGACTCCACACTTCCAATGCAGGAGGTGTGGATTTGATCCCTGGTCGGGGAACTAAGATCCCACACGCCACGCAGCGTGGCAGAAAGAAAAAAAATTATTCTTATGAAAGATGGATTTAAGTTAAACATAAATTATAAGCAGGACTGTGAAACTGCTACTTGGATAACAAATGTTTGAGCTGTGTTAGACCAGAAAGAGTAGGTCTAGGTTCTAAAATTGGAATGAACGAAGATGTATACCCAGGCCAAATTTGCTTTCATTTTCTACTCAAAAACACAATGTGAATAGGCCATGAGATGCAGAGTCAAGGGCATGATAGGTCCCTCCTTCCCAGGGTCTCCTTAGATCCACAAGAATGTGCTACCAACATGAGTGATTAACTGCACCCACAAGGAGTGAGGAACCCACTGGGATAAAGGAAGCTGGAGCCATGGATTTTATGCCTTTAGGCTAAGGGAGGAGCCCCATCAGCCTTAATATTTATCTACTATCATAGAAGGGAATTCTTTGCTGTGCTACCATGACTTTCTTCCCTTCCATATTCTATTTCCTCCCATGTTATCAGGTCAATGGCAGGCCAGGCCATGGCCTGTCACACAGTATAGCTCTATGAGCATTAAGGTGACAGTTGAGGTCTTTCAAAATAGAACATTAAACTACAATGGTTAGAGACCTAGGATAAGATCAAGGAAACATGGCGTCTTTTTCCAGTTCTAGCAAGAGCCATGGTTTTGAGAAAGTCTTTGACTTTCTTTATACTTCCGTTTTCTCATCACCTACAAAAAATGAGGTTGAACTTCATGATTACTGATTTATCTTCAAACTCACTCATTTGAGTGATATAGTAACACTTTTATCTACATCAGTAGGCCACACCTGGCCTGCCACCTGCTTTTGAAAATAAATTTGTCCTGGAACAGGATCACATCCATCTATGCCATGTGGCCTACAGCTTCTTTTGCTGCAAGGACAATATTGCAATGGAGACCATATAGCCCGCAAAGCCCAAAATATTTGCTATCTGGCCTTTTACAGAAAAAGTCTGCTGACCAATAAATCCCCAAGTTCTCCTCTGATGACTTGTCAATCCTGTATCTTCAACTACGTTGTTGCGCTAAAGCAACGTTTGGATGTGCCACCACCATCACCACACATCCAAAATGAACCAAAAAAATATATTCATTATCTGGATGACAAAGTGGATTTTTGTTTTCTTCTTCCTCTATTACTATTCATTGTAAGAGGTAAGTGCCACAAAAGTCAACATTATACAATCATATCTTTTAAAGTCTGTAAAGTATGGGGATTATGAGTATCAAACACACAAGTGCCGATGGAAGCAAACTTCCTAAGTTATACTCTGAGCTCTTCCACTTAATCATTCATTATCTCCTAATGGATTAATACCGTATAACCCTTAAAATAACACTATTTCGTGTAAAGTGCATGTATCAATTTCAGACACATAGTAAGTGCTCCATAAATTTGAGCTGTTTATGATACTATTTATGATACTAGCCCCAGCTTCTGGAATCGTAAACAATAAGTTTGTTGAATGAATGAATGAATTACTACTAGTGATAATTTCATTTTACCAGTTACTTGAGCTAAAACCTCAGTCCTACCTTTGGCTTTAACATCTCCTATAGACCCACAATCAAATTCTGTGGCTTATTTACTGGTAAACTTCATGAATCTGAGTCTCCAGACTTCTCTCCCTGCATGTAGAATCGTCTCCCTTTCCTTCTGCCTAAACAAGTCCATTAGAAACTCACATATAACCCATGATTTCCACATTACCGCGTGACAGAATTCTATGACATCTACCTGAAGAATACATCTCTGTAGCAGCACAGATTTTAACCTATATGTAACAGACAGTTGCTGGAGAGTTTAAACAAGAAAGGGAAAAGAGAAGCAGTGCTGAATTGTTGAGTCTCCTGTATTCTCCAACGTGGTTTTCCATGAATTAAGTTAGATGAACAACAAACAAAGAATATAGACCATATAACATCCTAACTCTTGTAGAAATGTCTTCACTGGGTTATAATTTAGTCATAGGCTCTAAATGTTTTTGTAAAGAATTTGTGTAAGAGACTTCTGTCTGAAAAGCCTCCTGAATATTCCAAATCACAATCGAAGATCCCCAGTAATCTAAAATTGTCTAATAGTAGCAACTAGCTCCACATAGCTATTGAGAACTTGAAATATGACTAGTCCAAATTGAAATGCGCTATTCAGTGCAAAATACACACCTGATTTCAAAGACACAGTGAGAAAAAAAATCATTAATAATTTTATATTGATTATATGTTGCAATGATACATTTTGGACATGTTTGGTTAAATAAACTATTCACATTTTCCCATCTCTTTTTACTTTTTTTTAATGTGGCTAATAGAAAACTTAAAATACACATAGCTTGCCTTGTATTTCTATTTGACAACATTGGTATAAAAGAAGTGATTCAATGACCCATCAATAAAGCCATCAGTACAAGTCTTTCGCTTCTTTGTTTAAGTTTATTCTTGAGTATTTTATTATTTTTGTTGCTATTATAAATGGGAGTGTTTTCTTAATTTCCTTTTTGAATAGTTTATTGTTTGTGTATAGAAACACAAATGATTTTCATCTACTGATTTTGTATCCAACAACTTTACTGAATTTGTTTATTGGTTTTAAGTATTTTTGTTAAGTCTTTAGAGTTTTCTACATGTATGATCAAGTCATGTGAAACACAGAGATACTTTTACTTCTTCCTTTGGGATTTGGATATCTTTTATTTATTTGTCTGGGCGGGGGGAGGAGGAAATGGGGAGATGTCCTTCAAGGGTACAAAGTTTCAGTCATGCAAGATGAAGAGCTCTAGAGATCTAATGTTTCAGCAATGGGAATATAGTTAACAATATTGTGTTGCACACTTGATATTTGCTAACAGGGTAGAATTCAAGTGTTCTTACCACAAAAAAAGGAAGAAAATGGTAAGTGTGTGAAGTGATAGACATGTTAATTAGCTCATTTGTGGCAATTATTTGACACTGGATATCAAAACATCAATCTGTACATCTTAAGTATACAGAATTTGTATTTGTCAATTACACCCCAATAAAGATGGAGGGAAAAAGTCAGTATCTTTAAAACCATTCACTAAACAGAAAAACAAAACAGCAACAATACAACCCAGGAATTATTTTGGCATATCTACTGTCTCATTTCAGGGAATTTTTCACTGCGGAAACCAAAGGTGTCCAGATGTATCCTCTCTTTCTTCTCTGGATCTAGAGTTGAATGTGTGACTTTAGCTCTGCCAATCAGTTTACTGCCCAGGACTTTGGAACTGAAGGGACAAACAGACCCACTAGGTACCTAAGTAGTTATAGATGATCCCGTTGGGGCAGCAGAACACATCCACTGGCAACAGTTTCTGTGGCAATAGCCACAGATTGTACCTGTGACCTGACCTTGGCCAGGTTCTCTGATCCTCTGACACCCTTGGTTTCTGCCTGTTTGCTTCACCTCACTCCCCAGTGATTTCATTGATTCTGTAAGCTCCCCAATATCATTCTAATAAATTCTCTCTCTCTCTCCTTTTTTTTTTTTTTGGCTTCGGAGTTGAGAGCAGCTATGGCTTTGTGAACTTGTGTGGTAGTTTCCTGACCTCTTGACTGCAGTTTGCTGCTGTGTAGACCTAAAGAACTAGGAGCTGTTTATTCCTGCTATTTTTCTCTTCGAGCCCTTCCAATTATTTTGTAAACTTCTATTTTTTTCTGTATTAATTCCCTTTATGCTTGAAATGCCTAGAGTTTTTCCTGATTTCCTAACGGGTACTTGGAGCTGTTTCTTTAAGCATTCCTTTATTGTAATTCTAATCCACTTGGGAGGAAAAGGAGGCAACCGTGTGCTCTAGGTCCATTGTCCTGAAATGGAAACCATTTGTGTTTATCCCTTGTTTTGCTCAGTTGTTTGAGTTTTTTTGCCCTGCATAGTTTCCCAAGAAAAAAGTTATGGCACATTGAAAGGTATGAAAAGAGAATTTCTTAATTTTTTCAAAATAACCTTAACCTGATGCCTCATGGATATTCTGAGAGATAGCAGCCCTCCTATGAGGACTTTGTTTCTTTCCCTGTTTTTATTGTGTCAGCTTGGAGAGGCTATAGTCCCCCAGGTATTCAATCAAACGCTACCTTCTAATAAATTCTGATCCAGCTTAACTCAAGTCGGCTCCTATGCTTGCATCTAATAACATTAAATACAACACTTAGAATATTTTACTGTTGTTCCTCTCATTAGGAAATAACGTTGCATTCAGTGCCCTTAGTACAATGCTTTTGAATGCAGTGTATCAAGATCATCGGGGGTTTGGCTTGTTAGAACCCAGATTGCTGAGGCCCACCCCTAGAGTTTCTGAGGCAGTAGGTGTGGGTGGGACCCGGGATCTACATTTTAACAAGTTCTTTGTGATGCCGCTGCTCCAGGGACCACACTTTGAGAACCACAGTCCTAGTAATTACCGTTCCTGCTGCTTCCTTTAAATGGTCTTCTCAATAAATAGCATTTTCTTTCCTACTTTCTTTTAGCTTGTTTCATTTCTATGTTTTAGAGTTTTGATAGGGTATCAGACAATTAAAATCTTAATGCCTTAGTCTTGAAGCAAAGGTACTCCACGACCTGGTTCAGATGTCTATTTGCTGACAATTCACTTATACTTTTGGTCCCAGCAACACCAACCCACTTCTGTCCTTCGGAGCTGTGCTTCCCAAGCTTTAAAATGTATCAACTCACCCAGGGGTCTTGTTGAAATGCAGAGTCTGACTCAGCAGACCTGGCAGGAGGCCTGAGAGTCTGTTCTTCTAACAAGCTCACAGCTGATGCTGATTTTGCTGGACTATGGACCACACTTTGAGTTGCAAGAATACAGAGCACGTGTAACATTTTACCACTCTAGTTTTTTGTTTTTTTTTTTTAAAGCTGAACGACTGAGAAGATTCTTCCTAATTCTCTCGTTATCCACTTTCCACCCATTTAAGATCCAACCCAGCTCTCCTTCCTCATGATGCCTTCCCTAAAGAGAGAGGTTCCTCCCTGCAGTGACCTTATTGCACGTACTGTATACTGTCCTGCGAAGATAAATACCAAACTCCTCTATTTTGCCTACTGAGTTTTGAGGAATATTTATATGCAAATGAGCTTTGGAGTCAGAGATGGATTGCAACTTCATCTCCACTCACTCCTAACCACAGAACTACTAATTCTTCTGAGCTCCGTCCCATTTTTAAAGCAAGGACAATGGCATCTACTTTTCAGCCTTTTTAAAGTTAGGATTAATAAAAATTAATGAAGGTAACATCTAATATAGTCTTGGTACAAACATAAATGCTGGTTATGTTTCTCTTCTCCCTTCTTTCTCTTTTATGGCCTAGGCGTCAACTAACTTGATCAAAAACTTCACTGTGCATTAGAGAGATCTAGGGAGATTTTGAAAAATGTAGTTGCCTACCCTAACCTAGTGAGATGCTTTGGGCCCATAGCTCCTACTTTTACATGATTCCCATGTGATTCTGTTATGGTGGTCCAGGGACCTTATTTTGAAAAGCATTAGCTCTAAGTCCCTACAAGGTATTGTGATTGTTTATGATCACCACAGGTCCTTGTATAACATTTCCCTCAGGTGGTATTCAAAAGATACTGGCTATGTGATACATTATTAGCTATAATAGTAATAACAACAGCAATCATAGTAATAAATGCAAACCATATTAATAATGATTGATGGCATTATTGTTTTTATTATGAAATTGCATTTGTTGTAGTTCTCTATTAACCCAATTATTTTACTGTCCAGGTAATTTCATTACTAGATCATACTAGCTACAAAGCAGAAAGTTCTCCTCAGCCTTATAATAATAAATTTCTTTGTCTGGACTTCAAAAATAAAAGCACCTACTTGTCCGGTGATTAAAAACTATGTAATTACTGGCCTCATTACACATGAACTAAAATGCTTATTTTTACAATATGAAGGCTTCAAATCCTTTTATTAAAAAAACATTTTGGACTCCTTTTTATGACTTCAAGTGATCACAATGTCCCAAGCACCATTTTAGCCAATGAATATATATACAAGACAGGCTCACTCCTGCTGTCATGGGGTTTTCATTCTGGTGGAAAGACAGACTATAACCAAATAAATAAATAGATACTTCATATAACTTATATACATGGGATATAAAATAATTATATACAGGATAGTGGCTGTGTTGTGGGTTCTGTGCTGTACCATGCAGATCCCCCTATAGGCTTAAATGACTTCATTTTTCAGCTTCTAGAAATGCTACTGGTTGATATGCAGCTGTCATACCTCTCAAGTTATTTCACTCAGGTGAAGAGAGCTACCTCGCCCCAGGTCATGTCCCCTCTCCAGGAGAGCCAGCCAGCATCCAATGACTGGTCAATGTGGGGATAGAAAGGTTGGACTCTTGCACCAACTTGGGACATGTCTACAGGGTCATCCCAGTTCTAGAGCTCGTGGTTTGGCTGAACCCTTTGTGTGACTGCATCATAAGCCACCTTCTTCCTTACCCCAGTCCCACTTACTTTGTTTCCCCCATGCATGTGGATCCCCAATAAACCCTCGCACACTAATCTCCTCCCAGAGCCTGCTTCCCCTGGAACCCAACTGCAGTTGGGCTGGAAATGAACATTAACAGCCTGCTTGCCTCTCCTGGCAACCTCTTACCTACCAGAATTTATTTCATGTTTCCTACTCCCATTAGCCTTTATGCTTATGGAATGACCTAATTTATAAGCCATGCTCGCTATAAATTCATGTCTACCGGTTTCTTCGGCTCAAAAAAAAAAAATAGGATCCAATTTTGGCCTCAAAGAAATACTCATTATTTTCTCCAAAAATATTTGTCTGAAATGGAAAGAATGACTTCTTTGTTAGAAGAAAAGAGAATCCGGTGTATCTGAGGCACTAAACTGAGAAATACGTTCCTTCACTCTATTCTGAAGGTTTAAACACCAATCCTAGCAAGTTACCTTTATAGAGCATTTGCTATGCATCAAATACATTCATTATTTTGTTTAATCCCAAGAAAACATTTTTGAGTTACAAATTATTATTATCCCATTATACTAAGAAGAAAACTGAGGTTAATGGGTGTAAACAAATGTGTCCAATGAAGCAAATCGAGTAGGTGATAAATTTTTAATTTTAATTTAAACCCAGGCAGTGGACATTGACACTCGGCCACCATTTAGAGTCATTTCCTAAACCATTTAGAAACTCTTCCAAGATTTAGGTGCCATTCCATACACTTATTTTAAAAATCTCATTCTCTGGATAAACAACAAGGTCCTACTGTATAGCACAGGGAACTATATTCAATATCCTGTAATAAACCATAATGGAAAAAGAATATGAAAAAGAATGTATATATATGTATAACTGAATCACTTTGCAGTACACCTGAAATTAATACAACGTTGTAAATCAACTATACTTCAATAAAATAATTTTTTTTAAAAAAAATCCCATTCTCTAACCCCATCTCAAAAGGAACCCAGTACATCTTACATTATACATGAAAATAAAGACAACCAGGTAGTTTCCAAATGTGTAAATTTCAAATACTACCTGACACTTTTTCCTACTTTAAAAAGAAAAAGGAAATTTCCTTTTTTTTCTCCAGAGTGCTCCACTCCCCTGTCATAATGCTCTGTTTCATTTTGTCCTGGTTATGATCACTCAGATCTTGTTAATACACTAGTGGGGCAATGCAAAAGCCAAGTATTCACCTGAGGTATTGACCATTTGAGGCTTTTAATACCACCTAGTATAATGTTGAAACAGAAGTAAAATTCCAAGTATCTGAGTAAGATATCGCAAAAAGGAAAGTGATACAAAAGAGAGACAGTATATGATGTACTACGCAGCATTTTTTCATTACCCTTTCCAAAATTATTTCATTTTCAGCTACAGAGAAAAATCATATGGTTTGGTCCACAGTATTTTTATTCATATGCTCAACATCATGAATTTTTAGAGAAACGCAAATCAAAACTACAATGAGGTATCACCTCCCACTGGTCAGAACAGCCATCAGCAAAAAATCTACACACAATAAATGCTGGAGAGGGTGTGGAGAAAAGGGAACTCTCCTACACTGTTGGTGGGAATGTAAATTGGTACAACCATTATGGAGAATAATATGGAGGTTCCTTAAAAAAATAAAAATAAAACTACCATATGATCCAGCAATCCCACTCCTAGGCATATATCCAGAGAAAACCATAATTCGAAACGATATCTGCACCCCAATGTTCATTGCAGCACTATTTACCATAAACAAGACATGGGAACAACCTAAATGTCCATCAACAGATGAATGGGTAAAGAAGATGTGGTACATATATACAATGGAATATTACTCAGCCATAAAAAGAGAACAAAATAATGTCATTTGCAGCAACATGGATGGACCTAGAGATTGTCATACTGAGTGAAGCAAGTCAGACAGAGAAAGACAAATATTACATGATATCGCTTATATGTGGGAAAAAATGGTACAAATGAACTTATTTACAAAACAGAAATAGTCACAAGATGTAGAAAACAAACCTATGGTTAATGGGGGGAAGGGGGGAGGGATCAATTGGGAGATTGGGATTGACATATACACACTACTATATACAAAATAGATAACTAATAAGGACCTACTGTATAGCACAGGGAACTCTACTCAATACTCTGTAATAACCTATATTGGAAAAGAATCTAAAAAAGAGTGGATATATGTATATGTATAACTGACTCACTCTGCTGTACAGCTGAAACTAACGCAACATTGTAAATCAACTATATTCCAAAACATTTTTCTTAAAAAATCATTCACATTTGAATGATGCATTTAATTAAATTTACCATAGATCTTTTTTAAAAAATAGGTTGGGAAAAACTACAATTTACAGGAAAATATATCATTGGTAGCACTGGAACACAGTTATTTTAGGTCACATCACTGCAGGAAAGAAAGACTTATCTCCCCAAGTTCTGATCCATGCAGTTATGAAGTGAAGTCAAAAAGTCTCTGCTAGAATCATTAAAGAAAACAGTACTTGATCAGTAGCCCTCAAAAAAGAAAAAGTAAAGTTGATGCTAAGTCAATGTCAGGAAAGCCTCCCTGACTTTAGAAAAACTGCAGTTTCAAAACAATCAGACATAGCAATAGAAGTTTAGACCATTTACTGCTCAACAAAATCAAAAGCTGAGTTGCAAGCCAAATGAAAATAGGTTCTTCTATTTGGCGGTATCATTAGAAAGGTTAGGTTAAACTGTTGGTAAGTTTGTAAAATGATGATAAGACCATCTAAGTTTATGTAAGGCATAACAGCACAGAATCCGCAAAAGGATGAAAATGGAGGAAACTCCTTAAAGTCTTTAAAACAAAATTTCTAGAACGACATTCATATCAGAGTACACAGTTTCTCAAATAATAAACTTTAAATTTACATATAAATAAAGGAGATTCTAAGTTTCTTATTTTTATAAACTCACCCACCACTCAAATAACTAGATTGGATAAAATGTTATGTACAAATCGAGAGCTTGCCTATAACTTGACTGCTGTGTCTCATTTCACCTAAAATAAGAATAAATTCCAGAGGAAATTGCAGTACCCCCATTTCTGGGTGTGACAATTGCAGCATGTATGAAATCTAACTACACTGAGAGCATTAATAATATATGATATGTTCTTTACCTGGTGCATATTTTTTATGGAGCTTGCATTAATAGGAGAAAACAGGCAACTAGTTAGTTGTTTAATGGGCTTTTTAAAAAAATAATATAAGCCCACTGTTAGAAAGACTTTGCTATGGGGTAAGTTATGTGCCCCCCAAATTCATATATTGAAGCTTGAATCCCCATTGCCTCAAAATGTGATTATATTAAGAGAAAGAGGCTTTTAAGAAGTTATGAAGATAAAATGAGGTCATGAGGGTGGACCTTAATCCAATATTACTGGTGTAGCTTCTAAGGAGAGGAAATTAGGACACAAAGGGAAGACCATGTGAAGACACAAGGAGAAAGCTGACATCTACAAGACAGGGAAAGAAGCCTCAAAGAGACCAACCCTGCCAACACCTTGATCTCAGACTTCTGGTTTCTAGAACTGTGAGAAAATAAATTTCTGTTGTTTAAGCCACTCACAGTCTATGGTACTTTGTTATGGCAGCCCTAGCAAACTAAGACAGGCATGTAGACAAAGCTAGTCATCACACACCGTAACTACATCAAGTTGTTTACTCTGGTATTTATCTGAGAGCAAATGATTCCAACCAGAGCAAATGCTGATTGTTCCATGTATGACTCAAGCAATTAGTCAATCTCACTATCTTACTTATCTAATTAGTCTTCTTTTAGGTTAATACTTGCTTAAAATTTAGAAGTTTGTGACTCCTTTGCCAGACTGCAGATTTCTCAAGGGCATAAAAAGAGGATTTACTAATCTTAGCAGGCAGAGAAATAGAACGGAGTTTAACATGCATTAAATGCTTCAAGAACAGGAGTCCGTGAAGGAGCGAGTGAACAAATGCTCTTGGACTGCACAATAACAACAGCAGAAGAGCTTCAAGCTGAACCAGGCTAATTACCCAGTTACCCATGCACCATATTCACCGTCGGTGTGAATAAACAGTGGTGCCAGGAGCTCCTGTTTAGAAAAACTGTGATTTAGCAGAAACACTGCTCAACGTGGAACCAGAAGCTGGGCGTTCTAGTGGCAGTGCCATCCTCTGAGTAAATCATGGTGCGCTGGTGACATCTACCATTCTTACCTAACTTGTACTAAGCATTTACCCTTCAAGGTGAGAAACAAACAAGATAACATATTTTGTAAAACAGTTTTTATGAGGTTTGACATTTCTGGGACCAAACCCAATGTTTTACTGTTGCTGGCATCCCTCATCTTAAAAAACAGAAGCCATATATGATCAGGGATGGGTGAAAGATAGTCAATGCATTGGACCATAAATCAAGAGGACATCTGAGTTCTCATGCAGTTTCCAAAGTAATATTTACAGTCTCGTCTAACACTTATTGTGAGAATGAAATGAAGATGATCACGTATTCAGAACCACAAACTTCTATAACCTTCTAAGCATGGCTATATTTTTCTTTTAATTTTCTGAATTGTAGAGTGGCACATTAACCAATTAATAATATAAGATGTAACCACCCATAACATTCTAAGAGACAGGCAAAAGATTATCAAACAAGAGTGATAAAAATAATAATAATGCAATTGTGTAAAATGTGAAATAAAACTTGGCTATGTTAAGTAAAAAGTGTATACACTTGGGTTCAGTTCAACTGCTTAAGATAAAACCATAAAATGTTCAGTAGAACCTACTAAAATTCTCTCTTATCCTGTGAACTCACAATGCTTAAGTTCCGGATGTCCGGTTCATTATACCCATGACTTGAGGCCAAGCTGTTTATATGCAAATTATTTTTTTATTCCTCACAGTTGAGACTAGGAAACATACACACACACGCACACACATACAACCGTTTCAACACGTTTATGTCAATTTTTATTTATAATTGTGTCTATATTTTGCATTATTTCATGTCTTTTCACTTGAAATTCAGTATTTTTTTAAAAAAGAAAAGAAAAGTGTATGATTGGGAAATACCTCAGTAATTTTGTGTGTGTACAGCTAACCCTTTAGGTGGCACTACTCATGTGTTCACGTACTCACCCTTGAACCCAAGTGTGGATGAAATCTTAATAAAATGTTGACCATGAAAAAGAGTCCTCGTTACTAATCAAAGTCCAAACTATGCACATTCAGAACGCTAGCCCAAGACAAATTCATTTGTGTAAGCTATTGATTTGGGGCTTGGCAAACCTTGGCTAAACCTTAATTCAACTAATATTTGTTGAGGACATACTGTACAAAATAGTATTCAGTTATTATCTTTACAGAACTCATAATTTAGGGGAGAAGATAACCATATACTCGAGTAACAATACTGCTAGAGATAATATCTCTTACAGAGAAGATAAACATTCTGAGTTTTTCCATAGGTAATTAGCGCTTCCTTTATGGAAATGGATCCATTTCTTGAAAGAGCACCCGTTTTAAATGGAAAAATATCAGATATTTTCCACTGTGTTTTGCCATGTGGGAGATGTGTTCTGCTGTGGTTAAAAAAAACAAACAACAGAAAAACTAGAATTCATCACAACAACCCTTTAAAGATACTGTAAATAATAACCACTGCTTAATGAGTAGTTCTTGCACTCTGCACCCTGAGTGCATCTGAAATTGTGCTGAGGGGTCTAAATTATTATTCACGTTTCACTCTCAATAATGAGGTTGCACAGGGTCCCATAACTAGGAGATGTCAGACCAGATTCAACAGACCTGCTTCTCTCTGACTCAGCACCTACTCTTACCCACAGGGCTATATTGGCACCAGCAAAAGGTAATAGTGTTATTTCTTCCAAGTGCATGTGTAGCTACAATTATCTGAAAATAAAAAGTTTAATTAAAGAGTAATTAGCCTGATAAAACAACCACCCAGGTTATAAAAGAGGAAAGCAAAGTATCCGGAACTGTTCATCTGGCACAAAAATAGCAACTTTAGTTTAGCTAAATAAATACACTGCATTTTAAAGTCCCTGAGATTCTACCAAAATCCTCACCTAAAAAGCACAGCAATATAATGCTCACCTATGGTTTGTCCTTGGACCACTCTTTCTTAGAACATAGGAAGAGTCTATGTTTCAGAAATGAGCAGTTTGTTCAAAGACGAGATGTTCAGACACAAGAACATAATCACTAAAAGTTAACAAGCATAATTGCTAAAACAGTTGGCCAAACTGGCTGAAAAATATTTTAAGGGTCATTTCCTCGATGCCGTATTTCTGAATTAGATTTCTATATACCAAGCTGCAGTATCAGGTAGTATGCTTGCCCTAACTAAGTTGCTTCAAATACAAATACATCCAAAAACTCTATAGAATGAGAGGAATATGAAAATCCAATGCAAACAAGCCAACAGTGAAAAATGGTAATAGTTTAAGACCAAATAAATACCCGTCGACACAGGGCACATTTAAGATTAATTCATATCTTCAGAATAGTTTCCATGTAGCGGTACAATTAAGGGATTCACAGAATTCCTAGCTTAAAGATCTAAATTGCTTCCCTCCCCACCAAAAAAATAAAGGCAATTCAAAAATCAGGTTAAGTATGAGTGGGAAGTTTAAGCTAGTTTTCCTTCCAAATATGGAATGAAAATGGTGCCAACTGGAAGTGAAAGAATTACTTGACCTCTTCTTTCTGACCCTTATGTGGGGCTTTTATATATATTTTGTATCATTATCTCATATTGTTCACAGCAGCCAAATAAAGGGAATCTGTGCATGTTTCCTCCTCTGATCCAGCCACAGACCTTTCCACAGGAAGCAGGAAAGAAACCATTCACAGCACCATGGGTATCACAGACTTGCTTTCTCCCTGCAAGGCTGAGAAATCTGTATGTAATAACTTCAAATAGGTAGGAATTTATGATCCATACTCTTCCTGGCATATATAAAATAAAAACTGAAGAAAAAAAGTCAGACAAAAGTTACCAGTTTCCTGCTTAAAAATCTATGATGAAAGTTCCTGTCATTTCTCATCTACAAAGCTTATGAAAATATTCAATTATGTACATGATCAGACTTCACCAAAGTATTGCTAAGTGTTTGTGACAGAGTGTGCGTCCACTGTCGCATTTTCACAGTGGCACGTGATCCTACCCTGGCTCATGACATGTTGTGACCAAGGTTTGCATTTTCCGAGGCGAGAAGTGTAATTCACAGCCCAGATGGGAACGCTGTCTTAAGATTCTTGGATACCAAACTGAAAGATTTCTTTGGATCTTTGATTCTCGCAGCATAATTATTTCCTAACAAATTTTTAGAGGAGGGGTTTCATCTTGACTTGATGAGGACAAAGCCGTCATCCAGGTCTATAAAATTTCCTGTCACTAAAGATTTATGTACCAATGTCTCAGATCTTAAGGCTGCAGCATCAGATTGTAATCAAATCTGAGTTATTCATTCACTCCACAGATATTCCGTCAGTAAAAACTGGGGGGCAGACATGGTGTTCTAAAAACCGCTACCAAATATTTTCTGTTGAAGTCTCCTTTTCCATGAGGTAACAGCCTCCCGTAACAACATTTCAGCCTAATTCTATAATTTGTGAGTTCTTTTCAGTTTTCGAGTCACTCAGATCCATTTTCAGATTTCAGTCTCATATTTGGTTAAAAGCTTTCCTCCTTCCTCTGAGCTCTGGAGTTCTGTGTGGAGTGACACGAAGCCTCATCTGATGTCACAACTTTTTTTTTTTTTTTTTTTTTTTTCCCCAGAAAGCTTCTTATTCCTCTGGAGATGAGGGAGGAAGGAAGAAGAGGAAGAAAAGGTGTTTCCTGCTGTGCTAGGCCCTGGAGATCTGGCTGTCTTCTCCTGTGACTGTTCCTTATTTGAAAAATCTCACTAACTGATAGTGAGCTTATAGATTCCTTCCTGTGATTTCCTCTGTGTGGAGATCTGGTCTTACCTAAACCCGCAGCCCTGAGCCCTGGCCATGGCCTCTTGCTGCTGGGGTCCCCTCACCCAGTGGATGGTCCTCTCTCCATGGAGATGCACTCATCTGTGCTGCACCGATGATACAGACATGGTCTGTTCCCTTGACACTCCTGCTCTGAGTTCCACCGGGTCTCCTGGACCATATCCATGCCCAGCAGCATCAAGTTCTCATCCAGGTCAGTGGCTCAGGGACTTACGTATAAGATACAATCACTCCTCCCTGGTTTATTGTTGTGTAATAGGGAAGAACAAATTTGACTTCATTATGGATGTTTCTTTTACTTTAACCTTTGTATTCCACTGCTTTTGCTACAAGTTAAGAATGTTGCCTAGAGCCTGAAATATACAGGAGAGGCCATTCTCAAGGCTCTGACCTTTAAAGGTATAACACTTTCCATTCAAATAGGGATAAAAAGTTGCAAAACAGAGAGTAACACTTGTCTTGTTGGAGGTTTATAGGAACAATGTCACCGGACCTATGTGGACAGCTAAAAGAACCAAGGATTCCTGACTAAGAAGTTTGTGACAACCAACCATACTGCCTCCACTTTTACTATACAAGAAGCCTGAATTCTAATCCGGGGAAGACGGTTCTATTGGACGCCACTCCACCATGTTCTAGGTCTGCTGGCTTTCCAAATAAAGTCCCTATTCCCTGCTCCAACCCCTGATCTCTCATTTTATTAGCCTGTTGTGCAGTGAGCAAGCAGTAAGAACTTGGACTCGGTAACAACTACACTCTCTGTACTGTTTGGTAGCCCTCCGAGTGCATGAAATATGCCCACTTGGAACTTATGACATCCTGATACAGTTGCCTACTGCCTGCTAGATCCTGGTGTTACAATAAACATCAGAACGTGGCAACACATCCTAACATCATCCTAACATCATACATCATCAGGTGGTGTAGCACCTGGGCCCGTCCTTGCTGCTGGAACCCACAAACCACTGCAAGATTTTAGCTCCCGGCTCAGGATCACTCTCTCCAAAACCACTCCTGTAAAAATTACTCTTCACGGTGATTTCATGCACAGAGGTGGCCCTTCTAAAGCCTTGTTCTCTCACCCCTTCACCCTGGAGGGATCTCACCCTCCCATCCTACCTCAGCCACACATTCTCACGTTTATACCCTAATCTTAACTGTACAAATAAATGAAGCCCCTCCAAGATCTGAGACATCCCACTCTCTGGCCACCAACGCCTACCTTTCCTGCTCCGATGTTTCACTACCAGGACTGAAACGATTTTTATCCCCACCTGCACTTTAGTGTTCATCTTTCTTCTGCTCTGCTTGCCCATCTTACCAAATATAATTTCCAGGAACTAATCTACGCATCAGTTCCATGATTCTCATCACAAACACACAGGAGCTTTCCACTCCCTTGCCTTTTTCTGGCTTTTTCTTCCTTCTTAATTGGCCAAACCATAGCCCTGTTTAAATCTAATGCCCCACCTGCTTCTCACTAGCCCCCCTCTGCTGAATATGAATGGACAAACACATGGCTATGCTCATTATAGGGCTTTTATACTGCCTGGGTTTGAAAGCCCCGCACACTCAGATCACCTGGCTGAGTGATCTTTTAGGCAACCTATTTAAATTCTCTGGGCCTCAGTTTCTTCCTCTGTAAGATGGAGAAAGTATTAGTACATGTCTCAAGTATCTACAATAACGATTAAAAGAGTTAACACGTGTAAAGCAGCGCCTGGCACTAAGTCTCAATAAATGTTAGCTGTTTTGTTGCTATTATTAAAAATACCTTTCTGTCCTTTAAAAACACGAACTTGACCCGAGAGAGGCAAATCACTTTTAAAAATTTAATTAATTCTGAAATATGACAGAGATGTTGATATGAAGGACATGAGCACTCTTTAATATATTATTAAAATGTTAAATAATGATTTAGATACCATGGTTTTGATAATATGACAATATCCATCAGACATGTTTTAGTCAAAATAAAGCCTCCTTTGTTGTTTTTATTATAAATATCATTTAAAAATTATAGATGAGAACAAAAGACATAAGGAAAACCTATAACAAATGATTCTCTAATAGAAACAATCACCATTAACATCTTGGAATATAATAGTCTTCTATACCTAAGCAGTCCTATAGTGTATTGTGGTTACTTAAACTAACAAAATTAAAAATTCAGTTTCTTGGTCACACTAAGAACATTTCAAATGTTCAATAGCCACATGTGATTAGTGACTAACATATTGGACAAAACACACATAGAACATTACCCTCATTACAGAAAGTTCTACTGAATAGCACTGTCTATAACCTTTTTATTATACACATACAATTATAAAATTAAATCGAAATTGTAATCTACATGTATTTGTGATTCCTTCTATTTCCTCACAATACAGTAAGTGTAATTCAATGTCAATAGATACATTTTGGCTACCTCATGTATCCCATCATGTTGTATTCTGAGGCCCTCTATATGGTCTCCAATTGTCTTGCAAAAAGAAGTTGCATCTATGAATTTATCATGAAGTTTGTATAGGCACTGTAATATTTTCATTAAATAAATGAATTTTAGAAGAAATTCCCAGATGTTTGTTATCTCTAATGACATACACTTTTTTTCTTTTTTTTTTAAATTGAAGTATAGTTCTAATGACACACATTTTTTAAACTTTGGATATATGTTTTCAAGTCTTGCAAATACTCAGATCTATTTTACATCATACACATCCTTTCTAACATAGTTTCTTGCTATATATTCCAGTAAAATGACAGTAAGACCTAGGAAAATGATGATATGGGGTATAAGAAATAGAAAATAGAGTGTACGAAAAAAGAAATAAAATCTCAGAGTGGCAGCTGCTTAAGAGACCCAGCAAGTAACTGAGACCAAGAAGTCAGTGAGTTTCATGAAAACCTAAAGAGGGAATATTAAACGGATTCCAAGAAATTAAGAAAAACCTGGACAATATTAGTAAGCTGATGAAGAAAAAGTTTAAAACATAAAAAAGAAAATTTCAAGGAAAAATTTTCAAAACCCACAAGAATATCAAAATCAAATATGAAGCAAGCTAAAACGTATTATGACTTTGCATCATTTGCAGATTATAAGAAAAGAACGTTCATTAAGTCCTAACCCAAGGAAAAAATAAAAAAATTTTAGGATACACTGTATACAACTGTATAGCACAAATTTAACCATAGAGCCTGTTGAAAAAGAAAAATATATTTCCAAATCACAAAGTACAGAAGGTACGACACATGAAAAACTACACTACAACAAAGAGACATATAACTCAGTAAATGCTTTGTGTTATCCTTTCAATAGTATTTATCTTTTCTGCATGTAGGCTGCAAATACTTCTGATTTCTTTCCCAAAAACAAGCATGTAAAAAATACAGTGGAAAAATAAAAACTTTTATTTTATGGATGTATAATATATGCATCTGTGTAAGCACACGTGCATGTTCTAAGCAGTTTGAGATTTAATTACTTTGCATTCCAAGGACTAGCTGGAGGTGGAAATCAAGAGAACAAAACCATGAAAATGCTATGTAACCAGAGCATCTGTGTTATACATCACAGATGTCCTGTTTTCCCTGATTATTGAGCCTTTGTAAGACGGTCCACACATGAAACTGCAACTGTACAGGAGGTATAGTTTGATGAATATGACATGTAAAATTTTATATACATTGCTGCTTTGAGTGTTATCTTTGTGTGATTTTTCTACAGGATCACCTTTATTTCTTAAAGAAAGAGTTTTATATGGGGTACTTGGAGGTGGGGCAGCAGATAGGGAAGGCAGAGGAAGTGAAGAAAAAAGAGGCCAAACACAATGGTGTCCTTTCCTTGTGGCCACAGAAACTACTGTCTTAATGAGAATCCAGCAGGCCCTCTATGCTACAATTCTGTTTCCCAGCAGATCATAAAGCTAAGAGCCCAGGAAAATGTAAAGATATGGTTGCAAGTATCGAAATAAGATTAGATAGATAGACACACAGATAGATAGGAAAAAGAAAGATGGATGCATGGAAGGAAGGATAGGGAATTGTTACGGCTTAACTCCTTAATATATAGGAACAGAGGAATATATGACATCTATGAGCACAAATCAAAGATAAGGCCATTCCAATGGGATATTATTTCTGGGTCTAGTCAATTCAAAGTTATCCTCGATTATATATAATTATACATATTACAAAGTAAGTCTTTCATAAAATATTTAAAAGAGAGGAGAACATGATATAAAATATCAAGAACAAGAGGCAAGAGTGGTAACAAAATAAGAGGCTACCATTCAGTGAGCAAAACATTTACTAGCCAAGAAATGCCCTCTCTTCAGTATGGACAGGAAGTGAGACAGTACGGTATAATAGGACCTATATTATTATGAAGATATTAATTACATGAAAAGTGCAGGAATAAGCATTAGCACATAAAAAGAAAATTCCATCGTTGAGACTATCAAGAAGTTCACACACATAATTACATAGTACTTTTCCAGTCTTAACACAATGAAGCTTTCAGACAGGAAGAAAAATAGACCAAAGCATATCATTATCCCCACATCGCTCAGTGAACTTGAAATGTTTTTTAAGTTTCAAGAAGTCTAAAAAGGAGAAAATACAAACTTCGGAGTATCCATGAATCACAATAACAAGTATGTTAGGAAGTATATATAGTTGGTTGTGAATTGATTTTCTCACAGACCCTCTGTTACCTTTCAGTGAGATGCAAGACAGCTAAATTCACTTATTGCTTAGCAATTACTTTCCTATTTTTTTAAGAACTTCTTTTTAATACGGTGAATTTTAAGGTGACTTTGGAACATCCAGTTGGAAAAGTCTAGTAGGAAGCTTTGGAAGTGCAGATAACAATGCCTGAAAGCACAGAGTTATATTCTCATGGTGCTTTACTCACATTACCATAGAGCACTGTGTCAGTTAGGATATGCTAGGTTGTGATGCAGTAACAAAATCCTAAAATCTCAGCGACTCAAAGAAGCAAAGACTTACTTCTTGCTTATACAACATGTGTATCTCAGGTCAGCAGGCCTTCCATTCCAATGCATCCTGGCTCAGGGTCACAGCTATTAAAGCCTCTACCATCTGAAACACCATTGGTCTCCGTGATAGGGGGAAAAAACCTAAACAGACCACACACCAGCTTTTACTGTCTTCTGCTAGAAAGTGACACATCACTTCCATTCACACGGTCTCAGGCACAGCAAATAACATGTCATAACCTAACTTCAGGGGGTGGAGAACTGTAATCCTTCCAGATGATTGGAAAGAAGAGAAGAAGAAATATTAGGAAATAGATCAAATCACTACCACATTGGATATGCCCTATTCTAAATGGTTTCTTTCCTCCTTTCCCAGTTAACTTTGAGTTCCTGGAGATAAAATGTTGAAAGTTATCCATATTTCCAAGATTTATAATTTGTAACCTTATACAGTACTGGGTACTCGATAAGCATTGCTGAATAAAAAAACAAGGATAGTCAGCTGCATCAAATATTTCAGCGTGTTCAAGAAGAAATGATACTGAAAAGAGACCTTTGGATTTGACACAAAGCTCACGTGCAATCATTGTAAAGTGTCTCGGAAGCATGACAAATTGAGGTGAGAAAATGAAGGGAAAGCATGGAGGCTGCCCTTTCCAAAGTTTGACCATGATTCCAAGAAGAGATTTAGGACAGCAGCTCAAAGGAAGTTATTCTGCGTAAAAAGGAGAGTTGAGCAGGTCTGCAGGGAGAACAGATGGAAAGAGAGAGTAAAGTTTAAGAGAGAGGATGAGTGATGGATGAAGTGCATAAGAGGCAACTCCTCCTGAAGTGTGACCATAAAATAAGTGAGCAGGCATTGGGACAGCAATCTTTCTGTGAGAGAAATGTGATCTGATGGTTGTAAATAAAGCAGTGATGGGTAATGAAAGAAGGGACGTTTGAAGATGCGTCTGTCTAATGGTCTTTATTTCATCTGAGAAACTGAATCCAGATCATATTCTGAATGTAAGAGCAGGCATTGGACAAAAGACTTGACATGCAGGACCAAATTAGAGTGGCCTTTATAGGAGGACCTACTGGGAACTGGAAGAATGGCTGAGCAGTACCGAAAACGGATGTCCAGTTGGAGTGAAATTTTAAATGGCAAAGCAAACACTCATCTCCTCAGTTACTAGAACCATCTATATGATTTAGTGACTCGAAGGCATGATCCTCCAAACCAACAATCCAGGCCCAGACTCAGAAAATGAAAGCAGATGACCCCTTTCTATCATTCAGCAAAAAAATGTGATGCTTTGACTCCCTGGACAAAAAAATCTACAACTATGGCTGGCCATTTTGACTTAATAATTGGGAACAAGATAAAAACGTAATTGTGGAATGACTTCTCAAAGTGGCCATTGTAAATCTACTCTCATTGGGTAGTGCTACAAGGAGGCTGGAACTGATTCAACTCAGTTAAAACATACACAGAAGTATTATTATGTGACATCTGAGAGATTTTTCTGTCTTGTGGAATCCAATACCTCCTTAAAAATGAGCTGGTATTAGCCTTATAAAGGAAGGAAAAATAAAATAGACAGCTTTTGCGGTTTCCTCACAAATGAAGCTAAATCTTCCTTGAATATTTGCAGGTGTTCTGCTACCTTGGGCATATTGATGGAATTTAGTATTGGTCTCAGCAATGGTGAGATATGAAAAAGAAATGTAATAATACTAACTACAGGACCTTTCTTAAGGTTCCCATGATTCTTAATGTACGACAATAACAAAGCAACCATTGCAAATCACTGTAAGTCAAGGTTGGTATCTACTGTTTAAATGTACAGAAATAGTTAAATTCTGAGAGAACAGTGTTGGTATTGAAAGAGTCAAGTCCAAAAGAAGTGGAGCTGCATTTAGGAACAAGATGATCAACACGATTTGAGATGACAGTGGGAATTCCAATAAAAATGACAGGAGATGATGCCCTAGAGAGACAGTAAATCTCTCCCTGGTACAGAAATTAGTTATGAATCATACATAAGCAAACCAATGTGTATATCATTTATGGTGCTTGGCCATATGACTTATTTGTTTCCATGGAAAAGAGGATTAGCTACATGTATTAAAGGCAGCATAATGTTCAAGAAAAAGGTATTTTTAACGTAGGTTTCAGTTCTCAAAATTGTTTACGGGACCACTGTTTTTTACTTGAATGGAAGGCAAAAGAAGAGATCAAACAACATGACAAAACTGAGACTGGGACTACCGTGATTATTAAAGTCACAGCACTTGATCACCTTTAACAATATCCTCTTTGGGGACATTCCCAATGTTATCTTGGAAAGTATTGACAGTCAAACACTTACAACTTGTTACATTTTCTGAAAACTTTCAGGAACTACTAAAGCAAGAGTCAAATAAACCTTTGCTAGTCAAATAAACCTTTAAGAGCATGATTTCTTTCTTTAAAACATGTACCTGGTTATTTTATTCTTTTAGACCAAACTCCTTTTATGGTTTTCCACAAAACTATGCCAAGCCATCCTCAAACTAACCTTTCAATGCCTTCTAAATTACTTCAGCTTGTAGATACACATGACACACACACACACACACACACAGTCGTATTCTTGGAATCAGTTCCACAATTCTGGTTTCAGACACAAGAGCTATTACATAGCGCTTGGCAGTCTCCTAAAGGTCATACTTCACTACATTCTCTATACGCATTATGGCAATCAACCAAATTTCTATAACTTATTACCATCATCATTTATTAGACTCTACTACTGACCCCTCAGTGAGAGCCAGCTTCCAAGATTCATTGCTATTTATTTTAATGACAAAGCAATGGCATGAAATCTCAAAAATTCTTTCAAAGTGTAGCAGATACCAAGGCCGTCGTCTTCCCTGTTTCCTGTAGGGGGTATGAGAGGCCCACTGCATTGGCATACATTGTCTGACTCTGTGTCTTTCTGTTTATTTCGTGCTTTCACTGTTAGAAACAAAGAACACTTCAACTTTAATGTTTGACTCGAGTGGAATGAAATAGAAAGGAATAACTGTGTATTCCTAGGAGACTCTGATAATCAGGGTGATCACTCAGTTGGCACATTTCTGTTTCCTTCAGGTCAGAAAAACTGAGAACCTTCTAATATTATTCGATTGCGCTGCCCCTCCAGAGATCACTAGCTATTATTACCTTAAACCTTTTATTATTCTGAAACACATGATGTCGATTATTAAAACAGTCCATTTGATGTATAAGGATGAAAAACCAGGGCAGCCCTTTGGTGCTCCAAACAAAACTAGTTGATTTTGCATCATGAACACATTTGGGAAAGTAGTTAAGTTGCCAGGTTTCAAATTATCACAGGGGTGGAGTAACAAGAAATTCATTGAATAACACAGACTTTCCAAACTCAGCTTAATGGATAAGATGATTCATTATTCTCATGTGGTAAGACGAAAAGGAAATCCAGTGGCTGAGAAAGCACAAAAATGCAGAAATGAAACTTTCAGACTTGGGCACGGCAAGCAATTCGTTGTAATCAGAACATTAATAGGGAGCATTAATTTATAGAAAGATGCCTTCTGGAGTACCAAATTAGCCTAATCAATTTAGAAACTTATTAATGGGCCTGACAATTTTCCTTAAGGACCACATCAAGGTATAGAAAATCACTGTTAAAGTCGCTTTAGCATTTGCATAAAATTAGTTTATCTTCATAACGAATCTGAGCATGGTTATAAAGCCTATCCTGGACTACATTTCGGAGCAATTTTCAAATTAAAGTTTCATTAGGGTTCCCTTAATAGTGTCGTTTATTGATTGTTCTCATCTCCACTCCATTCATGTACTATCATCGTCCTCCAGTAAACCATTCCAATGTCTGATAGACTTAACAGGAGCTATTTCCCTGTGTATGTGGCGAAAAAAGGAAGCTTTTCAGGGTAGTACAGGGAAGCTCAGGCTTTGAATCAGACATGGTTTGTTCACAACTCAGCTTTATCACCTGCGAGTTATTTGACCTTGCAAAATCACATAACCTTTATTTTGTTTCCTTATCTTTAAAAAAATTGTAAATAAGGCTAATGGTAACACCTACTCACCTAATTATGGGAAGAAACCACTGAGAAATTTCACATGTCATTTTTGTACTCTGTGAAACACTATTTCCATATAAGATTTTAATATGTGTATTAGCAGAAAAAGATGAAAAAACTTTTGCTCTAAATGGACACAGAAAATGTGACCCCCATCATTTGTAATGGCAACCTTTTCTATCCTGAATATTATTTAGTTTTTCTCAAATTTTCTTATGCATGCTAAAATATCCTAATTAGGAAAAACTTTTACTCTTGTTAAAGTAGGCAATCTTTTAAGAAAGGAATTATTTCCTCTAGCTTCTTCAGAATTCTGAATAGTTTCTCTTCAACTTTGAAAACTTAAGAAGACATGTTCTGATTTATGATCTTAAAAGAGAAAACTGTTTTTTTCCCCAGAATCATCTCTTCAGATTAACTTGTTCAGGTTTTTTATTTATAGAGAGTCAAAGAAGGATACATTGGCATCAGACATAATTTATGATTAATAAATAATTAAGAATCATGCCACTAATTAAAAAGGAATTTTTATAAATGCGAAGTGCTCGCCAAAGTTCAATGAAACGGAAAAATGGTCTTTTGAAAGCAATTTCCTCAGGTCAAACTCTTCTTTATGATATGCTAAAAAACTTTACTCAACCTACTAAAAGCCATCAATTAACCAGTAACAGAGCTGTGTCTCCTTTATTCAGGAGAGAGAAAATGACAAAGCATATCAAAATCTGAGAAATTATTATGTTGTATTTAAGGCAATTTTCAGAGTATGTTTAGGCTATTTACCTCAATTTTTTACAAATTCTATGTCTACCACACAGTAGAATGTAATTGTTTATTCATTCAACAAATGTTTTGGGACACCTCTTTCGTTCAAGGCACTGACAAGCACTGCAGGTGGTAGAAAGATCAATAAAACATAGCTCCCCACCCCCCAATAATGGGATTATTATCTATGGGATTATATCTATTATTATCTCAATTTTTTGATGCTCAGGGCGACCTGTGAAGAACTGCATTATCAAGGGAAATCCAAGTTCATTCCTTGTACCCTACTTGTTAATCCTTAGGGCAAACATCAACTTGCCCACTACTCCTACCCCAGAGATATCCTTACCATTCCTGGAAGGTATCCATTTCCTCAGGTTCCCAATAGTCCAGGGGACTCCAGCTTTCAGCTCGTCACAAAGAATATCAGGACTGGGAACTGATCGAAGTACATGGGCTCAACTCATTGCCAAGCAATCACGGCCAAAGTGTCACTAAAAGGAGCAACAGTTATACAGCCTTGTCTAAGGGGTACAGAGTTCTCCCATCCTTCTAGAGACTGAAATTCTGAAGTTAAGCCAGACCAGAAGGCATCCCAGTAACTAAACTGCTCAGTACTTTGTAGGAGAGATTGCTATGAAAGTCTCCGCTACGTAAAGAACAAGGATGTTTTATTCACTGCGCCATTCAGCTTCCCCTCCGTGAAGACTCATGGGAAAAGTCATCTTAAGTCTCAGTAGGAGGAATGGTCTTTCTTTCCTGAACAACACAGAGTTCTGATAATACATGCTTCTATGGGTCTGATGGTTGTTTAAAAACTTGGGTCCAAGTTATGGACTCTGTCCTCCCAGTAGATACTCCCTTAGAGCATGGCTGGAGTACTTCCTTACTTATCTTTCCTTGTCTTAAGGAAATTTCTTCGTATCACGAGCTTCTCAATGATTAATTGATTTTTAACTTTTTTGAAATATAATTCAAATACAGAGAAATGCATAAACTGTATGTTCAACCTGATGACTTTTTACAAGTGAAGAGACCCATGTAATCACCACCCAAATCAGGAAACAATATTTCCAGCACCTCGCCCCCTCTCTCACCAATAACTATGATTGTCATTAAGTTAGTTTTGCTTAATTTTGAACTTTATGTAATGGAATCATGCTTTGGGGGGTTTCCGGCCTTTGTTGGTCAACATTATGCTTGGGAGATCATTCATATTTTAGTCTGTAATTGTAGTTTATTCATTCTCATGCTACTCTCTTTTTGTAAAATTTAATTTAGCAATATTTTACTTTCTTTTTAAAACATCTTAAACCCATTAACAAAAAAAGGTAAAAAATAGGCAATGGTTTCTTCGATATGACACCAAAGGCACAGCCAACAAAAGAAATAGACAAATTGGACTTTTTGAAAAATTTTTTAAATTGTCCATCAAAAGACACTATCACCAGAGTAAAAAGGCAACATACAGAATGGGGACTATTTGCAGATATACCTAATAAGGTATTAAGATCCAGAATATAGAGAGAACTCCTAAAACTTAACAACAAAAAAGCAAACAACTCAATTTAAAAACAGGCAAAGGACTTGAACTGACATTTCTCCAAAGAAGATACACAAACGGTCAATAAGCACATGAAAAGATTTTCAACACACTAACTTGCTTTTCCTGCTGGTGTTGGTATCAATAATATCCCCAGCACCAGCATTCTATAAGCACATATCAATAATATCCCCAGCACCAGCATTCTATAATCACTCATCAAATAGTTATTGGCTACATTATGGTAAAGTGCAACGAACAGAATATAATTAATTGCCCTGAAGTTTATAATCCAAAATCTGGTCAAAATTTGAACATAAATTCAGACAATATACTTTTAAAAACAGATAAAATTTCTAGTCCTTTCTGCACTTTTCACACTTTAGTTATGTCGGTTCTGCTATCTTATATATTTACACCATGTAAAAATAGGAGGAGGAGGATTGTGGTAGGCAAAATAGTGTGCACTCCCCCCAATTACATCAGATCCTAATCCCTGGAACCGGTAAATGCCACCTTATTGGGGAAAAGGGTCTTTGCAGATGTGATTAAATTAAGGATTTTAAAATGGGAGATTATCCTGATCTATCAACAATAAAATATCAGGCCCTAAATGCAATCCCAGATGTCCTTAGAGAAAAGCAGAGGGAGTTTAGACTCACAGAGAAGAAGGCAAAGAGAAGACAGAGGCAGAGAGGGGAGTGATAAGACCACCAACCAAAGAATGCCAATAGCCGCCGGAAGCTGCAGGTGGCAAGGTACAGATTCTCTCAAGCATCCTGACAGAGCACAACCTTGCCAACACCTTGATCTCAGCCCTGTGATACAGATTCCTGGCTTTTGACCTCCAGGACTGTGAGAGAATGCATTTCTGCTGTTCTAAGCCACCAAGTTGGTGGTAATTTGGTTCAGTAGCCACAGGAAACTAATACATGATGATAACTAAAAATAGTTAACATCTACAGCATATTCACTTTGTACTAGACACTAGTACACTACACACTTTATATGTGCTTCAAATATACAAAGTACCATATATATCTTATTAAGTCTTCAATCAACCTACGGGATAGATTGTTTATTATCACCATTTTATAGATGAGGACACCAAGGCAAAGAGATGAACAGTAAGTTCACGAACTTCTCACAGCTTTTAAGAAACAGAGCAAGGAGAGAAACCCAGGAATTCTAGTTCTTGAGTTCACACTCTTAAGTGTTACACCATGTTAACTGACTATTTTGCCTCTACTACTCTGTCATGTTTTACTATGAATGTAAAATATGTAAACACCTGAGAACTCAACCCAGCACTTGAAACATTTATTCTTAAATTCTAGGTAATCTGGATAGATTTGGTACACAGACACTAACTCTCAGAAGTTGTTCTCAACAAAATGCAGTTTTAAAAATCTCGATTTTTTTAAGATGTCTTTTGGAGTTTCCTGTGTATCCTTCTGTTTTTGTTTTTGTTTTATAACATCGCTTGACTCCCCGAGAGGGAGACTTATTTTCTTTTCTTTCTTTATTTGGCTGCAGGCTCTTAGTTGCTGCATGCGGGATCCAGTTCCCTGACCAGGGATCGAACCCGGGCCCCCTGCATTGGTAGCTCAGAGTCTTAACCCCTGGACCACCAGGGAAGTCCCATTTATCTGTTTAAGTGAAAGTAAAGATAGTATAGAAACATTCATTCACTTTCATTTTATGAAGGTAGATCAGAGATTGTTAAAGGAAAAAGAAATCTCTAATAATTTTTAATAATACATTATAAAGACAGCAATGAATAACTCCTTGGATATAAAAACAGAACACAGGACAAGATCACAAAAAAACTAAATCGAGAACATCTGACCCCATGTGATGAGAGATCCTTAGGAAAATCCTCACATGGATTTCCCTGACGCTGCACCACAGTAAAATTTTTTTCCTCTCCTGGAGACACATAGATCTAAACTCAAGATAGTCCAAGATTGGTACTGTTTGTTGAAAGATGGGCTACAGAACTACACAGAAGGTAAATAAGAACCCTCCTTCACTGCAAACCTCTCACTTAAAGGACCTATTTAGAAGTGCTACACACTTGCTTGTTTGGACGACACTATAGGCAAAGTAATCCAAGCCCTTAAAGTGGTCTAGAAGTCCCTATCCCATTCTAGAACTGTGTTCTAGTGTCCTCTCCAAGTGCATCAGTAGGTTAGGAGTAAGATACTCTTTAAAACTCATACTCAGTCTAGACAAAATGCTAAAGGTGGTCTAGAATTATCTAGATAGGATTAAAGTCACATTTTAAATGGAATACAGACTTGGTGAAGGAATTTGATTCATCTCTGCCCCTCAATATCCTTACACTTCTTTCTCATTGCAGTTTTTTTTTTTTTTTTTTAAGTTAAGGCTGGGTTATTCCAGAAAGGGGAGTGATCGCTAATTTTAGTAGGCCCTAGAAGATATAAATGAATACATTTTTAACGTACTGGAATTTTAAAATTGATCTCCAATCTGTTATCCACTGGTCAAAAGATTAATGATACTCGTGAATTTTCGGCCTGCAGTCTATTTGTGCTGACCTAGGTCTCCTAAGAGGCTATTTAAGTGCTTGCTTGATTGTCAACCTACAGGCTTCATTTTATTCAAACTCTCGCTTTAGAGCCCTTGTCAAAAAACTAAGAAGTGTCATCTGCCTTGAGTTCTCAACTCTTGAAATATTGAAAATTACAAATCCTTCCCCAATATTAGTTTCTTCAAACTGTGATTTCAGTGTGACACAGATGCTTATGGAGTTTAAATCACTTTTCAGAGATATGATTGTTCAAATCACCAATACTATCAAATAAACTATTAGTCTTACTGTGCAAATATTGAACTTAAAAAATCATGAAACGTGGGAGGACATATATTCATGTAATTATAAGGTTAACTCATTTATAAGACTCCCACTATCATAAAGTATTTTGCAATTCAAGTTTATAATTAGTTTCAATATTTTACTACTAAGGTTAAATATGTTAGTCTCTATAACAACCTTATTATTTCAAAAAACAAACAAAACCTCTAGGCAAATAATTACTATTCTATTTTTATACCCCTGCTAAAACCCTTACATATTCAGAAATGTATTGTTTTCAGTTGGCAAAATAGGGTTTTTTTTAAGACTTCAACTATATCAAAAGACAAAAATGTATATTTCATGCAATGTTAAGTTACTACTAGAAAACACAACTTAACCCTAAAACAAAAGAGAAAACATGGCAATAACCATTAGTTTACTGGTACAGAGAAATACAGTTTTATTTGAAAACAATAAGATACCATGCAAGTACCATACAAGGAAACATAGTAAAATCTTCCTCAAAGATTCTCTATTTCCCAAAGCTGCTCCCACTTCTAACATATTAATATAGCGCCCCAATAGATTTATACACTTTTATTTGGTAATTCCATAAGTGCAGGCAAATCAGATCTGTGATTCATCACTATTCCCCGAACAAGCATAATATCAGCTTGTGAAGGAACATGACAAATACATTTTTGTTGCTCTTGTTCTTAGTTTTAAAAACTTCAAAATCTTTAGGCAGGCACTGACATAACTTATCTGAAGAACTCACAAGCAATGAATTTATAAAGTTGGAGATTACGAGAAAATAATGGAAGATGTGTACTCAGTCACCTGCATGCACTTTGCACTGCCATTAGAAACTCAATGACTTAATTAAATTTCAAATAAAATAAGCCCTAGATTAGATGTGAATCTTTTAGCCAGAGTTGTCATTATAGATGAAACACTATGTTTCGTTGAATCGCAAACATGTTTCATTATTGAACTTTTGTTGCACCTAGTAAATAGCAAATCACAGCAGGGGGTGTAATTGTTTTGGAAAGACCGCTGAAAACAAAGAGGAATTTTTAAAACAAGCCGCTAGTATCTCTTAACAGAAATTCAACATCCTGTTAGGACCTAAACATTAATTATAAGCTGGCTGAAATAGGACAGTGTCCAGGTAGACCTCAGGATAACTCTACAGAGTCATTCAAAGGTAGGTTTGATGTTATAAATTACACACTTCTAAGAGCAGGGCTATAATATATTTAGTTCTATTCCTGATTTATAATAACGGGCTCAAGGAAGGAACATCATCAAGGTAAACAACAAGACCTCAGCATTTAGTCCTCTCTAGAGCTGGCAGGCTGAATTACATAAATGCCACCCAATTTTCACTTGATTTCAAGTCACGAGTTCCACATTTCTGTTACATTAAAAATACATTTGAAATAGCTGTGGATGAATCCATCTGTGATACTGTCATCAACTTACTACCTTTTCATGGGATTTAGAACTTAGGTTGTCCTTTCACTTTTCAAATGAGTCTCAAAGAGGTCATGTAGTTGTTAATGGAACCAACTTTCGAGTCCAGCAATCTGGGGTTCCAAAACACTGACTCTGGAACTTTTCCAAATTTAACATCTCTGAAGCCTCCCTTTCCTTATCCACAAAGTAGAGGTGGTTAAAGGTGCTGCCTTCTTGGGGTTGTTATGTATTTGCAGGGCCAATAAAGCCTTTAATACACTACTTGGTGTGCAGTGATTAGGAAACAAATGTCAGATGTCACTATTACTATTATTATTGTTGTTACTATTATTATTATTATTATCATCATTAAGTGACCCCAGAGGTCCTTCAGCCACTTTGTCATATAGCAAAAATAGTCCAAAAGCCCTAACTTTTCTCTCAGGTCACTTTCTCCTAATCCAGAGAGCTTCCAAACTTCATTTATTTAAATCTAAGACAGGGACTTCCCTGGTGGTGCAGTGGTTAAGAATCCGCCTGCCAATGCAGGGGACAGGGGTTCGAGCCCTGGTCCGGGAAGATCCCACATGCCGCAGAGCAACTAAGCCCACGCGCCACAACTACTGAGCCTGCACTCTAGAGCCCGTGAGACACGACTACTGAGCCCGCGAGCCACAACTACTGAAGCCCACGCACCTAGAGTCTGTGCTCTGCACGCAACGAGAAGCCACCGCAATGAGAAGCCCGCTGGCCACAACTAGAGAAAGCCCACGTGCGGCAACGAAGGCCCAACGCAGCCAAAAATAAATAAATTAAAAAAAATTTAAAAAAGAATTTAAATAAATAAATAAATCTAAGATAATACATTAACTCAAGATATTTGTCCTTTCCCCCAGTCTATATTTTAGCTCCATGACAAGAGGGCCAAAATTCATTTCTGAGGAACATCTGGAAGGAAACGTGAAGAAATTGCATCAAACTTCAGCCACGCTGTGCTGCATCAATCTACATAATTTGAAATGACCCATATTTGCCTTTCATGCTCAGAGACCAGAGAATAGTGACTGAATTAGCCAGGACAGGCCAAGGGTGGCATGAAAACCCAGAGGGAGAGACACCTTTCAGTCGATTGCAGGGGACATGGTGAATCAGAATTAAGTGGACACGTGAAAGCCACGTTTAACAGACCAACTAACCATTTGCCTCAAAAGAAATCTCCCCATCACATTTCAGAAAGCACCACAGGAATGTCATAGAAAAGCGCCAGCACGAGGGTCCTTAGTTACACCTACAGAATGTAGGATAGTCTCCTAAGTCGGTTTACGGTTCCAGAATTTGGAGACACTCAAACACCCAGGAACAGCTCATTGCCCCTTACTTTAGCCGCAGCTCAGGCTAAAGCAGACATAAACACGGCCTCCAGAAGCACGTGATGCGGCCAAGTCTGAACTGTAAGGGGGACAGATGAGGAATTGGGCATTCCACAAGGCGTGACACCATACTGGGCGCAACTGCTTTCCTCTGACCCCAATCTGCACACACAATAAAACTTCTCCCAAAATGCAAGAAGTCGCAGGGTACACCCACCCTGCGCTCTCACTTCTAACGCGGTCCCCGTTGCCCAGGAGGGCGATAGGGGCGCTGGTTTATTCTCAGCCTCCCAACCCCACCCTAAAAGTCAAAATAATTCCTCTCGAGAGGAGCTTCCCATAGCTCAATAGCTTCTCGCGGCGAAAGGAAGAAAATGAAAAGACAATCAGGAAGCCGGCCCGCTGTGCTTTCTTATCCCAACAACTTCGCCAGGTTTCCCGAGGAGGGAGCGCGCCCCGCACGCAACCAACAGGAGACGCGCGGCGGGGTGTCCAGCCTCGGTGGCCCAGCCCTCGACGGCGATGGCCAGAGCCAGGCCGACCCCCTCGCCCCTCCTCTGCCTCCCCGACCCCTTGGTCCTCGGCAGCCTTTGTGTCCGGAGACCCTCAAGCTCCGCGCTCTCTACTCCTGCCCTGCAACCTGTCCGCGGAGCGCGTTGCAGAGGAGGCAAGAGGCAGGGGAGGGGACGGATGGAACAGGGCACGCGGATTGGGGGGGGGGGGAGCGTGTGGGGCGGGGAGGTCCCGGGGGCCGGAGGCCCGGGGGGCTGGAGGTCCCGGGGACGGACCGTGCAGATGCCCGTTCCGCGCGCCTCGCATCCCGCAGGGGCTCAGCCCCCAGCGCCGGGGCCAGCACCCCCGCCAACTCCACCACCCGAGCCTAGCCGCCTCTTCTGCGCTCAACTTACCGCGGCCGGGCTGAGCTTTCGGAGAGCCCAGCAGCTTTTCTCTCCTTCCTCCCGCCGAGCCCTTCATCTTCCTGCCGGCGGCCGCCCGGCGCCCCGGCCCTGGCATTGGAAGGAGCGGCCGCCGGGGCTGGCGGTGTCCGGGGCGCACGGCTGCCCGCCCGTAGCTTCGGCGGCGGCGGCGGCGGCGGAGGACGGTCCCTGAACGCCGGGCGTGCGGTACCCGGGCGCGGGCTGGAGGTGACCGCCGGCGCGCCCCTGGCACTCCGCACGCGGCCCGCGCCCGCGCCCGCCTCAGGTGCACCGGACTGGGGAGAGGTGCGAGCCGGCGCCGAGGGAGGGGCCGGCCGGGGGCCGAGAGAGAGAGGGCGGGAGACGCAGACGCGGAGAGGGAAGCAAAAAAGCGGGAGGCCGGGAGCTATAGCTTGCATGGAATGAGCGGCTCGTGGTGTTAAGGGAAACGCGAGGCGGAGAAATGCGTCCGGAAACTAGAGATAATTGGGAATGAGCCGCTCCAGGAGGCTCGGGAGAGGGGCTTTCCTTCCGTGCCTAGGTCCTTTATCCTCCAGAGCTGGGTGCAGGTGCCTGACAACCGCTCCCCCCGCCCCAACACACCCACACACACACACCCTCTCTTTTTTTTTTTAATAGTTAACCTCCAACCTCAGTGCAGATACAAAGTGATGGGCTGAAGCTACCGCAAATATACAGGGAAGCCCCACCTCCGCAAAACCTGAGTGTTCATCCCTCTTGAGGGACCAGTGTCCTCCTAAGGTTTTTCTTCCCTCCCCCATCTTCTGGTCCTCTCCCTCCCCCTCTCTCACACGAGGTACAAACCCTGGGGTTGAAAACACACCTTCTGTTATTCCTGGTCTAGGACCTACAGAGGTAGTTCTCAAACTTCATCGTGCAGGGGAATCACCCAGGGATCTTGCTAAAGTTCAAATTCAGATCCAGTAGGTCTGGAATGGGGCCTGAGAACCTGCATTTCTAATTTTGAGTCAGGGGCTTCTGATCCAAGGGCCACATTTTGAGGGGCAACACGCAAAGGAACAAACAAAATAAACCTGCTTTCTGATATCGGCTGAGCCACTATTTGTAAGATGATCTGGAATAACAGGTCGCTAAGGCACTCTGTTGGTCATGGGGTTTTAAGATGCAGTGGAGGCCACATAACTTGTAAACACAGTGCCAAAAGATAAAATGCCCTACGGATACAAGGCTATCATTTTTGGCGTTAATAATCACTATTGGGCTCCCCTGGTGGCGCAGTGGTTAAGAATCCGCCTGCCAATGCAGGGGACACGGGTTCGAGCCCTGGTCTGGGAAGATCCCACACGCCACGGAGCAACTAAGCCCGATACCACAACTACTGAGCCTGCGCTCTAGAGCCCGTGAGCCACAACTACTGAACCTGCGTGCCACAACTACTGGAGCCCATGCACCGAGAGCCCGTGCTCCCGCAACAAGAGAAGCCAGCACAATGAGAAGCCCGCGCACCGCAACGAAGAGTAGCCCCCATTCGCCGCAACTAGAGAAAGCCCGCGCGCAGCAACGAAGACCCAACACAGCCAAAAATAAATAAATAAAATAAGTAAATTTATTTTAAAAAATAATTACTATTGATAAAATCATTAGGAATGCTAATGCTGATGAAAGTGTAGAGGAAGACTGGTAATCTGCCACTTCATATGTTCTCAAGAGAAGCTCTAAAGAGCAGTCAACTGTGACCACCCCACAAACACACTGTCACTCAGAAAGAAAACGCTAAGTAACAACCTCCAAGGGGCAGTCTTATCTTCCTCCTCCAAGCCAGTTAACTTTGCCAGATATGCAGCACTGTTCAATGTATATTACCAAGTACTTAAATTGCTTATCAAGCTAATAGGTAAAGCAAACCAAGAAGAGCAAATGCCAAGAACAAGGAAATAAATAGAGAAATATACCCAATGCACCAAAAGATAGGTCACGTCTCAACTTAGCATGACTCTTATCTTGGTTTGACCGTCTCTCTATGTGTTTTCACCTGGATTTAAACATTCATCCCACCATTTCAATTCAGCAAGTGTTGATAAGACTTTCCCATGCTAAAGGCCTTTCCTAGGGGTGGACAGAATCCGACACAGTTCCTGCTTTGAAAGAGCAATTTGACTAGATACCAATAAACACCATTTTAGGCAGGCTGTGGTGCCAGAGAAGACCTACACACACATTACCAAAGAGGGTTCAAAAGGCAGGGAGGTCTGGAGAGACTTCATGGAAGGGAGGTCATTCTAGATAAAACTTTATTTTTTTTTTATTTTTAAATTTTATTTATTTTGGCTGCATTGGGTCTTCGTTGCTGCACACGGGCTTTCTCTAGTTGTGGCAAGCAGGGGCTACCCTTCGTTGCGGTGTGTGGGCTTCTCAGTGAGGTGGCTTCTCTTGTTGCAGAGCACGGGCTCTAGACGCGCGCGGGCTTCAGTAGTTATGGCACGTGGGCTCGGTAGTTGCAGCTCATGGGCTCTAGAACACAGGCTCAGTCATTGTGGCGCACGGGCTTAGATGCTCAGCAGCATGTGGGATCTTCCCGGACCAGAGCTCGAACCCGTGTCCCCTGCATTGGCAGGCAGATTCTCAACCACTGCGCCACCAGGGAAGTCCCTAGATAAAACTTTAAATGTGATATGATTCCACCAGGCAGAGGTTAAAAGGAGGGACCTTTAAGGTGAAAGGGTGAAGGCAGAAAAGCATGGGGAGTAGTGGACCATTCGGCCCCGAACATACCGTTCATGGAAGAAGGGAGAAGAAATGGTTGAAGAGATTGGCAGGGGCTAGGCTTGCCCTCCTAAGCAGTTGGTACTTCACTTCAGAAGTGCTGAGCCGGGGAACGCCAGGATCAGAAATGTAGCGAGAAGACTGACCTGATATAACAAGTTGATAGAAGACCTAGAATCAGAAGATGGCAGAGCTATAGAAGGCACTTAGGAGGCAGTGGAAGCCAATGGTCAGGGATCGTGAGGTAGGACCAATGATGACACTTGTGGGAAATGAAATACGAAGGAGTTTCAAAGGAGACATTTCTGAGACATACTTAACCGGATGCAGACATTATGTGGCAAAGAGGGATTTTTTTCCAGATCTCTCTGTGGTTCTGTGTCTGGAGGACTAGATAAACAGGGACACCGTTAAGAACTGAGACGTCAAGAAGGAAAACCCATTGTTTGGTTTTCTCTTTATGTGTATTTGGGAAAGGCTATCAGTTAATGAGTTCTCTTTGAACACTTTTAGTCAGCAGTTTGAGGCAGATGTTCAGGTGGCAATGCTTACACACAGACATTCAAGCCTTGCTCTCAGGAAGTGGGTTCGCTCCCACGTTTGAGAGCCTGGGGTGCGTATATGGAGTTAAATTGTTGGAAGAACGTGCAGTTAGTGAGGTAGAGGAGAGAAAGAAGCACAAAGTGCTTAGGACAGAAGCTTGAAGCTCTGTGACCTGCCTGTCCCCCAGTGTCATCAGCTGTAAAACATGGATTTACAGGCGATGGATGGAGCTCTGCATAAAGCGATTGAGAGGATTGAGATAGTGCACTGTTTTCTTATTTATATTTTTTGTACTAACCTGTAGGGTCTGAGAGGGCGGAACATACTTTCACTGTTGCAGCCTCAACCCCAAACTTAGTGTTTAATACACAGGCTCTAAAAATGTTCATTGAATGAGTAAATTAATAATTCAATAGAAAGAAGAAGAGTACAGCCAAATCAGAACCCAAAAGATGGGAAGAGAGGGCTATGTGGGTTCTGTTATTTCAGTGTCCTGTAGGAACCAAATCAGGACAAAGCTTTATAACAGAGATGGATACTTTGGGGCAGAGAGATTAAAGGAGAAACATTAATACAGATTGGGAAAGCTTTTGGTTTCGTTTTGGAAAAGGACTGGGTTTTAAAGAGTTCATTGATTACATTCAAGAGAATTGTTGTACTAGAAAGGTATCACTATTCTGAGTGGCAAGGGAATTAAAGAAGAATGTTAGTCAATTTTTTTTTAAAGAATAATCTACCAACTGAAGATGAAAAAGAGAGATTGGGGGTAGAGGGCTCCTAACAGAACTGAGGAAGGCTATTCCTCTTTAGCAAAAGGAAAGTCCAAACAAACTTTGTTGATGGGGTTAAGGGGTCACAGGTGTGGGAGAGAAGTTCCAGGTGGGAGAAAGGAAAAATTGATTGAGCAGTATCTGAAAAGAGAAACAACTAGTGAACCGGAGGTGTAGGTAATCAGTCTCAGCAGAGGAGTGTCACCTGTTCCTTAGAAGCAAGAACAAAGGAGGGAACAACATGTATCAAGATTCTAGGGGTGGGAGGGATGGATTGGGAGATTGGGATTGACATATATACACTACTGTGTATAAAATAGATAACTACTGTATAGCTCAGGGAACTCTACTCAATGCTCTGTGGTGACCTAAATGGGAAGGAAGTCCAAAAAGGAGGGAATATATGTATACATGTGGCTGATTCACTTTGTTGTACAGCAGAAACTAACACAACATTGTAAAGCAGTGTACGCCAATAAAAAATAAAGTAAAAAAAAAAAATAAAAAAGATTCTGGAGTGCAATGGCAGGAACTGAGAAAGGCTCACATTATCTCACCCCTGTGTCTCCAGAAAAACAGAGGTGAGCCTCTACTGGTCCGTTGTGATCAACCAGAAATAACAACGTGAGCTAGAACAACGTAGAGAATATTTAGAACAAGTTTAACAGGGATATTATGGTGAATCCACAAGAGATGTGACGAAAAACCACAACGTGATCGCACCATGTGCGAACTTGCCTCAGGAGTAAAAATATACATTTATTACAATGAAGACAATCGGCATTTTTATTTGTTACTCTCCCAACAATATTCAAAGACATAAGTACAGAGACAAAGCATGCAGCAGGGTTTACCCAAGTTTAGTAATCAACAAAGAAGAAATGATGAGAGATCAAAGAAGTGAGACATTTCATGACCTCACTTGAAACTTGAGAGAAGGGACTCTCAAATCTTTCAGACCTGGGTTTGGTTTACAATGCTGCCATCTACAACGTGTGAGATCTTGCACAATTTACTTTATCTCTGTGACCCTTCGTTTCCTCATCATAAAAGTGGAATAAGACTATGTACCCTTCAGTCTTAGGCTTTTGTAATAAGATAATATGGGTAAAGCAGTGGTTCTCAAACTAGAGCGTGTCCTGCAGAATCACCTGGGGTACTTGCCAAAACAGATTGCTGATCGTCACCACTAGAGTTACTGATTTACTAGATCTTGGATGGGTTTCAGGAATTTGTGCTCCTAACAAGTTGCGCAGTGATGCTTCATGCTCCTGGTCTGGAAAACCGCCCTTTGTGAACTCATGCTGTAAAGCATTTAACATAATGCCTGGTACATAGTTAAGTACTAAATACAGGGGAACTAGTGTTTAGGGTCGGTGGTCAACTCATGGTATGAGAGCTGAAGATAGAGGTCGAGCTGAAAATGCTATAAATGAAACACATAAGTGAGTGATGGACAGAGGTTTTGGGGAGACGTTGAGAATTTAAGGTCATCCAAATGAAGATCATTATTTAGTGTGAGTTAAGTTATAGGAAAGATTCAAGATCAGGAGGTTTTGGCCAGGGAGAAAATTCAAGCGTTCAGAATCTTGGAGATCAATTTACGTTTAGCCCAACACTTTCTACAATGGTGGTTTATGATAAAATGCCAAGGCCACAACAATTCAATCAGATCACAGAAAGAGAAGCCTGGGCCCAGGAAGGCTAGCAGAGCTGTCAGAAGAACGGTCAGCACCGTTGCAGTGACTGAACAGTCTCTCGGCTTTGGAAACTGCCGAGAAGCAGGAGTCGGTGATGTCACATAACTTTCATCGTCTGAGGTGAAGATTTGCAAGTCCCAGGCTCTCATGCTGGAAAAAGTGTCCCTCCTCTCAAACTCGAAGGAAAAATCTCACCCCGGGAACACTGAGTAACTTGGAATTCATGTGGCTTCCTTAACAGGAAACTTCAATACCAATCAAGACTTAGCATTACAACGTAATCAATAACAAGCACATCTGGGAGGGGTTCAGAAGATGTGTCCTCAACATTTTGAGCCTCTAGTCATTCAGCTTTATCCAGTACTAGGCCTCCACGTACTGGGCACCTGCATTTTGTCAAATGCTGTGGTAGGACTGTTCTTAATCCAAATAAAATCAGTCTTCGGAGATGAGAAAACAGGCTCAGAGAGATTAAGTAACTTCCCTGAGATGGTACCTGATAAGCTCCAATCTGATGATAAAGCATATTTAATTTCCACTCTATAATGTTGGCTCTAAAAAAAGTAAAATAAAGTTAGTTAAGTGTCATCTGTTCATATCCTACTCTTTTTATCTTAGGTTGGGTTCTTCAGGAAGCAGACTCTGGAGACATGGAAATTTGTGTCCAGGGGGTTTAATGGTGGTTCTCCTTAAGAGCAAGACTTGAGAGAGACTGAAGGAAGCCGGGTTGGGTGAAGGGAGAAGTTGAACTTCAATGCAGTCTCAACAAAGGCCTCAGCCATTTCCACGGGAGCTCTGCACCAAACGGGGCACTTCTAAATCATCCTAAACTAAGGACAGAGAACCAAGTACCCTCAACTCAACCAGTTATTTTTACTAATCAGAATTCAGTTCACAGAGAAGCCTGTAGATTTAACCTTCTCAAGTATTTGAATATTTAATCATCACTACATTATAGCAACCCAAAGAAGACTATCTTGAATGCAGCAATTATTTTAATAAACAGTATTATTTGCAAAGTACTGTGATGAGTACTTTGGGAGAACACAAATGTATTTAAAGCACATGTTCGATGTCATGTAACTTGAATTTAGAAATACATGTGACCTTTGAACAACATGCATTTGAACTGCCCTGGTTCACTTATATTTGGACTTTTTTCAATAGTAAATACTAGAGTACTATGCCATCGGTGGTTGGTTGAATCCGTGGATCTGGAACTGTGTATGTGGAGGGCCAGCTAACAGTTATCTGTGGATTTTCTACCCCCGGGGGTGGGCTCACCTAACTCCTAATTTGTTCAAGGGTCAACTGTATAGTGAACTATACAGAGGTAAATTGCCTGTAAAATGGGTATAATGATAGTATTGATCTCGCAGGGTAGATCTGAGGATTTAAAAGGCTGCCACAGAAGTAAATGCTATCAAAGTATTTGAGGGTTTTCTTTTCCCTAACTACAATAGGTGGAAATGAAGTGTTTTGCAAAATAAAAATAACAAAGTAAAAAAAAAAAAGTTATGTAATAAGTTTAGGGTAAGACGTGATTTTATCTGAGAAAATTTAATGAAAGAGAAGGAACTTAGCTGAGTTTTCAAGAATGGGCTGGAATTTGAAAGGCAAAAATAGTGATGAGGATAAGAATGCACTCCAGGGAGAACACATTCGATGAACAAATGTGTAGAGCGTGGAGGCTTAGAAATTTTTGAGGGCCAGCAAATGGACCAGCTTGTCAACAACATAAGGGAAAGGTGGGGGACACTGCTAATGATTTTCAATTTCTGGTTAATTTTTGTGACTGTACTTAGAAGGAAATGAAGAGTGAAATTTTTGAGCAAATCAGGAGTATAAGCAAAGTTGTGTTTTAGGAAAATTAAGGTGTGCACAATTGAAACTGAAAAAAATTGGAAGAAAACATTTCTCTTTCCCGTTCCTGCCTCACACTAACCCATCTTTCTGGAGGATGTTTTTCTCTCTAAGGCAACGGTTCTCAAAGCGTTGTCACCGGACAAACAGCACCAGCATCCCCTGGGGACTTATTAGAATTGCAGATTCTCCGGCTTCACCCCTGACCTACTGAAGCAGAAACTCTACGTGTGGGTTCCAGCCGTCCGTTTTAACAAGCCCTCCAGGTGATGCTGATACACGTTCAAATTTGAGAATCCGTGCTCCAAGTGTTCCTAGAGCACATTTTTCTTCTGGAGCGAATGTCCTCTGGAATATCCTGAAGCAATCCTCTTCTCCAACTGTCTAGAGAATACGATCGCTGTCTCCTAATATCTTTCCAGACCGTCTCTGATCAAATGACTCAGCACTGAACTCTGCTATGCTGATATGTGGATCAGATTGTTTTTAAACAGGTTTTCAGAATAAATCGTTAATACAAATTCCCTTCCATTTGATTCGGATGTGGAATACTTCCCAAAGTGTCTATTTTAATAGAAGTAGGGCATCAGAAAAAAAATCCTCAGGAGAAAAACCTCACAAGGTATCAGAAAGGGGCCACTAATCAGTGTATTTTTTTCATGATAAACAAACAAACAAACAAAAAGTTTAAAGTCCTTTCCCATTATTAGTAAAACTCTGGAATGGCTAATGAAAATATACATTAAACTACAGCAAAAAAAAAAAAAAAAAAAAATCCTTCTAAATAATTAGAGCTTGGATATTGAGGAGGGAACCAGGGCCAATAGTAAATCGTTCTGAATACCTGTTAAATAAGAAGGACATATACAAATACATACAGAACATATTTGTGAGTGTCTAGGAATCCTGCATCTTTTGAAACCAGTGGATGGGAAGTTGAAAGAAAGAGAGGGAATTGACAAGGAGGTGAACTCATGTACGGGGAGGTCATGGAGAGGACTTGACCGCTGGTTGACCTGAGAGCTGGACCCTCACAATCAGGGGCTCCTCATCCCCTCCCCTGAAACGTACACCCTGCCGAACCTTCCCACAGTGCAAGCCGTTTGCAAGGACGCAGCCTTGAGAGAGCAGTGTGGTGTTGAGACTCTTTGGATTGAACATGTGACTGAACCCAGTGAAGGTCTCTGTATAAACCTTTAAGATTCTGGTGGGTGGATGCAGAGATCTACTCATCTTGGGGCGCCCAAGACAAGCTTTGTAGGTAAGTTCTCTTGCTTATTACACCTGCCACCTACCCATCTGGAGGGGTCTGACTCTTTCTTCGGTCTCTCCCTACCCTCCGTGTATGGGGCCCGGTTTCAGATTTCACCTGGGGGAGCTCCTGTGTGAGTTTGCAAACCAACAATTTAGCACTTGTGCATCTAGTCTGGTGGGGGTGACGCCTTGAGCTATGCAAGGCAACCTACGGGAGTGGTATGGCCGCAGTAAACGCGACACATTTTGCAGACGCACACAAAAATTATATATAAGTACAATGTGCTACATATATAATCCATCCGTGCTTCAAAACATTTTTATTTTGCTATCCAAATACAAATCTCTCCCCAAGCTAATGTATTGACTGCTGTGTCGTTATACAAATTAGTGGAGACTGAAGTTTGTCTTAAATATATAAGCATAGGGCTTCCCTGGTGGCGCAGTGGTTAAGAACCTGCCTGCCAGTGCAGGGGACACGGGTTCAATCCCTGGTCCGGGAAGATCCCACATGCCGCTGAGCACCTAAACCTGTGCGCCACAACTACCGAGCCCTGCAATGAGAAGCCCGCGCACCGCAACGAAGATGCAATGCAGCCAAAAATAAATAAATAAAACAGATTAATTAAAAATAATAATATATATATAAGCATAAATTATGTATATTTCAGCCTGCTCATCTAGCTGTCTTCCTGGGGAGATTTCTGGAAATTTCGATTTTTGGTTTTTTGAGAACGGCACTATCCTGGGTGTCTAAAAGGATGACTATGGTAACCCGTAAATCCCACCTCGCTTCAAACTCTGTGTCCCTTTCAGCAACATCTCCTCCCATTGGCTCCTCTTCTGCTGACAGTAGTATCTCCATTCTGTCAGACTTAGAATCTCAAAGACATTTTTATTTTATTTATTTTTTTAAATAAATTTATTTATTTTATTTATTTATTTTTGGCTGTGTTGGGTCTTCCTTGCTGCGCGCGGGCTTTCTCTAGTTACAGTGAGCAGGGGTTACTCTTTGTAGCGGTGCGCAGGCTTCTCATTGCGGTGGCTTCTCTTGTTGCGGAGCACGGGCTCTAGGCGGATGGGCTTCAGTAGTTCTGGCTCACGGGCTCAGAAGTTGTGGCACATGGGCTTAGTTGCTCCATGGCATGTGGGATCTTCCCGGGCCAGGGCTCGAACCCATGTCCCCTGCATTGGCAGACGGATTCTTAACCACTGTGCCACCAGGGAAGCCCCCAAAGATATTTTTAATCACTTCCTTTCACCTTAACCTCCAGCCAAGTGGATTTTCCCCTTGCAATAGGTCTCAGATTCTTTTCTACTTCTCCCTCATAGCTAGAGTACCAGGACCCTGATTCATCTCTTATTTGGATTAATTGCCTGGATTAATTTACAAATCTTTACTAACTGAATTCCCAGCCAGAAATCTTGCTCTTCCTCTAACTGAGGTAGATCGGTGTCAGATAAACCTACCCCAGTCTGCTGGTCACCACGTTACTCCCAGCCCTCATGTCACATGCCTCACCACTGTCTTCACCACTGAGTTCAAACCACAGCTCAGCATCTGACGCCCCCATATCCTCATCCCAACCTGCCATTCCCGTCGGTCCACCATGATTCCCCTGTGGTCAAACGGTCCCCTCACTGTGACTCAGGTGTGATTTGAAAGCTGTTCCTAATGCCTGGGAAGTATGGTCCTCTTTCTCCACCTAGTGAAACTCAACCCATCTTTCATAACCAGGTGAAAAACATCAGGCAGCCAGGCAGGCAGGTAGGAAGGACGTGAAGAAAGACAAAAATGGGGGAGGGAGAGGGAAAGGTAGATAAGGAAGAAGAAGAGAAGGAAAATAAGAAGGAAAGAAAAACAACGTGGAGGAAAACAAGGGCAGAAAATTAACACTTAGTTTGCCCCCAAAAGGCAGGTGTCATCACCCTTACCTCTCATGCGAGGAAACTAAACCTCAGAGAAGCAAATATGCTATCTGAGCTCACAGTTAAAAATCAGCAGAGCAAAGATTCAAGCCAGATCTTTCCCTTGTACAGTGTTTTCCAACTTCAGCGCACAAGGGATGGTAAAAACACAGACCATTGAGCCTCAGCCCAGAGTTTTTGAAAAAAGTAGGTCTGGGGTGGGGCTTGAAATTTTTGCATTTCTAACAGATTCCCAGGATAGATTAATCAATAGCCTTTAGTCCCCAGCACTGTCAGAGACCCCCATCTCTGAAAGCTCTCAACTGGCCAAAGGCTACTTTTTAGTGTGCCTGCAATTACTATTCCTGTGAATTGGGTTGAATATTTACTAGGGTTCAGCCGATTTTGTTATATTTCATTACAGTTGACCCTTGAACAGGTTTGAACTATGCAGATCCATTTATCTGCGTTTTTTTTTTCCATAGTGAGTATTACAGCACTACAGAATCCAGCGGTTGGTTGAATCCACAGATGGGGAACCGCAGATACTGAGGAACCAGGGATGTGGAGAAACTGCATATATGCAAGGCTGACTATAATTCGAGTTTGTGGAGGGTCACAGTCTCTAATCCCTGTATTGTTCAAGGGTCAACTATTTCACTTGTGCATTTTAGTGAAAAAAACTGCACAAACGAATGAAATATGAGTATGAAAATAACATGTTGCCCCTATGAAAATTAAATGCAATGCTTTGCAAATTTCAAAAAAAAAAACCAAATGGAATTACTTAAAAACAAACCCAAAAAACTGCTCTTGAATTAGGTGTCAGTGAGACAGTTGTAAAAGATTGGAAAAATGATAACAATCTGGAAGGATTGTTCCCATGGAATGTAGTAATATGTGTCTTTAATGTCTCGTTGTAAGTTAAAGAAACACAAACTAGGAATTTGGAGTTTTAAGTAAGATGTTTTTGGCTGAAAATAACAGAAATTCTACTTGAAAGGCAAAAGAATAATGGAATTATTATTTCAGTTAGCCAGAAATCCTGAGGTAGAAAAGTTTCATGCAGCAACTTAATCAAGGCATCTTATTACATTCCCACCTTTCTGTCCAACAATTTATGTACTTTATTGACAACCTTCCTTCTGGGAATCAAGCTGGCAGCTGCAGTTCAAGGCATCTCATCCTCATAAGTCAATAACCAATGGACCAAAAGGGACTTTGGTTTCACGCGTGCATTGCATTTTGAGAGCAAAGACATCTTTCAAAGAAGCCCTTTTGGGTTTCTTTTGTGTCTCATTGGCCAGGAGCAGGTTATATACCTAAAATCATTTGCAGAAAAGGTAGAGAATCACCCAGTGCACCCAAAAGGGAGGACACTAGGGGGAAAAAGCTCTTGGTAGCATAGAAGAGGGGAGTAGCTGTTAGACAGGAAACCAATTCTGTGTGTTCTGGGTAGATTATGCATCGTAGGTTATGCAATATAGGTGACCATGAACACCCACACTGAAAGGAAGATCATTGCCCTCCATAAAATAGTTGGTGAATGAATGTGCATTCATGTGTATTAAGTTAAAATATAAAAATGTTTACCTTATATGTGCTCTATTTTAACTGACTTTTACTGACCCACTAATCCTAATCACACCAGATGAAACAGTTCCTAATATACTTACTGTACTTAATTATATTTTTTATCATAGGCAACACAGAGTCTCATACACGGTGTGTAGTTAATAGTTGTTAACAGTGATGATTTTACATATTTGATATAATAGGAACTCAATCAGTGCTTACTGATAGATGAGGAATGTTATACATGACTATTAAGTGGCATTCCCCCACCTAGGAAATCGTACTGAGTGCCAAGAAAATGTCTATTCTACTTCAAATGTTAAAACCTTTTTGCCTTTAAGATGGTTATTCCTATTACTAATTTTGAAAGCTAATGGTCACCAAAAAAAAGGGCTATATGTCTATCAAACCATCTACTTTCCCTCCTGGGAACATGGAAAAACGATTTTTCCCAGCCCCCTGGCATCTAGAAGAAGGCTTATGATTATTTTTGGTCAAGGAAATATCAACAGAAAACACTGACCCCAAGTCTTGGCCTCAAAAATCTTCTAGGATTTTTATGCAAACACCTGCCCGCTCCTTTTCTCTCCCCTTGTCATCTGTAGATCTGAAGCAGGGGAACAGTGGAGGACTCCAAGGTCCAAGGGTCTGACAGTCACCACAAGCCAAGCATCCTATTATTAAGCTCTTTTATTAAGCTCATGAGATGGTGTGGTTATTACAGCAGTTAGCACCTGCGCATGGATAGAATAATGAAATAGGAATGGCTGGAGCCCTACCTGTGAAGTCCAGGACACTGGCTTTTAGCCCGTGTCTCTCCACTCACTTTTCCGAAAATTTGCCTTCCCCCTCCAACTTTTAATCTCTTACTTTGTATATTTCACTCCAAGCACTTAAAAACATTTATGTTGTAAAATAGATAGCTAGTGGGAAGCAGCCGCATAGCACAGGGAGATCAGCTCAGTGCTTTGTTACCGCCTAGAGGGGTGGGATAGGAAGGGTGGGAGGGAGACGCAAGAGGGAGGAGATATATGTGTATGTACAGCTGATTCACTTTGTTATAGAGCAGAAACTAGCACACCATTGTGAAGCAATTATACTCCAATAAAGATGTTAAAAAAACCCAACATTTATGTTGCTATGCTGAGAAAAGAATCCATCTGATATTTGCAACCACTCTAAATTGTAAAGAACTTAATTTGGTTGCACTCTTCCATGTGCATTTGCATTTTAAAAGGCCTAAGGAAAGACCACAATGCTTGTACCTAGAGAATGGATCACTAATGGTTAAATTTCAGTAATCAAAAAAAGAAAAAATATTGCTATGCAAATTATAACATATAGGCAACAGCCTACTTCAATTAGAATTCCAGCCCTGAATAGAAATTATTTACATTTTTTTTCTAAAATAACATACTTTAAAAAGGCAGTTGTTCTATTTACATCTCTTGTCTACAGGGTTCTCAATCCACACATTTATAATATACTAACTAAAATTCTTTAAAGCTGGAAAGTTTTATTGTATTTATTGTTATATCTCATGAATTTTAAAATGTCTAAAACAGAGAAAGATAATTAAGGAAAAGGTTGCATACAATTTAATTGTGCAAATGAACAATATTCCTTAACTGTGTAATGAATTCAGAATTGCTTTACTTATATCCAAAATATTTCTATCGATGTTCATTTTCTCTATTTTAGATTGTAAGCTATTCCAGGGTAAGAACTTACACTTGACTCTGTACTTGTTGTGTGGTATCATGTGTAAATCCCTGTTAGGATTGCTTCTTACCCTTTGGAATAGATGGTAACTTTTACATATGTGGTGAGATTGAAATTCATACCCCACAATGATGATGTGTAAAAACAGATACAAACGTGTAGCTCGTCTATTTGTCTAAAATCCCACAAATCCTTCTGCTTCTAGAATGTGGGTGAAGGAGGGCAGAAGAGAAGAGGAAGGAAGACTTAAATTTAAAATCAAAGTTAACTCAGTCTCTCCTAGTTGGAAATAATCGCTTTGGAGTAAATATTCAGTCAGTTCAAAGTTCAAATTTTCTTTAAGGTTGATTTCCCTCTCAAACTGTCTACTTGCTCCATATTCCTTCCCAAATGGCATCTGGCTCCAGGGGAAACTTTTTTTTTTTTTTTTTTTTTTTTATAATTCCACACCTTCAGAAATGGGATAATGAAGAAAGCAAATATACAAGGAAGGCTCAGCACAGTGCCTGACATCTAGTAAATATTCAGTACATAAGAGTTTTTCCCTTGTTGCTACTCATGCTGCTACTGTTATTTTATTTTATTTTTTTTAACATCTTTATTGGAGTATAATTGCTTTACAATGGTGTGTTAGTTTTAGTTTCTGCTTTATAACAAAGTGAATCAGTTATACATATACATGTTCCCGTATCTCTTCCCTCTTGCATCTCCCTCCCTCCCACCCTCCCTATCCCACCCCTCTAGGTGGTCACAAAGCACCGAGCTGATCTCCCTGTGCTATGCGGCTGCTTCCCACTAGCTATCTATTTCACGTTTGGTAGTGTATATATGTCCATGCCACTATCTCACTTTGTCACAGCTTACCCTTCCCCCTCCCCATATCCTCAAGTCCATGGAGAACAGTATGGAGGTTCCTTAAAACACTAAAAATAGAACTACCATACGACCCAGCAATCCCACTACTGGGCATATACCCTGAGAAAACCATAATTCAAAAAGAGTCATGTACCAAAATGTTCATTGCATCTCTATTTACAATAGCCAGGACATGGAAGCAACCTAAGTGCCCATCAACAGATGAATGGATAAAGAAGATGTGGCACATATATACAATGGAATATTACTCAGCCATAAAAAGAAACGAAATTGAGTTATTTGTAGTGAGGTGGATGGACCTAGAGTCTGTCATACAGAGTGGAGTAAGTCAGAAAGAGAAAAACAAATACCGTATGCTAACACATATATATGGAATCTAAGAAAAAAAAAAAAAGGTCATGAAGAACCTAGGGGCAAGACGGGAATAAAGACACAGACCTACTAGAGAATGGACAGGGGAAACTTTTGAAATATTCATGGCACTGTGAGTAGCTAGCAGGTTCTGACCCCCTCTCCCCTGACGGTGATGAAAAATACCCTTCTTGTGGACAGAGGTAATCTTGCTGGGCTGGGGGTGGAGGGCTTGTCTGGGATTTCAGTCTCCACTGGCCACCTTTGTGCAAATTTACAATGGTACACGGCAGTCCTGAACATCTCTTATCACTTAAAAAATTACTTTTAAAAAGAGGTTCTGGGACTTCCTTGGGGGCACAGTGGCTACGAATCCACCTGCCAATGCAGGGGACACAGGTTCGAGCCCTGGTCCGGGAAGATCCCACATGCCGCGGAGAAACTAAGCCCCTGCGCCACAACTACTAAGCCTGTGCTCTAGGGCCCGCAAGCCACAACTACTGAAGCCTGAGAGCCACAACTACTGATCCTGTGTGCCTAGAGCCCTGTACTCCGCAGCAAGAGAAGCCACCAAATTGAGAAGCCCATGCACCGCAACGAAGAGTAGCCCCCGCTCACCACAACTAGAGAAAAGCCTGCAAGCCTGCGTGCAGCAACGAAGACCCAATGCAGGCACTGAATACATACATACATACATACATAAATAAGAGGTTCTTAGAGATAGTTTTCCAACAGCCAGTTCTCACTCAAGCTGGGTGAAAGGCAATTTATGACTGCAAAGTATTAGAAAAGAGTAAAGCTAATTTTATTTTTATATTGTCCTGAAAAGGGAGGAGATGGAAATGGTAAGTGTTAATTACATGCATTTGTCTGATGTGTTATGCATTGAGTGAGGAGTTAAAATTCCTTGATCTGATTTTGTGCTTTGTTAGTTTGGGCTTTCTATAGGTTCATTACTTGACCAATTGAACTTTAGTTTTTCTGTAAAATGGGTAATAATGTGTGTCTACTTCACATTATCTGAAGTATTGACTATGCTAATATATTTGAAAACTCTTTGGAAATGGTAATGTCTGATAAGGATGGAAAGTGATGTATATTTGCCTGCCATCTCCTGTCTAGATTGTAAACTCCTTGGGGGCAGTAACAGTATCCCACCCTTCCTTGAATCCCCACAATGCCCTGCACAAAATAAAATTTCACTAAAGGTCCCATAGACTGATGGATTCCCTAAAGAGCAACTCAGGTAACTATGCTAGCTGGAATGGAAGTGTGGCAATCTGATATAAGAACTCTCTGGAGTGGAAAAGTGTTTGAGAAATCCTGTTTCGACAGCTGATGAAGCACTTTAAGAGCAATTCAAAATCAAAGAGTGATCTTTGCTTCTATTAATTAATGAAGGTCATAAGCTGCAAAGAAAAGACAATCAGATGAACCATGGTTGAAACCAGGAGTTCTCAAAGTGTGCTCCCATCACCCCCACAGCTGCATCACCTGAGAACTTGCTAGAAGTACAAATTCTCCATCTCCTTCCCACACCTATAGAATCAGAAGCTCCAGAGTTAGGGCCCAGAAATCTGTCTTTTAACAAGATTCTGATGCATGCTAAAGTTTGAGAGTCACTGGCTTCAATAATATAAACAGTTATTATTTGATGCACGAAAAGATTGAAATAATTGGTTGTGAGCACTGGTTCAGCTGCTGGACATTGTCTTAGGCTCTTCTGAATTCTTCCACTCCTGTGGCCTTAGTTTGCTGAATTTTTGCCCTTAATCTCATCATCTCAAGGTTGCAATATGGCTGCTGTGGCCCCAGTCGTCATATCCTCACTCAAGTCAGGAAGGAAGGAGGTAAAAGGAGAAGGGGCAATGCCACTTGCAAAGATTGCTTTTACTAGGAAACAGAATGCTTTCTTAGAAAGTCTCCAGCTGCGTTATCTTTACATCTCATTGGCCAGGACTGGGTCTCATGGCTATCCTTAGCTGCTTTCCAAACTTTATATTGGAGACAGGTAAGGGAGGAAGGAGTTGAGAATTGGTATTTTGTTAGCTAGCCAACAATGTCTTCATAAAAATGGAGGATTATAACATAAACCCAACAGTTTAGAAGATTTTTCCCAGAAATGAGAAAACACATGGAAAATGAGATATCTGTCTTTAAATACTGTATTTGGAAGGCTGTCATGTGGAAGAAAGCTCAAATGTTATGTGAAGATTCACGAAGCAGAAACACTAGGTGCAAGTTAGACATCACAGATGTTGGCTCCACAAGAAAGAATTTTCTAATGATCAGAACTTTTCAAAAGGAAATCGGAGGCTTATGGAGTAGTTAGCACACTGTCACCCTATAAACATTTCTCAAAAATACAGTGGAGAGAATTCCTGCAATGGGTCTCTTGCAAGTCTAAGATTATATGTTCTAACTGACTAAAATTAAAGTACATTATGGATAATACTAATGACCAGCACTTGATGCACATTTACTCTATCCTTGACATTATATTAAGTGCTTTACATGCATTATCTCATTTTCTACCACTAGGACCCTATGAGATAAGCATGACTTTTACTCCCATTTAAAGAAACCGAGACATAAACAAGTCATATACTTTGTTTAAGGTCATGGACTTGAGGTGTGCACCCAGGTACTATGACTTCAGAAGCCATCCTCCTTATTCTTGCCAACATTGCCTGGATTTAAAGCAATCCCACAATTTTAAAAATTTAAGAAGTAAAATGCAAATTCCTCATTTAGCTGTAAATGCAGTTCCTTTCTTCACTCCTTTCTAGGAACTCACAGTCATGAAGCCAGGTCTTTGAATTCTCCTTTCTGGCATGCTAATATTCCCACAGCTTCCTTTTCACAGCTCCCACTTAGATGATCCCTCCTCTAGAATCCAGTTCAAACAATTAGAGAATCTGTCCTGGTAGGTTAACTTGATTTCTCCTCGATATTTTTCTTTTAGAAAATTGTCTGTGAGAGTGATTGTCCCTAAGCATTTCTATGTACTTACTTTTGAGTAAAAATCCTGACTGCCAAGAATACTTTCAGAGAAGAATGCATCGTTATTTCCAGCTCCTGGACTAATCTGAGAATAGTTTTGGCAACCTGTGTATCCCTACTCCCAGTTTTCAAATGCTCTTAGTGCCTGATGCAAGGTAGATACTGACTGAAAGTTTGTTGAATGAAAGATTACATTCATAGATCTTAATCACAACTGCTTTTTGAAACAACATACAGTCTCACACATATAAATCTTCTGATCATTTTTCATGGTTGTACACTGGTCTAGAATAATGCCAGGCCATTCCGCACACACGCTTGATAAAAACAAAGCAAAACTATTCGTTTTCATACAGAAGGGCTAATTATGCATTACCAATAGGAAATATGTCTACACCAAGAGTTACCATATTGGGATCACATAGGCAAAACAGATAATGGGAGAATGCATACCTGGAAACTGACTCTATCCTCAAAGCTGGACCCTATCTTCCAGAACCACACCCACAAACTCCATGTTCAGAAACTAAGAGGTGAATGTAGCTGTACTAATTTCTAAATAAAAGGTAAAGGTTAAAATTAAGACAATGAAGAACAGAACCCCTAAGCTTAACAGAAGAGATGGGCAAGAATAGAAGATTGGCGGTCCCAGACCGTAAGAGGTCGATTAAACACCTCACATGGGAGCCATGACAACAACACCCTAGCCACACAATCTCTTGAACTCAATGGTATTTTGTGCTAATGACGTCCCTCTTCTTTTTTTTTAACCATTTCTTAAAATTGAAGTATAGTTAATTTACAATGTTGTGTTAGTTTCAGATGTAAAGAAAGTGATTTGGTTATACATACATACATACAAACATATATATTTATATATCTATTCTTTTTCAGATTCCTTTCCATTTATAGGTTATTATCAGATATTGAATATAGAAAAGAGTTCCCTGTGCTCACAGTAAGTCTTTGTTGTTTATCTATTTTATATATAGTAATGTGTATCTGCTAATCCCAAACTCCTAATTTATCCCTTCCCCCCTCCCCTCGCTATCCCCTTTGGTATCCATAAATTTGCTTTCTATGTCTGTGAGTCTATTTCTGTTTTGTAACTAAGTTCATTTGTATCACGTTTTTAGATTCCACATATAAGTGGTATCATATGATATTTGTCTTTCTCTGTCTGACTTACTTAGTATGATAATCTCTAGGTCCATCCATGTTGCTGCAAGTGGCATTATTTCCTTCTCTTTATGGCTGAGTAATATTCCATTGTATGTATGTACCACATCTTCTTTATCCATTCCTCTGTCGATGGACATTTAGGTTGTTTCCGTGTCTTGGCTATTGTAAATAGTGCTGCTATGAACATTGGGGTGCATGTGTCTTTTTGAATTATAGTTTTGTCTGGGTATATGTCCAGGAGTGGGATTGCGGGATCATATGGTAGTTCTATTTTTAGTTTTTTAAGGAACCTCCATACTGTTCTCCATAGTGGCTGCACCAATTTATATTCCCACCAACAGTGTAGGAGGGTTCCCTTTTCTCCACCCTCTCTCCAGCATTTGTTATTTGTAGACTTTCTGATGATGGCCATTCTGACTGGTGTGAAATACCTCATTGTAGTTTTGATTTGCATTTCTCTAATAATTAGCGATGTTGAGCATTTTTTCATGTGCCTGTTGGCCATCTGTATGTCTTCTTTGGAGAAATGTCTACTTAGGTCTTCTGCCCATTTTTTGATTGGGTTTTTTTTTTTTGATATTATGTTGTATGAACTGTTTGTATATTTTAGAAATGAATCCCTTGTTGGTTGCTTCATTTGAGAATATTTTCTTCCAGTCCATAGGTTGTCTTTTAATTTCATTTATGGTTTCCTTTGCATGAAGACCCTCTTCCTAACACTGATACTGCTGATGTCCCATTAGGACCGTATATTTCACTACTGAATTAGAATATTTTTGAAAATAAATATGCCGAAAGAAGAAATAGACTTTTGCATGAAGAAGCTTATCCTTATGACTTACAGCAACAATTATAGATGTCAAAATCACGTCCCTAAAATAGGTACAGTAAAAATTATGGATAGTGTTATTTAGAAATGACTATCAATGTGAATGCATAAAAATATAGTTGTTGGATCATGCTGTCTTTGGCGTCAAACAGAAACAAAAAATGAACTGGATTTGTAGGTTATTTCTGCAAGATTCTAATAAAATGCATTTAAAAAATAACTTTGCCAACTGATGATGTGGTTTAAAAGGCAATGCTTAAATGCCAACCAAAATCTAGTGCCCTAAACTCTTAAGCAAGGACCACACGTTCTCTATTTTCTGTGTGCAATACCAACAAGGTAGATGAAGCATTTCAAGGACATGCAGAGTCCTAAAAAAATTCAGGTTGACAGCTGAGAAGTTATGGCAGACCCATCATTTTGATGTACAGAAATCAGGTGTTTTACATAAAATAAAAACTCTCTGCCATCAGTTATGCATAAAAGACAAGTCATAACTAGGGATTTCAGGTACAGAAACAACTATTTATGTGCAGGAAAGTGGAAAGGTCTGCAGCTGATGGATCCTTCTCTACTGTGACATCATGGACCTTAGAATTTTAAAGCTGGAAGGGAACTTTTGAAGGTACAGAGTCTTCTTTCAGCAATTAGAGAAACTGGTTATCCAAAGAAGCCAAGTGAATTATTTAAATTAGCCGTCTACAAAGAGATCCAGTTCAATTTTCCTATGTTCTTTCTATCCATTAGGGAGATTCCCCAAACCCCACCCCCATCACAAAATGGGAAAGGAGGCAGGTAAGAGGGTCGAAATAACTCCCCTTCAGCATACCATAGTTCTAAATCACGCACATACACCAACGCTTTGCTATCATATGGGAACCTAAAAAGATGAAAGGTGTCATCCCTCTCCTCAAGAAGCCTATATTTTAATTGGGAAGTTTATGATTCAGTGGGGGTAAAATATTGTTTTCTTATAGACTAGACTGCTGCTCTCTCTGTCAGCATGGAACACCCTAAGATAGCAAGTTTCCTGTCACTCCTGGTCCTCTATGACACTGATTCTATTGTCACTCCTGCTTTAATCCTTCTTTATTTCTGTAACTCACTTTTGTTATGATGTATCGTAATCAGTACAAAAGAATAAGGTATCATTAATCTTATAGCAAACATCTATGTTCCCACCATGCATCTTAAGAAACAGAAAATTCTGCAGTGCTTCCTATGTTCCTTCCCACAGGGTTTGGATATAATTTTCGTCATAGTTACATACACATATACACATATACATATATGTGCACATATACAGGTATGTATATATATACACATATACATATATGCAGCATATTGTTATGTTTTATGTATCTTGGACTTTGTAAGTGGTAGCGTATTGTATACATACTTCTGTGATTAGTATATTTATCCAACTTTATATTTTCAAGATTCAACCGTGTTTGCAGGTGAATTCCAGCTCATTTTCCCTGTTGCACAATATAAAATTACACTGCGTGCAGACGACACTTGTATTTGTTCATCTAAGAATAAGCCTTTAAGTAGCTTGGGATTGTTTTATTGCTTTTAATTTTACTGTTACAAGCAATGGTCACTATTTTACAGATATTGTTTCACTTACACAGGAATATCTTTTGGGCATGTGCAAGATATTACCACAGCCCTTTCCTAAGTTGTTATGCCCATGTATCCTCCTAGAATCAGTAATTACGAGTTTCCATTTCTCCACATACTCACTGCTCTTAGTTTTATCTGACTCAAAATTTTGTCAATCCGCTGAGTGTGAATTGTATCACAGTGGCTTTCATTTGCATTTCCCTGTTTACTGATATTGAGCATCTTTATATGTTTATTAAACATTACGATTTTCTCTTCTGTGAAGTGCAAGTTCATGCCTTTTGCCCATTTTTTCTATTTAGTTGTTTTTCTTTTTTTTATTGATTTGTAGCAATGTCATTCTCAAAATTAATGACTCATTGGTTGTATGTGCTGGAAATACCTTCTCCCAGATTATAACTTGCATTTGCAGGTTTTTTACCCTGTCTTTTGAGAAATGGATTGTTCAATTTTAATGCAATTATATTTATCATCTTTTCACTTAGGGTTGGTGACTTTTGTGTCTTGTTTGTAAAATCATTTCCCACAGTGCAGTCATGAGCAGAGTGGGCCGTCCATTCTTCCAGACCCTAATTTAATTCTAATCCTTATGAAGCCCTGCCAAACGCAACAGTATTCCCTATGACCTCTGTGACTCCACTATTCTCTCTTCCTAAACCTAAGTTCCAAATTGTAACCAACTGCATGTCCACCGTGATGCAATCCTGCACCATGATGAAATCCCTTCCCACCTTGCTGATCTGGGTCTTTTACCCCCTCGGATTCATGCCTTCCTTCCCCTGCTTGATCTGTCAGGTAGGGGGTGAGTGCTGACTCCTTATCAGCATTTCCCAGGGTCCTGCTGTTTCTCTGTTGGGAGACACTGGCCAGAAAGTAGAGGACCGTCCCCTCCCGCCTCCATCCCACTCCCCCTCCCCGCCCCCCTCTAACCCCCTGCCCAACCCCTTGTCCTAATGATCCAGCAGCATCTCTGGCAACAGCTGCGTTCCCTCCCTGACAGGTCAAGCTCAAATGGATCTAGTTGCCACCAGCGATTCTGGGTCCTGAGGTTCACTAACATCCCCACCCTCCGTTGCGCCTCACCTTGGGGGACTCATGACTTCCTTCTGTGATTAATATCCAGGTCACTTCACATCCCTTGTTTGGCTTTCGTCTCCTCCCTTATCACTGGAAATTGAGTGCAAATCAGTGGAATTAAGTGAAATCTTCTCACAGTGCTTCCAAGCCCCTTTAGACCTCAGCCCCGTTTCCCTCCCCAACTTTATCCTCTGCTTCTTCCTGCCCTTAAAGTGTGTGATATAGACAAGCCAAACTTCATTTGCTTCTTATTCTTTTTAAAATCATCCCATGGCTTTTCATCCTGGAAGAGGTCACCACCACCACCACCACCACCACCACCATCTCCACCAACCTTTGTGTTTCTCATCTTCGTGGGAAAACTCTATCCACTCTTCAAAACTCCACACACTCCACTGTGAATCCATCTCTACAGCTCAATCAGAATTAATCAGTTCCTTTTCTTTAAGAACACACAAGTGCTGTTATTCTGCACGGTGTGGGGAGAAGGGGCAGTTACAGCATTAACACTCAAGCACACTGATGCTTGAGCCAGGTTTTCATTGGTCCAAATCCCAACTCTTCTGCTAAGAGCTATACAGCCTCGGCAAGTCACTCAACCTCCCTGACCTTCAGCTTCGTCTTTACAAAATGCAAAAAATAAAGGTGCCTTACTGGGGGGATAGTTGTCAGCGTTTAATGAGCTAATGCATCTAACATTCAAGAAAGGCTACTATTAGTATAACTTCACATTGCCTCCCACTTTTGGCTTAAATGCCTCTGCATACTTGGTGAGTGTGTCCATGGGCTCCTCAAGGATGAGGACCACAGCCTTCTGTTGTCTGTTTAGCAGCCCTTTATCTGAGCATTGTATTTGCATCTAATACATGTTCTACAAATATTTGTTAAAAGGTACAAATCTGTTCTAACCCCAGCAGAGGGTGGGGCAGCAAAAAAATCAAGCCATATACCCCATTTACCTCTCGGGGGGAGTGAACAAACAGGAGATTTGCTACATCTGTGAAACCTTCACACAACACAGGAACTACACAAGAACACCATTTACAAAACACACACTGGACTTGGAAACTAAGGGAGGATTTTTTTTTTTTTTCCTTTAAATGTTGTCAGCAGGGAATGAGAAACTCAGCAGGAACTCACACCCCTGGTGATTCTCCGGCATAATGGGGAGAACCAAGCTGAGCCTTTCAAGACAAAAAAGTGATGCACTGGGCAGAGGTTGTGTAAGGGAGGTCACCTGAAGAGCAAGGCAGTGCAAGAGCTGCCTGGATGACCAGCTTCTAGAAGTGTCTCCCCAGACCAGTACGCTGGAGAGGAAACTTCTCTCAGTACAACACCCCAGATTATGTCATGCTTTACAATTGAGAATTGAGACGAACTAGTAACTAAAAAATTTATATGCATAAAATTAGGGACAACTATGCCTATGAATCAAAAATCTATATCCTTAAAATAGGTAGGATATAATTCCTAAAGAATAGGAAGCCACAATTACAGCAGAGATATCGATTAGTTTGCCAAGGCAACAGAGCTGTTTTAGGCTTAACAACATAGGGAAAGAAATTATCCAAGATAGAGTTTACATATGCAGGCGTTGCTAGTTCTAAAAGAGAGTCTTGTCATTGCTGAAGCTAAGAGCCATCTCGGGGCTTTAGTTAGTCTGTGGTGCATGGGGCATCTTCTTTCCAACGTACTGTAAGTCACGTGCAGCAAGTACCAAGACAAATAGTTATCTTGCCATTAGCAAGAAAAAGCACAGTGCTGTGCTACTATAAATCTAGCTAAGAGTTAAGAAATTATATATGAAAAATACCTACGTTCCTTCCCTTAAAGGTTTTGCATAGTAATACTTCGTAGAATTGATGTTGATAAAATTAACTGCAATTAGAAAGACGAAAACGGAACAGCCAAGCCAGCATAGGACTTATACCAATATTACTGACCAGCGAGTTTCCCAGCATCAGTAAAACTTCTATGGAAAATTAATTTCACGCTTGTCTGCTCTGGTAAACCCCTTACTGAGTTGTTATAAAAAGAGAAAATTGAAATCAGCTGTGGGAATACCAAAAAGGGTTGATGCAGCTAAAAAGAATTGTCATGTTTACATGTTTTATTGCCTTAGTGTCCACACCCGCCTAGAACCCTTAGTAAGGTTGCTTTTCTGCTAACAGAGCTCAAAATTATTGCCCACGTGAGTCCTCACAAAAATTCTGGAAAGATGCATGCATACCCAGAGCAAGTAAAAACAATAATAATAATAATATCATGAAATTATTAACCCATTTAAAGAACAGATGGACAGACTTTCTATGCGAGAAACTAGCCAATCGTTGACAAATCTGCATAATATTTACTGTACAGAGTTCAAACCTCTATTCTCTAATATTTGTGTTTGCTCTAATTTGTTTCACAAGACAAAGTCGAGGGTACATTCATCTATGTTAGGGAGATTTGTAGCTTTTCGAGTTCTGTAGAAAAAATTCTGAGCAGAAACTAAGCATATTATTTTGTTTATCTTAGGAAGCAATTTGCTTCAAGGTGAAATTTCAAAAGATTCACCTTCCAGGTGATTTCACATTTTTTGTTAGTATGCATTTGAAAACAGCTTGGACATGAAATACCATACCTTCTGCTTATCTAAATAAGACTGAGGAACAGATGGCTACTGACCTTTATCTCCAATCACGTTCTGCCTGCTGGCATATTATCTTATTTGTAAAACTTAATCTTCTTACCTTCCAATATTTTTCAGATTGGAACAGTTGATTCAAGAGCCTATTAGTAACCATCATAAGTATTAAAAGCTTGACACACATGCATATAGTCCCATGGATTCCTGTCTAGGAAATCAACTTTCTGGTATTTTTGACAATCAAAAACCACAGTTTTATATCTCCCAGTTGGAGATATAAAAGAATAAGTATATTCACAAAACCAGTGTGTTCACCCTAAAAATGCTCTGTTATATTTATCAGACAAATAGGCAAATCATTCAAATATCAGCACTGAAAAACCAATTTTCAATGGTCTAGGTCATGTAGAAAAATTTAATGGTGGGTAAAAAAAAGTGCTATCCTCATTCTAAAGCATGTAATTATTAACCAGAAAAGGAAGGCACTGTATACATGAAAGTCCTTTGTGATACATATATATTTACTATTTCTTTAGCAATTAAGGATACATTTTATGAAAATAACATTGGTGTACGTCACAGGAAATACTTTTAAGAACTTGAAGTTTATGCCTGCATGTCCAGAGGCACACATAGACCTAGGGCGGAGTCAAGGCAAAGATAACTATATGCTTACTCGGTGGGTTACAAATTCTTTTATTACAAATGTATTTTCTCATTTCATCTTCACCTCTTAAGTGGTAGATATTATATTCTGGTAGGTAGCAATTTATAAAACAAAGATATACTCAAAATTTTGTAGCAATAATATATATACTTCAGAAGACATTTTTGTAGAACTGAAATGTCCAAAATTACCCCAAATTGTACTTTTCATATGAAGACCCAAGCATCATGTGGCGTCTTCAGAGAGAGTACAAAATAATAGTATAATATTTGAGGAAAATGACTGTTTCAGAATTGTGTGATTGTTTAACAAATTTTGCCAAGTAAGTTTTGTGGTAGGAAAATAATCTTTCCCAAATTAACAGTGAGTGTTAATATAAATGGCCCCTGGGAAAGGACTTAAATTTTTGTTCTCTCTATGCTGGTATATATTTTATAAAACAATTAAGTCAGGCTATAAGACTAATCTCTTTGAAAACAAAAGAATTAGTGTTATCTATACAACTTTTTGCATAGTTGTTTATGATCTTTTAATGATGCTAGCATCATTATTCTGATATTTTCTACTTGAAAAGAAAGCAAATTTACAGGGTGAACATTACTGTGGAAGTTTAATCTCTTACCAATGTGCCTACAGATTTAATTAGTATGACAATTTACAAATAACATAAAAATGTTACTCACTGTATGGGAATCTGTTGGAAGTTTTCTTTTGATCCCAGAAGTAATTAAAATAGTGCAGAAGGTAAGGTCAGAGTCTAGAACTCGACCTGCATGAGTTTTCCTGAGAATTGACTACAAACATTCAAATACTCTTTGAAAAAGAAAATTATAATTTTTCACCTATCTTGGCTTATCAATAGCTTAAAGCAAAACTGGACAATTTAAGTTGCAATTATAAAAAAAATGACACTAGTATTTCCCTAAAGTATTAATGAAAAATGAATACTAGCTCATTATCAAAAGTGTACAATGGTACAGTCAAGATAATTATTATTTTTATAAGTAAATTTTGTTTAACTGTATTTTAAAAAATCCAAAAGGAATGGGTCTTAAGAAATGACACAATGCATCTATTTAATATCACATGTTTAATGTCCTAAAATACAAAATGCAAATGCATATAAATAATATATCATAAATGATTATTTTATTTTAAAACTATGATATATAATTTACACTAAACCATTTTAAAGGGATATAATTTATAAATGATAATAACTAATATAACACTCAGTTGTTGATAATCAGTGATGATAAATGAAAGACATTACTGAGGTTGTACAAAGACAGATAGTAATAAAAACAGGCATTGTAAAATCAATGAATTTTAGCCCTAGAGTTTTGAGACTTCTCAAATCTCCTCCATTAAAATATATCTAATAATCTGACATGTACTCCAGCATATCCAAAGGAGCTGAGGCATTAGTTCCAAATTTCTTTCAAGTTACACATTTTGTTTTTAAATCTGATAATATATTTATCTTACTGTCATTACTCAGGCAATGTGTCTTTCCCAAAATCTTTGAGTAAAAATGTGCTCCAGAAAGTGTGCCCCTATTAATACTGTGGATTTGTTTAAACTCTGATAGTCACAGCACCCCAAAGTCCTGGCATATGGATATCTCTGAATAAAATCATAGATTTGGTCCAATCTCCACCTAGACCCAGCCAGGTTAAGATGAACCTGACCAAGGTCAGCAGCTACACAAAGGTAGCTGTAAGGCAAGAACTCTGCTTCTTGACTCCCCGTCTATTTCTTTTATATCAATTTCTTTGTCCCAGCCAATTGGTATCTGTGGCTACAATTCAGGAACTATGGATTCTACTTCTGGTTTTACATGGAAACCTATTATATCACAGCTTGCTATTAAATAAATCCAGATATTATGTAAGTTAAAATTAATCCCATCAATATCCTTCTGATAAAGAACAAAAAAAATGCATAAGCAGGGAAATCATATTTTTCCTAAACAGTTACCTAGTGCCTTGAAACTGCTGGGACAGTTCTAAATCTAAAAAATGAACAATAGGAAAGGGAGAGAATATATACTACAATAATTGGGAGGAAAGAAGAAAATCTTTAGTAAGGAAAATACAAACTATCATTCAGTGAAACTTTATCCCATTCCAAGACACTCTGATAAATCTTTTATAATGATTAATTTCCTTGGTTCTCACCCTAACTCTATGAGGTCATTATTATTAACATCCCCATTTTTGCAAGTGGGGAGAATTGAGACTGTGAAGATTTAAATAAAAGCATGTACAAGTTAAGAATTAGAAAGTGGTAGATACAGGATCTGAATTCAAGACTGCAGAGAGTGTACTCTTCATCACCATGCTCTATTTCTTGCAAAACAAAGATGGTTGCTAAAAACATAAAGATGACCCCATTATATGTCATGAGTGAGTCGTTTACCAACTAGAAATTATGGAAAGTTCAGAACCATTGCCACTGGCCATCACAAGGTGGTCGGCATGAAAACTCAGATACTTGGGAGACTGAGAAGAGGAAGGGAAAGAAAGATAGGCAGACACAGGATGAGAGAAGTGAGAGAGATAGACTGAAACAGTGGCAGGCCTCGAAGCAGCAGAGATGGTAGGTAAACATTCAGAAGTCTCGGAGAGAGTGAGCGTGGAGGGGAGGTTAGAAGCAGCTCGAGGCCATGAGCAACAGACCCTGCAGCAAGAGAAACAGGGAGTGAAAATTCAGAAATAGACAAATATTTCTGCAGGGAAGTGATCCATGAGAGGGAGGCAGGGAACATGTAGATTTCTGGGCAGTAGGATGAGGGGAGGGAGTGAGCATAGAGGTAACACTGCACCTCATTCACACAAAAGCAATAGTGATGCTTGGAACTGTGGTTCCAGAGCCTGCAGGGTGGCAGGTGTGGGTTGTATCCTACCAGAAGACATACTGGAAAAAGCATAGAAAATTGACCCCCACAAAATGCATGAATTTGTGATTTTAATTTGAATGACTTGTAATTTTATAATTAGTAATCTCCCTAAAAAATTTAGATTTACAGTGGCTTTTTTTTTTTAAATCATAATTTTGGGCAACCCCGGGCCTCTTTAGCTTCCTCAAATACACACTATTCCTAGGTCAAGACCAATGTCAGTGTAATCTTCTAAATATATATATTCTTTGTCACCCTTATACCTGAAATCTTTGAAAATCCAAATTCTAGTGAGATGCAAGAAACCTTTGGTGGCCTGGCACCACTGACTTCTCTACTGTTACTTCTGTCTACTTTTCCGTATGCATCTCCACCAAGAGGAATTACTTATAGAGCCTTGACAGCACAGTGTGCTTGCTGCCTGCACACTTTTACACAGAATGCTCCTCCCGTCTTGAGCACTTTTGGCTGAACCAACTACTTCACATCCTTCAAGCTCAGAAATCACCTTCCCCAGGAATCCCTCCATTACCCAGGTCTTGCGCTTTTCTATGTCATGGCACTCACATCACCTACAATTATCACCTGTCTGATCATTTTGTCCAAATCTTTATCTCCAACCCAAATTGCTTATTTGTTTACCACTGATGTCCTAGATCCATATTTGTAACTTCTATGTTCATAGTTCCAACTTGTCTACTTGAATGTGCCTTGGCCATATACAAGCCTGAACTCCTCTGGTCCCCAAGTATCTCCCCAGGAGCTGAACGAGCTCCTCCCCAGCTATTCCCTATTCTAATAAATGTCTCAGATGCTCAAGTGAGAAAAACTGGGGGGTCATCCTTGATGCCATCCATGGTAACCATGAAAATGCACTCACAGAACACCAGCTACAGGTGATGTCACAGGGCTACAGGTGATACACTTTGAAATCCATCCCCACGTTTGTACTGAGCCCATGATTCCCAAGAGCCAATGATGGTGAGCGTCAGGGGTGCCATGGTAGAACCATTCCTGGAGGCGAGAGACTCTTCAGATGGCCAGCTTTAGCTTGAGTACTCCCCAACAACTTTGCAGAAACTTTGCTAGACTATTGGGTAATCTAAGACACCTCCACCTAACTTTCTCCCTCCTTCACTTGTGGTCAGATTGCATCAAGATCTGCTGGCTCTCCCAACCTTATCCAGCTCCATCCCTATCTTCTCTTATGCAGGTACTTCCTCTAATAAAGTTCTTTCAGATTCAATCCCATGCTTGCTACTGCTCTTGGAATATCTGGCCTAATGCACTATCTTCTCCCTCTTCTCTAAGTCTAGTTTATCCTTTTTCCTAAACATGCCCTGAATTTATTCTCATTGCCATTAATATGTTAGACCAGGCCAGTAGCAGTTTTTGTCTAGTTTTTCTTTTTTTAATGTAACAGCTTTTTTGAGCTATAATTAACATACAACACTAATCATTCATTTAAAGTGTCCAATTCAATGATTTTTTAGTATATTCACAGGACTGTGCTACTATCACCACAATCAATTTTAGAACATTTTCTTCATCCCCAAAAGAAACCCTGTACTTGGTGAGCTGTCACTCCCCATTTCCTCCTAATACACTCAGCCCCAGGCAACCCCTAATCTACTTTCTATTTCCATAGATTTGCCTATTCTGAACATTTCATATAAATGGAATCATATGATATGTGGTCTTTTGTGATTAATTAC